>NC_052147.1:239112335-240324061 GCF_902713615.1 Scyliorhinus canicula
TTCCATAATGCCTTTGATAAAGCTCTACATGTGAGACTCAAAGAGGTCACCATTTAGCAAGCTCATCAGGAATTAGCCTGTCTAACTGAAAATTGGCTTGGCAATAAGAAGCAAAAGATGTTGAAAATGGAAAAAAGCTGATTGAAAGGCAGTGACTTGTACAATTTCATTACAGATTCTTCTGGTTCCACGCTTTAAAACCATTTAGAGTAATATAGAAGGTACATTTTAAAAATATATAATTGGTCATTTAGCCAAGTCATAGGGCCAGGTGTGGAATAATATGGAACATTGAAGAGAAATTGAATGAAAAATGTTGAAAATGTTGAACACAAATAATTTTCAACAAAATATACAAATAGAATGAATTCAGAGAATCACACTTGATTTTATGATGTGGTGGAGCATAAGGCAAATATTTGGAGTCCAAATAAGCATATGGCAGGAGGTCTGGTGACACAAAGGATAGCTCAAAGGGTAACTCAAAGCTCCGAGTTTGGGTCCCTCACTAGTACTTTGTGGTCACAGAAGGTGCGTTAATATCTTGGTCAAACAGATTGATTATACAGCTATGACAGGTGCTAAGAGTGGGAGAGTTTACTGGTTGGCCACGCTTGATGTGGGGTGGTACCCCTCAGGATATAGCCTCTGGCATCAAGCAAGCTAATTGTTCCAGGAAAGACTGGATATAGAAGTCAGCATGTGTTTTGTCTGCATCATGCATTTCTAGGTGTGGGAAAGGAATCAAGAAGATAAACATATGAGAAAAAAGAGAATAGAGGACAAGAAGAAAATAAATGAGTGGGAATACACCATTCAGCCCTCAAGCCTGTCCCACCATTCAATCCAATCATTGCTCATTTTCTGCCTCAAATTCACTTTTCCATCTGTCTCTCATGTCCCTTAATACATAAAGAGTTCAAAACTCTGGGTGGTATTCTCCCATTGCTGGAGGCAGCAAGTGGTATGCAGATCTATCTGGAGCCAGAGTAAAATCATATTGTAATTCTCCCAGAGTGAATGAGGAAATCAAAAGTTGCAACATATTATATGGTGCTATTTTTTGAGCAAAAGAACTCAGACTTTGTGGCACCCAAGAGATGGGTTGAGTCTCGGTTCAATTGATTGGCTGTGGCTATTGAATTGGACAAAGGGCCATATTCTGCCTGATAATAAGTGGTGTTTGAATCCTGTTTGAGTGAGACGATTTCCAGAGACCTAACAAAAGCAGAGTTGGAGACCTGGACACTGAGAAACAAGGACCTGCTCTTTCTCTTCGCTCTCTCTCTCCAGAAATGCTGTGAGCTGCTGTATTTCTGAACATACATAGAATCTCAATGAATGAATCTACAGTGAAAATCATTACAGACTGAAAACAGAAAATCTCAAACTGAAAGCTTTGAAGGAAAGTGTGCTGAAAGACAACCATTTAAAACAAAGGCTCTTTATCCTTTTACTTTTTACTTTCACCCCTCTCTTCCCCTCTGAGTCTGTTTATTGTGCGGGTGTATGTGTGTGTGTGTATACGTAGAGGATGGGGGCAAGTTAAAGTGGGTGATTAAGAATTAGATGATAGTTGACCAGTTGTATTTATTGCATATTTCATTATAGTTCTTGTTATAAATAAAAAGTAATTGTGTTTAAATTTACAAACCTGGTGACTGTAATTATTGGATTAAAAACAAATTACTGCGGATGCTGGAATCTGAAACCTAAGAGAAAATGCTGGAAAATCTTAGCAGATTTTCCAGCGTTTTCTCTTTAGTTTCAGATTCCAGCTTCCGCAGTAATTTAAGCTTTGATAAAGGGCCATCTGGACTCGAAACATTAGCTCTTTTCTCTCCCTACAGATACTGCCAGACCTGCTGAGATTTTCCAGAATTTACTCTTTGGTGACTATAATTATTGGGCAGCTAAAGGCCAAAGACTTTGGGTATTTTTTGAAAAATTATTGGTTAATTCAACTGTGTTACGGCTCCGGGTCAAGGAGACTGGAATTGACTGCACACTAGCCCAGGGTGTCGTAGCATGGGTTAACGGCTGGTCGGTCTTCCTGCTAGCTGGTGGCATGAATTCTATTTGCATTCATTTGCAACTCATGAATGGTTAATAAAACAACTGGCCACCGGCGTCCCATCAGGCCTTCCAACCTTACGCCACGCCAGCGTGAGATTATGTCGGTCTAAAATCCGATTGGTGTGAATAGCATGAAAGAATGGCAGTCCTCAGTTCACAAGAGACTTCAAGGTGAGTGCAACAAAGCCTTTTTGCCAAAGGGCTATGTTGCTCCTGATGCACTGTTCACCACTCTGTTCTCCATCCATAGTGCTTTGCTTTTATTTGAGATTTTCCTAGCTGCCTACCCGAAAGGTTGAATGGAGATCTAAGCCTGTAAAGAAGTAGAAGTCTATAGAAAGAGTGAACTAAAATAATTCAACAGCCAGTAAATTATACAGAGGATCACAGGCTCAAAGACAGGTAAACAGGAGGTCTATATTTAACTATGTTTACAGAACAGTATGGTGAATATATGAAGTACTACATTGGAGCTGGATTGTGTTAAAAAAAGTAAAGAGAATATTTAACAGGGAAAGCATTTGAAATGTCTGAGGCAAAATAACCAAGGCACTTAATGAACTTTGGAACAAGCTACATGTAGTGCAGAAATCTCTTAATAAGCATCGTACAACCCAGATTTGTTTTAATTCAAAATGCTTATCTTTGCAGCAACCCTGCAGCTCACAGTCTGTTCTGTAATTCAGAAAATATGATTTCCCACTACAAAAAAATGAGATGCTTGTTCTCACATATCTCAGACTTGCCATTTTCAACACATTGAGAATATGCTTGTTCTCACAGCTGAGATTGATACAAATTCTCTTGGGCAAAACAGTTCTGTCATTGAAAATGCACACACAGAAAAATAAAACATCCTGTAATAAAAATAAATGATATTCTTGCCACATTGGAGCTGTTGAACAAGCTCTGGTTGTGGACGAGGTGGGAAGAACATGGTGTGGATATGCAACTAAAAAAACCATGGCCATGATTCTCTGTTTTGGAGACTAAGTGCTGATGCCTGACTGAATTGCGTGTGCTCTACATTGATGAAAACAGCACCGGTCCCGGAATGGGTCCCAGGACCCATTAGTGGGCTAGCACCAGCGGCATGTGGAACTACTGCAAATCCAATGCATGCCAGCATGTGATACAATGGGGTCGGCACTGTAGAAAATATGCATATAAGCACTCCACTCCCTACACACCCTCAACCCAGCCAAGACGAAGGAACGGGTTGCGCTGGAGCACGTCCATCCCATTGATGGGTTCGGCTGAGGCCAGAGGGTACCAAGAGGGAATGCCTGGGGGTGGGGGGGCACCAATCCAACCCATGGCGCTAATTTCCCAGTGGGCAGTCAGCGGTGTGCGCAGCAGCATGGCTGCCTTGCAGGCTGAGGTAATGGTGGTCCGTGCCTGGCCACTACGACCCCACCAGTCTCCTAAACGACCCTCTTATGGACTGATCTGATCTCTTCACACATCTTCTCTACTGAGTAGTACGACACCCCAGTATGCTTCACCCAATGCTTTTGTTATGTATTTACAGTATGTAATTTATGTTTGTCCTGTGATGTATTTTCTTTCATGTATGGAATGAGCTGACTGAGCTGCACGCAGAATACTTTTTACTGTACCTCGGTACATGTGACAATAAACAAATCCAAATCCATGGTGGCGTGTGACATAGAACACATTTACGCCACTGTTGAGGGAACGGAGCATGGCATTTGTATGGCGCCTGGTGCCTGCCTCTATTTTTGGGCGATGCATGAATCTCCGATCTTGTTTCCCAATGCAGGTGTCGCTGGAAGGATAATCCCACCCCAACTATTAGCTGCTGACAGGGCAAGTTCATATTGAAATGGAGATGCACAAAGGTATTGGAAAAAGTTTTACTTAACAGGTTTTCTTAAAGAAGCAGTACCAGAGTTATGAACAGTGTATTGATAAAATTACACTGTTGCTACCACATTTCAAAATAAATGATTAACAATGAGTCTGTTCAGTCATTTTACTCCAGCTCATTTCTATAACAATAAAGACTAATTCTTCCCATCAGTAGCTTTTTGTTCCATATTCTTTTCTGCTTTTATGCATTTTGCAATCATGTTGCCTGAGCTTGGCACAATAACTAGAAAAAACAGTAAAAATGTAATCAACCCACTCAGATTTCAATAGGGGAGATACTGAAAGTTCCAACAGTATTTCACTTGAAATGAAAATCACTTATTGTCACAAGTAGGCTTCAAATGAAGTTACTGTGAAAAGCCCCCAGTCGCCACATTCCAGCGCCTATCGTGATTTATAGTTTGAAAGTCTTTTCCATAGATTGCCACCTTGCTGTGGTGGAGAGGCTTAAAGGTACTCAGAGAAACAGCATCAAGGCCATGATCATCCAAAACCAATTCCTCTACGCCAGCAACACGCTTAGGATGCCAGTGTCCCGATTGCCAAAGCAAATCTTCTCCGCTCAAGGCAGGCACCGAACTAGAGGAGGACATATCAAGTGCTTCAAAGACAACCTAAAGGCTTACATTAAGAAATGCAATATAGATGTCAATGCCTGGAAGACCCTTGCTCAAAAGAGACCTACTTGGAAGAACCTCTGATTGAAGGGACACAATTCTTTGAGAACACCCAACGGCAAAAGGAGGCCCAGAAAAGGAACCTCAGAAAGGAATGTCAGTGTGCTCGAGGACCAATTCCACCTTGTGGAAACATCTAACAAATGTGCAGTCGAAGATGTGGCTCGAGGAGAGGGTTCATCGGCTGTGCAAGGACCCACAGAACCCATGACCATTGAATTTCGTTAGTGAATAATCACTGAAGACGTTTGAAAGCAAGTGGTATATGTAAAAACTAAGGAAAGGGTATTTAATGTAGTTTTCTTTATAATTAGTTACTGCAAATAAATCTCACGACAATACATCCTGCATGTTATAGTTCACAGACTGCACCAATGATTTGAGCTATAAATCATTAATCTGTTCTATTGTCAATGAGAATCCTGTTCAGTTAACTTTGTGCACTTTCTCGACCATTGGTAACTTTCTGCTTCAACACTCCAGAAAAAAATGTTCTCCTTTCCAACATGTTTATTTATTTTTCTTCTTTGATGAGATGTCAGTGTCACTGGCAAGGCCAGCCTATATTGTCACCTCTAATTGCCTCAAAGTGAGTGGATTACCCGGCCATTTCAAAGGGCAGTTAAGAGTCAAACTATGTTGCTGTGGATCTGGAGTCACATGGAGACCACACCACAAAAGGACGACAACATTTCCTTCCATAAAGGCAATCAATGATAGTTTCGTGCTCACCCTTACTAAAACTAACTTTCTAAGACTAGGGCGGCACGGTAGCACAGTGGTTAGCACTGTTGCTTCACAGCACCAGGAACCAAGGTTTGATTCCCGGTTTGGCTCATTGTGCAGAGTCTGCACGTTCTCCCCGTGTTTGCGTGTGTTTCCTCCGGGTGCTCTGGTGCCGGGTCAGAGAATCACCCGGGGCCGTAATCAATCCCGCCCCCGCCGTGCTCCGAATTCTCCGCGACCCCGAGCTTCGGCGGGGGCGGGAATCGCGCCGTGCCGGTCGGCGGGCCCCACCCCGGTGATTCTCCGGCCCGCAATGGGCCGAAGTCCCGCCGTTGACAGGCCTCTCCCGCCGGGGTGGATTAAACCACCTACATGACCGGCGGGATTGGGGGCGTGGGCGGGCTCCGGGGTCCTGGGGGTGGTGTGGGGCGATCTGACCCCGGGGGGTGCCCCCACGGTGGCCTGGCTCGCGATCGGGGCCCACCAATCGGCGGGCGGGCCTGTGCCGTGGGGGTACTCTTTTTCTTCCGCCTTTGCCATGGTCTTCACCATGGAGGAAGCAGAAGAGACCCCCTCCCCTGCGCGTGCGCCGGTATGATGTCAGCAGCTGGTGACGCTCCAGCGCATGCGCGGACTTACGCCGGCCGGCGAAGTGGGAACCATTCCCGCGCAGGCCTAGCCCTTCAATGTGAGGGCTTGGCCCCTAAAGGTGCGGAGAATTCCGCACCTTTGGGGTGGCCCGACGCCGGAGTGGTTCTCGCCACTCTGACACACCAGGACCCCCACCCTGCCGGGTAGGGAGAATCCCGGCCATGCTTGTTAGGTAAATTGGACATTCTCATTTCTCCCTCAGTGTACTCGAACAGGTGCAGTTGTGTGGAAATTAAGGGATTTTCACAGTAACTTCATTGCAATGTTAATGTAGGCCACTTGTGACACTAATAAAGATCATTATCAGTTCAAGAATGTTTTTTAATATTGAATTTAAATTCCATCTGTTGATCCATGTTCAGGGTCTCTGGATTACTAGTTTACTGATGTTAACACTATGCCGTTATCTCCCTTTAAACAGGGAAGCTGTGAAAAAGCTGCTTTTTGCTAATTAGTTCTCGACCCTCTGGTTCTCGATCCTTCTGCTGGTGGCACCAGTTTCTCTCCATCTACTCTGTCTGCATCCCTCATGGTTTTGAGCATCTCTAACAGATCTGCTTTCAGTCCACCCCTCCTTAAGGGGTAGATCCCCAGCTTCTCCAACCAATCTAGAATACTGAAGTCCCTCATCCATGGAACCATTCTTGTGAATCATTTCTGCAACCTATCGACTCCGTAATCCTTACAAAAGTGTAGTTTACAAAATTGGACACAGTACTCCAGCTGAGACCAAACAAGTGTTTTCAAAAGGTTTGTTGCAATATGGAAGGGAAATGCGTCATGTGACCCCCACCTAGGTTTCACTTTTGCTGTGAGCAGAACACAGAAATGTTGCACCTATGTTTAAGTGCTTTCATGTGCCTAGTCTCAATAAATCAACACAGGGGCAGCACGGTGGCCTAGTGGTTAGCACAACCGCCTCACGGCGCTGAGGTCCCAGGTTCGATCCCGGCTCTGGGTCACTGTGTGGAGTTTGCACATTCTCCCCGTGTCTGCGTGGGTTTCGCTCCCACAACCCAAAAATATGCAGAGTAGGTGGATTGGCCATGCTAAATTGCCCCTTAATTGGAAAAAATAAATGGCTAATCTAAATTTATAAAAAAAAAAGTTTTAAAAATAAATCAACACAGAATGGGATTACGCAATCCATAGTCACTTACCGTGGCAGATATATTTGAATGGAATGGGAGACAGTATGTGGTCCTTGTTGATTCATTCGGCGATCGAGCAGAGAAACCCCATTTGCGCCAAAATCGGGCGTGGCGTCACTTTTGCGATGCTCCGCCCCCTCATGAGTATGCCGCACACCATCGGGACAGCTTTAGGATGTCACCCGAGGCCCTCCTCTGATGCTCCGCCCTCGATGGACCGAGTTCCCAACGGCGTGGATCACTCATGGTAATTTTTTTTCGTGGGCCCCGTGTGGCGGTTGCGGACTGAGTCCAGCGACGTCACAGTCGGGGTGAGGGAGCCGTTCCACAGGCATGGGGGGGGGGGGGGTTGGCAGGGGCTGGGGGCACTGAGGCTGGCTACAGGGGGACATTATTTGGCAGGCAGGGTCTGTGCGCGACCGACGCCATGTTGCATGGTGCGGCTGCCACAGGTTACCACCGTGCGCATGCGCGGCCACGGACCTGACAATTCTCCAGCTGTTTTTGGCGTGGGAGCCAGGAGCTTTACACAGCGCAGCTGCAAATCCCCCAATGGTCCCAGAATCGGTGCAGCTATTGCGCCGTTTTTTTCTGGCGTAAAACACCACCGTTACCACGCCAGCGTCAGCACTTCGTCTGCAAATCGGAGAATCAAGACTTTGAACGCATTACAAACAAGCCCTTCCATCCACAATCAATTTGCTTGGCAGAGCATGCTATACGCTCAGCAAAGCACCTCCTCAAGAAATGCCTCCATTACATCACAGACTTCTATGCAACACTTTTTATCAGCATAATCTGCCAAGAGAAGGATTGCCCTCGCCAATACTACGAATGTTCTCTAGGCCCACCAGGGCCATTATCCCTGTCGCCAAGGACCTGCTGCAGCCTAAAGTGGAAACAGGTGTGAATGGAGCACTTATGAAATGGCATCAAAGAGGGAAAAGATACTATGACCACAACGCCCACAGGCTCTGGACTCTGGAGTCGGACCAGACAGCCAGGATGCAAACTACACACAGCTATGATAAATTGGCAGTGTTCCACAGCCATGCCACCCAACCCAACAGCCACATGCTCACCTCAAGTAGTGCCTTGTATTTTAGGAACGGGCCTCATTATACCAGTACATGAACCAGTTGTGCCAAATGTCGCAGAGGTTGACATACCGAGTCCACAGTCCATACCTCCTGTACCCATCAAGACTGTGGCCCCTCCTGCTACTAATGCAACAAGTCCTGCAGCCAACATGCATACCTCAGGAATGCCTTGTGCTTATCTGACATGTGGACAATGACCCAATTGCCTCCCAGGTACAGCCAACTGGTGTGAATATACTTTCGAGCAGCTGAGCAGACCAAACCCCAAGCTTAAGGACTATGTACTAACTTAGGTGTACAAGCATCCCGTTTCTGGAACATCTGGTGCAAGAGGGGGGAAAAGGACACATTTGGGCTTTGCGCCAGACCATCTGGTTCAAGCTCCTGCTCTGAAATCAAGTTATACAATGCATTGTTACTGCCATTTCAGTATTGTTCTTTGCATGTGAGTATGGCTTGTCCAAACTAAAATGGGGAAGATGCAGATTATGTATTAATACATATATTGCCATGACTGACCAAAACACCATAAGTAATGTAGTTGTTGCATGGAGTTCTCAACAGCCTGGCATAGAGCTGGATTCTCCGCACACTGACGCAGAAATTGCATCTGGCGCCGAGGCGGAGACCCCTCTTTCGTGCTGGTTCCCGATTCTCCGGGCCCTGAAGAGCAACATACCTGGGAAGTTTCCCCAACTGCGGCCATTGCTGGAGGCCCGCCCGCCATTCTCCGTCCCCAACCTGCCGAAGTCCGACGACGTGGACAACTCATGGTCCTGCGGACTCAGTCCACGGCTGCCATGGTCGGGGGTGGGCCGATTGGAGGGCGGGCTCATAAGGAACCGGGCTATTTTTGGGCAGGCAGTCCGGGTCGGGCGCACAGCCAATCGGGAGGTCCAGCTCTGCGATCTGAGTCTGCCATGGAGCACGGCGTGGCCGCTGGAGGCCGCCGCCGAGTGCATGAGCGACCTCTGACACAGCGACCTCTGACCCAGTTTTTCTGGCGTGAAAGGCCACAGTTTTTACGACAGTGTGGGGACATAGTCCTTAAAACGGAGAATCGAGCCCATGGTATGTAAGCTTCTGAAGATCGTAAAGTAAACTATTGAAGTTGCAGTCCTTGTCATCATTCCTACACATTCCCACTATAATACAAATACCATTGGAGCAGATTATCTGGATGTTAACACATTGCATTTTGTGGTCCCTTGATTTCCCTGTTATAACAGTAATTGCAAAATTAGTACTTAATTAGTGGTAAGGTGCTTTGCGGCATTGTGAGAGGAATTCAGACAAAATATGCTCTGGCTGTCTAGCTTCTGAAGTCAATAAATTCTCACTATAAAATAAATAAACCTAAAAGAAGAGCAACATTTCTGGTAATTTTTCTATTTACATAGTTATCTCGGCAAAGAAAGCATTCTGTGGGACACAACAATAAATCGGACCCATCAGTGGCCCGTAGGTACTGAACTCAATAAATAAAAGCTAAGAAACTAACCAAACATTGCTCCAGATGTAGCAGTGATATACACGTATTTTCAGCTTAAGCAGTGAGAACAGCATGATAGCACAGTGGTTAGCACTGTTGCTTCACAGTTCTCCCGTGTCTGTGTGGGTTTCCTCCAGGTGCACCGGTTTCCTCCCACAAGTCCCGAAAGACCAGGGGCGCGATTCTCCGCCCCCCACGCTAGGTGGGAGAATAGCGGGAGGGCCTCCCGACATTTTTCACACCCTCCCGCTATTCTCCCCCCCCCCCCCCCCCCCAAGCCCGACTCACGCCACAAAAGCATTCTGTGGGACACAACAATATATCGGACCTGTCAGTTTTTTACGGCGAGCAGCGATTCTTCGAGGCCGATGGGCCGAGCGGCCGTACCTTCACGCCCATTTCAACATGGCAGCCAACACACCTGCTCGCTGCTGTTGTGAAACTGGCGCCAGATGCGGAGAATCTCGCCCATGGTTGTAAAGTGAATTGGACATTCTGAATTCCCCCTCTGTGAACCCGAACAGGCGCCAGAGTGCGACAACTAGGGGCTTTTCACAGTAACTTCATTGCAGTATTAATGTAAACCTACTTGCGACAATAATAAAGATTATTATTAAATTAAGCATTGCAGTGAGAATTACAGATGTAACAGAATGGGCCAATATTTGAACAATGTAAAAATCTCTGAATAGAGTTGTTTAATCATCCATGATTAAAGACACGATGGTGTGAACAATTACATAGAATGCTAATGAGCATGCACTCCTACTTCATCACAAATAATTCATTTGCTAGTTTAAAAAGCTCTGCATCCAGAATAATTTTCAGATCAATTAATCTCGCCTGGTTTTGCAAACACACAGAGTCAGATTTTCTACATGTTAAACATGAATGGGTGGGAAATCTATTCCTAGTCTTGCATAAAAGGAAAGCAGCTTGACTTTGAACTCTAGCCAGTTTAAAACATTATTGGCAAAAAATTCAGATGCTGAGTACTTTTTTTTTGGATTTTCTTTTAGAGGCCCAAAGTGCCACCCACAATCATCATCTCTGGTATGATGCCATACCTTTGAGGGAACTGGTGTGCATGAGTGAATATTTCTTAGAAGTATGTAGACTAGGAAGATAATCAATTTAAAGCTGATTTGATGCCAGTGCTGCCAGTTTGGAGAGCTCCATTCTCCAACTAACACCATACTTTAATTATGTACAACTGAACGTGTATTCAGTACAAGGAAGGACCCTCCTTGCCCACTGCTCCCACCCAGAGCTATTTGAAGGGATATCCACTGTTTTATGATTAGCTGTTGATTGATTTCTTCTGGCTATTGCTAAACTTATAAAAAAAGTGTTTGGTGTTTTCAAATGTTCTTAAAGTTGTGAAAATCAGTGGTCTGGCATATTCTGACGGTCTTGGTCCTGACTTCAAGATCCCTCCAAAAAATTAGCCATTAGATGCAAATCAACGGATAATCCACGGAATTTAACTCCTTGTTGCTGTCAACACAATAAACATTACTTGATCTCAAAATGGCATCTGCACACATGCACACTTCTAGCTGAGGCGTGACGGAAGCCATTTTGGCAAAAACGGGAGCACATGTGGAACACCCACAAAAATATGCAGATTGGCAACATTTTTATTCAAGCATGAGTTTTGCAATCAGTCATGTGGACCGAGTGGTCACGCGATGACGTGATGATGCAGCCACAAAAAGGGTCACGTGTCAGGAATGCAGGAGTCCTCCCCATAGCGTGGGCAGTGTACAAGCATGAAGTAGCTGCTGAACTAGTGAATAAGCTATTGTTTATTACAAGTCCTTGTTTTCAGTGCTTCGGAATCCAGCACCTTGACAAGTCAATTGCCTTTTGAACTGTTGCTAGGCTCGTTAACATATCAAATAAACTAGTTCCATTTGCACAGTCACGCTTTCCCTGCCTTAATTATCCTACTCACATATTCCCACTATTTAAAATATATAAGCAGAACACTCCCAGAAGAAACTATTCCAATTTCTTGGATGTCTCTGATATATTTTCATGACATACTCATCAGTGTTCTTTTTTAGATTGTACTATTGAAATGCTCATATGAGTCCTGTGCAGTGGAACTTGTGTGCAACTTGCCCCTTCACACAGCTAACCACAGCAGGCCACAGCCCTTATTGTGGTATCTCATCATTTACAGTTTCCACCTCTAAACTACACTCTAAATTATTCTCAGTGTCAGAGTTGGTGGCCCTGAAGGGGGAGATGGTATGACAGCGTTTTTAATTCATCATCATAATCTTCCTTCTTTACCACTGCCTGGCCAGGTTTCAGACGAAGGGTATCTAAAAGGTGAAACACACAAGATTGGGTTGTGGTGAAGGAAGGTAGGGGTGATGCAGGAGGCTGAAATAAGAGTTGCATGCTTACATAATCTGCAGTTTGTAAATCAGAAGAGATTGTGGGATGTGACTAATATGAATAAGTGAAGGATTAGATTTGAAGGTATCACCATGTTTCAGTCATGCCTCTGGCCACGGCCTCAGCAATGATGGTGACCACTGCCTCTGTAATGAGGACATGCAGCTGTACTTGTCCCTCGCCAAACCACTTATGGATAGAGGATAGATTATACCTGTGTTGCCTCTGCTTTCTGTCACTTTGTCCCGCAAGTGACAGAAAAGTGTGTCAGTAGGTTTAGCGAAAACTATTTGGGGAAATAGCTGGTGATCTGTGCAACTTGGGCGATAGAAAATTGAAGCAGGAGGAGGCCATTTGGCTCTTTGAGCCTGTTCCACCATTCATTGTGATCATGGTTGATCATCAAGTTCAATATTCTGATCCCGCCTTCCCACCATATCCCTTAAGCTTCAAGCGCTATATCTCATTCCTCTATGAAATTACACAATGTTTTGGCCTCAAATACTTTATATGGTAGCAAATTCCACAGATTCACCACTCTCTGGGTGAAGAAATTTCTCCTCACCTCAGTCCTAAAAGATTTACGCCTTATCCTCAAACTATGACCCCCTAGTTCTGGACTCCTCCACCGTCAGGAACATACTTTCTGAATCTACTCTGTCTAACCCTTTTAGAATTTTGTAAATTTCTATGAGATCCCCTCTTATTCTTCTAAACTCCAATGAATATAATCCTAACCGACATAGTCTCTCCTCATATGATAGTCCCGCCATCTCAGGAATCAGCCTGATAAACCTTCACTGCACTCCCTCCATAGCAAGAACATCCTTCCTCAGATAAGGACACCAAAACTGTGCACAATACTCCAGGTGTGGCCTGACCAATGCACTAGACAATTGCAGTAAAACATCTCTATTCCTGTACTCAAATCCTCGCGGTATGAAGGCCAACATATCATTTGCCTTCTTTACTGCCTGCTGTACCTGCATGATTACTTTCAGCAACTGATGCACAAGGTCACCAAGGTCTCGCTAAGTATCCATCTCTCTCAATTTACACCCATTCAAATAATAATCTGCATTCCTATTTTTGCTACCAAAGAGGGTAACCTCATATTTATCCGCATGATACTGCATCGACCATACATATGCCGACCACTCAGCCTGCCCAAATTCCGCTGAAGCATCTCTGCATCCTCCTCACAGCTCATCCTTCCACCCAACTTGATATCATCTGCAAATTTGGAGATAATACATTTAGTTCCCTCGTCCAAATCATGAATACATAATGTAACAGTTGGGGTCCTAGCACAGAGCCCAGCAGTACCCTACTAGTCACTGCCTGCCAATCAGAAAAAGACCCATTTATTCCAACTTTGTGCTTCCTGTCTGCGAACCAGCTTTCTATCCATCTCAAGACACTACCCGTATTCCCATGCACTTTAACTTTACGTATGAATCTGCTATGTGAAACCTTGTGCTCTGCAAATCTAAATAAACCACATCTATTGGTTCTCCTTGGTCAACTCTGGACCTGGAGTTATTTAACCACTCGAGATTCTACCATCTCCTACATTAACCCACAATGTTCTACAGGTGATGAAGCACCATCTGAAGCAGGGCTGAAGCCGCATCATGAATTTATGCTGTGGAATTCTATTATATGGAGAGGAGTCTGATGGTATTTTAACTGGTGCTTGATTAAGGAATTTATCATGCTTTCTTACCAGGCTGAAGCAGATTAGCAGCTGAAAAAAGAGTGCGTCATCAAATGTTCTTTATTGAGCCAGGAAAAATAGCACTACAAGGAAAGTCAGAAGTTAATTTGCCCTGGACACCCCCATTCCATAACTTGCAGTATCTTTATAAAATCTCAGACCTCTCATTTGCTTGCAATCCAGCAATTGCCCTTGATGACCTAATCTTCCCCGGCTGGCAGTAGTTCTTTGCCCTCTTTCTTGCTATTCTGAGCAAAAAGAGACCTTGTGGTATTTATATGAGGCAGATCCAGTGGTTACCGGAGATTCAGCGAGAAGGCGGTCGGCAATCCAGCGGGAAGTGGGAATTTTGCACTCACCACCCATGAACTGCACCCATCACTCCCGACAAACCCACCACTGGAGGAGTGCTAAATGAAGGCTATGAAAACATTGCCAATAGTTTAATTTCTGTGGAGCCAGAAAGAGTGGAGCTCCTCCGAGGCTTCATAATTGGACTGTCAGTTATTGCCATCCTGGGCTCACCCTCTTTCCTTCACCTTCACTAAGCCCTCAGCATTCCAAGACCTGCCGTTGTGCTAACCTAGTGTGGAGCCTCTCAGTATCAGTTAGGTTGTAACCAGAAAATGGATGTCCGCAGCTTGCTGGTTTAATTCAAATGCCCAAGATTCAATTTCCATGAGTCTTAGGATGATATCTGTGGTTGACTATTTGGAATGTGTAATAATCCACACGAGACCTCCTGGGTAGAAGCCTTCCGTGGACACCTCCTGGAGTATGAGCTTCCCCGCTGAGAGGCGGAGAGCCCATGGACACTCGAATGACCTGTAGTGTAAAGATCAGCCAGGTTTGGAACCGACACCTCAGGCCCAGCTGAGAGTACTGTACATCCTGTATAAAGCTAGATTTCTTATCCACTCATTTTGGATTCGTCTGTGGATGCTAAAGAATGTGTCATCTATTTCTCATCAGGAGTTTCTCCTCCACTCACCCTTGCCTGCATGAACCCCATTAAACTTTAATTCTGCATCATTCATGCATGCACATGATGGGTTTAGTCACATTTGTTCCATAGTTTTGTAGTTATGTTGGAAAGCTCAAAAATGATGACTGGCTCTCTGGAGGAAATTGCAGGAACTAATGTAAAATATCTAAATTAATAAGCGTTAACTGCCCATGAGTTTCATGAGGAATACTGATCAAAGTACTTATTTGCATTTCTTTATTTAAAAAATGGATGCCTGAGGGACCCAGTGATTCATGAAAAGTTTATGCAGAAAACATTAAATAAATTCTATATCCCGATGGGAAGCTTCTTAACAGTACTGCATATTTATTTGGCTATTTCAGTGTTGAACTCTGCATTATATAACCTTGCAATGAGGTGGAGCTGAACTAAATGAAGCATATTTGCAATGTGGAGGCTTGGCAAATCTTTCTGCATTACAAAGGTTTACATTAGCAGTTACAAAAAACACTCACTGAAAACAAACATGAATTAAATTGACATTGACAATCATTGCTAAGGGTACGTTGCTGGAAAAAGTAATATCATACAGACTTCTTATCAAAGATTTATGTTTGTGAAATATTAAGTGGAGTTTTTTCTGATATGCACAGTGGTATTCCTCTAATTTGCACCCGGACTGTGCTTTTTTCCACAAGCAGGCAACAACGAGGCAGAGATCTGTCACACTCCATGTCTGCCTCTCCCCTCATTATGTTTTATGAACCCTTCAAGGGGACAGAGTTCATGGGCCTGCAGCGGCCTGGAGCATATATATTTGATGCTAATGTGCTAAGAGTAATTTCACCGCATCTCCAATCTTATGTTTTAGGTCTCTATTTGGCAGAAGCCCAAATGTATCAGTCTCTGCAACAAGAGTCCCATGGTGTTTTTGTCAACCCACTCAAATTGAAGGATCTGTGAAGGACCAGGCAGAAAGCCATGGAAGTGTTGGAGAGAAAAGCCTTTGTTGCTTTAATAGGGCAGAAGAACATGTTTTGGGACTAATCTGGGATAGTTTCTTCTCCCACATTTGGATGTAAGCTCTTTTTGAGAGAACATTCTTGCATTGGTGGAGTGCTGGAGTGATTCAAAGAGCTGAACCCAGAAATACAGATGTCTGTTTCCAAATCTGTCAATAATAATAATAATCTTTACTAGTGTCACAAGTAGGCTTACATTAACACTGCAGTGAAGTTACTGTGAAAATCCCCTAGTCGCCACATTCCGGCGCCAGTTGGGGTACACAGAGAATTCAGAATGTCCAAATTACCTAACAACACGTCCTTTGGGACTTGTGGGAGGAAATCAGAGCACCCGGAGGAAACCTACGCAGACACGATGAGAACGTGCAGACTCCGCAGAGACAGTGATCCAAGCTAGGAATCGAACCTGGGACCCTGGCGCGGTGAAGCAACAGTGCTACCCACTGCGCTACCATGTTGCCATTTATGCTTTGTACCTGGAGTTGCCCTGAAGCTGGTCTTGTTGGCATATCCTTTGATCACTTCCTTCCATTTGGGGAAAAACCTGGAGATAGATATACATCTCAAGAGGTGTCACGATACAAGTGATATTCTTTCAAGTCCTTCAAAGTGGGCATACCATGTTAATTAATGCGTTATAACGATTGTGACCAATCTATTTCTGACTCATTGTTGAAAACCCTCTGTATTCTCTGACATTTTGCACCATTTCATTGAATATTGCCAATTGTGTGAAGCACGAATCGGGTCATGCTACCCAGCTGTGGTAAAAAGTAAAGGAGCAGTGACAATCATAAAGGTTAAACCAAACAATGTAAGAATAAGGAAAATGTTGGGTGGACGAGAGCAATTTATAGGCAACAATACAATCTTTCTTTTCAGATGGTGAACAAACTATTCAGCCCCATAAGGTATAACATTATCGCAACACATAATTATCATTTTCTCTAACCATGCAATGCATTACCGACTGACTATTCATTACATATGAAAGAAAGTACTGACATCAACAACAAATATTCAGGCATTTAATTTTGATAAATCACAAAGCTATGGAGCTTAGCGATATGGAAACAGTCGTTTTCTATTTAGCTTCTGCTTTCAAAAATTTCAGTTCATCCCCAAATAAGTAAAACAAAATCACCCGGGATGGTAAATTGTGTTTGTTTTTAAGTTGTTTGAATGAATGGCATTTAACTAGAACTGGGAGTTAATGATTTGAAATGCCTGATAACTTACCAGAATAAGAAACTCTTCATATTTATTTGTCTTTCCTGAGTTTATGAAATATATACATTTTTTAAATGAATTTAGAGTACCCAATAAAGTTTTTCCAATTAAGTGGCAATTTAGCATGGCCAATCCACCTACCCTGCACATCTTTGGGCTGTTGGGCGAAACCTACGCAAACATGGGGAGAATGTGCAAACTCCACACGGACAGTGGCCCAAGGCTGGGATCGAACCTGGGACCTTGGTAGTGCTAACTGCTGTGCCACCATGCTGTCCCTGAGTTTATGAAATGTATGACAAACAACATTTCGCTCTTGAATATAAAAGTGCTTTGAGTGGCTTGTTCCTTTGGTCTCACCCCAAATGTTACAGTTTAGATAGTTCTCCAGTTTGCAGAAAACTATGTCTCATCCAGGAAATGTATTCATTCATTAATTTCAACTAAGAACTATGAAAGCATTGCTGAGCATCATATTGAGTACATAATAGTATTCTGAGTTTTTGTTTTCCGTTTCTGAAAAATACACGTCAAATGTGTTGCTTTAATTGTCGTAATACAAATTTTATCTCTAGTGTAAATTTGCTTTATTCTGTCCTATTCATTTACCCACATTTCATACCACATTTTAATAAGCAAGATTTTTAGGCAGCTTCAATTGGACCAAACATTTGCTCCTCTTGTATCAAATTTGATACCTAATTCACAGGAGTAGGGGCACAAAAGTTATAGTGGAAAACCAAACTCAACAAGACCAAAATAGAACAAAGCAGAGGACAAGAATTGCATTCCGCGGAAACAAGAATATATCATTCACATAAAGCTCAATCTGATTTCCCTGTAGCCCTCACAGTGAAGCCTCTGATGTTTGTGTGGAGTTTGAATTGCTGAACACAAACAGCACATGAGACAAAAGGCACCTATACAATAAGATTCAATTAAAGTGTGAAATACAGGCCATCTGGAATTGACAATTGCCAAACAGGCACGATACAAATTACACCTTAGTTAAAAAATGAGAGCCCAAACAACCTGGGCGGAATTCTCCGCTCCTGGGAAAAATCGGGAGGGCCGTCGTGAACTTGGCCGAGTTTCACGACGGCCTTGGAGGCCGCTCCTCGCCCCCTATTCTCCCCTCCTGGCGGGGCTAGGAGCGGTGCTCCGTAAATCTCAGCCGCGGGGGCGTCGCGCCAAGAATTACACGGTCGGCGCGCCTAATGACGTCAGCCGCCCATGCGCAGGTTGGCCGGCTCCAACCCGCGCATGCGCGGCTGACGTCACGACGCTGACAGCTCAAACCCGTGCATGCGCGGTGGCCGTCTTTCCCCTCAGCCGCCCCGCAAGACATGGCGGCTTGATCTTGCGGGGCGGCGGAGGGGAAATAGTGCGTCCGATTGAGACGGCGGCCCAACAATCGGTGGGCACCGATCGCGGGCCTGTCCCCTCCCGAGCACAGTCGTGGTGGCTCTTTCCCCTGTACTGCCCCCACAAGCCCCAAACAGGCATATCTCACCCGTTTCCCGACGGCAGCGAACAGGTGTGGTTGCCGCCGTCGTGAAGCGGTCCCAAACGGCAGGCCGCTCGGCCCATCTCGGACGGAGAATCGCCGTTTGCCGTGATAAACGGCGAATGCCGATTCTTCCGAGCCGGGGGTGGGGGGGGGGGGGGGGGGGGGATCGCGGGGGGCACCAGGGGGGCGTGAATTTTGTTGGGGGGCCCTCCCGCGATTCTCCCACGCCGCGTTGGGAGCGGAGAATCGCGCCCCATTTATAGATTGCTAGATATAGGCATTGCAGCTTATATGACTCGGTTCGAAAAGAATACGATGCACGTGAGGTGAATTCAAGTGAAACCTTAGCAAAATAAGTTGAGAGGCTAAATGAAGAGGGAAATGAGACTGACAAAGATAGAACATTTGAATTGAATGGGCAGGATTCTCCGACCCCTCGCCGGGTCGGAGAATCACCGGGGGTCAGCGTGAATCCAGCCCCCACTAGCCGCCGAATTCTCCAGCCCTCCAAAGTTGGTGAGGCGTGAGTCGCGCTGCCCGCCCCGGAGAATGGCAGGGACCGGCGCGACTCAATGGGCCCCAGGGCTGCCCAAAATCTCCAGTCCGCGATGGGCCGAAGTCCCGCTGGTTTTTTGGCGGTCCCGCCGGCGTGGGTCAGACTAGGTCCCTTACCAGCCGAACCTGGCGGTGTGGGCGGGCTCCGGGGTCCTGGGGGGGACGCGGGGCAATCTGGCCCTGGGGCGTGCCCCCACAGTGGCCTGGCCCGCGATCGGGGTCCACCGATCGGCGGGCGGGCCTGTGCCGTGGGGGCACTCGTTTACTATGCCTCGGACGTGTCGGACCACTGCCCTGCGCATGCGCTGGGATGATGTCAGCAGCCGCTGACACATCCGCGCATGTGCGGACTCTTGCCGGCCGGCGGAATCCCTTCGCTCCTGGCTGGCGTGGCGCCAAAGGCCTTCCACGCCGGCCGGCCGGCACAAACCATTCCGGCGCCGTCCTAGCCCCTGAAGGTGTGGAGGATTCCGCACCTTTGGGGCGGGCCGACGCCGGACTGGTTCACGCCACTCTGTCCCACTGGGACCCCCCCGCCCCGCCAGGTACAGGAGAATCCCGCCCAATAGCACTTAACGGGCGCGATGTAATGGAATAGGTTCAAAGTGCCATATCGGGCGCGGCGTCTTGGGTGTTTCCCGCCGGTGTTTGAGCCGGTGAGATGGCGACCTATATTTAACGGCACTTTGTGCAGGAAATGATTCCCCACAAGTTTCACACTGGAACTGGCTGTCCCATCAGCTATTTTGCTGGACTCGCGCCCGGCAGCTTACCGCTAACTAGGGGTTGCTGCTCATAAGCGCTCCCTCCAAACTCACTCCCAGGCAGCACACGGGCATGGCACCATGTAGACGCTTTCGGGATGATGACTTGACCAGGCCGCTGGATGCTGTGGAGATGAGATAGGACACCCAGGACCATAGAGGGGGTCAGAGGACCAGCTGCAGGGCCCCCAATGCCACCCGAGAGGCAGTGGCAGCAGTTGTGAGTTCAAGAAGTGTGACAAGGAGGACCACCATACAGTGTAAGAAGAAGACCAATGACCTCCACCAGGCCACAAGGGTAAGTTAACACCACCCTCTTGGCACCAGTCTCACTTGCCACCCCCCAGACCTCCAACCCCCCCCCCCCACCCCCCCCCCCCACCCCCCCACCCCCCACCAACAAGTCAGCGGCTGGCACCTCATATCCTGCCCACATCAGATCACCCTGTTTATGCCCCAGCACACCCTGGCACCCACCAGCACAACCTCTCCATGCCCAGGTGCGGTGTCCATACATGCCACCATGTATCAAGCATGTGGCTCACAATGCTCCCTCGCTATCCCCGCAGGAGATGTTAGTCCACAATTGCCGTTAGGCATGAAGTGGCCCAGATGGATTGTAGTGATCTGCACATCTGCATGTATACAAGGGGTTAATGTAAATATACTAAACTAAGTAATCACTAGAAGGAGCACTAGAGGTATAAAATAGATAGATGGGATCCAGGATCCCACTCTTAACAGGAATGGCAGCTAGTGAGCAGACACAGACAGACAGCTCAGATGTACAGCTAATATAAGCTCTGGAGAGAGAACAAACTTACTCAATAAAGCATTTACTTCAACTGGAAGACTACGAGCTTTATTCAGACATAAGAAATAATATATGGTTCCAAGAAGTGACTTCAGAAATCTTACTAGACAGATTACACAAGATGCAGACAAAGATAGATTGAAAAGAGAAGAAAACTTGTTACAGACATTCGACTTGGGGAGACTTCGTTGATTCGATTGAACTCGTTGGAACTCCACCGCAGCTGGAAACAACCGGTAATTTAAATTATAACTGGAAAACTTTTAAACAAATGTTCAAAATATATATCGTAGCTAATGATTTGAATACGGCCCCTGAAGAAACGAAAATAGCACTGTAACAAGCTGGAGAAACCTATAACTCCTTTAATTACTTGGAAGGTGAAGACAGAACTAAATTGAAAATGATACTCGGAAAATTTGAAGTTCACTGTAACACCTGTAACTGTGCCTCTCAAGTGGACTCCTCTGTGGATGCAATCATCGCCTTCAACTACTTAAAGACAGGACTGAGTTGTACCATTCCTTTGTCCTACCCTCAACCCTCCCCTTCATATTTGCTTTAATAATACAGCCTCTGAACATTCCTCCAGTCATTCCATCCTCCTGAATTGAGTAACAGATGGTGTGATTTTCCCACTTTATTTTTGTTGGCTCTCTAAATACGAACTTTGGGACTTTTTTCCTTGCAGCGTAGGAGCCTGAGGGGTGAACTTATAGAGGTCTATAAAATAATGACGGGCCTAGATAAGGTAGATAGTCAACATCTTTTCGCAAAGGTAGGGAAATCTAAAACTAGAGGGCATAGGTTTAAGGTGAGAGGGGAGAGATAAAAAAAGGTCCAGAGGGGCAATTTTTCACTCAGAGGGTGGTGAGTGTCTGACTGAGCTGCCAGATGCAGTAGTAGAGGCGGGTACAATTTTGGCTTTTAAAAAGCATTTAGACAGTTATATGGGAAAGATGGGTATAGAGGGATATGGGCCAAATGTGGGCAATCGGGACGAGCTTAGTGCTAAAAACTGGGTGGCGTGGACAAGTTGGGCCGTAGGGCCTGTTTTCATGCTGTAAACATCTATGGCTCTATGACTCTCAGCTTCATCTCTCTCTCTTCAAATCATAATGCTAGGTGCATCTCCAACTAAGTTAAGTGTATTTGTTTATGAACTTGTTGAAACTTGTCAATAACAAAAGAAAAATTAGCATTTTGAGAAATAAATGTGATGAACTCAATTGAATAGTTTTGCAGAAAGAAAATTGCCGTTCACTCTTGTCTTGGCTTCTGACAAAACAGGACGAAAATAACAGTTTGAAATTCAACTATTATGACTTCAGAGAGTTAGATTTGTCAGCAGGAACTGTCGTGATGTGATGAATGGCTGTACAGGCTGCAGCTTTAAACCATATTCATATACCATTTGTCAGATATAATCTGTGCCAGCATCACTGAACTGAAATGCTGAAATTTTCACTGATTTATAAACAAGCAAACAAGTCTCAGGCAAGAGGAGAAAATGGAAGAATTTTCCTCCTTTAGATTTTTTTGTATTTGTGTGTGGGATGTGGGCATCACTGGCAATGCCAGGGTTTATTGCCAATCCTTAATTGCCCTTGAGAAGGTAGTGGTGAGCTGCCTTCTTGAACTGCCTTTTTGGAGTTGTTTCCATGTGTCTGCTGCCCTTGCCATTCCAAATGGTATTAGTCGTGGGTTTGGAAGGCTCTGCCTAAGGAAACTTGGTGAGTTGATGCCATCAATAGATTGTACACACTGCTCTACAGTCCGTTGGTGGTGGAAGTACTAGCAATCAGGTGGGCTGCTTTGTCCTGGATGGTGTCAAGTTCCTTCAGTGTTGCTGGAGCAGCACTCATCCAAGCAAGTGGAGGCAGCACAGTGGCACAGTGGTTAGCACTGCTGCCTCACGGAGCCGAGGTCCCAGGTTCAATCCCGGCTCTGGGTCACTGTTCATGTGGAGTTTGCACATTCTCCCAGTGTTTGCGTGGGTTTCGCCCCCACAACAAAAATATGTGCAGGGTAGGTGGATTGGCCCCACTAAATTGTCCCTTAATTGGAAAAAATTAATTGGGTACTCTAAATTAAAAAGAAAAATCCAAGCAAGTGGAGAATATTCCATCACATTCCTGGGCCGGGATTCTCTCCTACCCGGCGGGGCGGGGGGTCCCGGCGTAGCAGAGTGGCGCCAACCACTCCGGCGTCGGGCTTCCCCAAAGGTGCGGAATTCCCAGCACCTTTAGGGGCTAGGCCCGCGCCGGAGTGGTTTCCGCCATGCCGACCGGTGCCAAAACTGGCGCCAACGGCTTTTGGCACCCGCCGCCCGGCGTCGGGGCTGGCCGAAAGGCCTTCGCCGGTCCGCGCATGCACCGGTGCGTCAGCGGCCACTGACGTCACCACCTGCGCATGCGCGGTAGGGGGTTCTCTTCCGCCTCCGCTATAGTGGAAGCCGTGGCGGCGGCGGAAGAAAAAGAATGCCTCCACGGCACTGGCCCGCCCGCCGATCGTGGGCACCGATCACGGGCCAGGCCACTATGGGGACAGCCCCTTGGGGTCCGATCACCCCGCGCCCTCCCCCAGGACCCCGGGGGCCCGCTCGCGCTGCCAATCCTGCCGGCACCAGAGGTGCTCCAATTCCCGCCGGCGGGAGAGGCCTGTCAGCGGTGGGACTTCGGCCCATCGCGGGCCGGAGAATCGCCGCGGGGGGAGTGCGCCGATCGGCACGGGGGCACGCCGATCGTTGGGGCCTGATTCCCGCTCCCGCCGATTCCCAGGTGGCAGAGAATTCCGGCCACGGCGGGGGCGGGATTTACGCCGAACCAGGGCGATTCCTCGACCCTGCGGGGGGTCGGAGAATTCCGCCCCTGATTTGTACCTTGTCAATGATGGACATGCTTTGGAGATTCAAAAGGAGGGCTACTCGCTGAAGGACTCCTAGTCGCTAACCTGTTCTTGCAGTCACAGCATTCACCGGGCCAGTCCTGTTCAATTTCTGGTCAGTGGTAAACCCCAGGATGTTGATAATAGGGAATTCAACAATGGTAATGTCATTCAATGTCAAAGGGGAAAGGTTAGATTTTCTCTTGCTGGAAATGGTCATTGACTGGCGCTTAAGTGTTACTTCCCACATGTCAACCCAAGCCTAGATATTGTCCAAGCATTTGAACATGGACTGCTTCATTATCTGAGGAGTCACAAATGGTGCTAAACATTGTGCAGCCATCAGTGAACATCCCCACTTCTGACTTTATGGTTTAATTTGATTTGATTTATATTTTATATGATTTATATTTATATTAGGGGCTGGTTTAGCACACTGGGCTAAATAGCTAGCTTTTAAAGCAGACCAAGGCAGGCCAGCAGCACGGTTCAATTCCCGTACCAGCCTCCCCGAACAGGCGACGGAATGTGGTGACTAGGGGCTTTTCACAGTAACTTCATTTGAAGCCTACTTGTGATAATAAGCCATTTTCATTTTGTCTAATGTACCGAGGCACAGTGAACAGTATTGTTCTGCGTACAGTGCAGGCAGATCGCTCCAGATATGAATGCTTAGAACATACTATAAATACACAATGTAAACACTTAAACATAAGACACTGAGTGTAGCATACAGAATATAGTGCTACAACTGTAGAGAAGACGCATAGAAAGATCAGTTCAGTCCATCAGAGAGACGTTTAGGAGTCTGGTAACAGGGAACAGTGAGCTGTTTTTGAATCTGCTAGTGCGTTTTTTCAGACTTTTGTGTCTCCTGCCCAGTAGAAGAAGCTGAATGAGAGAATAAGCCGAGTTGGAGGGGTCTTTGATTATTTAATAATCTTTAGTGTCACAAGTCGACTTACATTAACAATGCACTGAATTTACTGTGAAAAGCCCCTAGTTGCCACATTCTGACGCCTGTTCGGGTACACAAAGGGAGAATTCAGAATGTCCAATTCACCTAGCAAGTACAAGGGACTTGTGAGAGGAAACCGGAGCACCCGGAGGAAACCCACGGAAGCGAACCCTGTCCCCTGGTGCTGTGAAGCAAAAGTGCTAACCACTGCGCCACCAAGCCGCCCACTACCCTGAGGAACTCCTTCAGTGATGTCTTAGATCCCAGATGATTAACCTCCAACAACCACAATCAACTTCCTTTGGGCGAGATAGGATTCCAATCAGCAGAAAGATTGGGAATCATTTGAAAGTGGCTCAGAAGTAGCAAAATGCTCTGCTCATTAGATAGATACCTCCTGAATAACAGGATTCTAGATTAAAGATAAATATGCATATAAATTATTGGGTACACAATGTTTCTTGAGTCAATGCAAACATTAATAATAATAGTAACCATAACAGCTGCTACTTATGCAATGCAGATTAACATAAAAATACGATAAAGAAGTTTACAGATAAATGCATTTAAAATGACATCAAGCCAGGAAAGAAAGATTTAGAGCATGTAACTATAATAGATGAATTTTGAGGAGGTTACTAAAAGAGGAGAGATAGGTTGAATAGATGGTTAGACATGTGATGGAACCCAGAGAGTGGCTGAATGCTCCTGCCAATGGTAATGGGAAAATAAAGGAGGTTGGACAAGAGACGGAGACAGAGAGAATTTTTGGAAAAAGTTCCCTCACAGTGCCAAGAACCCGGGTTCAATTCCTGCTGCGGATCTGGAGTCACATGTAGACCAGACCAGGTGAGGGCTGCAGATTTGTTCATGGGATGTGGGCGTCACTGGCCGGACCAGCATTTATTGCCCATCACTCAGGTCAACCAATTGCAGTGGGTCTGAAGTCGCATGTAGGCCAGACCAGGTAAGAACGACAGATTTCCCTCCGTAAAGGGCATTAGTGAACCAGTTGGGTTTTTATGACAATCAACGGTGGTTTCATGGTCACCTTTAGACTTTTAATTCCAGGTTTATTTAAAGAAGGTTTCATGGTCATCATTAAATATTTAATTCCAGATATTCATCTGCACGCAGCGGCATGGTAGCACAGTGGTTAGCTTTGTTGCTTCACAGCGCCAGGGACCCAGGTTTAATTCCCGGCTTGGGTCAATGTCTGTGCGGAGTCTGCACGTTCTCTCCGTGTCTGTGTGGGTTACCTCCGGGTGCTCCAGTTTTCTCCCACAAGTCCCGAAAGACATGCTGTTAGTTAATTTGGACATTCTGAATTCTCCCTTTGTATACCCAAACAGGCGTCGGTGACATGTGAGAGTACCTTTAACAAATGGGTGTTTATTAAATAGCTGTAGTGGATGTACCTTTACGAAATCGGTATTTATCGAATAGCTGCAGTGATGTCAGAGTGTGGGTGGAGCTGGGTTGGCTGTCTTTCACTTTCGCTTTGAACAAAAGCTGGGATGTGTCTGTGGGTTTTTAGTTTCATTTTGAGAGCTGGACAGCTGCAGGAAAAGCAAGCAGCTGTATAAGGATCTCTCTGCAATCTAAAGACTGTCTCCAGATCATTTGGATGATTTCAAAGTGATAACTGCTCTTAGTAGAGAATTTAAACCTGATCTCTGTGTTTAAGAGGATCTTTTGTCTTATGGATTTTGCAAGGAAAGATTAAAGGTTAATTATAGAATATTGTATCTGTGGGGATGATTGGTGTTGATAGTTGTTAAGATGTTTACTGTGGGTTTATAAAGTGTTAACTGGTTTCATAAATAAACATTGTTTTGATTTTAAAGTACCTTAACTCTCTGTTGCACCACACCTGTGTTCCCCATATCCACAATCTATTAAAGGTTGTGGGTCAGGTGAATTCCATGATACATGTTGGGGTTCTCTAAACTCTGGCCCATAACAAATTGGGGGCTTGAGAGGGATAAAAGTCTATTTATTGGGTGGCTTAGTGAACTTAAAGACAATGAGGGGTGAGTATACTTGTGGTTGCTTTTCAGGTGTGGTATTTCAGTTTAAGTAAGGAGTGTTGTGGACAATGGCTCTTTCAGAGGCTCGGAAGTTTTTGGGGGTGGATAAGGTCACACGCAGTACCTTACAAACATAGACCAAAAAAGGCTCTTAGATTTGGCAAAAACATTGCAGTTAACGTTACCTAACAGCATGTGAAAAGAAGAGGTACTTACCGTGGTAGCTGAGCATTTAAAATTGCCTGAGACACAGTCTGACTCATTGGAAATGACAAAGATTCAGTTGCAGATTAAGCAACTTGAATATGAAAAAGAATTAAAGCAGCTTGTATACCATATAAAGGAAAGAGAAGAGAGAGAAAGAGATAGAGAGGAAAAAGAAAAAGTGAGAGAAAGAGATAGAGAGGAAAAAGAAAAGGAGAGAGAAGAAAGGAGAAAAGAAAGAATGGCCCTAGCAGAACAAAAAGAAAGAGAAATGGAGGTACAGATCAGGGAAAAAGAAAGAGAAAGGGAGGAACGGGGAAAAGAGAGAGTTTGAACTTCAGAAAATGGCCATGAAACATGACAGTCAGTTAAAATTGGCAGATGTAAAGGGAAAAGTACAGTTGGAGGATAGTTATGAGGATAAAGAGAGAGCATCATAGTCGAAGACTTTGTGGGGATCGATTTTAATATGTCCAAGCATTGCCAAGGTTTGATGAGAAGGAGGTAGAAGCATTTTTCATTTCATTTGAGAGGATAGCTAAACAAATGAAATGGCCACAGAACATGTGGGTATTACTGATTCAAACAAAGCTGGTAGGTAGAGCTAGTGAAGTGTTTGCATCACTATCAGATGAGGTATATGGGAGGTATGAGGAGGTGAAAATACCATCTTAGGTGCATATGAGCTAGTGCCTGAAGCCTACAGACAAAGGTTCAGAAATTTAAGGAAAGAAACTGGTCAAACAGACATGGAGTTTGAGAGGATCAAACAGAGTAATTTTGAGAGGTGGATAAGGGCTTTGAAAATATACCAAACATATGAAGCTCTCAGAGAAATTATACTTTTAGAGGAGTGTAAAAATTCAATTCCTGATGTAGTGAGCCTCCCCGGACAGGCGCCGGAATGTGGCGACTAGGGGCTTTTCACAGTAACTTAATTGAAACCTACTCGTGACAATAAGCGATTTTCATTTCATTTTCACTTCAAGAGCAGAGGGCTAAAATTGTGAGGTTAGCAGCAGAAATGGCAGATGATTATGACTCAGTTCATAAGTTGAAGCTTGATTTCTGACATCAGTTTCAGCCTGTGAGGGATAGAAACTGGGGAAAAGAAAAATACTCAAGTGGTAGAGGTAAAGGAGATCTGATGGGAGATAAGAAGGAGAGTGTACCTCCGATTAAAAAATAAATCCAGGAGGGTGGGAGAGAAATGGAAAGTTTCAAATGTTTTAACTGTGATAAACTAGGCCATGTAAAGTCACCGTGTTGGTGGTTGAAGAAACGCATTGGAAAGGCTGACGTGGTAAAACAGGATAAGACAGTGGGTTTGTTAAAGTGGTAAAGAAAAGCCCAAGTGAAGCCAAGGAGGTGCAACAGATTGTACAGCCTGATCAAGAGGTGATTGATAAAAGGTGCCAGATGTCATTAAAGAATTTACTTGTGTGGGTAAAGTTTACTCATGTGTACCAGAAGGAGCAGGTAAAGAAGACCCAATTTTAAGAGATATGGGGCTAGCCAATCGTTAATGGTAAGAGATGAGGCGTTATGTAGTTTGGAAAGAATGTTGCCTGAAAAGGTGGTAATATGTGGAATTCAGGGTGAGAAGAGTAGTGTTCCATTATATAAGGTAAGGTTGGAAAGTCCAGTGAAGAGTGGTAAAGTGGTAGTAGGAATAATAGAGAAACTATCTTGTCCAGGAATATAGTTTATCTTGGGTAATGATGTAGCTGCATCACAGGTAGGAGTCATGCCTACTGTGGTTGATAAGCCAGTGGAAAATCAGACAACTGAAGTGTTGAAGGATGAGTATTTTGGGATTTTTCCGGATTGCGTAGTAACAAGGTCGCAAAGTCACAGGTTAAGACACGAGGAGAAATCAAAGAATGAAGATAAAGTTGAAGTTCAATTATCAGAAATGATTTTAGATCAGATGGTTGAAAAAGAACAAGAACAGGTGGAGGATGAGGCGGATAGTTCTACTCCAGGAAAATTGGTGGAGTTACAACAGAAAGATATAGAAATAAAACGGATATATCAGAAAGCATACACGGAAGAGGAATCTAAGTGTATACCAGTGTGTTATTACCGTAAAAGTGATGTCTTGTTGAAAAAATGGAGACCTGTGCATATGCAGCTGGATGAAAAGTGGGCAGAAGTTCATCAAGTAGTATTGCCGGTAGGATATAGAAAGGAGGTGTTGTGAGTAGCACATGAGGTACCAGTGAGAGGTCATTTGGGAGTAAGGAAAACTCGAGCTAAAATCCAAAAATATTTTTATTGGCCTGGACTACATAAAGATGTAGTTAAATTTTGTCGATCAAGTCACACATGTCAAGTGACAGGGAAACCACAAGCAGTGATACAACCAGCACCTTTAATATCCATTCCAGCATTTGAGGACATTTTTACAAGGGTCCTAATTGATTGTGTAGGACGGCTTCTTAAAATGAAAGTGGGAATCAATATCTTTTGACTATAATGGATGTGTCTGCTAGATTTCCAGAGGCCATTCCAGTATGCACTATTACAACTAAAAAGAATGTGGAGGAGTTACTTAAATTCTTTATTAGGTGTGGACTACCCACAGAAATACAATCAGATCAAGGATCAAATTTTACCTCAAGGTTATTCAAAGAAGTTATGGATAGCTTAGGAATAAAACAATTTAAATCAACTGCGTACCATCCAAAATCTCAGGAAGCGTTAGAAAGGTGACATCAGACATTAAAGACAATGTTGAGGGCTTATTGTCAAGATTGTCCAGAGGATTGGGATAAAGGAATTCCATTCGTACTGTTTGAAATTAGGGATGCACCTAATGAGTCAACCAAATTCAGTCCTTTTGAACTAAATTTTGGTCATGAGGTAAGAGGACCATTTACATTGATTAAGAAAAAATTGGTGAGTGAGAAATCGGAACTTACATTATTGGATTACGTGTCAAATTTTAGGGAATGATTAAATAGAGCGGGTGAATTGGCTAGACAGCATTTAAAAGTTACATAACATGTGATGAAACTGGTAGCGGACAAGAAAGCAAAAGTTTGTAATTTTGCCAGTAGAGATAAAATTTTAGTACTGTTACCAGTGGTAGGTGAGCCTTTAAAAGCCAGGTTTTATGGACCTTATCAGATCAAAACAAAATTAAGTGAGGTGAATTATGTGGTAAAAACGCCAGATAGAAGGAAAACTCACTGAATGTGTCATGTGAATATGCTTAAGAGGTACTTTGAAAGGGAAGGAGAGCAAATTGAGGAGGTTTTAATGATTCTAACTCAAAGTGATGAACCAAATCCAGATGACTTTGAATTTGACATACCTCAAATTGAATTGGAAAATGAGGATGTTCTTAAAAATTGGGATAAATTGTTGAATTACCTTCCGGATGAAAAACGGACTGACCTGAAAGAGTTATTGATATCACATGGGCAAGTTTGTGAAGATAAGTTGGGAAGTACTAAAATGGCTATACACGATGTAGATGTGGGAAATGCAGTTCCAATTAAACAACATCCATATAGACTTAAGCCTTTAAAATTGGCACAGGTTAGTAAAGAAAGTGAGAGTATGCTCATAAATTGCAAATTTGAAGTGGATTGCAGCCAATGGCGCTCACCCATAGTGATGGTACCAAAACCAGATGGTACCCAATGGTTGTGTGTGGACTATAAAAAGGTTAAGTCAGTTACAATAAAGGACTCTAATCCTATCCCACGTTTGGAGGATTGCATTGAGAAAGTGGGACAATCAGCTTTTATTTCCAAACTGGATATACTTAAAGGTTACTGGCAGGTACCTTTATCCGAAAGGGCGAAGGAGATTTCAGCTTTTCTGACTCCAGATGGTATATACCAATTCAAAGTTATGCCATTTGGCATGAAAATCGCCCCAGCCCACATTTCAACGGTTAACTAACGGTTAACTAACAAAGTTGTTTCAGGATTACCAATTGTGTGGTATACATCAACGAAAGAACATTTAAAACATTTGGTGGAGTTATTCAATCAACTCGAGGCGGGTTTGGTGGCAAACCTAGCCAAAAGTGAATTTGGAAAAGCCCAAGTCACTTTCCTTGGCCAATCAATCGGACAGGGTTGAATGGTCCCACAAGATGTGAAAACAAAATTTACTGGGGAGTTTCCAATACCCTCAACACGAAGGGAAATAATGTGATTTCTTGGTATGAGTGGATTTGATTGAACATTTGTGCCAAATTTTAGCAGTGTGGTTGCTCCACTGACGGGCGTGCTGAGAAAGCGTAGCAAATTTCAGTGGACAGCGGAGTTTCAACAGGCATTTGAAGGCCTAAAGGCTGTGATACCTAATACTCCTGTGTTGGAGAATTACAAGAGGCTCTGTGATCAGATTGAACTAACGTGTCTGACTTTAAAGAGAAATGCCGAGGTATAGAGAAATGAATGGATCGTGCAGAGACCTTTTTGTCCAAAGAGACTGTCGATCAAGAAGAATTCCAGTTGGAGGAGGAAGAACTCAAATGGACTATGTTATTATAAATGTTTGCATGTTTTGTAAAAACAAAACGTACATTCACTGTTAATATTTCTTAAAGGAAAGTGAAAAGGTGAAAAATGAAACCATCTTGAAGTTGATGGTTTATTTTTTTTCTTGGGGGGAGGTGTCATGTGAGAGTACCTTTAAGAAATTGGTGTTTATTAAATAGCTGTCGTGGATATACCTTTAAGAAATAGGTGTTTATAGAATAGCTGCAGTGATGTCAGAGTGTGGGTGGAGCTGGGCTGGCTGTCTTTCACTTTCGCTTTGAACAAAAGCCGGGGTGTGTTTGTGGGTTTTTAGTTTGGTTTTGAGAGCTGGATAGCTGTAGGAAAAGCAAGCAGCTGTATAAGGATCTCTCTGCAATCTAAAGACTGTCTCCAGCTCATTTGGGTGATTTCAAAGTGATACAGTAGAGAATTTAAACCTGATCTCTGTGTTAAAAAGGGTTTTTTGCCTTATGGATAGATATAGAACAGTACAGCACAGAACAGGCCCTTCGGCCCTCGATGTTGTGCCGAGCCATGATCACCCTACTCAAACTCACGTAACCACCCTATACCCGTAACCCAATAACCCCCCCTTAATCTTACTTTATTAGGACACTACGGGCAATTTAGCATGGCCAATCCACCTAACCCGCACATCTTTGGACTGTGGGAGGAAACCGGAGCACCCGGAGGAAACCCACGCACACACGGGGAGGACATGCAGACTCCGCACAGACAGTGACCCAGCCGGGAATCGAACCTGGGACCCTGGAGCTGTGAAGCATTTATGCTAACCACCATGCTACCGTGCTGCCCAGATGTTGCAAGGAAAGATTAAAGGTTACTTATAGAATATTGTATCTGTAGGGATTATTGGTGTTGATAGTTGTTAAGGTGTTGTGGGTTTATAAAGTGTTAACTGGTTTCATAAATAAACATTGTTTTAATTTAAAATTACCTTCACTCTCTGTTGCACCACATCTGTAAAGTAGGCCCGTGTGCTCCCCATAACCACAATCTATTAAAAGTTGTGGGTCAGGTAAATTCCATGATACACTTTGGGGTTCTCCAAACTCTGGCCCATAACACCGGAATGTGGCGACAATAATTTTTTTCACAGTAACTTAATTGCAATGTTAATGTAAGTGCACTTATGACAATAAAGATTATTATTATTGGATTCAATGTCCACCATCTGCTGCGGTGGGGTTTGAACCGGGGCCCACAGAATATCACCCTGGGTCTTTGGATCAGCAGTCCAGTGACAATGCCACTATGCAGTGGGAAGTATGGGCAGGGGCTTGGCTTCCTAAAGGCTCCCCTTCCTTTCCTGATGTCCATTTCATTGGTGAGATACTGCTTGCCTTTAATTGAGGTACCCCCTCCCCCATTTCAAGATGACAGGCGACCCACACAAATTCATGGTGACATAGTGAGACCCGCTCACAGCAGGGTTAATCCCAGTGCTGGCAGGATGAAACCGTTAAGTGGTTATCAATTGGTCATTTAAGGGCCTCAGTTGGAGGTTGGGCATGAAGGTCGAGCATGTCCTTTCCTGCTCAGAACCCAAATCTGATGATGTTGGAAAGCGGTGTCCAGGTACTCCATCACCCCATCTAATTACATGCCCTTCTCGCCTCCAAACATGCCACCTAAAAGAACAGAAAATTCTACATTATACTTCAGAACTTATACATTGGCTGCGAAGATGGGCTTTCTGACAAATAATAGCTCTTTTGTGACCTTCCTACAGTTTTAATAGTTTGGAAAACATGTGACTGTATTGGAAGAAATGAATTCAGTGAACCAAATGAACTACCCGAACTGCCCAAGAAGGAAAATATCCTCTCAGCAATTGCCCTGTCAAACCCCCACTCCACCACAGAATCTTATGGGCGGGATCACCGTTGCCCGCCGTTGATATCGTAATTGGCAATCGGGCAGAGAATCCCTTCTGACGTCCACATCGGGGCCGGCATCAGTTTGACGCTGTTTTTCTATCTTCTGCCCCCTCCGAAATGACATAATTACATTGTGTGCCGCACGCCATAGGAACGGCATTAGGGCATCACCTGAAGGCCCTCCCCCAATGGGCTGAGTTCCCGACTGTGCGGTTGACGTGTGGTCTCAGTGGTCGAGAACCCGGCGTGATGGCTGTGAACTGTGTTCAGCACCGCCACAGTTGGCTGGGAACCGCCTGCTGTTGGCAGGGGTTCTTCCATGAGGGCTGGGGGGACTGGTGGGGGATGGCCAGGGGGTGACCATGGAGTTGCCGGGGGGGGGAAAGTATTTGGCAGATCGGGTCCACGCATGGCCGGCGCCACGTTTTACGGCGCGACGGCTGCAGGTCGTCGCCGTCTGCATATGCGGCCATGGACCCGGCCATTCTCCAGCTGTTTTTGTCGTGGAAGCCAGGAGTTTTACCTGACACAGCTGCTCGCCCCTCACCGGTCACAGGATCAGTGAGGGTTCAATGCCAATTTTGGCATCGTAAACGCCACAGTTCCCACACCGGTGTTGTCACTTAGCCTCCAACTCAGTGAATCCAGCCCAATACATTTCAATCAGATCACCTCTCAGTCTTCAAAACTCCAGTGAGTATAGGACCCAGCTGCTCAACCTTTTTTCATAAGACATTAGTTTATCCTATGATAGAATTTGTTGTCATAGGAAGTGCTTGAGGCAAATATCATTGATGTGTTGCAGACAATTCAGGGCAGTATATGAGGGAGAAATGAATAGAAGTACATTGATAGGGTGAAATGAAGTATTGGAGTGAGAGCAGGCTCATGTGGACCATAATCATAGAATCATAGAATTTACAGTGCAGGAGGAGGCCATTTGGCCCATCGAGTCTGCACCGGCCATTCGGAAGAGCACCCAACCTAAGCCCACATCTCCACCCTATCCCCGTAACCCAGTAACCCCACACAAATTTTTTGGACTCAGGGCATATTAGCATGGCCAATCCACCTAACCTGCACATGAGAGGAAACCGGAGCACCCGGAGAAAACCCACGCAGACATGGGGAGAAAGTGCAAACTCCACACAGACAGTGACCCAAGCCGGGAATCGAACCAGGGACCCTGGAGCTGTGAAGCAACTGTGTAACCACTGTGCTACCATGCCCACCAATCAGAGGGCTACAGAGGCATACAAGCTGAGGCCAGATGGTCTGTTTTTATGCAGTGAAGGCTTTATAATACTAAGAACTTAAAATGCATCCATGCATAATAAAACTGCAATAATAAATGGGTTAGATAAGACCTACTCTCTGACAACAGAAAGAATGATGGAAGGATGAACTTTGTAGAGCATATTTCATGTTCTAAAGCATTTCAGTCATTGAATAACTTTTCAAAGTATAATCACTTCCCTTTTCAGAATAGCATTCACCTTCAAATGTTTCTAATGTGAAAAATAAAATGCAATATTGTTATGAATAGTTACTCTTAAATTTCTAGAACTGCACCATCCCCTTGACTTGTCAGAAGTGTGATGTGATTTGATCCTTTATTTTAGGAAATGATAACTGTTGTTAGTCAGAGGATCACATACATTTGAAATGAATATTGTCAACCTGAAAGCAATTGTCTATTCCTGCATGAAGCATAATAATTTGACAAGAGTTAAGCCTTATAGACAGTCAATTCTTAAGTGCAATAATTACATACTGAAGCCCTTGAATTACTGAATGTAATTGTTTTACCAAAAAGATCAATGGCAAAGTTCAACAAATTACATGTATGAATTTGTGATATTAAGCTTCTGATAACCTTCAGGTCACTGATTCAATTGTATAATATATTATAAAACATTGTATGGATGAGTGGTGATAAGTGAATCATAGAATATCTACAGTGCAGAAGGGGGCATTTGGCCCATCGTGTCTGCACCAACCCGAGGAACATAGGAACAGGGGTAGTCCATTCAGCCTCTCGAGCCTGTCCCACCAATTAATGAGATCATGACTGATCTTTGGCTTATCTCCGTATGCCTTTGGGCCATATCCGTTACTATCATTGCTTAACAGAAATCTATTGATCTCAGATTTAAATTTAACAACTGTACCAGGTTCAACTGCTGTTTATGGGAGAGAGTTCCAAACCTCTGCCACACTTTGCGTGAAGAAGTGCTTCCTAACACCTCTCCTGAATGGCCGTGCCCTAATTTTTGGGCCGTCTGAAAGAGCAGCTTCCCTAGGCCCACTCTCCACTCTATCCCCAAAATCCCACCTAACCTGCACGTCGTTTGACACTAAGGGGCAATTTGACCTGGCCAATCCACCTGGCCAGCACCCGGAGGAAACCCATGCAGACATGGGAAGAATGAGGAAACTCCACACAGACAGTCACCCAAGACCGGAATCGAACCCAGGCCCCTGGTGCTGTGAGGCAACAGTGCTAACCACTATGCTACCGTGATGCCCAAAGTGCAACGGCTCATATTTCTGGGCCAAACATTAATGGGCCAAATCTGGCTGACATCTCGCTGCCCATGCCATTAGTTATTTTTCTTGCATCCTTCAGTTTGAAAACATTTGGTACTGTAGCTGGCTGGAAAGGCAGACTGAAGGCAATAGGACATTGGGTGGCTCGGCGATAAGCAAAACTAATGCCCAACCTCATGAATCAATTATGTTTAACAATTGAGAAAGAAGCAGAGCAATGACAGAAAAGCTAAATGAATTAAAGTCAAATCAGCCACAGAGAATGAAATAGCAGAGATATTTTAACCTGTAAAGAAAAGGGTGGGAGCAGGGTGTTGGTGCATGGAGGAGATTAACAGCACTAAAGGCATGCAGGTGTGATGGAAACCTGACATGATATGATCCTGACCATCACTGCATTTAACAAATGTAAACTCCTGTGGGACTGGCCATTGTGAGAGCTGAATATGTACAAAGGCATTTGAATGAAGATTTATTCTTTGAATGAAGATGGGAGCGTTAGCTCCCAGTTTGTGGATTTTCCATGCGTTTCTCTGAAACTCACCAGGGTCAACAAGATGGCAGCACAGTGGGAATCGACAGGCTGGAAAGCCTTTAAATACTGAGCATGGGCAGCTGTTTCCCTTGCCTAAGTGAAAGGCTTTTGACAGAAGCTTTGTTCTGAGTGTGTTTTCAATACATTAGAAGTGTTTCCAATACTTTCCAGGTCATTCCTGCCACCTTGTGCATTGGTTTTGACTTTGTTCTGTACTTCCCTGCGGTCAGACATCTTAGCAGCATGGGGACAGCTTTTACAGCTCCACCATCAATAAGAGGACCCACACTGGCGGCACCACCAACAGCAGGAGGAGCAACTGACTTTTCCTCAGCCACCTACTACTCCCCAGGCATGAGAGAAAGAACACAGATCTCCAACTTGAAGAAGGCGATGTCCCCAGTATTGTGTTCTGTGATTCCACCATTGTCATGATATACACAGAACACGTGTAAAGATAACTAACAGATTACCAAACAGACAACGTTACTTGAATTCTCTGGGAGCTGCTCTAAGTGCAACTACCCCGTTGTACATCCTACTACCAACTGGCGGGTTCACTCCAGTCACGTAATGGATGTCTGACGCTACCTGCTGGCCGGAGGTCATACCGAAGGTTATCTGCACTGATATGCAACTATATACATTTATGCAACTATATACATTTATGTGTGCATGCATATCCAGCATAGGGTACTGCTACCTTTTTCGACGTATCTAAGGACGCTCAGGCTGTCACAGCCATTCCTTGCTGATATCTGCAGACCCCTGGGGGAAGACTTACTTTGTGTGGGTCAGGTGGTCATGGAGTCTCAGTGGCCACTCTCCCTGCTATTCTTTGCTATCTTTTCCTACATGGAGATGCGGCAGAGAATTATGATTGTGGGAAATAAGAGATGGGATTCTCCATCCAGCGATGCCGGATTCGCGAAACATGATAGGATGGAGATTCGTGTATAACCTGAAAATTGTGGAAGCATCGAGCGCCCGATGGAATGCCATGCTCTGCTGCCTTGACAGGAGCGTCAATGCGTCCTACTCCGCACGGACAGTAAACACTGTTGGCATACCATTTTGTGGCCTGACCCAGTATTCTCCGGGGCTCCCGCGATGCTCCACCTCCTCCAGGAGGAATTATTGACGGCAAGTTGCAACTTGTAGTTTTAAAAATCGGAAAACAGGCGCTGTGGCTGCTGAGGGAGAGAGAGGAGGTAGGACTGCCGGTCCTGCCACTGGCAAGGCTGGGGGAGGGGGTGCATCTGTCAGGGCCGGGGGTGCAGAGCGGGGGGGGTGATGCAGGTGACCGGGCATTGCGCCATGGCATTGGGGTGAGCCCCAGGACCGGGGAAATCTCCAGGCACAGCCCACCATGACTATTTTGCTGTGCATCTGACTGACCACATGGCCCACCCAAGGGCAACGCCCACGGTAGCCCATACAGGTGGGTGCCGGGCAGTGGGCTGCAGAGAGTACCGCTGGCTTGGATAGTGGCAGCCAACAATACCACTGCCAATAGGAATGGGTGCCGTGGCCAGAGACACCTGCGGGACTGGTCACCGATGGGCCCAGTGGTACAGTGCGGAGGGCAGAGTGCCAGGAGGAATGGCGGGGGGGGGGGGTTTGGGGTGGGAGATGAGGGACAGAAGGGAGAGGGACGTGCGGAGGCAGGGGCTGCAGTGCAGGCCGGGGCCACCATCTAGCCCTGTGGACCTGGTTGGTCACGGGGGTATGCAGCATGCTTACAATTGTTTTTATTCATTTGCAGGATGCGGGCGTCGCTGGTTAGGCCAGCATTTACTTCCCATCCCTAATTGCCCTTCAGAAGGTGGTGGTGTGTTGCCTTCTTGAACAATTGCAGTCCTTCAGGTGTAGCCATGATGTGGAGATGCCGGCGTTGGACTGGGGTGAGCACAGTAAGAAGTCTTACAACACCAGGTTAAAGTCCAACAGGTTTGTTTCAAGCACGAGCTTTTGGAGCACAGCTCCTTCACCTGAGGAAGGAGCAGTGCTCCGAAAGCTCGTGTTTGAAACATACCTGTTGGACTTTAACCTGGTGTTGTAAGACTTCAGGTGTAGGTACACCTACTGTTAGAGAGGGAGTGCTAGGATGTTGCCCCAGCGACGATGAAGGGCTTGCTCCAGGTGCTCCGGTTTCCTCCCACAGTCCAAAGACGTGCAGGTTAGGTGGATTAGCCATGATAAATTGCCCTTTGTGACCAAAAATAAGGTCAGATGGGGTTATTGGGTTACGGGGATAGGATGGATGTGAGGACTTAAGTGGGTTGGTGCAGACACGATGGGCCGGATGGCCTCTTCAGTGTTGTTGGAGGTGCCCTCATCCAGGCAAGTTGAGAGTATTCTATTACACTCCTGTCTTGTGCCTTGTAGATGGTGGACACCCTTTGGGGGGGTGAGGAGATGAGTTACTCACGGTAGGATTCCTAACCTTTGACCTTCTCTGGTAGCCACAGTATTAATATGGTTAGTCCAGTCCAGTTTCTGATCAATGGCAACCCGCAGGATGCTGATTATGGGGAATTCAGCGATGGTAATGTTATTGAATGTCAAGGGGTGATGGTTAGATCCTTTTTTGTCAGAGATGGTCATTCCCTGGCACTTGTGTGACGTGAATGTAACTTGCCACTTGTCAGCCCAAGCCTGGAAATTGTCCTGGTCTCACTGCATTTGGGTATGGACTGCTTCATTATCTGAGGAGTCACGAATGGTGCTGAACATTGTGCAGTCATCCGCAAACATCCCCACTTCTGACCTTATGGTGGAAGGGAGGTTATTGATGAAACAGCTGAAGATTGTTGGGCCTGGGACACTACATGTCTGCCGTTTACCCCCTGCAGCCAATGGACTTCGGAATTCAACCAGGAATGTTGGCCTGCATACTGGCCGCTGCAGCTCTGGGGGATGCACTAAAGCTGTACAAGCAGGAGCTGCTCGGGGAGGAACCTGCAGGAATGGAGCCTACTCCAGAGGAACAGGAGAAGCCGGTGAGGAACGCGAGCCAGCTGTCCAAAAGGCCAAGAAGGAGGTGGGAAGGAGGCACAGCATTAGGCCTCATGTGTACCGGCAGGGTCTGTCATTTGAGGACCGGCATGCTGTCAAAGTCTCCGGCTGAGCAGGGGGACAGTGAGACATATCTGCCAGATCATGGTTTACCTGGCACCATGGGGGTATGGGGGAGGATACCGCTCCCAGTGGCCGTCAAGGTGATGGTCGCCCTGAACCTTTATGCTGCGGGCTCCTTTCGGCTGTTCCCCTTCGGTCTTGTCTCTCTCCCTGCAGTTATGCACTGCCTTTTCCTGAGTGGTTGAGGCGGGGGGGGGGGGGGGGGGGGGGGGGGGGTGGAGAGACAGAAAGTGCACAGAGTTAGACAGTCGGATGCGGGCAGACAGGGGGTGGGCAGTTGGTGGCCCTCGTAGCCAGGGCACCTGGCCATGGCAGCTGGTATGGATGCTGGCATGTGGTGCAGGGTGGGGAGTACGCACGCTGCCGGCGTCTGGGGTTCAATCGCCCTCCGGTTGGGTGAAGGTATGATGTGTGGGGCAGGGGCACGGTGCTGCCCGCTCATCCTGGCCGTCCTGAGCAGGTCGCACAGCTTCTTCCTGCTCTGCTAGCACTGGCGCCGAGTGAAACTCCCATGGATCGCACTGAGTCCTGGCTGCGCATGCACCGGTAGCGCTGTACAATATGGCCGTACGTGAAACCTAACCTGCCAACCATGACCCCACAGCCCACCCACTAGCCACCCCCTGGCCAACCCCCACCAGCCCCCCCAGCCCTAGCAGAAACCCCTCCGGCCAGCGGCACGGATCCCAACTGAGTGTGGCAGCGCTCGACACTGCCGCAGCCAGCACGCCTGGTTCCCGAACACTGGGATCACACGTGTTCTGCGCCGTCGAGAACTCGGGCCATCGCGGGTGGGCCGGCGACGTGCCAACAGCATTGAAACGGTGCCAGGGTGCCCAGGTGGGGTACCCTGGCCTGCCCTGCCCTGTCCCAGACCACTCAGACCACGCCCACTGTAAGACCACCCAAGGTGGTTCACATTTGTGGAAACCAGTGCTAAGCGGCATCTTGTCGACGTCTTGGAGAAACGGTTGTTGATTCCTGGCTGCCAGATGAAAGCGGTGTCCTGGTAATTAAATGATCCTAATGCCTAAATCGCGCTGGATGGAGCGAGTCGGTGACTTGCGATCAGTAGTGGCCGACATGGGGCTCTCATGGGATTCACCCGTTGTGGCCAGATCTGCGCCGCGTGCAATGCGGTGGCTGAATCCCACTCACTGTTTGTGTGAATCAAACAATCACATGGTATAACCACTGTGCACTGTAACACAGTGGTTAGCACAGTTGCTTCACATCTCCAGGGTCCCAGGTTTGATTTCCGGCTTGGCTCACTGTCTGTGCATAGTCTGCGGGTTCTCGCCGTGTGTGCGTGGGTTTCCCCCGGGTGCTCCGGTTTCCTCCCACAGTCCAGAGATGTGCAGGTTAAGTGGATTGGCCATGATAAATTGCCCTTAGTGTCCAAAAAAAGTGAGGTGGGGTTAGGGGGATAGGGTGGCGTTGCAGAGATAGAGTGGAGGTATGGACTTAAGTGGGGTGCTTTTTCCAAGGGCCGGTGCAGATTCGATGGGCTGAATGGCCTCCTTCTGCATTGTAGATTATTGCCTCTAATTTTCAACTCATGGAGTATCTTTTAATCTATTGGATGATCTATGCATTAACAACTGTGAGCATTGTTAATATGCTGTTATTTTGCCAGCAGGATTCAATGCAATGGTTTGTTTGACCTGCTCCGACAGTGGTGCCACATCTTCAGAAACAAGTTGCAATGGCTGTGCTAAGACAGCAATACTTTTTTAACTGTACATATTGTACAACCGTGTTTGTTGCATCAGATCCTGTTAGATTAATCAGATTGTTGAATAACAGGATTACATTTACCCAGTGTGTAGCAAATGTGGTGTATCAATTTGTCAAACAGTCAGGATTATTTGATTTACAACAAATTATTTTCCTCGTATGTTGTTCAATGATGCACTTTTTTCTAAGAGGGAAGTGTATTAAAAATGAACAGATCATCTCTGTGACTGAAATCCATTTAGAGCTAAACCGCACCAAAAAAAACGGTCTAAATTTTAAGTTTAGGATTCCTTCTCATATTCAACTTCCACAAAACATGAGATTTTACTTTATGTTAGCTTCAGGGTAAATGTAGCATCTTGATCAAGTTCCTTTAAAGCAATAGCAAGCTGGTTTGGAAATTTTCATATTAACCTCTTATCCAACGACATGTTTGCATTTGACGTTACTGTTTCATAGTACGCGAGGTTTCTGTCTCACATTGACCTGCAGCATAATGGGAGTTTGCATTAAGTTCACATTCAGCTTCCAAGTAAATAACCACTATTCACATTAACCTTCAGTGCAATAATCTATAGGCAGTTGGCAGCCTCCTTCCTGGGCTGGAGTACAGGGTCACCTTTCTCTCCTCCACGACGTCCAAGATGGTCTCCAGTTCAGCATCGGTAAATGGTGGGGCTGCTCTCCTCGCTGCTATCGTGTTGGCTTGGATGGTGTGTATGGGGAGGGCAGTGTGTATATGGAGCTGCAGCTTGTCAGCTTCCTGAGTGTCAATCGCGGAGCCGGCGAATCTGGCACCGTTTCTCATGAGAATTGATTGTGTTCCACGTGGCCCCGGTGGTTGCCCCTCAATGGTAGCGAAATCAGCTCAGGTGCGCCGCCAGTTTTTCTGTCGCAAAAGTCCACAAATTCTGCGTCTGCGTTAACACTTAGTCTCAAAAACGCAGATTCCCGCCCAACAGCTGTGGCAGTTTCGGAAGTCTCCATGAAATGGTCCTCTGTTCTTTTGGAGGAAATTGGGAATTTGAATCTTGTGTGTAATCTCTCAGGCTCTGCTGGGCAGAAGGAGAATTTGTAGATGACTCAAGTTCACCAATCTGGTTGTCATCTGGATCTGTTGATGAACACAGCATCGCTGGTCAATTCGATTGTTTGTTTGACTGCTTCAACTGTGTGAAAGGTTGCTTCAGTGTAGCAACAAGTGCATGTCTGTTCTGTCTCATTGTACTGTTATGTGTTTGGATGGGGTGGGACCATTGATGTGGTGTCTGTTCAACAACTTGTCCATAGGACGCTTGTCAACTGGCCCTCCTGCTTGGAATTTGGCAATATGCGCGATTTGCAAAGGTGGTCATCATTCACATCTGGCCGGGATGATACTTATCCTCCTTTGCCACCACCTTGTCCAAGTCATCAGCTTGTACATTTGGTATGACTGTGTGTGTGTGATTGTAGGGAGCTGAATTATCAGCTTTCTTTCCATTAGGCAGCTCACATGGTGACAAACCACTTTGGAATAGAGTTCAATGATTGCTCAAAAGTACGAGTTGGATGTCATCACTCTTCTTCAGCAATGCTTTAACTGTGTGACATCCTCTTTTAACTTCACTATTGACTTGCGGGTATCTTGGTAAACTGACAGCATTATTAAACCCATATGATCTTGTGCACTCTTTAAAGTATTAATTGGTGAACTGTGGTCCATTGTCTCAAATTACAAAGTCTGGGATTCCATGTGTTGCAAATACCGTCAGTCAGCAATATCATCAGTGCTTCAGAAATGTGACCTCAAGTTGCTTCACTTCTATCGAGTGGTAGTTTATTACAATCAGAAACATCTTACCTCTGAATTTGACAAGGTCCATTCCAAGATATTCCCATGCTATCAAAGTAAAGGAAGATGACATCAACTGTTCTATTTTTCTCCTGATGATGAATAGCACAAATAATACACTTTGATATTATCTCTTCCAACAATTTTGAGAAACTTGGCTCCCAAACAGAATACTTGCTCTGGCTCGACATTTTGTGATGCCCAAATACTTTAGTTGCAATATTTTAAAACCATTTTTATTGGCATTTTCCAATTTTAACAGTTTAACAATTAGCTATATAAAACACATAATATTTACAGAATAAGACGTTCCTTATGTACTACTTTACATGTACCCCTTTTATCGGCCTTCCATCTTTCTTTTCTCCCTCCCACTCCTCCTGCATTGATAATTGGGGTACATCCTGGCCCCATCTTTCGCCCTGGGTGTTGTATTGTTATATTCTCCCCCAAATCTGCAGGACCCTACTCCATTTCGGACAAAGTGAGCCTCTCAGTGTACAAGATAACGTACCCCAATGGTAAAACTGGTTGGTTCCACATCAACCAACTCAAAGTCTATGGAACCCAATGTAGCCACTCCCACCACATCTCTCTGGCAATAGGAGACGATTCTGCCCCGCCCATCGACAACCTAGACAACCCTCCATGAGCCGTGCCAGCACGTCCACGCCCACAGACCCGACCTTGCCTCCGCCCACAGGTGGAGCTTGACTCCGACAACAGCGACAGCCTTCCCAAATTGATTGCTATCCCTGACCAATGGTATGATCTCTCTACCCCCAGTCACCCCAGGCCCCGGAACCATGACAAGGATATGACAAGCCACTGCCACAGCCACCGCCTGACAACAGTAACTTGCCCTTCACTGCCACAATCCCTACGCCTCACGACAAATGAACCCCACTTTGGCACCGCGACAACTCTTGTAGACTGGTAAGACATGACGATCCAGATCGTATGACGGCCCACGCGGCCGCGGCACAAAATCGGCAGACACGAGTCTGGTAACTGGGAGATGGTGATGATTCAGATTCTGACTCTCATTTCGGTAATCCTTTTACAACGCTGTTTGGTACAGAATCCTGAGGTGTCCAGATGATGAGAGAAAGATGCCACATAAGAATTACGGTGGCCTACTTTCTGATGGAGCCTGCCCACCTTTTTCCTTCTTCTTTTATTGTCACATGGTTTTAATTGATGTCGGTCTGACACCCAATTTCTTGATACAGTCATAGTTATTCTTCTCACAGAGATACAGATGCAATTTACTGACCAATGGCCGTTAAAGGTACAATTGTTGGATCTCATATGACTACAAATTCTTTCCGCTCATTTTAGCCACCCAGGTAGGGAGCAACGGCACTAATCCCCACCCTACCTGAGAACCCCAAATGCATCCGGTCAGTTAAGCTCGGGTAGTGGAGCAACGGCACTCATCACCGCCCTACCCGGGGATTCCACCCATTCTTACCCTGCCGTGGCCCACACGCACCTCATGTTCCTGTCACTTCGCGAACTCTGGAATGGTTCTTTACACCTTTCACTGTCTTTAGCAGATATTAGTTTTCCCCTTCTCTGCTCTTTCATTGTGGTTTAAAGAATGCCCTTTGCCACAGTCTGTACACTCATCCCTTTACCTTCCACGACCTTTTGGTCATTCCCCACCTGCTATTTACACGTTTGACACACTTGGTTGCCACATATGCTGCGACACGCGAACTACGTCTGGACTCTGGGACGAAGAAAATTTATAAATCTGGCCGCCCTAAAATTTGGCTGCTTTAGATGAGCCTCAACAATCAATGGTTGCAGTAAAGAAAAGACTGGACGGAGAAATTGTACGTCCACTCCCCGCATCGACCACAAGCTGCGAGAATCTCTGTACTTAAAAATTTGCATTTCTTGGGCGAAATTCTCCGACCCCCAGCAGGGTCGGAGAATCGCCTGGGTCCGCCGTAAATCCCGCCGCCCGGGTAGTGGCGGCGGCGGGAATCACGCCACTCCGATCAGCGAGGCCCCTGCGCCGATTCTCCGGCCCGCGATGGGCCGAAGACCCGCCGCTGGGAGGCCTCTCCCGCCGCCGAGCTTTGAACCACCTCTGGTGGCGGCGGGATCGGCGGCGCGAGCGGGCCTCCGGGGTCCTGGGGGGGGGGGCAGGGGGCTATCGGACCCCGGGGGTGCCCCCACGGTGGTCAGGCCCGCGATCGGGGCCCCCCGCTCAGACTCCGGGCCAATGCCCTGGGTGCACTACTTTCCTCCGCGGCCGCCACGGCCTCCGCCATGGCGGAAGCGGAAGAGAAACCCACATTCCTGCTACACCACCCTTTTAGCCATGCATTCAACCTACCTATCCTCCTATTTCTGCTCTCACTAGTGCGTGGCACTGGGAGTAATCCTGAGATCTCTACCTTAGAGGGCCTGCTTCCTAATTTATCACATAACACTCTGTGTTATCCTTTCTGGATCTCAAACTTTAAAAAAAATCTATGTCATTGGAGCCAATGTGTACTGCAACTGCTGACTCTGCCTTCCCCTCCAAAATGTTGTCTAGCTGTTCTGTGACAGTCTGGACCATCGCATCAGGAAGGCAACATACCATCCTGGGATCACCTTTGTAGCCACAGAAACACCTACCTGTTTCCCTTACAGTTGAATGCTCCAGCCCAATAGTCCTATACCTCTTTTTCCTCCCTGTCTGTGAAGTTGGGCCACGTGTGGTATCACAGACTTGGCTTTCACTGCATTCACTTGAGAAGTCATTAACCCCAACAACATCCAAAGCAGCATCTCGTTTTGAGAGGGGTTTGGCCCCAGAGCACTCCTGCACTATCTGCCTAACTCCACGCTGCCTGGAACTCACCTATTCCCTTTCTGCCTGTGCAGACCTAGCCCGGGGTGTGACCACTCATCTAAATGTGCCATCCATGAAAATCTCAGCTTTAGAGTGATACCAGCCATGACTGCAGCTCTGACACACAGATTGCCAGCAGCTACAGCTGGAGACACTTCCTGCACCCATGTTCCTATTGGACACTGGAAGGATCCCTGGTTTCCCACATAGCACAAGAAGAGCATTGCATATGACCAATCTGCCCTCCCATGACTTGCCTTGAGATCACTTCCTTTACTACTACCAAATTCAAGAACACTAACAACATTAAGGACCTTCTTCTACTCCAGATGTTGACTCTGTCACAACAGACCTTACCTGTATTCTTACTATACCATCAAACAGTAGAGTAAGATGTCTTACAACACCAGGTTAAAGTCCAACAGGTTTGTTTCAAACACTAGCTTTCGAAGCGCTGCTCCTTCCTCTCCTGAAAGCTAGTGTTTGAAACAAATCTGTTAGACTTTAACCTGGTGTTGTAAGACTTCTTACTGTGCTCACCCCAGTCCAACACCGGCATCTCCACATCATCAAACAGTAGAGTAGACACTCACTGTGGTGATCCTCGCCTGAGTCACCAGGGGGCAGCGCGGGGACACCCATAAAAGGAACGCCGAAGGCCCGCCTCCGCCACTTGAAACCGGAGGGGTTGGAGTGGCAAGAGGTGCAAGAAGCTGAAGGGTGCTAGTCTGTTTGGGGCCTAGTTGCAGAACATTGAAGAGCAGCCTTTTCTCAAGTGTAATCTGTAATTTATTGTGGGACACAATAAATCATCCTTAACCTAAAAGACGACTTCGAGCATTCTTTCAAGAAGCATAACATGGTACAGGAGTGGATTCTCTGAACAGAGGGAACCAGCGCTACCAGCAAGACAAAGAAAGACAAAGACAGCAGACAAAGAAGAAGCACCAGCAACAGGCAGGCCACCAGACTTTGCAGCCTCTCAACTTCAGACGACTTTCTGCAACAATGGAACACACGGCACTTCCAGCGCCAATGAGAGCTACAGGTAATTTAAATTATAATTGGAAAATGTTCAAACAACAATTTGAAATGTACTTGTTAGCTCAGGACTTACATACAGCCACCGATGGAAAGAAAATTGCACTTTTAATCACATCGTGTGGCCAGCAACTGGTAGACACATATAACTCGTTCACATATGCGGATACTGAAGACAAAACTAAGTTTCAAGTGATAATGGCAAAATTGGATGAACACTATAAGTCTCAATCCAATGAAATCATTGAAAGATTCACCCTCTGTCACAGACTCCAAAAGCAAGGGGAGACTATCACCCACTTGGTCACAGAGTTACGCTTGCTGGCACAAGGCTGCAACTTTGGTGATTTAACAAACTCACTCATCAGAGATCAGCTAATCTATGGTCTTGCTGACAAAAAACTAAGAGACTCACTATTACTTCAAAACGATTTAACACTAAAAACTACCATAGAAAAATGCTTGTTACAGGAGCAGAAAATGCAGCAGGTACAGGAGCTATTTGAAAAACATTCCTTACAAAACATCCACCACGAGAACGATATAAAGATGGTGAATTCCCCTCACAGGTCGTCTCTTCCGTTTTCCAGGCCGTCTCTTCCGTTCGCTGGCCCGTCTGCGCATGCGCACCGTCCTGAAAGACGCGATCCCGGAAGTGATTGGTCCGCGCATGCGCACTACTCGCAATACCGGCCCTGGTCTGAAAACCGCAATGCGCATGCGCGAACGCAGCATACGCATGACGTCATGACGTGTCATTACTGCGGCTCCTCCCACTTAAAAGGGCAATGTCCTGCCCAAGGAAAAAGGTGCAGAAAGTGTTCAAAAATGAATCACTTCGCCTCCCAATGTCAATCCACAGCTAAATTTCACTCGTCCACTCAACGGCATGGCAACCTGAAAGTCCGCACGGTTGATGTCACGAACACTCAGGCTCCCGACGACAATTTTTCCGACCATGAAGAATTCAACTCCTGGGAGCACACGTACAGCATTGGCATTATTAATGCCACAGCGGGACCACAGGAGCTGACGACACAACCTCGACACGTGCATGCCATCAACTCTGCAAGTGAATGGACTGCCACGGTGCACGTACAGGACTTCCCCATCACGTTCAAACTGGACACGGGAGCCTCAGCAAACTTGCTAACGAGCAAAGATCTCGCATCGGTCCCAGGGACGCACGAGGTGTTACCTGCAGCATGCAAGCTCACTGACTACAACGGCAACCCGATCATCTCCAAGGGATCCTGCCACCTACAAGTTGCCAACAAAACTGTCGTAACAGGCCTACGCTTTGAGATTGTGGAAGACAACAGGTCCTCGCTGCTCGGCGCTCAAGCCTGCAAGGATTTGCAGCTCATTCAGCGGATTTTCATGCACACGGCTGCATCATCACGCATTTACGAGGACATACAGCTGCTACTCACCGACTACCCCGACGTTTTCTCGGGCATGGGTACACTGCCCTACACGTACAGAATCTTGCTCAAAGAGACAGCCATACCGGTTGTTCATGCCCCACGGAGGGTCCCGGCTCCATTGCGGGACAAGCTAAAAGCCGAACTTCAGCGTCTCCAGACTCAAGGCGTCATCTCAAGAGTCACACAGCCGACCGACTGGGTCAGCTCGCTGGTGTGCGTCAAGAAGCCGTCTGGTGAACTTCGGATCTGTCTAGATCCCAAAGACCTGAATAAGAACATTCGCAGGGAACACTACCCGATCCCCAAGCGCGAGGAAATCACGAGCGAAATGGCAAAAGCTCGCATCTTCACCAAGCTTGATGCCTCACAGGGTTTCTGGCAAATGCAGCTCGATGAGTCCAGCCGCCTGCTATGCACCTTCAACACGCCGTTTGGAAGGTACTGCTATAATCGGATGCCCTTCGGCATTATATCTGCATCCGAAATATTCCACAGAATCATGGAGCAGATGGTAGAAGGCATCGAAGGCGTACGTGTCTATGTGGATGACATCATCATATGGTCGGCGACGGAGAAAGACCATATTGCGAGGGTGAAGCAAGTCTTCCAGAGGATACACCACTTTGGACTCAAGCTCAACCGGGCCAAGTGCACTTTCGCACAGTCCTCTCTGACATTCCTGGGCGACACAATCTCAGAGCACGGGGTGAAGCCGGACGCTGAGAAGATCGCTGCAATTCAGAGCATGCAGCGACCACAGGACAAGAAAGCGGTTCTAAGGTTCCTGGGATTCGTCAACTTCCTTGGTAAATTCATACCCAACCTGGCAGCACGGACAAAGGCGTTGAGGAACGTGACAAGGAAGGACACGGAGTTTGCCTGGACCCAGGCTCACCAGGCTGAATGGGATGATCTAAGATACCAGCTGATGGCAGCTCCAACGCTTGCATTTTTTGACCCGGTGAAACCTACCAAGATCTCCACTGACGCCAGTCAACATGGGATTGGTGCTGTGCTACTGCAACAGGATGACCAGTTGGACTGGGTTCCAGTGGCTTACGCTTCACGGGCGATGACCGCCACAGAGTGCAGGTATGCACAGATAGAAAAGGAGTGCCTAGGGCTAATAACAGGAGTGACCAAATTCCACCACTATGTGTACGGTCTCCCCACTTTCATCGTGGAAACGGATCATAGGCCGCTGGTCAATATCATTGACAAGGACCTCAATGATATGACGCCGCGCCTACAGCGCATGATGATGAAGTTGCGCAGGTACGACTTCACGCTGGTCTACACCCCTGGCAAGGACCTTGTGATAGCTGACACGTTATCACGAGCCATGGACGCTGACAACCCGCCACTGGCGTCCATCAATGATGTGGAAGCTCATGCACAGTGGTGCAAGGAGACGCTCCCGGCAACGGACGAGAAGCTGCAGCAAATTCGTCAGGCGACACAGGAGGACGCCACCCTCCTTCAAGTCCTACACAACCTGCAGCATGGCTGGCCAAAGGGGCGGTGCCCACAGTTCCAGAATGTCAAGACTGAACTATCCGTGGTCGATGGCATTATACTGCGGAACGACAGGATCGTCATTCCAATGGCTCTCCGGGCGGACATCCTCCACAGGATTCACGAAGGGCACCTTGGTGCCGAAAAATGCAAAAGGAGAGCGCGCCAATCTGTTTACTGGCCAGGGATTAACGAGGACATCACCAACATGGTGCTCTCCTGTGACACGTGCCAAAGACATCGACCGGCACAATGCAAGGAGCCACTGCAGCAGCATGAGATGGCCACGTCACCATGGGACAAAGTGGGCATTGATTTGTTCCACTCCATGGGCCGCAACTATGTCCTGATCATTGACTACTTCTCCAACTTCCCGGAAGTCCTGCAACTCCCGGATCTCACAGCAGCTGCCGTCATCAAGGCCTGCAAAGAAACTTTCTCCAGGCATGGCATCCCACGGACGGTCATGTCCGACAATGGTCCTTGTTTTGCCAGCTGGGAGTGGACGGACTTCGCCAAGATTTACAATTTCCAGCACATAACGTCGAGTCCCCACTTTCCGCAATCGAATGGCAGGGTGGAGAAAGGTGTCCACATAGTCAAGCAACTCATCAGCAAGGCTGCGGACTCAAAATCTGACGTACACTTGGCCCTCCTATCGTACCGTTCGTCACCTTTGAGCTCGGGACTATCACCAGCTCAGATGCTTTTCAACAGGGATGTGCGGACAACTTTACCAGCGCTACACTTCACCAATCCTGATCACTCGCCTGTCCTGGATCAAATGCGTCAACAGCGCCAAGCGCAAAAGCAGCACTATGACAAGCAGGCCAAGGTACTGCCACCGTTGGCCATCGGCGACACAGTGAGGCTGCGAAACCCAGCTGGGGGTTGGTCCAAAATGGCGGTGGTCCTCCGCCTAACATCGCCACGGTCCTACGTCGTGCAGTCGGATGATGGAACAATGGTTCGACGAAATCGGCGAGACCTTCTGAAGGTCACACCTCGTCCACGGGTCCTTCCGACACTCGATCTGCAGGACACACTGGATCCACAGGACACGGTCATACATCTTCCTGACACCCCAGCAGCAGATGTCCGCACGGACACAAACGACCCTGGATCTCCAAACCCACTCAGGAGGTCTACACGGATCAGACGTGCACCTGACCGTCGGAACCTGTGAACATGGACTGACAAATGCATCGCCCTGCCCTGTTCTGTGTATATACATATCTAAACCTAACTCTTTACCTTTGTGTTTCACTACAGCTCTGCAACTATGAAAAAAAAAAAAAAGTGAAGAAGGGGGATGTGGTGATCCTCGCCTGAGTCACCAGGGGGCAGCGCGGGGACACCCATAAAAGGAACGCCGAAGGCCCGCCTCCGCCACTTGAAACCGGAGGGGTTGGAGTGGCAAGAGGTGCAAGAAGCTGAAGGGTGCTAGTCTGTTTGGGGCCTAGTTGCAGAACATTGAAGAGCAGCCTTTTCTCAAGTGTAATCTGTAATTTATTGTGGGACACAATAAATCATCCTTAACCTAAAAGACGACTTCGAGCATTCTTTCAAGAAGCATAACACTCACCAGTTCCTACTTACCAATCAATAGATCCCAAACTGCTTCACTTTGATGTTGACTGCAGAACACTCTTCCCAGACAGCTAGTTATTTCCCCATTGCTTGTGCTTCTTTCTTAAATGTATGTTGACCCTTTTTTTAAAATGTGTTTTTCTAATTCTCAGCTATTTGTTAACCCTCTCTAACAGCTGTTTCTCACCAACTAATAAATGTATGTTTCTCCAGTGATATGATGCTAAGCTCTCGGTGCTATTGACCGACTGTCCCAGCATCCTCCTCTCATACTCTCCTCTAAGTGCTGCTCAGTGCTTGTCCCAGCATCCTCCTTTCACACTCTCCTCTAGGTGCTGCTCACTACCTGTCCCAGAAACCCCCTCTCACAAGCTCCTCTCGGTACTATTGACTGCCTGTCCCAGCATCCTCCTCTCACAAGCTCCTCTCGGTACTATTGACTGTCTATCCCAGTGTTCTCCTCTCACACTCTCCTCTAGGGGCTGCTGATTGCCTGTCCTAGAATCCTCCTCTCACACTTTCTTCTAGGTGCTGCTCACTGCCTGCCCCGGAATCCTCCTCTCACACTCTCCTCTAGGTGTTGCTGACTGCTTGTCCAGTGTCACAGAATCACAGAATCACAGAATTTACAGTGCAGAAGGAGGCCATTCAGCCCATCAAGTCTGCACCGGCCCTTGGAAAGAGCACCCTGCACAAGCCCACAGTTCCACCCTATCCCCATAACCCAGTCACCCCACCCAACTTTTTTGAACACGAAGGGAAATTTAGCATGGCCAATCCACCTAACCTGCACATCTTTGGACAGTGGGAGGAAACCAGAGCACCCGGAGGAAACCCACGCAGACACGGGGAGAATGTGCAGATTTTGCATAGTGACCCAAGCCGAGAATGGAACCTAGAACCCGGAAGCTGTGAAGCAACTGTGCTAGCCACTGTGCTACCATGCTGTCCTCCTCTCACACACTCCTCTAGGTGCTGTTGACTGCCTGCTCAGCATCCTTCTCTCACACTCTCCTCTCAATGCTATTGACTGCCTGCTCAGCATCCTTCTCTCACACTCTCCTCTCAATGCTATTGACTGCCTGTCCCAGCATCCTCCTCTCACACTCTCCTCGAGGTGCTGCTCACTACCTGTCCCGGAATCCTCCTCTCGCACTCTCCTCTAGGTGCTATTGACTGCCTGTCCCCGCATCCTCCTCTCACACTCTCCTGTAGGTTTTGCTGAATGCCTGTCCAACATCCTCCTCTCACATTCTCCTCTAGGTGTTGTTCACTGCCTCTCCCAGAATCGTCCTCTCTCACTCTCTTCCAGGTGCTACTGACTGCTTGTCCCAGTGTCCTTCTCTCACATTCTCCTCTAGGTGCTATTAACTGCCTGTCCCGGAAACCTCCTATCACCCTCTCCTCTAGGCATTATTGACTTCCTGTCCTGGAATCCTCCTCTCACATTCTCCTCCAGGTGTTACTGACTGCCTCTCATGGAATCCTCCCATCATATTCTCCTCTAGGTGTTATTGACTGCCTGTATCAGCGTCTTGTTCTCAAACCCTCCTTCACAACCCCTTAGTGACAGATCGCACTTTTAAGAAGTTAGCAAAAATGAATCAAATAGTTCAATGATTCAGACTCAGGTTGATGAGGTTTGTTGCAAAGACAAAGTATGTTTTGGGAAAGAAGCTGACCACAGCAGATGACTTGACCCGTTTCCCAGCATCAAGGCCTGAACAATGTGATGTAACCCCTGTCAAGGAGGTAGAACTCATTTCATTGATAACAACCACAACTCTACCAGCAAAACTCAGTGACTGAATGAAGTCAGAGGTGCACAGAAATCTGATGAAGAGTATATTCACAGAGCGCACCTTGTAGGAGCGGTTTCAAGGACTGTGTACTGAGTCTGCTTCCACGTGGACTTTTCCCCTGTGGCTCAACTCAGTACAAAGAGCAACAATCTGACTAGGTGGTTTTATTTCCACAAGTTTTCATTTATGTACATGAGAGATAAGGGGCGGGATTCTGCAAAAACCGGTGGGGCGGGCAACTCCGGCGCGAAGGAGTGGCGTGAACCACTCTGGCGTCAGGCCAGTGCCAGAGTGGTTTGCGCCGTGCCAGCCAGCGCGGAAGGGACTTGGCGCCACTCCAACCACCACCGAAGGACCTCCGCCGGCCGGCGCGGGTTGGCGCATGCGCGGGAGCGCCAGCATATGCTGGCATCATCCCAGTGCATGCACAGGGGGAGATTCATCCCCGCGTCGGCCATCGCGGACTGTTACAGCAGCTGATGCAGAGGAATAGAGTGCCCCACGGCACAGGCCCGCCTGCGGATCGGTGGGCTCTGATCGCGGGCCAGTCCACCGTGGGGGCACCCCCCCCCCCCCCCCCCCCGGGGCCAGATCCCCCCACGCCCCCCTGAGGACACCGGAGGGCGCCCGCGAATGTTTTGACACAATCTAACGAGTTTATCTTATATCCCTATTAGCACGTATGCAGGTTATTACAAACTTCCGAAATTCAGTTATTTGGACGATATGGGGCTTGCACTTGTGGTTCTTTCTCTTTCTAGCAATTGGATTTCAAAGTTTGTGGGTTCTCTCGGAGTGACAAGTCACTTCTAAATCGAGTCCTGTCAGAGGTCGCCAATAATGTTGCCAATTTAATGGAATACTATAATAATGTTGCTCTTTAGAGTCGCCAATATGATACTGAGGCTCTTTTTGTGATATGATGTTATGTCCCAACAGCGTCGCCAATACTGTGGGTGTTTCCATTTCTCTTACTGAACCACAAGGCTTCCCCGTATATCGGTCAAATGGCCACACAACCAGTCAGTCAGTTCAGGTTCAAAGATGGTTTATTTATACACAAGGTTTACTTTGACAAGCAAGCACAATATACTACAAGTTAAAATACATATATCAACTACAATAACCTATACTTAACTTCAGGTGACCGGCACTGTGCAAGTGGATAAGGCCTGTATCTTGATTATGTGGCTGGTTTGAAGAAGTGGCTCTGTCTCTGCTGGGCTCATCTGTCAGGTAGCGATCATTGGTCTGGAACTTGGCTGTCTGTACGTTATGCTGCAGTTGGGCTGGCACAGGCCGGGTTCAAAGGAGGCTGGCACAGGCCGGGTCCAAAAGAGACTGAACACATGGCTGTGTCCCCTTTTATCCCTCTAGCGTTTCACGCTCTTGAAATGAAATGAAATGAAAATCGCTTATTGTCACGAGTAGGCTTCAATGAAGTTACTGTGAAAAGCCCCTTTGGAACGATCCTTAATCTTGGACCCAATCATTCGACAGGGCTTCGATTACTGCCTTCGATTTTGGTCAATAAAGGTGCCCTGGTGGCTGGGCGGGTCCTTAGTGGTCATTGACCTTGGCAGTTGGGCTCTCTGAGTAAAGGGAGTGGCGCCGATCAGTCTGTGGCTGGATCGGTTTCTTGAGTGCAGTCCTATTATTCTGGGGAAATGGGTCATTAGAATGCAAACAAGCGGGGGTTTCGATCAGGTCTAGCTACCTGGGTTTCAAATACACAGAAGCTCTGTATCTGTCTGAGTCCTGGGTTGGCCATAATTCCCATGGTCCTTTGCATGTGGCTATCTCAGATGGCTACACTGGGGATTTGTCTGCCTTAATACTTTTTAACACACCGAACACTTCCTCCCTCATAATAATAACCTGTTCTAAAATGTTGACAGATCCCTCTGAGACACCACCAATCAACATGTCCCTTTCCTTTGTGAATACCGATGCAAAATACACATTAAGGACCTAACCTACACCCTCTGGTTCTGTTCATAATTTCCCTTCTTTGTCCTTGAGTGGACCAACTCTTTCTCTAGCTACCCTCTTGTTTCTAATATACGTATAACTGCCTTGGGATTCTCCTTAATCCTGTTTGCCAGGGACATTTTGTGACCCCTTTTTGCCCTCCTAACTCCCTGCTTGAGCTCTTTTCTACTTTCCTTGTATTCCTCGAGTGCTTTATCTGTTTTTAGTTGCCTGTACCTCACACATGCATCTTTTTTCTTTTTGACAATATTCTCAATTTCCCTGGTCATCCATGGTTCCCGAATCCTGCCTTTCCAGACTTTCGTTTTTACTGGTACATGCCTGTCCTGCTCTCCCATCAACCGTTCCTTAAAAGACACCAACATGCCAAATGTGGATTTACTCTCAAACAGCCTCTCCCAAACAACAGCCTCTAAATCCTGCCTAATCTGGTTGTAGTTAGCGTTCCCCCAATTTCACACCTTAACTCTCGGGCAACACTCATCCTTTTACATGAGTAAAGCTTATGGAATCGTGGTCACTGTTTGCCACATGAGAATAAACAGCAGGAAACAAACAGTGGCTCTACTGATCGGCTTAGTGGCAGTAAAATAAAATTAAGAGTTCTGTATCTTAATGCACACAGCATTGAAAACAAGATAAATGAACCGATGGCAGAAATAGAGTGAAATGGGTATGATCTGATAGCCTTTACGGAGACATGGGCGTGAATCTCCCAAACTGCGACTAAGTGCTCCCACCAGTAGGAAAACCAGAGTGATTCCCACTGGCACTTGGAGCGACCCTGATGTGCCATGCTATGACACTTGGAATGGTTTTTTAATTGCATCGCCTTTTCCATGCCATCCCATTGCGTCCGCGATGCAACGGAGAGGGGTGGGAACTAATCTATCTGACAGGTACCGCACCTCTGCGATCGGAGAACAATTTTTAAAGGGGACTATGATTTCAAAAGGCTATCCCCCCATCCATGAATCGCTGGCAGAGTTCCCTCCCACCCCCCTCGGTACCCCAATCCCGCCCATGTTCCCAGGCTGCCTCTTTACTCTCAAGTGTTTCCTAGGAAGTGCAGGGGCAAACACCTGCTACCCCGAGTTAATAGATCCTCACAGAGCTATATCAATCAATAATTTGAATCTCACCTTTCAAACTGCCACGTCCTGTCAATCAGAATACTATTAGCAGGCATTAGGGCATGAAATTGAATGTAAACAATGCAGATCAGAGATTTCAGCCTTCTAGGCATACACCCAGACTTCCATACTTTAAAGGATAATGGAATTGACTGTGGGAAAACCATTTCAAAAGTTTCCACCAATTTAAAGGGATTACTTTTAACTTAATTTCATGGATCTTTAAATTTGAGGACTGACAGACTCTTGAAGCAGTCAAAAAGTACTGATAAGAACACTTTTACTTTATTATGAGGGATGTGTATCTCTGAGATACTAAGAGTGCAATTTAACCAAGAGAATTCAAAGTTTCTTTTTGGGCAGGTTTGGTGGGATGTTTCCTGTCAGTTTTTCGGGTGAGAACTCACCCACGCTAATCATTTTTTGGGCCTTGTGGAGTTTCTCCCTGGTCTAGCCCAGACTTAGAAATGTTTTCATCACTGGGGAGCTAAACTCGTCAGCGAGACCCGCTCCTCAGAGATTGGATCACCATTTTGAAAGGGTGTCCCGATCTCTAAGTGAGCTTGAAGGTCCCCTACCCTCGGGAAATGTCACCCCAACACAAATGTGCATTACCTCACCAAATGAGAAAACCATGCCGTGAGGTCACTGAGGGCCCCCCTTTTCAGGCCTCCCACTCCCCCCCCCCCCTTTGGGTCCCCCACTTTCAGAATTCCCCCCAACCTTTATTGAGGCCCCTTCATACTGGCGCTTCACCACCCCCCCCCCCTTCCCCACACTCTCATACCCCAACACCCTCATACCCCTTTTATGCACATGGTCTTCTTCAGGCCCTGATCCTTAACAGTGCCACCCTGACACCCGGGCACCTTGGTACTGCCACCCTGACAGTAGCCCTGCCAGCCTGACAGTGCCATCCAGGAAGTGCAAGGATGGCAGTGCCACGGTGTAAGGCTGACATTGCCCAGATGCTACCCTGTCATGTCCCAGAACACCCAGGGGCCTCCAATGGCCTGGGAAACCATAGAGGTGCTGTTACACCTGGTCCACATTTGTGTGGACTGGACCTAACTACACTTGGTCACGGCCTCACTTCGTAGGCGATTAGTTCCCAGGAGCCCAGAGATTCTGACGCATGCTGATTTTGATCTTGCCCAGCACGAGTGAGATCCAGACTGGTATGTCTCGCGAGGTCCGGTTGAATCTTGTGAGACATCTCGGGTGAGATTCTCCCAAAACGGGAGAAATCGTAAAGCTGCCGTAAAACCCGGGTGGGTTATACGGCAGCGCGCCCCTTCCCGACGGGGGACCGATTCTGGTCCCCGGTCGGGGCTAGCAGCCCGACGCCGTAGGCTCCGGCAAGACGGGCTTAACGAAAATCGTTAAGCCCGCTTACCGGAGTTAGCGCCGGCTGACGCGTCATATGACGTCAGCCGTGCATGCGCAGTTTGGAAGACTCCAACCCGCGCATGCGCGGGTGACGTCATCGCGTTTTTGCGTGAAACCCGCGCATGCGCGGGCCGGGTTGCCCCTCAGCCGCCCCGCGAATGGATACTGCGGGGCGGCGGAAGGACAAGTAGTGCGCGGGCATCGGGCCCGCTGCCCGCGATCGGTGCCCACCGATCGCGGGCCCATGGCACCCTTGGCACGGCTGTGGTACTGCCGTGCCAATCGGTGCCATGGTTATAAAAAGCGAGTTAGTGACGCCGTTTTTACGAACGGCAAGACCAGGTGTGTTTGCCGTTCGTGAAAACGGCGGAAAGGGCTGGGACTTCGGCCCATCTAACAGCTGAGAATCGCTGCCGGCCGTAAAAAAACGGCGGCAGCGATTCGGGTCGGGACTTCGGCGGGGGGGGGGGGTGGGAGAATAGCGGGAGGGCGGCAAAAATGTCGGGAAGGCCCTCCCGCTATTCTCCCACCCGTCGTGGGGGGCGGAGAATTTCGCCCCTCAGGTGTCGCAATCTCACAAGGGGCCTCTCAAGAGATTCAACAGTTTTGTCACAACACCAAGTCAGGCACAAAGAGGCCAGTAAATCGCACCCTCAGTGACTGTTTAAATGGTATAGGGGTACAGTTGAGAACACTTTCAATCTATTTTGAGAAAACGTTAATGTTTACATAATGACTGACTGCTTAAAGGTTGCAGTTGGGGAGTGCAGCCAAATCAGCCCATCCTAGGAATGACCCACAACCTAATCTCACCAGCACAGCACAAGCATCCCGACCTCCTATGAAGGATCCCCTTGGCACCCTGATGGCAATTGTTGGGAGGGTACTTACCCCCTTTGCCACCCCTCGGACAGCAAGCCGCCAGACCACATTCCTCAATACTTATCCCAAATCATGCCACCTGACTCCCGCCTGGTGTGGGGAGAGGTTGGGGGGCACAGCATCAGGGGCCGGGGTGAATTCGGCTTCCAGCCTGTTAATCACAATCAAATGAATGTTTATTACTGCTTTGCATGTTCCCACTGGCGTTGAGTGGGAATTCCATTGGGACGTGCCCAGAGACTCGAGATGTGTCTGATGCCCGGTGTGAATCCCGATTTCGGCCTGATGCACTATTCTGCGGCCAATCACAAATCCCACTTCTAGCAGGGGGTCCGGAGGATCCTGGCCATGATTGCAAGAAGATCAAACTTGAGAAATCAATATTTAAGGTCCTTCGACTTTCAGGAAGGACAAGTGGGGATAAAAAGTGATGGTGTAGCTCTGATTTGGATTTGGATTTGTTTATTGTCACATGTGCCGAGGTACAGTGAAAATTATTGTTCTGTGTACAGTCAGACAGATCATTCCACACATGAGAAAAACACATAGAGCAAATATAAATATACAATGTAAATGCATAGTCACAGGCATCGGATGAAGCATACAGAGGTGGACTAGTCAGTAGTGAAGATGTGTGAAGAGATCAGATCAGTCCAGTTCAGTCCTTAAGAGGGTCATTTAGAAATCTGGTAACAGCGGGGAAGAAGCTGTTTTTGAATCTGTCAGTGTGCGTTCTTAGAATATCCTGCCCATTGGAAGAAGTTGGAAGAAGGAATAAGCCGGGTGGGAGGGGTCCTTGATAATGCTGCTCACTTTCCCAAGGCAGCGAAAGTCAATGGATGGGAGGTAGGTTCGCGTGATGGACTGGGCTGTGTTCAGAACTCTCTGTAGTTTCTTGAGGTAAGCAGGGTGTCTTTGAAGAGCTTTTTTTGTCCTCCTAGAACATAGAACATAGAACAGTACAGCACAGAACAGGCCCTTCGGCCCTCGATGTTGTGCCGAGCAATGATCACCCTACTCAAACCCACGTATCCACCCTATACCCGTAACCCAACAACCCCCCCCCTTAATCTTACTTTTTAGGACACTACGGGCAATTTATCATGGCCAATCCACCTAACCCGCACATCTTTGGACTGTGGGAGGAAACCAGAGCACCCGGAGGAAACCCACGCACACACGGGGAGGACGTGCGGACTCCGCACAGACAGTGACCCAGCCGGGAATCGAACCTGGGACCCTGGAGCTGTGAAGCATTTATGCTAACCACCATGCTACCGTGCTGCCCTCTTGTTTAAGATTCTTCCTTGAGCTGGATTAAGAAGATTTGCTTTGGCCGTCAGGACACTGACATCATAAGCATATGGGCAACCGGGCAGAGTTGGTTTTGGATGATCTTGGCCTCGATATTGGTGCTATTGACTCCTTCAAGGATACAAAAGTTAGCGCGCCCAGCTAATTCAGAGCTAAAGTACATTTATATTTTAAGCTGTGTTGTTTAAAAATCTCCCTGATGAAAGTTCATCCTTACAAGTCCCAGTGATGACTTCAAATGCTTTAACAAAGTATAATGCTTTATTTGACATATGCTAACTTCCTATCAGCTAATGTTAACTATCTCTCTGACAGGTATTGCAGAGTCCAGTGCAGATTCAAAATCTGTCGTTATGCTTCACCTCTGCTGGACATCACATATGCCTTGGTTTCTTAAACTCCTTCAACTTCTTTTGAGCCTTCGACATAGGCGCAGGGATCATGAGAGAAGAATCAGGCTACATTTCCACCTGCTGAGGAAGCAAATAAATTACCCACCCCTAAGAATGTGCAGAAAAAGTATATCCCAAAATGATGTAATTGATGTGTGCCAGAACACTGTGATTCAGCAGCTGCTGCTTTCAGATTTTGAGCTTGTAAAATTAACAATTGATATGTCTAAACCCTCTCTCCCTCCTCATCTTACTCCCTCCCTCTGTCCCCTTCCCCCTTCTTTCCTCCCCTCACTATCCTTTACAAAAAGACATAACCGTTGTGTTCATGTGGAAAAATATATTGTATTGACCGTTGGGTTTAAGTGAGAAAATATATTTGATTGGAAGAAATTAGTGAAAGTTGAGGCTATTACTACATAAAATGTCATTGTTCAGCTTAACTTGTTTAAAAGTTTGGTACTTCTAAAATTATTTTTGTTAATAAATGCTTTTCATTAAATTTTACAAGCTTCTACAAAAGCATTAAACACAACATTTCATGATGAGATAGTTATAAATGAATAAGATAATTGAAGTAAATAAAGCAGAAACATAATAACATGGTTAACACGGTGGCACACTGGTTAGCACTGCTGCATCGCAACACCAGGGACCCTTGTTCAATTCTGTCCTTGGGTGACTGTGTGGCGTTTGCACAATCTTTCTGTGTCTCCGTGGTTTTCTCCAGGTGCTTCAATTTCCTCCCACAGTCCAAAGATGTGCAGGTTAGGTGGATTGGCATTGCTCAATTGCCAATCCAAAGGTTAGGTGGGGTTACAGGGATAGGGTCAGGGTGTAGAAAAAGCACCCAGGGAGGGTGCTTTTTCAGAGCGTCAGTGCAGACTAGATGGGCCGAATGGCTTTCTTCAGCACTGTAGTGATTCTATGATTCTATAAACGCAAATCAAAAAAATATCAGATGTTACAAGGACAGTGACTGGGGTGCTTTTAAATCTTTTAACCATAACCTAAATTAAAACATACAAACACTTATAAGCATGCGACACGTAAAGTTGTACAATAACATACTGCAGATTTAAACAGTTCCAGAGATTTAAAACAAATAACAAAACCGATGTTCGCTTATAAATAAATAATAATCACCTTCAATCATTAAGCATCAAGACAAATTAAAAATTATTTTAAAGGAACAGCAAAGACTGTATAAAAGAAAGTGAAAAACAAAACTGTTAAAAGAACTTCTACATGCCTTAAAGACACCATCTTGTCGCCCAATCGATTAGTTCTTAATCAGTCGGGGAATTAAAGGTGTCAGAGATAAGGCAGAAAAGTGGACATAGTGAGCATTAGATCAGCCACAACCTTATTAAATAGTGGAGCAGGCTCAAATGGCTCAATGGCCTCCTCTTGTTTCTCTTTCCTATGATCTTATGGTGTCTGTGTTGAAGTGGAGACCAAGAACATCTGAAAATTTTACACTAGCACATTTAGTAGCTGATGTTTCTTTATCACTGCATCTTGACAACTGCAGGATTTCTGATATATTGGATCATACGCATTTGGCAATTTAATGGTTAAACGCCTGGGTTAGAGTGTGGTTGAAGCTTTCAGGAGGCAGAGGTGAAATTGACTATCATAAAAGCCTGGGCTTTTGTTTGCCTAACGTTTGCACAGTTGGTTGACTAGGGGGAGTCTCTGGGCAATTAATGTGTTTTCAGACAGGGGAGTTAATTTGTTTTCAATTTGGGGAGATGGTCTCATTGCTGGGTGGAGCTAAGATAATTCAGACATTTTGAGTGAGTTCTGATCGGGCCAACATGGAGCCCACAAGTAAGGTGTTTCGCTCTCACAGTAGGATAGTTAATAATATTTAAAGCATGCAGACTTGTCAGAGGACGGGGTGGGGGGGGGGGGGGGAGAAGCTGAAACAAACCAGTTGAAACAGCTTTTGAAGCCATCCAGCTAGAGACTGAAGGGATTCCAACAGGAGCCAAATCTGTTCTGGAAATCAAGTGTTCCTCTGTAGCATTGGGATGCAGGTTGGATTGAGAGCTGTATGTTTTCCTTTCTTATTGTTTAATTGGGAATATAGATAGTAATTATAGGTATTGTATCTCCTGTATTTGGTAATACTGTTTAAGTGGTCATTGTAAGCTATTTTCGATTGTGAGGTTAACGATTTTAATACTTCGTTAATAATAAAGTTTCATTTTAAGAATACCAAATCCCTATTTTTTTCAAGCAATCACTCCTGGAGTGAAGTATTCTTTCTGCAATGTCTTCCAAAATAAACTAAAATATTAGGGTTTTGGCGTAGTATCCTAGCCACTGTTGGAGTCTGGTCTGGGATTGTGATACATATCTCTGTTCTGTGTGAAGGGGATGCATGGTAAACTTGTGTCCACTTTCCATCTGCCTGTGTCTAAAAGATTACAGTTCTGAATCCAGTAGAAGGAGCATTTGCAGCAATGACAGTGGGTAGTTCTGGGATACATCAGGTGATATCAACATCGCTTGATTTTCTCAAAAGGCCTGTTATGCATTCTCCCTGCAGCATGTATTCTCTTATTATAACAGTAAGTTTAATGCCTCAATGTTGACAGCTAGGTTGGGCAAGAACTTTCCAACTTGATTTACCATAGCCATGAACCACAGTCACATTCAGTCACATTAGAGGAGCTGGAAACTACTTGATTGCTCTAGTGTTCTGCGGATCAATTCTGACACCAGATCCATCCACGATATCCCGAAGGAACCTGACAGCTTGATGCCCACATTTTTTGTCGAATGTTAGTCCTGCTTCCTGTCGGTATTATTTTGCAGATCACACTCGAGTGTCATGTTCCGGCTGAGTGGATCCATAGATTAGGGCATCATTCATGTGACAAACAACTCCATCCAGTATTTCTGGTATACTTGATATTGGTGTCCAAAACATTTCTGGTGCTGATGGTAATGCCAAAACCTCCTGAGCAGAGTATTAAGGGGTTGTGAGAAACTTAGACTCTTCAACGAGGTGTGTTGACCAAAAACTACTAGCTTTGTGAAGATTGAACACTTTACCAATTTAGCTAAGCTCTTGTCCACAGACAACATTGCTTTAACTGTTTTGCTCAGCTCTGTAAGATCTGCACAAATTATGATAGATCCATTGGGTTTCTGCACTGGGACCATCCCCAAGCACCAGCTTGTTGGTTTTGTCACAGGCGAAACAACCACCTGCTTCAAAATAGGGCTGATTTCCTTCTATATTTTTGGCAAGAGTGAATGAGGAATTATTTCTGGGTGCAAAAAGACACACTGGCTTTGTTTCAGGCTGCAGCATAAGATGATATACTGTCTTCGACATTCCTCATCCTGTGGACCGGCTGTGGAAATTCTGCTCTGAAACTTCAAAGCTGATCTTCCTAGATGTCCAGCTCCTTGACTCTGCAAATCAGATGTCAGTCGACACAGGCTTTCCTGTTTAAGAGTGAACAGCTCTGGCTGAGGATTACATGTAAGGTTTCAGTTATTTTTTCTCTCTCTCTCTATTGAAGGTTTGCATTCAGTTTTCTTACAGGCTTGAGTTCTATACCTCCTGGCCTGCATAGTTTGTTGCATGATGGCTGAAGAGAAACTTTCTCCAACCACGGTTCAGCATCAGAAAGAACCAAAACTGCAGCAGCTGTGTCTAATTTCAAGCATACAATCATAGAATTTACAGTGCAGAAGGAGGCCATTCAGCCCATCAGGTCGGCACCGGGCCGTGGAAAGCACACCCTGCCCAAGCCCACACCTCCACCCTATCCCCGTAAACCAATAGCCCCACCCAACCTTTTTGGACACTAAGCGCAATTTAGCGTGGCCAATCCACCTAACCTGCACACCTTTGGACTGTGGGAGTAAAACCGGAGTACCCGGAGGAAACCCACGCAGACACAGGGAGGATGTGCAGACTCCGCACAGACAGTGACCCAAGCCAGGAATTGGACCTGGGACTCTGGAGCTGTAAAGCAACTATGTTAACCACTGTGCTAATTCAATCTTCAGTGCCAATTCAGCCACACTTCTGTCTGGTTGAGATCGACAACCTGCTCAAAGATTTCAGGTAATGTAGGGTGGCACAGGGCGCAGTGGCTGGCACTGCTGCCTCACAGCGCCAAGGATCAAAGTTCGATACCGACCCCAGGTCACTGTCCATGTGGAGCTTGCACATTTGCCCCGTGTCTGCGTGGGTCTCGCCTCCACAACCCAAAGATGTGCAGGGTAGGTAGTTTGGTGGTGAATATGAAAGCTTAGAAGATGAGTTACTCAAGGACAGAATTGTTATCAGAGTCATGGATGAAGCATTGTCTGACAACTTGCAGATGATGGATGATTTAACCTTAACAGAGACAATTCAACTGAGCAGCTAAACTAAGGTCAGGAAGGAAAATCTATCAGCCATTCTGGCTGACAGGGAGGAACATATTACAAAAACAACTGACTCGATTGAGTATGTTAAATTTAGAAGCAGGGATGTGGCTACAAAAGCTGGGGAGGCAGGAAGAGCGTACATCAACCACCCCAGCTAACCATAATCAGTGTGGCAAGAAAAAGTGTGTGTAAAGATCGTCCCACCAAAGTGGCTGTCTAGCATTAGTGGTGAAAGAGGGGCCACTTCCAAGCTGTGTGTTACAGCAAGATGCTTGAGCAGAATAAACAAAAAGGAGAGCCTTTCAAAGGTGGCACCATCCATGGAATAGAAGATATCAATGATATTGAGATGCCTTTCCTTGGAGAGATCCACGAAAGGAGCTACTGGAGTGCTGGTATTCTGGTAGAGGGTAACAAGACATGATTGTAGGGGCTAGGGCACAAATCTGAACATATTTGTTCACATCAAACACCTGTTACCGCTGTCACCTGTAGGTGTCCATAGGGCGCCATGCATCCCATTGATTACCCCTCTGGACCCAGGGCAAACCGGCGATGGCAGCACACCCTGTTACCTGGGTGGCCTGGTTGGCTTGGTCGACATTGAAATCGATGTATTGAGCGACTTGGACATATAGGGCCTGCATGATGGCCACTGAGCTCTGAATCCAGGACAGGTCCCCACTTGGTGCTTGGAAGAACCCTGTAGTGTAAACATTCAGGAAGACTGTCACCTTGACAGCCACTGGGAGTGAGTGTCCTCCCCCATACCTCTGCAGTGCCAGGTGTGCCATTATCTGGCAGATATGTTGTAGTGTCTCTCTGCTGAGCTGGAGTCTTCGACGGCATGCCCAGTCCAGCAGGTCCTTGAATGACAGGCGGTGCTGACATGAGGCCTCATGCGGCGCCTCCTTGGCACCTCCTCCAAATCTGCCTGCTGGGCGGCTCGCTCTCCATCCTGAGTGGCTGCCTCCTGCCCCGATATGGCAGGCTTCGCTGCTGCACGCTCCGCTGCTGCAAATTCCTCATCTTTGAGCAGCTCCAGCTCGTACAGCCACGGGGCGTCCCGCAGGGCTGTGGTGACTACCATTGCTGGTTGAATTCCAATATCTGCATTATTGTCTGCAGGGGGTGAAAGGCCGACATGTTAGCATGGTGCATACCCCCATGCCCAATCATACGACCAGTTTCACTCTGCAGAACCAGGGACCAAGGTGGGTGGTTAGTGGGCTGCGCAGCAGGATGGCTGCCTAGCAGGGTGTGGTAATGGCGGACAATGGCTGGGCATTAGCCCCGTCCCATTCGGGTCAGCCCGGCCACTCAGCCCGTTACCCGTCACCCCCCCCCCCCCCCTCCCCCAGCACTGACAGGGCCCCCGCCACCCCAGCCAGAATCCGGCCTGGCAGCCCACAGTCGCTCCTCTCCGTGTCCGACCTCCTCTCTCCCTCCCTCATCAGCCATGATGCTGGTTTCATGATTTTTAACAGCACAAGTAAACTGCGCCACTGGAAACCCAGCCCATTGGAAGCAGAAAAATGCGAAGGCTCTGGAGAATATTGGGTCAGGGCTACTAATGATATGCAACTGGTGTTTTCTGTATGTGCGTTCCAGTACACATTGACGCCACTGTCGAGATGACGGAGAAATGCGATTTGGCGTCATATCAGCGCCCGCCGCGATTTTGCCATTGGATCTGATTCTCCACCCAATCACATTTTGCGATTTTGGCGTCAGCCAACGGAGAATCCCGCCCGAGGTATTTTTATACACTGCTGCTTTAATACATAGATCTATAACATATTAATTCAATTTTTTACAGAAATATTGTTAAATTACATAGATGTTTTGCAGTTCTGAATAACTCATCTTAGGAAATGTGCTATGGGGGGATTTCCGGTGGCTGCTATGAAGGAGTAAGTCGCACATTTGGAGGCTCCTTCTTGGGTCGGACTTTTGAACCTTTTCCCCCGATTTTCTACCGGGCTTGATTGTAAAAATTGATGACAGAGGCAATTGTGAACTGAATTCCCACATCGGTGCATGGAGAGGAGGACGAGGAGTGCTCACAAAGGCAGAAACAGAAGGACAGAGAAGGCTTGGGCTGATGCTGCACCGGGAGTAAGCATGGCGGAGGACCAGACCTCTGGCTTGTCGACCCAGTGGTCAACGAAGAAGTTGATGCATGTTATCCAGGCGGGCTTCTCTAAGCAGAAGCAGGACTACTTGGACCCGATTAAAGAGTCAATTTCACGGCTGGAACTTAGATTGGATGCCTAAGATCAGCGATCCAGAAAGTAGAGAAGGCACTGGTTGACCAGGACGAACACCAAACAGCGGTGGAGTTGGAGGTGGGGATGCTAAGCGACCAGCAGAAAAGGCTCCTGGAGAAAGTGGAGGACCTAGAGAACAGGTCCCGCTGGCAGAGCTTGAGGATTGTTGGGCTCCCAGGGGGATCTGAAGGAGCGGACGCTGGGGCATATATAGCGGCCATGTTCGAGAAGCTGCTGGGGGATGGGGCATTCCCCTGGCCCTTGGAGGTGGACAAGGCTCACAGAGCGCTTGCGAGGAAGCCGCGAATGGGAGACCCCCCGATGGCAATGGTGGTGAGATTCCACAGATATCTGGATAAGGAGCGCGTTTTACAGTGGGCCAAGCTGACACGGAGCTGCAAATGGGACAACAGTATCCTGCGGCTCTATCAAGACCTGAGTGCGGAGGTGGCCAGGAGAAGAGTGGGGTTCAACCAGACCAGGTCAACCTTTTTCAAGAAAAAGGTGAAGTTCAGGCTGTTGTACCCGGCCCGCCTCTGGGTCACATACGAGGAACATAATTTCTATTTTGAGTTGCCTGAGGAAGCGCTGGAGTTTGGGCAGCCAAGAGTAAAGGAGCTCTCCTACTCACACATGCATAAAGTGTACTCCCAGGGGCTAGTTTAGCACACTGGGCTAAATCGCTGGCTTTTAAAGCAGACCAAGCAGGCCAGCAGCACGGTTCGATTCCCGTACCAGCCTCCCCGAACAGGCGCCGGAATGTGGCGACTAGGAGTTTTTCACAGTAACTTCATTGAAGCCTACTCGTGACAATGAGTGATTTTCATTTTCATTTTTCATTTCATTTCATTATTCTGAGCATGGCTCCCCTCACGGGGGTGGTGGAAAAGGGGCACTCGGCGATCACAATCTCAGACCATGCCCCACACTGAGTTGACCTACATGTTAGTAAAGACAGTAATCAGCGCCCGCACTGGGGTTAGACATGGGGCTTTTAGTGGACGAGGACGCGTGCGGGCGGTTGAGGAAATATATTCAGAATTACCTGGAGGTAGGTCAATTACACGGGGGAAATTTCGGCAGCGGTGGTCTGTGAGGCATTGAAGACGGTGGTTAGAGGGGAGCTGATCTCAATATGGGCCCACAGGGAGAAGGTGGACAGGACAGAGATAGACCGACTGATAAAGGAGATACTACAGGTCAACAGGAGGTATGCGGAGACCCCAGAAGCAGGGCTTCGGAGGGATCAGGGGAGGCTGCAGGCGTTAACAGGCGTTAACCACAGGGAGATGGTGGAGCAGCTGAGAAAGGTGAGGGGAGCGATTTATGAGCATGGAGAGAAGGCCAGCAGAATGCTTGCACATCAGTTAGAAAGGAGGCAGCCAGGGAGATAGGGAAAGTAAAGGATGGAAACGGGAACCTGGTGGGAGATTCAGCAGGGGTGAATAAGGCGTTTAAGGAGTTCTACAGTCGGCCGAACGGATCAGAACCCCCACCTGGGCCGGAGGGGATGAGGCACTTCCTAGTGGACCTGAATTTCCCGAAGGTGGACGGGGACCTGATAGAAGGGCTGGGAGCCCCGATCGGGATCGAAGACATAGCGGAGGGTCTGAAGGCCATGCAGTCGGGTAAAGCTGCGGGCCGGATGGGTACCCAGCTGAGTTCTATAAAATGTTCGCTGGGATATTGGGGCCACTGTTGATGAGGACATTCAATGCGGCAAGGGAAAGAGGGGTGCTGCCCCCGACGATACCACTGGCCACAATCTCGCTGATTCTGAAGCGGGATAAGGATCCGGAGCTGTATGGGTCCTGCAGGCTGATATCCCTATTGAATGTGGATGCCAAACTGCTGGCCAAAATTTTGGCCTTTATGATTGAAGACTGTGTTCCGGACGTGATTGGGGAGGACCAGACAGGGTTTGTTAAGGGTAGGCAGTTGGTGGCCAATGTAAGAAGATTGCTAAATGCGATCATGATGCCCCTGGAAGGTAGGGAGGTGGAGGTAGTGGTCACAATGGACGCAGAGTAGGCTTTTGATCGGGTAGAATGGGAATATCTGTGGGAGGTACTGGGACAGTTTGGATTTGGACAGAGCTTTATTGACTGGGTCAGGTTGCTGTATCAGGCTCCTGTGGTGAGCATAAGGATGAATAGGACAACATCAGACTATTTTAGGCTATATCGGGGGACGTGACAGGGGTGCCCCCTCTCCCCACTGTTGTTTGCGCTAGCTATAGAGCTCCTGGCAATTTCACTAAGAGCCTCAAGGGGCTGGAAGGGGTTGGTCCGGGGGGCGAGTGGAACACAGAGTCTCACTTTATGCAGACGACCTGCTCCTGTATGTATCGGATCCAGTGGAGGGGATGGAAGAAATCATGAGGCCTCTGGGGGAATTTGGCTGGTTTTCCGGGTACAAACTAAATATGGGGAAAAGTGAGATGTTTGCGATTCAGGCAAGGGGACAGGAGAGGTGACTGGGGGAACTGCCGTTTAGAGTGGTAGGGGGACGTTTTAGGTATCTAGGCATCCAAGTGGGGCGGGAATGGGAACAGTTGCACAAACTTAATCTGTCCCATCTGGTGGACCAAATGAAGGACGATTTTCGGAGATGGGACAAGCTCCCGTTGTCACTAGCTGGGAGGGTCCAGACTTAGTTCCTAGCCAGCTGATGGTGGCATGGTGGGACAATGGTTAGCACTGCTGCCTCACAGCTTCAGGGTCCCGGGTTCAATTCCGGTTACGGGTTACGGTCTATGTGGTGTTTGCACTTTCTGCCCGTGTCTTTGTGGGTTACTTCTGGGTGCTCCGGCTTCCGCCCACAGTCCAAAAATGTGAAGGTTAGGTGGATCGGCTATGCTAAATTGCCCCTTAGTGTCCAAAAGGTTGGGTTGGGTTACGGGGATAGGGTGGAGGTGTGGTCTTGAGTAGGGTGCTCTTTCCAAGGGCTGGTGCAGACTCGGTGGGCCAAATGGCCTCCTTCTGCAATGTAAATTCTATGATTCTGATTCTAAAGCATTGGTCTAGTGATGGAAACAGGATCACAGAATAGGCCAGAATTGAGGTTTGTGGTGAACTTCAAGAGTTATAGGGCTGTGGGAGGCTGAAGAGAACCCAAAGGGATTTTAAACCCGAAGGATAAGAATCTTAAAATAAAAGCATTTGTGGTGTCGGCTAAATTTGTGGCATTTGATAACAGATCAGATATCCACCTCTCCAGCCTTACACACTCATCCAAAACAACATCCTGCCATTCACACCTCTTCCAAATATATCTGCATCTTTACGTGTCCCATCAAAACTCTTATTTCCCAATAAAACCTGTAATTTAATCTCTCCTGCTTTTCATCCTTTCGCTGACCTTCCCTTTTCCCATTCTCTCCCATTTCACTTGCTCAAAAGCTATTTCATTTCTACCTTTTCCTACTTCTGCTGGAAGGTCGCAGACCTGAATGTTAAGCCAGTTTCTCGGATGCTGCCAGACCTGCTAGGTTCCAGCACTTGTGCTTGCTTCAGATTTCCAATATTTTGCTTTTGTTCTGTAGGTGTAAAAAGAGATCAAAATTTTTTTTTGTGGGGGGAACAAGTGAAACAGATGTCATTGTTCTTTTTAACCTTCTTAATGCAAATTTTCAATTAATTCAACTGTAATCTGTGCTCCATTATAGTCACAAGTTCCAGGTGGTTGCGAACTAATGGCCATTGTTTGCTCAGGATTAGAACATAGAACAGTACAGCACAGAACAGGCCCTTCGGCCCTCGATGTTGTGCCGAGCAATGATCACCCCACTCAAACCCATGTATCCACCCTATACCTGTAACCCAACAACCCCCCCCCTTAACCTTACTTTTTAGGACACTACGGGCAATTTAGCATGGCCAATCCACCTAACCCGCACATCTTTGGACTGTGGGAGGAAACCGGAGCACCCGGAGGAAACCCACGCACACACGGGGAGGACATGCAGACTCCACACAGACAGTGACCCAGCCGGGAATCGAACCTGGGACCCTGGAGCTGTGAAGCAATTGTGCTAACCACCATGCTACCGTGCTGCTAATTCTACTAAAGCATTGGGAATATGTATCAACATTCTACAAATGTGAAATAGATGCAAAATCATGTCTTTCGGAATTAAAAATTGGAAAGACAAACACATAAGTGAATCTGAATTAATGAAATATGAAAGCACATTCATAGAGATTCTGAAACTGTGATGTAATTAAAACACAGACGAATTTTCATTTTATATAACCTCCAGAAAAATAGGTAACTTGTATTTCAAGCAACAGAAAATGAGAAGCCCAAGCAAATAAAGTAAATTGAGCAATACAATTATTTTTAAAGAAAAGTTATCAAAGGTTAAGATATATGTATATGTGAAGTAAAATCAAATTAAGAATCAATAGAATCATGGAATAGTTGTAGAACAAAAGGAAGTTATTCAATCTGTTGTGTCTGTATTGGCATTCTCCAAGAGCAAATCACCCTGTGTTAATCTCCAGCTTTTCCTTAATGTTCTGCAAATCTTTCCTCATGATCCAATTCTCTTTTGAAATCCACAATGAAATCTGCCTCCACTGCACCTTCAGGCAGTACATTTCAGATCCAAACCACATTGCACGCCAAGGTTTTTCCTTGTGTTGCTGTTGCGTCGTTTGTCAATCATCTTAAATTTGTATCCTCTGGTTCTTCAGACTGACACAGAGACCCGCTACCACGATGCCCATACAGTGACCGGGACTGTGATAAAGCGGTGCTTTGGCCTCCTGAAGATGCGCTCCAGGACGAGGCTGAGAGGGCCGCCCGCATTGTGGCGGCCTGCTGCAACCTCCATAACATTGCGCATCAGAGGGGCGATGCGCTGGAGGAGGAGGATGAGGAGGAAGGACAGGCCACATCTGACGATGTGGGGCCCAGGCAGACAGGGGAGTCCTCACGACGTGTGAGCCAATGCCGAGACTCACGGGACGCTCTGATCACCTCCAGGTTCACTGATTAGGAGGGAGAGGATGGAGGGGGGTTGTCAGGGGCACGGACACCACATCCCAGACCCACACCCCCTCACTTCTCACACTGCCCCGCTTACACACCACTCCATTATACATACCTGTGACGCTACGAGCTGGGGGTCCTGGGTTAGCAGTAACAGCGGGTCTGGTTTTTGGGATGGAAGATGATGCCAACCCGCTCTGCGATGAGCTCTGGTGCCCCACATCATATGGCAACCTCTCACTCATGCCCACGGTAGCACTGTCCACCTGGGTGATCACTGCATGCGAGTTGGCCAGTCCATCACAAGGTCCCGTCGAGTCCCTGGGGTGGGGGTGCTGGGGACAGTCGTTGGGCGGTGGATGGGAGCATGGTCCTCCCACAAGGTCTGCACTGGTCCCACTGCACCCCCTCTTCCCCCAGGCCAGCCCAGACCAGCCGACCCCCACACCCATCACTTCAAAGAACAAAGAGCAAAGAACAATACAGCACCGGAACAGGTCTTTCAGCACTCCAAGCCTGCACCGACCATAGTACCTGCCTAAACCACAACTGTATGCACCTATAGAGCCCATATCCTTCCATCCTCACCCTATTCATATAATTGTCTAGATGCACCTTAAATGCCGCTATCGTACCTGCTTCCACCACCTCCCCAGGCAGTGCGTTCCATATATTTACCACACTCTGTGTAAAAAACGTGCTTCGCACATCAGTTCTAAACTTTTCCCCAAGCACTTTCAACCTATGTCCCCTAGTACTTGACTCTCCTACCCTAGGGAAGAGCATCTGACTATCCACTCTGTCCATGCCACTCATAATCTTGTAGACCTCGACCAGGTCGCCTCTCAAACTAGTTTATCGAGCCTCTCCTCATAGCTAATGCCCTCCATACCAAACAACATCCTAGTAAACCACTTCTGTACCCTCTCCAAAGCATCCACATCTTTCTGGTAGTGTGGCGCCCAGAATTGTACACAATATTCCAAATGAGGACTGACTAAGGTCCTGTACAGCTGCAACATGACTTGCCAGTTTTTATATTCAATGCCCCGACCAATGAAGGCCAGCATACCCTATGCCTTCTTGACCACCTTATCCACATGCATTGCCACTTTCAGTGATCGGTGGACATGTACGCCCAGATCTCTCTGCCTGTCAGTACTCGCAAGAGTTCTACCATTTATTGTGCAATTCCCGCATGCATTGGACCTTCCAAAGTGCATTACCTCACACTTGTCCGGATTCAACTCCATCTACCATTTCTCTGTTCAAGACTCCAACCAGTTTGTATATTGCTGTATCCTCTGACAATCCTCTTTACTATCCGCAACTCCACCAATTTTTGTGTCGTCTGCAAACTTACTAATCAGACCAGCTACATTTTCTTCCAAATCATTTCTATACACCACAAACAAAAAAGGCCCCAGAACTGATCCCTGTTGAACGCCGCGAGTCACAGCCTTCCATTCAGAAAAGCACCATTCTACTGCCATCCTATGTCTTCTGTGCCCAGGCCAGTGAGTTTAACTTCGGTAATAGGGAAGATGCTGGAATCTATCATCAAGGAAGAAATTGCGAGGCATCTGGATAGAAATTGTCCCATTGAGCAGACGCAGCATGGGTTCGTTAAAGGCAGGTCATGCCTAACTAATTTAGTGGAATTTTTTGAGGACATTACCAGTGCAGTAGATAACGGGGAGCCGATGGATGTGGTATATCTGGATTTCCAGAAAGCCTTTGACAAGGTGCCACACAAAAGGTTGCTGCATAAGATAAAGATGCATGGCATTAAGGGTAAAGTAGTAGCATGGATAGAGGATTGGTTAATTAATAGAAAGCAAAGAGTTGGGATAAATGGGTGTTTCTCTGGTTGGCAATCAGTAGCTAGTGGTGTCCCTCAGGGATCCGTGTTGGGCCCACAATTGTTCACAATTTACATTGATGATTTGGAGTTGGGGACCAAGGGCAATGTGTCCAAGTTTGCAGATGACACTAAGATGAGTGGTAAAGCGAAAAGTGCAGAGGATACTGGAAGTCTGCAGAGGGATTTGGATAGGTTAAGTGAATGGGCTCGGGTCTGGCAGATGGAATACAATGTTGACAAATGTGAGGTTATCCATTTTGGTAGGAATAACAGCAAACGGGATTATTATTTAAACGATAAAATATTAAAGCATGCCGCTGTTCAGAGAGACTTGGGTGTGCTAGTGCATGAGTCACAGAAGGTTGGTTTACAAGTGCAACAGGTGATTAAGAAGGCAAATGGAATTTTGTCCTTCATTGCTAGAGGGATGGAGTTTAAGACTAGGGAGGTTATGTTGCAATTGTATAAGGTGTTAGTGCGGCCACACCTGGAGTATTGTGTTCAGTTTTGGTCTCCTTACTTGAGAAAGGACGTACTGGCACTGGAGGGTGTGCAGAGGAGATTCACTAGGTTAATCCCAGAGCTGAAGGGGTTGGATTATGAGGAGAGGTTGAGTAGTCTGGGACTGTACTCGTTGGAATTTAGAAGGATGAGGGGGGATCTTATAGAAACATTTAAAATTATGAAGGGAATAGATAGGATAGATGCGGGCAGGTTGTTTCCACTGGCGGGTGACAGCAGAACTAGGGGGCATAGCCTCAAAATAAGGGGAAGTAGATTTAGGACTGAGTTTAGGAGGAACTTCTTCACCCAAAGGGTTGTGAATCTATGGAATTCCTTGCCCAGTGAAGCAGTTGAGGCTCCTTCATTACATGTTTTTAAGGTAAAGATAGATAGTTTTTTGAAGAATAAAGGGATTAAGGGTTATGGTGTTCGGGCCGGAAAGTGGAGCTGAGTCCACAAAAGATCAGCCATGATCTAATTGAATGGCGGAGCAGGCTCGAGGGGCCAGATGGCCTACTCCTGCTCCTAGTTCTTATGTTCTTATGTTCTTATGTTCTGTATCCAACTTGCCAGCTCTCCCTCCCATGTGACTTCACCTTTTGTACCAGTCTACCATCAGGTACCTTGCTAAAGGCTTTACTGAAGTCCATGTATACAACATCTACTGCCTTTCCCTCATCTATCATCTTTATCACTTCCTCGAAAAACTCGATAAAATAAGTGAGGCATGACCTTACCTTCACAAAGCCATGCTGTCCATCACTAATAAGTCCATTTGTTTCCAAATGTGAGTAAATCCTATCTCTAAGAATCTTTTCCAATACTTTCCCTACCACTGACGTAAGGATGCCCTTAAACAATGGAACAACAATGGCTACTCTCCAGTCCTCTGGAACTTCACCTGTAGCCAATGAGAATACAAAGATTACTGTCAAGGCCCCAGCAATTTCCTTATTTGCCTCCCTGCGTATTCTGGGGTAGATCCCATCAAGCCCTTGGAACTTATCTAATTTAATGCTTTTTAAGATGCCCAACACCTTCTCTTTATTAATATCAACATGACTCAGAATATCTACACACTGTACCCTATACTCCTCATCCACCAAGTCATTCTCTTTGGTGAATACTCAGGCAAAGTATTCATTTAGTATCTCTCCCATTTCCCCTGGCTTCATACATAGATTCCCTCGAATATCCTTGAATGGACCAACCTTTTCTCTGGCTACCCTCTTGCTCTTTACATATGTATAAAACCCTTTAGGGTTTTCCTTAATCCTGTTTGCCAATGACATTTCATGACCCTTTTTAGCCTACCTAACTTCTACCTTAGGTTTCTTCCTACTTGCTTTGTATTCTTCAAGGACTTCATCTGTCCTAAGTCTTTTAGACCTTACGAATGCTTCCTTTTTCTTTTTGACATGTTCTTTTCCTCCCTCGGGTGCCTGATGGTCCCTGGGCTACTCTATTGATGGGGGTGCAAGCGGAGCCATCCTCTGAGGCTCCCCCACTACCTGGTGCTGCCAGTCTTGGAGGCCAGCTCTGGTCTCGACTACGGTCTGCATGCTCGAGGCCATGGAGCACAGGGAGTGGACAATCTCCGTCTGGGACTGCAGCACATCACTCTACGACTGAGCCACCAACCTGTGGGTCTGAGCCACATCAACCAGTGACTGGGCCACCTCCCTCTGTGTCTGCTCAATGCTAGCCAGTGTCTGGGCAATGCGCTGATGTTCCCAGCCATGGCCTGCTGTGACTGGGCCATGCTGAGGTGCGCCACTGCACTTTCCAGGAGCTCGGGCACATGGCTGATGGAGGACATCCCTGTCTTGGGCCTTGGCCACCGCCTGCACAGAACGCCCCAGACCTTGGACACACTGATCCATCACCGAAACTGTTGCTTCCAATGCCTCCACCGTGGACGTCACCCGTGTGGTGTTGCCTGAATGGCACACACTCCACCCCGGTGTCATCCCTCTCTTCTGGATCACCGACCACGTTCAAGGCCCTCTGCTCGGGCGTGGTGAGGGGCTGCAGTTCTGCTGGTCCCCCTCCAGGCTTCTCCCGCTCCCGGTGGTTGTACGCGGCCTTCACCTGGGGGGGGGGGGGGGGGGGGGGGGGGGGGGGGAAGACGACACAATCAGCCCAGGGATTGGGTAGATGGTGCATCACTGGCGAGGGCAGCTGGCATGGGTCCTGGCATGTGGAGCAGGGTTGGGGTTTGGCCGTCCCCCGGGGTCGAAGGGCTGGATTATGACTGTCTGAGGGAGGGGGGGGGGGGGGGGGGGTCTCTGAGTCCCGGAACTGTGGCATTGCTCTCCTTCCAGCCACCTTGTTGGCCCCATGTGTTGGGGGGAAGGACCGATTAGGTGCGTGTCAGCCTCAATAGTGCGAATCACGGACCTGGCGAATCCGGCAGCATTTTCCATGGAATTGGTGGTGTCCATGTGGCGAAGGTGCTAACCTATTTAAAGTAGCTGAATCGGTGCAGGTGTTGCTCTGATTTATCTGTCGTTAAATGCCACACTTCCTCCGCTGGCGTCAACACTTAGTCTCAGAAACGGAGAATCCAGCCCATATTTGTCATTAGATAGGGCAATAGCTGAATTTAATTTCAGTTGAGCCCTGGTGATTATTGCTTTTCCACCAAAAAGGCTACAAAAAACTGAAGTACAGCAATGTGGAACAATGTTTTGCCATGCTAGAGTGAGCGCTGGGGTAAAAATGGCCTATTACCTTGGGACTGCAAGCCATGAACCAAAATGTGACTCTTCTCCGTAATGGCTTGATTTATATCATGCAAACGTATTCATGGTGCAGCCAAAATATTGTTTGATGAAATGTAGTTTCCTGAAAAGTGTAATGCTGCATCATCACCTATTATGTACTGCGCTGACATAGCATGTCAATTCTTAATTAATACAACAAAAATATGCAAATAGCAATTTGTGGAATGTTGCAACAAATCACTGTTCACAGTTAAACTTATTTTTGGGAAAAAACAATAATAGACATTGTAATATAGATTTCTGGCACAGGGTGATCGCTGGCAGGAACCAATTTCTAGGCCCACGTGTGAAAGCAACAATTTAATTCAGTGTCACTTATCTTTTTTATTACTCAGCTTTTAATGGCTAACAACATCAAAGCAATTTGCATCCTAGCGAATAGTTAATTAATTTCTGCTGTGCTTAGCAGTTTACTTTACTTTATGAAATGGAACGCAAGTATCAGTTATTCATAATTGAATAAAACTTTTACGCCGAGTCGCACAGTTGGGAGCAAAATCTCCATTTTACTAATCTGACCAAGGAAGTTTGAGAGTTTAAGCAAGGTGCTTAATGACCTTTGAAGGTGAAAGCCTGATTAGTCCAACTCCTGGAGATCGCATATAATTACGACCAAAAGCACTTTGTGATTTTGTCAGTTCTACCTGTCTATAACCCCATATGCATCAAGGTAAGAGAAAATGTTACATTTTTAAGTAATCTGCAAGGATTGAGTTTTATTTATTTCATTTTGTGCATGCAGGGAAACTGTTTGGTTCAGAGTGCATTAGCAGTAGCACCTGGGGGATAGATCCACACAGTAGTGTGAGTAGTAAGTGATCAGCATGGCAACAAATTAGTTTTCAACATTCTGTTTTAGATAAGGGTTTATAATGGATTCAATTCAGCAAGATGAAATCGGAAAATAGACTAGAAAGCATTTTCAACAAAAACATTCTTGTCTTTTACACCCATGTCATCCCACTTCCCAGTAGCAATGCATACCCAGACTAGCAGGTGTGCACACATTCACATAAGAACATAAGAACGAGGAGCAGGAGTAGGCCATCTGGCCCCTCGAGCCTGCTCCACCGTTCAACGAGATCATGGCTGATCTTTTGTGGACTCAGCTACACTTTACGGCCCGAACACCATAACCCTTAATCCCTTTATTCTTCAAAAAACTATCTATCTTTACCTTAAAAACATTTAATGAAGGAGCCTCAACTGCTTCACTGGCCAAGGAATTCCATAGATTCACAACCCTTTGGGTGAAGAAGTTCCTCCTAAACTCAGTCCTAAATCTACTTCCCCTTATTTTGAGGCTATGCCCCCTAGTTCTACTTTCACCCGCCAGTGGAAACAACCTGCCCGCATCTATCCTATCTATTCCCTTCATATATGTTTCTATAAGATCCCCCCTCATCCTTCTAAATTCCAACGAGTACAGTCCCAGTCTATTCAACCTCTCCTCGTAATCCAACCCCTTCAGCTCTGGGATTAACCTAGTGAATTACCTCTTCACACCCTCCAGTGCCAGTACATCATTTCTCAAGTAAGGAGACCAAAACTGAACACAATACTCCAGGTGTGGCCTCACTAACACTTTATACAATTGAAGCATAACCTCCCTAGTCTTAAACTTCATCCCTCTAGCAATGAAGGACAAAATTCCATTTGCCTTCTTAATCACCTGTTGCACCTGTAAACCAACTTTCTGTGACTCATACACTAGCATACCCAGGTCTCTCTGCACACCAGCATGCTTTAATATTTTATCGTTTAAATAATAATCCCGTTTGCTGTTATTTCTACCAAAATGGAAAACCTCACATTTGTCAACATTGTATTCCATCTGCCAGACCCTAGCCCATTCACTTAACCTATCCAAATCCCTCTGCAGACTTCCAGTATCCTCTGCACTTTTCGCTTTACCACTCATCTTAGTGTCATCTGCAAACTTGGACACATTGCCCTTGGTCCCCCAACTCCAAATCATCTGTGTAAATTGTGAACAATTGTGGGCCCAACACGGATCCCTGAGGGACATTACTAGCTACTGATTGCCAACCAGAGAAACACCCATTAATCCCCACTCTTTGCTTTCTATTAATTAACCAATCCTCTATCCATGCTACTACTTTACCTTAATGTCATGCATCTTTATCTGATGCAGCAACCTTTTGTGTGGCACCTTGTCAAAGGCTTTCTGGAAATCCAGATATACCACATCCATTGGCTCCCCGTTATCTACTGCATTGGTAATGTCCTCAAAAAATTCCACTAAATTAGTAGGCACGACCTGCTCTTTATGAACCCATGCTGTGTCTGCCCAATGGGACAATTTCTATCCAGATGCCTTGCTATTTCTTCCTTGGTGATTGATTCCCAGCATCTTCCCTACTACCGAAGCTGAGCTCACTGGCCTATAATTTCCCGCTCTCTGCCTACCTCCTTTTTTAAACAGTGGTGTCACATTTGCTAATTTCCAATCCACCGGGACCACACCAGAGTCTAGTGAATGTTGGTAAATCATCACTAGTGCGTCTGCAATTTCCCTAGCCATCTCTTTTAGCACTCTGGGGTGCATTCCATCAGGGCCAGGAGACTTGTTTACCATTAGCCCCATTAGCTTGCCCATCACTACCTCGTTAGTGATAACAATCCTTTCAAGGTCCTCACCTGTCATAGCCTCATTTCTGTCAGTCACTGGCATGTTATTTGTGTCTTGCACTGTGAAGACTGACCCAAAAAACCTGTTCAGTTCCTCAGCCATTACCCCATCTCCCATTATTAAAACTCCCTCCTCATCCTCTAAAGGACCAATATTTACCTTAGCCACTCTTTTTTGTTTTATATATTTGGAAAAACTTTTACTGTCTGTTTTTATATTCTGAGCAGGTTTACTCTCATACTCTATCTTACTCTTCTTTATAGCTTTTTTAGTAGCTTTCTGTTGCCCCCTAAAGATTTCCCAGTCCTCCAATCTCCCACCAATCTTTACCACTTTGTAAGCTTTTTCCTTCAATTTGATACTGTCCCTTATTTCCTTAGATATCCACGGTCGATTTTCCCTCTTTCTACCGTCCTTCCTTTTTGTTGGTATAAACCTTTGCTGAGCACTGTGAAAAATCGCTTTGAAGGTTCTCCACTGTTCCTCAACTGTTGCACCATAAAGCCTTTGCTCCCAGTCTACCTTAGCTAGTTCTTCTCTCATCCCATTGTAATCTCCTTTGTTTAAACACAAAACACTAGAATTTGATTTTACTTTCTCACCCTCCATCTGTATTTTAAATTCCACCATATTTTGATCGCTCCTTCCGAGAGGATCCCTAACTATGAGATCATGAATCAATCCTGTCTCATTACACAGGACAAGATCTAGGACCGCTTGTTCCCTCATAGGTTCCATTACACACTGTTCTAGGAAACTATCGTGGATACATTCTATAAACTCCTCCTCAAGGTTGCCTTGACCGACCTGATTAAACCAATTGACATGTAGATTAAAATCCCCCATGATAACCGCTGTACCATTTCTACATGCATCAGTTATTTCTTTGTTTATTGCCTGCCCCACCATAACGTTACTATTTGGTGGCCGATAGACTACTCCTATCAGTGACTTTTTCGCCTTACTATTTCTGATTTCCACCCAAATGGATTCAACCTTATCCTCCACAGCACCAATGTCATCCCTTACTATTGCCCGGATGTCATCCTTAAATAACAGAGCTACACCACCTCCCTTACCATCCACTCTGTGCTTCCGACATGCAGACACAATTACAAACAAAAACACATATATTAACACAGACATACAAACACACATCAAATGTACTAATTGTCTGGTTGGATTTTCACTCCCCATTTCCAACACTTCAAGTAGAATTGAGAACAATGTTATACAAATTTAATTCTCGGACTGAACTGATGCAATTAACATATTTATGGTGAGCTTCTGCTGGGAAGGTGGCACGTGCTCATTTGCATCCTGCCGATGCCACACAATAATCCCCTCAGGTAGAAGTATTAGCTCTGCTGGGTAGACATGAGAAAGAAAGTTACACAAGAGGGGACATTGAGGTGGTTGAGGCAGGGTCATTCTCAGGAGGCTCCTGTGAAGCCTCAACATCAACATCGTCATAATTGGCAAAACTGGAAGCAAGTTCCTCAAGCTTTTCTTCCTCCTCTTCCATCCCCCATTCATTTGGTGAGTTTATAAAATAGGAAGGTGCAAACTAAGAATGGATTACATCAATCATTTGGGGTTAAGGGTACGGAGAATGGGATGGAAAGCTGCATCTGTGTGGTTCTGCAGGAACAGTGTAGGTGTTCAGCCGCTAACATGACATTAGCCTTCTCCCATTACAAAAGCGCACTGCCTCACCAATGAGCTCCATAGTCTTCACTTCACAGGCTGTGAGGCATTTTAGATTGAAGATGCGTACTCTCATGGTTTTGATCTTGCAGGTTTGTGTCATTTTCTCATGCAACATAATTAATTAAATGGTAGGAATTGAGGTAAGTATACCAATTGGCATGGGAGATGTGAAGTTAGAGATGTGGTGATATCACCTTGGTAAAATAGGAGAAACATTTTAACATTGTGTACACAACCCTTAGGGGTTGTTTGTAAGCCACAAACAAGTCCAAACTGAGATGCTTCAAAGAAAACCTGGTTTATTGCAATAGACATATTTACAATAGACACTCGGTGGGTAATATGTTGTTACTCTTTGCTTTCTATATCCAGAATGGTCTGATGGTGTGATTCTAAAGAAACCACCAATCTTCAATTCAAAGCAAAATAGATTTAATGAATAACAAATTGGTTAATGTTGAGTTTGTTAACTCTTACAGAACTATAACTAGTGATCAAATAATTCAGAATAAAGTATGAACTATATTTAACTGATGTACTAACTATGCTATTATCTATCTCTCTAACACTCTGCTATCTAGTCACTCCTGGTTCGAAGAGACCCAAGATCCTTTGTGTTCACATATTTATACATGAATCTAGTGCTGCCATCTAGTGGCTGTCTTACATTATGATGTAGTCATTAACCCTTTATATATCTCTATATCTACATATCACGACAGACATCAGATCCCAGGTGGGTTTGTCCCGTCGGTTCCATACCTGGCTGACTTTATTCAGATCTCAATCATGAATGTCCTTGGGCTCTCCACCCCTTAACGGGGTAGCTCATATTCGGCGAGACTCACAGGGAGACTGATTGCTCAAACTCCATCGGTCTCGTGCAGGTTATAACAGGGTGGTAAGTAATCATACTGAGAGTGCTTAGCTTAGTGCCACCTTAATCACAGTACATCATAAAGAATTAGTTGTAAAGCTGTAGCTTTACTGGGTGAATGACTTGCCTGTTCTCTCGATTAATCTTCAGATCATTTAACTTTTTCTTAACATGGCCTACAATTTGGGAATGTGAGAGTTGCCGTTGACTGTCAATATGGTTTCCCTTCACATGTGACAAGCAAACATTTTAGTAGGCTTTCAACCATAGAGAGCCAACACTACCTTTGTTTTTATTCAATTTCATAAAAAAGGATTTAATGGTCATATACTTCTGAAAATGTAGGCAACAAACATGCCGTCAAGCCAGCTAATTGCCAAGTGAGTGAGCCATGCACTTACTTACCTGTTTCGTCAACAACCCCTCCATTCCCCGACCCCGACGCTCGTCCTTTGTTCTAAGCTCATGCTCATCCTGAATGCTAGCTCCATGAGTTCCATGATCTTCCCTTCACAGGTATTTCAGATGCCCTCTGTGGAAGCCTGGATCTTGCAATCTTTGTGCACCATTTTCTCCTACAACAAGATAAGTTAAAAGGTACATCCCCAACTCCAATCCATTAGGGAGGGTGATGCCATTTAAGGTCGCAGACAATTACTGCTACTTGGGTAGGGATCTCAGGTGTGATTCTCCGGAGTTTATTTGTGGTGGGTTTTTCAGGATGTTTCTCACGACTCAGCTGGCGCGTTCCCCATCACTATACAACGGCACTTAGAACACGATCTTCCAGCCTCGTTATACTCTCGATCAAGTGAAACAAAGCCAGTGAGTAGCAGGAGAGGCCAAAAGCAAGGCGCCAAACAGTTTACAATACATCCGGCCCACTCCTGTAGACGAATTCGGGATCTCGCCGCAGTGAGATGAGAAACCAATCATCACCACTTAAGTCCTATTTCCATACAATTACTGAGATCCAACACATATCATTCAGCGGCCTTCCCAGCAAGTGTTCAGGCGCCAATTAATATTCCTTTTGAAAAACGTGAACCAGGCGGATGTGCTTCTGTGGGGAGCCGAGGAGATGAGTAGCCATCTGTCCATGCAGGCAAAGAGCCCGGAGGGTGCTGGGCTTGCCACCCCACTGCTCGGTTTGGGTTGAGGGCCACCATAGGAGGGTGGAGGTTGTTTGGGGGACAACCGGGGGGCCAACCGCTCGTGCCATGCCAACCCCTGGATAGGTTATGCCTTCTAGGGGCAACCATTGTCCCTGCCTGTCTGCCCCAATGACCACCCATAACCCCCACCAACTGCCGAGGCCTCTGGTTGTGTGGTTGAAGTCTATTGCTGGTAGGGAATTGGCAATCATGGTTAAGTGAGCACTTAACAGAACCCAATGGATTCAAGTGGGTGGGTGGGCCATGTAGCATGTGGGAATAATTGCCTAGCATCCCAATCACACGTTGATGCTTGGACACTGTGGTTGAATGCTGAATGCTGCAGGAGACAACATCACACACAAGGCAGTCAATGTCGAAAACTCAGGGGGTGGGACACAGCGCCGGGGACATGTCCACGCTCAGAGGGGAGGGGAGATTCCTGGAGAGATGGACCAAGGGATTGGAGGTCAGTGCACATTGCGAAAGAAAGTGGCATAGGCATGCACAAGGCTGTTTAATGTATTTTACAATTCCCCACTCTCCCAATGGTGCCACCCCTCTAACCCCCTTCTCCAAAGAAAGAACAATACAGCACAGGAACAGGCCCTTCATCCCTCCAAGCCTGTACCCGTCATGATTCCAATCTTTACCAAAATCCTCAGCACTTCCTTGTGCCGTATCCCTCTATACCCATCCTATCCATGTGTTTGTCAAGATGTCTTTTGAATGCGATAATGTATCTGCTTCCACAACCTCCCCTGGCAATGTGTTCCAGGCACTCAGCACCCTCTGGGTAAAAAGCTACCTTGCACATATCCTCTAAACTTTGCCACACGGACCTTAAATCTATGCCCCCTGGTGACTGATCATTCCGCCCTGGAAAAAAGTGCCTGCCCATCCACTCTATCCATGCCCTGCATAATCTTGTCGCCCTCTATCAGGTTACCCCTCAACTTCCGTCTTTCTAATGAAAACAGTCCAAGTCTATTCAGCCTCTCCACATGGCTAACACCCTCCAGACTACGCAGCAGCCTGATAAACCTCCTCTGCAACCTCTACAAAGCCTCCACATCCTTCTGGTAGTATGGCGACCAGAATTGTGCACAATATTCCAAGTGCTGCCTTACCAAGATTCTATGCAACTGTATCATGACTTGCCAGTTTTTATACTCAATGCCCTGTCCATTGAAGGCAAGCATTCCGTATGCTTTCTTGACTACCTTGTCCAGTTGTATTGCCACCTTCAAAGATCTGTGGACATGCACACCCAGAAAGATCTCTCTGACTTTCTATTCTATTTTCCTAAGAGTTTTGCCATTTACAGTATAGTTTCCCTCTATGTTAGACCTCCCAAAATGCATTACCTCAGATTTGTCCGGATTAAACTCCATTCGCCATTTCTGTGCCCAAGTCTCCAACCTATGTCCTGCTGCATCTTCTGACAATCCACAACCTTGGTGTTATCCGCGAACTTACTAATCAGACCAGCTACATTTTCCTCTACTGCTACCCTTTGCCTTCTGTGACTGAGCCAGCTCTGTTTCCATCTTACCACCTCACTTCTGATCCCGTTTGACTTCACCTTTTCTACCAGTCTGCCATGAGGCACCTTGCAAAGGCTTTGCTGAAGTCCATATAAACTTCAGTTCATCAATCGTCTTTGTCACCTCCACAAAAAACTGGATCAAGTTAGTGAGGCACGACCTCCACTTCACAAAACCATGTTGTCTATCGCTTATGAGTTAATTTGTTTCTAAATAGCTATAAATCCTGTCCCTGAGAATTCTCTCCAATAATTTACCTGCTACCGACGTGAGGCTCACCGGCCTATAGTTGCCAGGATTATCCCTCCTACCTTTCTTAAACAGCGGTACCACATTAGCTATTCTCCAGTCCTCTGGGATCTCACCTGTAGCCAATGAGGACACAAAGATGTCAGTCAAGGCCCCAGCAATTTTCTTCCTTCTTCCCTCAGTATTCTGGGGTAAATTCCATCTGGCCCAGGAGACTTATCTATCTTAATATCTTTTAAATGACCCAATACTCCTCCTTTTCGATGTTAACATGAACCAATCAGGCGGCATGGTGGCACAGTGGTTAGCATTGCTGCCTACGGCGCTGAGAACCCGGGTTCGAATCCCGGCCCTGGGTCACTGTCTGTGAGGAGTTTGCACATTCTCCATGTGTCTGCGTGGGTTTCACCCCCACAACCCAAAGATGTGCAGGTTAGGTGGATTGGCCACGTTAAATTGCCCCTTAATTGGAAAAAATTAATTGGATACTCTAAATTTAAAAAGAAAAAAAAAACCCAATCTTCCCACACATCCTACCCAAGAATCATCTTCTACAAAGTCCCTTTATTTGGTGAACCCTGATGCATCAGGGGCTGTTTAGCACACTGGGCTAAATCGCTGGCTTTGAAAGCAGACCAAGGCAGGCCAGCAGCACAGTTCGATTCCCGTAACAGCCTCCCCGAACAGGCGCCGGAATGTGACGACTCGGGGCTTTTCACAGTAACTTCATTGAAGCCTACTCGTGACAATAAGTGATTTTCATTTTCATTTCATTTAGTACCTCGCCCATTTCCTCTGACTCAACACATAGATTCCCCCCACTGTCCTTAAGTGGTCCATTACATTCCCTGGCCACCCTCTTGCTTTTTACATATAAATAAAAAGCTTTGGAATTCACCTTAATCCTACTTGTCAAGGACTTTTCATGACCCCCTCCTAGCCCTCCTAATTTCCTGCCTTAGTACCTTCCTACTTTCTTTATACTCAAGGGTTTTGACTGTCCCCACCCTTCTAGACTGAACAAAAGTCTCCTTTTTCTTTTTGACAAGGTTCACAACATCCTCCATTATCCAAAGCTCCCTAAACTTCCCATACTTATCCTTTGCTCTCTCAGGAATGTGACTTTCCTGAATGCTAATCAACTGTCACTTGAAAGACTCCCACATGTCCAATGTTGATTTATTATCCAAGAGCCACACCCAATCCAAATTCTTCAGTTCTTATCTAATGTTATCATAATTTGCCTTTCCACAGTTTAGCACCTTAACGTGAGGGTTGCCCTCATCCCTGTCCAAATGTACCCTAAAACTTACAGAATTGTGGTCACTACTCCCAACATGTCCCCCTACTGAAACCTCAACCACCTGTCCAGGCTCATTCCCCAGTACCAGATCCAGTACTGCCCCTTGCTTAGTTGGACTATCTACATATTGCATCAAGAAGACTTCCTGGATACATCTTACAAACTCTTTCCCATCCAAACCCCTAGCACTAAGTGAGGCCTAGTCAATGTAGGGGGAAATAAAATCTCCGACCACAACAGCCCTGTTATTTTCCACCTATCCAAATTCTCTCTACCGATCTGCTCCTCTATCTCTCGCTGGCAGTTGTGGGACCTGTAATAAACACCCAACATTGTGATTGCCCCCTTCCTGTTCCTGAGTGCTACCCAGATTGCCTCATTGTATGAACCCTCCAAGATGTCCTCCCGCAGGACGGGTATAATATTCTTCTCAACCAGTAATGCTACTCCCCCACCCCTCAATCTCCCTTGAAGCATCAATATCCTCCAACGTTCAGCTGCCAATTCTGCCCTTCCTTTAACCCTATTTCTGTGATAGCCACATCGTAATTCCAAGTACTGATAAATGCTCTCAGTTCATCTGCCTTAACCATTATACTTCTGGCGCTGAAACAAATACAGTGCGTTTGAGCAGACAGGGTGATGTTAGAACATAGAAAAATACAGCACAGAACTGGCCCTTCGGCCCACGATGTTGTGCCGAACCTTAGATTATCATAGAATTTACAGTGCAGAAGGAGGCCATTTGGCCCATCGAGTCTGCACCGGCTCTTGGAAAGAGCACCCTACCCAAGGTCAACACCTCCACCCTATCCCCATAACCCAGTCACCCCACCCAACACTAAGAGCAATTTTGGACACTAATGGCAATTTATCATGGCCAATGCACCTAACCTGCACATCTTTGGACTGTGGGAGGAAACCGGAGCACCCGGAGGAAACCCACGCACACACGGGGAGGACATGCAGACTCCGCACAGACAGTGACTCAAGCCGGAATCGAACCTGGGACCCTGGAGCTGTGAAGCAATTGTGCTATCCACAATGCTACCGTGCTGCCCTTAAGAACAAATTAATCTACACTCCATTATTCTACCGTAATCCATGTACCTATCCAATAGCTGCTTGAAGGTCCCTAATGGTTCCGACTCAACTACTTCCACAGGCAGTGCATTCCATGCCTCCACTACTCTCTGGGTAAAGAACCTACCTCTGACATCCCCCCTATATCTTCCACCATTCACCTTAAATTTATGTCCCCTTGTAATGGTTTGTTCCACCCGGGGAAAAAGTCTCTGACTGTCTAATCCATTCCCCTGATCATCTTGTAAGCCTCTATCATGTCGCCCCTCATCCTTCACCATTCTAATGAGAAAAGGCATAGCACCCTCAACCTTTCCTCGTAAGACCTACTCTCCATTCCAGGCAACATCCTGGTAAATCTCCTTTGCACCTTTTCCAAAGCTTCCACATCCTTCCTAAAATGAGGTGACCAGAACTGCACACAGTACTCCAAATGTGGCCTTACCAAGGTTTTGTACAGCTGCATCATCACCTCACGGCTCTTAAATTCAATCCCTCTGCTAATGAACGCCAGCACACCATAGGGCTTCTTCACAGCTCTATCCACTTGAGTGGCAACTTTCAAAGATCTATGAACATAGACCCCAAGATCTCTCTGCTTCTCCACGTTGCCAAGAACCCTATTGTTAACCCTGTATTCCGCATTCATATTTGTCCTTCCAAAATGGACAACCTCACACTTTTCAGGGATAAACTCCATCTACCACTTCTCAGCCCAGCTCTGCATCCTATCTATGTCTCTTTGCAGCCGACAACAGCCCTCCTCACTATCCATAACTCCACCAATCTTCGTATCATCTGCAAATTTACTGACCCACCCTTCAACTCCCTCATCCAAGTCATTAATGAAAATCACAAATAGCAGAGGACCCAGAACTGATCCCTGCGGTACGCCACTGGTAACTGGGCTCCAGGCTGAATATTTGCCATCCACCACCACTCTCTGTCTTCTATCAGTTAGCCAGTTCGTTATCCAACTGGCCAAATTTCCCACTATCCCATGCCTCCTTACTTTCTGCATAAGCCTACCATGGGGAACCTTATCAAATACCTTACTAAAATCCATGTACACTACATCCACTGCTTTACCTTCATGCTTGGTCACCTCCTCAAAGAAGTCAATAAGACTTGTAAGGCAAGACCTACCCCTCAAATCCGTGCTGACTATCCCTAATCAAGCAGTGTCTTTCCAGATGCTCATAAATCCTATCCCTCAGTACCCTTTCCATTACTTTGCCTACCACCGAAGTAAGACTAACTGGCCTGTAATTCCCAGGGTTATCCCTATTCCCTTTTTTGAACAGGGGCACGACATTTGCCACTCTCCAATCCTCTGGTACCACCCCTGTTGACAGTGAGGACGCAAATATCATTGCCAATGGCTCTGCAGTTTCATCTCTTGCTTCCCATAGAATCCTTGGATATATCCCGTCAGGCCTGGGGGACTTGTCTATCCTTAAGTTTTTCAAAATGCCCAACACATCTTCCTTCCGAACAAGTATCTCCTCGAGCTTACCAGTCTGTTTCACACTGTCCTCTCCAACAATATGGCCCCTCTCATTTGTAAATACTGAAGAAAAGTACTCGTTCAAGATCTCTCCTATCTCTTCAGACTCAATACACAATCTCGCGCTACTGTCCTTGATCAGACCTACCCTCGCTCTAGTCATTCTCATATTTGTCAAATATGTGTAAAAGGCCTTCGGGTTTCCCTTGATCCTACCCGCCAAAGGTTTTTCCTGCCCTCTCTTAGCTCTCCTAATCCCTTTCTTTAGTTCCTTCCTGGCTATCTTGTATCCCGCCAGCGCCCTGATTGAACCTTGTTTCCTCAGCCTTACATAAGTCTCCTTCTTCCTCTTAACAAGACATTCAACCTCTCTTGTCAACCATGGTTCCCTCACTCGACCATCTCTTCCCTGCCTGACAGGGACATACATATCAAACACACGTAGTACCTGTTCCTTGAACAAGTTCCACATTTCACTTGCGTCCTTCCCTGACAGCCTATGTTCCCAACTTATGCACTTCAATTCTTGTCTGACAGCATCGTATTTACCCTTCCCCTCAATTGTAAACCTTGCCCTGTTGCACGCACCTATCCCTCTCCATTACTAAAGTGAATGTCACAGAATTGTGGTCACAATCTCCAAAATGCTCCCCCACTAACAAATCTATCACTTGCCCTGGGTCATTACCAAGTACGAAATCCAATATGGCCTCCCCTCTGGTCGGACAATCTACATACTGTGTTAGAAAAGCTTGTTGGACACTGCACAAACACCACCCCATCCAAACTATTTGATCTGAAGAGTTTCCACTCGATGTTTGGGAAGGTGAAGTCACCCATGACTACTAACCTGTGAATTCTGCACCTTTCCAAAATCTGTTTCCCAATCTGTTCCTCCACATCTCTGCTGCTATTGGGGGGCCTGTAGAAAACTCCCAACAAGGTGACTGCTCCTTTCCTATTCCTGACTTCAACCCATACTATATCAGGAGGAAGATCCTCCTCGAACTGCCTTTCTGCAGCTGTTTTACTATCTCTAATTAACAATGCCACCCTCTCACTTCTTTTACCATCCTCCCTAATATTATTGAAACATCTATAACCAGGGACCTCCAATAACCATTTCTGCCCCTCTTCTATCCAAGTTTCCATGATGGCCACCACATTGTAGTCCCAAGTACTGATCCATACCTTAAGTTCACCCACCTTATTCCTGATGCTTCTTGCCTTGAAATATACACACTTCAACCCATCTCCATGCCTGAAAGTACTCTCCTTTGTCAGTGTTACCTTCCCCACTGCCTCACTATACGCTTTGACATCCTGAACATCGGCTACCCTAGTTGCTGGCCTACAAGTCTGATTCCCAGTCCCCAGCCAAATTAGTTTAAACCCTCCCGAAGAGTACAAGAAAACCTCCCTCCCAGGATATTGGTGCCCCTCTGGTTCAGATGCAACCCGTCCTGCTTGTACAAGTCCCACATTCCCCAGAATGCGCTCCAATTATCCAAATACCTGAAGCCCTCCCTCCTACGCCATTCCTGCAGCCACGTGTTCAACTGCACTCTCTCCTTATTCCTATTCTCGCTATCACGTGGCACCGGCAACAAACCAGAGATGACAACTCTGTCTGTCCTGGCTTTTAACTTTCAGCCAAATTCCCTAAATTTGTTTATTATCTCCACACCCCTTTCCCTACCTACGTCGTTGGTACCAATGTGCACCACGGCTTCTGGCTACTCACCCTCCCCCTACCTCTTCAGGATCCTGAAGACACGATCCGAGACATCCCTGCCCCTGGCACCCGGGAGGCAACATACCTTCAGGGAGTCTCGCTCGCGACCACAGAATCTCCTATCTATTCCCCTAACCATTGAATCTCCTATTACTATTGCTTTTCTATTCTCCCCCCTTCCCTTCTGAGCCCCAGAGTCAGTGCCAGAGACCTGGCCACTAGGGCCTTCCCCCGGTAGGTCAACCCCCCAACAGCATCCAAAACGGTATCCTTGTTTTGAAGGGGAACGGCCATGAGGGATCCCTGCACTGTCTGCCTGTTTGTTTTCTTTCCCCTGACTGTAACCCAGCTACTCTTGTCCTGTACCTTGGGTGTGGCTACCTCCCTGTAACTCTTCTCTATAACCCCCTTCGCCTCCCAGATGATCCGAAGTTCATCCAGCTCCAGTTCCCTAACACGGTCTCTGAGGAGCTGGAGTTGTGTGCACTTCCCGCATATATAGTCAGCGGGGACATCGGTGATATCCCTCACCACCCACATCCTACAGGAGGAGCATGCAACCACCCTAGCCTCCATACCCTCTTACCTTTCAGGATATAGCTGCCCTGTGGACCAATTGGACCTCCGCCCTCCGACTCTGGTCCCAGTCAGCTGCAGTCTCTGTAAACTCCTGGCTCCTTTCTCGCTCTTTGCGGAAATGAAATGAAAGATGCACCTTACTCCCTCCTCACCTAACTCCCTCAGTCACTAAACTCTCACTATAGCACTCAAATGCACCCAAATTCAGCACTCCCTCAGTCACCAAACTCTCACTATAGCACTCAAATGCACCCAAATTCAGCACTCCCCCAGTCACCAAATTCTCACTATAGCACTCAAATTCAGCACTCCCTCAGTCACCAAACTCTCACTATAGCACTCAAATGCACCCAAATTCAGCACTCCCTCAGTCACCAAACTCTCACTATAGCACTCAAATGCACCAAATTCAGCAATCAGTGCAAACAAAGTCTGCACTGTAGCTGGATCCCTTTTATACTGTGAATCTACGCTCTGAAAACTGGACTAATCCAATTAACTAATTAACAAGCTCCAGCTGCAAGTACCTACAAGTAGAACCTTTGTTTAAAACTGATTGAAATTTCACCTTCTTCTAAACCAAACAGCAACTTTTAAGTTAATTAACTAAATAAAAGACTAGACTTTAGATAAAAATGAACCCTTATACTCCCTCAGTCACCAAACTCTCACGATAGCACTCAAATGCACCAAATTCAGCACTCAGTGCAAAAATGCACCATATGTTGTTCTCTTATTTTTCTTCTCTATTTCCCTTTCAGTTATTATACCTTCTAAGCTAGTGCTCAGGTTCCCACCCCTCTGCCATACTAGTTTAAATCCTCCCGAGTGACTCTAGCAAACCTCCCAACCAGGAGATTGGTGCCCCTCCAGTTTAGATGTGACCGTTCCTTCTTGTACAGGTTACACCTGCCCCGGAAGAGATTGCAGTGGTCCAGAAATCTGAAACCCTCCCTCCTAAATCTCCAGTTTAGCCACTCCCTACTTATCCCCTCCACTCCATCTCTCCATCCCCCTGTGCCCTCAGTGGTCTACGATGTGCTTGGCCCTCGTAGCTCTACCACTACATCTAGGTGCTTCCCCAGGATGCATATCAGAGGTGGAGGCAGCCAGCTGCCTACCTCATCCCATGGCCTTCGATGCCCCTGGCGGGCGTCCTGTGGGGTTTCTGAGAGCCCTGGCGCACTTTCAATGGTATCTGCGCAGCCGTGCTGCCCTGTCCCATGTGCTGACTTTCAGATGCGGCCGCATCAGAGCTGGTGGCCACTGACGCCACTCAATGGAACGGGTCCGGTTTGGCACCCAGCATCCCCTCCTCCCCCCCCCAGTCCCCATAGGGCCCTGGGTTCACCTTGAGATGGAGGGACAGCTGGTTTGAGCCCCGGTTGCCCCTGCATCACCTGGCTCTGCCAGCCCTTGCAGTTCCCCATGGTATGCACCAATGTGTTGACGCCCTCGGCGATGCTCCTTAGTGACTGGGTCATGCTCTACTACACCTCGACAATGCCCATCTGGGACTGGGGAAAATTCCGCAGCAGCTCAACCATGGTCATCTGAGAGTGGGACATGTCCCGCACAACCTCATCAAGGTCGGCCTGATGCTGGGAGACATCCCCCAGTGAATTGGACATTCTGCCCAGACCCTCAGCCATGGCCATCACTGACTCAGCGACACCATAGACACCTTCATTAATGGTGCTGACATTCTGCCCCTGGCCACCCTATCAGTGTTGGCCTCGGTGCCATACATTACTGGAGACATCTCACGCTCCTGTAGATTCTGGGACTACACCAAATGGCTACGGATCTGCTGGAGTGACGCTGACATCTCCGTCTGAATGTCCCGGCTGCTCCCTATCATCTCTATCAGTTCCAGGTACCTCTGTGCCACAGACTCAGCATCAGGCTGGGATTCAGCTGGGTCCTGGGATCTAGCAGCCCTCTGACTGCTCTCTCACCTGGGGGTTCCTGCCTCCACCTGATGCGCATCAGCAGCGGTGTGGTGTTCACCATATTGTGCCCCAGAAGCCTGACCACTAACATTTCCCACCGTGTATCTGTATCTGTGTATCTACACTGGTGGAGTACGGGGGTGACAGCTTGGCCGTGACTATAACGATTGCATCCTCAGAGCTCCCCTCCAAGGTGATCTCCTGGGAGGCTGGAGAGGGTGCCACCCGGGATGGGACTGCGCCGTCAGCTGGAGGACCTGTGGGAGAATGGGCATGTGGTCAGTGGGAGAGATGTGTCAGTCAGTGTGGCAATAACAATTCATGTTTCACAGGTCCCCCGGGCTGAGCCTGGTGGTTCTTCACCTCTGCGGTGTTTGTCAGCCTCCACATGAATCATCAGCCTGTCCTCAGCCACCCCAGTCACTGGCCGAGCGCCAGGAAGCTCGCAGCAATTCACGCTCGCTACCACACTTGGACGTTTTCCGGGAGAATCACGCCCTTAGTAATTTTCTGGGGCCCTGGGAAGTTTCTCACTGGTTTAGCCCGTAATTAGAGGGTGGGATTCTCCATTTGCTGACATCAAAATACGATTAGCCGGAGAATAGGTTCCGATGCCAAAATCGCATCGGGCACCAAATTGATACCAAATCGCAATATTCAGTCACCTCGACAGTGGAGTCAATGTGCTCTGGAACGCACGTGCAGTAAACACTTTTTGCACATCATTAGCTGCCCCGGCCCAGTATTCTCTTGGGCTTCCACTGTGCTCCGCCTCTGATGGGCTGAGTTCTGGATGGCACGGTTCACTTGTGCTTTTAAAAATCATGAAACTGCCATCGTGGCTGCTCAGGAGGAGAGAGGATATGGAAAGTGTCCAACCTCACCATAGTGTCAAACCCCAGGCCCGCCCAAGGTGCCCTCTAGCCCCAGCCAACCAATCAGCTGTATGGGCGCGCTCCAGCACAACCAGTGCCATCTCGTTGGCTGGGATGAGTGTGTGTTGGGATTGTAATGTGTATATGTGGCTGCTGCTTGTCAGCCTCCTGAGTGTCAATCATGGACCCGATGAACAGCGCCAGGCTGCAGCCTCGCTGCGGCGGTCGACGTCTACCAGGTAAGTTCACCTGAGCCGGTTTAAAACCGATTTAAAAGCGGCTTTGACGCACACCGTCTGGTCACACCTCTTGTAGGTGTGTTTCAGATGCCTCGCGGGGTTAGGGGAATCCTGCGAGGCACAAAGGCTGTCGGGACGTCCGCAGGAGGGCTCCTCCGGCATTCAACGGCCGCACTGTTCTCAAACGATAACCCAATGCGGCTGGTGGATCGCGCCCAGAATTTTGTTTACTACTCAGAAATCGGACCACCATTTTGAAAGGGTGCCCCGATCTCTGAGTGACCTTCTGGGTCCCCTTCACAACACACCATGGACAATGTCACCCTCCGCCCCCCCCCCCACCCACACACGCATATGGGCACTACCCCACACCCCCCAAGTGAGGACACCCCGCAATTGGGTCTCTGAGGGCCCCACATTTAAGGCCACCCCATGTCCCCTTACAGCACCCCCTCCTTTCCTGGACCCCCACCCGTCACACCCCAAACTTTCGCAGGCCCCTCTTTACCTGCCATGCACCACCCTACCCTTCAACCCCCACCTCCACTCTAGTTTCATGCGCATGGCCCCTCCCTTGACCCCTGACCCTCGGCAGTACCACCCTGGCACTCAGGCACCCTTGCACTGGCACCCTGGCATGCAGGAAATGCTCCTGCCAGCTTGGCAGACCGCCAAGGTACCTTGGCAGTTCCAGGGTGGCAGTGCCAAGGTGCCAGCTGGGCAGTGCAAAGATGCTGACGTCCAATGGGGGAGGGACAGGGCCCCAACTCACCTGTCTCCGATGGCCTGGGAGACCCCGCAGGGTGCCGTTCCGCCTGGTCCACTTTTGTGTGGACCAATGCTGAATGGCGCCTGGCTTAAGCCTGAGAAGGACGGAGAATCGATGGAGGCCGGTGGATCCCAGCAGATAGGTCGTAAGTAGGTATACGACCTACTTCAGCGATCGTCATATGATCCCGCCCATTTTGTGTGACATCTGACTCCGATGTGAATCTCGCATGGCACCGAGGCTGTTGGGAGGTCTGCTGGAGGCCTCTCCGGGATTCCCGGTCGCGTTGTTCTCTTGTTCAACCGCAACGCGGCAAGAGAAATGTACCCCTCCTGTGAAACGTTTTAATGCTGATCTCTCTCATTGGATTGGCAGTGCTACCTCCTTCCGCCTTTGGAAAACCTGAGCAAGAAACGAGCAGGAATGAGGTGGTTCGCCTGCCATAAATATCACAGACTGCTAAACTGTTGTTTCACAAGTGGCCAGTTGTATCGGAGCTGATGTGACAAGCAATGCGGCAGAATAAATTGGTGCAAAATGTTACTGTGTTTTAGATCAACAAAGGCATCTGCTAGAAAATAGAGCTCCAATGATTGGAGGGAAGAAAATAACTGCTTTGCTCTGTCCATTAAAAAGGGCCCCATTCTCTGAACCCCAGGTTTGATGGAAAGTTTAGACACCCACAGCTGGCTATGTGAGCCTTGCCAACACTTTGAAATTGCAGATGGTGCCGTTTAATCTGGCTACAAAAGGCAGCTGTGAAACCAACGAGTTTCACATTGCTTTTCTTGCCTATTTTGGAAATTTCCATCCTACCTCATTGATAGCATAAGTTATAAAGTTCTATTTATATTCCGAAATAATATTTAAGATCCTCCATGGACTTTGTTTCAAAAAGAGATTCATGAAGGATGGCTGTGACAATTTCTGGTTGAAATCCATCAAGATGACAAAATATCAGCTTTTACACTGAAAGAATATATGTGAGCGAAGATAGACTTAAAAAAAGAATTCAATCTGCCTTGTAAAGCAATGATAATGTGTACTTTTACATGCAAAAGCACAGATTGTACCTATTGGAGCATAAAAATTACAGCTTTACAACATTGCAAAGTTCACTAAACATTAGCTACAATCAAATTATGATTATCAGGGTCACGTTTCGACCTTCCAACATGTTTTAGCAATACTGAATCTAGAACCAAATTTAATCTGAAGATTAGATAATATCCTGTTCATCTTTTCCCAACCTTCAGTGAAAGTCTATTATACATTGCCCATGTCTCCACTGCATCAGTCTGACAAGTCATTAATAATGTTATCTGTCTGGGCACGATGGTGAATAATAACAATATATACAGGAAAGAGGAATAAGAATGGTCTGACAAACTCACAGTGATGTTGCAGAAATTTAAATTAGAGAATCGCTGGTGAAGAAAGGAAGATCGATTTTTGGTTCCATCGAGTCACGGTGGGAAAGTTGGATTTTGGCTGATAACGTAAAATAGGCGATGTTGCAATAGCATCCTGACTGAAGTCAGAGGAAAATTAAAACAGGGAAAAAAAATCTTGCAATCCAATATCAATCATTTAACATGATTGCCCAAAATCACGACGACCCACAAAAGTTTAGAAATTCCTAGGGTTAAAGAAGCCATGGGTGGGGAGTAGGGACGTGGGATCATTTCCTCCAGACTTTGATCTTCAATTCAGGAAGTAGCTGTGGGTATTTTGTTTCCCCATGTGCTACCCCACTCCCACACTGGCACCACCACCTGACATTAAAGATATGTATCGAGAGAGTTTTGAACCAATTCAAATCATTTCCTGCATTTAAACAGGTTAAAGAAATTAGCAGCATCGATGGAAACCTGATGCAAGTCCCTTCAAGGTTTCCAAATGATTTCCAAACCATCACTAGAATAAGGCAGTTGACTTTGGAGAGAATTGATAACATTCTGAAACATCCTGAAATTGAACAATTTAAACATGTGGGCTGGGATTCTCTGTTGGCCGAGGCCGGAATCAGGAAGGCGATAGGGCGAAGAATGGCTCCCGATGCCAAATTGGGGCAGGAGCTGGTTTGACACCAGGTCGCGATGCTCCGCCCTCTCCAAATCGGCGTCATCGCGACGCATGCCGCACGTAGTCACAACCCCGTTGGAGTGTCATTAGCCGGCCCACCAGTGATGCTCTGCCTCCGATGGGCCGAATCCCCGACAGCGCGGGCCATGTGCGATCCCAACGGTCAGGAGCCTGGCACGCTGGCTGCGGCAAGAAAGGGAGGGCGTGTGGACACTGTCCAGCGCTGCCACTCTCAGTCAAGTTCCGTGCCGCTCACCAGGGGGGCTTCTGACAGGACTGGGGGCAGTAGTGGGGGGTGTCCAGGAGGTGGGCTGTGGGGTGGGGGTGGGCGGATATGCGGTCTGGCATAGCCGGCGCCATCTTTGCCAGCACAATCGGGTCATGTGTGGGGAGTGTGGCATACATGCAGCTACAGCTTGTCAGCCCTGCGCATCTGCATTCTCTGAAAGTTTTCTGTGCATTCCTCCGCACCTGTGCTAGCCCCTCACAGGTAGCCGAATCAGTGAGAATATCACGCCGATTTTCCCATTATGAAACGCCACGGATCCTCCATTGGCTCAGGAACGAAGAATGCAGCCCCTGAACTGTGAAGGTGTGACAGAAACTGGGAGCTCATTCAAGATACATTAATGATGTAAGAACCAACGTCAGGTTGGACTCAGCTTCTTACAGTATGCTCTCTCTGCCCTTTCTTGGCCCCAAAACAGTCCGAATTGAATTTCCATCCCAGTAAGTTTCATTCGTACCTATTCAATAGCTTCTTCATTGCTTTTACCAATTTCCCAATCATGGTCTAATCAATGACTTCTTGAGGTTTAGCTTCACCTTTTTACTGTAGATTTCTGTGCTTTATTTCTGAAACCTACGTTCCCATATGTTTCCTTTACAATTTTATCAACTTGTCACCCCATTGTATAACACTTTGGAGGGAATTTCACCCTTGAGGTGCACGTTTGGCAGGCAGAATCGGAGGCAGCTGAGCATCCTGGTCCCACCCCAATCAAGAACAAAGAATAGTACAGCACAGGAACAGGCCCTACGGCCCTCCAAGCCTGCGCCAACTATGCTGTCCTTCTAACCTAAACCCTTCTACACTTCTGGGGTCCGTATCCCTCTATTCCCATCCTATTCATGTATTTGTCAAGACGCCCCTTAAACATTACTCTCGCTCCTGCCTCCACCGTCTCCTCCGTCAATGAGTTTTAGGCAACCACTACTATTTGTGTAAAAAAACATCCCTCGCACATCTCTAAACTTTGGCCTTGAACTTTAAACCTATGTCCCCCAGTAATTGGCTCTTTCAACCTCCATTCGTAGCTAATGCCCTCCATAACAAGAAACATTCTGGTAAACTTCTTCTGTACCGTCTCTAAAACTGCCGCATCCTTTTGGTAATATGGTGACCAGAATTGAACACTATAATTCCAAGTCTGGCCTAACTAAGGTTCTATACAGCTGCAGCATGATTTGACAATTTTGTGCTCAATGCCCAGGACGATGAAGGCAAGCATGCTGCATACCTCCTTGATTACCTTGTCCATTGTGTTGTCACTTTCAATGTCCTGTGGACCTGTACACCCAGATCCCTCTGCCTGTCAATACTCTTAAGGGTTCTGCTATTTACTGTATATTTCCCACCTGTATTAGACTTTACAAAATGCATTAACTCACATTTGTCCGGATTAAACTCCATCTGCCACCTCTCCGCCCAAGTCTCTAACCGATCTATATCCTGCTGTAACCTCTGACAGTCCTCATCGCTATCCGCAATTCAGGGCCAACGGGTGCAAATGCGCGGCGGGTTCTGGGTCCAACAACGGTGGCCTGCCGTAAACTTTAAAAGCGGCCTCCACAGGCTGCAGAAGAATGCTTGCAAAAGCTGCCCGGCAGCTGGAGGCCACAGCAAATGGAAGGAGAATTTGGGTGCCAGCAAACAACTCATTTCTCAGATGACTGCCTCTGTGTCCTGATGGAAGATTTCAGGCTTTTATCACTTTTCCTCCTGAGCAGCAGACCTCAGTCTCGGAGTTCAAGCTAATCATGGTGTCCTCGGAGTTGCACTGTTGCGACGCCCTGAGCTGTGATGCTGTGTTTGGGCTTTGGGCTTGCAGACAGGAAAGCCTCTGGCAATGGGGCAGAGCAAAACTGGGGCGTAATCGAGACACACCAAATCTCACTATTCACACTTACAGATTCTTTACAGCACATAAGAAGGTAATTCAGCTCATAGATTCTGCACTGGCTTGCTGAACGAGCATTCTACCTTCTGCCACTCCCCTCCCTTATCCCTGTAACGTTGCACATTCTTTATTTTCAGGTGGCAATCTAATTCTCTTCTGAATACCTCCATCAAACCTGCCTCGACCACCCTCCTGGAAGCACATTCCAGGCGCCAATCATCCTCTGGGAGAAAAACAATTTACTCACATCACTTCTACTCTTTTTGCCCATTAATCTGTGTCCTTTAGATTTTGCTGTTCTCTTGAGAGGTGACAGTTTCTCAATATCTACCCTGTCCATAGTCCTCAGGATCTTGAATACTTCTATTGAGTGTGTCCTCTCACTCTTCCTTTCTCCAAGGAAAACAGATGCAATGTCTCCAATCTATCCTCATAGCTCGAGATGTTTAATCCTTGGAATCATTCTTGTGAATTTCTTCTGTACTCTCTCCAATGTCTTCACATCCTATAGGTGCATGGTGGCACAGTGGTTAGCACTGCTGCCTCACAGTGCTAGCAACCTAGCTTCAATTCCAGCTTTGGGTGACTGTCTGAGAGGAGGTTGTGCAGGTTAGGTGGATTGACCATGATATAAAAATTGCCCCTTAGTGTCCATAGGGTTACGAGGGTATGGTGGAGGAGTGGGTGCTCTTTCAGAGGGTCAGTGCAGACACGGTACTAATGGCCTCCTTCTGCACTGTAGGGATTTTATGGTTCTTCCTCAAGGATGGTGCCTAGAAGGGATGCAGTACTCCAGATAAGGCCTAACCTGTGTCTTATATAAGTTCAATATGATCTCCTTACTCTTTTACTCAATGTCCCTGTTAATAAAACTTAGGTTTTCATGTTTCATACTCTTTACAGTTTACCAGATTGTTCTCTCTTTTAGTTTTCTAACAGTTCTTGCCTTTTTTTGCTTTCTCTCTGTTACTTCATCTTCTTTGATTTCTCCTCTCTCTACACAATAATACTTTACAATGTTCCCCACAGTGCTGGTCAATACTTCCAGTGAGAGTATTAGCCACAGCCTTTTTGCACCAATATAAAACAGAAAATGGTGCATAAACTTAGCAGGTCTGGCAGATCTGTGGAGCAAGAAACAGAGTTAATGTTTCCACACAATATAACTGCTTCACAACTCAGATTTCCAACATCCAGTATTTTGTTTTCATTTCTGTACCAGATTGATCTCAGTGTCTTTAGTGGATTGAACCTGGATGAATGTTGTTTAATTGGAATAGTACTTCCTACATCTACATCATGCATAATTACTTTTGTACTTCTTAATTTATTCCCACATACAGCTCTATGTGACTATAATAACTCTTTTAAGTAATTTTGATATTCCTATGGAAGGTAACTCAATAATGTATCCCAATTTTTTAATACTTTCTCACAATTCAATTTAATTTGAGGAATGTCAAAATCAGAATCGCCTGGATTTATCTTTTCTCCCTGAGCTACAATGACTAACACCTCCTTGTCTTTCCTATATTTTGAGCATATTAACATGACACACTCTGAGTTTTTCTTCTGTCTGACGTTCTTATCAAATAGTTCACATCATACAATTTCATTTGATAAGGCCCACTAAATCTTGCTTTTCATGGTTCACCTATCATTGGTAACAAAACTAGTACTTTATCCCCACTAAAACGAAAAGTGATTTCTTACCGCATCTTCTTTCATCATCTGTTGTGACAATTTTAGATGTTTCCTAGCCAATTCACCAACCTTAGTTAATCTCTCTCTAAGGTTTGACACATAGTCCACTATGTAGTCTCCAACCGTTGACTCACCAATTTCTCTTTGATCAATTTAAATGGTTCTCTCACCTCATAATCAAAAATCAATTCAAATTGACTGAATTTAGTTGATTTATTAAGTGTAACTCTAATTGCAAATAGTACAAGTGGAATTATGTTATCCCAATCCTCTGGATAATCCTGACTATAGGCCCTTAACATGGTCTTTAAAGTTTGATGCCATCTTTCTAATGCCCCATCTGAATCTGGATGATACACAGTTGAGTTAAATTGCTTTATTCCTGAGCTACCCATAACATCCTTGAATAATTTTGACATAAAATGGACCTCTGATCTGATTGAATTTCTTTTGGTAGTCCATAGTTAGTAAAACCTTTGGCTTACACCTCTCCAATATTAGAGGATTAGCTATAATATTTCTTGATGGAATGGCGTCCAGAAATCGAGAAGACACATCCATTATGGTCAAGAGGTACGGATTCCCTCTTTTCGGTTTAGTCAGGGGCCCAGGATCCCAAGTGAAGGTTCCTCAAATGCTGGAATGGGTATTAAGGGTGCTGGTTTAATTACCGATGAGGTTACCCTATTAGCTGACATGTGTGACATGTTCGGCAAGATTCAGCTACATCCTTATGTAGTCCAGCCCAATAAAATTATTTTTGTATTTTTGCTTGAGTTTTCCTTCCTTCTAAATGACCCTCTACTAGAACAGCAAGCGCTACTCACAAAATCTCCTTTCTATAATCCACCAGTAATACAACTTGATGAACCGCTGCCCATTTCTCATCTGCTTGAATATGTCTCCATAAAAGTCTCCATTTTCTCATTGTTACATTATTTCTAATGTAATAACTCTCTGGGAAACACTCAGATTCCCTATCCACAAATGATATCTGATACAGCTGGATAAAAGCAAATTACTGTGGATGCTGGAATCTAAAACAAAAGAGAAAATGCTGGAAAATCTCAGCGAGTCTGGCAGCATCTGTAGGGAGAGAAAAGAGCTAACATTTCGAGTCCGATGACTCTTTGTCAAAGTATTCCTCCAGCTGAAAGAGCTGCTTCATCTCTGAATCTTTCTGCTGTAATTCAAGCAACCTTTTTGAGCTAAAGATATCCACTTCATCCATCACATGATCTTGTTCTTTCCCAACCATCTGATCAATTTGACAACTGAACTTCAACCTTCCTATTGGTATTCCTCAAGTTCTCATCCTCCTGTCTCAACCTGTGGCTTTGTGATCTTGTCACAGCATAATCAGGAAACACCCCAGGAAGTTCTTCTTGCAACACTTCAGTTGTATGACTTTCCACTAGCTTTTACACCACAGTAGGATACATTTTACCGCTGAGAAAGGTCATTTTTCTATTCCTCCTACTACCACTTCACCACTTTTCACTGGACTCTCTAACTTTACCCAACATTGCGGCACAATAATAATGATCTTTACTGGAGGCAGGAACATCCAAGTGAGACAGAATTGGTTGTCTGCTGGATCCCAGGACTCAGCTGGGTCCCAGGCAGAAGCCCAGCCTTTGGACACATTTCTACTAGAACGTTTTAAAATCAAAAGATTTTCATTTTATGACAGACAGATATATCTCACAATTATGCTGACTATACAATGGTATCTGCCCAGAGAGAACAACAAGGACAAAAAAAACACAGGAGTAATATTAATAACAAAAAAAAACACAGAAATAGCCAAGGTAACAGGAATACATATTTTACATCTTTAAACTCGTTCTATATTCTATGCGGTTAAACTACATACTTTTGCAATACATTTTGATGGTGTGGTCTATATTAGTGGATCGTGCCTGACATGGTAACTTCATAGTTTAAGGTAACGAACGAGAAAGCTCCCTGTTGTCACCTGTGGGGGAGAAGATAGTTTCAGCATGCTGTACACTAGGGTATGGTCCTCTGAGTGTGGTGAGGCCTCATCAGGACAACTTGCCCTTCTTTTGGGGTCATGCTTTTGTAGCGCTGCTCACAGGCTTCCCCATCCCCGTTGTAGTAATAATTCCCCTGTGTCTTGGATGTATCCTCCATCCCGCTCTCTCTCACTCCCCCGTTCCTTTTCCCCCTTCTAGCTCGGCCTCTCACCACCTCCTGCCCCCTTCCTCTCCCTTCCCTGCTCTCTCCCCCCCCCCCCCCCACCCCCCCCCCCCACCCCCCCCCCCCCCCCCCCCCAGTTGCTGGTCACATTTCAGATCGGGATGGATCCGAATAGGAAGAAGAACCTTGGCAATGCATTCATTTTTATTGTCTGCACTCTTCCTACCAGGGAGAGCGGGAGCAAGTCCCACCTCCGCAGGTGTGTCTTTACCTCCTCCACTAGACTAGACAGCTTCCCCTTATGGAGCCCTGTCCAGTCGTGGGCTATCTGGATGCCCAGGTATCGGAACTTGTTTTGGGCCGGATTGAACGGCGACATTCCCAGCTCTGCTTCTCCTCCTTGGGGGCTCACGAGACCAATGCTTTTTTTTTTAAATTTAGATTACCCAATTATTTTTTCTATTAAGGGGCAATTTAGCGTGGCCAATCCACCTACTCTGCACATTTTTGGGTTGTGGGGGCGAAACCCACGCAGACACGGGGCGAATGTGCAAACTCCACACGGACAGTGACCCAGAGCCGGGATCGAACCTGGGACCTCAGTGCCGTGAGGCAGTTGTGCTAACCACTAGGCCACCGTGCTGCCCTCACGAGACCAATGCTGACGCAAACCTCTTATAGAAGTCCACCAGGAACAAGGTTTCTTCCTTGATTGCATGGAGTTGATACCCTCCATGGATTCCCTCAGTCCTAACGGTGCTTCCACATGGCCCAGATGTGGGTGGGCATCACTCCAGAGTGTGGCCCAGTCACTGAAAAGCATTGCTGAGTGTGTCAATACCATGGTGCAGACAATGGGGAACTGCCAGGTCTGGCAGAGGCCTCTAGAACTTGCTCCAGCTGCCCCACCATCTCATGCAGGCCCCCAGGGTCTTACGGGCACTGTCATGGAGGAAGAAGCGCTGGAGGCCAACCTTCAGCTGGAGGCTGGAGTATGCCACCGAGGAGGTAATGGCGGTCTCTGTTTCTTCTGAATCCCCCCCCCCCCGGGACATTTCAAGGGCAGTGGGCAGAACAATGTGCCATCTGGCATCAGGCCCTCCAAATTACTTACGCCAAAGGTAGCAAAGGCCACAGGGTGTGGAAAGCAGCAAGCTGCCTCCACCTCTGATGTACATCATGGGAACACACCTAGATGTAGCAATAGACTATGAAAGATCAATACAATTGAGGAGCACCAAGTGGGCACTGGGGGGGTGAGGGTGGGGGGTGTCCATTATTTCTAGCTGCGGAGAATGAAAATATCAATTGTTCATTGTTAAAACAGGGAACACCTGATACATGTGTTTATCTCAAGAGGCTTGGAATATAAAAGCAGGGATGTACTTCTGAGGCTTTATAAAGCACTAGTTAGGCCCTATTTAGAATACTGTGAGCAATTTTGGGCCCCATACCTCAGGAAGGACATACTGGCACTGGAGCGGGTCCAGCGGAGATTCACACGGATGATCCCAGGAATGGTAGGCCTAACATACGATGAACGTCTGAGGATCGTGGGATTATATTCATTGGAGTTTAGGAGGTTGAGGGGAGATCTAATAGAAACGTACAAGATAATGAATGGCTTGGATAGGATGGACGTAGGGAAGTTGTTTCCATTAGCAGGGGAGACTAGGACGCGGGGGCACAGCCTTAGAATAAAAGGGAGTCACTTTAGAACAGAGATGAGGAGAAATTTCTTCAGCCAGAGTGGTAGGTCTGTGGAATTCATTGCCACAGAGGGCGGTGGAGGCCGGGACATTGAGTGTCTTTAAGACAGAAATTGATAAGTTCTTGATTTCTCGAGGAATTAAGGGCTATGGGGAGAGAGCGGGTAAATGGAGTTGAAATCAACTATGATTGAATGGTGGAGTGGACTCGATGGGCCGAATGGCCTTACTTCCACTCCTATGTCTTATGGTCTAAGCCTCTGTCATGTTCATTCCCCTGTTTGCCCCCCCTAGCCGAGCACAGAGTCCAGGAGGAATTTCCATCCCTATTTTCAGGCTTAAGAGAACTGAAGACAGAATATCCTGCAACCCTAAGGTAGATGACCCTAAGCTTTATGTATCTTCACAGTGAGGAATGTTCCCCAAAGTCAAGAGTGAGATTGAACACATGTAAGAACAAGGCATTATCTCTCCAATAACCATACTGATGAAGTGATGTTCTGGAAAGGTCACAATCCCAAAGACTAATCGTTCAATTCTAATCTGTGTGGACTTGACTCACTTAAACATGTCAGTCGAGCCTGAGGTCCACCCAATGGCATCAGTTGATGAAAATCTTGGGAAATTGCAAAAACCACCCTCTTCACAAAATTCAATGCTTACAGCGGTTTTTGTCAGTTGCCTCTGGACAAAGAATTCAGATTGCTGACTATTTTTATCACCCCTTTTGGTCATTATTGTTTCAACAGGTTTCCATTCAAAATTTCTCCTCCACCAAGATATTCCGTAGAATTATGTCTCAGATCCCGGAAGACATGGAAAAAGTAATATGTCATATGATGGGCTGGATTCTCCGATTTTGAGACTAAGTGCCGACGCAGGCATGGGAACCGTGGCATTTTACTTCAGAAAATACGGCGCAACAGCTGCACTGATTCAGCTTCTTTAAATGGGCTAGCACTAGCACCACGTGGAATGCAATCAATTCCATGCAAAACGAATCGCTAGGTCCATGATCGGCGCATGTGAAGCTCACAAGCCGCAGCCACACTTAAATGATCCATCCCCCCACACACACTGCCCCAGCCAACAAGATGGCTGGCAGGAGAGCAGTGCCACGGTTCAGGGACGCTGAGCTGGAGACCCTCATGGACACTGTGGAGGAGAGAAGGATGACTCTGTACCCTGGCATCAGAGGAAGGCCGCCCACCATGCCTGGGCACAGGTGGCAGAGGCAGACAGTGCCGTGGGCAACGTCACTCTGACTGGCATGCAGTGCAGGAAGAAACTCCACGACCTCCTGAGGGCAGCAGGATGAATGTGCAGCATGTGACCCTGGCACTAACCCCGCCCCCTCCAAAAAACCTGTAACCCAGCCCCTCGCCCCCGGGGGACAGCCGAAGCCCCCATCCTGCCCCACATGCTAGCACCTATGGCAGCCACCATGGCCGTGTGCCCTGGCCACTGAGGCTAACATCTACCCAACCTCTGTGCGTCAGAACGTCTAACGGATGTGCTGTTTGCCTTTCGCTCCCCCCACACCCCCAGATGAAGGCCGTGCACAACCACTGGGAGTGGGAGAAGACCTGAGGGAGACCACCAGAACTGCGGCCCCTCACCAAGCACACGCAGAGGGCACTGGACGTGGTCGGCGGCCCAGAGGACACTGAGGTGAAGTTCAGCGGCGGACGAGTAAGTGTGAATCTGCTTAGTTATGGATACTGATGACACATGTGTGCCCCCCCACCCCCTCATCCCACCCCCCTTCCCCCGCACCCCACACACCTCCAACCCCCTCACCCCACACAACCCCCCCCCCCCCCCTCACCTCACACCCCCTCAACCATGACCCCCAGCCCGTTGTCTAATCATATATGTCATCTTGTGTCTCACAGGACTTGCCGGAGATGGGCCCAGTCCATCCAGAGTTCCCCGCCCCCGGCCAGTGCCAGAGCTGGTGCCCCCTAGACAGCCGAGCACTGACGGGGAGAGTAGCCCGAACACCAGCCCTCTGCCCGAGACTCGAGACACCCCTGAGCTCGGATCAGAGGAGGACACCGACTTTCCGTCACAGCTGTCCTACACTATACCAGAGACTGTCACCTCGGTTAGGCACATTAGTGAAGAGGCTCCTGGGATACTATCTGGTGCACACCACACATCGCATCCGTTGCAGTAGGTGGAGGTAGGAGCATCCTCAACCGGGATCTTGGATTCATGTCGCATTACATCCACCCCCCACCATCTGGCCTGGGCTTGCAAAGTCCTACCAACTGTTCTGACTTGAGACAATTCACACCTCTTTAACCTGTGATTATCCCTCTCCCTGGATCTGTAATGATTTGATTACCCGCAAATGCTCGCATTCCAAGCTTTGTCCAGCATCTCTGACTTTGTCTATATAAATGTTTCTGGAACATACCTCTCCATTCACCTGAGGAAGGAGCAGTGCTTCGAAAGCTCGTGTTTGAAACAAACCTGTTGCACTTTAACCTGGTGTTGTAAGACTTCTTACTGGACTATTCCAAAGGCATCTTTTAGCAAAATTGGCCAGTAACAAATGGTGGAACATTTTAGCCTGTGCAACGGTAGCAACTGGGTTAAGGTTGCTGAATCTATTTCAGTTAAAACAGCTTTCAGTCAGAAAATAAGTTTACCCAATCAGTCTGAGTTGGATTCTCACCTAGGTCCCGGACATGAAAGTATAGTGTTCTAATTCACTGAGTTCGATTTTGTTGACACTGACAGATTGAAGTGACACTATCACCAATGGCAATCAATTTCCAGCTGCCAATAGGCCAGTTCAGTACAGCTATCGGATTTTACATTTTATTGTGTTATCTCTAAGTGCCAGTCATATGAAGTTACCACAGGACATAGAAAACACTTCATATATAAAACACTTCTCAGGCTTTGAGCTGCCAGCAGCACTAATTAATTTGTGACATTTCATTTACGCAGGAAAAAACTAATTTCAAAGTTGCTACCTGATAGTACTCTTTTTCCAACTGTTCTAAGAAGATAGTTATTCCTGTTTGCAAAAGAAACTGCTGACTCACTGCATCGCTGCAGGCTTAGATTATCTGGAATTCTATACTGAAGTCTTAAGGTTTATTCCAATTAAGATGAAAATTGTTTTTTTATATAAAATTGCTTGGGGATTTTTTTTAGGAAGAAAATGTGGAGACTACCAATTGAAAAAAATCCTCATTTTGATATTTTTTAGACTTCCAGTACAATTTCACCAATAATAATAGTTTTATGGCAGCTTTACTGATAACAGACATTGACAATGTCATTGACAATGGGAAGAAATATATTTATAATTTTGTTAAACATACTGAGCAGAGGAAATCTTCTGTTTTCAGCTGGGATGTGGACAAAAGGTTGGGTTGGTGGACAAAGGTACATCGGGGTAATAATTGGTGTGTGCACACTTTCAGAAACATGGTCGTGCCATGAATGGGAAGGGCAGGTCTGCCCCCGATATTGAGCCTTGGGCCTTAACAGGGTGTACGTAAGCAGCCCAAGAGTAAATGAAGATTGGGCTTCAGTTACTGTCCAAGTGTTCCTTAGATAAATGAAGACTGGGAAAATCTGAGGTCGAGGAGAGGTATTATGCAATGAGGTTTGGGTGATAAAGAAGCAGAGAGGAGGATCTGAGGCTGGGCAGAAAATGTAAGTCCAGTGGTTGAATGATATGAAGGCAGAAAGTGGAACCAGAGGATGATAATTAGGCGATAGAAGGCTATGAAGCCGTACTCGAGGTCAGATGGTAGGAGGACATGGAGGGAGACATTGCAAGACTGACGAGATTAATCTGCTGCCATTAGTTAGGCAAGACGATGCCTGTGAGAACAATCAGAACCTGGGGGTCAAGGGAGATAGTATCCTGGGGAAGGGGGTTAGAGATTGAACAAAGAAAGAAATAGGAGGCCAGGAATGGGATGGGAATCCAGGCGTTGTGTGCGTTGAGGGCAAGGAAGGGTATTGGAAACTGGGGACGGAATCAGAGATTGGGATGAGGAGATAGAAGGGCATAATTGGAATTTAAGCTAGGGGTTGTAAGGTTAAGTCAAGGGCGAAGATCAAAGGTGGGGTGTAGGCAGATAGCAGTTTGGCAAGGACAGAAAGCTAAGGAGGAAATTCTAGGCTTGTAAGGAGATCAGAGATTGGGTGGATTCAGAGAAGATTGGAGGCTGATCCTATATTACCATATAGTAAGATTAAAAGTTCCCCATCCCCACTCCTGCCTATGGGTGTAGAGATTCCCACATCAACATCACATCACCATTAACTGAGTTAGTTCCCAGGATTTGCTTTACTTCCTTCTCTTGGTGTCTCTTCTCCTGTAACTTGGCCTTCTCAGGATCTGTGCACAATCTCTTCTGGAATGAGAAAGGAATGATTGTTATTGTCAGTCACAGATTAGTTAATTTAATGACCATTTGAGCATTTTAATCAATTCTAATGGAATTGTTGAGAAGTTACTGAGGTTTCCGAGGCATGCCAGTGTTACCGGATGCTTAACTGAAGTGTTGTTCATGCAAGTATCAATACAGTTCACTATATACCTCATCATACCCTAATATTTTTAAATGCATTTTCAAGATTGATGTGGGTCTACTGTCTGAAAAGTCCCAAATATATATTAATGGCAGCTGACAGTTAAAACACCATTGTTGGTCGAATGGGGTCAATAAATCATGTCTTGCATAGTGAAGGTTCCTGGAAGTTAGGGGTTTAGTACTCATTATCTGTGGCAGTTCCTTTCACATGGCAGCTGTGGGGACAGCCCCTGCTTCTTCTAGGAAGCACTTGAGAACAAAGAGGGATCTTTGTGAAAAAAGACTCTGGTGAGTAAACACATATTCACTGGGTAAATGGATCCTTGCGGAGCTATAAAAATAAACAATCCAAATCTCCCCTTTGAAACGGCCTTGATGTGTCAATCAAAAAGCTTCTATCAGACAGTGGTGGTTTCTAGGCTTGCATACAGTCTTGTATACTTTAAAGGGCAATGAAATTGACTTTGAGAAAACCAGTTCAAAGGTTTCCACAACTAAAAGGGATTACTTTTATCTTCATTTCACAGGCCTTTAAACTTGGCATACTGACAAATATTCTAAAGGGTTTAGAGTTATAGATGGGATCACTTTCACTTTATTATGGGAAAACATCAATTTTTAGATACTTTGGGTTGCTTTAACGTATTTAAAGGCTGCAGGTGGAGAGAGCAGCCAAACGTTCATCATTCCAGGAAAAAAACCCCAACCTGAGCTCTTCAAGTCCTGCACAAGACTCCTGCAAACCCTCAACACTCTGGAGGCAATTGTAGGGAGGGGGCTGACCTCCTTGTCACCCCTCAGAGTGCAAGGTACCAGATTGGCACTACCAAGGGCTGGGGCCTAAAGAGGGGATTGGTGGGAGGTGGAACGGGGGCCTAATGGGGAAGGTAAGGGGTAGCTGAAAGGGGGGTCCTGAGGGGAGACCCTTGCCAGTGTTCTGGGGGGTGGGGCGCTGCAGCAGCTTTATGAGATCGAGGCATCCAATAAAAATGGCACTCTGATCGCACTGGTGCAGGACCTGTCAGAGAGAATAGGGGGCCTATTCACAGGTAAGAGTGCGGGGCGCCCCTCTTATGTCCAGCGAGAACCCTGGTATGCTATGGAATGGCACTGAATACCTGATTGAGGAAGAAAATGTTCAAAGTGTCACTGCATGGCACGTTGGAGTTGCTCCTAGCACATCGAGAATCACTCTAATTTTCCCGCTGGTGGGAACGCTTAATCATGGATCAGGAGACTGGCAGCCCAAGAAACTGGGCTGGATTTTCCATCATCAGGATCCTTTGTTTTGCCGGCAGCATACTCATGCCTGCAGATTAATAGGGAGAATACAATTAATGATTTGGATGTGGGGACCAGTTGTAATATTTCAACGTTTATAGGTGACACTAGATGGGAATGAGTGTATTGAGGATGATACAAAGAGGGGATTTGGACTGGCTCTGTGAATGGGCAAGAACATAGCAGCAGATGGAATTCAATGTGCAAACGTGTGAGGCATTTTGGCAGGAGGAACAGGGGTGCAGAGTGTTTGTGAAATGGTGAGTGATTGGGAAGTGTTGATGTCCAAAGGGACCTGGCTGTCCTTGTTCATAAGATAGTAAAAGCTAATTCAACAGCAGGTTCAAGGGACTGAATGGCCTACTCCTGCTCCTCTGTTCATATAAGTGCTGCAGCTGCAACCTCAGAAATAGTTGCTGAGACATCCAAATATTTTATGGATCTCCCAGTTGCAATGGGCAAATTTGATGGTGGAAATAATGAGGCTGAAATTGGTCTACTTCAGCTGCACAAAGTTAAATCGTAGTGGTCTGATTAGCAAGTTTGCAGACGGCACTAAGATTGGTGGAGTAGCTGATAGTGAAGGGGACTGTCAGAGAATACAGCAGAATATAGATAGATTGGAGAGTTGGGCGGAGAAATGGCAGATGGAGTTCAATCCGGGCAAATGCGAGGTGATGCATTTTGGAAAATCCAATTCAAGAGCGAACTATATGGTAAATGAAAAAGCCTTGGGGAAAATTGATGTACAGAGAGATCTGGGTGTTCAGGTCCATTGCACCCTGAAGGTGGCTGTGCAGGTTGATAGAGTGGTTAAGAAGGCATACAGCATGCTTTCCTTCATCGGAAGGGGTATTGAGTACAAGAGTTGGCAGGTCATGTTACAGTTGTATAAGATTTTGGTTCGCCCACATTTGGAATACTGCGAACAGTTCTGGTCGCCACATTACCAAAAGGATGTGGATGCTTTGGAGAAGGTGCAGAGGAGGTTCACCAGGATGTTGCCTGGTATGGAGGGTGCTAGCTATTAAAAGAGGTTGAGTAGATTTGGCTTCATTTTCATTAGAAAGACAGAGGTTGAGGGGGGACCTCATTGAGGTCTGCACAATCATGAGAGGTATAGACAGGGTGGACAGCAAGAAGCTTTTTCCCAGAGTGGGGGACTCAATTACTACGGGTCACAAGTTCAAGGTGAGAGGGGAAAAGTTTCAGGGAGATATATGTGGAAAGTTCTTTACGCAGAGGGTGGTGGGTGCCTGGAACGCATTGCCAGCGAAGGTGGTAGAGGCGGGCACGATAGCGTCATTTAAGATGTATCTAGACAGATACATGAATGGGCAGGGAGCAGAGGGATACAAATCCTTAGAAAATAGGTGACAGTTTTAGATAGAAGATCTGGATCGGCGCAGGCTTGGAGGGTCGAAGGGCCTGTTCCTGTGCTCTAATTTTTCTTTGTTCTTTGAATCGGTAGCCAATTTTTTTATAATGCCAAATTTTGTTTTCTGTTGACTTGGAAAATATTGCTTGGAATTTAAATTTGAGTCAAGTAAAAATGACAGTGAAATGAGGAAATAAAGCTCCAAAAATAGTTTGAACTTTCATTCTGTGAATTTCAGTGGAAAATAAATCAGGAATCAGAGAATAGTTACAGCAAAGAAAGAGGCCATTTGGCCCACTATCTCCATGATGGTCCTCTGCAAAAATAACTTACCGAGCTGAGGTGGTGGCATTGTTGGTTTTTCACTGGGCTAGTAACTCAGAGACCCAGGGTAATATTCTGGGGACCCGGTTTTGAATTCTACCAAGGCGGATGAAAATCTGGAATTAAAAATCTAACCATGAAATTATTGTTTGTTATGTCACCGAAACCGCCCCCCAGCCTTTTAGGGAAGGAAATAAGAACATAAGAACATAAGAACTAGGAGCAGGAGTAGGCCATCTGGCCCCTCGAGCCTGCTCCGCCATTCAATTAGATCATGGCTGATCTTTTGTGGACTCAGCTCCACTTTCCGGCCCGAACACCATAACCCTTAATCCCTTTATTCTTCAAAAAACTACCTATCTTTACCTTAAAAACATGTAATGAAGGAGCCTCAACTGCTTCACTGGGCAAGGAATTCCATAGATTCACAACCCTTTGGGTGAAGAAGTTCCTCCTAAACTCAGTCCTAAATCTACTTCCCCTTATTTTGAGGCTATGCCCCCTAGTTCTGCTGTCACCCGCCAGTGGAAACAACCTGCCCGCATCTATCCTATCTATTCCCTTCATAATTTTAAATGTTTCTATAAGATCCCCCCTCATCCTTCTAAATTCCAACGAGTACAGTCCCAGTCTACTCAACCTCTCCTCATAATCCAACCCCTTCAGCTCTGGGATTAACCTAGTGAATCTCCTCTGCACACCCTCCAGTGCCAGTACGTCCTTTCTCAAGTAAGGAGACCAAAACTGAACACAATACTCCAGGTGTGGCCGCACAACCTTATACAATTGCAACATAACCTCCCTAGTCTTAAACTCCATCCCTCTAGCAATGAAGGACAAAATTCCATTTGCCTTCTTAATCACCTGTTGCACTTGTAAACCAACCTTCTGTGACTCATGCACTAGCACACCCAAGTCTCTCTGAACAGCGGCATGCTTTAATATTTTATCGTTTAAATAATAATCCCGTTTGCTGTTATTCCTACCAAAATGGATAACCTCACATTTGTTAACATTGTATTCCATCTGCCAGACCCTAGCCCATTCACTTAACCTATCCAAATCCCTCTGCAGACTTCCAGTATCCTCTGCACTTTTCACTTTACCACTCATCTTAGTGTCATCTGCAAACTTGGACACATTGCCCTTGGTCCCCAACTCCAAATCATCAATGTAAATTGTGAACAATTGTGGGCCCAACACGGATCCCTGAGGGACACCACTAGCTACTGATTGCCAACCAGAGAAACACCCATTTATCCCAACTCTTTGCTTTCTATTAATTAACCAATCCTCTATCCATGCTACTACTTTACCCTTAATGCCATGCATCTTTATCTTATGCAGCAACCTTTTGTGTGGCACCTTGTCAAAGGCTTTCTGGAAATCCAGATATACCACATCCATCGGCTCCCCGTTATCTACTGCACTGGTAATGTCCTCAAAAAATTCCACTAAATTAGTTAGGCATGACCTGCCTTTAACGAACCCATGCTGCGTCTGCCCAATGGGACAATTTCTATCCAGATGCCTCGCAATTTCTTCCTTGATGATAGATTCCAGCATCTTCCCTATTACCGAAGTTAAACTCACTGGCCTATAATTTCCTGCTTTCTGCCTACCTCCTTTTTTAAACAGTGGCGTCACGTTTGCTAATTTCCAATCCACCGGGACCACCCCAGAGTCTAGTGAATTTCGGTAAATTATCACTAGTGCATCTGCAATTTCCCTAGCCATCTCTTTTAGCACTCTGGGATGCATTCCATCAGGGCCAGGAGACTTGTCTACCTTTAGCCCCATTAGCTTGCCCATCACTCCCTCCTTAGTGATAACAATCCTCTCAAGGTCCTCACCTGTCATAGCCTCATTTCTATCAGTCGCTGGCATGTTATTTGTGTCTTCCACTGTGAAGACCGACCCAAAAAACCTGTTCAGTTCCTCAGCCATTTCCTCATTTCCCATTATTAAAACTCCCTTCTCATCCTCTAAAGGACCAATATTTACCTTAGCCACTCTTTTTTGTCTTATATATTTGTAAAAACTTTTACTGTCTGTTTTTATATTCTGAGCAAGTTTACTCTCATACTCTATCTTACTCTTCTTTATAGCTTTTTTAGTAGCTTTCTGTTGCCCCCTAAAGATTTCCCAGTCCTCTAATCTCCCAGCACTCTTTGCCACTTTATATGCTTTTTCCTTCAATTTGATACTCTCCCTTATTTCCTTAGATATCCACGGTCGATTTTCCCTCTTTCTATACTTGCCTGGTCTGGCCTTCTTGTGACTCCAGATGCACAGCAATGTGGTTGACTCATTAATGCCACCTGAAATAGTCCATCAAGCCAATTAGGGATGGGCAACAAATGCTGGCCTAGCCAGTAATATACATGTCCCATGGATGAATTTTTAAAAGTCCCACTATTAATACCATCACTCTCAACCCTGCAAGGCTTTTTCCCCTTTCGATTACTCATATAGTTTTCTTCTGAAGAGAAAAGCTAACTACTGCAGATTCTGGAAACTGAAACAAAAATAGAAAAATAGAAAACACTGGGCAATCTCAGCAGGTCTGACAGCATCTGTGGCGAGAGAAGGGAGCTAATGCTCCGAGTCTGGGTGACTCTTTGCCAAAGCTTTGATGCTGTCAGACCTTCTGAGATTGTTCAGTATTTTCTCTTCTGAAGGTGTTGATTAAATCTGCTTCCACCGCACTCTCAGGCAATGCATTCCTAACAATCCTACGTATCTGCAGCATATTCGCTACAAGTCCATTTTGACCAGGCAATTTCTGGTGGTTTCAGCACCAGTGCAATTAGACAGACAGAAGACCACCTAGCTGGCATAAAATCACTGGACTGGGAGCTTTGCAGCCCCAATGTTTTAGACAATATATATCTGGTGATGAAATAGTATGGACGTGCTCAGCAGGCGACAGAAAAAGCCCTTTTGTGTTTCTCCATGATTCAAATGTGCAGAACAGTTCACTTTATAAGTGGCGCCCACTCTATGCTCAAGTCTGCAACATTAGAAAGATTAACCGAGCTGTGAATGTTCAATGTGAATATGTGGAGAGCAGCACCATAATAGGTAACCATATTTCCATGTCAGTGCCAGGAACAAAAGATCTGCTGCAGCTACACATCAATATTCAATTCAAAGAGTCTTTGCAGAGAATCAGCAGCAAAACCTCAGGCTCTGCTTGTCCAATCTATGGGGTTCTGTGAACACTGTGCAGAGGAAATGAAATGAACATCGCTTATTGTCACAAGTAGGCTTCAATGAAGTTACTGTGAAAAGCCCCTAGTCACCACATTCCGGCGCCTGTTCGGGGAGGCTGGCACGGGAATTGAACCGTGCTGCTGGCCTGCCTAGGTCTGCTTTCAAAGCCAGCGATTTAGCCCTGTGCTAAACCAGGCTATATCCGGAGGAAGTGTCTGGTTTTACGACAAAAAAGTTGGCGGACATGACCTGCCATCTAGTGCACCCCTGGACACCCCGGTGCCACCCCCGGATCACCCCCCACCAGTCCCCCCAGCTCTCGTCAAATCTCCCCCAACCGGCAGCACAGCTCCCACTGGCTGTGGCGGTGCTGGACACAGTCTGCAGCCGCCACGCCGGGTTCGCGATAACTGAGAGCACACGTCCCCTGTGCCATCGGAAACTCGGTCCATCCGGGCGGAACATCGGGGGAAGGGCCTTCAGGTAATGTCCTGGGGCGGTCCCAATGGCATGTGGTGTACTCCTCGATGACGCTGTTTTGGAGAGGTCGGAAAACAAACCCTCGATTCGGTCATAAACAGGGATTCTCCAACTGATCGTCGATTACGATATCTGCGTCGGGCAATGGAGAATCCCACCTATGGGTTCTGTCAGACTTCCCAGCATGTTAGCCATAGGCAGATTCCTGCAGTGGCTACATGAGAGGGGGACGGGGCAGCTGGAACTTCCTTCAGGTGCCCCTTCTCCTCAAGTGGTTGTTTTACTGGTCACGCACAATCCACTCCGAGCAAGGGGAATAAGGATGGGTCTTCACCCACTAATAGATGGCTGTGCATGTAAATATCACTCTTTTTTAAAAATAAATTTAGAGTACCCAATTATTTTTCTTTCCAATTAAGGGCAATTTAGCCTGACCAATCCATCTAACCTGCACATTTTTGGGTTGTGTGGGTGAAACCCATGCAGACACGAGAATGTGCAGACATATCACTTTTTGGCAAGCGTGATGAGTTCCATGTGTAACAAGACTCCCACTATTGCCCTTGAGACTCTATGAGAGACCTTGGCATAATGGAAAGGCTAACCACATGAGCCATCGCCAGACAGCTCCATTCCCCAGGAGGATGGAGATTTAGAGCCGTGACAGTGTTGCCATTCATCTACATGTCCATTATAGGCAACCTCATTCCTTTCGTCCTCCCTAACTCTTCCAGGAGACAATGGCAAATGGCTCAGCATGAATGGCTGCTCTCCACCTTTCAGGGATCTCATTTTAATGAGCACCCTTTGGGACAGACCTGCTGCCATGTAACCTTCATCAGACAGTGAGAATTTACAAAGCAAAAAACACTCATACAGTCTCCAAGTGATTATTAGGGTTCCCCTTTAGTCACCCAGTTGTGAAGACCTTCAGTTCCACCCGGGAAGACCCTCCCCACCCACCGTCCCCCGCCATCACAATGTTTTGCAGTTAGACATCAAGGCCCTTGGGCAGCAGCTGCCTCTGTTTCAGGATTGTGCAAGTCTCACATCAGACTGAATCCACCACCTTTGACCGTCCGCCTATCACCCACAAAGTATTCCCATCACCATCAATCTCCCTATTGTCATCTTTGGTCTCCCCTCGGTAAACATTGATCAACCCCCCATCACCCTGGATCCTATTGGTCAACTTGGAGAAGCTTTCCCACCACACTGAACCCACATCTGCCACCGTTCCTATGCCTATCCAGAATTATGCCATTCGGCCCATTGAGCCTGCTCCGCCATTCGATCAATGCTGATGTGTTCCTCATCGCCATTCTCTTACCTTTTCCCCATAACCCCATATCCCCTGATTAATCAAGAAATCCCTTTATTAATCAAGAACACCAGATTTGTGCTTGATGTGCTGTTACTTACAGGCTACAGATCAAGAGCTGGAATGTGGGATTAGACACAATAGTTCTTTCTTAGAACATAAGAACTAGGAGCAGGAAATTTAGTCTCTCGAGCCTCCTGCACCATTCAATATAAGTATGTTTGATCTCATTGTTGCCTCAACTCCACCATCTTGTTCGTTCTCCGTGAATTTACTCACTGTCCCAGCATCCACCACACTCTGGGATAGTGAATTCCACAGATTCACAAACTTTGGGAGAAGTAATTTCTCCTAATTTTTTGTTTTTAATTTGATAACCCTTATCCTGATACAATGATGACTAATTCTAAAATGTCCCACAAGAGGATGCGTCTGCTCCATGTCTACTTTATACACGACTATTATCATTTTATGTACCTCAATTTCATCTCCCCTCATTCTTCTAAATTCTACATAGTATAGGCCTAAACTGCTCAAACTCTGTTCAGAGCTGCACAGTGGCACAGTGGTTAGCACTGCTGCCTTACAGCGCCAGGGACCGGGTTCGATTCTGACCTCGGGTGACTAGCTGTGTGGAGTTTGCACTTTCTCCCCATATCTGCGTGGGTTTCCTCTGGGTGCTCTGGTTTCCTCCCACAGTCCAAAGATGTGCAGGTTGGGTGGATTGGCCACGTTAAATTTCCCTGAGTGTCCAACGGTTAGGTGGGGTTGCAGAGGATTGGGCCTAGGTGACGTGGTCTTTCAAAGAGTCAGTGCAGACTCGATGGGCCAAATGACCTCCTTCTGCACTGTAGGGATTCTAAGATATAATTCTATGATATAAAACAAACCCATCATCTCTGGAATCAATCTAGTGAATCCCCTCTGAACTGCCTCCAATGCCACTACATCTTTCCTCTAATAAAATGACCAAAACCGTGCACAGTACTCTAGGTGCAGTCTTACCAATATAGTCACAACAACACTTCTTTACCTGGATTCCTTTGCCTATAAATGCCAACATTCCAATTGCTTTCTTTATTACCTGCTGTACCCGTATGCTAGTTTTCTGTTATTTATGCACAAGGACACCCAGATCCCTCTGCACTGGAGCACCTTGAATCTCCCCATTTTATTAATAAGTAGCCCTTTCCATTTTTCCGACCGAAATGGATGACCTCACACTTATCCACATTAAACTCCATCTGTCACATTTTGGCCCACTCTCCTAACCTATCTATATCCATTTGTAAGGTTGTTGGGCGGGATTCTCTGTCCCGATGCACCAGATTGCTGGTGCGATGCGCCCCTGGGACTCTCCATCTCGCCAGCCGGCCAATGGGGTTTCCCATTGTGGGCAGCCCCACACTGTTGGGAAATCCCGCTGGGCTGCAGGTGCAACGGAGGATCCCGACAGCAGAGAATCAAGCCTCTTCTTTCCTTATTGCAACTTACTGTCCCATCTATTTTCGTGTCATATGTAAATTTGGCTACAGAACCTTTTATCGTTATATCGAAGTCATTAAGATAGATTGTAAATAGTTGGGGCCCAAGGACCAAATCCTGTGGCACCCCATTGTTTCATCTTGCCATCCAGATAAAGACCCAATTATTCTGATTCTCTATCTGCTGTCTGCCAGCCAGTCTTCTATTGAAGTTAATGAATTACACCAAACCCCATGTGATCTAACCTTGTCTATTAAACTTCTGTGCAGCACCTTATCAAATGCTTTTCGGATGTCCAGATATACTACATCTATAAGATCCCCATTATCTGCTTGGCTTGTTACATCCTCAAAGAACTCTAGAAAATTAGTCAAAAATGAATTATCCTGATCTTCCCCACATGCGCAATCTGTCTCAAAATCTTTCTCCCATCAGTGACACTCTGGATGAAAGCTATACCTGCCATACTCAAAGCAGGACCCTATCCCCTCTCAAAGTCACGGTCCCCTCTGATCATGAGCGGCACAGTAGTACAGTGGTTAGCACTGTTGCTTCACAGCACCAGGTACCTAGGTTTGATTCCCGGTTTGGTCACTGTCTGTGCGGAGTTTGCACGTTCTCCCCGTGTCTGCATGGATTTCCTCCGGGTGCTCCAGTTTCCTCCCACAAGTCCCAAATGACATGCTAGTTAGGTGAATTGGACATTCCAAATTCTTCCTCAGTGTACCTGAACAGGCACCAAAGTGTGGCGACAAGGGGATTTTCACAGGAACTTCACTGCAGTGTTAATTTAAGCCTACTTGTGACACTAATAAAGATTATTATTATTGGCACCCTCAGTTCTCGCACAGGATTCCAACATTGACACAACCGATGGTTCCCTCTGAAACACTCTGGCCCCAACCCACCTCGATCACTCCCTTCCTTCTCTTTAATTTCATGCATTGATCCCTCTCCCTTTCCCTTCATCCCTTCCTCTTCTTCTTTATGCTTTCCTGCCCCTCTCACTCTAACCACCTTCCTCCACTTCATCTCCTCCTGTCCTCCCCCACTTTGCATCTTCCAAGATCACCATATCTGCGGTCAGCTCCAGTCGTGCAGGCAGCATCAAGGGGCTGGTTTAGCCTAGTGGATGGTTTAGCACACTGGGCTAAATCGCTGGCTTTTAGCAGACCAAGGCAGGCCAGCAGCATGGTTCAATTCCCATACCAGCCTCCCCAAACAGGCGCTGGAATGTGGCGACTAGGGGCTTTTCACAGTAACTTCATTTGAAGCCTACTTGTGACAATAAGCAATTTTCATTTCATCAAGTGTAAGGTAAATGCTCTAAAATTCTCCCTTTCCAGTTGCATGCCGTATATGTGCAGTCAAATAATGGAACGTTGCAAATACTCACTGGCAGTGCGGAACATTTAATGAGCACGCAGGAGATATAAAATGCTTTCCTGCCAAGCTTCAGAGTGAAAGCCAGTCCTCTAATAGCCACCCATGGATGTCGGTAAAGAAAGATCCCAACCTCATTTCCTGACATAGAGAAACTGATTTTTTGCATCCCAGCAAAGTCCACAGTACCACCCGGGGGCACCATGTAGCCCATTGGACCTGGTTACATACCATACTAACACGGCACGGGGTTACGTACCATACTGACATGTCGGCCTTTCACCCCCTGCAGACAAGTCAGGAGTGTGATGGAATATTCTCCATTTGCAGCTCCAGCAACAGCCCAGAAGATTTGACAAGTTACTATTCATAATCTCCTAAACCGAGCAACCAGTTTATAGCCACATTACCTTTTGACACTTGAGATGTTTGGATCATATCACTTCGATGCCCTCTTTCCAAATCAAAATATTCCAATCTTAACATCTCATTATAACTCAAACATAACTTGTAAATGTTCAACTCTTTGCTAGCTTGTCGTGAAGTTGATATATCAGTGGGCTTCATTTCTGATGAAATATTTCTTCCGAACACTTGGCACTCAACTTCCTCCTCCTAATTTTTGGAATGCGTATCACACATTGACACAGAGTTTTCAGAACAGGGTACTGTTTTAAAAAATTGATCATGCTTATGTATTCTTAAAGATCTCTAAGTTCCTGTTGCATGCAACTGGGAATGTTGGCTGGAATGTAGAATTAAATTATTCTTTTTGTTTTACGTTTGCAGAAAGCTGCGCTTCTGTCCACAGGAGATTAGGTTGACGTGTTTTCACTCTATTCTATCCTTTTAATGAGAAGAACAGAAGCTGAAAATGTTGGAGAATTTTTTTTTAAAAATTTGTTCATGGGACGTGAGCATCACAGGGTGTGCCAGTACTTATTGCCCATCGATAATTGCCCTTAAAGGGGCAGTTAAAAGTCAACCACATCGCTATGGATCTGGAGTCACATATAGGCCAGATGAGATAAGGATGGCAGATTTTCTTCCCTAAAGGACATTAGTGAACCAGATGGATTTTTATGACAATGGTTTCATGGGTTTCAGATTTTTATTTAATTCAAATTTCATTATCTGCATGGTGAGATTTGAACCTGGGACCCCAATGAACTCTGGGTCTCAAGATTATTAATCCAGTGATAATACCACTATGCCGCTGCCTCCCCTTATAATGGGATAGAACAAAAGAGGAAGAGATGGCGGAATTCTCTGTTTCTGAGACTGTATTGACGCCGGGGCAGAATTTTTGGAATTCTCCGACAGCAAAACTGACCCCGCACCTGGAGCGATTCAATGACTGTTGAGAGGCTAGCACCAGCTCCAGGTGGAACACAATCAATTCCAATGAGGAACAGTGTGGGATTTGCTGGATTTGCAATTGACATTCAGGAGGCTGACAAGCTGCAGCCGCATATACACACGTCACTCCCCATACACAACACCCCGGCGAGAAAGATGGCAGCAAGTTGAGCGGCCTCGAGGTTCACGGATACTGAGTTTTGAGATGCTGCTGCAGGCCATGCGGCAGAGGCGGGCCACCCAGTACCCCGACCGGGAAGAAGGCTGTCAGTCGCCGCCGTTCGCCATGCCTGGGTGCAGATGGCAGAGGCAGTAAGTGCCACGAGCAATACCAGCCGTACCAGCCAGCAGTGCCCTAAGAAATTGCACGACCTTTTCAGGGCAGCCAGGGTCAGTAGACATCACTGTGCCCCCAGCACAAACCCCCCCTCCCACACATCCTTAACCCTACCCCCCTCCCCACGATCTGGCGGGCGGCCGAACCACCACCTTGCACCACATGCCGGCACCCATACCGGCCCCCTTAATATGGACGACCCTCCCAGCATATATTGGAGGGCTCCTCTACAGCGGTCCAAGCACCTGAACCGCGTCGTTAGTGAGCCGACGCACCACCCGATCATGCCCCTGGCCGCAGCATGGGTATCGTTGTAGCGGGTCTCCGCATCAGTCTGTGGCTTCCGGATGGGCGTCATCAGCCAGGACCACAGTGGGTATCCCGTCACCCGGGACCCAACCACCAGCCAAGGGTGCGCCCCAAAGAGGATGGGAATTGTTGAATGTGCCAGGATGAAGGCATCGTGCACACTGCCCAGGTATTGGGGGCAGACAGGCATGATGCGCATCTGATTGTCACACACCAGCCGCACGTTCATTCAGTGGGATCCCTTTCCATTTGTGTAGAGCGGCCTGTCTTCTGAATGTTCTTGTAGGGCGGCCTGCATTCCATCGATCACCTCCTGGACCCGGGGCATCTCGGCGATGGTGGCGAACCCTGCTGCCCGGGCATCCTGGTGGACTCAGTTCACATTGAAATGGATGTACTGTGCCTCCATGACGGTGTAAATGCCTGTGCACAGAGTTCTGTGAGATACCAGGCAGATCCCCACTCAATGCTTGGAAGGAGCCTGTGACCTTAGGATGGAAGAAAGGTCATTGATGAAGCAGCTGATGTTGGTTGGGCCTAGGATACTACATTGAAGAACTCCTGCAGTGATGTGCTGGGACTGAGATGATTGACTTTCAACAAGGACAATCATCTTCCTTTGCGCTAGGTATAATGCCAGTCAGTGAAGAGTTTTCTCCTTGATTACCGTTGATGTCAGTTTTGCTTGGGCGTTTGATGACCCACTTGGTCAAATGCTGCCTTGATGTCAAAGGCAGTCACTCTCACCTCAGCCCTCTTGTCCATGTTTGAACAAAGGCTGTAATGAGGCCAGGAGCTAAGTGGCCATGGTGAATTCAAACTGTGCCTCAAGGATGAGGTCAGTGCTCAGAAAGTATCACTTAGTAACACTGTCAATGATCCCTTCTGGTCACTTTGCTAATGATTGAGAGTAAACCGATGAGGCAGTAATTGGCCAGGTTGAATTTGTCCTGTTTTTTGTGGTCAATACGTACCTGTGCAATTTTCCACATTGCCAGGTGGATGTTAGTGTTGTTGCTGCACCGGAATGGTTTGACTGGCAAGTTCTAGAACATAGTCAGGTTCCATAGCCTTTGCAGTATCCAATACCTTCAGCCATCTCTTGATATTCTGTGACGTGAATCAAATGGGTTGAGCTCTGGCATCAGTGATGCTGGGGGCCTCAGAGGCAGGTCTTGACAGATCATTCATTCAGCACTTCAGGCTCAGCCTTGTCTTTGGCATTGTGTTCTGGGCTCCCATTGAACTGTCGCAGGGCATACTGAAGAAGGAGGGCAAATAGACAGATATCGGGATACAATATAGGCAGAAAACAGGATGAGGTCCTGCATGCAGAATTTAGGGAGCTAGGAAGTAGATTTAAAAACAGGACCCAGAAGGTAGTAATATCTTGATTATTTCCCGTGCTATATGCTGGTGAATATAGAAATAGGAGGTTAGTCTAGATGAATGTGTGGCTGGTGAAATGGTGCAGGAGGGAAGGCAATAGATTTCTGGGATATTGGGACCATTTTTGGGGATGATGGGACCTGTACAAGGGGTATGGTGTGCACTTGAACCAAAATGGGAACAACACCCTTGCAGGGGAGTTTTCTAGTGTTGTTGGGGAGGGTTGAAACTAACTTGGCAGGAGACTGGGATCTTGAGAGAAGTTTCAGTAGGAATGGATGCACAACCAAAATTAGAAGAGGCATCAACTGAGTTAGGAAGACATAGAATTTCTTGGCCAGTTAAGTCAAAAGGGTGTGTGGCAGGATTGGATGGTATTGATTTTAATGCAAGAAATCTGACGAACAAGACAGATGAGTTGAGGACACAGATTAAAGCATTGGGTTATGATGTCAATGGTGTCACTGAAACATGTTTGAGAGAGTGGCAGGACTGGCAGATACATATTCCAGGATATTGGACCTTCGGGCAAGACAGGGATGGAAGTAAAAGAGGAGGGGGTGTCATAATTTTGATCAGAGAATCAATTACAGCAGTAAGGAGCGACAGCCTCATAGAAGGATCTTCAAATGAAGCCATATGGATAGAACTTAAAAACCAAAATGGAACAATTGCAATGCTGGGAGTGTTCCATAGGCCCCCTAACCCCATGAAAGAAATAGAAGAGCAGATATGTAGGCAAATTTCAGAGAAGTGTAAAAAGTAATAGGATAGTGGGGGATCACAACTTCCCCAATATTAACTGGGGTAGTCAGTGTAAAAGGTTTAGAGGGAGAGGAATTCTTAAAATGCATCCAGGAGAACTTTTTAAGCAAGTATGTAGAAGGTCCTACAAGAAAGGGGATGGTTCTGTACTTAATTTTAAGTAACAAAGCCAGGCAAGTGGCTGATGTATCAGTGGGGGAACATTTTGCAGAAAATGATCATAACCCTCTTAGTTTCAAAGTTTCAGGATTGTTATGGAAAAGGACAAGGATGGGCCTGAGATCAAATTTCTAAACTGGGGAAAGGTCAATTTTAATAAGATCCGATATGATTTGGCCAGGGTGGACTGGGAGAAGACATTTTTAGGCAAATTTGTGATAGAACAGTAGGACGCACTAAAGAAGGAAATAAGGAGATTACAGGGCCAACATGTTTCAATTCATAAAAAAGGGTGGGACCAACAAATCCATTGAACCCTGGATATCGAGGGGTATACGGCATTGGATCAGTAGAACAAGGGAGGCTTGTGGCAGACATCAAGAGCTCAAAACAGCAGAAGCTCTAGAGGTATATAGAATGTTTAAAAGGGAACTTCAAAAGGAAATTAGGAGAACAAAAAGGGGACATGAAAGAATACTGGCAGGCAAAATAAAAGAAATCATAAGTTGTTTCAAAAGTATATTAAGGGTAAAAGGATAACCAGGGAAATAGTAGGGCCACTAAGGACCACACTGGTAATTTGTGTGTGGAGCCGGATTATGTGGACACTGTGGACACCACTTGTACCGGAACCACAAAGTGTTCCATTCCCTTAACATGCAGTTGGTGTGTGAATATTTATGGGGAATCATGCCGGTGAATGCCCAAAATCCTGCAATGGTCAGATTGCTATTTTCCTGCATCAGTCATTCCCGCTTTATTTGAACCAGCACGATTGACCAGAAGCTGCCAGCTTGTGAATAAGGGTGACTCTCTCTACACATGCTTCATAACTCTCCTCCACCATCCGGCAACACATGGACAACACTTGCCCAAGAGGAAACATGTGATCAAGAATAACGTGGAGCAAATCATTGGCATTCTGAAACAAAACCAGAAAATGCTGGATAAATTCAGCAAGTCTGGCAGTCACTGTGGAGAGGGAACAGAGTTAATGTTTCAGATCAAAATGATCAACAAGATCCTGATTTTATACAATCTGGGTCCAATGAGGGTGCAGCCCATACCACCAGATCTTTGGCCAGCATTGAAGACATCAGTCCAGTTGGGCTGTCAATGAATAGCTCATCAGATTTCTGTTCTCCTAAAAGCATCACCACACCACCCACAATTCCATCCTCTGTTACAGATCATCACATGTCCTCTTCCAATAAAAAAAATCACAACATGAACAAATTGGCAACAGATTTATCCAATAATATTTCCAAAAATACAGGCAAACTTGATCAATTTACCTTTGTGCATTCCCTTAGGGCTTGTCAGCTGGGTGCCTTTACCTGTTATGAACCCCACCACTGGAGTATCTTTCTGATTGTCCTTTACCCATTTTAGAGCTTGCTTCTCAATGAATGAGGAAGGTTGGGTCGGATGACAACCATATTATTGGAGGGAAGATTTCTAAATAAAGGGACCACGGCACGTTTCAGGGACGTTCGCCAAGACTTAGATATTTTAGACTGCAACATTCACAGGAATGGTGTGTAAATCTGGGAGGGCTGCCCCAACAACCTCCCACTACTAACTTAAGGTTGCTCTCTCCACAGATGCTGTCTGACCTGTTGAGTATCAACATAACATAGTCATACTCCATATTAGACGACAGGCATAGAACATAGAACAGTACAGCACAGAACAGGCCCTTTGGCCCTCGATGTTGTGCCGAGTAATGATCACCCGACTTAAACCCACGTAACCCGTATACCCGTAACCCAACAATCCCCCCCATTAACCTTACACTACAGGCAATTTAGCATGGCCAATCCACCTAACCCGCACATCTTTGGACTGTGGGAGGAAACCGGAGCACCCGGAGGAAACCCACGCACACACGGGGAGGACGTGCAGACTCCACACAGACAGTGACCCAGCCGGGAATCGAACCTGGGACCCTGGAGCTGTGAAGCATTGATGCTAACCACCATGCTACCGTGAGGCCCCTGACAGCATCTCTGTCCACTACAGAGAGACAATTGTGTGGACAAGGTAAGGAAGCAGACCTCCATATGCTACCACATCTGGTATGAGGATTGAACCTGCAGCATTGGCATTATTCTCCTCAGCACTCTAGCCATCAAGCAAACCAACCTCCATCCATTGAGTGTTTCCAAGAATTTGTGTTTTTACCTCAGGAGGGCATAATAGGTTGAGTGGTGTGATACTGCCACACTTTGAATTGTGCCAAATTCTCCTGCAGAGCATGTATCAGCTCAAGTCTTTAGTCACCTTACATACCCATCAGAGCAACCAATACTCAGGATGACCCTCATATTATTGACCTCTCGCACCCATGCCTCACAGTCATCATGGACAAATATTTTCTTTCACTTCTTTGAACACAAGCCATTCCTAACATTTCCACTTCCCCGCATTCTCTCCTTGCAGGACAAGACATCGCAATTGGCAAAAGCCAGATATTCGGGGTTGTGGGATGGAGGGCCCGCAGTGACGGTCACTGGCAAGCATGTCCATCGTGTCCACTGGGAAGGCTATCTTACACCAAGAGGATGTGAATGTCAGCAGCAATCTGCTGTGACAGGCCGAGTCTCATGAGGCACTGGCACTCAGATATGGTGGGATAGCTGGTCCTCTATTGGGGGCCTCATCTCTATTCCACTAGAAGCTTGGTGACCATATTCATCTATCTTGTGAAGGGCATGTGGGCTATGCAGAAGCCAACTGGTCCTGCTGCTGATTTTGCAAATGGCCCCTTTCATAGAGGCAAATGGCGCAGCTGCATGAGTTGCTCCTGTGATGCTCCCAAGGTTGGCAGCAAAGAAGGCGGATGCAGTGTTGTTCAGGAGAAGTACCTGCCAGGCATTCAGCCATCAAGCAGTGATAGCACTTTCTGAGAGAAGGAATGCTTTGTAAGGCAGCCTTACGGCCTGACTAGCTCTGCAACGGATTAAAGGATTAAAGCCAGACAGTTCCAATTTAAGAACCAATCCAGCACAAAACTCAGGGCTGACCAAAATTAGAAGAGGCATCAACTGAGTTAGGAAGACATAGAATTCCTTGGTCAGTTAAGTCAAAAGGGTGTGTGGCAAGATTGGATGGTACTTATTTTAATGCAAGAAGTCTGACGAACTAGATGAGTTGAGGACACAGATTAAAACATTGGGTTATGATGTCAATGCTGTCACTGAAACATGCAGTGTGGTGTTGCACTGTTGGATGAGATCAGAGGTGGGTGTAAAAGACCCTATAGCATTATTTCAAAGAGGATCAGAGGATTATTCCTGTTTGCCTGGCCAATATTTACCCTTCAAACAATCACAAGAACAGATGATATGTCAGAGTCTTCCTGTGCCCTTGCTGCTGACCCTGCTGACCCCACCCCACCCCCTTCCTGTAATTCCCAGCCCATGCCCATAAGCGTCTTACGATAAGTTGCCTGTGGCCTGAGGCTTCCCATGTCTTCCTGGCAGCAACCACAACCTGCCCAACTGCGCTGTAATTCAACAGAGCTTTGATTGACTGGCAACTCTGGGTGACCGAGGTTTCAGGCCCCCCAAATCATTCCTCTCGGGGAAGGCCCACTGCTGCCCAGTTAAGTGCCTGAGCGACAATTAATTTGGTGGGCCTTCCCCAAAGGAAGTAACATGGGGCAAGACCTCTGTTACCTCCATTAAACCCAGCCTCCAATATATTAAATGGATACCTACAATTTAAATTCAGCATTAATTTATTTGGAAGGGGTGGTGGGGTTGTGTTAGTTTTATGATTGTTTTCTTAGTTTTGAAAGTGATAGATATATTGTGCATCATAGTGGAAGCCATGAACAGTCTAAATAGATTAATTCTGCGATTGAATTTGGGAGAAGTGGTAGGTGTCAGGTATGCAAAGCAGAATGAATTGTGACACATTGAACTTTTGGAACACAAGATGTGACTTATAATGGATCTACAGCCTGAAGTGCTGATGCTCATCCTAAAGTGTGGAACCTTTGAAGCCTGTCAAGATTCACTTGGGTCTGTCATTACTCTATTTTTTAAATTCAATCAGTGCAGCATGAACTGTGTTGTCGAAAAGCTGAGCACTTTGCAATGAATTTTCTGCAAGAAAAATGTATTTTAAAAATGTGTGTGAAATAAAATTTCCTTGCAACATATATAGGTTGTTTCCAAACATATCAATACTGTCTATTTACTTACCATATTCTCAGTAGTGAATAAGTGGAAGAAGAGCATAACAGCAGGAATTTTACAATGAACACAACAGAGTTTTCATCAATTTGTAATTGGCTGCTGATATAATTAACTCAAGATTATGAATGTGTAATATAGCTTAGGCTAAACTGTGCTTTGATGTGGAGCACTAATTATATCAGCTGTCTGCACCACACTTAATTCGACTCAAATGTCATTAGCTACTAAGCCTTCTGATAATGACAAAGTACCTGGCATGTTATACTTACTTTTAGATTGAAAAGCAGAATATTTGGCTCACATTCCAGTGATCTGAAGGTCAAGATATCCAATGAAAATATGAATTTATCACTTATACCTGAAAGGGAGTATTATAAAAATGATATTTTCATTAGAATGGTAAATGAACTTTGAGGCAAATTACATTTCCATTATCAATTTACTGTTTGGTTTGATATGGTAATAGAAAATAAATACGCATCTACTTTAGATACAAATTTGTAGAATTATTTCAATTTAAGAAAGATCTCCAGATTTAATATTTATTCCACTTCATTCACTAATCTCTACAGTCAACTCAATTTCTAATATAGTTTAGTCCTGATAAAGCAAAGTTGTTTTTATACTGAGTACTCAAATTATGCAACAATTCGAATAATTGAATGTAAACAGCGCAGCAAATAGGAATTTAATAAAATAAACTTTTAAATTATCAGCTAATTCCAATCAAGCAACTAAAGAACAGACTGCAACATCTAGAAATTGTCTGCAAGCATTTAATTGAAAAAAAAAGTGTTGATCTTAATATTACTAACCATTCACAAGATTAGTCTAGCAACCAAATAAAATCATCAAGATACACAAGGGGAGTCAATTTGATTAATCAGGGCTCATTGCAAAATTAAAAGGCAGAAATTAGACCTCACTGTGTCCATTTATTTTTTGTTTGTCATGCAGATACAACATGGATGTAAAATGGATTGTAAAACTGGCACACCATGGACTAATTTCAGGAACTGATGCCTTGTGCATCAAGGATTCCCTATCCAAGGACAAACATTGCTGGCTAAAAAATGTTCATTAGACCGCTTTCAGGTCCCTGGTTGCAATAAGCAAGATTATCAAGCCTGTCCCACTCTGGATTTATCAGTAGACTTTACCCTTGATGGCTTATCATTCTTGTCAACCAGCCACTAAATAGATGGTAGATAAAAATTAAAAAACGTGAAAATACTGGAGGAACGCAGCAAGTTGATAACTCTGTAAAGATAAATGATAGGTTAATGTTTCAGGTGTGAACCCTTAGTGGAACAATAATGATGAAGGATTTACAGTGAAAATATTAACTTATGTTTTATGCGGATAGATATTGATGATTGGTTAGAACATGCTGCCTCACAGCTCCTGGGTCCCGGGTTCAATTCCGGCCTCGGATAACTGTCTGCGTGGAGTTTGTACTTTCTCCCCATGTCTGCGTAGATTTCCTCCGGGTGCTCCAGTTTCATCGCACAGTCCAAAGATATGCAGGTTAGGTGGATTGGACATGCTAAATCGCTCCTTAGTGTCCAAAAGGCTAGGTGGGGTTATTGGGTTACGGGGATAGGGTGGAGGCGTGGGCTTAAGGAGGCTGTTCTTTCCAAGAACCGGTGCAGACTCAATGGGCCAAGTAGCCTCCTTTTGCACTGTAAATTCTATGATTCTATGTAGGTGGGTATAATATGATACTGTTGGAAGAGATTAAGGCAGTCCTCGAAATCACAGATACGCTCTGCTGCTGTATAATTAGAAAACATCTCACAGTGATCTATTTACACTTATTTTTGTTGGAAGGCGCAAACACAGAGTACGAACTGTCCCAGTGTGTTTAATAACCCATATTGTATACCACACATCATAGAAAAGCATAATTTATTTGGGACGACTGGAAATTACCAAGCTTCTATTATTATCAACGCAATATCTGAAAACCAGTTTTATCTTCTTTCATTTTGTGTGATTCATTATGTTCTAACTTTGCTTGACTGTCAATTGAAATGTAATTGCAGTTTTTGTTTTATTCTTTACACCGTCGGTCTTCGTCCAGACTTCCTGCAACATGCTACAGGTGGTGAAGAAAATCAAATTGACTTCTATGACTGTGGAAGATTCTTTTCTGTAACAATGTATCAGCCTAGACAATGTGCATCACCAACCAAAGCTGAGGAACATCATGGGCAAAGTCAACCTTGCCTCATCCACGTTTTGTTCCTGCCATCAGGAGTGGCTGGATATCAATCTGGAACAGGAATTCTGAAAGGTTTCCCTCTGTGTAATTCCGAATGCTGAGGACTATAGTAGCATTCCTTACAGTGACCTCTCTGGAATCAGCTCACTCAGTGTCGATTAGAGATTGGACCAGAGGAGAGTAATTTTGGTCTTTGACAGGAGCAGAAAATGCACTAATAGGGAATCAGCAGTCCTTTTGACAGCACACAGTTCCTGGATGACCCTTAAACATTGTTTTTCAATTACTGAGCAAACAATTTCTCTATTATAGGTATTAAGATGGCATATAGACTTGGCTGGAATTTCTGCTTCTGCACTTGCCAGCCCATGATATTAGGTCTATTCATTTTAATGAGCAGTAACAGCAGACCGTTCAGTATTGAAGTGGAAAATGACAGTACCTATTTTTTTAAAGCTCAAATACACATTTAGTTACCAACCATAATACTTAGACCTAAAAGGTTATACTCAATCAGTGGCAATAATAATTAGAGGCAAAGGGGAATCAAACTGCAATAAAACCCAGCCTAAGGTGGCCATCCAAGGTACATCAAGATTTCTCTACCCTATCTCTTTGTACAAGTATAGGTGGGATCCCAGTACTTTGCCAACCCTATACTGCCTCTGGACAATGGAGGTAAATCTGTTCTTATGGCTACATCTAATTGATTGCAACAGTAGACAGGAAGGTTGTGGCATAGAGGTATTGTGAACTAGTAATCCAGAGATGCAGGGTAATGGTCTGGGGTCCTGGATTCGGTGGTAAAATTGAAAAATGCTGTAAAACATCTGGAATAAAAAGCCAAATGATGACCAAGAAACTATTACCGATTGTTGTAAAAATCCAACTGGTTCACTATTGTCTTTCAGGGATGAAAACTTGCTGTACTTAACAGTCTGGCCTACATGTGACTCCAGACCCACATCAATGTGGTTGACTCTTAATTGCCCTCCGAAATGGCAAAGCAAGCCACTCAGTTGTATTCAACTGTGACAAAGGAAAGAAACAACCACCCAGCATCCACCTAGGCACCAGAAATTACAATGGTAAATTCAGCCCTGTTGATCCTGCAATGTCGTCTTACCAATATCTGGGGACTTGTGCCGAAATTGGGAGAACTGTCTCACAGATTAGTCAAGCAACAGCCTTACATAGTCACACTCACAGAATCATACCTTACAGATTATGTCACTCAATTCTTGGTTACGTAAAATCAATGAGTTAATCAATCCAATGTTTATACATTTCGTCTCTTAAGTTTTTCTTTTCGTTTGCTTGAAACAGATAGACAAATTATGTTACGTACAAGTTGTGATGATATTGATACAAAGCCAATTAATACTTACGAGTCATATCTTAATAAAAACATTTGTGAATCCAAACTTTATGAATTTGTTCTGTTGAGTTGCTTTCTTCTTCTGTTGTTAAAGTGGTGATGTTGATGTTGTCATTTCTTTGTGAGCATCGTCAGTGTTCTTGCGTTTGAGTGAACAACAAGTCATCATGAGGTGTTCGAATGGTCGAATCACTTTGTTGTCTGATTTAGACTTTCTTTTTTTTCACTATGCTTGTGTTTGTTACACAATTCTGTGTTACACTGTTGTTTTCCTGTGCTTGCGGTATTGATTCTGTATGTCATTTGCCTTGAAAGCTGGGTGTGCTTGCTTGTTTTGGAGCAGATGTGAATTAGTGAGATTTTTTTGTCATGTCACGGCATTTTTATAGTCTTGTCATTGTTTTGCAGTGTGCTGTGGCATTGTCCTTCATGTGCAGGGTTATACCATGTTGTACAAGTTGTTGTTTCATTGTTGTTGTTTCTGTCCTTGTTGTTTTCATTGTTGTTCTTGCTGTTGCCATTCTTATTGTTGTTTCTATTGTGCTTGTTGTTTCTGTTTTTGTTGTTTTCGCTGTTGTTCTTGCTTGTCTTGTCGTGCGTCTTGTTTCTGTTTTTGTTGTTTTCATCGCTGTTCTTGTCGTTTTTCTTGTCGTGCTTGTTGTTTCTGTTATGCTTCTTGTTGTCTTTGTTGTACTTGTTGCGCTGCATGTTGTTTTTGTTGCTGCTGTTGTTTTTCTTGTTTCTGCTGTGTGTCTTGCAGTGTTTGTTGTTCTTGTTGCGCTCAATGAGCGTTCCGTATGGATGATTTGAGTCATTTTCACAGTTATTGGTGTCAGTGTCCATTGTGGTATCTGTTACATTGAGAGTTTCTGCTTGAGAATTGTGAGAATGATCTGATGTTGCATTGGTGTTGATGACATCAGTCATTTGTGGTGGATTTGATTCCTCTGCTTTGCTTCCTCTTCTGGAGTCATTTCTGGTTCACTTGAATCATCATTGATTTTGTGGTGCTCTTCTTTTGGAGTCATTTGGGCAGACGCAGCATGGGTGCATAAAGGGCAGGTTGTGCCTAACTAATTTAGTGGAATTTTTTGAGGACATTACCAGTGCAGTAGATAATGGGGAGCCAATGGACGTGGTATATCTGGATTTCCAGAAAGCTTTTGACAAGGTGCCACACAAAAGGTCTCTGCATAAGATAAAGATGCATGGCATTAAGGGTAAAGTAGTAGCATGGATCGATGATTGGTTAATTAATAGAAAGCAAAGAGTGGGGATTAATGGGTGTTTCTCTGGTTGGCAATCAGTAGCTAGTGGTGTCCCTCAGGGATCCGTGTTGGGCCCACAATTGTTCACAATTTACATAGATGATTTGGAGTTGGAGACCAAGTGCAATGTGTCCAAGTTTGCAGACAACACTAAGATGAGTGGTAAAGCAAAAAGTGCAGAGGATACCTGAAGTCTGCAGAGGGATTTGGACAGGTTAAATGAATGGGCTAGGCTCTGGCAGATGGAATACAATGTTGACAAATGTGAGCTTATCCATTTTGGTAGGAATAACAGCAAAAGGGATTATTATTTGAATGATAAAATATTAAAACATGCTGCTGTGCAGAGAGACCTTGGTGTGCTGGTGCATTCGTCACAAAATGTTGGTTTACAGGTGTAACAGGTGATTAAGAAGGCAAATGGAATTTTGTCCTTCATTGCTAGAGGGATGGGGTTTAAGACTAGGGAGGTTATGCTGCAATAAGGTGTTAGTGAGGCTACACCTGGAGTATTGTGTTCAGGTTTGGTCTCCTTACTTGAGAAAGGACGTACTGGCGTTGGAGGGTGTGCAGAGGAGATTCACTCGGTTAATCCCAGAGCTGAAGGGGTTGGATGTCGAGGAGAGGTTGAATAGACTGGGACTGTTCTTGTTAGAATTTAGAAGGATGAGGGGGGATCTTATAGAAACATATAAAATTATGAAGGGAATAGATAGGATAGATGCAGGCAGGTTGTTTCCACTGGCGGGTGAAAGCAGAACCAAGGGGCATAGCCTCAAAATAAGGAGAAGTAAATTTAGGACTGAGTTTAGGAGGAACTTCTTCACCCAAAGGGTTGTGAATCTATGGAATTCCTTGCCCAGTGAAGCAGTTGAGGCTCCTTCATTAAATGTTTTTAAGATAAAGATAGATAGTTTTTTGAAGAATAAAGGGATTATGGGTTATGGTGTTCGGGCTGGAAAGTGGAATTGAGTCCACAAAAGATAAGCCATGAAGCAGCATAGTGGTTAGCACAATTGCTTCACAGCTCCAGGGTGCCAGGTTCGATTCCGGCTTGGGTCACTATGTGGAGTCTGCACATCCTCCCCCTGTGTGCGTGGGTTTCCTCTGGGTGCTCCGGTTTCCTCCCACAGTCCAAAGATGTGCAGGTTAGGTGAATTGGCCATGATAAATTGCCCTTAGTGTCCAAAATTGCCCTTAGTGTTGGGTGGGGTTACTGGGTTATGGGGACCTTGAGTAGGGTGCTCTTTCCAAGAGCCGGTGAAGACTCGATGGGCTGAATGGCCTCCTTCTGCACTGTAAATTCTATGATAAATATATGATCTTATTGAATGGCGGAGCAGGCTCGAGGGGCCAGGTGGTGTACTCCTGCTCTTAGTTCTTCTATTATATACTTGAGGCATCAATATTGGCATCTGTGAATTTCTCATAATGATCCACTCTAACTTTGGCTTAAAAACTGCGGAAACAACAGAAAAAATGCATGCTCCACCAACCCTGCTGTAAACAACACTGGAGCCTGATATCTGTTTTCTATAGGTATTCCCATGACATATCCATCTTCTTAATCATTATTATAAATAGCAACAAAACTATTTTAATTGCAGTAAAAAACATCCCAAAGACAAAGAAGCACTTTTAAAACAAATGTAATCACTATTGTATACCTTATAAGCAGTCACTTGGTTGTTAGTAACTTGAATTGTGGAAAAAGAGACATGCTATCAAAGATTTTCATCTTGCACTCCTCCAAGCAGAATCACAAGAGAGCCAAATCTCAAGAGGAACAACAATTACACTATATGAGAAAAGGGTGCTGGCCTGTTGGTAAGCACACTCTGATTGGCAGGGGATGTCATGGAGAATGTACCAGGGACAGTTAACTGACAAATATTTGCTTAAATTTAATCCTGGCTCTGAATTATCAATGCATTGCCATGGGGAATGAACCAGGGAATTACTCTCTACCAAGTTTTTGTTTAATTGAATAAGACATAATGCATGGACATATTTTTTCCGTTTGAAAAGAACCGGGATGTTGATTAATAAGGGGATCAGGGGTTATGGGGAGAAGGCAGGAAAATGGGGATGAGAAAATATCAGCCATGATTGAATGGTGGAGCAGACTCGATGGGCTGAGTGGCTGAATTCTGCTCCTATGCCTTATGGTCTTGTGGGACCTGTGTGTGAGTATATCTGACTTAGATATATACAGTCATAGAGGTTTACAGCATGGAAAGAGGCCCTTCGGCCCAACTTGTCCATGCTGCCCAGTTTTTACCACTATGCTAGTCCCAATTGTCCACATTTGATCCATTTCTCTCTGTACGCATCTTTCCCATATAACTGTCTAAATGCTTTTTAAAAGAGAAAATTGTACCCGCCTCTACCACTGCCTCTGGCAGCTCATTCCAGACACTGACAACCCTTTGTGTGGACAAATTGCCCCCCTGGACCCTTTTGTATCTCTCCCCTCTCACCTGAACCTATGCTTTCTAGTTTGAGACTCCCCTAACTTTGGGAAAAGATGTTGGGCGGAATTCTCCGCTCCCGGGAAAAATTGGGAGGGCCGTCGTGAACTCGCCCGAGTTTCATGACGGCCTCGGAGGCCGCTCCTCGCCCCCTATTCTCCCCTCCCGGCAGGGCTAGGAGCGGCGCTCCGTAAATCTCGGCCGCGGGGGCGTCGCGCCGAGAATGACGCGGTCGGCGCGCCTAATGACGTCAGCCACGCATGCGCAGGTTGGCCAGCTCCAACCCGCGCATGCGCGGCTGACGTCACGACACTGACAGCTCGAACCCGCACATGCGCGGTGGCCGTCTTTCCCCTCAGCCGCCCCGCAAGAAGTGGCGGCTTGGCCTTGCGGGGCGGCGGAGGGGAAATAGTGCGCCCGATTGAGACGCCGGCCCGATGATCGGTGGGTACAGATCGGTGGGCCTGTGCCCTCCCGAGCACAGTCGTGGTGCTCTTTCCCCTGTACTCCCCCACAAGCCCCAAACGGGCATATCTCACCCGTTTCACGATGGCAGCGACCAGGTGTGGTTGCCGCCGTCGTGAAACGGTCGCGAACGACAGGCCGCTTGGCCCATCCGGTCGGAGAATCGCCGGTCGCCGTGAAAAACAGCGAGCGGCGATTCTTACGAGCCGGGGGTGGGGGGCGAGGGAGGGGGGGGGAGAATCGCGGGTGGCGCCAGGGGGGCATGAATTTTGTCGGGGGGCCCTCCCACGATTCTCCCATGCCGTGTGGGGAGCGGAGAATCGCGCCCGTTGACTATCTATCTTATCTATGCTGTTCATTATTTTATAGACCTCTATAAGCTAACCCCAAGCCCCCTATGCCGCAGGGAGAAAACAGTCCCAGGCTATCCAGCCTTTCCTTATTTTTTGAAATTAAAAAAATAAATAAAGTTAGAGTACCCAATCATTTATTTCCAATTAAGGGGCATTTTTTGCATGGCCAATCCACCAACCTGCACATCTTTGGGGTGTGATTGTGAAACCCACGCAGAAACAAAGAGAATGTGCTAACTCCACACAAGGCAGTGACCCGGAGCTGGGATTGAACCCGGATTCTCAGTGCAGTAGGCAGCAGTGCTAACCATACGCCACCGTGCCGCCCCCAGCCTCTCCTTACAAACATAAGGACCTCTACAAACAGGATGGTCTTCACCTGAACCAGAGGGGTACCAATATCCTGGGGGGGAGATTTTCTAGTGCTCTTCGGGGGGGTTTAAACTAATTCAGCAGGGGGATGGGAACCTAAATTGTAGTCCCAGTGTACAGGATGTTGAGAGTAGTGAGGTCAGGGATAGGGTTAAAAGTTCGAAAGAGGGCACCGGCAAGCAGGGCGCTGGTTTGAAGTGTGTCTACTTCAACGCCAGGAGCATCCGGAATAAGGTGGATGAGCTTGCAGCATGGGTTGGTACCTGGGATCTCGATGTTGTGGCGATTTCGGAGACATGGGTAGAGCAGGGAACGGAATGGTTGTTGCAGGTTCCAGGATTTAGATGTTTCTGTAAGAACAGAGAAGATGGTAAAAGAGGGGGGGGGGTGTGGCATTGTTAATCAAGGAAAGTATTACGGCGGTAGAAAGGACGCTTGAGGACTCGTCTACTGAGGCAGTATGGGCCGAGGTTAGGAACAGTAGAGGCGAGGTCAACCTGTTGGGAGTTGTCTATAGACCTCCGAATAGTTCCAGAGATGTAGAGGAAAGGATTGCAAAGATGATTCTTGACAGGAGCGAGAGTAACAGGGTAGTTGTTATGGGGGACTTTAACTTTCCAAATATTGACTGGAAATACTATAGTTCGAGTAATATAGATGGGTCAGTTTTTGTGCAGTGTGTGCAGGAGGGTTTTCTGACACAGTATGTAGACAGGCCAACAAGGGGCGAGGCCACATTGGATTTGGTACTGGGTAATGAACCCGGCCAGGTGTTAGATTTAGATGTAGGTGAGCACTTTGGTGATAGTGATCACAATTCGGTTATGTTTACTTTAGCAATGGGCAGGGGTAGGTATATACCGCAAGGCAAGAATTATAGCTGGGGGAAAGGCAATTATGATGCTATTCGGCAAGATTTAGGATGTATAGGATGGGGAAGGAAACTGCAGGGGATGGGTACAATCGAAATGTGGAGCTTTTTCAAGGAACAGCTACTGCGTGTCCTTGATAAGTATGTACCTGTCAGGCAGGGAGGAAGTTGTTGAGCAAGGGAACCGTGGTTTACTAAGGAAGTTGAAGCACTTGTCAAGAGGAAGAAGAAGGCTTATGTTAGGATGAGACATGAAGGCTCAGTTAGGGCACTTGAGAGTTACAAGTTAGCCAGGAAGGACCTAAAGGGAGAGTTAAGAAGAGCGAGGCGAGGACACGAAAAGTCGTTGGCGGATAGGATCAAGGAAAACCCTAAGGCTTTCTATAGGTATATCAGGAACAAAAGAATGACTAGAGTAAGATTAGGGCCAATCAAGGATAGTAGTGGAAAGTTGTGTGTGGAATCAGAGGAGATAGGGGAAGCATTAAATGGATATTTTTCGTCAGTGTTTACACTGGAGAAAGACAATGTTGTCGAGGAGAACACTCAGGTTCAGTCGACCAGGCTAGATGGAATTGAGGTTCAAAAGGAGGAGGTGTTAGCAATTTTAGAAAATGTCAAAATAGATAAGTGTCCTGGGCCAGATGGGATTTATCCTAGGATTCTCTGGGAAGCCAGGGAGGAGATTGCAGAGCCTTTGTCATTGATCTTTATGTCGTCTTTGTCGACAGGAATAGTGCCGGAAGACTGGAGGATAGCAAATGTTGTCCCCTTGTTCAAGAAGGGGAGTAGAGGCAACCCTGGTAATTATAGACCTGTGAGCCTTACTTCGGTTGTGGGTAAAATGTTGGAAAAGGTTATAAGAGATAGGGTTTATAATCATCTTGAAAAGAACAAGTTGATTAGCGATACTCAACACGGTTTTGTGAAGGGTAGGTCATGTCTCACAAACCTTATTGAGTTTTTTGAGAAGGTGACCAAACAGGTGGATCAGGGTAAAGCTGTTGATGTGGTGTATATGGATTTCAGTAAGGTGTTTGATAAGGTTCCCCATGGTAGGCTATTGCAGAAAATAAGGAAGTATGGAATTGAAGGTGATTTAGCGGTTTGGATCAGTAATTGGCTAGCTGAAAGAAGACAGAGGGTGGTGGTTGATGGCAAATGTTCATCCTGGAGTTCAGTTACTAGTGGTGTACCGCAAGGATCTGTTTTGGGGCCACTGCTGTTTGTCATTTTTATAAATGACCTGGAAGAGGGTGTAGAAGGATGGGTTAGTAAATTTGCAGATGACACGAAGGTCGGTGGAGTTGTGGATAGTGCTGAAGGATGTTATAGGCTACAGAGGGACATAGATAAGCTGCAGAGCTGGGCTGAGAGGTGGCAGATGGAGTTTAATGCGGAAAAGTGTGAGGTGGTTCACTTTGGAAGGAGTAACAGGAATGCAGAGTACTGGGCTAATGGCAAGATTCTTGGTAGTGTAGATGAACAGAGAGATCTCGGCATCCAGGTACATAAATCCCTGAAAGTTGCCACCCAGGTTAATAGGGCTGTTAAGAAGGCATATGGTGTGCTAGCCTTTATAAGCAGGGGGATTGAGTTTCGGAACCACAAGGTCATGCTGCAGCTGTACATAACTCTGGTGCGGCCGCACCTGGAGTACTGCGTGCAGTTCTGGTCACCACATTATAGGAAGGATGTGGAAGCTTTGGAAAGGGTTCAGAGGAGATTTACTAGGATGTTGCCTGGTATGGAGGGAAGGTCTTACGAGGAAAGGCTCAGGGAATTGAGGTTGTTTTCGTTAGAGAGGAGAAGGCTGAGAGGTGACTTAATAGAGACATATAAGATAGTCAGAGGGTTAGATAGGGTGGACAGTGAGAGTCTCTTTCCTCGGATGGTGATGACCAACACGAGGGGACATAGCTTTAAATTGAGGGGTGATAGATATAGGACAGATGTCAGAGACAGTTTCTTTACTCAGAGAGTAGTAGGGGTGTGGAACGCCCTGCCTGCAATAGTAGTAGACTCGCCAACTTTAAGGGCATTTAAGTGGCCACTGGATAGACATATGGATGAAAATGGAATAGTGTAGGTCAAATAGGCTTCAGATGGTTTCACAGGTCGGCGCAACATCGAGGGCCGAAGGGCCCGTACTGCGCTGTAGTGTTCTATGTTCTATGTTCTATGTTCTATAGAACATAGAACAGTACAGCACAGAACAGGCCCTTCGGCCCTCAATGTTGTGCCGAGCCATGATCACCCTACTCAAACCCACATATCCACCCTATACCCGTAACCCAACAACCCCCCCCCCCCCAACCTTACATTTATTAGGACACTACGGGCAATTTAGCATGGCCAATCCACCTAACCCGCACATCTTTGGACTGTGGGAGGAAACCGGAGCACCCGGAGGAAACCCACGCACACAGGGGGAGGACGTGCAGACTCCTATATGTTCTTATATGTTCTTATAACTCAAACCATCAAATCCAGGTAGCATCCTGGTAAATCTTTTCTAGACTCTTTCTAGTTTAATAATATCCTTTCTATAATAAGGTGACCAGAACTGAACACAGTATTCCAAATGTGGCCTTAATAATGTCTTGTACAATTTCAACAAGACGTCGAACTCCTGTATTCAATGTTCTGACCAATGAAACCTAGCATGCCAAATGCCTTCTTCACCACCCTGTCCACCTGTACCTCCACTTTCAAGGAGCTATGGACCTGTACTCCTGGAGCTCTTTGTTCTATTATCTCCCAACACCCTACCCTTAACTGAGTATTGGATTTGAGAATGAAGCAAAATAATTTGTATAATTAGATATGGTCGTTAAAGGTAGAGAGAACATATGAAGACTTAGAGAGGTAATATTCTTTTGGAAGAATTCAAAGATTCACTTCCGTTTGTTATCGGGATGCATGTTGAGGAACAAAAGGTTAAAACAGCCAGAAAGGCAGCAGAGGTAGCTGATGATTATGAACTGGTCCATAGAACCAAACCTTTTTTCCATCATAATTTTAAATGAGAAGCATAGAAGATGGGAAGGAGAAAATAGAACAAATAATCAAGAAACAAATGAAACAGGGAATGGTCAGGAAATTTCACTTCAGATCAAAAGGGAATGTCCTCAGGGTGGAAGTGACATTCGGAGACCTAAGTCTTTGGAACAAAGTGGGACATTTTAGGGAAGATTGTTGAAAATTAAATGGAAGTCCAGTTGCAACAGTCGGAAAGGAAGCATCTGAAAAGGAGACGGCTATTAAAACTCTGTCAGAACTAGTATAGATTCCAAGATAGTTCAGATAATTTTCTGAGTGCTGGTGAAGGAAGTCGGGCTGTTGATGGTTCTGAATGTCTTGTTTAAAAAGGAGAGGTTTTCCCTTACCTGTCCAAAAACATAATTAAACAAAGCCTTTTTTGAGTCAGGGTTCCATCCTGGGATCTTCCCGACCAGTTATAACATCAACTGGAATCGTAACAGTCCAGCACAGCATGAACAAGTAGCACCTCTAAGCTTCGTCCCAGCACATAGTTTGCAAGCCGGATGTGCAGATGTCACGATTTCCCCAAAGAAAAGGAGTAAGTCTTCTGCCTTCAGGTCTCCTTCAATGCCCAGAGGACAAATGACCCTTCTCATTGCAACATTAAAGCTGTCGGAAGTTGGTCCCTCTAATAGAGCTTCTTCCCTGACAACAGTCACCTTGAGCCGAACAAGGTTCTTGGGGAACCACATCATGTGCCCATTGCTCATCTTTGTCTCACTCAGGAAGTGCTTCAAATCAGTATTAGTTTAGAAGCTCGAGCGTGAAATTAGCTGCCACAAAGGGTAAACACAGTGTTGACAATTCGTCAATAAGGTAATTGGAATTTTTGTTACGTTTCTGTTCTGCAAAACTTGTTCATTTGGGGTTCTAAGTGCTACTTTCACTTTTAGTGGGTTTTAGTGACAGCAGAGAAAGGGTAGATTTCTGTTTCTGAAGAAACTTGACGGAAGTCGTTAATAATAAGGAAGTTTGTAAGGGTGCAAGGGGTCAAGTCATTTTATGTGGTGGGTCAAACTTTATTCATGAAAATTTCAGGGCCATCGGTTTTGTTACTCGTTCTCTGCCTATTAGTTAGCCTGTCACATATCTTCTCCATCTTGTGCACTTACCTCACAGCGCGGCTAGTGAGGTCCATCCACCCACTTCTAATCAACTTCAGCTGTCAGAGCTACAAGCCCATTTCCATCTCAATATTTCGTATGTTGCAAGAAGCTGCAATTATTCTTGAGAACCTTGCAGGCTCACATTGCAAGGCTGCACAGGATTCACCCAGGCACCTAAAACAAGATTTGAGAATATATAAAATCTGCTCTGTAACACTTCTTGTAGTAGATTGATCTCATTATACCTGTTGTCATGCTCTATCAATGGTGGTTTACTGATGCCCTAAGTTATCTCTACGAGGGATAGCCCGGATCATTGATCAGCCATTTTCATCTTGATTAAAACAATTTGCATATAAAACACTGTTAATAGGCAAAGCTTTCCACAGAGATATAATCAGACAGACATCGACAGAGTCAAAGAAGGAGAATTAAAAGGGGTGAGTTCTAAAGAAGAGTTTTTTAAATTCTATGTCCTAAATGAAGACTGGGAGATAGAAAGGGCTCAGGACTAAAATTCCAAGACTTAAGGCCTAGGCAGCTGAAGGCACTGTCACCAACGGTAAGGTGAGTGAACAAGCAACCAGAGTCAAAGGAATTATGAATGTTGGGGAGAGGTGAGGATTGCTAGGGCTGGTGAAAGTTGCAGAGATAGAAAGTGTTAAGGCCACGGAATGGATTCAAAACTTGGATAATTTATTTAAATGCATGTCATTAGAAAACTGGCAGCCAATGAGGTTCTGCAATGCCAGGTTACGAGAATAGATAAAGGCGGCAGAGTTTAGGAGACCCTAAAGTTTGTCACGAGTGAAAGACTGGATGCTGGCAATGAAAGCATTGTAACAGTTAAGTTCAGAGGTGGCAAAAGAATAGAAGAGGGTATCAGCAGGAAATAGGCTGAGTTGAAAAGAAGACATACAATATTAGGGAGATGGAAATGGACAGTCTTTGCGATAAAGAATATATGTTCAGAAGTTTAACTTGGATTGGATATGATATTGAGCTTGTGACCAATCTGGAATTTTTGATGCCAGCTTCCCAATAGTTAGTCAGATCCAAGATGGAATATTAAGACAAGCGACAGGATTCTCCATTTCAGAGACTAGTGTTGACGCCGAATTGGTGAACTTCTACGACCAGCAAAGCGGTGTCGGTCACGGAGTAATTCATAATCCAGGAGGAACTCAAGCGATTCCAATGACAAATGGTGTCCAACTCGACAGGGTTGGGATTGCCACTCAAGAGGCTGACAAGCTGCTCGCATATACACACTCCACTCCCCACACACACTCACCCCAGCCAACAAAGTGGCAGCAAGAAGAGTGGCAGCCCTGTTCATGAATGCGGAGCTGGAAACCCTGCTGGGTGCCGTTGAGGAGAGGCAGGCCACCCTGTTCCCCGAGGTGCGAAGGAGACTGCCACCCGCTGCCATGCACCGGGGCTGGGCACAGCTGGAAGAGATTGTGAGCGCCATGGGCGCCACCGCTAGGTCCGGCAAGCAGCGGCGGAGGAAGCTGCACAATCTCCTCAGGGCATCCAGGGTGAGTAGCCAGCACCATGCCCCTGGTACCAACCCCCATCCCACACACCCATAACTTCCCACCTCCAACCTGGAGGACTACTGTACCGGCTATTTTTCCTTGTTTCATCTATTTCTATCTCTGCTCAGGGATCCATGTTATTGATTATTGATTTGATTTATTGTCACATGTACCGAAGTACAGTGAAAAGTATTTTTCTGCGGCCGAGGGAACGGACACAGTACGTACCTAGGAGACAAAAAAGAATAATCAACAGAGAACATTGACAAATGGTACATCGACAAACAGTGATTGGTTACAGTGTGGAACAAGGGGCCAAACAAAGCAAACACATGAGCATGAGCATGTGTGTGGGCTCGCATTCTCATCCAGACTGTTATGCAGAATGATGCCACTTGTGCTCTCTGAAGTACAATTCATTCATCCCTTTGTCAAAACATCTGCTGGTACACAGCCATTGCAGGCAACTACAGTGGAAGCAGATCTTCATTGGTTGGATTAGTTGCACTATCGTGTTTCTGATTTCTACAGGGACACAGACTCTTAAAAAATCTCTTTTGTTTTCTCTGCAATCGCATTTGATTTGAAGATTGAGTGAAGCATTTGAAATGCAATGCTCTGCTTTTTTTTTCAATATGAGCTTTGACATCTGACATGCAGATTCAATATTGTGTTGCTAATGTTGGTGGAGGAATGCAGAGTGCAGTCACCTTGCAAATGTATTTGAACAGTAACTTTCATCAGCTGGGTTTGTTCACTGTGAAAGTATAACACAAGTTTACTGGCTCGGTCTGATCAACTGATGAATCAATATTTATCCATGTCAAACATCGCTTGGAGGAAGCTCTGAGGGTGGCAAGGGCTCAGAATGTACTGTGAGTGGGATACTGCAATCTCTACCACCAATAGTGGCTTGGTAGCACCAACAGACGCTGCAGGCCAGGTCCTAAAGGACATAGCTGCTGGAATGGACCTGTGGTAGGTGGTGAAGGAACAAACAAGCGAGAAAAGCATTCTTGACCTCATACTTACCAACCTGCCTACCGCAGAAACATTTGCCCATGACAGTATTGGTCGGAGTGACCATCTCACTGTCCTTATGGAGGTGAATTTCCATCTTCACATTGAGGGTTGTTTACTTAACCATCGTGCTTAATTCAAACAGATCTAGCAACTCAAAACTAGATCCATGAGGCGCTGTGGGCCATCACAGCAGCAGAATTGCACTCAATCACAATGTGTAACCTCAATGCCCGGCATGTCCCCCACTCTCCCATTGCTACCAAGCTAGGACATCAACCCTGGTTCAATGAAGGGTGCAGGAGGACATGTCAGGAACAACATCAGACACACATAAAAATGATGTGTCAATGTTGTTGCTCGTTCTGGGTGAGTGTGCTTAACACTCACTTTGGCTCTGTTTCTCGTTCTAAGCTCTGGAGTCGCCAGGTGCCGTTAAGACACCGCCACAAGCTTCAAGGTGAAGTTCAAAGCAATAAAACCGTACACCAATTAGTAAGTCCAAACAACTAGAGTTTATTATAATACAATTATAATAACTACCCATGCACACGCTAAAGGATTAAACTTACTCCTACCGCTAAACAACTAATACTTATCTCGAAGGAACTGCGAGGTCAGGGAACAAGGCCTCTTGCTCTGCTCTGGTCTGCTGACTTCGGATTGTTATCAATTGCCAAGGGTGTCAGGAGTGCCTATTTCTGGTAGCGGTCGTCGTTAGGCACTTACTTGTTGGTGGATGCTACTCGACGGCTGGAGTAGAAGACAGGAGCCCGGAGACAGGAGACTGAACCATGTGTGGGACCTTTCTTTTATAGCCCCCAGGGGGTCCGCGCCCCTTTGGGCGGACTCCCTTACCTGCTTGGAATCGATTGGGTCTCTTCCCAATCGATATGTTTGAACCCCCCAATCATAGGGCAGTTCCTTGGTTGCTGGGGCGGTTCTTGGGACCTATTGTTTTGGGCTTCTCTGGCGCCACTGGGTCTGGCCTTCCATAGAATGTATCGATTTGTGCTTAACTTGTGTCCATTGTATCTGGGACTCGCCCGGTATTGCCTCATTAGTATGTTAACGGGTTTTCTTTCACAATGCTGTCTGGTCTCTGCAGCAGTCAAAACCGGTTTCTGCAGTCGTCCCAATACACAATTGCCTTGCAAGCTGCTTGCTTTCCAACATGTCCATTTTCCCTGCATTCCTTGCAATCTTCCATTTTGTGCTGGGCAGTGGCCACCCCAGGTGGCTACAATGTGATGAAGCTACACACAGGACAATCTGTATACCAAGCAGCATAATAGACAAGTAATAGACAGCTAAGAAATTCCATGACCAATGGATCAGATTTAAGCTCTGCAATCCTGCCACGCCCAGTTGTGAATAGGGGTGGTCAATTAAACAACTCACTGCAGGAGGAGGAGGCTCTACAAATATCCCCATCCTCAAGGATGGAGGGGCCCATTACAACAGTGCTAAAGACAAGGCTGAAGCATTTGCAACAGTCTTCAGACAAAGGTGCTGAGTGGATGATCCAACTCGGCCCTCTCTAGTGGTGCCCAGGATCAATGCTGCCAGTCTTCAACCAATTCAATTTGCTCCATGTGATATCAAGAAATGGTTGAAGGCACTGGATACTGCAAAGGCTATGGGCCCTGGTAATATTCTGGCAATAGTACTGAAGATCTTGCTCCAGAACTTGCTGCATTTTTTAACAATTGCAGCTACAACACTGGCACCTACCCGGCAATGTGGAAAATTGCCCAAGTGTGTCCTGTCCACTAATTGCCCAACCCAACCAGGCCAATTACCGCCCCATCAATTCACTTTGATCATCAGTAATGTGATGGAGGTGTCATCAACAGATCTATCAAGTGGCATGGCTCAGCAATAACCTCCTCACCGGCGTTCACTTTAGGTTCGGCCAGGGTGACTCAGCTCCTGATCTCATTACAGCCTTGTTTTCAAAACAGACAACATGGATGAACTCCAGAGGTGAGATGAGAGTGACTGTCCTTGACATCAAGGAAGAATTTGACTGATTGTGGCATCAAAGAACAAAACCGGAGTCAATGAGAATCAGGGGTAAAACCCTGGAGCCATACCAGGCAGAAAGGAAGATGGTTGTGGTGGTTGGAGGTCAAACATCTCTGTTCCAGTATATCACTGCAGGAGTTCCTCAGGGTCTTGGCTTAGGCCCAACCACCTTCAGCTGCTTCATCAATTGTATCAGAAGGTCAGAAGTGGGGATGTCCATTGGTGATTGCACAATGTTCAGCACCATTTGCAACTCCTCAGATACTGAAGCAGTCCATGTCCAAATTAATCAAAACATGGAAAATATTCAGGTTTGGGCTGACAGATGACAAGTAATATTCGCACCTCACAAGTGCCAGGCAATGACCATCTCCAACTAAAGAGAATCTAAACATTGCCCTTGACATTCAATGGTATCATCATCGCTAAATCCTTCACAATCAACATTATAATAACAATAATAATCTATATTAGTGTCACACGTAGGCTTATATTAACACTGCAATGAAGTTACTGTAAAAATTCCCCAGTTGTCACACTGAGGGCGAATTCAGAATGTCTAATTCACCTAATAGCATGGGCTGGATCCTCCGATTTTGCGGCTAAGTGCTGGCACTGTAATAGGGGATCCCCCCACAGTACGAGAGTGACCTGACACACCACTCACCCCCATCAGAGATCCCATTACAGAGACTCCTACCAGAAAACCACCCATAAAAGAGACCTCTGCTTGCATGCCCTCATACGAGATACCTCTGCCTGGAAGCCGCCCATAACAGCGATCCATGGTTGGAAGCCACTCAGTAAAGAGACCCATTCCTGGAAGACCCCCAGTACAGAGACCCCTACCTGGAAGCCCCCATAAAAGAGACATCTGTCCAGAAGACCCATCACAGAAACCCCTGCCTGGAAGATAGAGAGCAGTCCAGACAGAGACAGTGAAAACTCACCTGTACTATACACTTGCTGGCTTAGGCAAAGAAAGTAGCACCTGTAAATCCCTAGAAAGGGGAAATCACATCAGCTGGGTTTAAACCCGCTCAGATCTTTGATCAACAAGACTTTCATTCACATCAATGTGAAATCGATTTTACTCGAGGGAAAATTACATCAGCTGGGTGTAAATCCGCTCAGATCTTTGATCAACAAGACTTTCATTCACATCAATGTGAAATTGATTTTACTAGACGGTGATTAATAGCTTATACACAGCCAGCTGCCTGGATTGTTTAATTACATTTCCCTTTATGCTTGAGTGGATCTCAAGTAGACTGCTTTGCAACTAATCACAATGTTTATAAATATCTAATTATGTTTGACAGCTCTTGAACCATAGAACATAGAACATAGAATATTACAGCGCAGTACAGGCCCTTCAGCCCTCGATGTTGCGCCGACCTGTGAAACCACTCTAAAGCCCATCTACACTATTCCCTTATCATCCATATGTTTATCCAATGACAATTTAATTGCCCTTAATGTTAGCGAGTCCACTACTGTTGCAGGAACAGTAGTTCCACACCCTTACTACTCTCTGAGTAAAGAACCTACCTCTGACATCTGTCCTATATCTGTCTCCCCTCAATTTAAAGCTATGTCCCCTCGTGCTAGCCATCACCATCCGAGTAAAAAGGCTCTCACTGTCCACCTTATCTAATCCCCTGATCATCTTGTATGCCTCATTAAGTCACCTCTTAACCTTCTTCTCTCTAACAAAAACAGTCTTAAGTCCATCAGCCTTTCCTCATAAGATCGTCCCTCCATACCAGGCAATATCCTGGTAAATTAACTCTGCACCCTTTCCAATGCTTCCACATCCTTCCTATAATGCGGCGACCAGAACTGCACGCATACTCCAAATGCGGCCGCACCACAGTTTTGTACAGCTGCATCATGACCTCATGGCTCCGAAACTCAATCCCTCTACCAATAAAAGCTAACACACCGTACGCCTTCTTAACAACCCGATCAACCTGGGTGGCAACTTTCAGGGATCTATGTACATGGACACCGAAATCTCTCTGCTCAGCCACACGACCATGAATCTTACCATTAGCCCAGTACTCTGTCTTCCTGTTACTCCTTCCAAAATTAATCACCTCACACTTTTCTGCATTAAACTCCATTTGCCACCTGTCAGCCCAGCTCTGCAGCTTATCTATGTCCCTCTGTAACCTGCAACATCCTTCCGCACTGTCCACAACTCCACCGACTTTAGTGTCATCTGCAAATTTACTCACCCATCCTTCTACGCCCTCCTCCAGGTCATTTATAAAAATGACAAACAGCAGTGGCCCCAAAACAGATCCTTGTGGTACACCACTAGTAACTGAACTCCAGGCTGAACATTTCCCATCAACCACCACCCTCTGTCTTTTTACAGCGAGCCAATTTCTGATCAAAACTGCTAAATCACCCTGAATCCCATGCCTCCGTATTTTCTGCAATAGCCTACCATGGGGAACCTTATCAAATGCTTTACTGAAATCCATATACACCACATCAACTGCTTTACCCTCGTCCACCTGTTTGGTCACATTCTCAAAGAACTTAATAAGGTTTGTGAGGCACTACCTACAACTTCACAAAACCGTGTTGACTATCCCTAATCAAATTATTCCTTTCTAGATGATTATAAATCCTATCTCTTATAAACCTTTCCAAGACTTTGCCCACAACAGAAGTAAGGCTCACTGGTCTATAGTTACCGGGGTTGTCTCTACTCCCCTTCTTGAACAAGGGGACAACATTTGCTATCCTCCAGTCTTCTGTCACTATTCCTATAGACAATGACAACATAAAGATCAAAGCCAAAGACTCAGCAATCTCCTCCCTAGCTTCCCAGAGAATCCTAGGATAAATCCCATCCGGCCCAGGGGACTTATCTATTTTCAGACTTTTCAGAATTGCTAACACCACCTCCTTATGAACCTCAAGCCCTTCCAGTCTAGTAGCCTGTATCTCAGTATTCTCCTCGACAACATTGTCTTTTTCCTGCATGAATACTGACGAAAAATATTCATTTAGCACCTCTCCTATCTCCTCGGACTCCACGCATAACTTCCCACTACTGCCCTTGATTGGCCCTACTCTTACCCTAGTCATTCTTTTATTCCTGACATACCTATAGAAAGCTTTAGGGTTATCCTTGATCCTACCTGCCAAAGACTTCTCATGTCCTCTCCTGGCTCTTCTTAGCTCTCTTTTTAGCTCCTTCCTAGTTAACTTGTAACTCTCGAGCGCCCTAACGGAACCTTCACATCTCATCTTTACATAAGCCTCCTTCTTCCTCTTGACAAATGATTCAACTACTTTAGTAAATCACGGTTCCCTTGCTCGACCACTTCCTCCTGCCTGACAGGTACATACTTATCAAGGACATGCAGTAGCTATTCCTTGAACGAGCTCCATCTTTCAATTGTGCCCATCCCCTGCAATTTCCTTCCCCAGCCTATGCATCCTAAGTCTTGCCTCATCGCATCATAATTGCCTTTCCCCCAGCTATAACTCTTGCCCTATGTGCCTATCCCTTTCCATCGCTAAAGTAAACATAACTGAATTGTGGTCACTATCACCAAAGTGCTTACCTCCCTCCAAATCTAGCACCTGTCCTGGTTCATTACCCAGTACCAAATCCAATGTGGCCTCAACTCTTGTTGGCCTATCTACATACTGTGTCAGGAAACCCTCCTGCACACATTGAACAAAAACGGACCCATCTAAAGTACTCGCTCTATAGGGTTTCCAGTCAATATTTGGAAAGTTAAAGTCCCCCATAACAACTACCCTGTTACTTTTGCTCCTATCCAGAATCATCTTTGCAATCCTTTCCTCTTCATCTCTGGAAATTTTCGGAGGCCTATAGAAAACTTCCAACAAGGTGACCTCTCCTTTCCTGTTTCGAACCTCAGCTAATACTACCTCAGTAGATGCGTCCTCATCAAACATCCTTTCTGCCACTGTAATACTGTCCTTGACTAACAATGCAACCCCTCCCCCTCTTTTACCACCTTCCCTGAGCTTACTGAAATATCTCAACCCCGGAATCTGCAGCAACCATTCCTGTCCCTGCTCTAGGCATGTCTCCGAAATGGCCACAACATCTAAGTCCCAGGTACCAACCCATGCTGCAAGCTCACCCGTCTTATTCCGGATGCTCCTGGTGTTGAAGTAGACACACTTTAAACCACCTTCCTGCCGGCCGGTACGCACCTGCAACCTTGAAATCTTACTCATGTCCTCACTATTCTCAACCTCCTATATACTAGAGCTACAATTCAGGTTCCCAACCCCCTGCTGAATTAGTTTAAAACCTCCCGAAGAGCATGAGCAAATTTCCCCCCCAGGATATTGGTACCCCTCTGGTCCAGGTGTAGACCATCCCATTTGTAGAGGTCCCACCTCCCCCAGAATGAGCCCCAATTATCCAGGTATCTGAAATCCCCCCTCCTGCACCATCCCTGTAGCCACGTGTTCAACTGCTCTCTCTCCCTATTCCTCATCTCGCCAGCACATGGCACGGGTAACAACCAAGAGATAATAACTCTGTTCTCGCTCTAAGTTTCCACCCTAGCTCCCTGAATTCCTGCCTTACATCCCTATCCCTTTTCCTACCTGTGTCGTTGGTGCCTATGTAGACCACGACTTGAGGCTGCTCCCCCTCCCCCTTAAGGATCCCGAAAATACGATCTGAGACATCACGGACCCTGGCACCTGGTAGGCAACACACCAACCGCGAGTCTCTCTCGTTCCCACAGAATCTCCTATCTATCCCCCTAACTATGGAGTACCCAATGACTAATGCTCGACTCCTCTCCCCCCTTCCCTTCTGAGCAACAGGGACAGACTCTGTGCCAGAGACCTGTACCCCATGGCTCACCCCTGCCCCCCCCCCCCCCCGCCACCAGTATCCAAAGCGGTATACTTGTTACTAAGGGTAACGACCACAGGGGATCCATGTACTGACTGCTTCCTCCCAGCCCCTCTCACCGTCACCCATCTATCTTCATTCTTCGGAGTAACTACATCCCTGAAGCCTCTATGATCACCTCCGCCTCCCGAATGATCCGAAGTTCATCCAACTCCAGCTCCAGTTCCTTAACATGGTTTCTGAGGAGCTGGAGTTGGGTGCACTTCCCACAGGTGAAATTAGCAGGGACACTGACAGCGTCCCTCACCTCAAACATTCTGCGGGAGGAACATTGCACTGCCTTCCCTGCCATCCCCTCTAGATAAAACAAGAAAAAGAAAGGAAGAGCTTACCTGATATTCACTCAACCCCTTAGGTTGGAGGAGGTGGAAGGGTGTGGGACACTACAAGTGTAGTGTCTCGGGTTTAGCAACAGCCCAACTTATATACAGGTACTACACACCTTCCCAAAAATCCTCACGGCCGACTTCCAGTTTCTTGCTGCTCTGAAACAAAAAACAACTCCGAAAAAGAAAAGTTAGTTAAAAAACAAAGGCCGCTTCTCCTGTAAGGTAAGTTTTTAAAGTGGGAAACTTACCTTCCCGACAGCCCCCTGGTCACTGCTCTTGCTGCTACCACTGAAAAACTGAACCACATCAAAGCCTGTTAGTTGCACTCACTTCCTATTTTTCTCTGCAGAAAGTACTTAGCTGTCTGGCGGGGTGATCAGGATTTGCATTGTGGGGAGCGGTAACGGGGCCCTCTAAAGGACTTTGGGGGCAACTACTTAAAAGAGTTACCCCCTTGGCCCAAGGCAAGGTCCACAGCGCCAGGCACTAACTGAGAAATACCTGTACCAATTCTCGCCCACGTGAATCCGGGCCCAGAGCACCGGAAATTCACAAAGACTTGGAAAATTTGGTGCCCAGCTTAGTGGTGTGGGGCGGGACACTCGATGCTGCCACCAGCGGGGGTCTGAAGCGTTGGAATGGGCGACAATCCCGTTTTTTATCTGACGCTGACCTCTCCGCCACATTGGGAAATACATTAGCGATGGTGGGCGGCGGAGATTCCAGCCCCTGTTTTGGTAGATATAGTATTTATATGACTAGTCCAGTTCAGCTTCTGGACAATGATAAAAGTCATTGGCATGGTAGCACAGTTGGTAGCACTGTTGCTTCACAGTGCCAGGGACTCGGGTTCGATTCCGGCTTGGGTCACTGCCTGTGCGGAGTCTGCACTTTCTCCCCATGTCCGCATGGGTTAACTCCGGGTGCTCCGGTTTCCTCCAACAAGTCCTGACAGACGTGAGCGGGGTTCTCCGTTGCCCAACGCAGATATCGTAATCAGTGATCGGGCGGAGAATCCCTTTTTATACCAAATCGGGGGCGGCACCTGTTTTCGGAAGCTCCGCCCCCTTCAAAACACCATCATCAGACAGTAAGCCGCACGCCATTGGGCGGCCTCAGGACGTCACCCGAAGGCCCTACCCTGATGCTCGCCCCCAATGGGCCAAGTTCCTGACGGTGCGGATCACTTGCGCTCTCAGTTTTTGTCAACCTCGCGTGGCAGCTGTGGACTGTGTCCAGCGCCGCCACAGTCAGGGGAGAGCCGTGTCACTGGCCAGGGGTCTTCGGCAAGGGCTGGGGGTGCTGGTGGGGGTGTTTTGGGGCTGGCGAGAGCAGTCACTCTGTTGTATGGCACAACCGCTGCTAGCCCTTCACCAGTGCCGGGGTGAGCGTTCGGTGCCGATTTTACTTTTGAGGCGGCAACCCTGTCCTGGGCCTCGACCAGCACCTGCACAGAATGCCCCAAGCCTTAGCCATGCTGATTCATATCCATAACTGTTGCCCCCCACAATGCCTCCAATGCGTACGCTCCCCGTGTAGTGTTGGCCTGGGCGCCACGCATTGTCGGTACCACCTCCTGCTCCTGCATGTGGTTGGACTCCTCCAACTACACCTGCAGGTACAGGATGCTCGGCGACAACCCCTCATGTAGTCCCTGGCTCTGCAACTGCATCTCCACAATCGTTGGGACTGTCCTTTCCAGAAACCCAAAAACAGTCTGGACAGCACTTAGTCCCTGGGGTCGGCCTGCCCTCCAACCGTTTGCCCCTTCAACTGTTCCTACCTCCACCTGCTGTACCAGAGCATATGTGTGGTGCACACCAGATAGTTTCCCTGGAGTGCCCAACCGAGATGAGTGTCTCTGGGATGTGGAGGGTGTTGGATACAGCTGTGATGGGAAACCTGTGCCAGACTCAAGCTCCGGGCTGTCCTGCATCTTGGGTCGAGGGCTGCCATCCGAGCTGCTGTCATCGTCAGTACTCGGTTCACGGGGGCAGTCGTGGGGGTCCGGCTGTGGCACTGGCTGGGGACGGGGAACACAGAGGATGGACCTGACCCATCTCCAGCAGGTCCTGCAAGACACAACACATGACACGTGATTGGACCGTGGGCTAGTAGAGGTGGGTGGAAGTGGTGTTTGGCTGGGGGGTGCTGTATACACATGTGTCACGGGAACCACAACTCAGCAGTGTCTCACTTCCTCACCCTTGGCAGAACTCTAGCCCGGGGACCTCCCTTTCTTCCGGTCCACTGACCACATCCGGGGATCTCTGCTTTGCCAAATTCAGGGGCCGCAGGCCTGGCGGTCTCGCATCAGGTTTTGCCTGCTCTCGGCATTATGGGCGGCCTTCTCTTGGTGGGGGGGGTGGGGGGGAGACAAAAGTAAAACAAAAGTATTCAACAGTCCGACGGGGTTAGTGCCAGGGGCACAGTGCTGCCTACTCACCCTGGCCACCCTGAGGAGGTTGTGCAGTTTTTTCCAGCACTGACCCCCTCTGCCACCTGCACCCAGGCACAACTGATGGCTGCAGCTGGCAGTCTCCTTCCTGGGCCAGAATACAGGTTGGTCCGCCTCTCCTCCACCACCGTCAAACGGGTGCCACTTTCCTTGCTGCCATCTTGTTGGCTGGGATGGTGTTTGTTGGTAGTGAATTGGGTCTATGCGGCTGAAGCTTGTCAGCCTCCTGTGTGTCAACCGCGAAACTGGCGAATTCCGCACTGTTTCTCAATGGAATTGATTGTGTTCCACATGATGCCGGTGCTAACCCCTTAACAGTTGTTGAATCGGTGCAGGTGCGGTGCCTGTTTTGCAGTCATGGAACTCCACAAATCCTGCACTGGCATCAACAATCAGTCTCAGGACGGGGGAATCCGCCCTGTAGTTTTCATGATTAAATGTATCATCGAATATCTAAATGAAAAACTCATGCTCTCTTCGTGTCAGTGAGTTTTCCAATTGATTTTCATGAAGAAAAATATAGTTTGATTGATTTTCCAGTCTATATCTATTTGGGCAGATGAAAAGTGTTCTCCTCGAATAGTAAAGCTCACTCATTAAAACAAGTATCAGGCAACAGATCTGGTTGAGTTTAGATTCATTTTAATTGCATATTACAATTGTAATTTAAAATGACACAAATCAATGTGTTTTTGTGCAGCTTTGGAGGATATTTTTAATTGTCAACACATGATTTAGCAGACCCAATGATGAAAGGACAGATTGTCAGGAACTAATTTTTGGTTAAATATTTATATATTATGAATGAATAACCTTGGCTGATCTGAAAAGCAAAATGTCTTCCTGAGAATGGATGACATTTTGAGAAATCTGAGTCGATATGGCTGTTTTGATTCTTTTGTTCCCTCAACTCTTCCCACAACAGTGAAATTTCCCGATGACTTCTTTTTTATTCCCCATCACAAGTCCTTCCAATCCTCTGCAGGAGATTGCACCAACAATGACATTGGAAAACAATGCTAAATATAATGAGGTGAAACATAATTCAGTCTTGTGTGAGTTGATATAGAGAATAATGCTGGGTAATGTGGAGATATGTATATACATAGCAATGCATATAGTTGGATGTACGAACGCCGGCCAGCAGGTGGGGATGGTGTTCCACCATGTGAGTCCACAGATCAGGGATTGGTAGTAAGTCGTACTAGAGGACAGTCGTATCAGAAGTAGCTCCAGGAGAATTTGCTTATTCGTTACCGTTTGCGTTATAGTTTGTTTGTTGTCTTTCCACGTGTTCATTTTGTCAGTAAACTGTCTTACTAGTCAAAGAACTAGATGTTCTGTGTGGATCTTTACAATGGCTACAACACAAAACATAACATGGTACCAAGCGTGTAGAACAATCAAAGATAACTACGGAGAAGATCAAGTAAAGAAAAAAGAAAATTCTTCCATCTGCCTGGTAAATTACAGGCAACTGGAACTCAATGCATGCAAAGACTGTGACGTTAGAGATGGAAAGCCTGAAGGCACCTCACCAGCTTCAAGACAGCGGTAATGTAGACGCGAATTGTAATGTTTTGAAGCAGCAATTCGAGCTCCATGGCCTGCAGGCACAGCCTGATGAGACACGTATTGCATTGCTGCTCATGGTAGCAGGTCCTCAAGCCATCAAAATTTATAATACCTTCGCGTTCGACAGCGAATCAGAAAGCAAGAATTTTGACCTAGTACTACAATCCTTTGATCGACATTGCTCCCCGAACAAAAATGAAACGTTTGAGCGTTATACCTTTCGCACGGGTACTCAGGCGAATGCGAAGGCTGGCGAATCGTTTGATAATTTTCGTTTGATAATTTTCTAACCGACTTGCAGTTGAAGGCTCAGCTGTGCATGCAATTTTACTACTTTAAAGCCGTTGATGATCTGCAATCAGATAGCGTTTGGGATATCAAATGACAAGGTATGTGATAGGTTTTTAACAGAAGATGAGCGTCAACTAGAAAATGCAATGAAGATTTGTCATGCCTACGAGCTCCTGCACAGCAGATTAGTGCGTCCAATCTGAAACATTTTGGCACCAATTTGGAAGAAGACGCCAGTGCCATAAGCATCGTGATACAGTTGAATAAGAAACGTGGTCTCAACTCAGTGCAGGCAGCCAATTGAATCGACCAACCAGGTCTGCCATTTTATGCCAATGATACAGCGATTGACATTTGTCATGACGATGTCTAACATTTGGGAAGATGTGTTACAATGTGGCAGAACAAATCAATTTTCAAACCAATGTTTTTCATGACCAACAGTGGATCAAACAGTATCAGTCAATGTGATTGATGAGGTGTTCATTGAAGACCTGTTTTCCATCGATCTGATTTTGACTGAGGACACAATGAGTTCAAATATGCAAATTGAAGAAATCTTACTTACCAGTAGCAGCAATAGTGATGGTGAGGCTGATACCATGGAAGGCAGCTGGACAATTCCATTGATGCAGAATGGCAAGCTCGACACGGGAACAAGGAGCAAACTTATCAGTTTGTCTGATTTGAGTGGGCTGTGAGTTAAACCGAAAGTTGTTAATCAAACAAGACACTGAAAAGCTTCAACAAACTTGCCTGCGACTTTGAAAGCGTTCAAAAAATTGCCGACATTAGATGCCTCACCAGTTGATGGGAATGCAGTATAGCGTTCGAGTGCAAGCATCATGGATCAACCAAAATCCTCAATTCAATAAGGGAATGAGATTGCCATGTTGGAGCATGTGAGCCCGAAGCATGGATAGACAACAGAAGTCACATCACACCATTTTCCATTGTGGACACGGAACGTGAGTCTATCATGAAGTGGAAGCATGTGATGTACTTGAGCTCATTGAGTGGCTGTACATTCCAGACAGAACTGCGACAGAGGATGAATGCAAATGGCAATAAGATGAAGAAAAGAAGAAGCCAAAAGGAATTACAGAATTCTGGTTGACAGTCTTCAAAAACGTGGATTTGCTCAATGACATGGTACAAGAGCATGATGAGCCTATCTTAAAGCGTTTACAAGATGTAAAGATGACATTTTCAGATCCTGGACAGCCAATGTGTTTTACTCTGGAGTTTAAATTTGTACCAAATAATTTTTTCACAAATGAAGCAGTGACAAAAACATACCTAATGGAGTCGCATCCTGATGAGTCAGACATTTTCTTCTTTGATGAACCAGAAAGCAAGTGATGCACAAGGTTGCAGATCGACTGGAAGAAAGGAAAAAACATCATATTCAAAACCATTAAAATGAAGCAGAAGCATAAGGGTCGGGGCACTGGTAGGACAGTTATGAAAACTGTACCAAATTACTCTTTCTTTAATTTTTTAAAATCCTCATGAAGTTCCAGAGCATGGAATGCTGGATGAAGGTTCTGCAGCAAGACTCGCTGCTGAATTTGAAATTGGTCACTTTTTGCATGAATACATAATTCCACAAGCAGTGGCATAATTCACAGGAATAACTATTGCAGATAATGATGATGATGATGATGATGATGATGATGATGATGATGATGATGATAATTATGATGATGATGATCACAATGATGATGATTATGATGAGGAAAGTGAAGAATCAGATGATGAACTAGAAGAGAAAGACTAGGAAAGTTTGTTTAGTTTGTTTGGCATCAGTGACGAGGTGATAACAAAAAGCATCCAATCTGTGCAAAACAATAATGTGTGTGAAAGCTCTAAGATGGAGTGTGCAGAGGCTGGAAGTGAGAGTGCAACAGCAGACAAATTAGCTGAGAGCAAATAAACCTCCAATAGACAACTGGTTTACTGAAGAAATAATTCCCATTATGGAGACATTGGCTCCAGAGAAGTACGGTGAATTATCCTATGCCCACGGAATAGTTCCTGCAGTGGATTCTCAAGTACTCGAGGTCAGTGCATCAAAAGACTTACAGCAAGAACAGATGGATACATTTTCGTGCAGTTCCACAACAACAGATGAAGCACGTATTATTATATCAGATGAGGACAAGCCACTAATTGAGACTAAAACACAAAGTAAAGAAGTAATGCCCAATATTGATGACTTTGATCCAGCTAAGGTACCGGAATACAAGGGTTTGCAGATCGTTCCAGAAGTCGCAAACTTGCCTGCGACTTTGAAAGCATTCAAAAGTATGCCAGCATTAGATGCCTCACCAGTTAATGGACATGCAGTACAGCGTTCAAGTACAAGCATCATGGATCAACCAAAACTCCTCAATCCAGCAAAGGCTCCAGAATCAGCTATTGTGGCAGAAGAGCCAGAAACAGCGTCCACAGCAGAACAACCAGAAACAGCTACAACAGCAGATGATTCAAAAGCAGCTGCTACTGCAGACAATCCAGAAGCAACTTTTGCAGCAAAAGATCCATAAGCAGCCATTGCAGCAAGGGATCCAGAAACAGCTAATCCATTGGCCGAGACCAGTAATAAGAATGATGCTCTGGGTGCACAGGCAGATGTGAGTGTGAACTGCCCCAACTTCACGGATGTTGCCACTAAAGCTAAGAAGAAAAGGAGAAGGAAAGAGCTGATTGTAAAAAAAGAGAAGGAAGGGTAAGAGAAGAGTCAAGGGCACAGTACATCGACCGGATAGCAGCCGTGACATGAAAACATGACCATCGGCAATAAGACCAATATACAAGAACACACACCAAATTAGGGTTAGGTTTCAGGGTTAGAGTTAGGATTAGGGTTAGGGTTAGAGTAGGAAGCATCGCTTCAAAAGGCTGAAAGAGTTGGTGACACAAAGACCAGCCAGAAAACCAGTCATTGGAAAGATGAATCAAGATCACACATTCGGTCAAGGTTCAGTAGACCAACAAGAAGGTCTTGTTAACCTGAAAGACTGAACATGTAATGAACTGTGTACAAGGGACACGTTTGAAATTGTTGTGCATTTCACGTTTTGTAAAGCACAGTTAGATTTATATATGTGATATTTTTGAAATGATTATGCATATCATGTTTTGTCAAGCACAGTTATATTTGTTAAACACACATTTCCAAAGGAATGGGGATGTGGTAATATGCATATGCACAGGAATGTATATAGTTGGATGTAAGACCTCCGACCAACAGGTGGGGACAGTGTTCCACCATGTGACTCCACAGATTGGCAGTTGGTAGTAAGTCATAGTAGAAGACAGACGCATTAGAAGTAGCTCCAGGAGAATTCACTTTCTCGTTACCGTTTGTATTATAGTTTGTCAGTTATCTTTCCATGTGTTCATTTTGTCAATAAACTATCTTACTAGTCAAAGAACTAGATGTCCTGTGCGCATCTTTACAATGGCCACATCAGAGAACATAACAGGTAGTATTTTGTACTTTACAAAAGCATTTAAAATGCACCTAAGTATTTTCACACCTACAGCCGAGATAATGGAGCACTCAGTATGCTGTTGTGGCAAAGCAATCATTGCCATTGTGTGAAGCACAAAATGTTATTTTAATAGTTTTCTCAGAAAACCGTTTCTCACAAAACTAATAATACAAAAGAAGCGAAATCTGAAGTGGTTAGCATTGCGCTGCGCCTATGAAATCTACTCACAGGAACATCTGTTTACCTCTTACCTGGTTTGCAATTACCACATCAGGGGCCACAATTATATCCTTGCCTTTCCTTTTCTCAAGGATGCGATGGCCGTTGCACATTTTTCTTGATGAAGTGAAATTCCAACCTTCATTGTGGATATAAATTTATCATTCACAGTATTTAATTTGCACAAAAATATTCAAGTTTCAAAGTTTAGCTTCCAGCAACCTAAAACAGCTTAACAAATATATTCTCAAAATTTTATCATGCTGTCTATTAACATGCAGGGAAACATTGAACAGGGAGTTGATGAAATTCTAAAATAATATATTTATTCTGCAATACTTAACAGGCGTATTTTGTCTTAATATCTATCCTGTTATGCGATAGACAAAAAGCTGTGAACTTAAAAGGATGTGACACTGTTTTATTTTTATGCAGTTTTTGCTGGCAGCCAGCTGTAGCATCATAGAATCTTCTCACAAATGTATGTCCCGCTCCCACAACTCCCCAGTTGCACAAAAATATGTAACTTTTCTCGCCTGTTTTTGGATTGTTCAGGGATGGTTCCTTCCAGGTATATTGAGTAGACTACTCGATGACACATTCCACCCATGAGGCCCTGAAAAGCACAACCAGACTCCAGACTCAGGCTAGGATTTCACGCTCCTGGCCCCTACCATCCGCTGCACTGAGTGGAGATTGAAATGGCTTGCTGCATCTACCAGATGAAGATGCGCCATGGCAGGGCTATGAAACCCAATCTCAGGAGGCCACTCTGCATCATAAAGAGGTCTATTATCTGATTCAGACAGACATGCCAACCCTTAAGGGATTATTCCTTTGAAATCGATGGCAGCCAGAGGGTTGGCAGAAATGAGCCAATGCATTGACTAACATTGGCTTGAGGCTCTGATTGCCCATTAATGCCAATTTGGTAATGTTTTTTAAAATGGGGGAGGATGGAGGGGGATTGTAGAAATAATTTCCAGGGTTTGACAATTTCCAACTAAAGTTATTTCATGTGAATTCCAAAATCATATTTAGACCAAAGGGACTGGACAGTTGAAGGACTTGGGTGTGTCATGTCTTGACATTGCCTACCCATTTCAAATGTTCCAATCAAGTCCATCGGGGTGAATGAACTCATTTATCTTTCACCCCATGACAAAAAAAGGCCGGGATTCTCCCCTACCCGGCGGGGCGGGGGGTCCCGGCGTACCGGAGTGGCGAGAACCACTCCGGCGTCGGGCCTCCCCAAAGGTGCGGAATTCTTTGCACCTTTAGGGGCTAGGCCCGCGCCGGAGTGGTTGGCGCCCCGCCGACCGACACGAACGGCTTTTGGCGCCCCGCCAGCCGGTACGAACAGCTGGCCGAAAGGCCTTCGCCGGCCGGCGTGAGTCCGTGCATGCTCCGGAGCATCAGCAGCCGCTGACGTCACCCCGGCGCATGCGCGGTGCAGGAGGTCTCTTCCGCCTCCGCCATGGTGGAGGCCGTGGTGGCGGCAGAAGAAAAAGAGTGCCCCCCAAGGCACAGGCCCGCCGGCCAATCGGTGGGCCCCAATCGCGGGCCAGGCCACCGTGGGGGCACCCCCTGGGGTCAGATCACCCCGTGGCACCCCAGGACTCCGGGGCCCGCTCGCGCCGCCTGCTCCCGCCAGCACCAGAGGTGGTTTAAACCACGCCAGCGGGATTGGCCTGTCAGTGGCGGGACTTCGGCCCATCACGGGCCGGAGAATCGCCGTGGGGGGCCCACCGACCTGCGCGGCGTGATTCCCGCCCCTGCTGATTCCCAGGTGACAGAGAATTCAGGCCACGGCGGGGATGGGAGTACGCAGTATAGGGCGTCGTGAATTGTATTCTTACAAGGAACAGATCAGTCCGAGGGGAAGTCGTTGAGGACTCTTGTAGCTGTGGGGAAGAAGCTGTTCCTATGTCTGGATGTGTGGGTCTTCAGACTTCTGTACCTTCTGCCTGATGGAAGGGTCTAAAAGAAGGCAATGCTTGGGTGGGAGGGGTCTCTGATATGCTGTCTGCCTTCCTGAGGCAGCAGGAGGTCCGTCAGGAACTGTTAAGACTTAAAGCTGTGGAGGCCTGGATCAACGATATGGCGGGGTTCATCAAATTGGAGAGGGTGAAATTTGCCCTGAGGGGATCAGTACGAGGGTTTTTCAGGAAGTGGCAGCCTTTCCTGGATTTCCTGGCATAACGGTAGGGAAAATGGCCTTTAATGGTCTTGAAATTCCAGGTACTGCAGCTGATGTAAGTTGATTATTTTTCTGGGAGACATTCCCTTTCAAACTTGAATCCCTCTTATTACAAAGTGGATGTTATGCTACTTGAAGTTCCTTCTGACTGAAATTACCTGTCTCTACAATATATTAGAAAAGTAACAAGAATTGGGCCCTGAAATACGAAATAGCAGTGAGGGAGAGCTGCTAAGGGATTCTCCACCCCGCCGCACCACATTTCTGCCTCAACCTGCCAGCGGGATTCTCCATTACGCCAGCCAGTCAATGGGGTTTCCCATTGTGGGGCAGCCCCACGCCATCGGGAAACCTCCGGGCATTGGCAAAACGGAAAATCTCGCTGGTGGAGAACCCTGCCCCTGATGTTCACAGCTCTCCCCCTTTTATTGGCAATGGCTCTGCCCCCTAATAGGCATCTCACCCCCCCCCCAACCATATATAAGGGGATCTACCCAAATGACCCGCCCCTGGCATTGCCAACCTGGTAGTGCCAACCTAGACCAGTTTGGTACTGCCAGGGTGGCTTTGCTGCTCGGATGCCAGGGTGCAGTGTCAGGGACTTCTCAGCCATGTCCATCACCACCTGGAGCCATACTTACCTGTGCGCTCCAAAGATGATCATCTCAACAGGTGATGATATTCCATCCCCTGCTTTGTTGAAGCACATACCCAGGTAAAACACCACAGACTTTGTTGAGCTCCTTCTGGATGTTACCTTCTGCGTTGGACTCCTTGGTCACTTGTGGAATCATTTTCAGTGTAGAAGCACGTCATCCTCAACTCTGAGGGACTGCATATGAAGAGGACCTCCTGCTGATTCCTCCTTCTGCGGTAACAAACAGGCAAATTTATAATTATAACCTATCACACATGGGGTTGCAAACATGTGGCAGATGGTTATCAGCATCCAATGGAGGGTAATCCATATTAATGAAGGAGTTTTGATCTCCAATTGTCAAAACTATCAAGTTGCCATCAAAACGGAAAAGCAGTACTTATCTACCTCCTTACATAATGTGTTTTATCAGTCCTTCTTTTTTCCCCAGCAGTTTCTGGGATTTGCGGTGGCAAGATTTCAGTCTGGTATCTTCCCTGTACCCCCTCCGATGATACAATTAGGTTCATGCCCAGGAAGGCAGCAACACAATTAACATGTTTTATAATAAATTTTCAGCCAATTATAGGGCTTAACTCTGCTATTTTCACCCTCACTGTATCGTCCCATCTAACCGGTGGGACGTCACGATGGCGCAAATCACCACTAGTTTTTTAAAGTGAAAACGTGACGAGATGATCATCCTTGGGGCGCACAGGTAAGTATAGCTCCAGGTGGTGATGGACACGGTTGAGCAGTCCCTGACACTACACCCTGGCACCCTAGCAGCAGGGCCACCCTGGCTGTACCAACCTGTCCTAGGTTGACACTTCTGAAGGGTGATGCCTGGAGCAGGCAATGCCTTTGAGGAGAATGCCTCAATGCTGCCTTGGTGGTGGTGGTGGGGGGGGGGGGGGGGGGGGGGGGGGGGCGTTGGTAGCGCGTGTGTGTGCAATTCCCCAATGGTTGGGGGCGGAGGAGTGGAATACCGCAGTGCGCCCTTGGTTGTGGATGAGATTAGAGCTGTCCCAATGCTTGTGCGAGAGTCCTTTGTATCTGTGGTGGGGATAAGGTTATTTTATGTGTGGACTGGGGCACTCTTTAAAGATGGAGCCTCACCAGCTCCATTGTGCCCCGCCCCACCAGAGTGACAGTGAAAACCACACCCCAGATTCTCTGTACACTGAGTGCCAGGAAATCTGGAGCGAAAACTCAGCCGTGGATCTGGAGATGTACACGTTGGTTTTCAGTCTGAAACTGGCACTCTAGGGGCGATTGCAAGCCCCCACTATCCATGCATAGGATCGGTGACATGGGCATTCTCGCTGGAGAGATCGCATTTCCCAATTTTCCCTGCCCCTTGCAGGTGATGTCAAATGCATGAAACATATTTGAATAGATCTCCATGTATTTAAATGTTATTAGCAGGCCCCGCACCACATGATCCTCCCTCACCAGATATTCATACCTCATCGATGTGACTTCACATCGGCAAGGTGTACAGTAGGTTTGGACAAATCTCTCAGGGGTGCACAGGTAAGTGCAGACCTCAGGGGGGAGAGGGACATACCCAGGCAGTGCATTGACACTGCCCCCGGCACAGGTTTCACCACCAAGTTGGCACAGTGTCAACCTGATTAAGCCAAACTATGCCAGAGAGTAATGTCAGCAGCAGGCCCTAGTGGGAGCCCCATGGGTGGGCAGGAATTTATTGATGTGTGGTGGTGGAGGGAGAGATGACACTGATGAGGGAGTGGAATACCGGTGAGGGGATGTTGAGAGATCCACCAGTACCTCTGTGATGGGGGTCGTTAGGCTGCAGAGTTGATCAGGACGCCCTTTAAAGAAGGTGCCCGATCTCTGTGGGGTGGGTTGCCAGCTCTATGATGCCCCATCAGAGTGATAGCGCAAACCAAACCCACTCTTTTGTTTTCTTCACAGATGCTCAATATTTGCAGAGCAAACTGGTCCATGCAACTGGAAAATTACAGCCAGTTTTCAGTCTGAGCCTGACACTTGGCCAAATTCTGGTAAGATTCCGCCCATCATCAGATTTTAGGAAAATTCCACCAAGTTCTTTTGCAGTTCTAGCTGTTTCTTTTCCTTATTAAAAACAATCAAAGTCTTTACACCAGCTAATTAAACTAATGATTAATAGTCCAAATTGCATGCAACACAACATTGTGACACAAGCAAAATTCTCCATGTAGGAAAAAAAATAATACTGGGTAGTGGAGACACCCTGGAATTTCACTGCGCATTTTATTTTCTTGTTCTGTGCAACCTCTTTTCTACCAAGTCCAGGGGGTAATAGATAGCACGCATGTCACCTTGTGTGCACTAGGGGCATCAGGGAGTGATTATACCATTAACATGCAAATACCAAGAAAAGAAAAGTGGGTTTTTCCAGAACAGACATTCATTGACCAGATCTTTACTCTAATTCAACAAAGCTAAACATTGGCATTACCTGTCATGATTGAAATTCGGAAGTGATTGTTTTGGTAGAAATTATCACTATGTGATAGTGTTGGTAGAAATTCAATATGGCAGATTCTTAAAGAGAATTTTTAAAAAATTTGTTCTTGAGATTATGGATGTCGCTGGCTGGGCCACCATTTGTTGCCCATACCTAAGTGCCCTTGAACTGAGTGGCTTGCTAGGCCATTTTAGAGGGGGCAGTCAAGAATCAACCACATTGTTATGTGGGTCTGGAGTCAGATGTGTGCCAGACTGGGTAAGGACAGCAGATTTCCTTCTCTGGGGGCATTAGTGAACCAGCTGGGTTTTTACGACAATTGGCAATGGTTTCTTGGTCATCATTATATTTTTAATTCCAGATTCTTTTTACTGAATTGAAATTTCACCATCTGCCATGGCGGGATTCAAACTCGGGACCCCAGAGGATTATCCTGGATTACCAATCTAGTGACAATACCACTACGCCACAACCTCCCCTAAATTGGTTGCCCAGGAAAGTCTTTAGCATCACGAAGGTTTTGCATCAAGTACCACAAGAGATATGAGAACAGGCAATGTGTGACCTGTCTAGTTCAATATAAAACTGAGCATCAGGCAAAGCTGCATTTTATTTTTGACATGAGTATTTTCTCATCATTAAAAACATTTGCCTGGAATCAAATCAAGCCAAAGCTTGGATCAATAGAGAACTTGTTGACCTAGAATTGTCAGATACTTGTCCCATTAATAAAAATGTAATGAGAAACAAATGATTCACAGATAGAGAAAACAATTGGGATATACTTCAGTGAGACAAAATCCCACGTCATGAAAGCTATTGTGAGCACTGTTTGGAAGATAATTGACTGCACTGTACATTTCTACACCGACTTGGAGCAAAATGGTGTAAACTGCAGGCCAGATGTACGGAAAACTCATTCTGTTTGGTTCCAATGTTAATTGGATTCTGATGTTGGGAGTTTTTTTCAGAAATTTATTGCATGCTTGAATGCAGGGTATGATACTCAGCGCCGGCTCTAGGGTTGCTGGCGCCCCGGGCAAGCTGAACTTCGGCGCCCTTGGGGGGGGCGGGGCCGGGGCCGGGGGGGGCGGGGCCGGGGCCGAGGGGGGGGCGGGGCTGGGGCCGAGGGGGGGGGGGCGAGCGGGGGGGCGGGGCGGGGGCGGGGCCGAGGGGGGCGGGGCCGGGGCCGAGGGGGGGGGGGCGGGGGGGGGGGGGGGGGGGGAGGGAGGGGGGCGAGGCCGAGGAGGGGCGGGGGGGCGAGGCCGAAGAGGGGCGGGGGTGGCGGACCCGAGGGGGGTCATCCAAATAATCTGCTATTGTGGGGGGAGAAAACAGCAAACTACCCTTCTTTGAACCATCTAGTTCTAACCCTGTTTCACAGGTATGGAAATTCCAGGATTCCAGATGATGGTCCCACTCCCAGACCAGAGAATACATAGACAGGAGTTGACACTGAATGTTTCACTGTCTTTCACGTATAAATTATAACAACCAACTCTTGGACTAAGATCTCACAGGTTGTTCCCCTGGCAATGAAGGAAATTACTGAGAGTAAATAACTGCAAATGGAAATAGTCAACTTCCACCATTCACGGGAATTCCACTCCCACTAGATCTCAAGGTTAAATTGCAAATGGTGAACACAGTTTATAATGGGACGGAATTGAAAAGGCTCAAGGCAAAGTAAGCACAGGGTGGAGAAGCACGCAGTCAAGGGTAAGAGCAAATACCTTCAGATGGGAGGGGGGTGGGAAGAGAGATGTGAAAGAGAGAATAAACAGGACTTCTTTCCTCATTGAACTGGGTCTTGCACAAATCCAAGAGACAACCAACGTGGTTTGAATTAGCACAAAACCATTGCAGTTAATTGTTCCCTGTTGCATTCTCCATGTCGTCACATTCTCACAATCCTGTTGTTCTACGGACCACCATGTGATTCCTCCGCACTCCATCATTCACTGATCTGATCATCGTAGCAGTGAAAAGGAGACAAATATTGACAGGATAAATTAGGTTACTTTCTTTTACTTCATGCCTGCAACTGCCTGACTCCAGGAAATATCCACAGTACACATCAAAATGTTATTATTACTGCATGCTTTCGGCACATTTAATGTGGGTTACACATTATCTGACCTCACTGGCTCCATCCTCCCCGGTTACACACTGTCTGATCTCACTGGCTCCATCCTCCCCGGGTTACACACTGTCTGATCTCACCGGCTCCAACCCCGCGGACCCGAAGGGGGGCGGACCCGAAGGGGGGCGGACCCGAGGGCGGGGCGGGGGGGGCGGACCCGAGGGCGGGGCGGGGGGGGCAGACCCGAGGGCGGGGCGGGGGGGACTGAGGGGGGGGGCGGACCGAGCCGGGGGGCCGCCCTGGGGGCGGGCGGCCACCGCGCATGCGCTGGTTGGCACCGGCCCAACTGCGCATGCGCGGGACCCGAGTCTCTGGCGCCCCCGAGCACATGGCGCCCCGGGCGACTGCCCGAGTTGCCGGTGCCTTGAGCCGGCCCTGATGATACTATTGAACAATATAAGATAATAACAACAATCTTTATTTGTATCATAAGTAGGCTTACATTAACACTGCAATGAAGTTACTGTGAAAAGCCCCTAGTCACCACACTCAGGCGTCTGTTCGGGTACACTGAGGAAGAATTCAGAAAGTCCAAATCACCTAACAAGCACGTCTTTTGGGACTTGTGGGAGGAAACCGAAGCACCCAGACGAAACCCACACAGAGAGAACGTGCAGACTCCACACAAAGTAACCCAGTGTGAAGCAACAGCGCTACTGTGCTACCGTGCCAAACTGTGAGCAGCCCTTTAAGATAAAGCACCAGACATTATATATAAGAATAAGAGAATAATATACCCAACTTTGAAATGTGGAATGGATAATGTTTGCACCCTGCTGTGCAATCTTTCTCTACATGCTAACCCTAATTACCATGTGGGCATGACGCCAGGTGAAGCAATGATTTACTTGCACTTCTTTCAGTTTAGTCATCTGTTTTTCCTGCCCACAATGCAGTCTTCTCTACATTGGGGAGACCAAATGCAGCCCATGTGACAGCTTTGTGGGGCATCTCTGTTCAGTCTGACAGTATGACCCCAATCTTCAGGTCACTTGCCACTTCAATTCACCAACTTTCCTTCACACGCACATTCCTCTTGTCAACCTGCTGCAGTGTTTCCATAAAGCCCAACACAAGCTTAATGATCAGAAACTCATCTTCAGATTGAGCCGTTTACCGTCTTCTCGACTCAACATTGAATTCATAGAATCATAGCATTTACAGTGCAGAAGGAGGCCATTTGCCCATCGAGTCTGCAACGGCCCTTTGAAAGAGCACCCTACCTAAGACCACACCTCCACCTTATCCCCGTAACCCAGTAATCCCACCTAATCTTTCTTTGGACACTAAGGGAAATTTAGAATGTTCAGTCCACCTAACCTGCACATCTTTGGACTGTGGGAGGAAACGGAGCACCCGGAGGAAACAAACGCAGACATGGGGAGAATGTGCAGACTGACCCAAGTGGGAATCGAACCTGTGACGCTGGCGCTGTGAAGCATCAATGCTAATCACTGTGCTACCGTGCCAGCCTCACTTACAATAATAATAGCTTATTGTCACAAGTAGGTTTCAATGAAGTTACTGTGAAAAGCCCTTAGTCGCCACATTCCGGCGCCTGTTCGGGGGGGGCCGGTACGGGAATTGAACCCGCGCTGCAGACATTGTTCTGCATTACAAGCCGGCTGTTTAGCCCACTGTGCTAAACTTCAACAACTTCGATCCATGAACCCTGTCCTCCATTTTGCTTTATTCTCTCTCCAGTCCCAGTTTGCAGTTTATTCTCATGTTTTTCTTTCAGACTGCATTGACCTATGTTCTGCTATTAACACCTGCTCTGGATCAGTGCTTTATTCACAGTGGTTAGCACTGTTGCTTCACAGCACCAGGGTCCCAGGTTCAATTCCGAGCTTGGGTCACTGTTAGTGCGGAGTCTGCACGTTCTCCCCGTCTCTGGGTGGGTTTCCTCTGGGTGCTCCGGTTTCCTTCCGTAAGTCCGGAAAGACGTGCTATTAGGTAATTTGGACACCCTGAGTTCTCCCTGGGTGTACCTAAGCAGGTGTTCGAGTGTGGCGACTAGGGGCTTTTCACAGTGGCTCCATTGCGGTGTTCATTGTGAAAATAATAAAGATTATTATTGTTACTTCCATCAGTGCTCTCTTTTCCTTTTATTCTATAACATCTCTGTCATTTAGAGTGCGTATTAACGAGTGGACGGGCCTGCAGCCGGATTTAATGGCACTTAGTGTCAGAAATGATCCCTCATGAGCTTCACGGCAGAATGGATGATCCGCCAGCTAATTTGCCAGGACCGCGCTCAGCAGTTACCCGCTAACAAGGGGGAGCAACTCATAAACACTGCCTCCCAACAACTCCCAGACAGCACACGATCCTGACACCAGGTAGACCTGCTCCACGATTCATGGAAGCCGATCTGGCCAGACTACCGGACGCCGTGGAGAAGAGACAGGACACCCTGTACCCCTGAGGTGGGTCGGAGGACCAGCAACAGGGCCGTCACTACCACCTGGCAGGCAGTGGCTGTCAGTTCGGGCAGCGTAACCAGGAGGACCTACATACAATGTCAAAGGAAGATCAAGACCTCCACTGGGCCCCAAGGGCAAGTTACGATCGACCCCCTGGCATCAGTTCTGCCAATCACCCCCTGACCTCCATCCCCACCACCCCTCTCACTTGCAACAAGTCAGCGGCTGGCAACTTGCACCCCCCGCTACCCCACAACATATCACTGCACCTGTGCCCCAGCATATCCTGGCATCCACCAGCACAACCCCATGCCCAAGAGTGATGCCCACACATGCCACCTGCCATAACACGCCCCCCCCCCCCCCCCCCCCCCCGCCGACTCTGATGCATCAAGCGTGCAGCTCACAGTTCCCCCTCTCTGTCCCAAAGGACAAGTTGGCCCATAACTGGTGGGAAAGGGCCAGACAGTCAGCGGTATTCCAGACATCCCAAAATTTCACCAGACATCCCAAAATTATACCTCAGTGGGTGGCATTAGTGGTCAGGCTTCTGGGACACAATCTGGTGAGCACCACACAGCTGCTGATGCACATCAAGTGGAGGCAGGAACATCCAAGGGAGATGGCAGGTGGAGGTCTGCTGGATCCCAGGATTCAGCTGGGTCCCAGTCAGATGCTGACCCTCTGGGAAAGGTTATCCTCAGCTGATGCAGGTGCTAGGACATGACGGTGACATTCAGGAGGGGATCTCAGTGACAACCCGGCAAGTGCATAGTCGCTTGGAGGAGCCACAAATGCTATGGGCGCAGAAGCTAGCACCAGCAATGTGTGGCACCAAGGCCAACACTGTTAGGCTGGCGATGGCAGTGGAAAGCCTGGAGCAGAACGTTCACATTATGAGTGGTTGTGTCCAAGGCAGAGCTCAGTCTGCAGTGACCAGGGCTAATGACCTCGACAACATGTCCCAGTCACTGAGGGACATATCCCAGATGCAGGTGGACATTGTCGGTGTACAGCAGAGCATGTCCCAGTCACTGAGGGACATATCCCAGATGCAGGTGGACATTGTCGGTGTACAGCAGAGCATGTCCCAGTCACTGAGGGACATATCCCAGATGCAGGTGGACATTGTCGGTGTACAGCAGGGCATGGCACAGCCACTGGAGAGCAACGCCGAGGGCGTAAACAACAGGGTGAAGACAATGGGGCAGTGCCAGGACCAGCAGTCGGATAATGCAGATGCCTCTGGAGCTCACTCCAGCTGCCCCTCAGTGCCATGGAGGCTCCCCAGGGCCCTACGGCCACCGTCCGGGAGGAGAGAGCGCTGGAGGCTGATCTGGTTCTTGCCATAAGGGCCCCTGTCTACATCAATGCGAACAAAGCAGAAAGGGTCGAGAGCTTCAAGTTTTTAGGTGTACAGATCATGGTTCCCCCCATGCTGACACTATAGTTAAGAAAGCCCACCAACGACTCTACTTTCTCAGAAGACTGAGGAATTTGGCATGTCAGCAACGACCCTCACCAACCTCTACAGATGCACCATAGAAAGCATTCTTTCTGCTTGTATCACAGCTTGGTATGGAGCCTGCTGTACCCAAAACCGCAGGAAACTACAAAAGGTTGTGAATGTAGCCCAGTCCATCACGCAAACCAGCCTCCCATCCATTGACTGTATCTATAATTCCCGATGCCTCAGAAAGGCAGCCAGCAGAATTAAGGACCCCACCCACCCCGGACATACTCTCTTCCATCTCCTTCCGTCAGGAAAAAGATACCAATGTTTGAGGTCACGTACCAACCAACTCAAGAACAGCTTCTCCCCTACTGCCATCAGACTTTTGATTGGACCTACCTCGTATTAAGTTGATCTTTTCTCTACACCTTGCTATAACTGTAACATTATATTCTACAGTCTCTCCTTCCTTCCCTATGTACGGTCTGCATTGTTTGTACAGCATGCAAGAAACAATAATTTTCACTGTATACTAATACATGTGACAATAATAAATCTAATCAAATCAAAAGATGACGGCGGTCTCAACCTCACCCTACTTCCTCCCACCTTACACCAGCTCGGCTCAAGGTCAGCAAGCAGAACACGATGACACGGCGATGCCAGTGCCACCAGTAAGGCGGCCGGGAGCCCCCCCCCCCCCCCCCAGAGGATGCCCAACAAGGGTATAAAAGGCCACAGGATGGAAAAGCAGCAGGCAGCCTCCATCTCTGATGTGCATCCTGGGGACACACCGATCAGCAGAGCATGAAAGATGAAGAAGACTGAGGATTACTGAACGGACACCATCCATAGCTCGGGACAACGGGGGTTTCAAAAGTTCACTATTAAAACATGTTACACCAGTAACATGCAAAGCCTGTCACACTAATGGAGGGCCTTCATGCACCCCCTTCATGTTGCCCTCTGCTCCCCCAACCCCTGTCCCTCAGGCGCAGTGGTGCTGCAGCAAGAGCCACCAATGCAGTCCCCGTGCAGCTGATGGATATGAGTGCGTTGTCAGTAGAAAGACAGGAGTCAGACTTTTGCATAGACTGAACAGTACCAGAGCTTACCTCACAGCGAGTTATCATCACTCTCCTGCCTTATATACTGACCTGCTGACAAAGGCCCATAACCCTGGAGTGATGTGACACAGATCCTTGGTGAGTAGAACAAGGTAGTCATAGAGAGGATGTGTGGTGGAGAGCCAGGGAATGGGAGTGGGTCTGGTCAATAGGGGAAAGAGGTGATGGGGGGAGTTTGGAGGATGGAGGGGATGGGGGTGCGGTGATGAATGGGTGGAGGGGTGACTGGGGGCAGTTTCGAGGTGGGGGAAGGGGTTGAGCTGATGGACAAAGCCTCATCCTGTGAGAAGCAGGAGAGGATGACGGCCTTCCTGGCCACCCAGGAATGCCAGACCCTCACCACCACCAGTTCTCATTCCTCCAGCTACTCCTGCAGGTACTCCATGGTCTTGTCCTTCGTCCCTCCTGGTCCGACTCTTCCGCATCCTCCTCAGTCAAGGTTGCATGTCCCTCCTCCTCCAGCACGTTGCCCCACTGCTAAGGCAGGTTGTGGAAGGCACAGCAGACCTCCATAAGCAAGCAGACCCTCTGAGGGGTAGATTGCAGTGCACCACCAAAGCAATCCAGGCATCATAACCACATTTTTAGTAGTCAGATGCACTGCTCAATGGCAGCATGGGTGGCAACATGGACCTCATTATATCGGGTCTCTGCATTGCTCACCATCTCCCCACTGACATCATCAGCCAGGACCTCAGTGGGTACCCCTTATCCTCGAGGAGACCGGGGATGTAGCTGTCATGCACATTCCCTGGGAAAGATCCGAAGGTGGTAGTTGCACATGAGTTAAATATTCAGGGAATGGAACCCATTCCTGTTAATGAAGGGCTTTCCTGATGCCCCGGTGCGTGCAAGGTGACATGCGTGCCATCTTTGGCCTGGGGCACTCCAGCGATGGCGGAGGATTCTGTTGCCCAGGCATCTTGATCAGGTTGGTCCAGCTCAAATTTAATATAGTCAGCTGCCCGGACAAACAGGGCATCCGTGACCTCACGGAAGCACTTGTGGGCTGTAGCTTGGGACATGCTGCACAAGTCCACGCTCAAGCCCTGGAATGAACCTGTTGCATACAGGTTCAGGGTTATGGTGACCTGTACAGCCAACAGGAGTGGGAATCCTACTCAATCAGGAGGTGCCAAGCGCTCAACGACATGTCAATGGTTTAGCTCACTCGGCTAAATCGCTGGCTTTTAAAGCAGACCAAGCAAGCCAGCAGCACGGTTCGATTCCCGTACCAGCCTCCCCGGACAGGCGCCGGAATGTGGCGACTAGGGGCTTTTCACAGTAACTTCGTTGAAGCCTACTCGTGACAATAAGCGATTTTCATTTTTATTTTTCATTTCATGTCACATCGTCCCTTGTTGAAATGGAGTCTCCTGCGACACATGCTGTCTGTCATTTCCTTGAATGACCAACGACATTTGTACACCTTGGCTCACCACCAAAGTCCCCCTCTGGGTTCCTCCTCGCCCTGATGGGCAGCCGGGTCCGCACGGTGTGCAGCAGCCCACTGCAAGTCGGGTACCACCTCGAGCCTGCGTTGGCCCTGCTGCCTTCTCTGGCGTCTGTCTGCCAAGCTGCCACCAGAACCATGAGGGCTGCCGTTGCAGGGTCAATAATACCATCCAACACGCTGTCTGTAAGGAGTTGGTGACGGAGAGAGACTGACAATCAGCTGGGCTTCCATCTCGCTAATGAGTTGGAAATTGCACTTAATTGGTCTCAATTAGTGTCTCACCATGTCTGGGAAGGGTCCGGAACCTGCCAATGGAGCGGGCAAGTTAGATTGCAAACCTATTCGTGCCCAGCGCAGATCCCAATTTTGGAATCTCCCGCGATTTAACCCGTGTGCCCGGGTCAGCACCAGGCACAAGATGACCGTCAAAGCGTGCCTATAACCTCCCCTGCCCTCTAACCTATCCTTAACCTTCCCTTTAGCTCAGCCTGATCATTTTTCAACAGCGTCAAACCAATCACATCTCTATCTCTCTTCAGTTGAGGAAAAACGTAATTTATACTCAAAGAGTTAACTTTACTTCTGTCTGCACAGACACTGCCAGGTTTGCGGGGTTTTTTCAGTACTTTCTGTTTTTATTTAATCTCTCCAACACTCCCAGTGTTTGCTTTTTGTTGTTATTGTGGCTTCATGTGCATATCAGCTCATGGTGGGGCTTGCCTCCTGGAAATCATGCTAAGTTTGTGTAATACCGCTGGAGCTGGAAGCAGTAGTGTGCAAATGAATTTCTCCCCCATTATAGTGCCATTTTGATGGATTTTATTGTGATGAACACTTTTCTCAGAACACGAGCTATGCAATCTCAGCAGAAATCAAAATATCAATATAATGGTATCTGCAGTTTTGATTCCAGGTAATTTTAACAGTATGACTTCATTGTAATTTCCCAGTTTCAACTCCGACATTTCAATGGTACAGATCGTTATAGAACAAATATGGTTAACATTCAACAATGTTGTACTTATGATTATTATCAATAATGTATAACCTCTTTTTTCTTTTTAGAATTTGAATTATGTGCATAGGAGATGAAAGAATGTATCCACGTCCAAAACTTTACCAGTCAGCATTGAGATTCTGCCTATACAGCCTGAAGGTACTTACAACAGCTCACAGAAATGATAAAGATCTTCATTTTCATCTGAAGTCACAGAGAGAAGGATTAAACCGGGAACATTCCAAGAGTAAGCTGGGCTCTTTCCACAGTTTCCTGCATCTAGCATCCGCCCTGAACATACATACCACAAAACGTGGGTTACTTTTTTATTCTTTCATGGGATGTGCTGTGTTGGAACATTTAGTGCCCATCCCTAATTGCCTCTCAGTGGCTGGGCCATTTCAGAGCATATTTAAGTGTCAACCACACTGCTGTGGATCTTAGGTCACATGTAGGCCAGACTGGGTAAGGACGGCAGGTTTCCTTCCCTCGAGGGCATTTGTGAACCAGAAGAGTTTTTACGACAATCGACAATGGTTTCATGGTCATCACTAGATTTTTAAATTGCAGATTTATTTTTAATGAAGTCAAATTTCACCATCTGCCATGGTGGGATTCAAACCTGAATCCCCAGAGCTTTATCCTGGGTGTCTGGATTACTATTCCAGTGACAATACCACTATACCACTGCCTCCTCCCTGCTGCTGCCCTTGCAAAGCATTCGAATAACCATACATTTTACTGTATAAGGTCATACTGTGGCATGGCAGGGTCTTGTGTTAAATTGCTGCCATGCCCACATGTCTGTCCTTGGCCTGCTGCAATGTTCCAATGAAGCTCATCGCAAACTGGAGGAACAACATCCCATCTTCCGGTTAGGCACGCTACAGCCTTCCAGTCTCAACATCGATTCAACAACTTCAGATGATTAGCCCTACCCCACCTTGACCCATTTGTTTTCATCCCATTTATTTTAACTGGTCTTTTACCATTTCCTTCTTTCTTGTCTTTCTTTATATATATTTACCCCCCCCCCCCCCCCATCTTATTTGCCTTTCCTTGCCCTTTCTCCCTTTTGCATCCCCCTACCCCTACCCCACATCTACATCTGTCACAGTTTACCCTCTGATGTTAGTTTCTCTGCTGTTTGACCTTTCACACCTTTTGCTCTCTCTGGGGGCTGCCATTAGCACTTTTTCCCTGTGGTTTATGTGGCTTTTAGAACCCTATTTCCCTGGGTTTCTGTGGCTATGACTCATCTTTCATTCTCACTCCACAGTATAAATATCTCCCACTTTCTCTGTCTTTTCGCTTTGACAAAGGGTCATCTGGACTCGAAACGTTAGCTTTTTTTTCTCCCATTAGATGCTGCCAGACCTGCTGAGATTTTCTAGCATTTTCTCTTTGGTTTCAGATTCCAGCATCCACAGTAATTTGCTTTAATTCATCAGGTAATTTGATTCTTCCCAACTTCCTTCTTCTTTGTGAACCTCTGAAGGTAAAACGTACAAACCTAACCTTTCCACCACCAAACATTTTGATTAAATATATGCAAGGACCACATTTTCATAACTCTTCCTCACCTCACCTCAACCACATTTGATGATGATCTTTCACTTTAACCTTCTGGTTCAACTTTAGACTTCTTTCTCTATCGCTATTGCTGTGACTCTCTGCCTGAATTTCTGCTCTTTTACTAAATGTGGTTTCAACTATAAAAATCTCATTCTAGACGTTCTCCTGCGAAACAATTGAACTGCCATTATGCCAGTAAGAGTGTGAGGTGCATTGTGATGAATAAACCTAAAAAAAAATCACCATTTTGTGATTTAACGACAACTGACATTTCTTCTACTTTGTAACTAGCATTCCTAAAAAGAGCATACATAACAATTTGTACTGTGCACTCTGCTGTTCTATTTGAAACGCACATAAAAATAAGTCTGATTTTTAAATCCAGTATCTGTGTTGTCCACCTATTTGCAAATAGTCATACATTCTAACCAATGCAGGGTCCTCGTGAGTTGCTCTACCAATGTCGTCTGCAGTGACTGGCAACTCATCTACATGTGAAAAGAAAAATGCAACTAGTTGTTGTAGCTTTATCTCTGATGAGGATGGTAATCCAGGCATTACATTGACATTACAGTGATCTTCCGATCATCTGTATTTAGCACCGTACGAATAAGCAGGCAGAATAAAAGCCCATCTCGGCATTCAGGTTGCAGCTAAAGTGGGTACTGGAGATTTTGGATGCAAAACAGTTGTCAATCTATGAACTTGACTGACCATCTCAAATTTATAAATTGTCAGCATAAATAGTAGATCTGAAAAGTGCCCGATCTACCTCAGATTACCCCGGAAGGGAAAGGTATCTCAAAGTGTTCACCACTAACAGGATGTTACCGTTAAGCTAAAAAAAATATTTTGCCTGTGTCACAAATGAGTAATGTCGTGTATGAATTTCAGTCCCAGCGCAATGCTAGGTATGTAAGCCGTGTATATCTTAGGTTGGCGGATCATGTCCTGTTCACAACAGGCAAGGTACAGACTGTACCCAATCTAACATGGTTGTAAACCTCAAAACACAGGGCGAGATTCTCCCATATGGGGAGAAATCGTAAGGCTGGCGTCAAATCCGGGCGGGTTTGACGCCAGCCCCCCCCTTCCCGACCGGGAACCGATTCTGGTCCCCGGTCAGGGCTAGCAGCCCGACGCCGTAAGCTCCGGCATCACGGGCTTAACGAATTTCGTTAAGCCCGCTTGCCCGAGTTAGCGCCGGCTGACGCGTCATATGACGTCAGCCGCGCATGTGCGGATTGGAAGACTCCAACCCGCGCATGCGCGGATGACGTCATCGTGTATTTGCGCGAAACCCGTGCATGCACGGGCCGGTATGCCCCTCAGCCGCCCCGCGAATGGATACTGCGGGGCGGCGGAAGGACAAATAGTGCGCGGGCATCGGGCCCGCTGCCCGCGATCGGTGCCCACCGATCGCGGGCCCATGGCACCCTTGGCATGGCCGTGGTACTGCCGTGCCAATCGGTGCCATGGTTATAAAATGCGAGTGTTTACGGCCGTTTTTACGAACGGCCAGACCAGGTGTGTTTGCCGTTCGTAAAAACAGCCATAAAGGGCTGGGAACTCGGCCCATCTATCAGCTGTGAATCGCTGCCGGCCGTAAAAAAACGGCGGCAGCGATTCGTGTCGGGAGTTGGGCGTGGGGGGGGGGGGGGGGGGGGGGGGGAGAATAGCGGGAGGGCGTCCGAACAGCGTGGCCGTGAAATTTTACGAGCCACGCTATTCTCCGCACCGTCGGGAGTGCGGAGAATCTCGCCCACAGTGTCTAATATTAGATTTGATCCTGCGATTAGATAACATTTGCTGAATAATCCTCAGAGTGCTAAAAATTTTAGGAATTCCCAACACCCTGAATAACACCAACAGGACTCCCGCCGCCCGGAAAGGAAATAATTCCCTCATTCACACCCCACTCCAGATCTCACTCTTATCCTCATCCCTACCTAGTACTGAACTGACCCGATACCCCAAGTCCCCATCTCACACGATCCGAAAGCCCTTTGACCCAACACTCCTGATGCCCCTCCATTCCTGAGGTCAAACCTTGACTGACCCCATAGCCCTTAACACCCCCAAGCTCAATCCCATCCAAGGCTTGCCCCCTAACCCTCCAAACCCGATGCCTAGCCAAGGCCTGACGCCCGCTTGCCCAAGACCCAACCACACTCTAAAGCCCGAACCCTAACCGCTGAGAACCAATACTGGCCTGATGCCAGACCTCCAATCCCCAAGGCTGGACAATCCCACAGAGGCCTGGCTGCCCCAGAGGCATAACACCACCTGCCCCACTGTGGAGGCATGATGTCCCCACTCCCTACCGAGCTCCAGCCCTTCCTAGTTCCATCTAAGGCCTGGCACCCCCATAGAGACCTAACCCATTCCCCCATTCACCCAAGCCACAACTCCCACACCCTCCAGAGGCTGAACACATCCTGCTCCTGAGGCCCGATCCCCTCCAAGACCTCCAGAGGCCTCCAAGGCCAGACACCTCCACTTCCCCTGAGGAATGACAACCATCTGAGGCCGAACCCTTCTGAGACCCCCTCAATGTCTGACTGCCCCACCCCATGAGGTCTCAGAATGGCTGCTGCAGGGGAGGCAATTTGGCAGCAAGGGTGGCTCTCAGCAGTCCCCTCCACCCCCTCTGCACTTCCCGATGCCACATTCCTCGATCAGGCACAGAGTGCCGTTCAATGAGGGACCTCTTCAGGATCCTGTAAATAACCAGCATGGGTTTGCTTGTTGGGATCCCCAGGCTAGAACTGGACTAGCCATATTAATACTGTGGCTACCAGGGCAGGTCAATGGCTTGGAATCTTGCGGTGAGTAACTCACCTCCTGATCCCCGAAGCCTGTCCATCATCTACGAGGCACAAGTCTAGAGTGTAGTGGAAAACTCTCCACTTGCCTGGCTGAGTGCAGCTCCAACAACACTCAAGAACCATCCAGGACAAAGCAGCCCATTTCATTGCTCCCCCTTCCACAAACATTCAAACCCGCCGCCACCGACGAACAGTGGCAGCCATGTGTACCATCTACAAGATGCACTGCAGGAACTCACCAAGGTTCCTTAGACAACACCTTCCAATCTCACGCCCACTACCATTTAAAAGGACAAAAGCAGCAGATAGCTGGGAACTCCACCACCTGGAGGTTACCCTGCAAGTCACTCGCCACCCTGACTTGGAAATATATCGTCGCTCTTTCACTGTCACTGGGGCAACATCCTGGAATTCCCTTCCTGATGGCATTGTGGGTATACCTACACCTCAAGGACTGCAGTGGTTCAAGAAGGCAACTCACCACCATCTTCTGAAGGGCAACTAGGGATGGACAATAACTGCTGGTCTAACCAGCAATGCCCGCATCCCATAAATTAATTTTAAAAAAGATGGTGAGCTTCCCACTCACCCTGGGTCAATACTATTAGCAATGTGATGAGACCCCTATGTGGACCTTAATTCATACTTTAGACTTAATCGGATGGAGCCAGAAAGGTTCCCTGAATACAACAGGGCAAACAACCCATGGGAAATGAGGTCGCAATTTGTAGGTAAAAATGATACGAAGCCCTGCTGACAAAACCGACCCCCTATTTTTAACATTGTTCCGAGCTCAAATTTTGTGTGGTGCCAATAAGGTCACAATTTTCTCTGTGTAAGGCTCAGGACTAGCTGCCTCTATTTTTCTGCTTCCTCTGTCTCTCCTAGATTATCGCAGAGTGACCTATCTTTGAGGTTCAAGGAATCCTTGACTACCATAATAGCTGGCGATAGATTAGGGGCGGGATTCTCTGATCCTGAGGCTAAGTGTTGACGCTGTCATAAACGCCGCCGTGTTTCATGACAGCGTCAACGTGGCCCCAGGAGCAGCGATTCTGGCCCCTACAGGGGGCCAGCATGGCACTGGAGCGACCCACGCCGCTCCAGCTGCAGATACTGGCATCAGATGGGCGGCGCGGGTCTGCGCATGCTCAGTGCGACCGGTGTGATTGCGTACATGCGTGGTGGCTCCCTTCTCCGCAACTGGCCCCAACGCAACAAGGCGTAGGGCTACAGGGGCCAGCGCGGAGCAAAAGAGGCCCCCAGCCCGGGAGGCCGGCCCGATGATCGGTAGGCCCCGATCGCGGGCTAGGCCACAGCGGAGCCCCCCCCCCCTCCCCCCCCCGGGGTCAGATCCCCCTCCCCCCCCAAACAGGCCGCCCCTGGATGGATGCACTCCTAGTCCCACTGGGTAAGACCATACGGGGACAGCGCAGGAGGGACTCAGATTTTTTATGTGCTGCTCGGCCCATCCCGGGGGGAGAATTGCCCCGTAGAGTGGCCCCCGACCAGTGCCATGCCGACTGCGCAAGCGCCATTGGCGCCGAATCTCCGCTCTCCGGATAATAGGCAGACAGGCATCAGGGCGGCGTTGAGCGATTTGTACCCGGCCCAGCGATTCTCCATCCCAGCCTGGGCTGAGAGAATCCTGCCCGAGTTTCGTCTCAAAATCCAGCTCCTCGACAATATGAATCACATGAGCCTTTATCACAGGCCAAGTCACATGCCATCAGGGCAGCACGGTAGTACAAGTGATTGGCACTGTGGCTTCACAGCGCCAGGGTCCCAGGTTCGATTCCCTGCTGGGTCACTGTCTATGCAGAGTCTGCACATTCTCCCGTGTCTATGTGGGTTTCCTCCAGTGCTCCGGTTTCTTCGCACAGTCCAAAGATGTGCAGGTTAGGTGGATTGGCCATGTTAAAAGTGCCTTTAGTCTACGGCGTTGAGGACCCGGGTTCGAATCCTGGCCCTGGGTCACTGTCCGTGTGGAGTGTACCCAAAGATGTGCAGATTAGGTGAATTGGCCATGCTAAATTGCCCCTTAATTGGAAAATAATAATTGGGTACTCTAAATTTTTTTTTTAAAGTGCCCTTAGTGACCAAAAAAGGTTGGGAGGGGTTATTGGGTTACGGGGATAGGGTGGAAGTGAGGGCTTAAGTTCGTCGGTGCAGACTCAATGGGCTGAATGGCCTCCTTCTGCACTGTATGTTCTATGTACTATCCAGGTAGAAATGCTAATTATATATCCTTTAGATCCCCAATATCATTCCACCAAGGAACTAAATAGATGGTTTACAGTATACCCATTCTCAAAACCTGGCATTCCTCACACTTCCCTGTGACTTGGCGAATAACAGTCTAACCATGATCAGCATAGCTGCCCTGGTCATTGTTTACAAATGGGAATATCTTGCACCATGTTCCCAATAATGCAGCTTGGCCACTTCTTTGACCTGGAACAAACAAGCCACCCAAGCTTTTGGTGGGCAGAATTTAGAACAGGGCACATGACCCTTTTATTCCTCCATTTTATTCTAAAATGAAGAGACAGTCCCAAAATATAACAAGCTCACAAACTTTACATTTGTAGCATTGCATAGCTTCCAGAATAAAATGTTGTGACATATGAATTGATTCAGAATCGCAAGAATCAGGCTGCATGAACTGGCCAAGGATTTTACTCTCTGGCTTTAAAACACCTTTTCACTTGAGCTAAAAACACCAAGCCAGCAGATGGATAAGTAACAAAAATATTTATATAGCACTTTTAGATATAGATATAGAGAAATACAGCACAGAACAGGCCCTTCGGCCCACGATGTTGCGCCAAACTTTTGTCCTAGGTAAATCATAGAATTTTGGACAATTTTTCATGGCCAATCCACCCAACCTGCACATCTTTGGACTGTGGGAGGAAACCGGAGTACCCGGAGGAAACCCACGCAGTCACGGGGAGGATGTGCAGACTCCACACAGACAGTGACCCAAGTCGAAATCGAACTTGGGACCCTGGAGCTGTGAAGCAATTGTGCTATCCACAATGCTACCGTGCTGCCCTTAAGAAGTTAACCTACACTCCCTTATTCTACCCTAATCCAAGTACCTATCCAATAGCCGCTTGAAGGTCCATAAATTTTCCGACTCAACTACTACCACAGGCAGTGCATTCCATGCCCCCACTACTCTCTGGGTAAAGAACCTACCTCTGACATCCCCTCTATATCTTCCACCATTTATCTTAAATTTATGTCCCCTTGTAATGGTGTGTTCCACCTGGGGAAAAAGTCTCTGACTGTCTACTCTATCTATTCCCCTGATCATCTTATAAACCTCTATCAAGTCGCCCCTCATCCTTCTCCGTTCTAATGAGAAAAGGCCTAGCACCCTCAACCTTTCCTCGTATGACCTACTCTCCATTCCAGGCAACATCCTGGTAAATCTCCTTTGCACCTTTTCCAAAGCTTCCACATCCTTCCTAAAATGAGGTGACCAGAACTGCACACAGTACTCCAAATGTGGCCTGACCAAGGTTTTGTACAGCTGCATCATCACCTCACGGCTCTTAAATTCAATCCCTCTGCTAATGAACGCTAGCACACCATAGGCCTTCTTCACAGCTCTATCCACTTGAGTGGCAACTTTCAAAGAACTATGAACATAGACCCCAAGATCTCTCTGCTCCTCCACATTGCCAAGAACCCTACCATTAACCCTGTATTCCGCATTCAGATTTGTCCTTCCAAAATGGACAACCTCACACTTGTCAGGGTTAAACTCCATCTGCCACTTCTCAGCCCAGCTCTGCATTCTATCTATGTCTCTTAGAAGCTGACAACAGCCCTCCTCACTATCCACAACTCCACCAATCTTCGTATCATCTGCAAATTTACTGACCCACCCTTCAACTCCCTCATCCAAGTCGTTAATGAAAATCACAAACAGCAGAGGACCCAGAACTGATCCCTGTGGTACGCCACTGATAACTGGGCTCCAGGCTGAATATTTGCCATCCACCACAACTCTCTGTCTTCTATCGGTTAGCCAGTTTGTTATCCAACTGGCAAAATTTCCCACTATCCCATGCCTGCTTACTTTCTGCATAAGCCTACCATGGGGAACCTTATCAAATGCCTTACTAAAATCCATGTACACTACATCCACTGCTTTACCTTCATCCACATGCTTGGTCACCTCCTCAAAGAATTCAATAAGACTTGTAAGGCAAGACCTACCCCTCACAAATCCGTGCTGACTATCCCTAATCAAGCAATGCCTTTCCAGATGCTCAGAAATCCTATCCCTCAGTACCCTTTCCATTACTTTGCCTACCACCGAAGTAAGACTAACTGGCCTGTAATTCCCAGGGTTATCCCTATTCCCTTTTTTGAACAGGGGCACGACATTCGCCACTCTCCAATCCTCTGGTACCACCCCTGTTGACAGCGAAGACGAAAAGATCATTGCCAACGGCTGTGCAATTTCATTTCTTGCTTCCCATAGAATCCTTGGATATATCCCGTCAGGCCCGGGGGACTTGTCTATCCTCAAGTTTTTCAAAACGCGCAACACATCTTCCTTCCTGACAAGTATCTCCTCAAGCTTATCAGTCTGCTTCATGCTGTCCTCTCCAACAACATGGCCCCTCTCGTTTGTAAATACTGAAGAAAAATACTTGTTCAAGACCTCTCCTATCTCTTCAGACTCAATACACAATCTCCCGCTACTGTCCTTAATCGGACCTACCCTCGCTCTAGTCATTCTCATATTTCTCACATATGTGTAAAAGGCCTTGGGGTTTTCCTTCATCCTACCCGCCAAAGATTTTTCATGCCCTCTCTTAGCTCTCCTAATCCCTTTCTTCAGTTCCCTCCTGGCTATCTTGTATCCCTCCAGCGCCCTGTCTGAACCTTGTTTCTTCAGCCTTACATAAGTCTCCTTCTTCCTCTTAACAAGACATTCAACCTCTCTTGTCAACCATGGTTCCCTCACTCGACCATCTCTTCCCTGCCTGACAGGGACATACATATCAAAGACACGCAGTACCTGTTCCTTGAACAAGTTCCACATTTCACTTGTGTCCTTCCCTGACAGCCTAAGTTCCCAACTTCTGCACTTCAATTCTTGTCTGACAGCATTGTATTTACCCTTCCCCCAATTATAAACCTTGCCCTGTTGCTCGCACCTATCCCTCTCCATTACTAAAGTGAAAGTCACAGAATTGTGGTCACTACCTCCAAAATGCTCCCCTACTAACAAATCTATCACCTGCCCTGGTTCATTACCAAGTACTAAATCCAATATGGCCTCCCCTCTGGTCGGACAATCTACATACTGTGTTAGAAAAGCTTCCTGGACACACTGCACAAACACTACCCCATCCAAACTATTTGATCTAAAGAGTTTCCACTCAATGTTTGGGAAGTTGAAGTCGCCCATGACTACTACCCTGTGACTTCTGCACCTTTCCAAAATCTGTTTCCCAATCTGTTCCTCCACATCTCTGCTGCTATTGGGGGGCCTATAGAAAACTCCCAACAAGGTGACTGCTCCTTTCCTATTTCTAACTTCAACCCATATTACCTCAGTAGGCACATCCCCCTCGAACTGCCTTTCTGCAGCTGTTATACTATCTCTAATTAACAATGCCACCCCCCACACCTCTTTTACCATCCTCCCTAATCTTGTTGAAACATCTATAACCAGGGACCTCCAACAACCATTTCTGCCCCTCTTCTATCCAAGTTTCTGTGATGGCCACCACATCGTAGCCCCAAGTACAGATCCATGCCTTAAGTTCACCCACCTTATTCCTGATGCTTCTTGCATTAAAGTATACACACTTCAACCCATCTCCTTGCCTGAAAGTACTCTCCTTTGTCATGGTTACCTTCCCCACTGCATCACTATGTGCTTTGGCGTCCTGACTATCGTCTACCTTAGTTGCTGGACTACAGATCCGGTTCCCATTCCCCTGCCAAATTAGTTTAAACCCTCCCGAAGAGTACTAGAAAACCTCCCCCCCAGGATATTGGTGCCCCTCTGGTTCAGATGCAACCCGTCCTGCTTGTACAGGTCCCACCTTCCCCAGAATGCGCTCCAATTATCCAAATACCTGAAGCCCTCCCTCCTACACCATTCCTGCAGCCACGTGTTCAACGGCACTCTCTCCCTATTCCTAGCCTCGCTATCACGTGGCACCGGCAACAAACCAGAGATGACAACTCTGTCTGTCCTGGCCTTTAACTTCCAGCCTAACTCCCTAAACTTGTTTATTACCTCCACACCCTTTTTCCTACCTACATCGTTGGTACCAATGTGCACCACGACTTCTGGCTGCTCACCCTCCCCCTTCAGGATCCTGAAGACACGATCAGAGACATCCCTGGCCCTGGCACCCGGGAGGCAACATACCTTTCGGGAGTCTCGCTCGCGACCACAGAATCTCCTATCTATTCCCCTAACCATTGAATCTCCTATTACTATTGCTTTTCTATGCTCCCCCTTCCCTTCTGAGCCCCAGAGCCAGACTCAGTGCCAGAGACCTGGCCGCTGGGGCCTTCCCCCGGTAGGTCATCCCCCCCAACAGCATCCAAAACGGTATACTTGTTTTGAAGGGGAACGGCCACGAGGGATCCCTGCACTGTCTGCCTGTTAGTTTTCTTTCCCCTTAGCTTAAGAAAATGTCTCAAGGCTTTTTTATTGGAGCATTTTAAAGCAACAATTGGCACTAAGTCACAGAAGGAAATAGTCAGTCAGATGGCCAAATGTTAGGTCAAAGCAATAGGTTTCAGGATAATTCTAAAGGGGTGGAGAGATAGAAAGTTTAAAGGAGAGATTTCCAGAGTCTAGGGTCTTCTGCATCAATGGAGGCAGGCCACTTTTGGCAGACCGATTACATTTGGCAGTGCACAAGATGCTAGAATTAGACCAGTGTAGGTAGTACAGAGGACTGGAGGAGATTACAGAAGTTGGGAGAGAGAAGATCATAGAGGGAATTTTTTATGTGCAAATTTTTAAATCAAGGCATTACTTAACTGGAAGCTGGTGTGGCTCAGTGAGCACAGGGGTGACGGGTCAATGGGACTTGGCATAAGTAAGGACACGGGTGGCAGATGTTTAAATGGCCTCAAGTTTACATGAGTAGAATGTGGGAGTGCATTGGAATGCATATAAATGCTGTGAATTTTTTTGTTTTGCTATAATGCTTTTTCATCCACCTTACAACGTTTTAGTCTATTTCATGAGGAAAATAGAATAATAATGGTCCTTGAAGTATTGATCTGGGCGCTGCTCAGAATCATTTTGCTCAATACACTCACTCTATTGCCAAGGATTACACAGATTTCATTTTCAGTGGCTGGATGTCAGACATATTATCCAAGCTATTTCAGAATCACCCAGCGATGTCACAAGATGCTCCCCAAATTGTGCAATACTTTCAGTTACTTTCAACGTTCTTGCACCTCGGAATGGCAATCAACATTTTGGGCAAGAGAATGGATTGAATCATCTCAAAATTGGCATTTTTGAGCAATTCAATTTTATTAACAGAGAAAGCAAAAGCTTAGTTGCTAACAATGCACGTTCAATAACGATCCTCAAACATCCAATGGGATAAGGTCCAGCTAAGGAACATGTGATACAATTTTAAAATGAACTTTTGGCCAATTTGTAAAGTCCATTTTTCTACCAGGGTCCTAACTGACGGCTCCCAACACTTCAAAATAATCACAGTTTTAGACACTTTCTTCGAGTATATTTCACAGATCTCACCATGTATTGTGAAGCATTGTTGCTTGGCATTGCAAGTGATGTGGCATTCCAGATATATGTGCATACAGGTACAGAGGGGTTCCTAACTCTTTACAAATAATATAAAAGGTGGACTTTTCCTTTTTCTTGCTAGTGCTGGCTCAGATGAGAAAATGGCGAGCAACTTGCTGACTGCACAGCTGGTTTATTCTGTCATATTGTACAGCTCTTAGAAGAAAACATCCTGGAGGCAAGTCAATGCTATCATGCTGACGGGGTGGGTGTGGCGCTAACAATTATACTCAAAGCCGAGAGACTAGTACAATAGAGGCTTTATTGCTGTACGATGTTGTCCCTCCATCTGCAACAGTAGACTAAGGGTCTGAGCAGCTCTCATACATTTATACATAAGCTCCCTGTGGGCGGAGCTAGCCGGCAGGGGCTGACCGGAGGAACCTGTATTACAGGTACAGGCATACATCCCCCTACTGCAGTACACATAACTACAATGGTTATCTCACCACAGTGGGGTCTGTTTTTAAAGGGCGCCTCGGACTCCGGCTTAAAAAAAGAGGACCCCCACCACCTCCATGCACATGCAACCCCCCAACCTGCACACGGGCCAGTGTACCATGTGGGACGTCATCAAATGCCTTAATAAAATCCATGGGTACAACATTCACTGAATTATCTTCAGCAATCCTCCTTGTTACTGCCTCAAACAATTTGATCAAGTTAGTAAGACATGGGGGTGAATTCTCCGCTGGTGGGATTCTCTGTTCTACTGGGAGTACATCCCCTGCCCGTGGGTTCCCGGCACGTGGAGCAGCCGCAATGGGAAATCCCATTGGCCAGTGGGGGTAACGGAGTACCGTGCTGCTGGTGATGGCGCGACGCCGAGGAACACACAGCTGCGGAAGCAGCGAATTCACCCCATGATCTTTCCTGACAAAAACTACCTCTGATCAATCTGTGCCTGTCTAACTGACAGTTTTAACCTGTATCTCAGAATTGATTCCAATTATTTTCCCACCACAATGTCAGGCTGACGGGCCAATAGTTTGCTGGAACATGTGGTTGGCTGGCCATGTGCTTAGGCTGTCAGAGGTCCGACTGCCAAAGCAAATAGTCTTTACCCAGGTCCAGAAAAACTTACCAAGTGTGCGGTTGAAGATGCGGCTCCAGAATGCGGCTCATCAGCTGCACAAGGATCCAGAGAACCCGTGAGCAGTAACATGGAGTTTCTAAGGAGGACAAACATACTCATTAGCGAGTGTTCACTGAAGATGAGGAAGAGGTTTTCTGGTTCATCCATTGCACACTTTGTAACTAATGGTATAATTTTCGCACACCTACAACCCTCTAGTACCTTATCTGTATCTAGTGAGGGTTGAAAAACGATCCACAGGCTATCCATTTTTTCCACCCTGGCTTTCTTTAACAGCCTGAGGTACCGTCCATCCAGCTTTAGTGACTTATCCATTTTCAAGGATGTCACCCCCGACTATACTTCCTCTCTCACTATGCTTATTGTATCTATTATTTCACACTCCGTATCCATAGAATCCATAACATTACTACATTTCAGAAGGAGGCCATTTGGCCCATAGAGTCTGCACTAGCCCTCTGAAAGAGCACCCTACCTAAGCCACTCCTCCGCCCTATCCCCGCAATCCCGTACATTGATCATGGCTAATACACCTAACTGCCACATCTTTGGACACAAAGGGGCAATTTTAGCATGGCCAATCCACCTAGCCTGCACACCTTTGGACTGTGCGTGGAAATTGAAGCATTCAGAGGAAACTACTCATCTTTACTTTGAATGTCTGCATCATTCCTCTTCTTAGTGAAGACAGAGATAACGTATCCATTGAGAACCCTGTTGTGTTAAGCACACTGAGATAACACGGGCTGCAACTGGATGCAGTTATAACTGAAATAGACTCCAGACCTTGAAGTTAGTTCAATTTGATTTATTGAACCTGTCACACAGTTAGCACAGTTCCCTGTGAGTTTGACTCTCTGCTAACCTAAGTGTGATTACTCTGACTGAACCAGACCAGCTCTTAGCCACGTGCTGTATGCGTTACGTGATATATACACCGGACTCACTCTGTAGAAGTCCCTAGTGGAAAGAGGCGGAGTGTGAGTGCCTCGTGCCTTTTATAGTGGGAAACCACCCCCAAATGTTCTGCCTGCTGATTGGTTATGTCCCGTTCTCTGTGTTCATTAGCTGCCTGCCTGTATCTCATTATGTGCATGTCTGCACATCATGACATCTCCCCTTTTGAAATGTTTTTCTGCAGCCTATGTGAAAGTATTTACATGAGATGGCAGATGTGAACATATGTACATATGAAAACAGGTGTCTAAAGTGCGAAAACAGAACATAGCAAACAAAACAAATGTTCATAAGTCCAGTCTCTGGGGCTTGCGCCTGATCCTGGTCGACAGCCGGAGAGGTGATGGTGGGGATAACAGCGCCTTGATGGGCGGGATTGAAGCCTGACTGGTGGCTTCGTGGTTTGAGATGTCAAGAGGTGGCACAATACAAATGGAAAAAACTAAGAATGTGGTTGCGGGCTGGCAACTGTGCGTAGTGCCCGTCTGTTTCATTGCACAACAGAGCCATCAGCCATACGCACAACGTACGATTAAGGAGCAGCCTGTCGGACAACAACCGCTGGAACTGACCAGCCTCCATCAGGTAGCTTGATCCGAATAGCATCTGCCGGGGATAGCATAGGCAAATCGGTGGCATGGACATCATAGCCCTGCTTTTGCTGGTCCCTGAGTTTCTGCACCTTCTGCAGCACCGGGAGGTGATCCAGATCAGGCAAGTGTATGGCTGGAAGAGTCATCCGCAGGTCCCTGTTCATCGGGAGTTGAGCCAGTGACATGCCGGTAGACAGATGGGTTGCCCTGTATGCAAGCAGCGCAAGGTTGACGTCAGAAGCACAATCCGCAGCCTTGCAGATTAGCTGCTTCACTATGTGCACCCTTTCTCAACCTTCCCATTGGACTGTGGGTAATGTGGGCTGGAAGTGACGTGATGAAACTGATATAGCTGGGCAAATCTTGACCACTCTTGGTTGCTGAAGCAAGGACCGTTGTCACTCATGACAGTGAGTGGATACCCTGCCTGGAGAACGTCTCCTTACAGGCCTTGATGACGATCTTGGATGTGAGGTCCGAGAGCTTCACAACTTTTGGGTAGTTGGAAAAATAATCGATGATGAGCACATAATCACGACCATTGGCATGAAAGAGGTCGATGCCCAGCTTGGACCACAGGGAGGTCACGATTTTGTGCTGCTGAAGCATCTCCTTACTCTGTGCTGGCTGGAAGCGTTGACAGGTCGGACAGTTGAGGACCATATTTGAGATGTCCTGACTAATCCCAAGCCAGTAGATAGCTTGCCTGGCTCTGCGCCTTCACTTCTCGACACCCAGATGCCCCTTGTGGATTTGCCGGAGCACCAAGCTCTGGAGACTGCGTGGAATGACAATGCGATCCAGCTTGAGGAGGATACTATCAACCACCGTCAGGTCATCCTTCACATTGAAGAATTGAGGGCACTGCCCTTTTTGCCAGCCATTGGTGAGGTGGTGCATGACATGCTGTAGAAGCAGGTCTTTGGCCGTCTCGTTCCGAATGCGGATCACCTTTTCATCCAACGCCAAGAGGTTGTTGGCCCACAGCTGCACCTGTGATTCGATCTGTTGGACGAATGCCGGTGGGTCAGCAGGCAAGGTTATGGAGCGGGACAAGGTATCCGTAATAATGAGCACCTTGCCAGGCGTGTACACAAGCTCAAAGTCATACCGTCTGAGCCTGAGGAGGATGCGCTGCAGCCGGGGCGTCATGTCATTTAGGTCCTTGTGGATAATGTGGACCAGAGGCCTGTGGTCTGATTCGACGGTGAACGTCGGCAGGCCGTAGACATAATCGTGGAACTTGAGAAAGAAGGCCCAGGCATTCCTTTTCAATTTGGGCGTACCGCTGCTCGATGGGTGTCATCGCCTGTGATGCGTAGGCAACCGATGCCCAGGATGAGGTGTCATCGTGCTGGAGCAAAACCGCGCCGATGCCATCCTGGCTCGCATCTGTCAGGATTTTCTTTTCCCTGTCAGGGTCAAAAAATGCCAGTACAGGTGCAGTGGTAAGCTTGGCTTTCAGCTCCAACCACTCTGCTTGATGAGCTGCCTTCCACTCAAAAGCAGTAGACTTTTTCACCAGGTGTCTGTGGGCCGTGGTGTGTGAGGCCAGGTTTGGGATAAACCTGCCCAAGAAGTTCACCATGCCTAGGACATGGAGCACCGCCTTTTTGTTTTCAGGGGTCTTCATGGCTTCGATGGCCTTGACCTTGTCTGTGTCCGGGCACACACCCTGCTGAGATATCTGGTCACCCAAGAACTTCAGTGTCAACATGCCAAAGCAACACTTTGCCCTGTTCAACTTGAGGCCATTGGCATGGACATGGCGGAATACCTGCTGGAGACGAGAGATGTGCTCTTCGTGGGTTGTGGACCAAATTATAACGTCGTCCACATACACACGAAACCCTTTAATGCCCTCCATCATCTGCTCCATAATTCTATGGAAGATCTCCGAGGCCGAGACAATGCTGAACGGCATACAGTTATAGCAGTACCTGCCAAACGGTGTGTTGAAGTTGCAGAGCCTTCTGCTGGACTCATCCAGCTGGATTTGCCAGAATCCATCTGACGCATCTAACTTTGTGAAAAACCGGGCGTGTGCCATCTCACTTGTTAGTTCCTCCCGCTTCGGGATGTGGTAGTGTTCCCGCAATATATTCTGGTTGAGATCCTTGGGATCAATACGATGCTCAGCTCCCCCGAAAGCTTTTTTACACAGACCATCGAGCTGACCCAGTCAGTCGGTTCTATGACTTTGGAGATGATGCCCTGGTCCAGAGAATCCTTCAACTGCGCCTTCAGGCGCTCCTTCAGTGGAGCCGGGACCCGGCGTGGAGCGTGGCCCACAGGCGTGGCTTCAGGCCGCAGCAGGATCTTGTACTGATATGGCAGAGTGCCCACCCGTCAAACACATCCGGATACTGAGCGAGGATGTCGGCAATGCTGACTTGAAGATCCACATTGGGGGAGGTCATTGTGTAGACATGCTGCACAAGGTTTAGCTGCTTGCATGCATGTGCCAGAGCAGGGAGACCTTGTCTGGCTTGACGATTTCAAACCTTAGCCTTGCGTGAATGCTGCTGTTGGAGACAAGCAGATGACAGGATCCCACTGCTGTAATGGCATTGCCGTTATAGTCCAGGAGATGGCAGCTGCTGGAAGGAGTTTGGGTGGCTTCTTGATGCAGTTGAAATCTGCCTGTGAAAGGAGATTGGCAGAAGCACCTGTGTCCAGCTTGAACTGGATAGAGTAGCGATTTACTTGCATCAATGCACACCATTCATCCGCAGAATCAACAGTGAGGATGGGCAGGCTCCGTGATGTTGTCGGTGAGGCATGTTCACGTGTGGTGATGATGCCCACATGGTAGCGGGACTCCAGGCAATCGTCCTCTGGATCCGTAATGCTGCCAGGATCAGGATCCTGTAAACCTTGCTGGACGCTCCGAACGCGCCTGCGTTGGAGCTGGGAATGCTGGCCCTTGACTGGTGGTGCAGACCTGCACAAGGCTGCATTGTGTCCAGGCTTCCTGCACTTTAAACAGCGCCTGCCTCTTGCAGGGCAGTGTTTCTTTAAGTGGGCGGTGCCACAGTGTGGGCACGGCATGACGCTGTTACGCTCCGTGCCTCGTTGCACATGCGCAGTGCGGTCGGCAGACGTTCGCACCTGCGCAGTGTGGTGATCGGCCGCTTCGCTATCCCATTCGCATCGCGCATGCGTGGGGCTCCGATAAGAGCGTGCAAAATGGCCGCTTTCATCAAGGCTGAGGCGCTGCATCCGGGCGATGGCCTGCACACTCGCTGCCTTGTGGGTGTTTCAGTTTCAGCCGATTTGTATTGGGAATACCGATTTCTGGCGTGCTCATGCACTGTACACGTTTCAATCGCGACTGACAGGGTCATATGCTTGATTTTGAAAAGCTGCTCTCTCATAGGGTGGGATTCTCCCCTACCCGGCAAGGTGGGGGGTCCCGGCGTAGGGGAGTGGTGCCAACCACTCCGGCAACGGGAACGGGCCTCCCCGGAATTCTCCGCACCTTTGGAGGCTAGGCCCACGCCGGAGCGGTTGGCACCACGCCGACTGGCGGCAAAACCGGCACTAGCGGCCTTTGACGCCCAGCGCCCGGCGCTGGGGCTGGCCAAAAGGCATTTGCCTGTTCGCGCATGCGCCGCTGGTGACGTCACCACCGGCACTGGGGGATTCTCTTCCGCCTCCGCTATGGTGCCGGCCATGGCGGCGGCGGAAGAGAAAGAGTGACCCCACGGCACTGGCCCGCCTGCCGATCGGTGGGCCCTGAGCGCGGGCCTGGCCACCGTGGGGGCACGCCCTGAGGTCCGATCACCCCGCACCCCCCCCCCCCCCAGGGCCATGGGGGCCCGCTCGCGCCGCCGATCCCGTCGCCACCAGAGGTGGTTCAAACCTCGGCGGCAGGAGAGGCCTCCCAGCGGCGGGTCTTCGGCCCATCGCGGGCCGGTGAATCGCCGCAGGGGGCTCACCACTCGACGTGGCACGATTCCTGCCCCCGCCAATTCCTGGGTCGCGGAGAATTTCTGCCACGGCGGGGGCGTGATTTTCGGCGGCCCCGGGCGATTCTCCGACCCTGCGTGGGGTCGGAGAATTTCGCCCATAGGATCAGAGTGAACGCCAAAAATTATTTGGTCCCTGATCATGGAGTCAGCAATAGCACCAAAGTTGCAGGATAGCGCTAGTAGACAAAGATTAGATAGGAAGGAGTTGAAAGATTTGTCTTTACCTTGTAGGTGTTGTATAAATATATAGCGCTCGAAGATTTAATTCGTGTCCACTTCACAATGACTATCAAACTTCTCCAGGATGGTCTGAAACTTTGATTTGTCTTGTCCTGGCCTTCGGTGAAGTTAAACGAATGAAAGATTTGGATGGCTTGATCCCCCGCACTTGAGAGGAGAAGCGCGATCTTTCTTGTATCAGATGCACCCTCGAGGTCTGAGGCTTCGATGTACAGCAGAAACCTTTGCTTGAACGTCTGCCAGTTGGCACTGAGATTGCCGGAGATCCACAGCAGTTGAGGAGGCTGATCTTCTCCATAGTGCTGGGATGCCTTTGCTTGTCATCACGGAACAGATTGAGGTAAACCACCTAAGGATAGCAGCCTACTGGTACCATGTTGTGTTAAGCACACTGAGGATAACACGGGCTGCAACTGGATGCAGCTGTAACTGAAATAGACTCCAGACCTTGAAATTAGTTCAATTTGATTTATTGAACCTGTCACATAGTTAGCACAGTTCTCTGTGAGTTCGACTCTCTGCTAACCTAAGTGTCATCTCTCTGTTTGACTGAACCAGACTAGCTCTTAGCTACGTGCTGTATGCATTATATGATATATACACCGGTCTCACTCTGTGCCTAGTGGAAAGAGGCGGAGTGTGCCTTTTATAGTGGGAAACCACCCCCAAGTGTTCTGCCTGCTGATTGGTTATGTCTCTGTTCATTAGCTGCCTGTTTGTATCTCATTATGTGCATGTCTGCACATCATGATAAACCCTGCCTACATTTTCTGAATTAACATGTAAGTTACCACATACATCTCTGATAGGCTCTGCTATTTCCTTAGTTATTTTCTTGCTCCTAATGTACTGGTTGAACATCTTTAGTTTTTATTTTATTTTTCTGCCAGTATTTTTTTGTATCCTCTCTTTGCTTCCCCAATTTCCGATTTCCGTTTTTACTTCACTCCTGTAGTTTCCATACTCCTCTAGCTTCCTACATTATTTAGGTTTTTGTGGCTCACGTAAGCTTTCTTTTCCTGCTATATCTTACTTTGTACGTTTCTGGATAACCACGGACAGTGACCCAGGGCCGGGATTCAAACCCGGGTCCTCGGCGCTGCAGTGCCTGTGCTAACCACTACGCCGCGTGCCGCCCCTTTTGCACCTTATCAGTAAGAAGTCTTGCAACACCAGGTTAAGGTCCAACAGGTTTGTTTCAAACACTAGCTTTCGGAGCACTGCTCCTTCCTCATCAGGCCATCCCTTGGTATCTTGCCGAGAGAGTATCTGTAATGTTTCATCTTTGCTGATCTCATCTCCAATTTACCTCAGTTTCGATAGTGTTACATACAATAAGTGATGGATCTTTGCACATATAGCTCTAATTGTATTTTACGTGTAGCAACAGACAAGGACATCTGCTGGCATTATTTCTCTTCCTGGCTTGTACTTCAAATTGAAATCATAATTCTGAAGCATCAAGAGGAATTTTGCCATTTTGCTGGTGATGTACACTGATTTTTCTTTTTTTTAAAAATAATTTTTATTCAAATTTTCACAAAATATCAATAACAAAAAATATCAGGAAAATAAAGAACAAACTCCCCCCGCCCCCCCCCCCCCCCCTCCACCCCCCCCGTACACAGATTTTTCTTGCAGCCTGGTAGCACACTGGTTAGCAATGTTGCTTCACAGTGCCTGGGTTCCAGGTTCGATTCCCGGCTTGGGTCAGTGTCTGTGCGGAGTCTGCACGTTCTCCCCGTGTGTGCGTGGGTTTCCTCCGGGTGCTCCGGTTTCCTCCCACAGTCCAAAGATGTGCAGGTTAGGTGGATTGGCCATGATAAATTGTCCTTAATGTCTAAAATTGTTAGGTGGGGTAATGGGGAAAGAGTGGTGGTGTGGGCTTAAGTAGGGTGCTCTTTCCAAGGGCCGTGCAGACCCAATGGGCCGAAAGACCTCCTTCTGCACTGTCAAATTCTAAGAAATCTATCTGCTCCAGTTGATCCCTCCCAATTAATTTAAAATTCTCCTACTGAGACATTCTCAGGCATTCTCCCGATCAACGCTGTAACTGTGATGGAAGATTGGCTGAAATTCCATTTAATCTGATGTTCTGAGCTCTTGTCAAACATACTGGTGGGGCCACAGGGAAAGCTGCATGGAGAAGACTGCTGATATCTTCAAAAGTAATAGTTTCAATGTTCATGAGCTCTCATTGTAAAAAAAAGATGTTCAATGAATTGCTTGAAGATGCAGCCTCTGAGAACAATCTCCCTGGATGTGCAACAGTTGATAGGTGTGATTGCTGAGTTTCCCATCCTGGGGAAGAGGGTTTGTCTTCATTTCCAGCATTAAATCAGAATGTGGAAACTGCACCAAGATTTATGATAGAGATAATGTATGCTTTCCATTGGTCGAGCCTGTATGGTAGCTCCGCCCTGCAAGGCGGGGTATAAGAGCCCGTGCCGCCCCAGCAGCTTCCTTTCTGTACCTGAGCTGCTGGGGGGAAACATATTAAAGCCTTCAGTTGGACTACAACCTCGCTTTAGTAGTCATTGATCGTGCATCACAGTATTTCACTGGAACCTTTTAAGGAGAAAGATAAATCTATTTGTTGGAACTAATGGACACAGCATTTTTTTTCATAGATAGAATTTGATAAAGATTTACCATCACCAATGATAATCCCTCAGATACTCATTCTCTCAAATCCCTGGGATTGCAATTCCCTATCCGCCTGCCGCTCCGGCTACTCATTATCGAAGGTGAATTGATAGCCTTGCTTTGGTGCAAAATTGTACAGAATAATCCCTGTGGCCCTTTGGGAATGTATTGCAGTTTCGATCAAATCTTTGTCAGCATGTCTCGTTGCTGTCTGAGCCTGACCCTATTTGTTTCCTTCTTGCATTCCCCATTGCTTTGATTCAGTCAGCAGCCAAATGGCAGAGGTGAAATGCCCTTTTGCTGGACAGCCATCCTTGGATATGATTGTACTCTCAGAAGATGCCACTGAGTGTGGAGTGAGTCACCATGAAAACATTATGGCAGCTGCTGGCAGGCTTGCAATTCCCAAGCAATTCTAGGCATTCCAGATAATCACGATACGCAGCAAATGCTCACGACAAATGGCAGCTGATCTCCGTGAAGTATCTTCTTTGCCACATCTGCAACATCCATGATATTCTGCACTCTGGGGAATCCTGCAATGTGGTTGATTTCTCTGCCACTCTCTCACTGCTCCTTGTGTGTGCTGTTGAAGTGTGTGAACTCCGCAGCTCTGCTGATAGCACAAACATGACCTATTTAAAGATTGACACAACGCTTCATCTTGAAAGAATTCAGTACCAATTAAAACACAGTTCCGTGGTCAGTTTCATTGGATAATATTGAACGGGTGAGGGGGTTTGCCAGCTACCACAAGAAGAGTCAGTGGGGAAGGTAACAAAGAACAAAGAACGATACAGCACAGGAACAGGCCCTTTGGCCCTCCAAGCCTGTACCGTTCATTGTACCAATCTTTGCCAAAACTCTCAGCACTTCCTTGTGCCGTATCCCTCTATACCCATCCTATCCATGTGTTTGTCAAGATGCCTCTTGAATGCTTCCACAACCTCACCTGACAATGTGTTTCATACACTCACCACCCTCTGTGTAAAAAAACCTGCCTTGCACATCTCCAAACTTTGTCCATGGTTCCCTGTGCTCCTTGGTGACTGACTCCTCCACTCCTCCATCCTGGGAAAGAGTGCCTGCCCAGCCACTCTATCCATGCCCCTCATAATCTTGTAGATCTCTATCAGGTCACCCCCCAACCTCCGTCTTTCTAATGAAAACAGTCCGAGTCTATTCAGCCTCTCCCCATAGCCAACACACTCCAGACCAGGTAACATCCTTGTAAACCCCCTCTGCATCCTCTCCAAAGCCTCCACATTCTTCTGGTAATATGGCGATTTGAATTGTGCGCAATATTCCAAGTGCGGCCTTACCAGGTTCTATACAACTGTAGCATGACTTGCCAGTTTTTATACTCGAGGCCCCGTCCAATGAAGGCAAGCATTCATTATGCTATCTTGACTACCTTGCCCACTTGTATTGCCACCTTCAAAGATCTGTGGGCATGCATGCCCAGATCTCTCTGACTTTTTATATTCCTAAGAGTTTTGCCATTTAAAGTATATTTCCCCTCTATGTTAGACTTACCAAAATGCATTACCTCACATTTATCCGGATTAAACTCCATTTGCCAATTCTCTGCCCAAGCCTCCAACCTATCTGTGTCCTGCTGTATCTTCTGTCAATCCAACCTTGGTGTCATCCGCAAACTTACTAATCAGGCTGACTACATTTTCCTCCAAATCCTGCCTCTCAGATATTTTATGCACCAATCAACATCTGTTGGTGTGATGCGAGACCTCTGCCCTCACTCTGATTGGTTAGTAGTTCTGTAGTCCCAGCAGTGTCACTATGAGGAGTGGCCACTGCTGGGACGATAAGCAATTTCCAGATCATAAGTTACGGAGTCCAGGATCAGTTAACTGTGAGGGTCTTATGTTAGGGAGGGGAAGTGAGGGTCAGGTGATGGGTGTTGTACAAACTCAAGTGGGGGTCTTGATGGAGAAACCATCAAGGAGGGAGCACCTGGTGAGGGAAGACCTTTGTGGGGGGCTGGATGTGCACCTGATATGAAAAGGAGACCTTGAGGGATATGTGCTTCCTCTTGCTTCCCCCAATTTACTCCCTTTTCCCATCTGAGGCTCAAGCAGGGTGAGCTGCCAGGCTTCCCTTCTGCCATTGAACTCTGAAAATTGAGGCCGGTCGATATCTGGTCCTTAAGTACAGGGGCAATGATGGGAAGGCCTCCTAAGCCTCACCCAGTTACTGCAAAATTGAGGACAGTTTATAGATGCTAAGGCTTCCCAGGTAATTTAACAGGAACCTTTGTCTACAAACCTGCTGTCAGGTAATCATTAAACTCTGCCATTGTGGCACACAGAACTGTTCTGACAGAGTCAGGCTCATGGGGCTGGATTCTCCAATTCTGGGGCTATGTCTCCACGGTGGCGTTTTACGCCAGACAAAATGGCGTACAAAGGCCACCGATTCCCCGTTTTGCTCGGGGCTAGCAGATAGGGAGCGTAGAGCACCCGGCTTTAGCTGCCTATACGGCCTAGAGAATTCCCGGGTCCGTGACCGCACATGCGCAAGGTGGCGGCTTGCAGCGGCCATGCCGTGCAACATGGCGAAATAGCCCCCCCCTTCGGGCGGCTCGTGCGCCCTGGACCACCTTCCACAGCGCCCCCAGCCCCTGATGAAGTTCCCCCCTACCCACAGATCGGCTCTCCCCTGATTCATGCCCTGGATGAGACCACACATGTCCCACACCTTCGGGAACTTGGCTGGTTGGGGCGGAGCATCGGGAGGTAGGCCTCAGGCAACGTTCTGAGGCCATCAATATATGGCGTGGCTTACTCTCCGAGTACTCTGCTTTGGAGGGGGCAGAGCATTGCGAAAATGGCGTCGCCCCCGATTTGGTCGGGAACTTTGGTTCTCTGGCTGAACACGATTTTGCCATCGGCGACCGGATAATCCAGCCCATGATCTTTGCAAAGAAGGTTACAGATGGTCAAAAATGGGCTTGGGCAATTCATGCAGAGTTCCTTGAGAACCTTTCATACTAACAACAGACACTTCGTCAAGGGAAAGATCTGGGGCTGGATTCGCCCAAAATGGGACTATGCCCCCTCCCCGTAACTTCATGGGTTTCCTCTCACAAGTCCCGAAAGACGTCCTTATTAGATGAATTATACATTCTGAATTCTCCCTCAGTGTTCCCGAACCGACTACAGTGTGTGACGACTCGGGGATCTTTACAGTGACTTCATTGCAGTGTTAATGTAAGCCTACTTGAGATTATTATTATTAAGGGGGAATCTTCTGTTGGTATACACATAAACACTGAGGGGAAGTGGGGGAAATGAAAGCTCAAACTTCTCACAATCCCTTGCATCAGGTGACTGGGGACCAGTTGCAGCTAGTAATTTATCCGTGGTGCAGTAGGTTCATTAAAGCATAAAATTCTCATACGTAGCATCAAAGGATGATGGGTTGGATTCTATATCCGGACGATGTGTCTGGTTTTACGACGAGAAAATCGGCGAGGCCCCAGCACCGATGCTCCGACTGGTGAGGGGCTAGCAGCGACACCACGTAAAATGCATGGCCTTCCCGATATAAAGGCCTGGAGAATTGCAGGGTCCGTGGCCATGCTGTGCACGGCGACGACTTGCAGCGATCGCATTGTACAACATGGCGCCGGCCGCGGCGGACCCGAACTGCCAGATAGTGCCCCCCCGTTCACACCCACTCGCCACCCCCGGGCTACCCCCCCCCCCCCCCCCCACAAGTCTCCCAAGCCCTCGCTTAATACCCCCTAGACAGCAGCACAACTCCCCCCGGCGCTCCACACAGTCCGAAGCCACCACGCCAGGCTCACGAAAATTGAGAGCACACGTTTCCTGCGCCATCGGGTTTCCCATTGTGGGGCGGCCCAATTCCATCTGGAAACCCCGGCAAAATGGAGAATCCCAATAGCGGGGAATTCAGCCCTATTGCAGCATAATTGCAGCATTGCAGCCGAAGATTGCAAGGAATTTCAACCCCTAGGTCTAATTTAATTGCTTTTGCATCTCCCTCATACCACAATCCAAACGATATAGGTAGTTCACCCAGCCGAATTAATCATCAGCTTAACTACAGTACAATGTTGAGCAAAATGTAACTTGACCTTTTTTTCACAGCATCATCTGAAGGACAAGAGATATCCTTCACACCAGTTAGTTTAAGTCGAATAATAAGGATACAGGCAATTCCATCACAAGATCAGCAATCAGTGATTATTAAAAAGATGTAAAAGTTTTATTATGTAAAATGGAGCTTTGATAAAGAGTCATTGGACTCGAAACGTTAGCTCTTTTCTCTCTCCACAGATGTTGCCAGACCTGCTGAGATTTTCCAGCATTTTCTCTTTCGTAAAAGTTTTATGGCATGCTTTTAGTAAGTTAAGTCTGAGGTTAATGTCCAGTGTGTCACTGGTAAACCTCCAGGGTTACGACTGTCTCTTGATGGGCTTTTCACAGTAACTTCATTGAAGCCTACTTGTGACAATAAGCGATTATTACTATTATTATTATTACTATTGAGCGTGACACCAGACCATTTCTCCCTGGGTTGTGGCAAGCATTGGAGTTGGGCATTGCTGTTCTTGCTGACAATGCTCAGGAATATGTCTGCAACGAGTTATTGTTATCCATCTTCTTTCTTCCCAGTTGAACAAATTTGGATTTACTGTGTGTTATTTGCTGATTTTTTCACACTTTGCTTGATAATCATATTCTACTAAAATCTATAAAACACAAAGAACTTCCAAACTGTTGATGCTGCAAAACTGTCATACTGTGAAAAGCAGTCTGTCAAAACAGAAATAAAAGAAAAACTGCCATGCTTCAGTTTCATCGTGCAATTGATAGGGTGGCTAAATATTTTAGTGCACACCCATCACCGCAGAGGAAGAACTGCTTCCAGTTACAATGTCAGAGAGTTCTGTGGTTAACATTGTGCTGCAGTCGTAAATATATATCCCAGTCCCTTAAACAAGCACAGCGTCAAAATATCAAGCTATTTATGTTATCAATTTTGACAGACTACTTTGCACGCTGTGACATTTTTGCAGCATCAGCAATTGAGAAGTTGTTGCATTCTATAGATTTTTCAGTTATTTCTAGCTCTCCTCTGCAGTTTTTCTCTCTCTTACTCTCAACTCCAAGCGATAATACTGATTTTAATTATGCTGCGGGATTGATCTTAAATCACTTCCACAATTGATTCCAAAATTAATTCAGAATTGATGTTTATCACCATTGCTGGCCTAGCTACAATTTTGAGATACTTTCGTTCCAGTACTTTTACTTTCTATTCTTCCGACTTGAATATCATTTTCCTGGAAAGGTGCTGTTCAGGGCACTTTTCGCACAACATTGTTGGGGCAGAAATTCCGAATGATCCGCATCTGAGTATAGAGTACACACTCTGAAAGTGCATTGGGAGGCACATAACTGATGAGTAACACACAGCTGGCAGCAGGCTTAGGCACACTTTGGACCTTGATGAGGCTGCTGTAGGCTGGAGAGCAAGAGGACACAAAATTTGATGAACTGAAGGAGAATCATTGGTGATTGTCAAATCGGTTAGCGAGTGGCTTGGCTGTTCTTGATAGTTTTAAGGTAATCAAAATTGAAGCTTCCTGAGCATTTTTTTTTACTGTTTTAAAAGTGACTAATGTCCGCCCTCATATCCAGGTGCTCTTTGTAGGTTTTAGAATTTCATCCCTCAGGAATGGTTTCCTGCTCCTCGGATTGGAGAAGATGGGAGCAAAGAGGAGCAGAAAGCAAAGGGCTGTGTCATTTGATGAAGAGTGTGCTCCACGTTGTAGACAGATGGAGGGCAGTGTCCTGCCTTGGGCACATTGGAAATTAAATGAAATTAAAGTCACTTCTTGTCACAAGTAGGCTTCAATTAAGTTACTGTGAAAAGCCCCTAGTCGCCACATTCCGGCGCCTGTCCGGGGAGGCTGGTACGGGATTCGAACCGTGCTGCTGGCCTGCTTCGTCTGCTTTAAAAGCCAGCGATTTAGCCCAGTGAGCTAAACCAGCCCCATTGCACAAATAATCTCAAGCACTGCAGAAACAGCAGAGGAACTGAAGGCTGACTGTTCTGTCAACATGTGCGAAGGAAGTCTTGGAAGAAGTTAATTATCCACGTCAAGCGAGGAATTGAAGGATTATGTTTTCACGAAAGCAAAGGTGAACATTGTGTGTAGGTCAGTACATTCTGCTTTTCATAACCTTCCATCTTCCGTCCTTTACATCCTCTAGCATCAACATTTATCCTGTCAGCAGAACTCCTGGGAGCTTCCCAGGGGGAGTGTGATGGTGAGCTGCTTTCTTGAACCGCTGCAGTCCACACAGTGTAGGATGGGAGTTGCAAGATCCCATGTGTCAGCCACCCTTGCGCGTCTAGGTGGTGGTGGTCACGGATTAGAAAGGTGCTGTCTTAGGAGTGTTGATGAGCTCCGATAATGTTGGTCCTTAAAAAGCAGACTGTACTAGTACATAGGCAGTGTTTCTGAAGGCACAGCTCTCCAAGATCAATTTTGTCCCTTCTTTAGGTTGGGGGGTTTCCCAGACAGCACACGAAGAATCAGCGGGAAAGGCATCCCCACGACTGCCCTCTGCCCCTCAGTTATTTTACATACAATTTTATTTTTCTGGCCCTCACACTAATTGGCCGTGAGCAGTGCTGGGACTACAAGCAGTCTGCAGATTCTAAGCTCCAGAGTCCAAGATCAGTTCATTGTGGGGACCTCATGGCAGGGAGGGGAGGTGAGGCTCGTATGGTAATGTTATAGAAAGCTAATGGGGTCTTAATGGATAAATCAGACAAGGAAGGAGCATCCAGTGAGGGGGAAGACCTTTTGAGGGAGCTAGAGGTGCACCCGATATGGAAAAGTAGATATTGAGGGATGTGTGCTTTCTACACCCCCTTCCCATTACCCCCCCCCCCCCCCCCCCCTCCCACCCAGAACCCTTTCCCGCCTGAGACCCCATCAGGCTTCCCTTCTGAATTGGCCACTTAAAGGCCTCAACTGGGGCACGGGTGGGCAAACCTCTGTCCAACCCTTACAAGGCAAATAATAGCCCGTGGGGCAGACTTAGTTGCAATAGTTCCTAATGGATAGGCTTATCAAGGATGTGGGGCTGGATCTTTCACTCCCCAGCAGCGTGTTCCTTGGCAGCACATGTTCACTGGCGGCGGGTTTCTCTAATCCTGCCACTTGTCGATGCGATTTCTGGGTAACCCACCGGTAGGGATGCGCTGCTGGCAGGAAGAGAGAATCCCAACGGCCGGAGGATTCCAGCCTTGATGTTTCATTGGAAGCAGGTATACTGAATACATGAAGACATTAAGGCACAGCACCTCTGGATGTATAGCCTACTGCCCCAAACTCCATTAGATGGAACGCTGAAATAATAAGGACTGGATTCGCTGATTGCCGACGCCGAAATCGCATTCGGCGATTGGCCGGAGAATCCCTTTTGATGCTGAAATCGGGGGACGGTGCCTGTTTTTGGATGCTCCGCCCCCTCCAAAAAGCCGTCATCGGTGAATATGCCGCACATCTTTGGGACAGCCTCAGGACATCACCTGAAGGCCCTCCCCTGATGCTCCGCCCCCGATGGGCCGACTTCCCGACGGCGTGAATCACTTGTGGTCTGAGGTTTCGTCAACCTCGTGTGGCAGGTGCACACTGTGTCCAGCGCTACCACACTCACGGCCAGGGGGGCATCGGTGGAGGCTGGGGGATTAGTGAGGGGTTGTCCAGGGGTGGCTTGGGGGGGTTTACAGGGGGGCACTATCTGGCAGGCCGGGTCCATGCGCGACCGTTGCCATGTTGTACGTCGCGAGCGCTGCAGGCCGCCGCCGTGCGCATGCGTTGCCACAGACCTGGCAATTCTCCGTCCGTATCAGCTTTAAGTGGCGCGGCTGCTAGCCCCCACAGGGCGGAGCATCGGTGCGGGGGCGCCGCCGACATTTTGGTCGGAATACTAAATACATGCTTCGGACATAGCCTCAAAATCGGAGAATCCAGCCCTAAATGTTTCTTTTGCTGAGTCTAAACGTTGTCTGCTAGAACTGGAATCTGGAGGAAAATCTATATAAAAACATTACCGAGATGTTACATCAATTTTTTTTAACTTTAAATGTTTCCAACATGTATTCATCTGCACACAGTGATGGTATATATTGGAAAGCAGAGGACAGTCATTCATTTAATTCTCCTACAAATACATGAATTTATGTGGCTCTATAATATTAATCACATTAGGATAAGCTCATTTAAATGCAAAACACTTAATCTTCAATAGGCAAGGGCAGCTGCCTGCTGTCAGATTACATTAAATCTTTGATTTACTCGGTGCATCATCAATAAGGAATCAGTAAATTTCGGGAATTGATACAGAAACAGTGCCACATAGCAGTAAGATGGAAATTATGCAAATGAAAAACAGTCATATGTGAAAGAATGACGTGCAAGTAGATAAACAGGGGGGAAATCATTAATAGTAGTAGAATTCATCCACTTCAAACAAATGGATATAATTTCTTCAACAGTTAAGGTGTATATAAAACATGGGCTAAATCTTCCGCCCTTCGAGGGCAAAAATACGAGCCCGGATTCTCCTTCCCGGGGACTGAGTCCCCATGCCGGCGGGAAAACCGGCACCAACGACTCCGGTGTCAACGGGCCCCCAAGGTGAGGTATTCTCCACGTATGTCCACTTTCTCGGTGGCTCGGTGGACGCCGGAGGCGTTGGCGCCGCTCCAGCCGGTGCTGAAGGGACTGCGCGAGTTCGCACATGCGCCAAAGTGCTGCCGTGATCTCGCCCATGCGTGGAACCGCCGGAATGTTTTTGCGCATGAGTGGGGGGTTCTCTTCTCCGCGCCGGCCATGGCGGAGCCCTACGACACAGGCCCTCAGTGGTCCCCGATCGCGGGCCAGGCCACCGTGGGGGCTCCACCTGGGGTCAGATCCCCTGCACCCCCCCCCCGAGGATCCCCCCCCTCCGCCAACTTACCTGCCAGGACCCACCGGTACATGAGCTGAGTGATTCACGCCGGTGGGACTGGCCAAAAACGGACGGCCGCTTGGCCCATCGAGGCCTGGAGAATTGCCGGGGGGGGCCGCTGTCAACGGCCCCCAACCGGCGTGGCGTGAATCCCGCCCCCAGCAGAAAAAGTTTGGCAGAGAATACGGCAGCCGGCATCGGGGCGGGATTTGCGCCGCCCCCGGGGATTCTCCGACCCGGTGGGGGGTTGGAGAATCCCACCTACGATCCGTGATCCAGCAGAGAATCGGGCGTCTGCCGAAAATCGAGGTCCGTGCCCATGCATCGAACCTTAGCTATGCTCTGGGCACCCCTGGGAATGGCAATGTGATCCTCACCCACCCCGGCATCCGCATGAAGAGAAGTTTCTAAAATACTTAACCATTGGAGAAAAAATGTAGCACTTGTTAAGGGTGCCTGCCAGAGCCGGGAGGGGGGCGGGGGGGGGGGGGGGGGGGGGGGGGGGGGGGGTGGAGAGAGTGACTTGTTGATGGCCTTGTGGATTCGGGGTGTCCTCCTCGAGGTCCGGGGTCCGGGTGGTCAGGCAAAGACCGCCATCGCTGCGGTAGTTGCGATAACAGCAACCATTTGGTTCAGGTTACAGGCACCTGTCTGCTCACTGTGGTGTCTGCTCACTGTGGTGTCTGCTCACTGTGGGTCTGCTCACTGTGGTGTCTGCTCACTGTGGTGTCTGCTCACTGTGTCCTGCAAATGTTCACAGAGTCTCAGGTCACTTGGGACCCCAACCAGGCCGCACCTCTGGAAACCCTCAGATCCCAGCTGACCCATCAACAGGATGGGCATGGCCAAGCTCAACTAGTGACACACCAGGTGCTGGCCCTCCTCAGTGAACCCATCAGAAGCTCAGCCTCACTGCAGGGGAAGCAGGGGAACAGCATAGCACACCCAGGGAAAGGGCACATGCACCTACCCCTCTCAGCTAATCCAATCCGCAGGACCACTAGCTGTCTCCATGTCCTGCCAGTCCACTGCGCCACTCCTCCCATCCATCCTGCCCCTAGAGAGGTTGTCACAATCTGTGTGTCACACCCGGAACTCACATCACATGCGGCTAAGTCCCCAGCAGAGCCCACCCCCCTCGCCCAACCCCATTCTTAGGACCTGCCCAAACACAAGCCTCTAAGTATGGAGACAATTGGTGACACATTGTGACCCTCTCCACTGCAAAACCTGCTGCCACCGTGCTGGCGGTATAACACACGGCCCACCCAGTGAGGACACCCACAGGGGAAACAAGACAGTGGCTGCAGAGTGTTCCACTAACCTGGGCTGCAGCAGCTACTCGTAACCCTGTGGACAGGGCTGGGTGGTGAGGATGGAGAACGGGTGCTACTTACTGATGGGATCAGTGGTGCAGTGTGGAAGGCAACATATTGGAGGGGTGGGAGGAGCTGAGAGGTGGGGGTGAGGTCAGGGGATGGGGAGCTGAGGTGGAACTCAGGATTGTCGTGTAACCTCTTGGAATAGGATGTGCAAGGGAATATTCATCTTGCTAACATCTGTTCTCCCCCCCCCCCCCCCCACAGAGAATGTATTTCTGAGTACATCCTGGAATGCTCCCCATCTACTTGGCCGCAGCTACCCTTGCGGACACACTGATGCTGCAGGCATAGGCACTGCTCGGGGAGGATCCTGCACAAGAGGAGCCTGCCCCATAGGAGCTGGGCCAGCCACTGAGGCTGGGGAGTGGGCAGCAACATGCCGAGGGGGAGGTGTGAAGGAGGCACTGCATCAAGCCACATTTACACCATGGAAGCCTGTCCTTCAAGGACCTGCGCCGTATGATGGTGCACCTGGAAACATGGCAGTATTGAGGAGGGCACCTGCTGCCAGTGGCTATGAAGGTGATGATCACCCTGAGCATCCTTGCCTCAGGGTCTTTCGAAGCGCCGAGCGGGGACCTGGCAGCTATATCCCAGACATCCGCGCACAGGTGCTTCTGTGCCATTACGGATGGCCTATGTGCTCGAGCAGCAAATTACATAAACTTCAGTCTAGACCAGCTACGCCAGAATGCCCTGGCAGCAGAGTTCGCCGCCATCACTGGCATGCCCCCAGGTCTAGGGGGTGATAGATGGTACATATGCCCCTCTACATGCACCAGCTCATCAGGGGGTGCCCTTCATCAATTGCAAGGGCTTCCACTCCCTGAACATGCAGTTAGCATGTGACCAACAGCTGCACTTAATGCACATCTGTGCCCGATACCCAGGCAACATGCAAGACTCTTATAAATCCTGGCACACTCGTCGGTTCCCAGCACCTTCGATGTGCTCCCTCGGGTGAGGGGTTTGTTCCCTGGCGACAAGTGTTATCTGCTGCCACCATGGCTAATGACACCTGTCCAGAGACCAATGCGGAGAACCATTACAACGACTCCCATGCAGCAACCAAGAATGTCATAGAGCGGTGCATGGAATTTTGAAGATGCAGTTCAGGTGCCTGGACCACTCAGGTGGGTCTCTCTAAGGGAGCCCTAGGAGGATCTCGCACATCGTGGTGGCCTGCTGCGTCCTACACAACATCGGGGGGGGGGGGGGGGGGGGGGCACGCTGGAGGAGATGGAGGAACGGCAGGCCTAATCGCACAAGGAGGAGGGTGATGATGGCCAGAAGGACCAGGGCCTGGAACAAGAGCAGGCACAGGAGGCTGACCATGCGTGCTGCAGGGCCGCCGCACGCGGGACACTTTACTCACCTCCAGGTTCACTGGCTTGTGGCCCTGGCCACTGACAGCTAATTCTTCCTGTGAGCCCCTATAGCCACTCACATCCTCCCCCTGTCCCACCTCCCCAAACACCATCCCCCGACCCTATCTCCCCCGTCCCCCTCCGAGGTTCCTACCAGCATCACAATAAGGTACTGGTCCTGGGCTGCCGGTCCCAGCGGGTCTTGTCCTTGCAACTGAGTGTCATAATATACATCCATGTATATAATGGTGTGCAGACAGGCAGTGATTGACACACAGGATGACCAGTAAGCACACGGAACACAGCAGCCAATCACCAGACAGGACACAACCACTATAAAGCCAGAGGGCACCAGTTTTCCCGCTCTCTCGGGATTCAGCCTCTGAGACAGTCAGAGCTCGTGAGCTAGCCAGTGCAAACACCATGTGGTAGCTAGTAAGTCTGGGTCAGGCTAGCATCAGGTCTCCAGTCAAGTCAGCATAGTGTCAACCCACAGTTGGACATGTAAAATAGTTAGATGTTAAATAAAATCGTGTTGCATCTCATCAAGTGTTGGAAGTCTGTCTCGCGCTACACTGCATCAAGCGCAGTCCACATAGACCCAGCCTGCCCAACACATCACTGAGGATGATGACTCTTTGCTGTGAGTTCAGCTCTGATTCTGCTCACCATTTAACAAATCCTGACTCCAACCTTCGGTATCACATTCATCGTCTTCCTTCACTGCAGACCTGTCCGCCTGCTGAGGATCATAGCGCTCGCCACCACTGCCACCTCCACCCAGTCCCGATTGAGGTCAGTGGGTGGTAGCTTCCTACCCACCCTGGGGAAGAACGTGTCCCACCTCTCCCCCACCCCACCATGCATCCTGTCCAGCTCGCCATCAGTAATCCAAGGGGCAACTCTTCTCGTGCCATCCTCCTGGCTGGAATGAGAGTGTGTGGTGATTGAAGTCCTTATAAACAGCTCCAACTTGTCAAGCTCTCCAGTGCCAATTCCGGCCCCAGTGAATCTGACGCCAACAGGAATTAGAATTGCTGTAGTTTCTCGTGGGCAGAGTGCTTGCTCATTAGCATGTCCTAAATTGCTCCGAAACTGACCTCCCCACAACGGGAATGAGAAACTCTCCCATCTCAATCCCGGCATCAACACCTGGGGCTGGATTCTTCTGCCCCACCTGCCGCAAGAATGCCACCTGCGAGACGCGGACAATGGAGAAGCCTATTGATCTCAGGAGGGATTCTCTGGTCGCCAGGCAGAAGCGGCCGGAGAATCCCACCCTCAGTTTCTGAAATGGAGAATTTCGCCCCATGTTCCCTTTGAAATGAAAATGAGCATTAGAAGAAAAATAAAATTTAATCATCAAAATCGTTTTCTCGGGTAATGTAATTTGAATTAATAATAGTCTTTATTGTCACAAGTAGGCTTGCATTAACACTGCAATGAAGTTACTGTGAAAAGCTCTGAGTCGCCACACTCCTGCGCCTGTTCGGTTACACTGACGGAGAGGTCAGAATGTCCAGTTCACCTCACAGAACATCTTTTGGAACTTGTGGGAGGAAACTGGAGCACACGGGGGAAACCCACACAGACACAAGGAGAATGTGCAGCCGGGAATTGAACCTGGGACCCTGGCATTGTGAAGCAACAGTGCTAACCACTGTGCTACCGTGCCTCCCATCCATTTAAGCCCACGCTTCCACTCTATCCCCATAACCCAGTAATGCCACCTAACCTTTGGACACTAAGAGGCAATTTAACATGGCCATTGCACCTTACCTACACATCTTTGGACTGAGGGAGGAAACCGGAGCATCCGGAGGAAATCCACACAGACATGGGAGAAAGGGCAAACTCCGCACAGTCACCTGAGGCCAGAATTTAACCCGGGTCCATGGTGCTGTGAGGCAGCAGTGCTTACCACTGTGCCGCCGAGCCACCCATCTTGTTTTTTAGACTTGAGTTCTCAGCAGATACTGATTTGGTCTCACACTCTCATCTGGTTTGAGATGATATTCTCAGAGTAGACACTCAAACCCGATAAACACAGTACTCCTCAAGAATCTGTCAATGGTTTTGCATGCAGCAACATGTTGCAAATTGGTGCTGGCTGGCGTGCACCAGCTGAGATGAGTGGCTGTTGAGTATTGTCTAAGATCTGGAACTCCAGATTTGCATTCTTGCAATTTCATTGGGCTCACGGATGAATTTGTCCCCTCGGTATGATTATTTCCCACCATAAAGCCTCAACTTTACTTTCAAGGGCTTTATTTTTGCATTGTCATGTTGAGCATGGAGGCGGAAGTGGAGAATTGCGGAGGAACCAGAGAATACCGGTTCGGGCCCGCTAATAATATGTAAATTGTGTTTACTGTATGAGCATTCTGGAACGCATTGGCGCCACTGTCGAGGTGATGGAGAATTGCGATTTGGCATCAATTTGGTGCCCGCCATGATTTCATCTCCATCTGGGCTCATCTCCTATGGAGCGTGCATCCTCATCCTGTAAATACTCCCTTCACCACCCACACATGCCAGGCATCCTTATCATCTGCTCTGGCATGTGCCTTTCCCACATTTTCTCAGTCTGTCTTTATACAGGTCAAGCTGGCACAGAAAAAAGGGAGAGGTTCCTGACCAGAGTGACTGACATCAAACTCCTCACAGAGTTCGAGAATCAAACCGTCAAGCTTGCCGGAGAGGACATCGACTGTGTCTGTGCTGACAGTGAGGTTGGGGGCAAACATCCAAATGAAGAGATCATGCACCAGTTCATTCTTCACATGGCCTTACAGTGAGTTATTTGTCCTGTTTATAGTCGCTTGACATACACTGACTAGCTCTCCCTTCTCTCCCAGGCACCTCTGGAAAGCTCCCGACAGTGTCCACAGCCCCAAAGATATCTTGGATGTGGAAGCAGAGCGCAACCCCGTAGGATACCCGTCATAGTGCTCATCACCACATTCCATAGTGGAGTCACCGATTTGGAGGTTAAGTGCCGACGCCGGCGTGGGAACTGTGGCATTTTACAATGCATAAATCGGCGACCTGTGAGGGGCTAGCAGCCGTGCCGAGTGAAACCCCCGGCTCCCATGACAAACACGGCTGTAAAATGGCTGGGTCCATGGCCGCACATGCACACAGCGGCGACCTGCAGCAGTCACGCCGTGAAACATGGCGCTGGCCGTGCATGGATCCAACCTGGCAAATACTGCCCCCTGGTCATCCTCCACCAGTCCCCCAGCCCTCGCAGAAGCCTCCCCATGCGGCACTGGACACAGTTTGCAGCCACCACACCAGGTTCCCAACCGCTGATGCCACAAGTGAACTGTGCCATCAGGAACTCTGCCCATTGGCAGCAGTGAATTGCGGAGGCCGTGGAGTATAGAGGATCAGGCTCGCTAATGATATGCCAACGGTGCTTAAATGGCGCGCGGCGAGCAACTCATTTACGCCATTTTCAGGGTGCCAGAGGGTCCCAATTTGGCATCAAACTGGCACCTACCGTGGTTTTGGCATCGGAGGCTATTCTCCGCCTAATCGCATTCCGTGATTTTGGAGTCGGCCAACGATGAATCCCGCCCCATAACTCTGCCCAGTCGTAGTCAGATGATGAGCCTCCAGACTCTACCCTAAATCAGTTGCTGGAGCTGCAGTAACAGTCAAGGGAATTTTAGGAGCTGCACTCCTCCAGTGAGAGACCCTTTAAGAGTAACACAGCTGAGGAAGGGTCAATGCAGTCAATGATGCCCTGCACTTGTTGGAATCTGGATATCAGAAATGCCCAGTGCACTGAATTGTTTCATCTCTGTTGACATTGGTGTAATTGTGGGCCTTGACAAAAAGGGCATCTGTAACCTCATGAATGTTTTTGTACATGGATGAAGAGAAATCCTGCAGAGGTCACCAGTGGAGCCTTGGAAGGAGACAGTGGCGTAGAGGTTCAGAGCGGTGGTTACTTTCACAGCTACCAGCAATGGATGCCCTTCCAGTCCCTGTGCCACAAATTCCTGGAGAATCTGACAAATGTGAGTCACCAGATCTCTGGACATGTAGAGTCTTTAGGGATACTGGTTCTTGCTCATCTGTGGATAAGAAAATTATTTCTCCCCCCCGGCCCACCCCCACCCCACCACTGAAAATGACCACCAGTATGACAATGCTTTGGTCAGGAACTTCGAAGCACTGTTTTCAGCCCAGGTGTTGACATCCCCATTCACTGAACTCTGATACTACACTCGTAGGAATAAACATGGGCTGAGAATTTCTGAAGTGAGGGCTGAGGCTTCTCATCAGTGAACCTTCTAGAACCTACTTTCCAACAGGCTTCTGGAGCTTGTCAATTTGCCCAATTGATCTGAAGTTTGTCATAATTCTCGGGAACTTCCACACTGCGAACAAGGGGTCAAAACAAGGAGACTGATAAGGCAAGGGCATCATTGCTTCATTTCCTGATTCCCAACACTGCCATTGAAAGATTCCTAACACGTCTCAACTGGGCATCAGTCCTCATTTGGGAATGCACAGTTCAGTTGGGTGTCATTTTAATCATCCCACCAGTGCATGTGCCAGCTTCCAATCCCTCCACAGAGTCCTCACCAGCAGAGCTTCTGCTCATTTTAATTTAAATCTGCATTATCGCTGCAGGTTGGAAGATGATGTTTCAGGACTCTCACTGCCTGACCAGTTTGGACCCTCCCTGTGATCATCCCAGAGATTAATGTTGAGGTTTCCCTCCCTCACAGACCTCCCCATCCACCCCCTGTATTCCTTGATCACATTGTGCTTCTGGTGCCTGGCCATTTGTTAGTCACTCAACATTTTGAAGTGGATGTGGCTACACACCATTTGGACCTCACCTCTCCCCATCTTGAGGCCACTTCCATTGTTCAACATATGCCCTGCACCCTCCCCCCCAGTCATGTGTCTGAATGCAACCTTCCCCACTTGTAACCTCCAGTGCAGGCCTACCCCTGTAGCCCCTTCTCTTGTCTGAGGCCAGTTCCCCCCCCCCCCCCCCCCCCCCCAATTTTCCTTAGTATATCCCTAACACCGCAGCCCCTCATCCTGCCTGAAGCCACTTACCCTTTTCCTCAGTACAGGCCTAGCCCTGCAGCCCATAAAAAGCACCCCTGCCTTACTGCTGGTCTGGTAGGTAGAGACTTGCCTGTGACAACCCGCTGAATGTGAAGTGGTGCTGCCTGCAAAGCCTGGCACTGATTCCAGCAAGCACTGCGCGTTACACGGCAGGTGAACTAACCTAGAGTGTGAAGCGACCATTGCCAGCTGCATGTCACATATCCCATTGTAAAACACATTGTTGAAATCTGTCCCAATGATCCAGCATTGGGGGTAGGGGGTGTGATTCCATTGAGGAGACCTTACAATGACACGCAAAGATATTGAAATGACATTACCAACATGACAAGCAACCTCAGGCGTATACAAACAACACACTAGGCTGTTCCTTCACTGCAAACGATCGATCGGAAAGATGGGATCTCACTACCCGCGCAAAGTACAGACCGACCATCATTCCCAGAGGTCCACTGATTTCTAACAATGGAGATGAAACAATGACAGTTACCATGGCAACACTTCCCGTCGAGGGAACATCACCCAGACGAACAGTCAATTACAACGTATATGCTTAGCATTAGGAGATCTGCACGATTCAATGACTATGTATGCAATACATTTTCAGAGACTTACTAGAATAAGAAACAGTTTGTTAATGCATTAGAACAGTTGTTGTATAGTGGGTTATTTGGGTAATTCACAGTTACGCATGAGAGAGCATGCAAAGTTGTCTGTTATTCGTTAGGGAGAGAGGATGTTTAGGTTATGAAATGCAAACATTACTACATGTCCTACCTGGCTTGCGCTGTCGTGTGCCCTCTATCAAGAGGGAATGTCTGAGAGAAAGCATGCTACATGCCTTTCAATAAAGACATTACACTAAAAGACTGCAGTTTTTGAGCTCGTAACAGGTGTCACATTTGGCATTCTCCACTCCTCTGGTATCTCCCCCATATCTCGGAAAGATTGAAAGATTAAGAGTAGTTCTTCCTTTATCTCCCTGCTTGCTTGAACAACCTGGGTCATATGCCATCCAGATTAGGTTAATTATCTACCTTAACAAAACCAACCTTTCCAGTATCTCCTCTTTTTCAATTTCACACTATCCATTACCTTTACTGTCTTCAGTTATCCCATTTTTGTTGAATTGCTCTTCCTTAGTAGATACTGATGCAAAGAACACATAGCCTTGCCCCGCACCTCTGAGCATATACGACTCCTTTTGTCCTTAACATTGCCCACTGCACCTCTTATTAACTGCTTACTGTTTACATGCAATAGAAGATTTGAAGTTCCCTTTTGTGTTGCCAACTATTTGAATCTCACTCTGGCAAGATTTTTAAGTCCCGCCCAATCCAGGACTGGAAATTTCCACTTGAGGTCGACTGACCTTTTGTTTGTCCATCAAATTCATCATCCTACCTGCAATACACTCGTGACGAGAAGTTTCATGCATCTTTCTTTGCCAGTCTTATTTTCCTCTTCACCTCCCCTCTTAACCTATTGTACTCAACCTGGTTCTCACTTGAAGAATTCACCTGACATGTAACATACACTTCCCTTTTTTGATTCAGCCTTTAGAACATAGAACAGTACAGCACAGAACAGGCCCTTCGGCCCTCAATGTTGTGCCGAGCCATGATCACCCTACTCAAACCCACGTATCCACCCTATACCCGTAACCCAACAACCCCCCCTTAACCTTACTTTTATTAGGACACTACGGGCAATTTAGCATGGCCAATCCACCTAACCCGCACATCTTTGGACTGTGGGAGGAAACCGGAGCACCCGGAGGAAACCCACGCACACAGAGGGAGGACGTGCAGACTCCACACAGACAGTGACCCAGCCGGGAATCGAACCTGGGGCCCTGGAGCTGTGAAGCATATATGCTAACCACCATGCTACTCTGCTGCCCTTTGTCATGCAAGGAACCCTGTTTTTGACTAGCTTGTATCTGATGCATGGAAACATAGGAACATAGCATGTAGCATCACTTCAGGGGCTGGTTTAGAACACTGGGCTAAATCGCTGGCTTTTAAAGCAGGCCAACAGCACGATTCAATTCCCGTATCAGCCTCCCCGAACGGGTGCCGGAATGTGGCGACTAGGGGCTTTTCACAGTAACTTCATTGAAGCCTACTCGTGACAATAAGCAATTTTTTTTTTTCCTTAAACATCATCCATTGTTCCATTACAGTTTTACCTATCAGTCCCTCGTTCCATTTGATCCAAGTCAACTTCCTTCTAATTGTATTTAAATTAATCTTCTTCCAATTTAGAAGTTCTGTATTAAATTGTTCTTTGCATTTATGCATTATTAATCTGAACCTTGTGATACAATGATTACTCTTACCCAAAAGTTCCCCCATAGATACTTGGGCCACTTTATTCAATACATTTCCCAGCTCCAGACCCAGCAATACCTCCTTTCTAGTTGAGCCAAGAACATGCTGATCAAGGAAGTGTTTTTGAACACATTTCAGCAATTCCTCTCCATCCTTGCTCTATTTTATCATTATCTCAATCAACATTTGGTTAATTAAAGTCCCCCTGTATCCCCACTCTACAGTTCTTTGTATGCACTGTCCACTGTAAAGGAAATTTCCCAATGCCTTGCAAGGAAATTAAAAAACTTTCAGTGACTAATGTACTTTGAAGGAATGTTGGTATAAATGCTTGTAATTCGAGGCATTGCAGCCACCTAGACCATTTATCGGTAGATTACAGAGTATGCTGGAGAAAGCAATTTGAGATAAGAAATAATGGGAAAACTATTTAACAGGGTGAAACAAATAAATGAGGTGAATTTGAACCTAAACTTTAAAATTCAGGGATCAGATTTTTCTATTTATAATTCACGTTTCTTAAGCAGATTTTGCCTTAAAGTGTTACCATTTTTCTGCAATTGTCTAGAATTCAAATTTTGAATTGATTTGATTAAAAGGAATCCTGAGGATTCCAACTTTGTCCAATTACTATTTGCCAATAACTTCAAAGATTATCCTGCCTATTGATTGGCATGATTGATGTCAGTGTTCTGATCGGTTTTAAATTATACCGAAGGATTAGTTACCAGTTGAGTGCTCTCCCTGGATGTGGGCTTGAACTGTATAAAAATAGAACTTATACAATCCTGAGTGGAAAAGCAAAAGCCACCCAGCCTTGTCTCCTGTTCAGTAAAAAATCTTAATCTAGTTTAGCAAAAAGATGTATCATAGGAATGAGAAAAGGTTTGAAAGATATTTATTTTAATAGGTATCTTTGATGATTTGAATCCATGTTGATGTTTATTAGGCTGGGATCTATTGGGTGGAATCAAATGCCCTCCCCTGAGGTGAGTTTGGAGGTGGGGAAGGGGACATTCAATTGGGCAGGATGGTGGTGGATGAAGATCCCACTGCCTTTATGCCTCTGTCCCAATGAAACCAAAGGCGAGAAGGCTCATGGGCGGCCACCCCATAGATCCATAGAATTCCTACAGTGCATAATGAAGCCATTTGACCCATCGAGTCTGCACTGACCCTCTGAAACAGTAGCCTATCTACGCCCACTCCACAGCCCTCTTCCCATAACCCCATCTAACCTACACATCTTTGGACACTAAGGGGCAATTTGGCATGGCCAATCTATCGAACTCCACATCTTTGGACTGTGGGAGGAAACCGGAGCACACGGAGGAAACCCACTCAGATAGGGGGAAAAAGTGCAAACTGCACACAGTCACCCAAGACAGGAATCAAACCTGGGTCCATGGCACTGTCAGGTAGCAGTGTGCCACTGTGCCACCTTATGGCAACAATTAAACCTCACTTAAGGTCCTCATTCACTGCCATTGATATTTAAAGCACAGGAGGCTGAGGCAGTCACCATGCAGGAAACGCAAGAAACATTCCCGGTTGATTTTGCTCGCAGGCTCAAAGGGATGGCAGGAGGGATGCAGAGGAGCATTGTTCAAAGGCATTCAATGCCCATTCAAGGGATCCGACATCGAGGCGGGAGAGGCATGCTGAGAGCTATGCCTCTCCTTTCTTCCAACACTCCCTGTGACTCCCAGCAACCCCAGTGCCCCCGCCAATTCCCCCCCCCCCCCCCCCCCCCCCCCCCCCGGCCACTCTGAGCCTGGCTATTCTTCCCACATTCATTTGAGGCCTCAATTTCAACTCTAGGCCAATATTACCTAGGATTTCCTGGTAAAACGTAAGGAACATGAAAACCAGGTAAATTAGTCTTTTTTTTATTTGTTCTTGGGCTGTGGGCGTCACTGGCTGGACCAGCATTTGCTGCCCATCCCTAATTGTCCTTGAACTGAGTGGCTTGCTAAACCATTTCAGTGGAGAGCAGTTAAGAGTCAACAGCATTGATGTTTGGTCTGGTGTCAAGTGTTGGCCAGACCGGGGAAGGACAGCAGATTTCCTTCCGTGAACCAGATGGGTTTTTACAATAATTGGCAATGGTTTCATGGTCACCATTAGACTTGGAATTCCAGATTTTTATTGAATTCAAATTTCACCATCTGTCATGGTGGGATTCGAACCTGGGACCCATTACCCTGGGTACCTGGATTACTAGTCCAGTGACAATATCGAACCATCAAAATATTTCCTGGTGTGATAAGGGTGGTACGGTAGGACTGTGGTTAGTACTGCTGCTTCCCAGCGCCAGGGACCCGGGTTCGATTCCCAGCTTGGGTCACTGTCTGTGTGGAGCCTGCACATTCTCCCCATGTCTGTGTGTGTTTCCACCGGGTGCTCCGGTTTCCTCCCAACAGTCCCAAAAGACATGCTTGTTAGGTGAATTGGACATTCTGAATTCTCCCTCAGTGTACCCAAACAGGTGCCAGAGTGTGGCGACTTGGGGATGTTTTACAGTACCTTCATTGCAGTGGTAATGTAAGCCTACTTGTGACACTAATAAATATTATGCGGAGGAAACCCACACAGGTACATGGGGAACATGCAGACTCCGCACAGACAGTGACCCAAGCCAGGAATTGAACCTGGGATCCTAGCGCTGTGAAGCAACAGTGCTAACCACTGTGCTACCGTGCCGCCCGATACAGCAGAAGTTCACTGTAATAACACAAATGGAAGGAAATAGTTTGCTGGTTCAAAACATTAAGATAAATAGCATGAGTTAGAGAATTGATAAAATGAGCTTCAAAATATCTCCCATTGAAAAATACACATCATGAAAATGAAGCATGTATACAGTTTTTTGAATTACTGCTTAGGGTACAATATGGAATGAAATGTTTTATATTGTGCAGCAACATCTTTTGGATGACAGTTGTTAATTTGAGCTGTCAATCTCACATCTTTGGCCCATTCCCCTTGGCTGAGGGATATTGAGTAAAGAGCTGAAAATAGCAAAACCAATCAAATTTTTTTTTAAATCTCATACATATTCATGTCGTGGAAACTTTTACTGAGCTTATTAAGCTCTTGAGTTTTTTGTGAAATCAGACAGAATGTAGTGAAGCTAATTGAAGAATGAAATAACTAGACAAAACTACACCCCCTTTATATCATTATAATCTATGCAAATATCTATTCCACCTTTGGGATCCAAATATCGTTTTGCTGTGGAATACAGAAGTAAATAATTGTGCCTCTGGGAGGAAGGGATGACAAGGAAGTGCAGTTGAGACTGGTGTTCTTCAGGGATCTTCAGTAGAATCACCCTGACATGAATTCTGTTGAGTTTTAAGTAGCAGTCCTGCCTTCTCTCCGTTCCTTATTCAAGTAAGTTTATTTTTAAAAATTACTTTGCATGTGGAAGGCAGTCCCATTTATTGGCACTGGCTACCTCAATTTAAACCAAAGCAAGAAAATACTGGATAATCTCAGCAGTTCTGACAACATCTCTGGAGAGGGAAAGGAGCTGACGTTTCGGGTCTGGATGACTCTTTGTCAAAGCACCTGGGCGGGATTCTCAGTCAGCTGATGTCGGAATTGGGAAATGTGATTGGGCGGAGAATCGGCTTTGATGCCGAAATTGTGGTGGGCACCGGTTTTACGCCAAATCGCAATTCTCTGGTGTTTCGACAGTAGGTTCAATGCGTTCCGCTCCACACGTGCAGTAAACTCCCTTGGCATATCATTAGCGGGCCTGACTCGGTATTCTCCGTGGCCTGCGTGATTTTCCGCCTCCACCGGTCCGAATTCCCGACAGCGAGGTTCACGTGTGCTTTTAAAAATCATGAAACAGGTGCCGTGGTGGCTGAGGGAGATTGAGGGGGTATGGAAACTGTCCAACATCGCCATAGTTTGGCCACTGGCCTGGTCCTCTGCCAGGGCCTAGGGGAGTAGCGGGGAGTGGTCAGGAGATGAGCTGTGGGGTCAGGATGGAAGGGCATGGAACACCATTGCCGCAGCATGCAAGGCAGTAATGCTGCTGCGCATGCCGCTGACTGCCCACTGTGAACCTAAAACCACAGGTCATATGGGTGTCTCCCCAGGCCACCCCCCCAGGTGACTTCTGGCCCCAGCCGAATGATTAGTAGGATGGGTACTCTCCAGTGCAACCAATGCCACCTTGTTTGCTGGAATGAGTGTGTGTGGGGAGTGAAGTGTGTATCTCCGGCTGCAGCTTTTCAGCTTCCTGAGTGTCAATCACAAATCCTGCGCCCTTTCTCTTTGGAATCTCTTGTGTTCCACGTGGCACCGGTGCTAGCCCCCCTCAAGGGGGTCCACCCTGACCCCACAGCTCACCTCCTGGCCACTCCCCGGCACTTGTTTCATGATTTTTAAAGTAAGAAGTCTTCCAACACCAGGTTAAAGTCCAACAGGTTTGTTTCAAACACTAGCTTTCGGAACACAGCTCCTTCCTCAGGTGAATGAAGAGATATGTTCCAGAAACATTTATACAGACAAAGTCAGAGATGCCGGACAATGCTTGGAATGCGAGCATTTGCGGGTAATCAAATCATTACAGATCCAGAGATAGGGGGTGATCCCAGGTTAAAGAGGTGTGAATTGTCTCAAGCCAGGACAGTTGGTAGGATTTTGCAAGTCCAGGCCAGATGGTGGGGGGTGAATGTAATGCGACATGAATCCAAGATCCCGGTTGAGGCCGCACTCATGTGTGCGGAACTTAGCTATAAGTTTTTGCTCGGCAATTCTGCGTTGTAGCGTGTCCTGAAGGCCGCCTTGGAGAACGCTTACCCGTAGATCAGAGGCTGAATGCCCTTGACTGCTGAAGTGTTCCCCGACTGGAAGGGAACATTCCTGCCTGGTGATTGTCGCACGATGCCCATTCATTCGTTGTCGCAGTGTCTGCATGGTCTCGCCAATGTACCCATCCGCCCTGTCACCTTCCCCAACTGCATCCTCCCAATCGCATCTTTTATCTCCTGCTCCATTATCGCTGCTTCTAATGTAGCCCTGACCCCTCCCCTAACATTGGGTACTCCAGCCCATCTAGAAACTCCAGCATTTCCCGGTCTCCCCCAGGTGGCTCTGACCTGTACAACCTCTCATATAATTCCTCAAAGACCTTGTTCATCTGATCCGGAGCCACCACCAACATCCCTGCCCTGTCTCCTGCAGCATTGCTACATCGGCTTTCAAACTTTTTTCGAAGGTGAATCTAAGGAAGGAGCAGTGCTCTGAAAGCTAGTGTTTGAAACAAACATGTTAGACTTTAACCTGATGTTGTAAGACTTCTTACTGTGTGTAGTACTGTATGTCAACAACGACACAAGAGTGTGGAATGGTAAATGAAGGCTTTAATAAGCAGAGAACTAGCCAGTTACCGAGACGTGTGCTTACTGAGTGCCACCTACAGGGCGTCACCTTTATACGGCTTCCTGGTGGGCGGAGCTGGAGGCGGAGCCAGAGGTGGAGTCCCCCAGGGTTCCAAACCCGGTCTTAAAGGGGCATCACCTACATGGTATTAAGGGTACAGTAACCATTCATCACATTCAACCCCTGTTAAAAAAAAATGCAAAGTCCGTCGGGGGTGAAGTGGAATCACATGACTAGACTTTTTGGCGGCTGGATCGTCCTCGTCGACCTTCTCTGCTTGGGCGATGGTGCGGCGGACACGGACGTCTTTGGTGAGGGTACATCCGGGAGCATGGTGGTCGGAGCTTTCGTCGGGGTAGGGGGTCTGGGGGCAGGGGGAATAGCTGGGTGAATAGCTGGGGCTGGGGTAGCGGCACCTGCGGGGAGTGTGGAGGGGGGCGCTGGGGGGTGGGGAGCGGTCGGTGTCTACCGACGGGGTGGGGGTCCTGGGGGGGGCATCAGTGGGGGAACAAGCGCGAGGCGGGGGGGGGCATCAGTAGTGGGGGAACCAGCGGGCACCAGATCCCAGAGGAAAACCGTGTCTTGTCTGCCATCAGGGTGCTCGACGTAGGCGTATCGGGGGTTCGCATGTAGCAGTCAGAACCCTCTCGACCGGGGGTCTGTTTTTTGGCTCCTCGCTCACCTCCGGAGAAGAACAGGTCCCGGAGTCGTCAGCCAAGGTGGAAGCGAGACCCCGGAGGTGGACTTCCTGGGGAAGACAAACAAGCGGTTGTGAGGGATCTCATTCGTGGCCATGCAGAGGAGCGATCTAATAGAGTGGAAGACATCGGGTAGGACCTCCTGCCAATGGTTGGGAGACTTCTCGACTGTAGGGCCAGAAGGACAGCCTTCCAAACTGTCACGTACTCCTTCTCCATCTGCCCATTTCCCCGTGGGTTATAACTGGTCGTTCTGCTCGAGGCGATGCCCCTGCTGAGCAGATGCTGACGTAGCTCATCACTCATGTTGGGGCAGGGAACAGCGAATGGGAAGCGGGAGAACTCATCGATGATGGTTAGGAAGTAGATATTGTGGTTGCTGGACGGGAAGTTAACGTGAAGTCACGCTTAGTCACTCAAAGGGCCTTTACCACCACAAGGTTCAAAACCGAATACTGATCAATGACTCGATACACCAGTTAGTAAGTTTGAAATCAATGCACATTTATTTACACACACAGTCAATTATTACTCATGCACAAACTCTACTTACTAAACTACAACTACTACTAAAAGCCTATACTTAGCTTTGGGGGGCCACTCAGTCAGAGGAACAATGGCCGTTGTCCGGTTCTGATACTGCTGGCTTTGAACTGGTATAGAATAGTAGCTAGGAGCACCTATCTCGTAGCGTGCGTTGATCTTAGACTTACTTGGCTGGTGCTTGGCGGCCTCTCGTTGCTGAGAGCCAAATGCCAAGGTGAAGTTCAAGAGTTCTTCAGAGAGCTTCAGAGAGTGCGTTCTGACCTTGGGGACTCTGTTTTACACCCCAAGGGGTTTCGCGCCATTCTGGGTGGACCCTGGACTTGGTCCCAATTTATTGGGCCATGTCCCAATCATTTGTATCGATTCTCTCCAATAACGGGGTCGTTCCCCGATCGCTGGGTGGGCCCTAGGTAACCGTTGGCCTGCCTTTGTTTTAGTCTCCACTGGCGCCGGGGAGTCTGCCCTGGTACCGATTGTTTAAATGTTTCTCTTTTGTCACCGGAGATAGCTCATTACTATGCTAATGGCTTGTAGTTTCAGTTCTGTCTGGGCTCTGCAAGTTCCAATCCACAGGAAACCTTGTGCCTGCTTGTTTTTCTAGTGCTGTCCATTTTTCCCTGTACTCTTTGCGAGTGTCCATTTTGGAATCGGGACGTGGCCACCCCAGGTGGCTACACGCCCTCCTTGTGATCCTCAACGTGAAGCATGAAGGATCAAATTACTGCAATGTCTTCGTTCTCTGACCAAGCTGGGGACCCATGATTAGGCTCTACTCTGACCTTAACTATGCAACATATTTTTAACTAAACAATTTTACATACATACATCATCAAAACTCTACGGGGCGCTATTGCATTAAGGACATGCATTAAAAAATAAAAAAACTGGAACCTCTAACTATTCGCAATAAACAATCCTCATTCAAACAATTCAAAAATATCCTAACATCTTAACTGTACAAAAATAGCAGCATTCAAATTTCTCTGGTTCGGCAGTCAAACGCAGAGTTCACATTTCTTTATTGAACAAACGAACACACACAAAATAAAAAAACAAATGTACTTTAATCCATGTCAAGGGGTTCGTGGGTCTGGTGGAAACCGAAAATAGGGGATCTAATTCTGCATACTGCGGTAGGAGAGCGGTAGGCTCTCCTTCGCCATTTCTTCATTTGAATGGTCTGCACAACACTGCAAAAGTGTCGCCAGTGCTAAAAGTGCTTCTACAACATACGAGAGGGAACACCAAGTGATAAACTTATCACACCAGGTTGGGGTACTGTTGACTGTTGCTGGCCTCTGAGTACTGTGGGACAGTGAATCATTGACGGCCTGTAGGGTGGGGGTGAGGGGGTTAGCGTTCACGCGCAACCAAAGGGATCCTGCTTGTAGCCATATAACAAAGATGGAGGTCGTCTTCATCTTTCCTTCTCTTCTTGTCTTTCTTCTCTTCTCGTCTTTCTTCTCTTCTTGTCTTCTTCTGGAATCCTGTGAACACAAGCATAATACCTGTCATTATCTTGCTTAAGATCTTGTGTGTTTGTCTGTCTGTCCTTTATTGTCAATTACCCTTTATAATTGGTCACCATCTGTGACTCACGGAGAGAATAGGCGGGCCCTAGGTAACCATTGGCCTGCCTTTGTTTTAGTCTCCACTGGCACCGGGGAGTCTGTCCTGGTACCGATTGTTTCAATGTTTCTCTTTTGCCCCCGGAGATAGCTCATTACTATGCTAATGGCTTGTAGTTTCAGTTCTGTCTGGGCTCTGCAAGTTCCAATCCACAGGAAACCTTGTGCCTGCTTGTTTTTCTAGTGCTGTCCATTTTTCCCTGTACTCTTTGCGAGTGTCCATTTTGGAATCGGGACGTGGCCACCCCAGGTGGCTACAGAACTAGCATTCATTTCCAGCAAACTGTGTTTTCTACCAACATAGTACATGCACAGTTGTACTAACGTGACATTATTGCGAGTAATGGATTCTATTTGCTGGTGATGTCTGTGTGCACAATTCTGTTCATTTCATTGATTTTCAGTGAATTGCACATCCAGCCATTCAAATTGAAGTTGTCGAATCTTAGTTCAAAAGTTCATACAATTCCCTCGCGGGATCCTAATTTTCCTTTGATTGCCGACAACAATGCTGTTCTCTTACCCAGCACAAGCGGCTGATAAATAAAAAGGTAGCAAAGACAGAACGCAAGTTATTTTCCTGTGCAAACACCAAAATGTCTCATTTTGTTCCTTGTTCAACATGAATACATGCTAAAGTTCATATAGAGTTGTAAAATTGTCTGAAGCAAGTGACAATGGGAAAAATGGATTATTCCAGAAGCTGATGAAGCTCTTGCATAATTAGATAGTGAAGCAGCACCCTGAGGTTTGTGTGGCACCTCACTGCTCTCATTGTGTTAAATATGCAGTGGTATTGGGAGTTTCTTTATATTCCTTACTTGAAAGAAATATACTACATGAGGTGGTTTGAGAGCTGGTCCAGTTTCTATGCATGTGTGGCCTTAACCACCCTAGTAAAGAATATTCAGATACTCAGAATATGCAATAAAACAAAGCTGCACACTGAAGTGGGAAGGTGGGGGTGGGGGGGTCAGAAAGCTCAGTCAGCTGGCAGGCTAGCTCATGATGTACGGGGGGGGCACCAACTGCACCGGTTCAATTCCTGCACCAGCTGAGGTTCTCCATGAAGGCTGTGCCTTTTCAACCTCACCTGAGATGTGGTGGCCTTCAGGTTAAATCGTGACCAGTCAACTCTCTCTCAAACTGATCCTCGGGGACTATGGCAGCTTTCATTTTATTTCACACTGAGGTTCAATGTCACTAATTTTTCAGCGGCCATCTTTACAGCAAACTTGAGTTGACAGAAGACGCAGGCTCTGAATGCCATTTTTATTCTTTGGTAGAAATTTGGCGTGATTGCATATAGGTCCTAATCGCCTACCCTCTCTGAATTTCAAGAGCCCTGCAACTGCCCTATTCCTATTGCTGATATCCTCCAGTCAGACTTTAATTTACTTAAGGACCGCTTCCAGTGATGCAGCAATCCAATCTTCAAGGCCTCTTTTCCAGCAAACTGCTGAGGACGTCAATTCAGTGTTCATTTAGTTCCAACCACAATGAGGAATGAGGCCCAATATCAGTTGCACTTCTGGCCTATTCATTCAGGCACGGGGAGTCAGCATGCCCATTTTGTGACCACCACTACCCCACTACCTGATAGCAGAACAAAGTTTATTCTGAAAACCCTTATTATATTCTTAAAATGTTTTGAACATGTAACATCTGCATTTGAGAAAAATAGCTTTTTTCTTAAAATAATCTAAATTCAAGAGTTTCCTTGTGAAGTTTTTGATTTGAAAATTACTCCATGGGGTACGAGTGCATAAACACTTAACATCCTTATATGGTATTCTTTTCAACAGTATTTAATGGAAGTTTAATGCCTGCGACATTAAAGTAGCAGAAAAAGAAATTTCAGACAATCTCATCAAGCGTTCAAACATGGACCCCCCACAGTGTAATTTAAAGGCCTATGTGTTTATCAGAAACTCTAACTTTATGTCACACAACTTAATCAAATTGAAGCTATTTCTCAGCTGATCATTTGTGTATAAGCAGCTTGTTGGTTCCGAGGGATAAATGCAAATTCATTCAAGCTGTATAGTTCCCATGGAGACTGTCAGACTTCCAATCCTGCATGTGGTGAGGAAAAAGATCTACACCAAAAATGTGGTGACACGTTTGGACATTTGCGTCATTGCCTTTGATAACAACGGAATATTAGAAGTGACCCCTTTCAGATACCACAAAATTCTCAGTGGTATGTATGTACCCACGAGATTCTGATATGTTCTTGCTATTTTGTATTGACTTTATCAAGTATAAATTTTAAATATAGGCCTGTGGCATTCATTTCTGATATTAGAATCATTTTGCATTCCTTTTCTTTTGATACAATCTCTTGCTTGTATTGTTCAGCCAGTAGCCAATTTTAACCTCCACCATATAGAATCTGGGTTAATTGCTTCCTGATTTTAATATATACAAGGGTCTGAATTCTACGCTGCCCGTGGACAGCAACAGCATTCCTAAAGCGGTGAGGAATCAGGCATACGGGGTAAAAACGGGATCGGCGCTCCGCTGGTAGCGGGATCAGGGTTCGCGCCTGCATGATGGACTTAGCGGACCAGAATCTCTGGACCCGTGTCAATTCTCCGGTCCTCTGGGCGGGGAATCAAGTGGGTGGGGCTCATTACTGGTATTTACCAGTGTGGTCCTGATGTGGTGGACCTCGTTGTAGGCCAAGGAGGTTACCCATTAAGGAAGTTGCCCCCAGATTCCACACAAAGGCCACCCTACCCCGCCACAAACACGTGCACGCCCTACCCCTACCAATCACACCATGTCCCCCCCAGAGACCCCCGAAATATAGGGACCCCCAGAGACCCCCTAAATAGCAGCAACTTCCACAGCAACCCCCTAAATATGGGGACCTCCACAGACCCCCCCAGAAAAGATCCCTGCCTGGAAGGTAGAGAGTAGTCCAGACAGGTGCATGCGAAAGTCTTACTGTTGTAACAGTCAACTGGACATACACCTGCTGGCTCAGACAGAGTAAACACTGGGGCCGGGATTCTCCGACCCCCCGCGGTGGCGGGATTCCCGTCATGCCGGTCGGGGGCCATTGATAGCGGCTCCCCCGGCGATTCTCCGGGCCCTAATGAGCCGAGCGGTCATCCAGTTTTGGCCAGTCCGGCCGGCGTGAATCAATCACCTCACGCACGGTGGGACCTGGCAGGTGAGTATGCGGGGGCGGTCATCGGAGGGGGGGGGGGGAACTGGGGGGGGAACCAACAGGTTTGGCCAGATGGGAGACAGTCAAGTGGATCCCTCCAGGATTGATGAGTGATGAAGGGGGAGTGCTGACTATACTTCTGCGGTATTCAGTGCTGGCAGTGGACGTGGTGGTGGGGGGTGGAGGGGGGGGGGGGGGGTGAATGGAGGGTGTGGAATACTGGAGAAGATTTCTGGGGGTGGGGTGAAATCTGTTACCTCCATGATGGGGCTGGAGGCCATTAGGCAGTAGTGTTGATCGGTGCACCCTTCAAAGATAGCGACCCGATCTCTTTGGAGCGAATTGCTGGCTCTACGAGGTCCTGCCTCACCAGAGTGATGGCGTAAACCAAACTGACTCATTTATTTTCTCTTAAAGGCTCAAGGGTTGTCAAGCAAACTGTGTCTGTGCAATTGGGAGAGTTCCACACCAGAGTTTTATGTCTAAGCCTGACACTTTGCCAAATTCAGGCAAGATTCGCCCACAGTCTCAGGAATCTTTTGCATTCTTTGGCGATTCTGTGTTATGTTTTCCCAAATTTTTCTATGCTTACAGTAACATCGTGGGTCATATTCATGAATCACTCGAGCACTACAAACAATTCTGTTCAAATCTTTTTTGTATTTCAAACTAATGTACAAAAAGCTCCCATTCATTTCAGTAGTTCAAAGAATATTTGCTTCAACCTTTTCCTATTCCACATACTCTGTCATATTTTTTTCTATATGATTATGTTTGTTGTGTGTTCCTGTCAAATAAGACATTATAAAAAGAAATTCTCCAACAGAATTGTGCTCTGTTGTGATATGTGTCAAATAGCCTGCTGTAGATCACTGCATATATGATCATCCATTGCGTAAACAATATGAGTTTACAATGAGTTTTAATTTTCATATTAAAGGTACTTTACCACATTATTTTATTACAATTTCTTTATTGGTCCCTGTAAACGTTTTCTTAATTTTCAGAAACAAAATAATTTGCATTTACATCCTCTACCTCCTTCAGGTATCATGACCTAAGAGGGCATTGGTGACCATGGAGTTACATTAGATTGGAATTTGTGTTTTGTCGTTTTCAAGACGATAGATTAGGGCTTGCCCATCCACTCTGCACATTGAGTTTGTAACTCTGAGAAAGGAATAAAAAAAACAGCCTGGGAAACCTGTTGATCTTCCAGTGCAAAGACTTGTCCTCAACTGAGTGTTGCAGACTGACACATTCCAAAGTCCTGGAACACGCTCTGAGGGATGCATTAATGTTTGGAGCAACTTCTGCAGAGATTCAATAGGGAAAGGGTTTTCAGACATAGTGCGCTGAGTGGCTGGAAATCATGTAGAACCCCTGGGGCTGTATATCACCTGTTAAATGCTTACGGTGAATATTAAATGTACCACAATTGTATTGAAGCACCTCAGAGTGCAACAGATCCATGCAGATAAGTTGAATAGCATTGCACTTTCTCTAAAGGCCATTTTGAAATGTTCGCAATGTTCCTTTTATTGTATAAAAGCATCTCAGACATGCATTGTGATCTATGTAGAAAATTTGAAAATCATTAAACTGTCTGTCAGCATGTCAATTTGTAGTTAAAAGTCTTCCCTCTGTCACCGTGAAACCCTTGGATGTCTCTCCTAGCATGTCAATTTCAAAGATCTGTCAGCTGAAGGTGACAGTCTTTCCACTGACGTGTTGGAAACTTTGATGTGCTTTTTTTCGCAGTCAATGTCATTCCCTTTAATGTTTTCAAGCCTCTAGGCATGTTGAGAAGCCTAGAGCTTTGAACTGCATTGTTTGCCTTCAATTTCATGACCTATTAGATTTTACAAGCCTCTTGATGGACAAGTCCAGACTATTTCAAGGGAGGGTCAGTGTTGTTTATTTTTAGCTCTTCACTGTCCATTAACTCTGAAGTCCTTCCTCTTTTTTTCTAACAGCAGTTTTACGAGAAAGAGCAGGTGCGGGGGCAACACTCAAACAGAGGGTGGGGCCTGAAGTGGGTGACTGAGGAGGATGTTGAAGGGGGAGGGGCCTGAAGGGGCATTTGTTGAGCCCATAATTGAGTGTTGCTCACTAGGTGTTGGGGGTGGCGGGGTGGGGAGACATTGCCAACAATTGGGGAGGTGGGACCCTTGCCGGCGTTTAGTAGTGAGGGGCCCTTTCCAGAAACTCAGGGTCTGCAAAATTATTCTGAGATCGGGGTGTGCTTTAAAAATAGTGTCCTGGCTCTGAAGAGCGTGGCCTGTCAGTGGGTTTAGGCCCCATTTCCCTCAAGGCCAGGGTAAAACCTGCCCCTCTCCAAAAGAGTTTTAAAAGTCCCATTTAATCCCACCAGAGCAGCACTCCCAGTGCAAGTGGGAAGCACTCTGGCCTTTCCACTGGCGAGAGCCCTTAGAATTAAAACGGGAGAATTGCACTCTATATCGTTCTACAGATTTTGTCATACAAATGATCATACTAAACCAAATTTTCTCTGTAACACTTAATGGCATTAACAGGCCAGAGTTAATAACACCAAAGAATACATCAATTATTGACGCTTTTCACTTTTGTTGCATTTGCACAAATCTGTAGTTTAAATAATTTTATAAATGATCGACAAATGCAAAAACCATACAAAAGAGTACATGTGACATACAGCGTACCTTGAAACCTTGACCATATCATCAATTGTCCTGTTATTAGTGTTGCTTGTTCTGGGTGAGTGTGCTTAACACTCAATTTGGCTCTGTTTCGTTACTTAGCTTTGGAGTCGCCAGGTATCGTTAAGATACCGCCACAAGTTTCAAGGTCAAGTTCAAAGCAATAAATCCATACACCAATTAGTAAGTTCAAACAAGACACGTTTATTATATTACAATAATCTACTAATCATGCATATAAAACTATAAGACTAGACTAATCCTACCACTAATAGGCCAAATACTTATCTGGATAAGGGGACTGCCAGATCAGGGAACAACAGCCTCTAGCTTCGTCCTGGGTCCGCAGGCTTCCAGTAGTTATGGACTAAAGGGGGTCAGGAGTGTCTACTCTCGTAGCGTGCATTGTATGACACTTACGTGTTGGCGGCTGCTGTCCAGACCTCTCCTCCTCAAGGTTCTTCTGCTGCAACGGTGTTCTGCTGGGAGGGCTGGCTGGTTAAGGAGAGGCTGGCAGAGAGAGCTAGCTGGGGTCGGGGTCTCTGTCTTATACTCCTCTCAGGGTCTCGCACCCACCTGGGCGGACCCTCTATACACTCGCAATCAATTGGGTCTCTTCCCAATCGATTGATTTGAATTCCCCAATAACGGGCAGTATCTCGATCACTGGGCGGTTCTTGGGACTTATAGTTTTGGACTTCTTTTGGCGCCGAGAAGTCTGGCCTTCCATTTAATGTATCGATTTGTGTTAACTTGTTTTCATTGTACCTGGGGATCGCCCAGTATCGCCTCATTAGTATGCTAACTTGTTTTCTTTCACAGTGCTGTCTGGTTTCTGCAGCATTCAGAACTGGTTTCTGCAGTAGCCAGAATACACAAGCGCTTTGCAAGCTGCTTGCTTTTGCAACATGTCCATTTTCCCTGCATTCCTTGCAATCTTCCATTTTGTGTTGGGCAGTGGTCACCCCAGGTGGCTACATTAGGAAACAAAGGAAACATAAGGAAGAAATTTAATTTCATTCAGGTCTTAACATTGCACCTTTTCTATTGGGGCTTTCTCCTGCCATATCTGCCTTCATGCTTGAAACTAAAACTTGTATTGCACAGGTGAGTTTTAAAGCAAAGATTTCTTTTCACTTCCTCTGTGTGGACTGTTCTCTGGCTTCCAGACGGAAGTCTCTCTTCTGGTGTGCTGATCGGGGCCGCGCCACTGTCAGATTCTCTGCCGCCTGCCGCCGGTAGCGGAATTCCGATGCGGCAGAGAATCCAGCCCAATCTGGTTCTGCAATGTTGATTGAGGGTTAAATATTAGGCAGGACACTGGGGATAATCCCTCTGCTCTTCATTAGTGAATGGTGAATGCTTGATACTGAGAGCAACAGGCAGCCCCAAATTTAGCATTGGAACAACAGAAATGGTATGAAATACAAATAGGGTTCATTTCCATCATCTGCAGCTAACTTACATAGATCCACTTCTGTACAAGTAAACATATTGCTGATTGGAAAAGAACAAGGAGACAGGCACACATTCAAGTACATCCCAGATAAATTTTCTGCTTCTGCCATCCTAGAGCCATTCAAAAATTGGTAGGGATGTTAAAACTAAAGCCTAGGGCAATGTGTGTAGTAATGGTGAATTAAATGTGCTCACTGACTCTCTGTTCTTCATACAGGAGCAATTAGTTTATCATAGTCTACTCCTGCACCAGAATGTGCAATATATCATTATCTCTCTCACGGAATTAATGTTTTTTCACTGTTCATTGAGTGTGTGGCCCTGTTAATAGAATTCTGTGGATTTTATTAAAGTGATTTCCATTATCTTGTTGCCTCTATTGCCTGGGAGAGAATGTTTCTTAAATGCCAACGATCTATGTACCTTCTTCTCCATGAAGATAGGAGAAGCATTTTTCTCCTCTCTTTAAAGGTCGCCAGGCAGTGAGTTACGTCATTCACAATACTGAGAGATTCACAATAATGTATTTTTTTGTTGTTATTTGTCAATATCTTCCCAAATGACTTGAAGAGTGTGAATATTTTGCCACTAAAAGAGTTGAGTAAGAAAAGCAAAGACACATTTCTGCCATACGTATCCTCAACTTTCTGATCCATAGACCATAATCAGTAAGGTTAAACAACAACACCTCCTCCACAAAAATCTTCAATACTGGGGTCCCGCAAGACTGCATACTTAGCCTCCTACCACACTCTCTATACACACACAACTGCGTGGCAAAATTTGGCTGCAACTCCATCTACATGTTTGCTGATGACACAACTATAGTGGGTCGGATCTCGAACAACAATGAGTCAGAACACAGGAGGGAGATAGAGAACCTAGTGGAGTGGCGTAACAACAACAATCTCCCGTAATGTCAGTAAATCTAAAACGATCGTCATTGACTTCAGGAAGCAAGATATCGTACACACTCATGTCTGCATCAAAGGATAAAAGCAAATTACTGTGGATGCTGGAATCTGAAACGAAAGAAAAAATGCTGGAAAATCTCAGCAGGTCTGGCAGCATCTGTAGGGAGAGAAAAGACCTAACGTTTCAAGTCCAATAACTCTTTGATGTTGCCAGACCTGTTGAGATTTTCCAGCATTTTCTCTTTTGTTTCTGTATCAAAGGAGTCGAGGTGGAGATGGTTCCTAGGTGTGCACATCACCAACAATCTGTCCTGGTCCACCCACATCAACGCTATGACCAAGAAAGCACAACAGCGCCTATACTTTCTCATGAAACTAAAGAAATTCGGCATGTCCACATTGACTCTTTCAACTTTTACAGATGCACCATAAAAGGCATTGTATCTGGCTGCATCACAGCCCGGTATGGCATCTGCTCGGCCCAGAGAGAGTTGTGAACACTTCCTAGTCCATCACACGAACCCGCTTCCCACCCATTGACTCTGACTACACTTCCTGCTACCTTGGGAAAGTGGGCAGCATTATCAAAGACCCATCCCATGCGGCTTATTCACTCTTCCAACTTCTTCCTTCGGGCAGAAGATACAAAAGTCTGAGAACACGCATGAACAGATGAGAATAAACAACAGTAAGATAAAACAACAACTCCTCCTCCAAAATAGTCCTCCACACCGGAGACCCGCAAGACTGCATACTTAGCCCCCTACTATACTCCCTGTGCACACACGACTACGTGGCAAAATTTGATTCTAATTCCATCTGCAAGTTTGCTGACGATACAACCATAGTGGGCTGGATCTCGAATAACGATGAGTCAGAATACAGGAGGGAGATTGAGAACCTAATGGAGTGGCGCAGCGACAACAATCTATCCCAGAATGCCAGCAAAACTAAAGAGCTGGTCACTGACTTCAGAAAGCAAAGTACTGTACACACCCCTGTCAGTATCAATGGGGCCGAGGTGGAGATGGTTCACAGTTTCAAATTCCTAGGGGTACACATCTCCAAAAATCGTTCCTGCTTCACCCACGTTGATGCTACCACCAAGAAAGCACAACAGCGCCTATATGTCCTCGGAAACTAAGGAAATTCGGCATGTCCACATTAACTCTTACCAATTTTTACAGATGCACCATACAAAGCATCCTATCTGGCTGCATCACAGCCTGGTATGGCAACTGCTCGGCCCAAGGCCGCAAGAAACTTCAGAGAGTCGTGAACACAGCCCAGTCCATCACACGAACCTGCCTCTCATCCATTGACTCCATCCATGCCTCCTACTGCCTGGGGAAAGTGGGCAGTATAATCAAAGACCCCTCCCACCAGGCTTACTCACTCTTCCAACTTTGTTCATCGGGCAGGAGATACAAAGGTCTATGAACACGCACAGACTCCAAAACAGCTTCTTCCCCGCTATTACCAGACTCCTAAACAACCCTCTTATGGACTGACCTCATGAACACTACACCCTTGTATGCTTCACCCGATGCCAGTGTTATGTAGTTACATTGTGTACCTTGTGCTACCCTATTATGTATTTTCTTTTATTTCCTTTTCTTTTCATGTACTTAATGATCTGCTGAGCTGCTCGCAGAAATTTACTTTTCACTGTACCTTGGTACACATGACAAAAAACAAAACAAAAATCCAGATTCAAAGACAGCTTCTCCCCCACTGTCACCAGACCTCTAAATGACCCTCTTATGGACATTTCTGATCTATTCACACATCTTCTCTATTGAGTAGTACAACACTCCTGTATGCTTCACTAGATGCCTGTGTCTATGTATTCACATTGTGTATTTTGTGTTTGCCCAATTTGTATTTTTTCATGCATGGAATAATCTGTCTGAATGCAGAATACTTTTCACTGTACCTCAGTACGCGTGACAATAAACAAATCCAATCTAATATGTGCAACAAGCAGCAACATGTATCATTCTGTTTTCACATGCCACTACATGAATATTTATGGCAATTAGTTTTTTTTAATTCATTCAAGACATGTGGGTTTTGCTGGCTAGGTCAGCATTCATTGTCAATCCCTCATTGCCCTTGAGAAGGTGGTGGTGAGCTACCTTCTTGAACCGTTGCAGTCCAAGTGGCTGTGTTCTATTCCAGAAAGCCAGTTGGTGAAGGATAGAACTGAAGCCAATCAGTTAATGCCTGCCATCTGTTTACCATTAAATGCAGCTAATATCCACTTAGCAGTTGGGGAAGCTGACATAAAGTTAAGAACTGCTTTTGAAGAATAATATTACGTGTTGGGTGGGTTTCTCTATTGGCTGACGCCAAAATCACAAAACGGGATTGGGCGGAGAATAGGTTCTGATGCCTAAATTGTGGCGGGCAACGATTTGACGCCAAATCGCAATTCTCCGTTACCTCGACAGTGGCATCAATGCGGTCTGGAACACACGTACGGTCGACACCATTTGCATGTCATTAGCAGGCCTGACCCGGTATTCTCAGGGGCCTCTGCGATGAGCCGCCCCTAATGGGCCAGGTTCCTGATGGTGCGGTTCATTTGTGCTTTTAAACATCATAGAATCATAGAATTTACAGTGCAGAAGGAGGCCATTCAGCCCATTGAGTCTGCACTGGCCCTTGGAAAGAGTACCCTACCCAAACCCACACCTCCACCTCCATACTATCCCAGTAACTCCACCTAACTTTGGTCACTAAGGGCAATTTAGCATAGCCAATCCACCTAACCTGCACATCTTTGGACTGTGGGAGGAAACCGGAGCACCCAGAGGAAACCCACGCAGACACGGGGAGAACGTGCAGACTCCGCACAGACAGTAACCCAAGACGGGAATCGAACCTGGGACCCTGGAGGTGTGAAGCAATGTGCTAACCACTGTGCTACCACACAGGGGGAGTAGCGGGGGTCACTGTTCGTGTGGAGTTTGCACATTCTCCCCGTGTTTGAGTGGGTTTCCAAAACCCACAACCCAAAAACGTGCAAGCTAGGTGGATTGGCCACACTAAATTGCCCCTTAATTGGAAAAAATGAATTGGGTACTCTAAATTTAAAAAATATATATTATAAACTTCTGATTATTGCGAGTTCTTAGTTTTCATTGTTCAACTTTGTTTTCTTTTCTGTATTTTCTTCTTGCCTTTGATGTTATTTTAAGGTTTGCATTGCTAACTTTCAGGCTGCTTGTGTGATTTCAAGGATCAGATCTGTTCAGACACAATTGACAGGAAACAAATTAATTCTAGATGTAGCTTTGCAGCTCAGTCAAATGGCATGAAAAAATAAAACACTCACAATGTCCATCAATAGAATGCAAGTAAGGCAGCAATAAATTACATTTGCATTCCTTCTGGCTGTAATTTATAATGTTGTAGCTGCAACCCGACTCCCAAGACTTGAGCACATAATTTGGGCTGACACTTCTGTGCACTATTGAAGGAGGGGTGCACTGTTGGATGAGACATTAAATCCAGGCCCTGTCCACCCTCAATGGCGAATATAACAGATTCCATTACACTTTTCGGAGAAGAGCAGTGAGGTTCTGCTGGCGTTCTGGCCAATATTCATGGCTCAGTCAACAACTGGTCATTTATTTAATTGCTTTGTGCGAGCTTGGTGTGCTGCTTGACTTAAATTACAAAATTGACTGTACTTGAAAAATATTTAATTGGGAGTAAAGTGATCTGGGATGTCTCAAAGTTTTTTAAAATACTGGAGTGCCACTTTTGAAATGCCCCGGTGAACAAAACATGAGATGGAATCCAACCCTGCCCCCCCCCCCCCCCCCCCCCCCCCCACCCCACCCGAGACCGCGCACGCACCCCTGGCACTGTACAGGCACTGTTTCTGTCACAGCCTCCCTGTTAATGCCTGCAATGATTTTTTTGGTCCTCATCAAAATGTAACTTATCACCAATTTATTATCAAATATAATGTCCTCCATTTTCCATGGCCACAAATGGCAACAGGGGCACAAAATCTTTTGTGAGGTTGAAAACGAGAATCTCATTGGCAAGATCTCACAAAGCGATCATTCCCACCCCTCACCACTTTTGTAATGCGTTTCATGCCCAGGAAGGTCAGGCACCTCCTTCAAATACACTTGAATATCATTAGTGAGGTTCCCCACAGTATAGATCCCCCACATTTGGAAGTCCACCAGCATCCAATGAGGAACCATTACTGGCTGGCACCTGTAATAGAAAGAGGAGAAAATAAGTGACTCCGTGGGCTGCCTCCAACATAGCACCGAGCATGATCCCTCTATGTGAAGACATTAAGCATGGTTCCTCACTGGATGGAGGGGTGCACATTAACTTAGTCATCTCCACTTCCATGATCTCCATCCTCCTCTGCCAACCCGGAAGCCCGCTCTTCAAATAGTGTAAGGGATTATAGATTGGGCATGACCCTTCCTATTTTCTCTCTCTAATGACTTGTGCATAGACTTGTCCTTTGCAAGGAGAAAAGCTGCTTTGATAGCGATTGGGATGCAGGTGGTGTTCGCACGTTGTCATTTTTAATCACTGACCCACTGGTAATGATGTGCCATGTGAAAGATGCACTGCAGCTAAATAATCCACAAGTGCTCTTTGGCAGAAGCATCCAAGCGGCGAGCTCATGCAGCTAGAAGGACAAAACCAACAGAGGAATGGCATCAGCAGTTAACACCAACCAACCTCCCTAAAATGTGAGCACTCAGTGTGGCAGAGTCATGGACCTACAGTGGCCTCCCTACCCGAAGACCACCTGAACTACAATGGAAAGACAAGGCATTACCGCAGCATGCTGAGACTTGCTTTTATGCATGGGCAACAAAGATGGTAGCCCATTCGTGCCACTGAGGCCTGTGTGAGTTTCCATTCAGTGAGGTGAGTATGGGGAGTAGAGGGTGCACTAATGGCACAGATTAGGTCATTCGTCATTTTCCTGCACTGCAGGTCACTCCTTCTATGAGTGCTTCCCATACAGGAGTGGACCTCCCCTCCTCATCCCTTGAGTAAAGGATGTCCCTTCTGTCCTCCCCTTCTTTCAGCAGTACTTCCAGAAATGCATTGCTGAATTTCGGAGATGCTGCTTCTTGGTTTCTGCATGCAATGTCCTGGTCCATTGTAAAGGACGGGATAAATGTAACTGTCTGGAATGCTTCTTAAATGCTCCAGTGGAGATTCACACGGATGATCCCTGAAATGGCGGGTCTAACATATGATGAACGGCTGAGGATCCTGGGATTGTATTCATTGGAGTTTAGAAGGTTAAGGGGAGATCTAATAGAAACTTACAAGATGATTCATGGCTTAGAAAGGGTGGACGCAAAGAAACTGTTTCCGTTAGGCGAGGAGACGAGGACCCGTGGGCACAGCCTTAGAATTAGAGGGGGTAAATTCAGAACAGAAATTTGGAGACATTTCTTCAGCCAGAGAGTGGTGGGCCTGTGGAATTCATTGCCGCGGAGTGCAGTGGAGGCCGGGACGCTAAATGGCTTCAAGGCAGAGATAGATAAATTCTTGATGTCGCGAGGAATTAAGGGCTATGGGGAGAATGCTGGTAGGTGGAGTTGAAATGCCCATCAGCCATGATTGAATGGCGGAGTGGACTCAATGGGCCGAATGGCCTTACTTCCACTCCTATGTCTTATGGTCTTATGGTCTTAAATGTGGAATAAAATAGAATTCAGAGTAGACTGAGATGTTGGAAAGTGCGTTAAAATCCCTTGGGCCGTGTTCTTGTCACGCAATATATATTATAAAGATCCTGCATGTATAATAGCAATTTATCGGGCTGTATTCTCCACCGACCACCGCCGGTAGCGGTGTCCCCGATGTGACGGAGAATCGGGTGTCCGGTAAAAATTGGGATCATGATGTTCTGGCCACCTGCAGGCGGCGGGATCGGGGTTCGTGCCTGCGAGCCAGCAGGAGAATGTAAAAGGATGCAAATGAATCCAAATGACCCATTTGCATCTACTTAGTGGGCCTGGTACCAGATTCTTCAGGCCCTCGTGATTCTCCGGTCTTCTGGACAGGAATCACATGGGCGGGGATTATAACAGGTATCACCAAACATGAACATAACCAGATGGTCCTCGCAGTGGGCCAAGGGGGTAACTCCTTTAGGGAGTTGCTCCCAAAGTCTATCCAAGGCCCATCCTCCCCCCCACAAAACATGGTCTGCATACCCCACCATTACCAGACCCCCCCACCACCCCATCCCAGAGGCCCTATAAAACTAGAGACCCTCCAGAGATCCCCGAGCTCGAGGAGCCCTTGACGGGGACTCCGTAAATAGGGAGACCCCCAGGGTACTCCTAACAAGGAATACCCCCTGCTAGGGACCCTCAAACTAAAGGGACCCCTAACTAATGGGATCTCCCAGGAAACCCCTGAAATGAGACCCCTCCCAGGAATCTAGAGAGCAGTCCAGATTGGGGCAGTGAAATAAATTACAGTTGTAACAGTCACCTGGAAGCACCACATGTCCATTCCAGGAAACAGAACAGCTATAACCTCATTTAAACCCCTCAGATCCATTAACTGCAAGCCATTCATTAATTTCTGTTCGTGGGCTGTGATTGACAGTGACCACAAACCAACATTGCTTCATTCATCTTCTTCATGGATAAGAAAATCTAAGTACTAAAACCAAAATGTTTATAAACATCAACTACTCAAAGGGAGTTAAGTGCTGTCAGTTTCCAGCTCAGCACTTTGAAATCACTCAAGTGTGAAGGGGCATGTTTTGAATGCAGAAATGTGCATGGTGAGGGATACTGAATTGCTCAGTGATTTGTGCTCCCAAGGGGAGGATGAATCACATGCAATTCAGTTCCGTTGGAAGAACATAGGGTGGGATTCTCCATTTGGGAGACTATGGCCTGGATTCTCCATTTCAGCGGTTAAGTACCAGTGTCAGCGGAGCATGTGTGGTCTTTTACGACCGAAAAATTGGCGTGAAACCCTCACCGATTCCGGTACCGGTGAGGGGCTAGCATTGGTGCTGATTGAAACTCCTGCCTCCCGCATCAAAAATGGCCGGAGTATGGCCGGGTTCCAGGCCATGCATACGTACTACTAACGACCTGCAGCAGTTGCGCTGTACAACATGGCACTGGCCATGCGCAATCCAACCCGCCATCTGTGACCTCACATCCCACCCCCTGGCCACCCCCCACCAGTCCCCCCCAGCCCTTGCAGAAGGCCCCGTGGCCAGCAGCATGGATCCCGGCCGAATGTGGCAACGCTGGACACAGTCCACAGCAATCGCACCGGGTTCCCACACAGTTGGGGCCACACGTGGCCTGCACCCTCAGGAACTTGGCCCATTGGGGGTAGAGCATCACGGGTGGGCTTGCCAATGATGCGCCAATGCCATTGAAATAGCAAGTGGTGCATGTCACGTTGATGCCAGTTTGGAGGGGGTGAAGCATGGCGGACCGGCGTCAAACTGGCGCTGGCTCCGATTTCGGCGGGAAAATCCATTCTCCGCGATTTTGGTTTTGCGCTATGGAGAATCCAGCCTCCTGTTCTTCCACCTGAGCTGAATTGCACCAGTTTTATGATCACCTTGAGGTTGTAAAGTGGGATGCAATTCAGTTCCACAGCATGCAAATTTATGAAGAGCGTGGAATACGAGAGATTGCCATGGAATCCCGCTATCGGGTCAGCCCCTTGAGCGGGTGGCTTAATAGCGAGGTCACACAGCCAGCCATCCCCCCCCCCCCACACCTCAAATTGGCCCCTGACACCGCCCCCACTGCAAATTGGCCCCGCCTCCAACCTCTCCACCGCACAGCAGCCCTCTACCCCCGGATTGCTCCTCCCGACCCCCAAGTAAGGGGGTCATCCAACCGTCCCCCCCAGGACCCCAGTAATAATGGGGCACCCCACAGGTACCCCTTAATAAGAGGACACCCCATGGACCCGTGTAAGTGGAGGATCCCCCACATGGACCTTGTAATGGGAGACCCCCCCCCCCCCCCCCCCCCCACATGGACTTCTTGCCTAAAGGAACCTTCTCCACAGACGCCCCCCACTCCCAGAAAAAGAACCCTTGTCTGGAAGCGAAAGAGAAATCAGACAGCGGCAGTAGGAAGTATTTAACTGTAATACTACCAGGGCCCCTGTCAGTACTCGGCGCTTTGTGAGAGTTCACTTTCAAGAAGGCCGGTCTGACTTTGGAAGCTGTGACGGTAAGTATGGGTGTGACCGAGGCTGATGAGGCAGTTGACAACGGTTTGATGGTTTCCTGCTCGAACCGAGCATAAAATGCATTGACTTAATCGGTAAGGGTTGCGCTGCTGCCAGAGAAGTAAACCTAAATCTCTCACTTGCCAGTTCCTGAAAAGGAAAAAAAAAATTAATTTCCATGCCATCTTTGGTGAACTGCAGAATCTTCATTCAAAACTGGCATTGCGGAATACCATCAGCTTATCTTCTTCAATGTTTTGACAAGCATTTGATTTTTAAAAGCCCCTAATTAACATTCTTGTGCATTCCCTAATCCTTCAGCATCTGATATTATTTGACAGTTATAACTGGTTTAACTGTTCTGCATGAAAGCGGCAGTATTTGGGAGGCATGGTGCGTTATCAGTCATTTTTGTTTATTGCAGCCTCTTTGCTCAGGGGCACCCACATATACTAGGGAGATAAGCGCAGTCACGATGACAGACACTGGGTTATGAATTAAGTGGCATATCTTTGAACAGTTAATTAACCGTGGACTGCTCAATTAGACTTGAAAGGGCACCTTGTGTTTGTCATCTCGGTTCAGCAGACAATTATTCAACAGGTACCTAAATAGAGCTACGAGAGTGTGATTGATGAAGAGACCCTGGCCACATCATTGCCACAAAAAGAGAAAGGACAATTCAAAGCATTCATATATTAATATTCCAATTTAATCCAAAATGATGTAAAAGGGAGTAAGTAGCAGGGTATATTTTGAAAGTAATTTATTATCAAGCATGTAGCAAAGTCAGAGTGGTTTTAATGGACGATTTTGGGTGGGAAACTGAGGAACCCGCCGACTGAGAATCTGGCCTTTTAACTTTAATAACAATTGAGATAAACTGACTAGTTCATGTCACAAATGTAATTAATTTGTTGAATGTGTTCAGGATATTTTTTGTCAATAGTACCCCCGAGAACCAACAAGCAGGCAGGCCATATTTGATTCAATAATGAGTCAAATTTAAGGGGCTAACAGAGATCGAACATTTTTTGAATAACAATCATAATATAATCAGGTTCAATGTAATGTTTGAAGGGGAGAAAGATTAAACAAAATCCAGACTGGATTTTCCCAGTCCATTGGAGATGAGCTGGGAGGTAAGAGGGCTTGTACAAATGGCGGCAGCAGGCATAAGAAGGGAAGTCTGATCTTCTCGTCACCAGGGCAATTTACTAGTTGCAGACACCTAAGGACCATCTACCAGTCAGGAAAGAGTGGGGAACAGAGAGAAGTAGACCTTGGAAAATAGGCAACAGGTTTAGATAAAGGATCTGGATCGGCGCAGGATGGGAGGGCCGAAGGGCCTGTTCCTGTGCTGTAATTTTCTTTGTTCTTTGTTCTAGGAAATTGTAGTAAATAGGTACCCGATTGAGGGCCTCTCGATGCATTCGATAGAATCTATAAAATCCCTACAGAGCAGGTGGAGGCCATTTGGCCCATCGAGACAGCAACAACCCTCACTCCCCCACCCTATCCCTGTAACCCCCCCCCAACCTGCATATCTTTCAACACCAAGTTACAACTTAGCCTTAGCATGGCCATTCCGCCTAACCTGCACATCTTTGGACTGTGGGAGGAAACCGGAGCACCCGGAGGAAACCCACGCAGACACGGCGAGAAAGTGAAAACTCCACACAGTCAGTCACCCAAGGCCGGATTCGAATCCCGGTCCCTGGCGCTGTGAGGCATCTGTACTAACCACTGTGCTACCGTGCTGCCCCATTCTACCCACTGGCATTCTGCTGGTGTCAGGATGCGTGTCACTGCGGAGGGAGACTGCCAAGCTACCTGTGGCAATTCCCAGCAGGATCCTGGGGGTGGGTGTGCTCCTTTATCACTACATCAAAACCACGGTGCCACCAGTGGATGGATTGCACCTCCCTACTCTTCTGGACCCGTCTGTCTGGCTCCTCATAATTGGATACCATCTTTAAAATGCTACCGCAGGGTCTTGGCATGGTCTCAGGTTCCACCTTTGGGCCCAGTGGCAGGATTCTGACCCTAATGGAAAGGTTTTGACCGAAGGCTGAATTTTACCAAATGAGTCAATGGGTGAAAACTAACGGCCCGGTTGCGCCCGATTAGGCATGCCCCACAGCTGGTAAGTGATTTACCTGGCTCGTCACACCTCGCATGAATTAATAGGATCTTGTGAGACGCTGCGATCTGGATCCCGCCCATCCTTGTTTAGCATGTTAAAGTGTGCAGTTAGACACACTTGAATATGCGCTCGCCGGATTTAACCAGCACCCGGGAGCGAATCCCCTCACCAAGTAGACCCCAGCTGGGCGCCGTATAGCACTGGTCTCCACAATGGGGTTACACATAGCACTGCCAGGGTTCCAGGCTGGCTGTACCACATTATCAAGGTGGCATTTCGACCACACTGGGAATTGGGCCTGGGGGTGCCCTACCCTTATGTTGTGGGGTGCTGGAGCTCAATGATCCCCCAACAGGTAAGTTGGGGAATTGGGAGAGCCCGGGGCTCGCATTGGGTGATCGAGAAATCGGGAAAATGACAGAGCTCCTCAGTGCAGAAAATGAAGGCAAGTGAAGCCTCAGCAAGGCCTTCCCCACTGAGGCCCTGAAAAATAACAGAGTCCCGTTCGATAGAGGGGTCATTGCGGGAAACGCCCCGCAAACACGGCCACAACGGGAATCTTTTTTTCGTTAAATCCCTCCCAATGTCCTGATGCCAGTCAATGAAAGACCGACTGGCAGAGGAGCCAACCAATAAAGGTTGGTGGGAGGGAGAAACTGTAACCAGCTAGTTTGCCAGCAGCATGTTTAAAGGCCAGTTGACAATCATACTTTGTGTACCTTACCATTTTCTGAAATGTATATTTAGGTGCCTCATCTGTTTATTTCTTCCTCAATGGATCCTGACCAAATGTTGAGTTTTTGAGGTGGAGGGCATGTGATGGCGGGTACTTAGTGTAGTCCAATATTAAGTCTTGCTCTTGAAAGATTAGTGTGAGATGTTCAAGGCAGAATTTAGCATAATAAAGATTGATTTTCCCCTTAATGGGTTTTATGACCTTAATTGAGAGCAGTAACCTTTTTAAAAGTTAGTAATCCAAAATCACAGATATTTACTGAAAGAAGCCAAACAAGATTCCACAGTTTTAAACAAAATTAATTTTACTATATAAGAGTCAAACAAATAAAACATTATCGCCATTCTAAAACACAGAATCAACATAAGTTAAACACGAATTAGCCGTCAAATTGTGGTTGATTATGAACTACAAATTACATAATAAATGGCAGATACAACCAAGACAGATAAGTTCGGCAGTCCAGTTGACATGTACGTTATCAATCTCAGTCACAAAATACTTCAAATCTCAGACTTCTTTATGAAGAATTTTAACTCCTTTTCTTCCAGGATTCCACTTGGTTCCCAGCTGATAGCAGCTCACAACCAATCCAACTTCCACAGACACAGACTTCACCAAAATTGGTATTCATCTGTAAAACACGCTCAATTCTTACTTACAGTGGTCTGGCTGGTGTGGTTCCACCAATGTAATCCTCAGGTCACAGAAATAGCTATAGTAACTGTTTATTTGGCTATTCTCAGCTTCTGGTTTGAGCCTTCAACCTCTTCAGCATGAGTGCACTGCAGCATTGGAATTATCATCAATACTCAGACCAATACTCTTTTATTTGGCTTCAACAAGTTGCCCAGAGGTTTTGGTCACCAATCTCAGTTTCAATTTCCTCAGAAACTGGAAGGGTAGGATTCCTTTCCCAGTTTTCATTTTTAATTAGGGTCTATCTCAAAAGTACAAGCTACAGTGGGCATCATACTCTGGCCTCGTTTTGCTTGAGGGAGAGCCGGTGAATAGCAGGAGAGACCAGAAAGCGAGAATCCGCACCAGGCGTCAAACCGTTTGTGATGCAACTGGCCCGCTCCTGTAGCAAAACCAGAATCCTGCCGTAGTGTGATGAGAAACTAGTTATCACCACCTAAGACCTATTTCCATACAATTAGAACATAGAACATAGAGCATACAGTGCAGAAGGCCATTCAGCCCATCAAGTCTGCACCGACCCACTTAAGCCCTCACTTCCATCCTATCCCCGTAACCCAATAACCCCTCCTAATCTTTTTGATCACTAAGGACAATTTATCATGGCCAATCTGGCCAACCTGACCTGCACATCTTTGGACTGTGGGAGGAAACCAGAGCACCCGGAGGAACCACGCAGACATGGGGAGAACGTGCAGACTCCGCACAGACAATGACCCAGTGGGGAATCGAACCTGGGACCCTGGTGCTATGAAGCCACAGTGCTATTCACTTGTGCTACCGTGCTGTCCTTAATTAACCAATTAACGGGAACCACCCCATATCCAACGGCCTCCCTTGATCCTGTAGTGTCCCCAGCAAGTGGTCACATTGATTAGGGTTAGTTAGGGTTAGCGTTAGTTAGGGTTAGTTAGTGTTATCATTAGTTAGGGTTAGGGTTAGTTAGGGTTAAGGTTAAACATGAACATTCCATGCTCGGTTCGAGATGGTAACCAACAATCCGCTGTTGAGTGCCCCAGCAGCCCATTATTCACCCATACCCACCATCACAGTTTCCGAAGTCAGATCGGCCTTCCTGAAAGTGAACCCACAGAAGGCAACGTGCCCGGACGGGATACCTTGTCATGCACTCAGAGCCTGTGCGGACCATCTGGCAGAGGTATTCACAGACATTTTTACAGACATCACAGACACCTGTTTAGCACAGGGCTAAATCGCTGGCTTTGAAAGCAGATCAAGGCAAGCCAGCAGCATGATTCGATTCCCATAACAGCCTCCCCGAACAGGCGCCGGAATGTGGCGACTAGGGGCTTTTCACAGTAACTTAATTTGAAGCCTACTCGTGACAATAAGCGATTTTCATTTTTCATTTAACCTGTCCGTACTCCACTCCGAGGTCCCCACCTGCTTCAAGAAGACCACCATCATACCGGTACCAAAGAAGAACCAGGCAACGTGCCTTAATGACTACCGCCCGGTCGCCCTGACTTCAGTCATAATGAAGTGCTTCGAGAGGCTGATCATGAAGCGCATCACCTCCATGCTCCCGGAACGCCTTGATCCACTGCAATTCGCATACCGCTGCAACCGGTCCACATCAGATGCCATTTCCCTGGCCCTACACTCATCCCTAGAGCATCTCGAAAACAAGGACTCCTACATCAGACTCCTATTTATCGACTACAGCTCCGCCTTCAACACCATAATCCCAGCCAAGCTCATATCAAAGCTCCAAAACCTAGGACTTGGCTCTCCACTCTGCAACTGGATCCTCGATTTTCCGACCAACAGACCACAATCAGTAAGAATGAACAACAACTCCTCCTCCACAATAGTCCTCAATACCGGGGCCCCTGCAAGCCTGCATACTTAGCCCCCTACTCTACTCCCTGTACACACACTACTGCGTGGCAAAACTTGGTTCCAACTCCATCTACAAGTTTGCTGACGATACGACCATAGTGGACCGGATCTCGAATAACGACGAGTCAGAATACAGGAGCGAGATAGAGAACCTAGTGGAGTGGTGTAACAACAACAATCTCTCCCTCAATGCCGGCAAAACTAAAGAGCTGGTCATTGACTTCAGGAAGCAAAGTACTGTACACACCCCTGTCAGCATCAATGCGGCCGAGGTGGAGATGGTTAGCAGTTTCAAATTCCTAGGGGTGCACACCTCCAAAAATCTGTCCTGGTCCACTCACGTCGCGCTATCGCCAAGAAAGCACAACAGCGCCTATACTTTCTCAGGAAACTAAGGAAATTCGGCATGTCCACATTAACCCTTACCAACTTTTACAGATGCACCATAGAAAGCATCCTATCGGGCTGCATCACAGCCTGATATGGCAACTGCTCGGCCCAGGACCGCAAGAAACTTCAGAGAGTCGTGAATACCGCCCAGTCCATCACACGAACCTGCCTCCCATCCATTGACTCCATCTACACCTCCCACTGCCTGGGGAAAGCGGGCAGCATAATCAAAGATCCCTCCCACCCGGCTTACTCACTCTTCCAACTTCTTCCATCGGGCAGGAGATACAGAAGTCTGAGAACACGCACGAACAGACTCAAAAACAGCTTCTTCCCCACCGTCACCAGACTCCTAAATGACCCTCTTATTGACTGACCTCATTAACACTGCACCCTGTATGCATCATCCGATGCCAATGCTTATGTAGTTACATTGTATATGTTGTGTTGCCCTATTATGTATTTTCTTTTATTCCCTTTTCTTCCCATGTACTTAATGATCTGTTCATCAGCTGCTTGCAGAAAAATACTTTTCACTGCACCTCGGCACACGGGACAGTAAACAAATCCAATCCAATCCAATCCAATCCATTTTAAAAAACGTGAACCTGACAGATGGGCTGCTGGGGGGAACCAAGGAGTTGAGCAGTTATCAGTGAACCTGTGGGCACTGGACATGCTGCCCCTTTGCTCGAAGGGCCTTCCTTCCTTTCCCACTACGTTTAGATGTATCCCCAGGACACACATAATAAAAAATGAAATGAAATGAAAATCACTTATTGTCACGAGTAGGCTTCAAATGAAGTTACTGTGAAAAGCCCCTAGTCGCCACATTCCGGCGCCTGTTCGGGGAGGCTGTTACGGGAATCGAACCGTGCTGCTGGCTTGCCTTGGTCTTCTTTCAAAGCCAGCGATTTAGCCCAGTGAGCTGAACAGCCCATAATAAGTTGAGGAAGCCAGCTGTTCACCTCATCCCGTGGCCTTTGATGCCCCTAGTGGGCATCCTCTGGGGGCTCTGGGGCTGGACAGCTCTAGTGCACTTGACGGTGGCATGTGCACAGCCATGCAACCCTGGACCTAAAAAGGATGGATCAGAATCTCTTAATGGTGAAAGTCTAGATACGGTGAAGTTCCAAAGAGACTTGAACAAAGAATAATAATAATAATAGCTTCTTGTCACAAGTAGGCTTCAATGAAGTTACTGTTCATCTGGTCGCCACATTCCGGCACGGGGAGGCCGGTACGGGAATTGAACTCGTGCTGCTGGCCTTGTTCTGCATTATAAGCCAGATATTTAACCCACTGTGCTAAACCAGCCCCTAGAAAGTACAGCACAGGAACAGGCCCTTCGGCCCTCCAAGCCTGCGCTGACCATGCTGCCCGTCTAAACTAAAATGTTCCACATTTCCAGGGTAAAGAAGTTACCGATTGGCTGAGAAGTTACTCATTGGTTGTCCATGTACATAGATTAATGAATCTCATGGACAGTTATAGCAAATAAAAGACTAATGTTGGCAGTTATACCTATAAACTAGACTACAAGGGAACAGTAATAAGGCTTCAGCTACAGAAGCACTGCTGCGGCCGTACCCAGAGTTCAATGAGCTATTCCGGGCAGCATATTTTAGGAGGGATAAATACGTTTTATTAGAGATCCCCAATCGCCCTTGAGAAGGTAACGGTGTTGAGCCTGCTTCTTGATCTGCTGCAAACCATGAGGTGTCCCACTATTTGAGTGAGAAAATAAAGGAGAGCTTGACTGGAGGTGTAGCGAACGCAGCAGAGACAGAAAATGCGAGGATCTGATCCTCCAATCACAGATTCTGGCCGCCTAGTGATTCCTGCTGGTGCTAGGAGCGACCTCGGCCTGCCATACAATAGGCTTGGAAATGTTTTTATCCTCGATCAGATTTTTAGTGCTATTCAATGGCATTGAGAAAGGCAGGACGTAACGTCCCTGAAAGGTCCTGTTCCTCAGAGACTGGGATGCCTTTTTGAAATGCTGCTGCAGCACCCCTCCCCCTCGGAATTGCTGGCAAGGGCTCATCCCTTCAATCCCTCCCCCCCCCCCCACCCCCAGTCACCCCCTTCAGCAGGCCACTCAATCTTTCTTCACGCCCCGCCCTTTGGCAGTGCCAACCTGGCAGCCTGCAGTCCAGGGGGGGGGGGGGGGGGGGGCAATTCTCTACAAATTGTGTCCCTGGGTGCTGAGGTGATCCTTTATTGGAGGTGGGGTAAGGGGGGGCTTGTGCTGGGCTGGAAGGGCTCATGTCGGGGGTATATCCTGGGGTGTGCGTCATTTGGCTGCTCTCCCCATCTGCAGCCTTTAAACCCTTTAAACAGTCAGTTAATATCTAGGAATTAAATTTTACTCATAATAAAGTGAAAGGACAAAGACAAAGAACAATACAGCACAAGAACAGGTCCTTCGGCCCTCCAAGCCTGTGTCGGTCATGATAACACCCTTGGCCAAAACGCTCAGCACTTCCCTCAGCCCTATCCCACGATACTCATCCTATCCATGTATTTGTCAAGATGCCTTTTGAAAGCCATTAATGTATCTGCTTCCACAACCTCATCTGAGAAAGAATGTCTGCCCATCCTCTCTACCCATGCCTCTCATAAACTTGTGGACCTCTATCAGGTCGCCCCTCAATCTCCGTCATTCTAATGAAGCTAACACCTTCCAGACCAGGCAACATCCTGGTAAATCTCCTCTGCACCCTCTCCAAAGCCTCCACATCCATCCGATAGTGTGCGACCAGAATTATGCGCAATATTCCAAGTGCAGCCTTACCAAGGTTCTAAACAACTGGAGCATGAATTGCCAGTTTTTATGTTTGGTGCCCCATCCAATGAAGGCAAGCATTGCATCTGCTTTCTTGACTACCTTGTCCACTTATGTTGCTGCTTTCAAAGATCTGTGGACCTATAAGCCCAGATCTCTATGACTTTCTATATTCCTGAGAGTTTTACCATTTACTGTATATTTTGCCTCTATGTTAGACCTATCAAAATGCATTACTTCACATTTGTCCAGATTAAACTCCATTTGCCATTTCTCTTCCCAAGTCTCTAACCTATCTATGTCCTGCTGTAACCTCTGACAATCCTCAACACTATCTGCCACTCCACCAACCTTGTATTCCCATCTGCAGCCTTAAACCTTTTAAACAGCCAATCAGTATCTAGAAATGAAAGTTCTCTCATAATAAAGTGGAAGTGTTCTCATATGCAGCCTTAAACCCATTAAACAGTCAATCAGTATACCAAGTTCAAAGATCTGTGTTGTGAAGGTAAAAGCTAATTGCTTTAATGTGGTGGAAACCTTGTAAGTGATTTATTCATCGTCAATTTCATTTCCCTTTGTAGTAGCACCTGCTCTTTTGAGAAAGCACTTGAGAACAAAGAGGCAGCCTAAAAAAAACCTGGTTAGAAAATCACCTGCTCCCCTGAGTTAATAGATCCTTGCAAAGGATATATAAATAAATTGTAATCTCCCCATTGAAACTGCCTCAACCTGTCAATCAAAAAACTTTTAGGAGACAATGGTGTGTGAAATTGAATGTACGCAATACAGTTCAAAGCTTTTAGTTTTTTGGCATACAAAGAGACTTCTATACTTTAAATGTGCCGCCATGAATCCGTTTTAAATGCTTGCAACAAATCATGCACGTGGGACTCCTGTCTGGGGGTGGGGGGGGGGGGGGGGGTGGGGGGGGTGGGTGGGGGGGTGGGGGGGGGGGGGGAAGCAACATAGGCAGCACTTATATGCTAATCGCATTCAAATGAATGCTGATGAACACTTTGCATTTTCCCGCTGGCGTGGGGCAGGAAATCCATTATGGCCAGCAGGATGAGCCAGGATACTTGCAATGAGTCTGACAGCTGGTGCAAATCCCAATTTCGGAATGGCACAGGATTCAGCAGGCCATCACAAATTCTGCAGCTAACGGGTGGCCCTTGAGAATTCCAGCCTTTGTCTCTCCCATGCTCACTCGTCCAGCTCCTGCAATCTTAAGTTTCCTCCCTCCTGTTCTTGCTGCTACTCCAGAGGCAGAATCTATGACTGGAGGAGTAGCAAAGGCAGATGGGAGGCAAGGTGTGATTGGAGAAATTGTAGCAGCAGGTTTGGGAGATATAGCAAAAAAAGGCTTTTCCATAAGTTGAAGAGGGAAAGAAAGAGGGAAGCAATTCTCTTCAGAGCAGAACCTCAGAATTTGGGACTCAATAGATAGTTGATAATTATTTTCCTCCATTTGGGATTATTTATTTTTGAAATCCTTTTGGATTTGTGTGTTTATTACTGAGAGTTTGAAGAGAGATGCACTGAGGTGAGTCTTTTTAAAATGACTTATAATTAAACAGGCCCCTCCCTGCCCTCCAAACCAACTGCTTCCCCAGTTGCAAAAACCCTCCTACTATAAAATAATATAATATAATTTAATGTAATATAATATAATATAATATAAAAAGAAGCTAATTTGAATCTTGGTTTTGCAATTGGTGTATCCAGGAGAGAGAGGCAGGTCAAGGTGGCAGCAGAGTTAATGCAGATAAAGTGACTACAGCTGTGTCTGTGAGAGAAATGGAATGTGAGAGGGAAGAAGAGTGTGAAAGTGTGTGTGTTTGTGAGAGAGAAAGAGAGAGAGTGGGGAGGAATACAGAGAGTGACACTGAGGAAGGGTGAAAACATATGGAATCCATTGATCCAGAAAAGCTAACTTTCCAGGCCTTGAATTTGCTTTAATACCAGCTGCTGCAGAAGGACAACTGGTGTGTGTGAAGTTGAGTGGGACATTGCCCACCTGCTGTGGAGGTACCTCACCCTATTGGAAATATGTTGTCATGCTATTTAACCTAGCTGGAGCAGGTATCAGCGCCTATTTCTGTCTCAGGTGGGTTAGGTGTTACAGTGGTGGCGGAGGGGATGTTGGGAAGAATCTCATTATGATACCTTGCTTCCAAGTAACTCGGTTTATTTTAGTGAAAACATTTCAAAACCCTCTGCATGGCTAATGCATGCAATGGAACCATTTTCACAACCTGGATTAAAAACTTCAGAACGCAGGATCCAATGGATGTGGGGGACTCAAAGAAACCCCTAAGCGTTGAACACTGACATAACATAGTTCCCACATGGTGGTGGCATGGTGGTATTATCACTGGGCCAGTATTCCAGGGTAATATCCAGCATACTCAGGTTTGAATTTCACCATGGCAGATGGTGAAATTTAAATTCCTTATAAATCTGGAATAAAAGCCTAATTGTGACCATAAAACCATTGCTGATTGTCGTAAAAATCCATTTGGTTTACGAATGCCCTTTAGGGTCGGTTTAGCTCACTTGGCTATACAGCTGGTTCATGATTCAGAGTAAGGCCAGCAGTGCGGGTTCAAATCCTGTACAAACTGAGGTTATTCATGAAGATCCCGCCTTCTCAACCTTGGCCTTGCCTGCGGTGTGGTGATTCTCAGGTTAAATCACCACAATCACCTCTTCCCCTCAAAGGGGAAAATAGCCAATGGTCATCCGGGACTATAGCAACCTTATCTGCCCTTCAGGAAAGGAAATATGCTCTCTTTATCTGGTGAGGCCTACATGCCCTCTGAACAATGGCAATTAGGGATGGGCAATAAATAATGGCCTCGCCAGCAACACCCACATTCCATGAATGAATAAAAAAGAATATTGGATTATAATATGCTGTTGAAGCGCTAATAGCCTGTCCACCAGCTATAGGGCATAAATCAGGAGTGTAATGGAATACTCTCCACTTGCCTGGATGACTGCAGCTCCAGCAGAACCTCGACATCATCCAGGACAGAGCCGCCCGCTTGATTGGCAACCTTTCTACAAACATTCCACCACTGATGCACATCAATGGCAGTGTGTACCATCTACAGAATGCACTGCAGAAACCCACCAAGGCTCCTCAGGCAATACCTTCCAAACCCATGACCACTACCATCCAAAAGGGCAGGACAAGGGCAGGAGATAGGTGGGAACACCACCACCTGGAAGTTCCCCTCCAAGGCACCTACCATCCTGACTTGGAAATATGTTGCTATTCCATTACTGTTGCTGGGTCAAAATCCTGGAACACACTCCTTAATAGCGCAGTAGGTGTACCTAGACCCCAATGCCTCAAGAAGGCAGCACACCACCACCTTCTCTAGGGAAATAAGGGATGGAAACAAATGCTGGCCTAGGCAGTGAAGCCCCCATCCGTAAAAATTAATGTTAAAAAACCATAAACGGGTGAGTATATGATGGGTCCATTCCTGACACTAGCAGTACTAACAATGTAATGCAAAATGAATCCAAGGTCCCGGTTGAGGCCGTACTCAACTGTCCTGGCTTGAGACAATTCACACCTCTTCAACCTGGGGTTACCCGTATCTTTGGATCTGTAAAGCCTTCATTACCTGCAAATGCTTGCATTCAAAGCATTGTCTGGCATCTTTAACTTTGTCCATGTATATGTTTCTGGAACATACCTCTTCATTCACCTGAGGAAGGAGCAGTGCTCCGAAAGCTAGTGATTTGAAACAAACCTGTTGGACTTTAACCTGGTGTTGTAAGACTTCTTACTGTGCTCACCCCAGTCCAACACCGGCATCTCCAAATGAGTCTTAACAATGGGGTTGCAAAGGAGCGCAATTCTTCGGATTCGACTTCCACCCATAAATTTTGGCCCCCTGCGGTCATTGCACCTCAACATCTCCATTTCCAGCCCTGGAATTTCAGAATTAGCGAATCCTAACCCAGCTGCTGTAGAATGAGCTCATTTTCAGAAGTTAACTCAATGACACAAACAAACTCATATTAAAGCATAAATTAATACATTTGTAGTCCATCAGCTTAACAAGTGCATTTGGTAAGAAAAAGTTTCCATTCTATAACCCACCCATAATGCTTGACAGGAACAGTTGAAGGGGATGCTGTGCCAGAGTTATTTACAGCAAGCTTAGTTGTGGTGATGTGGGCACCCAGTTAGTCCATTTAGACTACTGGCATGTGCAATTTGTAGCACTTGCTGGTTTAGCACTTGCTCGTTTAGCTCACTGAGCTAAATCGCTGGCTTTTAAAGCAGACCAAGCAGGCCAGCAGCACGGTTTGATTCCCGTACCAGGCTCCCGGGACAGGCACCGGAATGTGGCGACTAGGGGCTTTTCACAGTAACTTCATTGAAGCCTACATTGAAGTGACAATAAGCGATTTTCATTTCATTTCATTTCAAATAATCAAAATGTTGCAATTCTAAAGAAACAGACAGCAATGCAATAGAAGCTGACAAGTCAATGTATTGCACAGTGAAATGATGATAATTTTGAAGTTTGATGTTGCAGTGGGGCTTCAATGCGGGCAGGAGCATTGAAAGAGAGCTGGAAGAGATCTCAACTCCCACCGTTCACTGAGCACAGGGGTTAAACTGGCGAGCACACTCCACAGGTTAACAGGGAGCCGAATATAATGGGAAAAAGGAGAGCTACCAGTGCAACCAGAGGAGGTCACAGAAAGTTGTATGTTCAGAGCTGATCCGATTGCACAGTAATCAGTTACAATGAGCCTCGCAATCTGTGGGCAATCACACCATGGGCCTGCTGAAGCAATTCTCTGAACAGGTCTCTGAAAAATGTATTATACAGCCAGCAAGTTTTCTGGATTATCATGGTTTAGTGCATTCTTTCTAGTTTCTTGCCCACAAGGAACAGTTAAGGACACACCCAGTGATCAGCAGCAGGGCACTGAACAGTTTGAGGAACCATTAGAAACAGCAGCACAGATATCAGTGGCAACTAACCATTCACTATAATTTCATGCAGAACACATTCATCCTCAAGGCGCCAAGAAAACAAATCAATGTAATTTCTTGAAACATCTTTCTTTTTCCTCCCAAAACATCAATTCCCCAACTTTCCTACGTTAACGCTACTTATCTGCGAGTCAGGTGTTATGGGAGAGGCGTTTTCAGAACCCCAAAATGTATTATGGAGTTCAACCAACCTCCCCCTTTAATGTATTGTCGCTTTTGAAACACACGGCTTATTTTCCAGGTGTGGTATTACAATTATGGACACGTGGGTTTTTAAACACCAAACAATGTTTATTCCATAAACTCAACTTAACCTTTTAAATAAACATTGGATCACTTAACACCCCTTACTTCAAAGATCACCCCAAAAATAATACAACACTAAATAATCTTTCAGTTGTTCCTTTAAACATCCAAGAGACTTAACACCTTTAAACAGAAACACATCAGGTTAAAGACATTACTATTATGAGTTTAAATCACCCAAATGATTCAGACATAGGGCGGAATTCTCCGCACTGACGACGGGGCAGAGAATAGCGGGCGGCGTAAATTTTTACGGCCACGCTGGTCCGACGCCCTCCCGCTATTCTCCCCCCCACGCCCGCCTCCCGACACGAATCGCTGCCCGCCGTTTTTTTACAGCGAGCAGCGATTCTCAGCTGGCCGATGGGCCGATTTCCAAGGCCTTTATGACCGTTTTTATGAACGTCAATCACACCTGGTCTGACCGTTCGTAAAAACGGCCGTAAAGTCCCGATCTGGGGAACCATGGCACCGATTGGCACGGCAGTACCACGGCCGTGCCAAGGGTGCCATGGGCCCACGATCGGTGCCCACCAATCGTGGGCAGCGGGTACTTACCCCGCGCACTCTTTATCCTTCCGCCGCCCCGCTGTATCCATTCGCGGGGCGGCTGAGGGGCATACCGGCTCGCGCATGCGCGGGTTTCACGCAAATGCGTGATGACGTCATCCGCGCATACGCGGGTTGGAGTCGTCCAATCCGCGTATGCGCGGCTGACGTCATCTGACGCGTCACCCGTCGCTAACTCTGGCTAGCGGGCTTAACGAAATTCGTTAAGCCCGTGATGCCGGAGTACACGGCCGCGGGATGCTAGCCCCGACCGAGGAGCAGAATCGGTTCCCGGTCGGGGGGGCGGAGGCTGGCGTCAAACCCGCCCGTTTTTGACGCCAGCCTCACGATTTCTCGCGGGTGCGGAGAATCATGCCCATAGTCTTTCATGGCAGAGATCACAGCAGATCCAGCTCACTGCAAACACAGACACACCCAAGCTCTTTTCCTCAAAACTGAAACCAAAAGCAGAAGTGAGCTCAGCTCAGCTCCCCCGCCCCCCACCCTCTGACATCACTTCAGTAATATGAACTGCTCCATTTCTTAAAGGAACATTGCTTAAACATCTATTTCTTAAAGGTACTCTCACATGACACAGGCCACATCACTTCTCAACACATTTGGCACCCCGGAATGACAAATGCACTTTTATGCAACACTGTAACTGCTAACATTGGTCCATAACTTCCTGGTTCCAGCATCACCTTTAGGGAATACCCCAATGATGCAGTGGGGAAGTCCCGATAGGAAGTTCCCACGTAAAGGTTTACCCGGAAATTGACGAGAAGTGCTAACTCCAACTGGACAATTTCTCTGGACTGGAAACCATCCAATAGAAATGATTTAAATTGCATATTTTGGATGGTTCTGCCAGTTTTATCCTGATAATTACTCTGAAAGTATTAGAAGGAAATAAACACTTAACTCCAGAGCAACGAGTTAAAAAACCCAGACCCAGCCTCGCACGGGTCGTCCTGCACACACACAAACCCAGGTACTCACCACCCCGCCTCCACCACACCTCCAGCCAGGCCCAACTCAACCCGACACCCCCACATCCAGCCCTGCTGGACTTACCCTCCCCCGCCCCACCTCAGGTCCAACGGCCCTCTCTGGTCCAATACCATTTTGCTCCCCCAGTTGCAGACCGGCCATCCACACCTCACCCCCACCCAGGCCCGACCACGACCGCCTTGGACTGACCCCTTCTCTTGGACTGACCCTCCCTTCCGGTGCAACAACCCCCTCCCTACTCCTCCCGGTCCGTCGCACCCTCCTGGCCTGACAATCCCTCCCAAACCTACCCGCCCTCTGATCAAAACCTACCCAAATCCGCTTCCCCCAAATAAATCGCCTTCAGGTCCAACCCTCCCACCTCCCAGACTAATCCCCATACTGGTCCAAAAGACCAGAAGACCATAAGAAATAGGAGCAGAATTAGGCCACTTGGCCCATCCAGTCTGCTCCGCCATTCAATCATTGCTGATATTTTCTCATCCCCATTTCCCTGCCTTCTCCCCATAAGCCCTGATCCTCTTATTAATCAAGAACCTATCTATCTCTGTCTTAAAGACACTCAGTGACTTGGCCTCTAGACTTCTGCGGCAAAGAGTTCCACAGATTCACCACCCTCTGGCTGAAGAAATTCCTCCTCATCTCTGTTTTAAAGGATCGCCCCTTTAATCTGAGATGGTGTCCTCTGGTTCTAGTTTTTCCTACAAGTGGAAACATCCTCTCCACGTCCATTCTGTCCAGGCCTCGCAGTATCTTGTAAGTTTCAATAAGATTCCCCTCATCCTTCTAAACTCCAACGAGTACAGACCCAGAGTCCTCAAACATTCCTCATACGACAACCCCCTACCAATCCACCAGAACTGCCCTACCACCCCACTGACTTCCTTCCCTCCATTCCAACCTCTCCACCCTCTCTGTCTGACCCCAAGCACCCCATCTAGTCAGACCTGATCCTACCCCTCCGGTTTCACCCAGCCCTGGACCAAAGCAACTGCGCACCACCCCCCACCCACTGACTGACTCTTTTGCCTCCAGTCCGACCTCGCCACCCTCTCTGTTCCAACTCTAGTCCAACCCGACAACCCCCCTCACTCCAGTTTGACCCAACCCCACAATCTTCTGGTCCGACTTGCCCTCCCTGCTCGCCCCTCCACTCTCCAGTCCAACCTGACCCCATCTTCAGTCCGATCCAACTTGTCCCCGACAACCCTCCTTCCCCCCTACATCCAGTCCAACCTTACCCCCCAATCCCCCTCCCACCCTTTGATAAAACCCAACCCAACCCCCCCCCCCCCCCCCTCCCCCAGTTCCAACCCACCCCTCTGTTCCAACACCGTTTAAACTTAGTTTCTCCTTTTAAATTGTCCCTTTAAAAATCTCTCATATCATAGAATTTACAGTGCAGAAGGAAGCCGTTCAACACATCGAGTCTGCACTGGCCCTTGGAAAGAGCACTCCACTTAAGGCCACTCCTCCATCCTATCACCATAATCCCACCTAACCTTTTTGGACACTAAGGGAAATTTATCATGGCCACTCCACCTAATGTGCATATCTTTGGATTGTGGGAGGAAACTGGAGCTCCCGAAGGAAACCCACGCAGACACGGGGAGAACGTGCAGACTCCGCATAGGCAGTGATAGAGTGGGGAATCGAACCTGGGATCCTGGACCTGTGAAGCAACTGTGCTAACCACGGTGCTACTGTACTGCCCATTTTATGGCACTAGCATCCGTGAATGGATGCTAGTGCCATAAAAAGAGGTCATTCCTTTCTTTCCTGTGCCCAAGTTACTCCACACAGCTGGGGGTACCTTTGACGGCTCCTGTCTCACACAGCTTGAATGAGGAAGGTTGGGAGAGACCCTGTCAAGCCCCCTGAGAATCCTATAGGTCTCAATAAGATCACCTCTCATTCGTTCAAACTCCAATGAGCATACAGGAACCTCTCATAAGAAAATCCCTCCTCACCTGGGATCAACCTAATTAATCTTCTCTGGACTACCTCCAATGCCAATATATCGTTCCTTAGATAAGGGGACCAAACAGTTCAGAGTATTCCAGGTGTGGTCTAACTAGTGTCTGGTATAGTTTTAGCAGGACTTTCCTATCTTTATACTCCATTCCCTTTGAAATAAAGACCAACATTCCATTTGCCTTCCCAATTACCTGCTGAATTTGCATGCTGACTTATTGTGATTTATGCACGAGGACCCCCAAACCCCTCTGTGCTGCACCTTTCTGCAGTCTTCCTCCATTTCGGGGCTGGTTGTGCACAGTGGGCTGAACAGTTGGCTTGTAATGCAGAACAAGGCCAGCAGTGCGGGTTCAATCCCCGTACCGGCCTCCCCGAACAGGTGCCGGAATGTGGTGACTAGGGGCTTTTCACAGTAACGTCATTGAAGCCTACTTGTGACAATAAGCGATTATTATTATTATTATTTAAATAATATTCAGCTCCTTTATTCTTCCTACCAAAGTGCATGACATCACATTTTCTGACATTAGATTCCATCTGCCAAGTTTCGCCCATTCCGCAAACCTGTCTTTATCCCTCCGTCGACGTTTTGTGTCATACTCACCACCTGCCTTCCCATCTATTTTTGTGTCATCTGCAAACTTGGCACTAGTACATTCACTTCCTTCGCCCAAGTCATTAATATATATTCTATAATTGTGGCCCCAGCACCGAGCCCTGTGGCATTCCATTAGTTACAGGTTGCCACCCTGAAAGTGCCCCACTTATCCTAACTCTCTGTTTTCTATCAGTTCGCCAATCCTCTACCCATGCTACCCCCAAGACCATTGGTTCTCATCTTATTAATCAGCCTTTTGTGAGGTGTTTTTGACCTACTTCTGCTCCGGGTAAGGGCGCGATCTTCCGGCCTCATTACACTCGCGCTCAAGCATGATGAGGCCGGTGAGTAGCAGGAGAGGCCGAAAACGGGAACTGCGCCAGGCGTCAAACAGTTTGTGATGCAACCAGCCTGCTCCCGTAAGCAAATTCGGATTTTCACCGTAACGTGGTGAGAAACCAATTATTACCACTTAAGCTTCATTTCCATACAATTAACGAGAGCCACCCATCATCCAACTGCCTCCTGTCATTCACCGGCCTCCCCAGCAAGTGGTCACACTGGCTCTGATTAGTACTCCTTTTGGCAAACGTGAACCTGGCGGAAGGGCTTCCGTGGGGAGCCGAGGTGGTGAGTAGCCATCTTTGCTCACAGCCAAAGAGACCGGAGTGTTGACCTTGTCACCCAGTGCTCAGCAGGAGGTGTTGAACGCTCTGCAGGGGTGGGCTGCCATGGGAGGGTCAGGGGGTGGTGCTGAGGGGAGGCAACTGGGCAGGCAATCTTTCGTGGCACAACTATGCCAATCTCTGGATCCCAACCCCATTCCGGGGGCAAACGTTTCCCCTTCCCGCCTGCCCCACCGATCACCCATAACCCCCACCGCCTGCTGAGGACACCGCCTGCTGAGGACTCTGGCTGCGCGGCTGAAGGCTATCGCTAATAGGGAATTGGCAATCGCGGATAAGTAAGCACTTGACACATGCCAAGTGGGTTCCTGTGGGTAGGCGGGCCTTGCAGCATGTGAGAGTCATTGCCTAGCATTCCGATCAAACCTTGATGCTTGGACACTGTGTGGGAGTCAACACCACACATGCAGCAGCCAACATCCGAACACCCAGGGGATGGGACACAGCTCCCAGGATATGATCACGGCCGGAGGATGGGTGGGTACCATAGGGAGGCGGTTGCCTGGATAGACCAGCAAAGGGTCTGGGGTTCAGCTCGCATTGCGGAACAAAGTGACAAAGGCATTGTACAAACAGCTGTTTGATGTGCTGTACAATACCCCATTTCCAATAGTGCCACCCCCCAAACCCTCCGGCCCCCAACCCCATCCCCTCCCCATCCCCTACCTAACCCCTACTCCCTAACCCGGTTCCCTCAGTGATGCCCAACATGCCTGGCCCTTCTAGCTCTACCGCGACATCTAGGTGTTTCCCCAGGATGCACATCTGAGATGGAGGCATCCAGCTGCTTACCTCGTCACGTGGCCTTCGTTGCCCCTGGTGGGCGTCCTCTGGGGGCCCTGGGCCAGAGGGCCCTGGCTCACTTCTCAATGGCACATGCACGGCCATGTTGCTCTGTCCGTGTGCTGACCCCGAGACGCGGCCTCATCATGGGAGTGGAACCCGGGAGGGCTGATGGCCACCGTTGCCACCCCATGGGTCGAGCCCGTGTTTGTACTCAGAGTCACCTCCTCCAGGTCAGTGCCCATAAGGCCCTGGGGTTTACCTTGGGATGGAGGGGTAGCTGGTTCTGCATCATCTGGCTCTGCCAGCCCTGGTGGTTGCCCATGGTCTGCACCATCGTGTCAATGCCCTCGGCGATGCTCCTCAGTGACTGGGACACATTCCCCAGTGATAGGACCATACTCTGCAGTGCGTCAGCCATGCCTACCTGTGACTGGAACAAGCTCCGCAGCACCTCGGCCATTCCCATCTGAGAGTGGGACATGTCCTGTAGAACCCCATCAAGGTCGACCTGGTACTGGGTGTCAGTGACTTTATTCTGGTCTCCTTTTGAGGTCAAGAATATTCTGCACCCTGCACGATTTTGGTTGTGGAGTGTTTTTAATGATGGTGCCTTGTTTCTGTTGGACTCAGACCCATAGTTGGTCTCAGACTCATACCCTCTGGTTTCAGCACTGACAACTCATGTGCCCTACGCCAGTGACTAAAGTTCCAAGCCTGGTTGCTTCTCTGTTCTCCCTCACTCTATTTTATCCTCTCGCAGCCCATTGGGTTTAAGTTTCTGTTCTAAAGGTGGATGCTGCGCTCTCGATCTTTTATCCATTCCTAACTTTGATGCTGAGAATCTGTTTTGTAGTGGTGAAGTTCAGAAGAGCTGGATTAAGATCTTCATTGTTTTTCAATACACCTTGGACAGTTTGTACCTCTCTCTTAGCCTCTCCATTTGCTCGAGGGTAGCGAGGCAACTTCGGATGTTGGCAAACTATCAACAAAGCCATATTAGTTTGCAAGATTGTGGAATAACGCATCAACAAATTGCGACCCTTTGTCTGACACTATGATGTCTGTGATGTCACGTGTTGCATAAATTCTCTTGAGGGATTTGATGACTGCTTTTGCTACGATACTATGCAATCTGTTTACTTCATTCACCGTGAGCAGTAATCACTGACAAAAAGGAAGGTATTCCCTCTCTATTCAAATAAGTCTATTCCCAGGTGCTCCCACAGCCTTCATGGAAAAGTAGAAGAGAAGAATGGTTCTTTATGTTCTTGGCTGCTTACAGCACAAGTAAAACTGTCGGAAAAAAATTCTTCTTTAGAGCCAGTAATACCTAGCCACCAGACTGATTGTTAAGCTCTCCCGTGACATTTTTTCTATCCCTATATGACCTTGATGAATTCTTTGAAGAATATCAAGCCAAAGCATTCTCGATATGACTATTATCTCATCAAAGGCTTCGACAATGTCAATGACCGTGAGGTACTTGTGTTGTTCAAAATGCTGCTGTCATTTAGGATTAGTGGAAATTTAGTTTCGCCATCTTTCCACACAATATTCTCAGATTTGGAAACATCCTTCTTTTTGTTGCTGTGCTTGCTTTATTTCTTGAAAGCTTTTTGCAGTAGCTGTTAAGTGCTGAGTAATGAAGGATGTGTATGCTTTAACCTCTTCAATGAGGTGTGAATCCTCTTGTTTGGTCCTTCTGAGGGCATGCATGACCATGTGTCTGCCATTGTTTGATACTTCCCTTACTCATACTCTATGATGGAGTCATATCTCTTTAATCCTAGCCTGAACCATTGCATTCTGGGTGGCATATTTGCAATTTCCTTCAATGTTCAGAAGGGTGACTAGTGTTTTGATTTTGAAATGCAATCCCATAAGATAGTCGGAAAATATTTGGGGCTGGTTTAGCTCACTGGGCTAAATCGCTGGCTTTTAAAGCAGACCAAGCAGGCCAGCAGCACGGTTCAATTCCCGTACCAGCCTCCCCCGGACAGGTGCCGGAATGTGGCGACTAGGGGCTTTTCACAGTAACTTCGTTGAAGCCTACTCGTGACAATAAGCGATTTTCATTTAGGGGCTGGTTTAGCTCACTGGGCTAAATCACTGGCTTTTAAAGCAGACCAAGCAGGCCAGCAGCACGGTTCGATTCCCGTACCAGCCTCCCCGGACAGGCGCCGGAATGTGGCGACTAGGGGCTTTTCACAGTAACTTCATTGAAGCCTCGTCGTGACAATAAAGCGATTTTCATTCATTTTTCATTTTCATGCCCACATTGCTGCTAATACTTCTTTTTCTACCATGCTGTATTGTTCTGTTTCTTTTAGTGATGTAGAGGCATAGTAGACTGGTCTACATTTATCATCTCATAGAACATAGAACATAGAACGATACAGCGCAGTACAGGCCCTTCGGCCCTCGATGTTGCACCGACATGGAAAAAATCTAAAGGCCATCTAACCTACACTATGCCCTTATCATCCATATGCTTATCCAATACATTTTTAAATGCCCACAATGTTGGCGAGTTCACTACTGTTGCAGGTAGGGCATTCCACGGCCTCACCACTCTTTGCGTAAAAAACCCACCTCTGACCTCTGTCCTATATCTATTACCCCTCAATTTAAGGCTATGTCCCCTCGTGCTAGCCACCTCCATCCGTGGGAGAAGGCTCTCGCTGTCCACTCTATCTAACCCTCTGATCATTTTGTATGCCTCTATTAAGTCACCTCTTAACCTTCTTCTCTCTAACGAAAACAACCTCAAGTCCATCAGCCTTTCCTCATAAGATTTTCCCTCCATACCAGGCAACATCCTGGTAAATCTCCTCTGCACCCGTTCCAAAGCTTCCACGTCCTTCCTATAATGAGGCGACCAGAACTGTACGCAATACTCCAAATGCGGCCGTACTAGAGTTTTGTACAACTGCAACATGACCTCATGGCTCCGGAACTCAATCCCTCTACCAATAAAGGCCAACACACCACAGGCCTTCTTCACAACCCTATCAACCTGGGTGGCAACTTTCAGGGATCTATGTACATGGACACCGAGATCCCTCTGCTCATCCACACTACCAAGAATTTTACCATTAGCCAAATATTCCGCATTCCTGTTATTCTTTCCAAAGTGAATCACCTCACACTTCTCCACATTAAACTCCATTTGCCACCTCTCAGCCCAGCTCTGCAGCTTATCTATGTCCCTCTGTAACCTGCAACATCCATCCGCACTGTCTACAACTCCACCGACTTTAGTGTCGTCTGCAAATTTACTCACCCATCCTTCTGCGCCCTCCTCTAGGTCATTTATAAAAATGACAAACAGCAACGGCCCCAGAACAGATCCTTGTGGTACGCCACTCGTAACTGAACTCCATTCTGAACATTTCCCATCAACTACCACTCTCTGTCTTCTTTCAACTAGCCAATTTCTGATCCACATCTCTAAATCACCCTCAATCCCCAGCCTCCATATTTTCTGCAATAGCCGACCGTGGGGAACCTTATCAAACGCTTTACTGAAATCCATATACACCACATCATCAACTGCTCTACCCTCGTCTACCTGTTCAGTCACCTTCTCAAAGAACTCGATAAGGTTTGTGAGGCATGACCTACCCTTTACAAAACCATGCTGACTGTCCCTAATCATATTATTCCTATCTAGATGATTATAAATCCTATCTTTTATAATCCTCTCCAAGACTTTACCCACCACAGACGTTAGGCTCACCGGCCTATAGTTACCGGGGTTATCTCTACTCCCCTTCTTGAACAAAGGGACCACATTTGCTATCCTCCAGTCCTCTGGCACTATTCCTGTAGCCAATGATGACCAAAAAATCAAAGCCAAAGGCTCAGCAATCTCTTCCCTGGCTTCCCAGAGAATCCTAGGATAAATCCCATCCGGCCCCGGGGACTTATCTATTTTCACCTTGTCCAGAATTGCCAACACTTCTTCCCTACGCACCTCAATGCCATCTATTCTAATAGCCTGGGTCTCAGCATTCTCCTCCACAATATTATCTTTTTCTTGAGTGAATACTGACGAAAAGTATTCATTTAGTATCTCGCTTATCTCCTCAGCCTCCACACACAACTTCCCACCACTGTCCTTGACTGGCCCTACTCTTACCCTAGTCATTCTTTTATTCCTGACATACCTATAGAAAGCTTTTGGGTTTTCCTTGATCCTACCTGCCAAAGACTTCTCATGTCCCCTCCTTGCTCGTCTCAGCTCTCTCTTTAGATCCTTCCTCGCTTCCTTGTAACTATCAAGCGCTCCAACTGAAACTTCACGCCTCATCTGAAACATGAAATATTTCTGCCTCCAGACCTGCAGATGATGCATCTGCGGTTACTATGGTTGGCAATTCTGGGTCATAATGAGTCAAGATTTCAGAAGAGATCAAAAGTTGTTTAATCTTTTCAAGTGTTTTGCTGGCCCACATTCCAGCACAACTGTTGACCCTGTCTCAACAGCTGTCTCAATGGCTCTTTGGCTTTTACTAAATTTGAGAGAACTTGTCTACTTGGTGGACCATCCTGAGGAATCTTTGAAATTCAGTTCTGTGCTTGTGTTCTGGAAATCATTTGATTACTTTTGTTTATTGTGGATCAGTTATGATTCTTTTGCTAGAAACCTGATTATAGGTTTGGCGAAATCATATTTTTCATTCAATGTTAGGCCTGCACCCTGTAAGCCTCTCTGGAATGCTCTAACTCTGTGGTCATGCTCTTCTCTCAGGAAACCATAGTGTCCAAAAGGAATATTATTCCTTCTCTGTCTTCTGGAGTGTGAGTTGCTCTCTGGAGAATTTTTGGAGCAGATGCGATGTCAAAAGGTAATCTATTGAAAGAATAACAAGCAAATGGCATTATAAATGTAGTCAGCAAACTGGATTCTTTTTTTTAGAATTTACAGCGCAGAAGGAGGCCATTCAGCCCATCGAATCTGCACTGGCCCTTGGAAAGAGCACCCTACTTAAGCCCACACCTCCACCTTATCCCCTTAACCCAGCAGCCCCACCCAACCTTTTTTGGACACTAAGGGCAATCTATCATAGCCAATCCACCGAATCTGCATATCTTTGGACTGTGGGAGGAAAACGGATCACCCGGAGGAAACCCACACAGACACAGGGAGAACATGCAGGCTCTGCACAAACAGTGACCCAAGCCGGGAATCGAACTTGGGACCCTGGAGCTGTGTAGCAGCTGTGCTAACCACTGTGCTACCATGCTGCCCACACGCTTTGTCCAGAGACAACTGTCAAAATCCACTGGCTGTCTCCAGTTTGGCAAATAAAGTACTCTCAGCTCAGTAGGCATGGCTGTCCTCCACTGAGGTCATTGGGCGGACCTCACATTCTACTGATCTGCTGAGGAAGGAGCTGCGCTTTGAAAGCTAGTGATTTGAAACAAACCTGTTGGACTTTAACCGGGTGTTGTAAGACATCTTACCGTGCCCCCTCAGTCCAACGCCAGCACCTCCACATCCTAATTTGTTTAGTTGAGTTAAATCCATGCAGATTCTTATGGAGCCATTAGGATTTGGGACCACAAACATCCCTGAATACCATTTTGTTGGTATGGTGACTGGTGAGATAACCCCTTGTTGCTGCATCTTTTTAATTATCCAAGATTGGGTGAGGTGTAAAGAGGCAAAATGGTTTAGCATCAGTTCGGAGGGTGACCTGGTACTTGGCACTTGGTCTTTAATTTTCCTAGTCCTCTGAACAATTTTGAAAATTTGTTTCAAAATGTACTGCTGTAGTTCTCATCAGTATTTCATGCACCTTATAGCTTAATTTCATTTTTAGGCTTACCTTTCTGCTTTGCAGAAAATTCTTGATTTTGAATGACAGAGATTTTCAAGGATTTCTCAGTCTTTATATTTCAGCTTTTCCAGGAGGTGACCTTCGACCTGGAACTTATAATTTGTTCGCTGAGGGTTGAAAGGTGATCTGTTTGAGCTATTTGGCTTCCTGCAATAAAACAGAAACCCCTGCTCCTGTGGTTAGTTTTTAAACTCTGTGGAGTATCCAACCACTTTGAGTTTACTATTTCAAAGCTTGTTTTCAGTGTCATTTACCTCCCCAAGGAAGGTTATTTCCTTTGTTTGCGGTGCTTCTACTTTTCGCTCTTTTAAAAATTTCTCCCTCTTTTTACACATTGTCAGCGTTTATGCGTACAGTTTTGATATTGTCTATTTTTCCACAGTTGTGGCACTCTGCCCCTCTGGTCAAATTCTTCTTGCTTCACCTGAACTTTCCGTATGCTCCAGCACAGAATGCGCTCTGTGGATATGCATTCAGTTCAGTTGTCTAACCCCCCAGGGTTTATGGGTTTGTGCTGCTTCTGGATGAGGTTAGATTTAGTGGCAGAATATCAGGTGGCTTACTGGCAGATATTCTGAGGCCACCTTTTATTCCCCCACATACGTTCAGAAATGTGAAGAGGAAAAGCATTATATCCTCATCACGGGATGTTGACAATCAACCTTTGTTTGTGTGGTGCTGTTACGCAGACTAATGTGTCAGTGATTGTGTGACTGAACAGAATGGCAGTGAAAGGGATTGTAAGTAAACTCTGATATAGGACCCACCTTCTTACTCCTTTATCTCTTGCTCTCCACTCATGTTCTGCCCCTGAACTTAGACACTGCATTCCCAAATAGGCTTGGCAATGCACAGCGACTGCCTCCTCTTGTATTTCTTATCATATTCCAGCTTCTTTGGCAGAAGCAGAGATTATGGTGGTGATTCTCTGACCGCGTTGTACCCAGCATGCATCCTGCTCTTTTGGGAGAAGAGCATAAGAATCCCTAAACTGGGTTCATGCCGGGGCCAAACAGAACGTGATATTCCCGGCCCGTGGCACCTGACGCAAGCTGGTTCAGATCCCCACTGAGCGTGAACCAGATGAGCATATTTAAATGGCCCAGACCATTCAAAGCCAGAATCTCCCAGCTCCCAGCACTTTGAGATTAGGGCGCCCGATTTCTGTGAGGCCAAACTTGCCAATATCGTCAGACTGCGGAGCGCGGCTGCAATGTCCAGCTGGCTCTGGCACATGGCTGCCTGTGAGAGGGCAGCCCTGTCCTGGACCAATGGATGAAGCCCCACACCTTGCATAACCTGACCCATGGCTGACACCGTTGCCCCCATTTGCTCCACCGCGGACGCCACCCGTGCGGTGTCGGCCTGGGTGGCAGCCATGACGGGCACCACTCCCTGCTCCTGGACACGGATGGACTCCTCCGCCTGCGTCTTCAGCTGTTGGAAGCCAGCCGTCATCCTGTTGTCTAGTCCCTGGGTGCCTAACTGCATCAGGTGTATGGGTGGGTCTGGTAAGTCCAGGAACCCGGAAACCGTCTGAGCGGAAGCTGGTTGCTGGGGCTGGGCTGCTCTCTGACTGTCCAGCCTCTCAGCTGCTCCTACCTTCACCTGCTGTACTGGTACGGCTGTGGTGCGCACCAGTCAGTGCCCCAGAAGCCTCATCATTAACGTGCCCAACCAAGGTGATAGTCTCTGCGATGGTGGAGGGTGTAGGAGATAGCAGTGCCAAGAAGTCAAAGTCGTTGAGCCAAAGTTGGTGGTCTCCTGCGTCAACCCCTGGCCCGATGGGCCCTGAGTCGCACCCGTCTGCGTGTCACTGTCCGGTCTGTCAGTCCTCTGGGTTGCCGTCCTCTGTCTGTCATGGGGTGAGGAGGTGCAGTGGGACATGGGGGGGATGGGGTGAGGGGGGGAGTCAGGCGGGGGTCTCACTTGCTGGTTCTCCTCCAACCTGACAGCCGGCAACATCACAGTCCTCGGCTCAGCCTACAAGGTCCATTGCTCTCTGTTCATGGACAATTAGCGGGTGCAGTACGGGTGGACCTCCCCAATTCTCTCCCGCTCCCTGTGGTTGTGAGCAGTCTTCTCCTGGGGGTGGGGGGACGACAAACATCAGTGTTAGGCGGTCCGACACAGGCAGTGCAGATGTTGGGTATATGATGGCATGGCAGCATGGGACACCCAGCCAAAGTGCCTGGCATGGGTTGGTGCAACACATGTGCATCAGGTAGGGGGTTGTGCTGTCCCCCTGGAGGGTGGGGGGGGTGCCTTTCACATGTGTGGGTGGTATGCGGGGGTGGTGCCAGGGGCACGTCACTGTGTATTCACTCTGCCTGCCCTCATGAGGTCGTGCATCTTCTTCCGGCATTGTTCACCGGTACACGGGGGTGTGCCCCATGGCACTGACGGCATTGCCCACCTCCCTCCACATAAGCCGGACGGTGCTGCGCGGGTGGTGGTGCCCACGTCTGGGGTACAGGACCGCCCTCCTCCCCTCCACTGACTCAGAATTTCCCGACATCTGTGTGTGCTTTCTGCAATCTTCTGAAATGATGCTGCCCCAAACTGCAATATGTCGTGCAAATTCCCACTGGCTTTCATAATGAGAAATTCTGCCCTAAGAGATTTTCACTTTCTTCATGTCTGGGCATTAATCTGGTGGAATGGACCTATTGCAGAATCTGCCCAATCCTCATCACCTTTAAATCAATGGGATGCAAATCTTAAAGGTCATAAAGCAAATGAGAAATCCAATGCACCACGCCTCTGAAAGGCAATTGTCTTTCGCTGTACGGTACTGTGACTTAAGCTTCAGATAATTCCAAGCTTAATCTTTTTCTCTTATTTTGTCACAATATTTCCACACCCAGGGCAAAGTGCAGAGGTTGTCACAAAAGAGGTCAGATGCATAATTGATATTTGGATAAAATCAAAGACCGGGTGCCAGATTCTCCGTCGGCGGAATCCTCCACTTCGCTGGCAGCGCACTCACGCCCACGGATTTCCCGATGGTGTGGGGGTGTCCACAATTGGAAACCCCATTGGCCGGCTGCTGGGACGGAGGATCCCGCTGCAGGCGGGGGCACGCCACACCAGAAAACAGGAGCGACGAGCTAGAAAATTCCACCCCAGAGGTTAAAATCTGAGTAAATATCTGGGGTGTGATCCAAAGGCCATGCTGCGCCGGAGAAGCAGCTCGCTGCAGCGCAGCATGGCCGATGAAAGTCGGGATACCCCGCTCCTGGGATCTACCCAGCTTGCTTCGCGAGATCCAACATGATCTCACGAGACGTTGCAATGTAAATTCCATCCACAATGGGCGGGATCACTTTTTGGCAAATCATATAATTATATGTATAATTTACAGTGCAGAAGGAGGCCATTTGGCCCATCGTGTCTGCACTGACCCTTGGAAAGAGAACCCCACTTAAGGTGGCACTTCCTGCCGGCATGGGCACTGCTAAGGTGCCTGTCAAGGTGCCAAGCTCATATCTTAATGTGCGCACGATCAGGCCGGAGGTCTGGGGACTCTCCCATCGTGCTTTCGGGCTGAGGGGGAGGTCGGGATCATTTCTGGGCCTCGGGGTAGAGCTCCCCACTGCACAAAATGGGGCTAAATGTGACCGTGGCTTTGCGTTCCCTGTCCAGGCCCCTTATACAGTAGTCCCCCTTTATAACGCGGGTGTTGGGGTCCAAGACAGCCACCCGCGTTGTATCCGAGCCGCGGATATCCATGATGGGGGTTTTAAATTTATTTTAAAATCTATGCTAGCGCTTCCCATTGTGACCTCTCCCCCCGCCCCCCGTAGACTCACAATGGGAAGCGCTAGCATAGATTTTTAAATAAATTTAAAACCCCCATCGTGGATCCAATTAAAGCAGTGTCAATTTCAGCGGACGGCTCACTTTGATCCAGAGAGGGAAGCTGCTCTCTCACTGAAACAATCAGCCGGCCACTGAAATTGACACTGCCCGCTGCTCTCTCCCTCCAATCAGAAACATTAAAACTTAAAAGTTGGATTGGAGGGAGAGAGCAGCCGGCAGTGTCAATTTCAGCGGCCGGCTGATTGTTTCAGTGAGAGAGCAGCTTTCCTCTCCGGATCAAAGTGAGCCGGCCGCTGAAATTGACACAACTGACAGTTGGGGTCCATAAGCCCCCCCGCGGTATATCGCGAACCGCGGTATTGCGGAGCGCGGTATAACGGGGGACTACTGTATAGCGTGAGTCATGTTGAATAGCCATGTGTTTCTCGGCACTGCGAGCGCCAGAAAACACGTGGCTAAATGTGCTCGCTAAGGGACTTTGTTCTCTTTTGGGCGAGTCGCGCCCCTAATGTGCAAATCATTTTTAAATGTGAATTAGTATTTTCTGGATGAAACAGATTACATTTGTAATTTACCAGTGTTCAACTGTCTTTTTCTTGCATCCCAAGACATTTATAAGACATAGGAACAGCTTCCTCCTCACAGCCACTAGACTCCTCAACAATTCTTCTTCGGACTGATCTGTTCCCTGTAAGAACACTGTTCACGACTGTCGTGGAAATTATAATAAAGACAAAGGCTTCGAGCTTCGTATAGATGACAAAATTACATTTGTATCAGGCACCAATGGCGCAATAGTGATGACTATTTTATTGATGATGTGGAGATGCCGGTGTTGGACTGGGGTGAGCACAGTAAGAAGTCTGACAACACCAGGTTAAAGTCCAATAGGTTTGTTTCGAATCACTAGCTTTCGGAGCTCAGCTCCTTCCTCGGGTGAATGAAGAAGTGGGTTCCAGAAACATACATATAGACAAAGTTAATAATGCAAGACAATACTTTGAATGCGAGTCTTTGCAGGTAATTAAGTCATTACAGGTCCAGATGGAGCAACTGGAGAGAGGGATAATCACAGGTTAAAGAGGTGTGAATTGTCTCAAGCTAGGCCAGTTGGTAGGATTTCTCAAGCCCAGGCAAGATGGTGGGGGGGGGGTGAATGTAATGCGACATGAATCCCAGGTCCCGGTTGAGGCCGTACTCATGTGTGCGGAACTTGGCTATAAGTTTCTGCTCGGCGATTCTGCATTGTCGCGCGTCCTGAAGGATGCCTTGGACAACGCTTATTCTACAGGTTTCCTTCAGTACCTCATCCTGTAACAGTACTTTGATCACTCCCCCTATCCGTTTCTGCTTCCGGTGCAAACCTGTATTGTTTTAAGCAGGGCAGGGTAACATTCTTCTGTACCTGCACCCATTGCACTGGGGCAGAATGTACTTTTCCAACATGATTTTTATGTTGGGCCCATAGATGTGCCAGTACCTCGGCCAGAACTGAAGGGTGCTAATGGCGGTTCTTTCGGGACAGCTGTTGTCTTTCAAATATAGCAGGCCATTGCTCCTCTTTCCAGGTCACTCATCCGTTCTTTTTACTATAAAATTCTATCAGGCAATTTTTTCCGTCTATTTCAATATAAAGCTCATGGCTTTGGCTTTGGCTTCTTTGATCATTTTTCCTGTTTGCTTTGCCTTAGATTAACAGGATGTCTTACGGCCAATATTAAATGGGGTTCTGAAGTTAAACCCATTCTAATGAGGTCCCTCTGACTATGGGTTAATTGTACTCACATTCTTAATCCCACAATACCGAAAAATAAATGGGGAGTGACTTGCAATGAAGTCTGCTTTCCCAAGTGACATTGCGGTTGTTCCTTGTATGCTTGCTCATCCTCATAAGAATACCAAGCCGTGCAATGAGTCACTATATTCTCTCGACTGGACTCTAGCGGGTGTTTAACAGCTGTGCCCAAAGGCCATTAACCTTTTGTAGGATTTCCTTCAGATTCTTAACAGTTTTACTCTCAGTGTTAATGTTCAGCTGCCAGCAATACAATACAGGCATAGGCTGATCAAGTGCCAGGTGCACCTCCAAAGTTATTAAATTTAGCAACTGATGAGATCAAATTTGAAGTAGTTCCATAAACATTCCCTCAGTGTAATGAATTACCGCTCCTAATTTGCAGTGTCTGTCTGCCTAATATGGAAAGGGGCGCTGTTTTTGAAATAATCATAGTATCTACTAGAAGGCCCACATAATGATCTCCTATTTTTTTTTACCATTGTCATGGGTTCTTCTCTCATTTATTTGGACAGTCATGGTCGCCTGTTCCACCTTTTCTCTGTGGCACCCCTATTGGTTTTAATTCAGGTTGGGATGAGAGTACGTAAAAGGAGGCAGACAAGGAGGGATGTTGCGAGGTGGGGTGCATCCTTCCTGGGGGTTAAAGTGACAATCGCGAGCCCAATGCCCTTTTGCCCCATATCTTCCTCATTGATCCTGTGACCTATCTCTCCTCTGCCATTGTCCTCTGCCTCTACCTCCTCCATTATAACCTCCTCTCCCTCTGCTTGTCTGTTGACCATGACCCTGCCCTCTCTTTCCTTGGTAGAACTGCCCTCTGACTTTTGGCTTTTGATCTTTGGTGGCGATGAACAGTCCTTCTCAGTCCATATTTACCAAGAAGTTAACTACTTCCGTCATGGGTGCATTTGCTAGCTGAGATTAATCAATTTGTAACTTTGCGCCTGCATATGGGTTAGCAATGTCTGAACAGATAAGGATCCATTTTCATCCAATGAAACACCAGCATGTTCTTCCCAACTATTTTTAAATCTAGCCACAAATTCGGGCATTCTCTCGCCCTTATTCTGCAAACACCGAGTCACTTCCCCTATGTCACTATGCTTCTTGGCTCCTGTCATGATAGCGTCTTTCCCTCTATTTGCTGACCAGTGATCAAGGGACTCATTTCCTTCATTCAGATGATTATTATTGGGAGCCCAATCCCCAAATATGCCGGGTGGGACTGCAATCCCCTCCTTCAAAGCTGGCCAAGATGCACCATATGAGTATTTCCATTTGAGTCAATTTCCAATGATTGATTATATAGGAATTAGCTATTGTTAGAGACGTACATTTTTTTCTTTGACAATTTAGAACAGATCAACTGTCTGTTGAAATTATTAATTTTCCTACAGAACCTAAAGGGGCGGAGAGTGGGCGGAGAACTTGGAATGCCATTTGTGTCTCTTCACACAATCTAAAAACTTATATTGTTCAAATACTTTTATTCCGCTTGAATTTCTTTCTTTTAAACTGATTTAATGGGCGGAATTCTCCGCTTCCGGGAAAAATCGGGAGGGCCGTCGTGAACTCGGCCGGGTTTCACGACGGCCTCGGAGGCCGCTCCTCGCCCCCTATTCTCCCCTCCCGGCGGGGCTAGGAGCGGCGCTCCATAAATCTCGCCCACGGGGGCATCGCGCCAAGAATGACGTGGCCGGCACGCCTAATGACGTCAGCCGTGCATGCGCAGGTTGGCCGGTTCCAACCCGCGCATGCGCGGTGGCCGTCTTTCCTCTCAGCCGCCCCGCAAGACGAGGCGGCTTGATCTTGCGGGGCGGCGGAGGGGAAATAGTGCGTCTGATTTTACGCCGGCCCGACGATCGGTGGGCACCGATCGCAGGCCTGTCCAATCCCGAGCACAGTCGTGGTGCTCTTTCCTTTCTAGGCCGCCTACAAGCCCCAAACGGGCTTCTCACTCCCGTTTCATGATGGCAGCAACCAGGTGTGTTTGCCGCCTTCGTGAAACGGCCGCGAACGGCAGGCTGCTCGGCCCATCCGGGTCGGAGAATCGCCTTTCTCCGTGAAAAACGGCGAGCGGCGATTCTTCTGAGCGGGGAGGGGAGAATCGCGGGGGGCGCGAGGGGGGCGTGAATTTTGTCGGGGGGCCCTCCCGCGATTCTCCCACGCCGTGTGCGGAGCGGAGAATCGCGCCAATGTTTCAGTGCTTTAGAGAAATCTCACAATTTTCTTTTGGTTTTATGTTAACTCAAATGTTGACACAAGTTACTTAAACGATGATCTCAAAATCACTCTCAGACGACACACAAATATCACCACACTTAGCACTTCAGTGCTTTGATCAAAATTAATTGGGTAAACGTCTTTAGAATATCCACATAAAACAAACAAAACACAGATTCTCACAGCTTGCAAATATCACAATTAACCATTAGTTTTGTCTCACGGCTACAGACAGCAATTTCACAATTGCTTGATTAAAATACAAAACAAGGTCCTGCAATCTGAATTCACTTTTAGACAGGAACCCATCTGTTACGTTTCTAATCTTAATCTTCTATTTACTTTACTCCCTTTTATTTTGTTTTGAGAGAGGGTCAGTTCCTTTGGGTTCCTCTGGGGGAATGAAGGATTTCCTACCTTATTCCATTGCTTAACAATAATTTTTTTTTTCATTTTCTTACTCATTTTGACTCCCTCATCTGTCTCCTTCTAGAGTTCACCTTCTTTCTCGCTCCAGATGTTTCCACCGAGGCTTCAGGACGACCTGTGAGGGGGCATCCGGGTTTATTGCCCATCACTCTTGTTTCCTGCAAAGATACTTTCAAACATATATATAATGACAACAACCATGGAAATTATTCACAAACATTCCAGGAGCGTTCATTGGTGTTTTTCCTTTCACAAACCTCAAAGCCTATCTTTTTAATTTTAGTACTTTCATTGTACTGTCTCTGTGGCACCTTTTTCTTCTCATGCAGTTATCGTGAATTTATTAATTAAGATAACTCATCCTAGCATGCATCACCGGCCGGTAATGAAGGCTGCTGAGCGCCATCCCCCTTTCACCTGGGATGCGTCGGTGGCTCGCTCCCTTACAGCTGAGAGAGTCCTGTTTAGAGAGTCTTTCGGTTCAAATTCCGTCAAATTACAAATCTTGCAAGACTACTGCAAATTTGTCGTGGAAATTACAATAAAGACAAAGGCTTCTATCTTTGATTCAGGCAATTTATTTGACACAATATTGTGGAGAGAGCCGTGGTAGGCTAAATAGCCATTCCACAGTACTCTGGAATTATGCAGTTGAAAACCATTATATTTACAGTGTGAAGTAAACAGTTCTAAAGAAATAAAACCTTGGGAATATACGTAAGAGGAAATACAAATGTTTTGCCCCGGTTTAAAAACAATTCGCGTATGCATTTTGTCATCCTTCGGGAGAACAACATGTTATTATAATAAGGCCGAGAACAAAATATCAAGCAGCATTTGTTTTCCGTTACCTGACCTTCTACGTTTTGTTCAGAAGCAGTGTTAAAAATATAGTCAAGCAATCCCATCATGCTTTAAAGTGCCGGTTTCTTTAATAGCAACTAGATATTAATGTATGCTCTTAGTAGGCAACTAATCCTCACATTAATTTCCCTTCCACAACAACATCTTATGCTGCTCTTGCTCATGAATTTGCTTTGTTTGGCCCCTCGTTTCTCACCGTAATCAATCACTGTTTGTCGATGTACCATTTGTCAATGTACTCTGTTGATTATTCTTTTTTTGTCTACTATGTACGTACTGTGTACGTTCCCTTGGCCACAGAAAAATATTTTTCACTGAACTTCGGTACGTGTGACAATAAATTAAATCTAAATCAAATCAAGATTTGAAACTTACATTGCAGTCAAACTATTTTCAAAGTGTTTTACTTCGCTGCTTGTTGTGAGTCCAGACCAGAGGCTCAATTTTGGGTAAGATCCTGGATTAGAACCAAACTATTTGCATTTGGTAAAACTGTGAGGAAATGTAACTGCACCACAAGAGTGATAAAACTGACCAGTGGACAGCTATATATTAAAACAAACTTTAATTTGAACACAGAATTAAGTACATTTGCAACAAACAACTAGCTTTACAGTTAACAGATACAGCATTTTAACATGCTTCTGGAAACCTACCTCTGCATTCCAATTAAGCAACCCATATCTTTCAAATACCACTTATGTCTAATATTGACAATCAGGTTTTACTTGCTTATATTGGGGAAGAGCCCTTTGAGATAGAACCTTTTTTGGGACCAAACTGAAACTTTCTACTCAGCTTACAGTCCTGGAAGCAGCTACTTTGTCCAGACAGACCTGACCCATCCCATTAGCTACACCAGCTGCACTCAAAGCACACAGCATTCTTCTGTCTCCTGTTACAAGGAGGTCTTTATTTGTTTAGCCAGGCTAAACATTTACAACATTACATTAGCTCTCTATCTGCAAACAGGTAAAATGTCTTTTGATATCTATGAGCAAAAAACGTCCCCTGCAAAATCACTCAATACGTTGCTTTTCATCACAGCTCTACCAGACATACTAGGCTGGATTCTCCAACCCCTGACACCAAAATCGCGTTCGGCGACAGGGCAGAGAATCCCCGATGACATCCAAATCGGGTACGACGCTGTTTTCACGATGCTCCGCCCCCTGAAAAGCAGCGTACTCAGAGAGTACGCCGCGCATCTTAGCCACAGCCTCAGGCCATTGCCTGAGGCCCGCCCCGCGATGCTTCGTCCCCCACCGGCCAAGTTCCCGATGGCATGGGACTCTCATGGTCTCACCTGATGTGAATTTAGCGTGGCGGCTGCGGACTCAGTCCAGCACTGCCACAGTTGAGGGAGGGCCTATCAGTGGGCATGGGGGCTTCATTTGGGGCTGGGGGCACTGTGTGAGGTGGTCCAGGGCATGCGAGTGAGTCTGCCATGTGCCACGATGGAGCCGCTGCGGGCCGCCACCGTGCGCTTGCGTGGCCACGGACCCGGCAATGCTCCGGGCCGTATCGGCAGCTAGAGCTGGGAGCTCTACGCAGACCCCCTGCTAGCCCCTAGCAAAGCGGTGAATCGGTGGCCTTTTTGCACCAATTTTCCTGCCATAAAACACCACCGTCTTCACTCTGGCGTGGGGACTTAGTCTCCCAAACGGAGATTCCAGCCCACAGGAGATTCCTAGCGTTTTAACCTAGGTTTTAATTGCATTACTGCAAAGATACAAACTATAAAGTATGACAATTTCTTATATTCATCACATTCTTCAAACACTTGACTCACCCAAGCTGAGTCATTTTGTTTCACTTGAGTACACCGTCATGCTGACTTTATAACAGGTACTGATATGAAATAATGGAGTGGGTGAATTCATTTTTTAGATTTCTTCTTTTTGCAACTTTTGCTTTTCAGTCAAACAGCCAAACATGAACCTGTTGATCTGGTCCGTGGCTGGTCTCAGCTGGAACCAGTTGAATGGTGACTGTATGAACAAAGGTGACTGGTACCCAGCTATCCCAATTCCCAGTTGTCAGCTGGGCTCAGGCAGGCCAGCTCGGCACACTTTTCCATCTATTCCCACGGTTACCAGACATCAAGGCAACTTCCTGGGACTCACTGCTACTGCAACCCTTCTGCCCTGAGGATCACCCAGTTTGCTGCCCTCAAGGTTAATCTCCAGGGGGAATGGATCTGTGAGATTATGGCCAACAACAGCACACCAGCCCCACCTCTTATTTGTTGTAAGGGTAATCTCACGTTCAATAAGCACCTGATGCGCACTCACCTATCCTGAGTTCAGAAGTATTGTTGAGTTCCGAAGCGCGAGGCCCTGCTGACCTTTGCCAACAATCTAGCAACTTCACATTTAAAAAAAAATAAATTTAGAGAACCCAATTCATTTTTCCAATTAAGGGCAATTTAACATGTTCAATTCACCTACCTTGCACATCTTTGGATTGTGGGGGCGAAACCCACGCAAACACGGGGAGAATGTGCAAACTCCACACGGACAGTGACCTAGAGCCGGGATCGAACCTGGGACCTCGGCGCCGTGAGACTGCAGTGCTAACCCACTGCGCCACCGTGCTGCCCGGCAACTTCACATTTGAAGAGGGAATTCGGTCCTATAGTTCTTGAAATGGAAAAAAATGTACTTCTTTGCAGAGTTCTATGATGAGAATGCCAGTATGATTTCACTTCTGTCACACATTCAATGCTCCATTTGGGATGAAATCAATAGTAGCACTAAGGTTTCCAGTTTCACTCACCCACATGTTTCATGATCAATATAATCTTAAAGTAGCCTCAATTCTCTGGTCAGAAAGGTAAGAAATAAATGTTTGGCAATGAAATATTAAACAATAGGAACTTAGAAGCACAGAAACAGAAGTAGGCCATTCAGCCCGCTGAGGCTATTCCGCCATTCAATTACATCATGGCTGATCGTATAACGCAGCATCACTTTCCCACGCTATCTCCACATCCCCTGATGTCATTAGTCTGCAGAAATCGATTGATTTCTGTCTTAAGAATGCTCAGTAATTGAACTTTCACTTTCTTACCGCTGTTACCTCGCTTGAGCAACAAGCTAGCCCATAAAGAGCATCTCCTACTGCACCTGTGTGGTTTTTCAATTTTTCACATCATATCCCATAGCACAAAACAAAATTATCAATCCTTGTCGGAAAGGACACATGACTGTTGCTGTGAGAAATATTGCATAGGTGCAACTGGGGGTCAGCATTAAGAAGGATTTCCAGATGGGTTCAGGCACCCAATGTTCTGGTTCCACATACTGTGTCTGCCCCTGTAGGCACTCAAAGTCTGGATCAACAACGAGGGAAGCAGGAGAGCGGAGACAATGCCCAACAGCATGTCTGAGTTAGGGCGGTGAGACTCACAACCTGAACCATGAGGACAATTGCCAGTACCATCATCTGTGCCAAGCAGATTTCCAAACCATACAGACCCACACATTATAAAAACAAAATTCCCAGGGTTGGCACAGTGGCACAGTGGTTGGGTTTGCTGCCTCAGAGCTCCAGGGACCAGGGTTCAATTCCAACTTCGGGTGGCTGTCTGTGTGGAGTTTGCCAGTGTGTGCGAGGGTTTCCTCTGGGCGCTCCGATTTACTCCCACAGGCCAAAAATATGCAGGCTCGGTGGATTAGCCGTGACAAATTTCCCCTTAATGTCCAAATATGTGCAGGTTAGGTGGGGTAATAGGGCGGTGGAGTGGGTCAGATGGTCAGCACAGACTCGATGGGCCGAATGGCCTCTTTGTGCACTGTAGGAATTCTATGGTTCTATGTCCTTCACTCATTAACCCATGTAAGGGACTTAACACATCCACTCTGGACACTAAAAAGAGATGCACAATGTACGATATTCTGCAGGATAAGATTTTTAAAAATTAACACAGAAGAGAATATTAATGTGTTCACCCCCTAGCACAGATACAGCTTTAAGAGTATAAAATAAACAATTTCTAAAAACTTCACAAAGAACCGTGGAAGGCTAATCATCTTAGTTTCCAGAACAAAAAAAAACTTGCAGCATTCATATTCATAATAGCATTCAGGTTCGTGTCTCCATTATGGTAGTGGGAAATCTATTCAAAAGTGTTGATTACTTTTTGCATGAAGCATTTATTGAGCTCACTGGGCCACTTCAGATTCATTCATATTCAACAGTGAAACATGGACTGATGTCACATAAAGGTTAGACCATGAGGATTGCAAATTTCCGTCCTTGAAAGATGTGGGGTGGGATTCTCTGTGGGCTGACACTGAAATCGGGAAAAGCAATTTGGCAGAAAATCAGTCGTGAAACCAAAATCATGATGGCCGCAGGGCGCACGCCAATTTTCAATGATCCAGCACCTCTAAAGTGGCACCCATGCATTCTACTCCGCGGATCATTAGTGGGCCTGACCCGTTATTCTTCAGGGCCTCTGCGATGCTGCACGGGGAATTCCCGACAGGGAATGTCACTTGAGTTTGTAAAAATCAGGAAACAGGTGCCATGGCTGGACACGCACTGGCTGCTGGTCCTGTCACTGGCAGGGCTTGCGGGGGACAGGGGGCCTCTGCCAAGACTGGAGGGACAGCCAGAGTAACGGGGGTGACAAGGGGATGGGTCGTGGAACCGAGATGACCCCCTACAGGATCGGGGTGTCCAGGCACGGATCGCTATTGCTGCGGCCTGCAAGGCAGCCACCTTGCTGCACACCCCACTGTGGCCCCTGGTTGTACAGTGATACCGGCCAAATGGAGGAGGAAGTGCAAAGGAGGCGCCGCATGAGGCCTCATGTGTACTGGCAGCACCTATCTTTCCATGACCTGCCGGTCCAGGCATGCTGTCGAAGACTCCGGCTGAGCAGGGGGACAGTGCAACACATCTGCCGGATCATGGTGCACCTGGCAGCGTGGGGGAATGGAGGAGGATATGTGGCTGTCAAGGTGACGGTTGCCCTGACCCTTTATGCAACAGGGTCCTTCAAGATGTCGAATGGGGACCTGTCCAGAATCTCTCGATGAACGTGCAGCTGGGGCGAAATTCTCCGACCCCCCGCAGGGTCGGAGAATCACCCGGGACCGGCGGAAATCCCGCCCCCGCCGTGGCAGAAATTCTCCGCCACCCGGGAATTGGCGGGGGGCGGGAATCATGCCCCACGGATCGGCGTGCCCTCTGCGCCGATCGCCGAGACCCTGCGGTGATTCTCCGGCCCGTGATGGGCCGAAGTCCCGCCGCTGAGAGGCCGCTCCCGTAGTTTCAACCACCTCTGGTGGCAGCAGGATTGGCGGCGCGAGCGGGCCCAGGGGTCCTGGGGAAGGCCCGGGGCGATCGGACCCCTGGGGGTGCCGCCACGGTGGCCAGGCCAGCGATCGGGACCCACCAGTCAGTGCCGTGGGGGCACTCTTTTTCTTCTGCTGCCTCCACGGCCTCCACCATGGCAGAGGCGGAAGAGAATCCCCCAGCGCGTATGCTCTGGTGGTGACGTCAGCAACAGCTGACGCACCGGCTCAAGCGCGAATTGGTGAAGGCCTTTCGGCCAGCCCGGCGCCGGGTGGCGGGCTTCAAAGGCCGCTGGCGCCGGTTTTGGCGCCAGACGGCGTGGCGCCAACCACTCTGGCGTGGGCCTAGCCCCCAAAGGTGCGGAGGCCCGACGCCGGAGTGGTTGGCGCCACTCCGCTATGCCGGGACCCCCCGCCCCGCTGGGTAGGGGAGAATCCCGGCCCTGGTGTGTGACCATGAAATGTGATCCCGCACGTCTCTGTCCGATACCCGGGCAATGAGAATGATGCCTTCATAAGACCATAAGACCATAAGACATAGGAGTGGAAGTAAGGCCATTCGGCCCATCAAGTCCACTCCGCCATTCAATCATGGCTGATGGGCATTTCAACTCCACCTACCAGCATTCTCCCCGCAGCCCTTAATTCCTCGCGACATCAAGAATTTATCTATCTCTGCCTTGAAGCCATTTAGCGTCCCGGCCTCCACTGCACTTCGCGGCAATGAATTCGACAGGCCCACCACTCTCTGGCTGAAGAAATGTCTCCGCATTTCTGTTCTGAATTTACCCCCTCTAATTCTAAGGCTGTGCCCACGGGTCCTCGTCTCCTCGCCTAACGGAAACAGTTTCTTTGCGTCCACCCTTTCTAAGCCATGTATTATCTTGTAAGTTTCTATTAGATCTCCCCTTAACCTTCTAAACTCCAATGAATACAATCTCAGGATCCTCTGCCGTTCATCATATGTTAGACCCGCCATTCCAGGGATCATCCGTGTGAATCTCCGCTGGACACGCTCCAGTGCCAGTATGTCCTTCCTGAGATGTGGGGCCCAAAACTGGACACAGTACTCCAAATGGGGCCTAACCAGAGCCTTATAAAGGCTCAGTAGCACATCGCTGCTTTTATATTCCAACCCTCTTGAGATAAATGACAACATTGCATTCGCTTTCTTAATCACAGATTCAACCTGCATGTTTACCTTTAGGGAATCCTCGACTAGCACTCCCAGATCCCTTTGTACTTTGGCATTATGAATTTTCTCACCGTTTAGAAAGTAGTCTATGCTTGGATTCTTTTTTCCAAAGTGCAAGACCTCACATTTTCTCACGTTGAATTGCATCAGCCATTTCCTGCACCACTCTCCCAAACTGTCTAGATCCTTCTGCAGCCTCCCCACTTCCTCAGCACTACCTGCCTGACCACCTAACTTCGTATCATCGGCAAACTTCGCTAGAATGCCCCCAGTCCCTTCATCCAGATCATTAATATATATGGTGAACAGCTGCGGCCCCAACACTGAACCCTGTGGGACACCGCTGGTCACCGGCTGCCATTCCGAAAAAGAACCTTTTATCCCAACTCTCTGCCTTCTGTCAGACAGCCAATCCTCAACCCATGCCAGTAGCTCACCTCGAACACCATGGGCCCTCACCTTACTCAGCAGCCTCCTGTGTGGCACCTTATCAAAGGCCTTTTGGAAATCCAGATAAACCACGTCCACTGGGTTTCCCTGGTCTAACCTACTTGTCACCTCCTCAAAGAATTCTAACAGGTTCGTCAGGCACGACCTCCCCTTACTAAATCCATGTTGACTTGTTCTAATCCGACCCTGCTCTTCCAAGAATTTAGAAATCTCATCCTTAACGATCGATTCTAGAATTTTACCAACAACCGAGGTTAGGCTAATTGGCCTATAATTTTCCATCTTTTGTCTTGATCCTTTCTTGAACAAGGGGGTTACAACAGCGATCTTCCAATCGTCCGGGACTTTCCCTGACTCCAGTGATTTTCGAAAGATCTCAACCAATGCTTCCGCTATTTCTTCAGCCACCTCCCTCAGAACTCTAGGGTGTAGCCCATCGGGGCCAGGAGATTTGTCAATTTTAAGACCTTTTAGCTTTTTTAGCACCATCTCTTTTGTAATGGCAACCATACTCAACTCAGCCCCCTGACCCTCTATAATTTTTGGGATATTACTCATGTCTTCCACTGTGAAGACAGACACAAAGTACTTATTAAGTTCTCCAGCCATTTCCTCGTCTCCCATCACTAGCCTTCCGGAATCAGTTTGAATTGGCCCAATGTCTACTTTGGCCTGTCGTTTGTTTCTTATGTATTGATTACTGGCTAGCCTGCCTTCATATTTGATCCTCTCCTTCCTTATTTGTCTCTTTGTTAACCTCTGTTTGTTTTTGTAGCCTTCCCAATCTTCTGATTTCCCAGTGCTTTTGGCCAATTTATAGGATCTCTCTTTTTCTTTGATACATTTCCTGACCTCCTTTGTCAGCCATGGCTGTCTAATCCCTCCCCGGATAATCTTTCTTTTCTTGGGGATGAACCTCTGTACAGTGTCCTCAATTATGCATACAAATTCCTACCATTTTTGCTCTGCTGTCTTCCCCACGAGGGTCTGCTTCCAGTCGATTTTCGCCAGTTCCTCTCTCATGCCCTCGTAATTACCTTTATTTAACTGTAACACCATTACATCCGATTTTGCCTTCTCTCTTTCAAACTGCAGACTGAACTCAACCATATTATGATCGCTGCTTCCTAAGTGTTCCCTTACTTTAAGATCTTTTATAAAGTCTGGTTCATTACATAGCACTAGGTCCAGAATAGCCTGCTCCCTTGTGGGCTCCATGACAAGCTGTTCCAAAAAGCCATCTTGTAAGCATTCCATTAATTTCTGGCACACTCGACAGTTCCTGACCTTCTCACGCCTCCCACCCCGCTCCTACCGACCCCCCCAGCTGAAGTGGAGGCTCCTGGGCAACAGGGGTTATCTGCTGCGGTCGTGGCTGATAATGCCAAGCTGAAGGCCACAGACCACACAGAGACACACTAGAACAACGCCCATGCAGCAACCAGGAGCGTGATCGAGCAGTGCTTCAGCATCCAGAAGATGTGGTTCAGGTGCCTGGACAGCTCTGGAGGGGCCCTCAGAACAGTGCTGGGAGAGTGTCCCACATTGTGGTGACCTGCTGCATCGTGCACAACATTGCGCAGCAGAGGGGAGATGTGCTGAGGAGTGGGATGAATAACGGTTCTCGTCCGATGAGGAGGATGTGGGGAATTGCGATGAAGGGCAGGGCATGGGGACCAGGCAGGCACGGGAGGCTGCACAACTGTGTGTCAGGGCCGATGCTCACGGGTTGCCCTCATTGCCTCCAGGTTCACCGACTAGGGCAGTGTTCTTCAAAATGTTTCCTGGGACCCATTTTTACCAACCGGCCAACCTTCGGGACCCAACCTGGCCGACCTTCGCGACCCACGCCGGCCGACCTGCGCGACCCACCATTTTCTCTTACCTTGTTTGCTGCTGACAAAAATGGAGGAAATGGTTTTGGGTCCCTTTGGTCCTCGTACACGCTCCTCCAATGGAACCTGTTGGATGAACAAAGAAAATTACAGCACAGGAACAGGCCATTTGGCCCTCCCAGCCTGCGCCGATCCAGATCCTTTATCTAAACCTGTCTCCTATTTTCCAAGGTCTACTTCCCTCTGTTGCCGCCCGTTCATATACCTGTCTAGATGCCTCTTAAATGATGCTATCGTGCCCGCCTCTACCACCTCCGCTGGTAAAGCGTTCCAGGCACCCACCACCCTCTGCGTAAAAAACTTTCCACGCACATCTCCCTTAAACTTTCCCCCTCCCACCTTGAAATCGTGACCCCTTGTAACTGACACCCCCACTCTTGGAAAAAGCTTGTTGCTATCCACCCTGTCCATACCTCTCATAATTTTGTATACCTCAATCAGGTCCCCCCTCAACCTCCGTCTTTCCAACGAAAACAATCCTAATCTACTCAACCTTTCTTCATAGCCAGCACCCTCCATACCAGGCAACATCCTGGTGAACCTCCTCTACACCCTCTCTAAAGCATCCACATCCTTCTGGTAATGTGGCGACCAGAACTGCACGCAGTATTCCAAATGTGGCCTAACTAAAGTCCGATACAACTGTAACATGACCTGCCTACTCTTGCACTCAATACCCCGTCCGATGAAGGCAAGCATGCTGTATGCCTTCTTGACCACTCTATCAACCTGCATTGCCACCTTCAGGGTACAATGGACCTGAACTCCCAGATCTCTCTGTACATCAATTTTCCCCAGGACCCTTCCATTGACCATATAGTCCGCTCTTGAATTTGATCTTCCAAAATGCATCACCTCGCATTTGGCTGGATTGAACTCCATCTGCCATTTCTCTGCCCAACTCTCCAATCTATCTATATTTTGTTGTATTCTCTGACAGTGGTCCGAGCACGGATCCCTGTGGAACACCACTAGTCACCCTTCTCCATTTTGAGACACTTCCTTCCACCACTACTCTCTGTCTCCTGTTGCCCAGCCAGTTCTTTATCCATCTAGCTAGTATACCCTGAACCCCATACGACTTCACTTTTGCCATCAACCTGCCATGGGAAACCTTATCAAACGCCTTACTAAAGTCCATGTATATGACATCTACAGCCCTTCCCTCATCAATTAACTTTGTCACTTCCTCAAAGAATTCTATTAGGTTTGTAAGACATGACCTTCCCTGCACAAAACCATGCTGCCTATCACTGATAAGTCTATTTTCTTCCAGATGTGAATAGATCCTATCCCTCAGTATCTTCTCCAACAGTTTGCCTACCACTGACATCAAGCTCACAGGTCTGTAATTCCCTGGATTTTCCCTGCTACCCTTCTTAAACAAAGGGACAACATTAGCAATTCTCCAGTCCTCCGGGACCTCACCCGTGCTCAAGGATGCTGCAAAGATATCTGTTAAGGCCCCAGCTATTTCGACCCTCGCTTCCCTCAGTAACCTGGGATAGATCCCATCCGGTCCTGGGGACTTGTCCACCTTAATGTCTTTTAGAATACCCAAAACTTCCCCTTTCCGTATGACAACTTGACCTAGAGTATTTAAACATCCATCCCTAGCCTCAATATCCGTCTTGTCCCTCTCCTTTGTGAATACCGATGCAAAGTACTCATTAAGAACCTCACCCATTTCCTCTGAGTCCACGCATAAATTCCCTCTCTTGTCTTTGAGTGGGCCAATCCTTTCCCTAGTTACCCTCTTGCTCCTTACATACGAATAAAAGGCTTTGGGATTTTCCTTAACCCCGTTAGCCAAAGATATTCCATGACCCCTTTTAGCCCTTTTTATTGCACGTTTGAGATTCGTCCTACTTTCCCGATATTCCTCCAAAGCTTCATCAGTTTGAGTCGCCTTGATCTTACATATGCTTCCTTTTTCATCTTAGCTAGTCTCACAATTTTACCTGTCATCCATGGTTCCCTAATCTTGCCATTTCTATCTCTCATTTTCACAGGGACATGTCTGTCCTGCACTCTAATCAACCTTTCCTTAAAAGACTCCCACATTTCAAATGTGGATTTAACCTTAAACAGCTGCTCCCAATCCACATTCCCTAGCTCCTGCCGAATTTTGTTATACTCTGCCTTTCCCCAATTTAGCACTCTTCCTTTCGGACCACTCTTGTCCTTGTCCATGAGTATTCTAAAACTTACGGAATTGTGATCGCTATTCCCAAAGTAATCACCGACTGAAACATCAACCACCTGGCCGGGATCATTCCCCAATACCAGGTCCAGTATGGCCCCTTCCCGAGTTGGACTATTTACATACTTCTCTAAAAAACTCTCCTGGATGCTCCTTACAAACTCTGCTCCATCTTCGCCTCCAACACTACACGAATCCCATTCAATATTGGGGAAGTTAAAATCTCCCATCACAACCACCCTATTGCTCCTACATTTTTCTATAATCTGTCTGCATATTTGTACCTCTACTTCATGCTCACTTTTGGAAGGCCTGTAGTAAAGTCCCAACAATGTTACTGCACCCTTCCTATTTCTTAGCTCCACCCATATTGCCTCAGTGCTCGAATCCTCTATCGTGCCCTCCTTAATCACAGCTGTGATATCGTCTCTGACGAGTAATGCAACTCCCCCACCCCTTTTACCTCCCTCTCTATCCCTCCTGAAGCATTTATACCCTGGGATATTCGGTTGCCAGTCCTGCCCTTCCCTCAACCAAGTCTCAGTAATACCAATAGCATCATATTCCCAGGTACTGATCCAAGCCCTAAATTCATCTGCCTTACCTGCTACACTTCTCGCATTAAAACAAATGCACGACAGACCACCTATCCCTTTGCGTTCATCATCTCTTCCCTGTCGACTCTTCCCATATAGAGTTTATTATCTCGTACCTTACCGGCTTTAGTTGCTGCTTCTTTACTGACCTCTAACTTCCTAATCTGGTTCCTAATCTGGTGAAGCCTTCTGGTGACGGAAAGTATGGAGTCTCCATCTGTCCAAAGTTCTGAACTGTTTTCCTGTAAAAATTTTATCACATAAAACCCCCCCGAACTTGTAAAAAATAAAAATAAAATGAGTAAAATAAATGAAAAAAACGAATAAAACTCCCCAGAACTTGTAAAAAAAAATGAATAAAATAAATGAAAAAAATGAATAAAACCCACTGATAGAATTTGCAGTGCAGAAGGAGGCCATTCGGCCCATCGAGTCTGCACCGGCTCTTGGAAAGAGCACCCTACCCAAGGTCAACACCTCCACCCCATCCCCATAACCCAGTAACCCCACCCAACACTAAGGGCAATTTTGGACACTAAGGGCAATTTATCATGGCCAATCCATCTAACCTGCACATCTTTGGACTGTGGGAGGAAACCGGAGCACCCGGAGGAAACCCACGCACACACGGGGAGGATGTGCAGACTCCACACAGACAATGACCCAAGCCGGAATCGAACCTGGGACCCTGGAGCTGTGAAGCAATTGTGCTATCCACAATGCTACCGTGCCATACTCGAACTTGTAAAAAAATAAAATGAATAAAATAAATGAAAAAAATTAAAATTAAATGAATAAAATAAATGAATAAATGAATAAAAACCACTACAGAACTTGTAAAACAAAAAGCTGCAAACGTTTTTTAAAATAGCGGCCGCACTGCGCATGCGTGCCCGATTAGCGGCATGCATGCGCAATGCGGCTGAATTTTTTTTTTAACATGTTCGCGCCCGCTTGCAGCCGGCGTTATGAAAAGCCGGCTGCTGCGTCTGGATTTGCGCGATCGGGAGCGCCGCAGACAATGGCTCCGCGATCCTCCCGACACCCGCCCGCAACCCACCTGCGGGTGCGCCCCCGACTTTGAAGAACACTGGACTTTGAAGAACACTGGACTAGGGGGCCTAGGCAGCAGTTCAGACATCTCATCTCCACGGCTGACCAACTCTCACAGGAACACCCTCCCTGCGAACGCCCTCTCTCCACCGTCCCTCCCCAACCTTCCTTGAAACCACCTCTGTGATACCTACCTGTCTCACTGTGGGGTGTGGGCCCTGAGTTGGCAATAACAGTGGGTCTGGTCCATGGGATGGAGGATAATGACAACCCACTCCAGGATGACCTCCGCATTGTTTGAGGACGTCTGACCCCTGCGCACGGAAGCACTTTCCACTGTCCACCTGGGGGATCCCTGCAAACGAGCAGGCCATTCCATCACACGGTCCTATCGAAACCCTGTGGTGGCAGAAGTAGGGATGGTGGGGGGGGGGGGGGGGGGAGTGGATGGTGTGGCACACTGGAGTGGTGAGCGCGATCTGAACTGCAGTCCCTGGGCCTAGCCCATCCACAATGTATGCCCATCCCCGCCCCCCTCCCCCCTCCCCCCGCCCCCTCCTCCCACTCTGTGGCCAGCGCAGACCAGCCCTTCCCTCACCCACATCTGACAGGTTTAATGTGAACAAATATATACAGCTTTGTGCCCTAGCCCCTTACCTTTCAGTGGTCTGCACCCTGTGTCAACTTAACTGGTGTCTACTTTTCTGACCTTACACACCCTGGTGCTATGCCTAAGTGGATCCCCAGGTGGTTCATCAGGAGTTGAGACAGCTTGCTGTGGTTCTCACCCTGTGACCTGGGTCATCTTTAGCAGCTATCTTCTGGGGCAACCAGGCCTGGATGGGCCCAATTGCTGCTCCTGTTCTGCCTGCTGCCCACCAGATGCACCAGGGACACGAGGGGGGAGTCTAAGGTGCTGTGGTGTTCTGGCTGCTCCTCTGCGGGAGTCACCGACAAGGGCCACATGACCCCCCAGGGTACTCCTTGGAATGGGGGTGCGAGCAAAACTAATACCTGAGGCTCCCCCACCACCTGGCGCTGCCAGTCCTGGAAGCCACTCGTGGTATACCCAGCCATTCATTGGCTATGCATATAAATCATTTATATTTAAGGATGCAACATAAACCTGGTTTAAATTGTAAGTGCACTTGTCCAAGTTGTAGAATTTGCCTAATTCCTTCTGTGGATTCCAGGTTTTGATTCCCCAAGCTTGACTTTCTATCCATCTTAGCCCCGAACCTGGAATCATCTGTGGATTTGATCAATGTGCATTACATTATGCATTTAAATCATGAATTTGAAGAACAGCAGTGCTAGAGAAGCCAGTTCTGATCCTTGGAGTACTCAGCACTTCTTCAAATAACCACCTTTTAGCCTTCACCCAGTTTCTTAATCGTTACTGGTTTTTATTCCATGGACACTCAATGGACAGCTTTCTAAAATCCAGCTGCACACATTTGATAATTGGCAATATAATCATGGAAGACAAAATAATTTTTTCTATTTTTTTTGATGTGTCATTTTAAAGCGAAAAGCCACGGAACGGAAGATTATAATGCTAGTTGAGCAGACCCCAATCTGAATGACTTGTTATCCACGACCAATAGGTCAGTGCCTCAGAAAACTCCAACTTGTGGGCTTGTACCATTTTTATGCATATTGCCTAACTGATTCCTAGCAGTTATGTTTCTGCATTATTAGAAAAATCTATTCACAGTGCCATGAGCAATTATCCAATAGCGTCACAACAGCTACATTCATTGCTATTACCATTGCAAAACTACCAGTCTCAGGATCCAGGGAATCACCATTAACCAGAAACCTAACTGGACAGCTTTTGTCATAGTCAGCAGGACCCTCCTCCTTTGGATGGATGTTTTCCACCTTGCAGTTAGATGAGACTGCACTTGCCTGGATGAGTACAGCTCCCACAACACTCAAGAAGATTGACACCATCCAGGACAAAGCAATTTGCTTGATTAGCACCAGTTTCAACATCCACTTCCTCCACCACCAACACAGTGACAGCAATGTGTACCATCTGCACCACAGCCATTCACCAAGCCTGATTTAACAGTACCTTCCAAACCAGTGACCTCTACCATATAGAAAGACAAGGGCAGCAGATGCATGGGAACACCACCAACTGAAACATCCTCTTCAAGTCACGTACCATCCTGACTTGGAACTCTAGAGCTTTCCTTTCATTGTTGTTGGATCAAAATCCCTGAACTCCCTTCTGTACTGTGAGTGTATCTACACCAAATGGATTGTAGTTAGCTCACCACCAGCTTCTCAAGAGCAATAAATCCTGGCCAGCTATTAAACATCTTCATACCATGAAAGAGTTAAAGAGAAACTTTGCTTACTCGAGATACTAGAGTCCACAATAAAATATTTTTCATAATTCCTGTGTCCGAACCAGAGTAAACTGTCAAGGATAGAAACTTATATCCTAAAGAGTCGAGGCTCAATTTACTCAGCCTCTCATCAGAGGGACATTCACTGCCCTGTCTACAAAGCAAGAATATATTTCCTTAAATAAGGAGGCCAAATATCATTGCAGCAATAATTCCTTATTCTTATACTCCAATCCATTTGCAATGAAAGCCAACATGCCACTGCCCCACCACTCCTATCCCACCACAAACCCCCTCACACCCCCACACCTCCATCCCTCCACCACTCCACCCAATAATGCCCCCACCGCCGCCTGTCAACAAATCAGAAAATAAGTGGCAGCATCCATGTTGGAATCTCCGTGAATTAATAAAATGCAGCTGAGAATGGACATCTAGAATGCTGGAGAAATCTAGTTTCATTCAGCAGTGATATCTAGACTTACCCCCAAACTCCTTATTGTTCCATGAAAGCTTCTTTTGATGATGTAAACTGTTTTTTTTCAAAGGAAAAAGGGAACATTAAAATATAGTAAGTTCAATCATTCAAAAACACAAATTAGATTAGATAGCAATTGCAGGATCAAGTTACTGAAGGAATGGAAGCGATTATTTGATTTGGGACACAGCTTTGGGATGAAAGCAGAATTAATGATCTAACAGATATCAGTTTTTAAATTCCAACTAAGCCTATCTGCTGTTATGAGGAGATGGCTAACAGACCTATCCTGTGTATTATTGGAAATAAATATGCACCCAGACACTCAAATCTAAACTCAGTACATTTCTTGGAGATGAGTCTCAAAATAGAGATTTGTCCACGTGATCTCATGCATCCTCCAACTGCATACAAATTAAACTGATCATTCAAAGTTCACTCACCCAATTTTACAGAGAAGCTGACAACAAATGGATCACAGCACCAGCAGCATTGGTGACACAGTGATTAGCACCGCTGCCTCACAGCGCCAGGAATCCGAGTTCGATTCTCGCCTCAGGTGACTGTGTGGAATTTACACATTCGCCCCGTGTTTGCATGGGCTTCCTCCGGGTGCTCCAGTTTCCTCACAAATTCCTAAGACGTGCACTCAGGGGAGACAGTGGCAGAGCGGATTTGTCGCTGGACTAGTAATCCAGAGACGCAGAGTCATGCTCTAGGGACCCGAGTTGGAATCCCACCAGGGCAGATGGCAAAGTTTGAATTCAATAAAAAATCTAGAATTAGAAGTGTAAAAGTGACCATGAAACCATTGTTGATTGCCATGAAAACCCATCTGGTTCACTAATGTCCTTTAGGGAAGGAAATCTGTCGTCCTTACATGATCTGGCCTACATGTGACTCCAGATCTACAGCAATGTAGTTGACTCTTTAAAAAGCCCTCAGGGATGGACAAGAAATGCTGGCTCAGCCAGCGGTGACCATATCTGGTGAACGAATAAAAAAAAGGGTAGGTGGATTGGCCATGGCAAATTGCCCCTTAGTGTCCATAGATGTGCAGGTTCGGTGGGTTATGGGGGTAGGGTGGGGAAATGGGCTTAAGTAGGATGCTGTTTCGGAGGGGTTGTGCAGACTCGATGGGCCGAATGATCTCCTTCTGCATTGTAGAGCATTCTATGGATTCTAGAGGAGGGAATAAAAGAATGGGAGAAAAATGTGGAATTGATCAGAGGCATCAGCAGAGTGGTGGAGAATCAAAGAGAGAGGGGAGAAGAGTGCAGATCTGATCAGATGAATCAGCAGCAGCAGCAGATCATAGATCCGAGAGGGAAGGACCAGCCGTAGTGAATTACCTTTCCTGGTGAATTTCCCCCCCACAAATAGATGGAGTGGCATCACAGGACAGAACCAGTTGGGTTTTAAGGTATTTCTTTGAACTGGGGCAATGGTTTAAAGTACGATTGGAAAGTAAAAAATATTATATAAGGTATAAAGCTTACCTAATCAAACATAATTACAAATAAATATTGAATAAAGACTTTAATCAAATCAATAAATAAAGCTCATTTAAGATATAGTAGAGCAGGTTGAGTGCGGTTGCTCACAATAGTTGGGCCTGGCACCCTGGAACGAGTTCAGAGGCAGCCACAGGCTACCAAGACAGGCTAGCTAAAAGGCCACCTCTGTGATTTGGGACTTCATCCTAACTATGATAAAAACAGTGAGGACCCCAGCCCTCACACCCCTTCACACCCCAAACATTTTCTATGACACCCAGCCACCTAATGCCCACACCTACTCCCATGGCCTCTTATACCCTCCATGCCAATCCATGCCCCCTTACACATTCCCTTGCCCCCTCATACCTTTCATGCCTAGTTTTAGCACCTCCATTGCCATTAACCCACCATATACTCTGTTTGGCCAATTAACTCCATAGTGACTTTGGTATGCATTAAAAAAAACAAGATAAACAGTCATTCAATCATAACTTTCCACTTCCTCAAAAATACTTTCACTGCAGTCCAATGAAAGTGTCAATCATCCAGACAATTTAAAGTATCAATTGCCCAACTATAAGTACTTGAAATCTCTTTATGGTGTTTAAATAAATATTGTGCATTGACAAAATAGATCAGAGAGCTGGAACTGTCAATCAACCAATGTTTTCCCTGGGGTGCAGCTGTTTAAACACTCTAATTGATATCTGTGCTCTGAGTCAAGGTTTATTATGCATTCTTGGCTTTTTTTTAAGAAGATGTAGATGGGAGGCATGTGATGTGAACATGGGGGGAAGGTGGGCTGTCTTTTCACGATCTCTGGCTCTACTTGTCATTTAATCCTTTACTTTATTCTAATATACATCCCATATTTGCTTACTTTTGGATATGAGTTGTACTATGTCCCTGGAAGATCATAGCTGTATTTTAACGATGAGGAGACGAGTTTAGAAAAATTCCTTGACTGATTGAGGGGGTTGGAGTCAGCTGGGGTGGAGCCTAGATTGCAGTGGGGGGGGTTTGTTGGTGCGCAGGCCTAAGCTTCAGCGGTGCTGTTGGCACCAAGGTGATGGCTACTATTGCGTATGATATTCTGGACAATTATTGCAGTTCCGTGTTGTAGGTTTTTGGTGCTCACTTTGGTAAACTGCAAAATATCCTTGAGAGAACAGTGGAAGCAGAGAAGATAATCCCGTTATTGATAGATACATTTTCCAGTGAGGGATCGCCGTCGGTCCTGCGACATCCTGTTGCATGCTATGTTGTCTATCCTGACCAACTCGAGGAGTAGGGGCTGGATAGGGAGTGTTTGGGCTGGATTCTCCAAAAATGGGGCAATGTCCCCACGCCAGCATTTCACTCTCGACTTTCCTCAAGAAAGTCCTGAGCGATTCGTCTACCTGCAGGGGACTTGCAGGGCCCCGGAGTGCTTCTCACAGCTCTGGGTGAAGATAGAGGGCCCTGTACTTCCAGTTGGGAGTCCGAGTATGCGCACAGCAGTGGCCTCCAGCGGCCGCGCCGTGTGACATGGCAGACCCGCAGCGCAGACCGTCATCAAAAATGTAGGGTCCCCCACCCGAGATCGCGCGCGCCCATGGGTCCGTGCCGGCCAATCACTCCCCTGGCCATCCATGAGCCCCCCACCCCCAGTGATCGATCCCTCTCCCCTCCCGCCCCCCACCAGGGCGGCCACCACCCGAGGTTCCCTACGGCCGATATGTGGTTAGAACCACGCCGTCGGGAACTCGGCCAGTTTTACGCGGAGAATTTCGGGGGGGGGGGGGGGGGTGGACCTCTATCAATGGCCCCCTGCCTGCACCACATAGACTGTACACGCACAACTCCCTAGCGATTTTCCAGGAACCGGAAAATCGCTTCAATGGCGGCTGTCCCAATTTCCAAGTAAATGACCATTCTCCGCCCCCGTGCCGAACACGGTTTCAGCGCGGAGGCTCGGAGAATCCAGCCCTTTATGCACACGGTCTCTATCACGATGAGGGGGTGAATTCCCAACCTATTTTGAGAGTTGGCTGCCATGCCTTCGCAATTTCAATTGGAAGGCTGGGCGTTTCAGGTTCGACGAAGCACATTGTAACCGGTCTCCCAGTCCTAGGGTCAGTGGGAGGTCGCCGACCACTGGTCTTATGTTGTCTTGCCCTCAATTGTCATTGTGAGGGGTTGGAGGTGACTGGACGCATCGAGTTCTCACCTCCTGCCGGGGCCCAGGGACCTTGCTGCCTGGGCATAGAGGCGATGACATGGCAGAGGTGAAAGTGCTTCATTTGATGGATCTTTGGAGGGAACCTGAATGTTGTTCGATGATCCTGTAATGTCTTTGGCCTTTCCAAGCGGCATAGATGGTGTTGTTATCCTGCAAGTTATCAATAACCATGAACATTATCTCTAGCAATTATGCAGTTGACTTCATGTCATTTTCTTTTTTCTTGACCAAGGTGTACGATATATGGGCACAAAGGCAAGAGTCGACTGTTTTCCTATTTTATCAAAAACCATACTGTCGGTAATGTGACATGTAATTTGCGCATAATCTTGCCCTATTTTATGTGTTGTAACCCTTACATTTATAGGGACTGCATTTTAGACCCCTAATCTTGTTTACAGAGATCAATACAGCCACGACAGAGTGGTGGATGGTTGGTTGATGTGGTGGTGGGTAGTAAGGTTAGATGGATATTAAGGGTTGAGAAAAGCCCTCAGTTGTATCTGTCTATATTGGGTTTTATTTTGTATTTTTGTTACTTTGAATATTGAGAATCCATGCTTGTCACCTCCGAAAGTCCAGACAGTGAATGTATCCAAAAGAAGACAGTGGGCGGGATTCTCCGACCCAATCACCCGGGGCCGGCGTCAATCCCGCCCCCGCCGTGTCCCGAATTCTCCTCCACCCGAGATTCTGCGGGGACGGGAATCGCGCCGCGCCGGTCAGCGGGCCCCTCGTGGCGATTCTCCGGCCCGCGATGGGCCGAAGTCCCGCCGCTGACAAGCCTCTCCCGCCAGCGTGGATTAAACCACCCACCATACCGGGGTGATTGGCGGTGCGGGCGGGTGCCGGGGTCCTGGGGGGGGGGGGGGGGGGCGCGGGCGATCTGACCCCGGGGGGTGCCCCCGCGGTGGCCTGGCCCGCGATCGGGGCCCACCGATCGGCGGGCGGGCCTGTGCCATGGGGGCACTCTTTTTCTTCAGCCTTCGCCATGGTTTTCACCATGGCGGAGGCGGAAGAGACCCCCTCCCCTGCACATGTGCCGGGATGACGTCAGCAGCCGCTGATGCTCCGGCGCATGCGCGGACTTACGCCGGCTGGCGAATTCCTTTCGGCCCCGGCTGGCGTGGCGCCAAAGACCGTTCACACCAGCCGGTGGAGCGGGAACCACTCCGGCGCGGGCCTAGCCCCTCAATGTGAGAGCTTGGCCCCTAAAGGTGCGCAGACGTCCGCACCTTTGGGGTGGCCCGATGCCGGAGTGGTTCACGCCACTCCAACGGCCGGGACCCCCCGCCCCGCCGGGTAGGGGAGAATCCCGGCCCGTGTTCCTTGTGATTCTACTTTGCGATTGGCATCTCATAAATTGAGGAGTCCAATTACATGCAGGGGCAGGAGGTGGTGCCGGACATGTGTGTCACCCAGACTAACACCGCATGCGTGGAGTCCACAGTGGAGGCCTTGGGGCGAGGCTTTCGGCCATGGATCAGCATGTCCAAGTCCTGGGGCACTGTGTGTAGGCAACGGCCAAGGCCCAGGACAGGGCTGCCCTCTCACAGAGTCACCTGGACATTGAGTGGCCCTCCTGAGTGTGGTCCAGTCACATTGGGCCATGGCCGAGAGCATTGGTAGCATTTCTCAGGCACTGGTCAACGTGGCACTGTCACTGGCTGATGTAGCACACATACCCAGAAGGTGGTGGCACAGTTGCAGCATGATGTGGCGTAGTCTCAGACGGAGTTGGTCCAATCCCTGTGCTCCATGAATGTGAGAATCATCTCAGCTCCAGGACAACACTGCACGAGTTCCATAGGGTAGTGTCCTTGGCCCAACCATCTTCAGCTGCTTCATCAATGACCTCCCTTCCATCATAAGGTCAGAAGTGGGGATGGTTGTGGATGACTGCGCAATGTTCAGCACTAATCACGATTCCTCAGATAATGAAGCAGTCCATAATGCAAATGTAGCAAGACCTGAACAATATCCAGGCTTGGGCTGACAAATGGCAAGTTACATTCCCGCCGCACAGGTGCCAGGCAATGACCCTCTCCTACAAGAGAGGATCTAACCATCGCCCACTGATATTCAATGGCATTACCATCACTGAATCCCCCACAATCAACATCTTGTGGGTTCCCATTGATCAGAAACTGAACTGGACTAGTCACATTAATGCTGTGGCCAGCAGGGCAGGCCAAAGGCGAGAAATCCTATGGCGAGTAACTCACCTCCTAACCCCCCAAAGCCTGCCTACCATCTGCATAAATCAGGAGTGTAATGGTTGAGTGCAGCTCCAACACTCAAGAAGCTTGACACTGTCCAGGGCAAATCAGCCCATTTGATTGCTCCCACTTCCACAAACATTAAAACGCTCCACCACTGATGAACAGTGGCAGCCATTTGTACCATCTACAAGATGCACTGCAGTAACTCACCAAGGTTCCTTAGACAGCACATTCCAAACCCATGACCACTACCATCTAGAAGAACAGCAGATACCTGGGAACCCCATCACATGGGGAGGGATGCGCTATCCCTGACCCTGGCGAAAAACACTCCCCACCCCCCACCATGCTGGTGAACCTGGAGGCAATCAGAGTGTCCCATGCGTGTCAGCCTTGGCGCACACATGTGTGCGGCCTCACATTCTTCCCCAGGCCCATGTCCTGCCCATCCTTACCCTTCCCCGCAGCCTCCTCATCAGACGAGGACTGACGTTCATCCTCCTCCTCCTCCAGCATGTTGCCCCTCTGTTGTGTGATGTTGTTTAGGAGGCAGCAGGTCGTACTGGAGGGCCACTCCAGAGTGGCCCAGGCACACGACCTGCATCTTCAGGATACCAAAACACTGCTCGATCAGGCCCCTTGTCGCAGCATGGGCTTGTCTGTAACAGATCTCCATGTCGGTCTGTGGTCTCCGGATAGGCGTCATCAGCCATGACTGCACTGGATAACATGTCACCCAGAAGCCAACCCCAGCCGGGGGTGTGCCTCGAAGTGACCAGGATCTGTCTAGAGTGCAGGGATGAAGGCGTCATGCACACTACCTTGGTGATGCGTAGCCGCTGGTCACACACCTCTGCCCGTTCACCGAGTGGAACCCCTTTCGGTTTGTGCAGAGCGGTACTCGAGGGCGGCATGCATACCGCCAATCACACCCTGGATTCAGGACATCTCGGCTTTGGCGGTGAACGCTGCGGCCTGGGCATCCTGGCGGGCTCGGTCCACATTGAAATTGATGTATTGTATTGACTGGGCATACGTGTTGGTGTGGATGCACTGACGTCTGTGCACCAACCTCTGTGAGCTCCCAGCGAGGTCTCCACTCAGTGCCTGGAAGGACCCTGAGGTGTAGAGGTTCAGGTTGCCGTCACTTGGCGGCCACCGGAAGTGGGTGTCCACGCCTATTCCCCCACAGTGCCAGGTGTGGCCTGGTCAGCCAGAATCTTCGACGGCATGCCCCGTCCGGCAGGTCCTTGAATGACAGGAGCTGCTGGTATAGGCGAGGCCTCATACGGCACCTCCTTTGCACCTCCTCCTCCTCAGCCTGTAGGGCAGCCAGCTCTCCATCCTCACCGGCTGTCTCCTGTCCCTGTTGGGCAGTCTCTGCTGCTGCAGCTTCCTCCTCCTCGGCTGCGGCGACTCGGAGGAAGGCCATCATTGCTGATTGAATTCCAATATCCATCGTCAAAGGCCGACATGACAGCATGTGTGTACATCCGTGCCCAACCAGGTCCACGGGCTTCACGGTGGCCCTGGATGGCACTGCAGACCCTGCACCCTCCCCTGGCCCGGTCAATGCCCGGCTCCCTGGGTGCCTCTGACCCTGGCGCCCAAGGTGGCGCAGCAAGAGGGCTGCCTTACAAGCCGTGGCAATAGCGGTCTGTGCCTGGACACACTGATTCCGTGGGGGGGGGGGGTCACCCCAGCTCAACGGCCCATCACCCCATCACCCCCCCTCACCCCAACCCCAGCAAGCCCCCCCACAACCACCCCAGCCATCCCGGCCAGTGTCAGGACTGGCAGCCCACGGTCGTGCCTCTCCATGTCCTACCTTCATTCTCTCCCTCATCAGCCACATCAGCCACGGCACCTGTTTCCCAACTTTTCAAAGCAAAAGTGAACCTCCCTGTTGGGAATTCCCTCCAGTGAAGGCGGAGAATCGTGGAGGCCCCGGAGAATACCAGGTCAGGCCCACTAATAATATGCCAACGGCGTTTACTGTACGCAGTGACGCCACTGTTGAGGCACCAGAGAATTGGGATTTGGAGTGAACCCAGCACCGGCCACTATTTTGGAGTCAAAACCAATCGCCTTTCCCGATTTCCCCGTCGGCCTATGGAGAATCCCGCCCAAGGTCTTTCTTTTTCATTAGAAAAATTAATTTCATCATGGTACAGTATATACATAGTTGGACAAGTCCATGCCATCATGAACAAGCATTTAGAACTGAAAAGCATAGGAAGGGCTGAAAGGCCTCCTTTGTTTCATAGTTGTTTTGAGTTCTAATTTTCTATGAAGCTGGCAGCACTATATATATTACCTTCTCTACTCTTTGAAGCCCAGAGATAAGTTGCCACGAATTGGGACCATTCTATGGCTATTTCCTCTATGTTTTTTCTTTTTTATATAAATTTAGAGTACCCAATTATTTTTTTCCAATTAAGGGGCAATTTAGCGTGGCCAATCCACCTACCCTGCACATCTTTGGGTTGTGGGGGCGAAACCCACACAGACACGGAGAGAATGTGCAAACACCACACAGACAGTGACCCAGAGCCGGGATCAAACCCGGGTCCTCGGTGCCATAGCAGGGGCCTAGCAGGGACCGAGAGTAGTTCACGCGGCTTTAGCTGTGGATACAGGCCCCCGCACGTCCGGTTTTGAGTCCGCGCAGGCGCACGGCGGTGCCCCACAGCGGCCGCGCCAAGCGCAATTGCAGACTCAGACCACTGAGGCAGATGAAGAATGTAGGCCCGCCCCAATCGGCCGAGCGCCCTAAGATCCGACCGTGCGGATCTGTCCCCCAGCCGCCACTAAGGCCCCTCCCTGGTGTTCAATCCCCCAGCCCCGCACCAAGCCGCCATGGACTAAGCGCAGTCGCCACATGAGCTTCCTGAACAGCGATAGGTGGTTAGAACCACGACGTCGGGAACTCCGCTGGTCAGGAGCGGAGGATAGCTGGACGGGCCTCTGGCAATGGGCCCCCAGCTGCATGGAGTACTCCGCGAACACACCGATTCTTTGTTCCTGGAGAATCGCTGGACCAGCGCCAGGCCAAATTTCGGCGTGAAATTGGAATCTCTACCCCCACGCCAAACGCGAATTCGACGCGGGGCTGCGGAAAATCCAGCCCTTGTTTTATTCACGTGGTTTTACCAAAAAATTATAGGACATAAAAATGTTGGTTGCTGAGTGCATGGTCCCTTTGAATGTCCTTAACAGGGTTTCAGGTGTAGGTATAAATAATTGAATTCAGTTTGTGCTGCAAGACATTACGTTATAATCTTTAGGTGTTGTTGTTACTTTACACTTTTCAAAGTGTATATGAGAACAGACTGCATTAATACTGCTGACAATCATTCAGATTCTGAAATGTTTTTTCAATTGATACAAGAATGTGAATATTCACAGTTTCAGGTAAAGATTTCCTTACATTACCTCAGTGACACAAATATAATGAATACAATAACACAGCCTGTACAGTCTGTTCAAACATCTTGCAATCTTTTAAAATTGTACAATAATTGCACATTAGAATTCTTCATTCAAAATGGTTTGGTCATGCAGAACATTTCCAGTCAAAAAGCAGCTGCTTGACTGATATGTCAGTGACAGGTCTCGGTGTGGTCTAACACCTTGCCAACGTACCAGAGTTATGGTGCTGGTGCTTATTCTGTATCTCACATGTGGCTTTGTACCCAAGGGCAGAATTTACTGCCCTCCCCAGTGGTGAGCTAGGGCGTGGGTAGAGCATTTAATTCGGTGGGAGGGTGGGTGGCGTGCCCACTGCCTTTCTACTACTACCCCTTTTATGCACTTGGCAGCATGGTCTGTGGGCAGCCTTCCCACCAGCTAAGGTCTTTAAGTGAGCAATTGTGCGAATCCCAAAATGCAAACCCTATTGCGGAGGTGGAATTGCTTCTTGTTCAAAGGCGCTAAGTGATCTTGCTCCTGGGAAAAGCCTGTCGCAGCTCAGGTGAGTGTCTGATTTGGCAGCCTTCCTCTCAAGAGACACTCGTCAATGGAAAAGACTCCTATTGTCCCCATTCAGTACCAACCAAAGGATCTCTAAATAATCGGGAACCCATTTATACCCTTGATCAGGCATTGGTAATTATTAATTAGCCAAATTGCATGAAGGGCCTTAAGAATCTCTCTCCATGAGAGAGAGAGAAAGAGAGGGAGAGACAATTAATTATATAGCTGAGGGACAGCACTCCATATCAATCATGGGCAAGGCAAGGAGCGAGGAATCCACAAATAACCACAATGAACTAAGAGCATTGGAGCAAGAATATAAATTAAATTACACCAGTAGCGCAAAACAAGTTAGAATGATGTTAGCCCTTTAAGTGCTCATTTTGTTCTACACCGAAGAGGTGCATTTTAGTGCCTTGAATAATGCATTTTACTGTAAATAGCACTGGCAGGGTAGTGAATGGGTGACTGATGCAGAAAGTGCATGTAATAGAAAGCCTTCTTGGTACTGTCAGACACAATGTTAATTTTGACACTTATCCACATGCAGCACAAATTGAATTGGAAGCGGCCAATTGGGAGCATTGGCCTGTGCTGTGTGTTCTCTGCACATATGTAATTAAGCAATCTCCTTTAAAATCTTTTCCAGGAGCTTAACAGTGCTGTGATCTCACTTTGTAATGTAGATCTGACTGAGTATTTTTAAATGAAGCTGAGTAAGTCAATAGAAGTTCCGAGCAAGCACCAAGGCCAGAATTTATATCCCAGTTAGTTTTTAAAAAGTTTCCAGACAATTGGAACAGAGCTGAGTGAATTTGCTAAATGGAGTGGCGTGCGAAACAAAGTGATGACAGGGATTTGACAAGAGTGGAAATTCGGTGCTGGAGGAGAAGGAAGTGTGAAGTAATTTAAAGCAAGCAGCAAACATAAATAAATAGATAAGTGATCAGAGCATTTAATTAGAGGTTGACTGGTGCTGGGGTGGAATGTTTTGACTACAGGCAATATTACATTAAAGAGTAGTTCATAAAAGATGCGATCAGACAAGGGGCAAAAAAATAAATTAAATAAATCTGAAATTAAAAATTATGCCTATGAAATAGTCATCCATTGTTGTAAAAACCCATCTGATTTACTAATTTCGGGAAGGAAATCTGTTGTCCTTACCTGGTCTGGCCTACATGTGATTCCAGTCCACATTAATGTGGTTGACTCTTAAATGTCCTCAGGGTTGGGCAACAAATACCGGCCCATGCAGCGACACCCATTACATCTCATGAATGAATAAAAATAAATGTTGGGCAGACTAAGATGGTCATGGTAAATAGGATTAATGAGCTGCAGGCAGGACAACTAATACATTTGGGATTATGAAATAGTGGCAGGAATGGAGACCTGAGTCAAACAAGACAAGTAACATGAGCTTAAAGGGCTGGATTTTAGCTCTGGAGTCAGCGTGGACACTTTTTCCAGTCATGATCCAGCATCACATTGGTGCCTGATACCTGATGTGATTTTGGTATGAACTGGCCGATTAGTGGCCACAGAGAGCACTTGCCATCCGATTAAGGATAGCAGGAGGGCTCCTAGGCAAGAGGGTAATTCAGAGAGACTCCTGCCCTGAGAATTTGACAGCCTCACCATAAATAATGGGAGCTGTCACTGCATGTAGGAGAGGCGGGACGCTTCAATATTGCGGCACCCATTTTGAAAATGTGAAATCTAAAGTCGGGCCAATACAGTGGCCATCTCGTGATCATGGTCATGAGGACTGGGGACTGGGAAAGGGGAGGTGTGATGATTGAAAATAGTTGATGCAGCACTGATGCCACCACTCTGCCAGGCACACACCCCCCCCCCCCCCCCACCTCCCCGCCCAACACTCGGTCCAGTGACTGTAAGAGGCAAATCTAGCTTCTTCATCAGTGTCATTGTGCTCTTGGGAGTGCTGTGGCTGGGAGAATACCATCCAATCCCTTTTACCACACTCGCCTATGACACCGAATCCATGAACCTAAGATCCCTCTTTCTTTCCTCTATATGTGCAGCCCCTACATGCAACCAGTGTCATCAGCAGCCAATCTCTTCCATTAAATGCAGCTCCCCTTTAAGGGGGAGACTGCCTTTAAGAGAAACAGACCAAGCTGCACCACAATACATCAGCGCAGGCCGTTCAGCCCACTCCAGATCATTCCAGGAGCCAGCAGCATGTACCCCGCTTGGACCAACACGGCAATCAGGCAAATGTAGATGCAGCACCTCATTTACGTGCTGCCTGGCTCAGGCCAGATTATCAACTGTAACTTCTGCACATGCAAACATGCCACAACCAATTTTTAAGCTCATTTATCTAGGTGAGAGAGCAGTGTACTATAATTCTTTTTGAATGTTACAGGCACCCTCAGGCGTTATCAGCAGAATCTCATGCTGCCTCGTAAATTTCTATGCACATAATTCAAGTTCCAAAAAGAACAAGCATATGTTTTATTAATAATAAACTATAAGTACAACATGGTCTATTTGTTGTAACATGGAAATGACAAAATAGAAATGGAAAAAGAGTTCTAAAAGGATACTCTTAAAATTACCTGGAACAAGAGAGCAGATTCCATTTTGTTGATATTTTGAATTCTGCTAAATTGGCACGGCTGATGCTTCATGAATCAATGTAAAACACACAAAGATGTTTAGAAGTGGTACTTATAATTAATTTTCAATAAAACATGTGCATGATATGTTGAGTATAATATTTAACTCGTCGATCTTTCTTGAGAGTCAACCGAGAGTCAAGACCAAGTGATAGCACACACTTAGAGTTTAAAGAATAATTGCAGCAGTGTGCAAGCATTATTCATACTCTATTTTGAAGTCGCATTTTATCCTGATTCATGGTACATTACTTTCATTTTGTTAACCAATGTCATATTGTTCACAAATGAGCCTAATCTTTGCAGTCAGCGGCAAAAGGAATGGTGCTCATTGTTTATTATGCTTGCAACCGGCCACAGGCATCTCGTAGTCTTTTGAGTGCCAATATACAGTATTAAGAGATTTATTCCAGTGCGGCGTCCACCAGAAGATTAAAATCTGCATATGAAGTCTAACGCACAAACAGTCCACCGAAGCAGGCCCAACTGGCCCATATCAATGTTCATGCTCCAGACCAGCATCCTTTCACTCCTCTTCATTAAACCCTATCAGCAAATCCTTATATTGTTTTCTCCCCTATATATATATATATCTAACAGCACTCTCTTAAATTCATCTATGCTATTCATCTCAACTACTTTTTCTTACCAGTCTTTGAGTAAAGAGGTTTCTCCTCAATTCCCAATCAGGTTTATTAGTGGTGACCATATATTTATGGCCTCTAGTTTTGCACTCCATACAAGTAGAAGCAATTTAGCTATGTTGACGCAATCAAATTTTTTTTCATAATGTTAAAGACCTCTATCATGTCACCCCTGGATTGGATTGGATTGGATTTGTTTATTGTCACGTGTACCGAGGTACAGTGAAAAGTATTTTTCTGCAAGCAGCTCAACAGATCATTCAGTACATGGAAGAAAAGGGAATTAAACAAAATTCAAGAAAATACATGAGAATACATAATAGGGCAACACAAGATATACAATGTAACTACATAAGCATTGGCAGCGGTTGAAGCATACAGGGTGTAGTGTTAATGAGGTCAGTCAATAAGAGGGTAATTTAGGAGTCTGGTGACAGTGGGGAAGAAGCTGTTTTTGAGTCTGTTTGTGCGTGTTCTCAGACTTCTGAATCTCCTGCCCGATGGAAGAAGTTGGAAAAGTGAGTAAGCCGGGTGGGAGGGATCCTTGATTATGCTGCCCGCTTTCCCCCGGCAGCGGGAGGTGTAGATGGAGTCCATGGATGGGAGGCAGGTTCGTGTGATGGACTGGGCGGTATTCACGACTCTCTGAAGTTCCTTGCGGTCCTGGGCCGAGCAGTTGCCATACCAGGCTGTGATGCAGCCCGCTAGGATGCTTTCTTTAGTGCATCTGTAAAAGTTGGTAAGAATTAATATGTACATGCCGAATTTCCTTAGTTTCCTGAGGAAGTATAGGCGCTGTTGTGCTTTCTTGGTGATAGCGTCGACGTGAGTGGACCAGGACAGAGTTTTGGTGATGTGCACCCCTAGGAATTTGAAACTGCTAACCATCTCCACCTCGGCCCCGTTGATGCTGACAGGGGTGTGTACAGTACTTTGCTTCCTGAAGTCGATGACCAGCTCTTTAGTTTTGCTGGCATTGAGGGAGAGATTGTTGTCGTTACACCACTCCACTAGGTTCTCTATCTCCCTCCTGTATTCGGACTCATCGTTATTCGAGATCCAGCCCACTATGGTCGTATCGTCAGCAAACTTATAGATGGAGTTGGAACCAAGTTTTGCCACGCAGTCGTGTGTGTACAGGGAGTAGAGTAGGGGGCTAAGTACGCAGCCTTGTGGGGCACTGGTATTGAGGACTATTGTGGAGGAGGTGTTGGTGTTCATTCTTACTGACTGTGGTCTGTTGGTCAGAAAGTCAAGGATCCAGTTGCAGAGTGGAGAGCCAAGTCCTAGGTTTTGGAGCTTTGATATGAGCTTGGCTGGGATTATGGTGTTGAAGGCGGAGCTGTAGTCAACAAATAGGAGTCTGATGTAGGAGTCCTTTTTTTCGAGATGCTCTAGGGATGAGTGTAGGGCCAGGGAAATGGCGTCTGATGTGGACCGGTTGCGACGGTATGCGAATTGAAGTGGGTCTAAGGTGTTCGGGGAGTATGGAGGTGATGCGCTTCATGATCAGCCTCTCGAAGCACTTCGTTACAACTGACGTCAGGGCCACCGGGCGGTAACCATTGAGGCATGTTGCCTGGTTCTTCTTTGGTACCGGTATGATGGTGGTCTAATTGAAGCAGGTGGGGACCTCGGAGTGGAGTAGGGATAGGTTAAAGATGTCTGCGAATACCTCTGCCAGCTGGTATGCGCAGGCTCTGAGTGCACGACCAGGGATCCCGTCCGGGCCCATCGCCTTCCGTGGGTTCACTTTCAGGATGGCTGATCTGACTTCGGAAACTGTGATGGTGGGTATGGGTGAATTATGGGCTGCTGGGGCACTCGACAGCGGATTGTTGGTTACCTGCTCAAACCGAGCATAGAATGCATTAAGTTCATCGGGGAGGGGTGCGCTGCTGCCAGAGATACTGCTCGGCTTCGCTTTGTAGCCCGTTATGTTGTTTAGTCCTTGCCACAACCGCCGAGAGTCTGTCTGTGACTCTAGCTTAGTTTGATATTCTCTCTTGGCATCTGTACTGCACTCTTTATTATTGTCACAAGTAGGCTTACATTAACATTGCAATGAAGTTACTGTGAAAATACGCTAGTCGCCACAGTCCAGCGCCTGTTCGGGCACACTGAGGGAAATTCAGAATGTCCAAATTATCTAACAGCACGTCTTTCAGGACTTGTGGGTGGAAACCAGAGAACCCGGAGGAAACGCAGATACGGGGAGAATATGTAGACTCCTCACAGACAGTGACCCAAATGGGTATCGAACCTGGGATCCTGGCGCTGTGAAGCAACAGTGCTAACCACTGCACTGCCATGCTGCCCACAGTCCTGCTTAGTTGTCCTTTTAGTGGCCTTCTTAATCCGTATTGCGTTGCTACATTGAATGATTTATACATATGTACTCCGAGACACCTTTGTTCTCTGTCTTTTTGAAGTTATCATACAAGCATCATGGACCCTCCTTATTCTTCCTACAAAAATGCATCAACTCACACTTGCCTTTATTGATTGGTCAGTTACATGCCCATTTGATAAGTTTCTAAATGTTTTTTTCGATATTATCTTAACAATATCCTTCAATTTAGTGTTGTCAATAAATATTGATATTGTACTTCAAATTTCGACGTCTAAATTATTATTGTAAAATGAGAATAACAGTTGACCCAACACTGATACTGTGGGGCACCACTCCACAACTTTAGCAAATCAGAATACCTACTCTGACTGGTTACTATCTGTTTTCTGTATTGTAAACTATTACCATCCATTCTGATCTTTGTCCCCTGATATCAGATGCTGATATTAGTCTGGAGTTTAATATACAATATCTAATCAAATGGCTCTTGTAAATCAAAATATTTATCATACTCCTGCATTATCCACAGCTACAATTTTTGTGAATTCTTCAAATAATTCAATAAGGCTCACCAAGCACGGTAACCATTCTTGATTGTGTTTTCAGTTTCTAGATGTTTTTCCATTTCTTCTTTGTGTAAAGATCCCATTATCTTTCCAACCACCAATGTTATGCTGCCTGGTCAATATTTTCTTGAGCATATTCTATTTCCAATTTTAAAAATACAAACAAAATCAAGGCCCGAAATTTTGCTGCCGAGTCAAGTATGCAGTCAGTAAAATCGTCACTCCCCAATCCCGACTGAAGAGAAACTTCACCACACAGCTAAAATTTTACTCCACGGGGGTGAGGAAGGGTTGGAGTTGGCCCTGTCACCCCAGGTGCCGTGTGTGATGATATGCACATATGCATATTTGTATATAACTACATATAATTGTACAAATGTATAAAGCTGATCATCAGTCCATGTAGTGACAGTTATGACCTCCTTCCAGTAGGAGGAGCCAGATATACATCAGGTGACTGACGAGTCGCGGCAGTTGGCAGCTGGATGGACAACAGGACAGTCGTATCTCACCGTAGCTCTCAAGAAGGTTAGATATCATTGTCTGTACATAGGTTTTTTGGTTACCTGTCCACGTGTTTGATAATAAATACTTGTTATAGCTAAACACACATGTCCTATGCGTGGGGAGACATAGAACACAACACAATGGCTCTGTGTGTGTTACGCAATTCGGTCAGGGATTAAAAAGTGGGCCAGACGAAGTTCCTGCTCTGAAACAGGAAGTGGATGCAAGTGTTGCTGTTGCTTGGACGAGACATTAATCAGTAGTCAGGCGAGTGCTAACTGTGACTTCCGGTGGTGGCCATGGAGTGAATGGTGGCACACAGAGAGGCTCCTGCTTGAAGGCATTGGTTTTGGCCCCTTTAACCCGAACTTTGGAGAATTTTGGTGGACAAGTTATGCGGAGAGTGGAGGGGGATATGTTCTCCTCTGGATGGCATGTCTGCGGGCTATCAAACTCGACAGAAGACAGTGAGAGCTCTGGCTAAAGAGCTGGAGAAGCATCAGTTATAAAAATGGCGGATAGGAAGGGTCATTGTCAATGGGAAAGCTGCAAATGGAGCAGTTAATGAGCTTTATGGAGGACGAATTTCGGCAGCTGTATAATGCAGAACGACTGGTCGAAGGCAATTGAAGGAACAGGGACACCTCTTCGTGTGACCTTGGAAAGGGTGAAGAATTTAAAACTTTAGAATTTAGAACAGTACAGCACAGAACAGGCCCTTCAGCCCTCGATGTTGTGCCGAGCAATGATCACCCTACTCAAACTCACGTATCTACCCTATACCCGTAACCCAACAACTCCCCCTTAACCTTACTTTTTAAGACACTACGGGCAATTTAGCATGGCCAATCCACCTAACCCCGCACATCTTTGGACTGTGGGAGGAAACCGGAGCACCCGGAGGAAACCCACGCACACACGGGGAGGACGTGCAGACTCTGCACAGACAGTGACCCAGCCGGGAATCGAACCTGGGACCCTGGAGCTGTGAAGCATTGATGCTAACCACTATGCTACCATGCTGCCCCGAAGAAGAGCCTCAATGTGTAGGGGACTCATGATCCAGAAGGTGGAGAAGGTGATATCGGACCAAAATCATTGGATTGTGACGTTATAAGCAGAGATGGCGATCCTGCGAGCATGTGTAAGATGCTGCAGGCAAAGGTGGAGGACCAGGAAAATAGGTCCAGAGGGCAAAATATGCAGACTGTGGGCCTCCCGGAGGGAATGGAGGGAATGAGCGCAACGGGCTATGTTGCGCAGACGCTGGCCAAGTTGGTAGGAGAGAAGATGTTGGAGAAGGCCCCGGAGGTGGATCGGCCCCAAAGGTCCCTGAGGCAGAGGCCAAGAATGGGAGAGCCGCCACGGGCGGTGATTGTGAGTATCCACACGTTTGAGGACAAAGAAAAGATTCTGAGGTGGGCCAGGACTCGGCTGAACTACGGGTGGGAAGGAAACCATATCCGGATCTATCAGGACATTGGAGCGGAGTGGCCAGGAGACGGGCGGGCAGGTTTTTGTTTGCAGCCTGGGAAAAGTTGTCAGGGGGATGGTTGACATCTGTTCCAAATTTCTTTGAGAGAATGATTAACATTTGTGGAGGAAATAAAAGGGACCGTTTATATCACAGACTTGTCTGCCAGGAGAAACTGCATGAAAATGTAACAACGACAGTGAGCTTTGTGCATGATCATTGGGAGAGAGCACATCCTGAGTGAGGCAGAGCCAGTGTGAGTCTGGGTATCGGCAATTTGGAGCACAGTGGCCATTTGTTGGAAAGTTGGCGCAATGGCTATTGAGGGAAAGTGAGGAGGTGAGTCGCCCTTTCCATTTACTGACATGCTGCTCAAGGGAGGGAACCAGAGCTACTGCCCCAGTACTCGGAGGGGGTTCTTCAGGGGGTTGGGGTCACAGAATCACAGAAAAATACAGTGCAGAAAAGGCTGTTCGGCCCATCTGATCTACCAATCCTAATCCCATTTGCCAGCACTTGGCTCATAGACTCGAATGTTAAGAGTGCCAAGTACTCATCCAGGTACCTTTTAAAGGATTTGAGGCAACCCGCCTCTACTACCCTCCCAGGCTGTGCATTCCAGACTGTCACCACCCACTGGGTAAAAAGGTTTTTCCTCAAATCATCCCTGAAACTCCCACCCCTCACCTTGAACTTGTGTCCCCTCTTTTATGAGGGCCACAAAGAATCCAGCACGAGTTTGTAGAATAGGAAGAAATGACATTTATTTACAATTACAGATGTATCAACACGCAACAACAACAGCAACAGCAGTACTCTCTTGCTGCTCACTCCTCTCTAGCTGGTTCCATACTGGCCAGCTCTATTTATGCAGGGAGTTTGCTTATGATTTCTCCGCCTGCCCCCCCCCCCCCTCATTGGGGAAGCTCATACTCCCTAAGGATTGTGGGATTGCCATTAGTCCCCAGCCAGTGGTGAGCAGGCAGGTTATAACATCCCTCCCCCCCAAAGTCCAAGGAATCCACCAAAGACCTTGGCGAAGGAGGGCGTTGGACTCGTTTTGTCGCAGGTCATTTGCACGAGGTGCTGGATCAGGCGGCGTGTAACGAGACAGTGAACAACGCTTCCGTGATGAACGGCGTAATGGTTGTACACCCGCGGCTCGTGGGTCCGAGGACTCCCCCTCTGAGGCATCCTGTGTCTCCATCTCTGAGTCAGAGTCCACTGCCTCCGCCATCGGCGTCCCCATCTCCACACGGTTCTGCAATGACCTGTGCAGGCTTTGAAAGCAGCGCCAGAGGAAGATCGTGAGGAATACTCTCCACTATGTCTGGTCTCTGCGGCTTTAGACGAGAGCTGCGGGGGCGGGGAACCTTTGGAAGAAACGGTCTTCTGGACCGAACATGATCTACATGCTTACGCAGGAGACGACCCTGGGCTTGCACCTGGTAAGAGATAGGGCCCGTTCGGCGAAAGGTAACGGCAGGGATCCACTGGGCACCACCAGCAAAATTTCAAACGGACACTAGGTCACCGTGCACCGATGCCGAGAAAGGCCATGTCCCTGCCGCCCTTGTGTGCGGTGTACTTTTGCGCCAATGTCTGGGAAAAACATGCTAAGGCGGGTGCGACGTTTCCAGCCCATTAAGAGTTCCGCAGGAGCTACCCCAGTCACCACATGTGGAGTGGTCCTGTACGAAAACAGAAAATGAGGCAGTCTCGTGTCCATAGACCCGGAACACTGTTCTTTAGGCCCCGTTTCAATGTCTACACTGCGCGCTCCGCCAACCCATTGGAAGCCGGGTGGTATTGAGCGGTGCGGATATGGCGTAGGCCATTCATCTTCATGAACCTCGCAAACTCCTCACTTGTGAACGGAGTGCCGTTAATTGTGACCAGCACCACGGGGAGGCTATGCGTACTGAAAGACAAACACATCTTCTCGATTGTAGCGCAGGTCGTTGTGCCTACCACCTTATGCACTTCTAGCCATTTAGACTGGGCATCGATTAATAGAAGGAACATGGATCCTTGAAAAGGGCCGGCGAAATCCGCATGCAAGTGCACCCAAGGCCGCCCTGGCCATTCCCAGTGATGTAGGGGCGCGGCCGGCGGAAGCTTCTGATGCTCCTGGCAAATGGAGCAGTTTTAGGCCACCTTCTCAATGTCGGTGTCGAGGCCTGGGCCACCAGACATAACCCCGGGCCAACATTTTCATTTTGGTCACACCTGGATGCCCATTATGCAAGTCATTTAGTATCTGCTCCTGTCCTTTTTCCGGGACAATCACACGCGCCCCCACAAGAGGATACCATCTTCCACGCTAAATTCTGACAGCTTGGAGGAAAATGTCCGCAACTCGCCTGGGAGCTGTCTATGTTGCCCACCATACAGGACTATGTGTCAAACCTTTGACAGGACTGGCTTCGTCTGGGTCCACTCACAGATCTGTGATGCCATGATGGGCAAGGAGTCCATAAAATTTAGGGTTGCAACCACCTTACCGGTCGTGGGGGTCGACATGGGGCCGGTCGACAAAGGCCGTCGGATCAGTGCATTGGCATTCGCTATCTGGGTCCCTGGTTTATGCTCCAGTGAATACTCGTAGGCAGTGAGCAACTAAGCCCAGCGCTGGATCCGTGTGGAAGCAATGGCTGATATTGGCTTATCCTTGGCCAGATCCTGCCTTATTTTACTAAAGTCTGATCTCCCCCAATCCAAGCCATTTTTCTGCAATTTGTCTATTTCGCTGTCCATAACAAACTTGAATTGTACCACATTGTGGTTGCTTTCACTAAAATGCTTCTCCATCATTACATCAACCACCTGTCTGTCTTGATTCCCCATCCCTTGTTGGACCATCCACATGTTGAGCTAAAAGGTCTCTTCTACACATTTTACAATCTCTGCTCCATCTAAACCCTTAACATAATGACTATCCCAGTTAATGTTGGGTCATTCGGGAGCTTGAGTGTTCCAGGTCAGGAGTTGCCCCTGGGGTGTGGGGGGGGGGGGGGGGGGGGGTGGTGAGTGAGGGGGAGGGGCTTTGCGTCCATGAGGCCTTCAACCCATCTTTAAATACTGTGGAGACCCATAACAGGGGCAACCACAGCTTCAGCCTGTCTGTCCCACCAAACACTTCCAAGACAGAGCCCTGTGCAGTTTCTCTCCTGAAAGTGAATTTGCCCCCTTTCAACTGTGAACAGCCTCTAGCTTCACAGCTGAAGGCTATTTTAAATGAGGAATGAGCCTTGTTATTTGTGATAGCACTTCACACTCCTCAACTCTCAAGTGCCTCCACAAAGGCATAGGTGCCATATCTCAGAGGATCATCAAGTTCATCAAGATGGCGCCAGAGTGTGGCGACTCTCTGCAAGCTCTCTCCAACAGATCCTCTTTTTACATCTCCTACAACAGTGCTAATCTCTTAAAATTTAATTCAAACACAAACACTAATCTTTCTCTTTTGACTTCCCTTGCAGGTTTGAAGATCCTCCGAGACCCCAGGAGTGGACCTTTTGACCCGACTCGACGCGGCCCAGCTGCACTCCTGATGACCTGGCGCGACCTGGAAGCCGATGAAGCCCAAACCGAAAGTGTGACACCGACCTCGATTTTGTTCGACATCTGGAATTCACTGCCTGAATTTGTGGTTGAGGCTGAAAAGTTAAGCTTATTTAAAAGGTCGCTGGATCAACACCTGAAGTCCTGTAAAGGTAACCTGCTAGGCCAGGGACCAGATGCTGGAAAACGGGATCAAAATGAGCTGCTAATTTCCTTTTTTTGCTCTCTTTTATGACTGGCGCAGCCACCATGAGCTGAATGGCCTCTTTCTGTGCTGTAACATTCCTCTCGTTTTCAAGAAAATGTTAGGATCCGATTTTGGCCTCTGATGTGAGAATTGTAAAGTCATTCCGAGCAAAACGATAGGGTTCCTGCATTTCACACTCAGTTTTGCAGCACAATGCTCGTCACTGCAGCTTCACCTTCTTATATTTGGTTTTCTGGAGAATGGGTTTACGAAGGAACTATTAAAATACCTAGATGTTTTGTATCTTCCACAATAGCAATGATTGCTTTACCATGGTAGCATACTGAGTGCTGCATTATCTCAGTAGTAGGTGTGAAAATACTTAGGTCCATTTTAAATGCTTTTGAAAAGAATAAAAGGCTGCCTAGCATTCTTCTCTATATCAACTCACACAAGACTAAATTATGTTTCACCTCATATGTTGTGGCATTGTTCTCTGATGCTACAGCTGGTGCAATCTCTTTTGAAAATTTAAAAGGACTTGTAGTCAAAAGAAATACATCAACACATCCTGAGCTTTCACTGTTGTGGGAAGAAATGTGAGAGTTAGAGAAGCAAACTGGACTAACCCAAGTTTCTCATAGTGGCTTCCAGTCACAGGAAGTCATTTTTCCCTTCAGACAGCGCAAGGTTAGACATTCATAGAAAATAGAACAGTACAGCAATGAACAGGCCCTTCGGCCCTCGATGTTGTGCCAAGCCTTGTCCGAAACCAAGATCAAGCTATCCCACTCCCTGTCATTCTGGTGTGCTCCATGTGCCTATCCAATAACCGCTTGAAAGTTCCTAAAGTGTCTGACTCCACTATCACAGCAGGCAGTCTATTCCACACCCTAACCACTCTCGGAATAAAGACCTACCTCGGACATCCCTCCTTTCTCTCTCACCCTCTTTCTTATAGTTATGCCTCCTTGTAACAGGTACATCCACCCGTGGAAATAGTCTCTGAACATACACTCTATCTATCCCCCTCATCATCTTATAAACCTCCATTAAGTCGCCTCTCATCCTCCTCCGCTCCAAAGAGAAAAGCCCTAGCTCCCTCAACCTTTCCTCATAAGACCTATCCTCCAAACCAGGCAGCATCCTGGTAAATCTCCTTTGCACCCTTTCCAATGCTTCCACATCCTTCCTATAATGAGGTGACAGAACTGCACACAATACTCCAAATGTGGTCTCACCAGGGTCTTGGACAGTTGCAGCATAACCCCACGGCTCTTAAACTCAAGCCCCCTGTTAATAAACACTAACACACTATAGGCCTTCTTCATGGCTCTATCAACTTGAGTGGCAACCTTCAGAGATCTGTGGATATGAACCCCAAGATCTCTCTGTTCCTCCACATTCCTCAGAACCCTGCCGTTGACCCTGTAATCCGTATTCAAATTTTTCCTACCAAAATGAATCACCTCGCACTTATCAGGGTTAAACTCCACCTGCCATTTTTCGGCCCAGCTCTGCATCTTATCAATGTCTCTTTGCAACCTACAACAGCCCTCCACCTCATCCACTCCTCCACCAATCTTGGTGTCATCGGCAAATTTACTGGCCCACCCGTCAACCCCCTCCTCCAAGTCATTGATAAAAATCACAAATAGCAGAGGACCCAGCACTGATCCCTGTGGTACACCGCTGGTAACTGGTCTCCAGTCTGAAAATTTTCCATCCACCACCACCCTCTGTCTTCCATGTGATAGCCAGTTACTTATCCAATTGGCCAAATTTCCCTCTATCCCACACCTCCTTACTTTCTTCATGAGCCGACCATGGGGAAACTTATCAAACACCTTACTAAAATCCATGCATACAACATCAACTGTTCTACCTTCATCTACACACTTAGTTACCTCCTCAAAGAATTCAATCAATTTTGTAAGGCAAGACTTACCCTTCACAAATCCATTTTGACTATGCTGCAGGATTAAGCTGCATCTTTCCAAATGGTCATAAATCCTATCCTTCAGGACCCTTTCCATTAACTTACCGAAGTAAGACTAACCGGCCTATAATTACCAGGGTCATTCCTATTCCCTTTCTTGAACAGAGGAACAACATTCACCACTCTCCAGTCCTCTGGCACTATCCCCGTGGACACTGAGGACCCAAAGATCAAAGCCAAAGACTCTGCAATCTCATCCCTTGCCTCCCAAAGAATCCCTGGATATATCCCATCTGGCCCAGGGGACTTGTCGACCCTAAGGTTTTTCAAATTTGCTAATACATCCTTCCTCAGAACATCTACCTCCTCCAGCCTACCCGCCTGTATCAGACTCTCATCCTCAAAACATGGCCCATCTCCTTTGTGAACACTGAAGAAAAGTATTCATTCAACGTCTCTCCTATCTCTTCTGACTCCATGCACAAATTCCCACTACTGTCCTCGACCGGCCCTAACCTCACCCTGGTCATTCTTTTATTTCTCACATAGGAGTAAAAAGCCTTGGGGTTTTCCTTGATCCGACCCACCAAAGACTTCTCATGCCCCCTCCTAGCTCTCCTAAGCCCTTTTTTAGCTTATTCCTTGCTATCTTGTAACCCTCAAGTGACCCAACTGAACCTTGTTTTCTCATCCTTACGTACTCTTCCTTTTTCCTCTTGATAAGACATTCAACCTCTTTTGTGAACCATGGTTCCCTCACACGGCCATTTCTTCCCTGCCTGACAGGGACGTACCTATCAAGGGCACGCAGTATTTGTTCCTTGAACAAGCTCCACTTTCCATTTGTGCCTTTCCCTGGCAGTTTCTGTTCCCATCTTATGCTCTCTAATTCTTGCCTAATTGCATCATAATTACCCCTCTCCCAATTATAAACATTGACCTGCCATATGGCCCTATCCCTCTCCATTGCAAGTCACCGAATTGTGGTCACTATCTCCAAAGTGCTCTCCCACAAACAAATCTAACACTTGGCCCGGTTCATTACCCAGTACCAAATCCAATGTGGCCCCCCTCTTGTCGGCCTATCCTCATATTGTGTCAGGAGACCCTCCTGCACACACTGTACAAAAACAGCCTCATCCGAACTGTTCGACCTATAGAGGTTACTATCAATATTTGGAAAGTTAAAGTCACCCATGACAACTACCCTGAGATCTCCACACCTATCCATAATCTGTTTTGCAATTTCTTCCTTCACATCTCTATTACTATTTGGGGGCCTATAGAAAACTCAGAACAACGTGACTATTTCCTATTTCTAACTTCAGCTCATGTTACCTCAGTAGGCAGATCCCTCTCGAACTGCCTTTCTGCAGCCTTTAAACTATCCTTGATTAACAATGCTACTCCTCCACCTCTTTTACCACCTTCCCTACTCTTACTGAAACATCTATACCCCGGAAATTCTAACAACCATTCCTGTCCCTGTTTTAACCATGTCTCCGTAATGCCCACAATACCGTAGCCCCAGGTACCAATCCACGCTCCAAGTTCACCTACCTTATTCCTGATGCTCCTTGCATTGAAGTAGACACACTTCAACCCACCTTCCTGTCTGCCGGTACACTCCTGCGACCTTGATACCCTCCTCAGTACCTCACTACTCTCAACACTGGCTTCTGGACTATAGCTTGTTTTCCCATCCCCCTGACAAATTAGTTTAACCCCCCCCCCCCGAAGAGCCGTAGCAAATTTCCCTCCCAGGATATTGGTGCCCCTCTGGTTCAGGTGCAAACTGTCCTGTCTGTACAGGTCCCACCTTCCCCAGAATGTGCTACAGTTATCCACGTAACTGAAACCCTCCCTCCTACACCACCCCTGCAGCCACGTATTTATCTGCACTCTCTCCCTGTTCTTCAACTCGCTAGCACGTGGCACCGGCAACAAACCAGAGATGACAACATGGTTTGTCCTGGCTCTCAGCTTCCCCCCTAGCTCCCTAAATTCCTGTTTTAAATCCCCGTCCCTTCTCTTACCTATGTCGTTGGTACCGATATGTACCACGACTTGTGACTGTTCCCCCTCCCCCTGAAGGACCGGTTCAAGACGTCACGGACCCTGGAACCCAGGAGGCAACATACCATCCATGAGTCTCTTTCGCTGCCACAGAACCATCTATCTGTTCCTCTAACTATCGAGTCCCCAATAACTATTGCTCTCCTATTCTCCCTCCTTCCCTTCAGAGCCACAGGGATGGACTCAGTGCTGGAGTTCTGTTCACCGTGGTTTACCCCTGGTAGGTTATCCCCCTCAACAGTATCCAAAGCCGTGTACTTGTTACTGAGGGGAACGACCACAGAGGGTCCCTGCACTGACTGCTTCCTCCCAGCCCCTCTCACCGTCACCCATCTATCTTGATTCTTCGGAGTAACTACACCCCTGAAGCTACTATCTATGACCACCCCTGCCTCCCGAATGATCCAAAGTTCATCCAGCTCCAGCTCCAGTTACCTAACGCGGTTTCTGAGGAGCTGGAGATGGGTGCACTTCCCACAGGTGAAATCAGCAGGGACACTGACGGCGACCCTCACCTCAAACATTCTGCAGGAGGAACATTGCACTGCCTTCCCTGCCATCCCCTCTCGATAACTTGCGGATAAATCAAGAAAAAGAAAGAATGAGCTTACCTGATAGTCACTCAACCAATTCGGTTAGAGGAGGTGTAAGGGTGGGGGACCCTACGAGTGTAGTGTCTAGGGTTTTGGAACCGCCCAACTTAAATACAGGTTAAAATAAAACACTTAACCAGCAACCACTGCGCCCCACATGATAACAGCAATCAGCTGTTCTGGGCCCACGCAAACAATTTAAATATTTACCACTTACCCAACAGCATTCAAAATGCATAATTCTTTAACCTGGAAAATTTATTCTCAACAATCTAACCTTCCAGTTGTTTTTATTTGTTCATGGGATGTGGGCATCGCTGGCTGGGGACAGATTTATTGTCCATCCCTGAGGATGTTTAAGAGTCAACCACATCGCTGTTGATGTGGAATCATATGTCGGCCAGAAAAAGATTTCATTCCCCTAAAGGGCATTAGTGAACCAGATGGGTTTGACAACAAATTTCATGATAACATTTAGACTTTTAAATTCCAGGTTTTGTTTATTAAATTCAAATCTGCCATGGTAGGATTGGAACCCAAGTTCCCACAGCATGACTTTGGATTACTAGTCCACCAACAATACCATTGCGCCACTACCTCGCGCCATTGGCCCTACTAAATCTGAACATTGGATTACTTATGGAAGACTGAAAGGAAAGGTGGCAATTTGAGATATCTTTCAAAGCAGTGAGAAAACAGAGTGTGATTTTAAATTTACATGACTAAGTGTAAATTTTATGCAGCTATAATTAAAATGATTTGGGAAATCGCAATGATTCTAATCTCAACTGGATATGTTCCTCACTATTTAGATCAATGGGTGAGTTTTACTGATGCAGATGAAAACTTTCTATCTTTCCAAATAGATATTGGCCTGAATTTTTAGGATATCAAGGTTTACCTACAATGCCCCTCAGTCATTTCATGCTTGAAAGAATGTCAACTGGTCGCACCCCTCTCAGGAGAAAGTCCAACCATAGAGAGCTGCCAACCAATCTGCAGCAGCAATGCTGTAGTGGACAGAAGAAGAAATACAGGTGGATGCCTGAGACTATGGGCTTGATTCTCAGATTTTCGGGCTATGTCCTGACGTCGGCGTGGGAGCGGTGGCATTTTACGACCAAAAATTCAGCGCAAAACGGCCACCGATCCTCAGTTTGGTGGATGGCGAGTAGGCACACAGCGTAGAGCACCCACTCTAGCTGCCGATACGGCCGGGTCCGTGGCCACACATGTGCACAGCGGCAGACTGCAACATGTCGCTGGGCACATGCAGACTGGCCTGCCAAATAGCGCATCCCCTTTGGCCGGCTCCCAAGCCCAGGACCACCCCCAACAGTGTCCCAGTGCCTGCCAAAGTCCCTCATGCCCGCGGATGCGCTCTCCCCAACTGTGGTGGCGCTGGATTGAGTCTGCAGCTGTCACGACGAATTTCCGACTAATAATAGCATGAGAGACTCACATCGTTGGGAACGCAACTGGTCAGGGGTGGAGCATCGGGGGGGAGGGCCACAGGAAACATCCCGAGGCCGTCGATATGGTGTGCAGCATACTCCTACAGTACGCCACTTTGAAGAGGGCGGCGCATCGCAAAATTTGGTTTTCCGGCCGAATGCAATTTTGGCGTTGGAACGCGGAGGGCGACTAAAGAATCTGCGCCAATCGCGCCCGTGTGGTCGACGCGGCGCCGGTCGGTGGCCGCTGAAAGAGGCCCCCACGATGATTCTCCACAGTCGACTAGCCGGCATGGTTCCAACCTGGTACCACCTGGCGGGAGCTCGGGCCTACGGCCGCGGTGGCCGTCCTGTTGGGGGGGGGGGGGCAGGTGATCAGACTCCGGGGAGGGCCTCCGCAGCATCCAGGCCCACAATCGGGGGTTACCGATCGGCGGGCCTCCGCAATCTGGAGGGGGCCTATCTCCTTCTGCACGGGCCCGCTGTAGGGATCTGCCATGTTGCGTGGCACTGCTGGGGAAACAGCCATCACGCACATCCACCGGCGCGGAGTTGGCCAGCACGTGCATGCGCCGGCACAAGTAGATGGCCATCGCGCGCATGTGAGGACACGCGCCGGCAGTGCAGGGCCGCATATCGCCGTCGGAGCTGCATGGAGCAATCCGGCGCTGTACTGGCCGCCTGAGGGCCGCTGTATCGCTGGGCCAGGAGGCCCGCTGACGCCAACGTGCATCCCTCCTGTGTTTACGCCGGCATCAACACATTTCGGAGAATCCCGGCCCATGTCTTTGAGCAGGCTGTTCATCACTTTTAATATTGTCTCTTTATTTGGCCTAATGTAAACTTTTGCTTTATTATGTACCCGCACACACACACTTACTCACCCTCTCACACACTGACATACAGTTTCTGCAGCACCTTCTCTCCCCGGGCCCTGCAGCCTCTCCCCTTCTGTGGACAACATCTCTTTGATAATCATTCTTCTGTAGTACCTGGGGTGAGTACTGCTCTATCTACTTCCCCATGCTTTCCCGAAGCTCGACCCATAAAGGTGAGTTGGGGCAGGAACACACCATGGAGTAATGGCTTCTTTGTTTTTTAGTCAGTTTACTGTTCAGCAACTCCTGGAGCCACCCATTGTGATCTCAATCTTCTCTGGCCTGATTTTTATGATGGTCTTTTTTGGATTTTTCTGTTTGACACCCCCTTGTTCCCTATCGATCCAGCCAACACCTTGGTCACTCACCTTTCCCAAATGAGCTAACCTGGCACTGGTCCTCACGACACACTGTCCGACTCATGGAACTGACAGGCTCTGCCCCACAATCTTACCATAAGGAATCCGTCTGCTTACCAGATTTTTATTTGAGCATGAGGCCAGCACTGTGTCTTTAAAGCTCTGACGCTGCAACTTAATAGAAGTCTGGCCAAGTTGTTAAACTGAGAAACATAGAAACTAGGAGCAGGAGTAGGCCATTCAGCCCTTCAAGCCTGCTCCGCTATTCAATATGATTATGACTGATCCTCGATCTCAAAGCCATATGTCCGCTTTCTCCTCTTATCTCTTAATGCCATTAAAATCTAACAAAATATCTATCTCTTTTGTGAATACATTCAGTGACTTGGCTTCCTTCTGTGGTAAAAAATTTCACAGGTTCACTACCCTTTGAGTGAAGAAATGCTTCCTCATCTCAGTCCTAAATGGTCTACCCTGTATCCTGAGGCTGTGTCCCCTGGTTCTAGGTTCCCCAACCAGGGAAAGAATCCTTCTTGCGTCTAATCTGTCTGTCCAGCCCTGCTGGAATTCTAATACATTTCAATTAAATCTCCTCTCATCCTTCTAAACTCTGGTGTACACAGGGCCGGTCAAACCAATCTCTCCTCATAGAACAGTCTGTCCAATCCCGGTATCAGCCTAGTGAACCTCCGCTGCAATTCCTCCGTTGCAGAAAATCCTTTCTTTGGTGGGACACCAAAACTGCCCGCAATACTCCAGGTGTGGTCTCACCAAGGCCCTGTATAACTGCAGGACGACATCCCTACTTTTGAACTGGAATCCTCTTGCAATGAAGGCCAACATACCATTTGCCTTCTGACTTGTTTGCTATACCTATCTCTTCATTGACTAGCCCTTCTCATAGTCCAAATATACCACAACCACTGTTTGTCCCTTCGCTACTAGTCACATCCTCATAAAAGCTCCAGTAGATTTGTACATCCACACTTCCTAAGATATCACCATTTAAATAATACTCGTCCTTTCTGTTTTTCACACCAAAGTGGATAACTTCACATTTAGCTACATTGTACTGCATCTGCAATATGTTTTCCCACTCCCTCAACTTGTCTAAATCACCTTGACCCCTCTTTGCATCCTCCTCACAACTCACAATTCCAAGCACTGATTCCTGCAGTATCCCACTCGTCACTACCTACCACTCGGAAAAAGATCCATTTATTCCCACTCGCTGTTTCATATCTGTCTACCAATTCTTGATTCATGTCAATGCGTTACCCCTATACCATGTTTTAAGTTTTCCCACTAACCGGTTATGAAGCACTTCATCAAAGTCCTTCTGAACGTCCAAATACACCGCAATTGATTCTCCCTCCTCTACTAGTTACATCCTCAAAAAAGCTCCAATAGATTTGATAAGCGCAATTTGCCTTTCAGAATCCTATGCTTGGCTTTGTCCAATCCCGTTAAAGAATTCCAAATGTTCTGTTATCACATCTTTTACAATAGTCTCCAGCATCTTCCCCATCACCTGATGTCAGGTTAACTGGTCTGTAATTCCGCCTTTTTTCTCTGCCTCCCTTTTTAAATTGCACCCCTCAATCTGTAGGAACTGCTCCAGAGTCTTTGAATTTTGGAGGGTGACCACCAATGCTTTCAATCTTTCTAGGGCCACTTCCTTTAATACTCAGGCCCAGATGATTTGTCAGTCTTTAATACCATTCATTCCCCGAACACCATTTCTTTACTAATACTGATTACCTTTGTTTCTGCCCACTCACTAGACCCTTGGTTCCCTAATATCTCTGGGAGGTTATTTATTCCCTCTTTTGTGAAGACAGAACTAAAGTATGTGTTCAATTCTTCTGTAATTTCTCTATTCCCCTTTTTAGTTTCCCTGGCTTCTGACTGTAAGGGACCATTTGTCTTTATTAATAGAAGCTTTAATGTCAGTTTCTATGTTCCCTGTAATTTAACCCTCATATTCTATTTTTGTCCTCTTGATCACATGTTTTGTCCCCTTTTGTTGAATTCGAAAATGCTCTCAATCCTGAGGCTTGCTGATTGTATACATCCATTCTTTGGATTTAATATTATCCCTCATTTATTTTGTAGGTCATGGCTGAGCCACCTTTCCTCTTTTATTTTTGCGTGAGCCAGGAGTGAATAATTGTATAATTCATGCACACGTTATTTAAATATGAACTATTGCTTATCCACTGTCAACTGCTTTAGTAATAATAATAATAATCGCTTATTGTCACAAGTCGGCTTCAGTGAAGTTACTGTGAAAAGCCTCTAGTCGCCACAATCTGGCGCACTGCAAAATATCTCTCTCAAATTCAGGGCAGCATGATAGCATGGTGGTTTGCACAATTGCTTCACAGCTCCAGGGTCTCAGGTTCGATTCTTGGCTTGATTTACTGTCTGTGCGGAGTTTTCACATTCTCCCCGTGTGTGCATGGGTTTCCTTTGGGTCCTCCGGTTTCCTCCCACAGTCCAAAGATGTGCAGGTTAGGTGGATTGGCCATGATAAATTGCCCTTAGTGTCCAATATTGCCCTTAGTGTTGGGTCGGGTTACTGGGTTGTGGGGATGGGGTGGAGGTGTGGGCTTGGGTAGGGTGCTTTTTGGAGAGCTGGTGCAGACTCGATGGGCCGAGTGGTCTCCTTCAGCACTGTAAAATCTATGAAAAAAATCTATGATCTGTTCGGGGAGGCCAGTACAAGAATTGAACCTGTGCTGCTGGCATTGTTCTGCATTACAAGCTAGCTGTTTAGCTCATTGTGCCCCAGCACTGTTCCCCAAACTATTCTTGCCAATTCATACTTCATACCCTCATAGACTCCATTATTTCGATTCAGGACCCTTGTTTTGGATTCAATTACTTCACTCTCCATCTTATTGAAGAATTCTATCATATTATGGTCCCTCTTCCCCAAGGGACTTCACACAACAAGATTATTAATTAATCTTTTATCATTTCATAGTACCCAGTCTAGAATAGCCTACTCTCTGGTTTATTCCTCAACATATTGGTGGAAAAACCACCATGCACATACTCCAGGAATTCCTCCTCCACTATGCCATTGCTAGTTTGGTTTTTCCAATCGATATGCAAATTGAAGTCACCCATGATTACAATTGTGCCCTTATTGTATGCATCTCTGATTTCCTGTTTTCCCTTACATCTCCACTACTATTTGGGGACCTATAAACAACCCCCACAAAGTTTCCTGCCTCTTGGTGTTTCTTATTTCCACCTGTACAGATTCCACATCATGATTTTCTGAGTCAATATCCTTCCTCACTGTTGCATTAATTTCCTCCTTTCCTAACAATGCTACCCCACCTTGTCTGTCTTTTTGTCTGTCCTTCCTAAATAATCATTACCCCTGGATGTTCAGTTCCCATCCTTGGTAACATTGTAGCCATGCCTCTGTAATTGCAACTATATCACAACTGTTTGTATCTCTTGATTTTCTCATGCCATGTAACATGATCTAAGACTGTTCACCATGTCATACTCATACTTAATTTTGCTGCCATCTGTCCCACCATCACTGCTCACCATATTGCGTTATTACAATCATAGAATTTATAGTGCATAAGGAGGCCATTCAGCCCATCGAGTCTGCACCAGCCTTTGGAAAGAGCACCCTACCCAAGCCCACACCTCCATTCTCGCCGTAACCCAGTAACCCACACTCAGGGCAATTTAGCATGGGCAATCCACCTAACTTGCACATCTTTGGACTGTGGGAGGAAACAGGAGCACCCAGAGGAAATCCACACAGGCACGGAGAGGAAGTGCAGACTCCGCACAGACCGTGGCCCAAGCCGAGAATCAAACGTGGGACCCTGGAGCTGTGAAGCAACTGTGCTAGCCACTATGCTACCATGCTGCCCTTACAATGATATATTATCCTTGGTCTTATTTACTGTACAAAGCCCAAGGCTCCAACCATTCATAAGAGATTTGGTAAGCACGTTCTGGATTCATTTAGTAAGACAGCATAGGGGTAAAGCTTGAAGACATCACAGCTGTGTGTTTACTTTGCTCAAAGCAAAAGTGAAACTAAGCCTGAATCATATGACACATTTCCCTTCCAGTGATGTTATGCTGCTATGCCTTAAAGGCATATTACAACAGAGTCTTGTGAGTGCCTGGCTTGTCATCAACCAAAATGGAGAAGACACATTCAGGAAGATGCTGAAAACATCAAAGAACTTCAGGAAACCTGCTGAGGTGTTGGAGGGAGCACTCAAAACTCTGAACACCTAATTTACCCAACCCTTCTAGCAATACCTTCATCAGAAGTGGCAGGGTCGGCAGTTCATGTTTTGAACGTATCAGCCATATCAGAACCCATCAACCTGAAGTGGAAGGAAGACATCATCAATCCCAAGGGACTGCCGAAGTCAAAGAGAAGAATATGTCAGAACTACTTTCTGCACGGGGATCGTAGATTGCACCTGCATGTCACCATGGTAATCAGTCCAATTTGCTTACATCAAAAAAAATGTCTGACATTGACTTTTGCCTGATTGTGTCTCTGCAAGATGAATATGAGTTGTGCATGTTAGTTCTTTAGATAATGGATTTTTCTGTAAATGGTACTGACAGGGTAGAGAATGGGTGTCTGGTGCAGAAAGTGAAAATAATTGAACGTCTCAGTTGCACTGTCAGACACAATGTTAATTTTGACACTTACCCACATGAAATACAAACTATACTGGAAGTAGCTCATTGTGAGTTTTAATTTGCACATCATGTAAATGCACATAACAGGATTCCTGTGCTCTTTCCATGCAAATGCACGTATGTAACTAAGCACTCTCCCTTACAAGCTCTTCCAGAAACATAACAGGACTCCTATGCTATTTTCATAGCTCAGTTTTCACCTCATTTATTTCTAATCACACCTGAGTGAGCCAATAGAAATTTTGACCAGTCTTAAAGTAGTTATTCGGTCGTGACTTGTCACAAATTGCCTCTTTTGAAGACTTGCACTGATTGGTCTACACCTGTATGTGCACTGGGCTTAATGCTTCACTTAAATTGCTATTCTTTATGTGAGAACCTAGACACTAAGTGCTAACTCCATTCCAGAAAGTAAGTGCTGCACACCGGGATTGAATCGGTGATGTTCTACGGCAGCAAAATTACCGCAGCTCCCAGATCAGTCCAGCGACCATTAAGGGGTTAAGGAACACAAACAATTCCAATTAAAAATGGTGTCTGATTCACCGGATTCGGGATTGGCACTCGAGAGGCTGGCAAGCTGCAGCTGCATATAAGCACTCCAATCCCCATACACACACTGATTCCAGCCAACAAGATGGCAGCCAGGAGAGCAGCACGGCGCTTCACTGACACCGAGCTAGAGACCTGACCAGATGCAGTGGAGGAGAGACGGGCCACGCTGTACTCCAGAGTGGGGAGGCGGTTGCCACCGGCCGCTGTGCACCTGGCCTGGACGTAATGGGCAACACCATTAGGACCTTCTAGCAGAGCCACAAGAAACTGCACGGCCTCATCAGGGCGGCCAAGGTAAGTAGGCAGCACTGTGCCCTTGGCACTGACCCCCGACCCACACAGCCGTAACCCCACGGCTCCCCCCGTACCCGAGGGGCAACTGAACCTCCACCTGCATTACCTACTAGCCCCCATACTGGCAGCCATGGCTGGGTGCCCTGACCATGGCGGCCACCAGCCACCCACCTCCTGTGCTGCATGGATCTGACTGTCTTGCACTGTGTGTTTCCTGTTTCCCCCCACCAGGTGGCATGCAACCAGTGGGAGAAATCCGGAAGGGTACCACCGGACTGCAGCCCCTCACCACATTAGAGTAGCGGGCACTGAAACTGATTGGCAGGCCCTGGTAGTGGGCAGTTGCAGAGGTGTAGGACGGCATTGGGAGAGCAAGTGTGACCCTGCTGGCTCGTGGCATGTGTAACATCACTCCCTTCAGCGCCCCCACCCCCCCACGCTGCCCCCACACCCACCACCAGTTCTCCACTCCCCCACACTGCCCCTCCACCTCCACCACCCCACATCTCCCACACATTCCCCACCCCCCTCACTGCCCCCTCACCCCCACCACCCCACAACCCCCACACATTCCCCACACCCCCAAACTGCCCCCTCCACCCCCACCACCCCACAACCCCCACACATTCCCCACACCCCCAAACTGCCCCCTCCACCCCCACCACCCAACATCCCCCACATTCACCCCCCCCACACTGCCCCCTCACTCCCACCACCCCACATACCCCACACATTCCCCACCCCCCACACTGCCCCGTCCGCCACCACCACCCAACATCCCCCACATTCACCCCCCCCCACACTGCCCCCTCACCTCCACCACCCCACATCCCCCACACATTCCCCACCCCCCACACTGCCCCGTCCGCCACCACCCTCCCATCCCAACCTGTGGTCCAATCATGCGTCTCATCTTGTGTCTTGCAGGATCACCTGTGGATGACGGGAGCCCATCTAGTGTCCCCCGCCCCCGACCCTGACCGCAACTCAATCCCAGGAGGAGAGCAGCGAGGAGGAGGAGAGCCCAGGTAGGAGCAAGAGCCCACAAACCGCAGCCGGATATACTCCGGTGCACCAGTCTGGGGATGACACTGACTTCCCATCGCAGCTGTCTCATCACCCTCCACCATCACAGGGACACTCACCTCAGTTAGGCAACCTAGTGAAGAGACTCCTGGAGCACTATCTGGTGTGCACCACATACATAGAACATAGAACATAGAACGATACAGCGCAGTACAGGCCCTTCGGCCCTCAATGTTGCACCGACATGGAAAAAAACTAAAGGCCATCTAACCTACACTATGCCCTTATCATCCATATGCTTATCCAATAAACTTTTAAATGCCCTCAATGTTGGCGAGTTCACTACTGTTGCAGGTAGGGCATTCCACGGCCTCACCACTCTTTGCGTAAAAAACCCACCTCTGACCTCTGTCCTATATCTATTACCCCTCAATTTAAGGCTATGTCCCCTCGTGCTAGCCACCTCCATCTGCGGGACAAGGCTCTCGCTGTCCACCCTATCTAACCCTCTGATCATTTTGTATGCCTCTATTAGGTCACCTCTTAACCTTCTTCTCCCTAACGAAAACAACCTCAAGTCCATCAGCCTTTCCTCATAAGATTTTCCCTCCATACCAGGCAACATCCTGGTAAATCTCCTCTGCACTCGTTCCAAGGCTTCCACGTCCTTCCTATAATGAGGCGACCAGAACTGTACGCAATACTCCAAATGCGGCCGTACTAGAGTTTTGTACAACTGCAACATGACCTCATGGCTCCGGAACTCAATCCCTCTACCAATAAAGGCCATCACACCATAGGCCTTCTTCACAACCCTATCAACCTGGGTGGCAACTTTCAGGGATCTATGTACATGGACACCGTGATCCCTCTGCTCATCCACACTACCAAGAATTTTACCATTAGCCAAATATTCCTTATTCCTGTTATTCTTTCCAAAGTGAATCACCTCACACTTCTCCACATTAAACTCCATTTGCCACCTCTCAGCCCAGCTCTGCAGCTTATCTATGTCCCTCTGTAACCTGCAACATCCTTCCGCACTGTCTACAACTCCACCGACTTTAGTGTCGTCTGCAAATTTACTTACCCATCCTTCTGCGCCCTCCTCTAGATCATTTATAAAAATGACAAACAGCAACAGCCCCAGAACAGATCCTTGTGGTACGCCACTCGTAACTGAACTCCATTCTGAACATTTCCCATCAACCACCACTCTCTGTCTTCTTTCAACTAGCCAATTTCTGATCCACATCTCTAAATCACCCTCAATCCCCAGCCTCCGTATTTTCTGCAATAGCCGACCGTGGGGAACCTTATCAAACGCTTTACTGAAATCCATATACACCACATCAACTGCTTTACCGTCGTCCACCTGTTCAGTCACCTTCTCAAAGAACTCGATAAGGTTTGTGAGGCATGACCTACCCTTCACAAAACCATGCTGACTATCCCTAATCATATTATTCCTATCTTGATGATTATAAATCGTATCTTTTATAATCCTCTCCAAGACTTTACCCACCACAGATGTTAGGCTCACCGGCCTATAGTTACCGGGGTTATCTCTACTCCCCTTCTTGAACAAAGGGACCACATTTGCTATCCTCCAGTCCTCTGGCACTATTCCTGTAGCCGATGATGACCTAAAAATCAAAGCCAAAGGCTCAGCAATCTCTTCCCTGGCTTCCCAGAGAATCCTAGGATAAATCCCATCAGGGCCCCGGGGACTTATCTATTTTCACCTTGTCCAGAATTGCCAACACTTCTTCCCTACGCACCTCAATGCCATCTATTCTAATAGCCTGGGTCTCAGCATTCTCCTCCACAATATTATCTTTTTCCTGAGTGAATACTGACGAAAAGTATTCATTTAGTATCTCGCTTATCTCCTCAGCCTCCAAACACAACTTCCCACCACTGTCCTTGACTGGCCCTACTCTTACCCTAGTCATTCTTTTATTCCTGACATACCTATAGAAAGCTTTTGGGTTTTCCTTGATCCTACCTGCCAAAGACTTCTCATGCCCCCTCCTTGCTCGTCTTAGCTCTCTCTTTAGATCCTTCCTCGCTTCCCTGTAACTATCAAGCGCCCCAACTGAGACTTCACGCCTCATCTTCACATAGGCCTCCTTTTTCCTCTTAACAAGAGATTCCACTTCTTTGGTGAACCACAGTTCCCTCGCTCTATCCTTTCCTCCCTGTCTGACTGGTACGTACTGATCAAGAACACGCAATAGCTGTTCCTTGAACAAGCTCCACATATCCAGTGTGCCCAACCCTTGCAGCCTACTTCTCCAACCTACACATCCTAAGTCATGTCTAATGGCATCATAATTGCCCTTCCCCCAGTTATAACTCTTGCCCTGCAGGGGTATACTTATCTCTTTCCATCACTAATGTAAAGGTCACCGAATTGTGGTCACTGTCTCCAAAGTGTTCACCTACCTCCAGATCTAACACCTGGCCTGGTTCATTACCCAAAACCAAATCCAAAGTGGCCTCACCTCTTGTTGGCCTGTCAACATATTGTGTCAGAAAACCCTCCTGCACACATTGTACAAAGAACGACCCATCCAATGTACTCGAACTATATCTTTTCCAGTCAATATTAGGAAAGTTAAAGTCTCCCATAACAACTACCCTGTTAGTTTCGCTCTTTTCCAGAATCATCTTCGCCATCCTTTCCTCTACATCTCTAGAACTATTAGGTGGCCTATAGGAAACTCCCAGCAGTGTGACCTCTCCTTTCCTGTTTCTAACCTCAGCCCATACTACCTCGGAAGAAGAGTCCCCATCTTGCATCCTTTCTGCCACCGTAATACTGTCCTTGACTAGCAGCGCCACACCTCCCCCTCTTTTTCCCCCTTCTCTGACCTTACTAAAGCACCTAAACCCCGGAACCTGCAACAACCATTCCTGTCGTGGAACAGCAGGTGGATGTAGGAACCCCCCCCCCTCCCCCCCGAGGGTGGGTGGGGGGAATGGTCGGAGGGAGGCCTGACCCCAGGGATTAGGTATCATCCTGGTTTCGGGCTTTCAGAGAGGACAGTTCCATCTATTGTGGAGATGCAGTCTCAGAGCCAGGGACTACATGAGAGGGTGTTGGCCATGTGTGCCAACCAGACCAAAACCGCATGGGTGGCATCTGTGTGGAGGCCTTGGGGGCAAAGATTTTGATCAAGGGTCAAGAGGCCCAAAGCCTGGGACACTCTGTGAGGGTAGTGGCCGAGGCTCAAGGCAGGGATCCCACTCAATCGTGGCCATGTGTCAGGGCCACCTGGACATTGCAGCGGCACTCCAGAGCATGGCCCCGTCACAGAAGGGATCATTGGCATAGTCGTAGCATGATGTGGTGCGATCCCAGAGGGAGGTGATGTTCCATGGCCACATGTATCAATATCCTGGTTGGGGCAGGCATGGGCGTCCTGGCAGTGCCAGGTGGCGGGGGAGCATCAGGGGTAAGCTCCGCCTGCACCCATGGAATAACCCGGGGGTCATCGGGCTCCGGAGGGAGGAGGAGTTGATGGGGGCTGTTCCAGCGATTCCTGCAGGGTAGGTGCCGGGACAGTACAGCACCTCGGCTCTCCTATCCCTGGCGCATCTGGTGGGCAGCGCGCAGAACAGGGCAGCACCATGCCACCTGGGTCACCTGAGCAGCATCTGAGCCCGTCCAGACCCGGTCGTCCCAGAAGATATTGCCAAAGGGGACCCAGGTTACAGGGCAGGAAGCACAGCACCCCACTCCACATGTATCACCTCGGCATCCACCTCGGCATAGCGATAGAGCCCATAAGACCAGAAAAGTAGACACTAGTTAAGTCGGAATAGGTGCAAGGCACAGTATAGCATTAGGAGCTAGCGCATAAATCTGTAAATATTTGTTTGCATTAAACATCTGTGCACAATGTTACAACCTGCTGCTTTGTCAAATGGTTAAGAGGGGTGGGTTGGACTGGGCTGGCCGCAGATGGGATGCAGGGGCTGGGGGTGGGCCTGAGTGAGCGTTGCAGTTGGGTTTGGCCCTGGGACAGCAGTTTAGGCACCGTTCACGGCTTCGCTGTCCAACACACATCCCAGTCCCCCCTACCGTCCCCAAAACCGGTACCCTCGGGATTTGGTCGAACCATGTGATGGAATGGTCAGCTCACACGGAGGGATCACCCACGTGGATGGTAGAAAGTGCTAGCGTGGGCAGGAGTCAGACGTCCTTGAATGATGTGGAGCACCAGAGCTCATTGCAGAGCAGGTTGTCATCATCCTCCATCGCATGGACCAGATCTGCTGTTACTGCCAACTCAGGGCTGCACCCTATAGTGAGGCAGGTAGGTATCATGGAGAGAGTTGCAAGGTATGTGGGGGGGGGGGGGGGGGGAGGTGGGGTTGTGCAAGGAGGGTGTTCATGGGAGGGGGGTGGCCAGCCGTGGTGGGGGTCAAGATGTCCGTGCCTCTAGACCAAGGGTGGGCAAACTTTTCCGTGCAAGGGCCACATTCAGAAATTCACAATTTTAAAGGGCCGCATAGTATATTAAGTAAAATAATTAATATTTAATATAGCCAAAATAAAAGGTTTTTAAAGAAAAAAAAACAATTAATTTTTATTAATTAATATTTTAAAGTAGAAACTTCACATGAAACACATGTTGTGCCGAGCAATGATCACAATACTCAAGTCAACGTATCCACCCTATACCAGTAACCCAACAGCCCTTAACCTTAAAATTTAAAAAAAAAATCTTGGTGGGCCGCATAAAGACCTTTGGCGGGCCGCATGCGGCCCGTGGGCCGTAGTTTGCCCACCACTGCTCTAGACAGTCCCTCTATTCAGTGAACCTGAAGGCAATCAGAATGTCCCGTGCGCACCAGGCCAGGTGCACACGTTGTGCGGCCTCCTGTGCCTGCCCAGGCCCCATGTCTTGCCAATCCTTATCCTCCCCCACATATTCCTCATCGGGCGAGATCTAGTATTCATCCCGCTCCTCCAGCACATCGCCCCTCTGCTGCGCGATGTTGTGGAGGGCGCAGCAGGCCACGATTCAGGAGACCCTCCTAACTCTATGCTAGAGGGCTCCTCCAGAGTGGTTCAGGCACCTGTACCGCATCTTCAGGATGGCAATACACCACTCGATCAAGCCCTTGGTCGCTCGTGGGCGTCGTTATAGCAGGTCTCCATGTCGGTCAGTGACCTCCAGATAGGTGTCATCAGCCATGTCCACAGTGGCTAACACCTGTCACCCAGGAGCCAACCCTCAGATGGGGGAGCGCCTTGAAGAGCTCAGGAACCGTTGAGTGCGGCGGGTTGAAGGCATCATGCACACTGCCTGGGTATCGGGCACAGATGTGCATGATGTGCACCTCATGATCACCCACCAGCTGCACATTCATCAAGTGGAATCCCTTTCGCTTTGTGAAGACCAGCCTATTAATGCTCGCTGGGGGACATGCATCTCGTTCATTGTACCCAGGGCATCCTGGCGATGACTGTGAACCTCGCTACCAGGGCATCCTGGTGATGACTGTGAACCTCGCTCCCAGGGCATCTTGGCGATGACTGTGAACCCCGCTACCAGGGCATCCTGGTGATGACTGTGAACCCTGCTACCAGGCCATCCTGGCGATGGCTGTGAACCCCGCTACCAGGCCATCCTGGCGATGGCTGTGAACCCCGCTACCAGGGCATCCTGGTGATGACTGTGAACCTCGCTACCAGGGCATCCTGGTGATGACTGTGAACCCCACTACCAGGACATCCTGGCGATGGCTGTGTACCCCGCTACCAGGGCATCCTGGTGATGACTGTGTGCCCCGCTACCAGGGCATCTTGGCGATGACTGTGAACCCCGCTACCAGGGCATCCTGGTGATGACTGTGAACCTCGCTCCCAGGGCATCTTGGCGATGACTGTGAACCCCGCTACCAGGGCATCCTGGTGATGACTGTGTGCCCCGCTACCAGGGCATCCTGATGATGACTGTGTACCTCGCTACCAGGGCATCCTGGTGATGACTGTGAACCTCGCTCCCAGGACATCCTGGCGATGACTGTGAACCTCGCTACCAGGACATCCTGGCGATGACTGTGTACCCCGCTACCAGGGCATCCTGGCGATGACTGTGTACCTCGCTACCAGGACATCCTGGCGATGACTGTGAACCCTGCTACCAGGCCATCCTGGCGATGGCTGTGAACCCCGCTACCAGGCCATCCTGGCGATGGCTGTGAACCCCGCTACCAGGGCATCCTGGTGATGACTGTGAACCTCGCTACCAGGGCATCCTGGTGATGACTGTGAACCCCACTACCAGGACATCCTGGCGATGGCTGTGAACCTCGCTACCAGGGCATCCTGGTGATGAATGTGAACCTCGCTACCAGGGCATCCTGGTGATGACTGTGTACCCCGCTACCAGGGCATCCTGGCGATGACTGTGTACCCCGCTACCAGGGCATCCTGGTGATGACTGTGAACCCCACTACCAGGGCATCCTGGCGATGACTGTGAACCCCGCTACCAGGGCATCCTGGTGATGACTGTGAACCCTGCTACCAGGGCATCCTGGTGATGACTGTGAACTTCGCTCCCAGGACATCCTGGCGATGACTGTGAACCTCGCTACCAGGACATCCTGGCGATGACTGTGTACCCCGCTACCAGGGCATCCTGGCGATGACTGTGTACCTCGCTACCAGGACATCCTGGCAATGACTGTGAACCCCACTACCAGGGCATCCTGGCGATGACTGTGAACCCTGCTACCAGGCCATCCTGGCGATGGCTGTGAACCCTGCTACCAGGCCATCCTGGCGATGGCTGTGAACCCCGCTACCAGGGCATCCTGGTGATGACTGTGAACCTCGCTACCAGGGCATCCTGGTGATGACTGTGTACCTCGCTACCAGGGCATCCTGGCGATGACTGTGTACCTCGCTACCAGGGCATCCTGGCGATGACTGTGAACCTCGCTACCAGGCCATCCTGGCGAAGACTGTGAACCTCGCTACCAGGCCATCCTGGCGATGACTGTGAACCTCGCTACCAGGGCATCCTGGCAATGACTGTGTACCCCGCTACCAGGCCATCCTGGCGATGACTGTGTACCCCGCTACCAGGCCATCCTGGCGATGACTGTGTACCCCGCTACCAGGGCATCCTGGCGATGACTGTGAACCTCGCTACCAGGGCATCCTGGCAATGACTGTGTACCCCGCTACCAGGCCATCCTGGCGATGACTGTGTACCCCGCTACCAGGCCATCCTGGCGATGACTGTGAACCTCGATACCAGGACATCCTGGCGATGACTGTGTACCTCGCTACCAGGGCATCCTGGCGATGACTGTGAACCTCGATACCAGGGCATCCTGGCGATGACAGTGAACCCCGCTACCAGGGCGTCCTGGTGATGACTCTGAACCTCGCTCCCAGGGCATCCTGCCGATGACTGTGAACCCCGCTACCAGGGCATCCGGGCGATGACTGTGAACCCCGCTACAAGGGCATCCTGGCAATGACTGTGAACCCCGCTACCAGGGCATCCTGGTAATGACTGTGTACCTCGCTACCAGGGTATCCTGGCGATGACTGTGTACCTCGCTACCAGGCCATCCTGGCGATGACTGTGAACCTCGCTACCAGGCCATCCTGGCGATGACTGTGAACCTCGCTACCAGGGCATCCTGGCAATGACTGTGAACCCAGCTATCAGGGCATCCTGGCGATGACTGTGAACCTCGCTACCAGGGCATCCTGGCGATGACTGTGAACCCCGCTACCAGGGCATCCTGGCGATGACTGTGAACCCCGCTATCAGGGCATCCTGGTGATGACTGTGAACCTCGCTACCAGGGCATCCTGGTGATGACTGTGAACCTCGCTACCAGGGCATCCTGGCGATGACTGTGAACCTCGCTACCAGGGCATCCTGGCGATGACTGTGTACCCCGCTACCAGGCCATCCTGGCGATGACTGTGTACCCCGCTACCAGGGCATCCTGGCGATGACTGTGAACCCCGCTACCAGGGCATCCTGGTAATGACTGTGAACCTCGCTACCAGGGCATCCTGGTGATGACTGTGAACCCCGCTACCAGGGCATCCTGGCGATGACAGTGTACCTTGCTACCAGGGCATCCTGGCGATGACTGTGTACCCTGCTACCAGGCCATCCTGGCGATGATTGTGAACCCCGCTACCAGGCCATCCTGGCGATGGCTGTGAACCCCGCTACCAGGGCATCCTGGCGATGGCTGTGAACCTCGCTACCAGGGCATCCTGGCGATGGCTGTGTACCTCGCTACCAGGCCATCCTGGCGATGACTGTGAACCCCGCTACCAGGGCATCCTGGCAATGACTGTGAACCCCGCTACCAGGGCATCCTGGCAATGACTGTGAACCCCGCTACCAGGCCATCCTGGCGATGACTGTGAACCCCGCTACCAGGCCATCCTGGTAATGACTGTGAACCTCGCTACCAGGGCATCCTGGTGATGACTGTGAACCCCGCTACCAGGGCATCCTGGCGATGACAGTGTACCTTGCTACCAGGGCATCCTGGCGATGACTGTGTACCCTGCTACCAGGCCATCCTGGCGATGATTGTGAACCCCGCTACCAGGCCATCCTGGCGATGGCTGTGAACCCCGCTACCAGGGCATCCTGGCGATGGCTGTGAACCTCGCTACCAGGGCATCCTGGCGATGGCTGTGTACCTCGCTACCAGGCCATCCTGGCGATGACTGTGAACCCCGCTACCAGGGCATCCTGGCAATGACTGTGAACCCCGCTACCAGGGCATCCTGGCAATGACTGTGAACCCCGCTACCAGGCCATCCTGGCGATGACTGTGAACCCCGCCACCAGGGCATCCTGGAGATGACTGTGAACCCTGCTACCAGGGCATCCTGGCGATGGCCGTGAACCTCGCTACCAGGCCATCCTGGCGATGACTGTGAACCCCGCTACCAGGCCATCCTGGCGATGACTGTGAACCTCGCTACCAGGGCATCCTGGCGATGACTGTGAACCTCGCTACCAGGGCATCCTGGTGATGACTGTGTACCCCGCTACCAGGGTATCCTGGCGATGACTGTGAACCTCGCTACCAGGGCATCCTGGCGATGACTGTGAACCCCGCTACCAGGCCATCCTGGCGATGACAGTGAACCCCGCTACCAGGCCATCCTGGCGATGACTGTGTACCCCGCTACCAGGCCATCCTGGCGATGACTGTGAACCTCGCTACCAGGGCATCCTGGCGATGACTGTGAACCCCGCTACCAGGGCATCCTGGCGATGGCTGTGAACCTCGCTACCAGGCCATCCTGGCGATGACTGTGAACCTCGCTACCAGGGCATCCTGGCGATGGCTGTGAACCTCGCTACCAGGCCATCCTGGCGATGACAGTGAACCTCGCTACCAGGGCATCCTGGCGATGACAGTGAAACGTGCTACCAGGGCATCCTGGCGATGACTGTGAACCTCGATACCAGGGCATCCTGGTGATGACTGTGAACCTTGCTACCAGGCCATCCTGGCGATGACTGTGAACCTCACTACCAGGGCATCCTGGTGATGACTGTGTACCCCGCTACCAGGGCATCCTGGCGATGACTGTGAACCCCGCTACCAGGGCATCCTGGCGATGACTGTGAACCTCGCTACCAGGGCATCCTGGCGATGACTGTGAACCCCGCTACCAGGGCATCCTGGTGATGACTGTGAACCCCGCTACCAGGGCATCCTGGTGATGACTGTGAACCCCGCTACCAGGGCATCCTGGCGATGACTGTGAACCTCGCTACCAGGGCATCCTGGCGATGACTGTGAACCCCGCTACCAGGGCATCCTGGCGATGACTGTGAACCCCGCTACCAGGGCATCCTGGTAATGACTGTGAACCTCGCTACCAGGGCATCCTGGTGATGACTGTGAACCCCGCTACCAGGGCATCCTGGCGATGACTGTGAACCCTGCTACCAGGGCATCCTGGTAATGACTGTGAACCCCGCTACCAGGGCATCCTGGCGATGACAGTGTACCTCGCTACCAGGGCATCCTGGCGATGACTGTGTACCCTGCTACCAGGCCATCCTGGCGATGATTGTGAACCCCGCTACCAGGCCATCCTGGCGATGGCTGTGAACCCCGCTACCAGGGCATCCTGGCAATGACTGTGTACCTCGCTACCAGGCCATCCTGGTAATGACTGTGTACCCCGCTACCAGGGCATCCTGGCGATGACTGTGAACCTCGCTACCAGGGCATCCTGGCGATGGCTGTGAACCTCGCTACCAGGGCATCCTGGCGATGACTGTGAACCTCGCTACCAGGGCATCCTGGCGATGACTGTGAACCTCGCTACCAGGGCATCCTGGCGATGACTGTGAACCCCGCTACCAGGGCGTCCTGGCGATGACTGTGTGCCCCGCTACCAGGGCATCCTAGTGATGACTGTGTACCCCGCTACCAGGGCATCCTGGCGATGGCTGTGAACCTCGCTACCAGGGCATCCTGGCGATGACTGTGAACCCCGCTACCAGGCCATCCTGGCGATGACTGTGTACCCCGCTACCAGGGCATCCTGGCGATGACTGTGTACCCCGCTACCAGGGCATCCTGGCGATGACTGTGAACCTCGCTACCAGGCCATCCTGGTGATGACTGTGAACCCCGCTACCAGTTCATCCTGGCGATGGCTGTGAACCTCGCTACCAGGGCATCCTGGCGATGAATGTGTTCCCCGCTACCAGGGCATCCTGGTCGGCTCAGTGCACATTGAATCTGATGTATTGTGGTGACTTGCACATAGGGCCTCCATGGCGGCACGGATGCACCTGAGCACCGAGCTCTGTGAGCTTCTGGTTACTGCATTACGTAAATGTTCAGAGCAACCATCACCTTCACAGCCACCAGGAGCGGGTGTCCTTCCCCATTCCCCCACGTTGCCAGGTGGGCCATGATCTGGCAGATCTGTTGCATCCCTACTCAGCTGGCGTCGTCAACGACATGATAGGTCTGGCAGGTCCTCGAATCACAGGCATAGCCGGTACACATGAGGCCTCATGCGGCGCCTCCCTGGTACCTCCTCCTCTTCGACCCATTGGACAGCTGGCTCCCATCCTCAGTGGCTGCCTCCTGTTCCTCTGGTGCAGGCTCCGCGTCTGCAGGGTCCCCCTCGAGCAGCTGTAGCTCGTACAGTCTCAGTGCAGTCCCCAGGGCTGAGGCGGTTAGGATGATGGACATCATTCCTGGTTGGATTCCAAAGCCCATTGTCTGCAGGGGGAGAAAGGCAGACTTGTTATCATGGTGCATATGGCCGTGCCCAACCAGGTCCACCGGCTGACAGGGTGGTGCCGGTTTGCACCGCACCCCCTGCCCCCCTTCCCCCTTCCCCCCCCCCCCCATCTCCACACCGACCGGTGCCCATGATTTTGGCTTCAAGACCAATTCTCTGCCCAATCACCTTTCCCAATATGACATTGGCCCACGGAGAATCCCGCCCTGGATATTATAAGATTAGTCAACTGTTAGGAGCAGCATAGCGCGAGCCCAAACCTGTCCTCATTCACACAAATATGCTTTCCAGCAACAGTGACTAATCAAGAGCAGGCTGTTAGCCCCATCTATTGCTTAAATATTTGAAAATATAATTATGCCTGCTGTTTTGCAAAAAACGTTTTTTTAGCCGTTGTAAGTTCTTCAAGTTTTTTTCACCAACTATTACAATGCTATATATGTCCGATGATGAGGAATGAATTTTGCATTTTTGATGAAGACTCACATCAAATGGCAAACTGTCTCTAAACTCAAATCCTGATGATATCCGTGGGTTATTTCAAATTTTTCTGAAACCAGAATCAATTAACTGAACTCCTCCGTCAACATCCAGTGAGTCATATAGGGAAGCCTGAAGGAAATAACAGCAGGTTTAGATGAGATGTGGTCATGTTAGCTCAGCAGTCAAACTGGTAAGTCAACTCGCTTGTGTTAGTATGCCTTTCACTGTTGCCTTGCAGATGTTACCTCTGTAGCCGTACCTGAGTTTATTTTGTCTGCAGTAAATAACCTGAGGGCATGTTTCTATAGATTTCACTCTCCACAATGGATAATTCCCAGAATGTTCCCATTGATTACAGAGAGACCTCTCTGGACAACTTCTGACAATACAACAGTTTTCCCAGAAATCATAGACAAGTTCTATAATGTTCATTACAGCTCATATTTAAGTATCATATCTTGTCATTTCTCGAAAATAATATTCTGTGTTTAATAACTGGATAATATACATCTCAAAAGAAAAAAGTGATGTTTCACTGCAGCATGCGTAAGGTTGAAAGAATTGTGGCTTGAGCATCATCTCTTAATGCATTGCTTTTAAAGTTTCCATAAAATTCCTATTTGCACTTTTTTAGTTGTGAACAAGTGCACTCTAAATTGGTTGAAATCTTTGTTAAGATAATATGCACAGGAGGTACATATTAATTAAAAGTAGCATTTAATTAAATTCAATCACAAGATATCTAGTTTATTGCTTAATTTTACTGGAGTAAAAGATCCTGTTAATCATTGTACAAATAGATAGACAAAAATGTCATTCTGACGGCACGGTAGCACAGTGGTTAGCACTGTTCCTTCACAGTGCCAGGGACCCAGGTTCGATTCCCAGCTTCGGTCACTGTCTGTGTGGAGTCTGCACGTTCTCCCTCTGTCTGCGTGTGTAAGACGTACTGTTAGGTCATTTGAACGTTCTGAATTCTCCCTTTGTGTACCGGAACAGGAGCCAGAATGTAGCGACTGGGGGATTTTCACAGTAACTTCATTGCAGTGTTGTTATTATTATTACATTTGGTATTCTGACATTTCAAAGAGAGGGAAAAAGGCACCAACATTCAACATAATCTTGATGAAATGCAAGCATGTAAACATTTTAATTAACTTTTACAGGTTATGTTAATTTGAAAATATGCATTGTATGAAAATCAAAATCTTCCCAAATAAAATGCTCTCAGCTGTAGGGAACAGGTGCCCACATTCAACCTGTCAGAAATGTGACTTAGATTCCTGCATAAAAGCATGCTAATTTACTCCCTTTCAAATTTTCGAATCTGCATTCTTCCTCTGAAAATGGTAATGCAAGGACTATCACGTAACTCATTTTAATGTTTTGTTTGAATCAGCACAGTAAAACAAACACTATATACTTCATGTATAATCATCACCCACGCAGCTCCAAATTTATTACAAAATGTACAACATTAAAGTAGGGTTTTGTTTGTTCTGTGATATTCTGCAGCATATTAACATCGTAATACAATAAATTGTGAAGTAGCATATCAACCCTCATTTTGAAAAATGCTGTTAAGTAGAATCCACTTGCATTGATCACTGCTTGAAGCTATCTTTACTCTGTAGCCATGGTGCAGATACAGGGCTCAAGTCGAGTTTATTAAAACCCACTTGTACCAATCAGTCTGTGCTGGACTTATTTGATGCCCTGCTGGATGCTTGACAGTGACCTTTATTATAAATAACTAATTACTGATGTGCTCATAATTTCTTCCCAACCTCACCTCTCTTATTTACTTTGATTATTTAGGTATGTGCCAAATTGACACATTGAACAAAACACAACACTACTCAGAACTCATTTAAAGAGTCAGGGATCTCAGCAATTTAAATGATCCTCTTTGTGCTCAACAGTATTTCACTCAGAACACAGCAACGGGGCTACATGAATGTAATTCAATAAGAGGAGAGGCTGAGAGAGTGAAATGAGCAACCTTTTCCTTAATGTGCCCATTTAAAATGCGGGTCTGCACTGAACACACCGCGGTACCTAGGGAACTGGGTACAATGTACAGAAGAAGGAGCCTGGTTCCATGATCATTGGTCATCTAAACAGGTCAGTAAAGATGTGTTCAGTTGTGCATTCACCTGCATCTTGCTGTGTGTGACACTCCAAACCCTTCACCCGACTTTCTCACTTATTTCATCACATCACTCTTCACATCAAATGAACTTGCATGCTCACCCATGTTAACACACTTCCCCATATCCCCTTCCATCTGTTCACCTCTCCCACTCACCCTGTTCCTTGAGCAATTTCATGCTTCTCCCACATAATAGACGGTATTTTCCACCCACTTGCGGTGTGATTTGCAGTGGCAGAGACAGCTTACCATTGACCAGATGTGGGATCTTCCAGTGCCACCGGTCACAACGGCTATTTCCTTGCGCTTCCCGGAAACCTGCTGCAGGGGGTCACAGGCCTGGAAGGGCCAGAGTATTTTGGCCAGTGGCTCTCAGGAAATGCATTCCAATTATTGGGTGAACTCATGCCTTTACCATCACTCATCGGTTCTTTACTTTGTCACAAGATAAGAGAACACTGATCACCGGGGAAGGAGGACATAGAAACATAAGAAATAGGAGCAAGTGCAGACCATTCACCCCCTTGAACCTGTTCTGTTATTCAACTGGAGCATATGGCTGATCTTTCAGCTCAATGTAATTTTCCCACACTATCCCTATATTCTTTGATGCTTTCAATATCTAAATATCTATTAGTCCACAACTTGAACATACTTAACGATCAAACTACCACAGCACTCCGAGGAACAGAATTCAAAAGATTCACCACTCTCTGAGTGAAGGCATTGGCCTATTCCTTACTCTGAGGTGACGTTCCCTGGCTCTTGACACCCACTACCCCCTCTCCTCCCCTCTTACTCCGCCTCAAGGTTCTTCCGGCACCAATCCTGTTGAATCCAGGAAGAGGTATATGTTTCAATTATATCGCATCGCATTCTTATAAACCCTCAAGAATGCAGGCCCAGTCTCCTTAGTTTCTTCTCATAGGACAGTCCCGCCATCCCAGGAATCAGTCAGGTGAACATTCGATACACTCCCTCTGTAACAAGTATATTCTTCCTTAGGTAAGGAGACCAAAACTATCCATAATGCCCCAGGTGAGGTCTTACCAAGTCTGCACCGGCACTTGGAAAGAACACCCTACCTCCTACCCAAGGTCAACACCTCCACCCTATCCCAATAACTCAGTAACCCCACCCAACACTAAGGGCAATTTTGGACACTAAGGGCAATTTATCATGGCCAATCCACCTAACCCGCACATCTTTGGACTGTGGGAGGAAACCGGAGTACCCGGAGGAAACCCACGCACACACAGGGAGGATGTGCAGACTCCACAAAGACAGTGACCCAAGCCGGAAGCGAACCTGGGACCCTGGAGCTGTGAAGCGATTGTGCCATCCACAATGCTACCGTGCTGCCCTATATATAATTGCTCTATATAATTGCAGTTGCTCCTCATCTGAGGTCCAGTCGAAGGCAGCCAAAGCACCACCCATCCTGATTTGTCAAACATCTCCAAAGAAAACTCTCAGCAAGAGATCATGGGACATGGACATTGCTGGCAGGGCCAGCCTTTATTGCCCATCCCTAATTGCCCTTAAACTGAATGGTTTGCTCGGCCATTTCAGTGTCAACCACATAAGAGTCACATGTAGGCCTGGCCAGGACATTAGTGAACCGGATAGACTTTTACGGCAGTGGTTTCATGGACATTGTTAGAGTTTTAATTTGAATATTAATATTTTAATATTGAATTTGAATTTCACCAACTGTCTTGGTGCAATTAGAACGTGGGTCCCCAGCGGATTACTGGTCCAATAACAATACCACTATGCCACTACCTCCCCAGACATGTTGTTGCTTGCTTTAATAATAATCTTTATTATCGTGACAAGTAGCCTTACATTAACACTGCAATAAAGTTACTGTGAAAAGCCCCTCGTCATCACATTCCGGTGCCTGTTCGGGTACACAGAGGGAGAATTCAGTATGTCCAATTCACCTGACTGCACATCTTTTGGGACTTGTGGGAGTAAAAAGAGCACCCAGAGGAAACGCACACAGTCACAGGGAGAATGTACAGACACCGCACAAACAGTGACCCAAGCTAGGAATCGAACTGACCATGTGTCAGTGAGGATGTTTGATCTCCTTATTATGATTTGAGGTAATCTCTAAAGCCTTTCTGCTGTTCTCCTGGGAGTCTGCTGCATGATCATAGAACATAGATAGAACATAGAACGATACAGCGCAGTACAGGCCCTTCGGCCCTCGATGTTGCACCGACATGGAAAAAATCTAAAGGCCATCTAACCTACACTATGCCCTTATCATCCATATGCTTATCCAATAAATTTTTAAATGCCCTCAATGTTGGCGAGTTCACTACTGTTGCAGGTAGGGCATTCCATGGCCTCACCACTCTTTGCGTAAAAAACCCACCTCTGACCTCTGTCCTATATCTATTACCCCTCAATTTAAGGCTATGTCCCCTCGTGCTAGCCACCTCCATCCGCGGGAGAAGGCTCTCGCTGTCCACCCTATCTAACCCTCTGATCATTTTGTATGCCACTATTAAGTCACCTCTTAACCTTCTTCTCTCTAACGAAAACAACCTCAAGTCCATCAGCCTTTCCTCATAAGATTTTCCCTCCATACCAGGCAACATCCTGGTAAATCTCCTCTGCACCCGTTCCAAAGCTTCCACGTCCTTCCTATAATGAGGCGACCAGAACTGTACGCAATACTCCAAATGCGGCCGTACTAGAGTTTTGTACAACTGCAACATGACCTCATGGCTCCGGAACTCAATCCCTCTACCAATAAAGGCCAACACACCATAGGCCTTCTTCACAACCCTATCAACCTGGGTGGCAACTTTCAGGGATCTATGTACATGGACACCGAGATCCCTCTGCTCATCCACACTACCAAGAATTTTACCATTAGCCAAATATTCTGCATTTCTGTTATTCTTTCCAAAGTGAATAACCTCACACTTCTCCACATTAAACTCCATTTGCCACCTCTCAGCCCAGCTCTGCAGCTTATCTATGTCCCTCTGTAACCTGCAACATCCTTCCGCACTGTCTACAACTCCACCGACTTTAGTGTCGTCTGCAAATTTACTCACCCATCCTTCTGCGCCCTCCTCTAGGTCATTTATAAAAATGACAAACAGCAACGGCCCCAGAACAGATCCTTGTGGTACGCCACTCGTAACTGAACTCCATTCTGAACATTTCCCATCAACTACCACTCTCTGTCTTCTTTCAACTAGCCAATTTCTGATCCACATCTCTAAATCACCCTCAATCCCCAGCCTCTGTATTTTCTGCAATAGACGACCGTGGGGAACCTTATCAAACGCTTTACTGAAATCCATATACACCACATCAACTGCTCTACCCTCGTCTACCTGTTCAGTCACCTTCTCAAAGAACTCGATAAGGTTTGTGAGGCATGACCTACCCTTCACAAAACCATGCTGACTGTCCCTAATCATATTATTCCTATCTAGATGATTATAAATTGTATCTTTTATAATCCTCTCCAAGACTTTACCCACCACAGACGTTAGGCTCACCGGCCTATAGTTACCGGGGTTATCTCTACTCCCCTTCTTGAACAAAGGGACCACATTTGCTATCCTCCAGTCCTCTGGAACTATTCCTGTAGCCAATCATGTTCGAGAAGTGCAGTTGCTTCTGGAGTCTGCTGTATATTGTGCCCAGCAAGGTTGGTTCTGAGTGATCAGTGTCTCAAACCTGGCATGTTAACTTGGAAGAGCATGCTTCTTTTGATCAGCGTTTACCAGGCAGCAGTGACTGCCCCCCCCCCCCCCCCCCCCCCCCCCCCACATGTTTCAGAAACTTGGGGAATCTCCAACAAACACAGCAAAGTACTAGAGAAATATCATCAGTGGTGCCTTCAAAAAATCCTCCAAATCCGGTAACAAAAAGGTGGTCTTCCATAGAGGAAAAGCAAATTAAAAGGTGAATTAGATGGTTAGTGGGTGACATTAATTGGATGACACGGTGGGAACGGAATTGCTTTGTGGTGATGCCATGAGATGTTGAATTGGCTGTCGGTATTACACCCTGTCAAATTTTCTTTCTTAATTTGCTGTAGTCCATTATGTACCCAGGTCCAATCTCAACCTCAGTAAGTTTGAATTATAACAATTGCCTTATCAGCTTCAATGAGATTTTCCTTTCTGGTGACTATAAAGTGATAAAAAATAATCACATTTTATAAACCTCAACTCAGCAGGCATTGGGCAAAAATTCAGAGTAAAAACATATTCTGCAGTTAGCAATTTATTATTAGTCCAACACAACATTAATGATGTTACTTGTCGGGATTGACATATTCACACTGGTGCAGTACCGGTTTGTTAGTAGCATTTGTGAAATGGATTTGAGGGGGAAGGGTAAATGTGAGAGAAGATGAGGAGAGTACAGAAACAAAGACTGGGTGATGGAGAAATAAGAATGCACTAAAATAAATAATACCATTGTCTACTTTTTGTTGTACTTAGCAATACAGACCAGGAAGATTCAGGATTCAGTTCTGATCAATACATAGTGATGACAGCTGGAGAGAACTTGTGTGATAATTGGACTTGGCCATGATCCTATGTTAACCTCACTCTAATAGGCTTCAGACAATGCAGTGCAGTGTCGACCATGAACAATTGGCAATGGGGCAATGTACTGATGGGTTGTCTGCGTCCAGGAGCACTGCTGACTGGAGAGAAAATGTAAACGGGCAAAATCATAAAGTGAAATTGAAGAAAGAAAAAATGCAACTTGCGTAAGGGTCAGGAAATGAGATGTTAAAAAGAAAATGCTAATGTATCTTTAAAACACTTGGTTGCTGGCTAGTGTAAGTAAGTATGTGTGTGTTGACAGTTTAATGATCACAGTTTATGCAATGCAGTTATAGTAGAATTCGATTAGAATGATCGATTTGTGTAGCGGCACAAATGATCAATATGAGGGGAATTTTAAGGTGCATTAATACGTGATTGGTCTTAGGTAGAATTTATCTGATATGTCAGCACATTGGGAATCCATCTCCAACCCACCAACTTCCAGTGTGTTACGCAGCATGGACACAACTCCCTTAAGAAATGTTCGTTAGGAATGTAAGCTAGTTGCCAGTTTACACATGTTAATGACTCCATTAGAGCAATATTTACACAGACTTTTTGGTTTAACACCACCTTCACGGGTTTCACAGTTGTCAAGATATGCATATTGTTGAGAAGCACAGTAGCACAGTGGTTAGTATTGTTGCTTCACAGCGCCAAGGTCCCAGGTTCGATTCCCACTTGAATGGCCTCCTCCTGCTCCTATTTTCTATGTTCCTATGAGGACATTAGAGAGATTATTACTTATCACCAATGTTCCAGTTAAGATGCACAGGTACTAGCAGAAACTTGAAAGGCACCACGTAGGCCTCATTTTGTTTTAAACTGTGCGCATCTGTAGCCATGCAAATAAATTTAAAGGGAAAATGCACGGCATGCAACAATTACATTTTGAAGAGAACGTCACTTATCTCCATGCCATAGAATGTCAGCGTTCTAAGATAATGATTCCTCAGATAGTGAAGTAGTCCCTGTCCAAATGCAGCAAGACCTGGACAATATACAGGCTTGGACTGTCAAGTGGCAAATTACATTTGCGCCACACAAGTGTCAGGCAATGACCATCTCCTACAAGAGAGGATCCAACCATCGCCCCTTGACATTCAATGGCATTACCATCACTGAATCCTTCACAATCAACATCCTGAGGATTACCATTGATCAGAAACTGAACTGGACTAGTCATATTAATACTGTGCCTACCAGAGCAGGTCAAAGGTTAGGAATCCTACGGTGAATAATTCACCTCCTGATGCCCCAAAGCCTGCCCAGCATCTACAAGGCGCAAGTCAGGAATGTAATGGAATACTCTTCACTTACCTGGAGGAGTGCAGCTCCAACAACACTCAAGAAGCTCAACAACATCCAAGACAAAGCAGCCCACTTGATTGCAACCCATTCCACAAACATTCAGTCCCAGGAGGGAGATAGAGAACCTAGTGGAGTGGTGTAGCGACGACAATCTTTCCCTCAATGCCAGCAAAACTAAAGAGCTGGTAATTGACTTCAGGAAGCAAAGTACTGTACACACCACTGTCAGCATCAATGGGGCCGAGGTGGAGATGGTTAGCAGTTTCAAATTCCTAAGGGTGCACATCTCCAAAAATCTGTCCTGGTCCACCCACGTCGACGCTACCATCAAGAAAGCACAACAGCGCCTATACTTCCTCAGGAAACTAAGGAAATTCTTCATGTCCACATTAACCTTTACCAATTTTTACAGATGCACCATAGAAAGCATCCTATCGGGCTGCATTACAGCCTGGGATGGCAACTGCTCAGCCCAGGACCGCAAGAAACTCCAGTCCATCACACAAACCTGCATCCATTGACTCCATCTACACCTCCCGCTGCCTGGGGAAAGTGGGCAGCATAATCAAAGATCCCTCCCACCCGGCTTACTCACTCTTCCAACTTCTTCCATCGGGCAGGAGATACAGAAGTCTGAGAACACGCACGAACAGACTCAAAAACAGCTTCTTCCCCACTGTCACCAGTCTCCTAAATGACCCTCTTATGGACTGACCTCATTAACACTACACCCTGGGTGCTTCATCCAATGCCAGTGCTTATGTAGTTACATTGTATATGTTGTGTTGCCCTATTATGTATTTTCTTTTATTCCCTTTTCTTCCCATGTACTTAATGATCTGCTGAGCTGCTGGCAGAAAAATACTTTTCACTGTACCTCGGTACACGTGACAATAAACAAATCCAATCCAACCCTCCACCACCAACAACCAGTGGCAGCCATGTTTACCATCTACAAGATGCACTGCAAGAACTTGCCAAGGTTCCTTTGAAAACACTTTCCAAACCCACAACCACTACCATCTAGAAGATCAGCAGATATCTGTAGCATCTTTAAGAAAATTAGCTGGATGTTGTGAAATTGGTATAACACTTCAAGACAGTTTGGCTTGTGGACTACCATCTCGAAGGTCAACATCAGCAGATACCTGGGAAGCCCACCACCTGGAGGTTCCCCTCCAATTCACTCACCACCCTGACTTGGAAATATATATCGCCGTTCCTTCACTGTCGCTGGGGAAACATCCTGGAACTCCCTCCCTAACGCACAGTGGTTGTACCTACACTCCAAGGACTGCAGCGGTTCAAGAGGCACCTCACCACCAGCTTCTGAAGGGTAACTAGGGATGGGCAATAAATGCTGGCTGAACCAGTGACGCCTGCATCCCGTAAATGAATTTAAAAAAAATTCAGCTGCAGGTTTTACCGTTCCTTCCACAGAAACATTAAATTAAACCCACTTAAAACCACTTTATTTCTAATGTTTACCTTTACATCCCTTAAAACTGTCCTTGTTTTCAGAACACTACTATAAGGACAATTTCATTCTTTAAGTCTTTAATAAAAGGTCCTACTTTAGATTCCACAGTTTTGCTGGAGGCAGTTGGGATTTGGGAGAACTCAGCAACCATGCCCAGTGAGGGAAGGTTTTGAATGAAAATGGAGGCTAGTCCCAAGACAGGCGGTGGAATTCTCCATTCCTGACACCGGGCAGGAGTCGTAAAGTTCCACGACAGCACGGCTGGTGCCACACCTGGACCGACTCAACCACTGTTAAGGGGCTAGCACCGGCGCCATGTGGAACACAACCGATTGCTGCCGGGTCCGAGGATGATACGGATTTCCCGCGACAGCTGTCTCCAATGCCCTCCACCATCCCAGAGACACTCACCTCGGCTGGGCACTTTAGCAAAGAGGCTCCTGCGACACTATCTGGTGCGCACCATCCGGTATAGCAGGTGGAGATTGGGACTCCCGAGGGGGCGGACGGTCGGAGGGCGGGCCAACCCCAGGATCTAGCTGCCTTCCAGATTGGTTTCAGGCTTCTGGAACGGGCAGTCCCATCAATTGTGGAGATGCAGTGGCAGAACCATGGACTACATGAGGGGTTGGCGGTGAGCGTTCAGTGCCTGCAGGTGCAGTTGGAGGAGTCCAACTGCGTGCAGGAGCAGGAAATGGTGTCGACTATGTGTGCCACCCAGGCTAACAGGGTGGCGTCCACAATGGAAGCATTGGGGCTTTAGATCAGCATGTCCAAGGCCTGGGGCATTCTGTGCAGGCGTTGGCCGAGGACAGACACCAATGGTCCACTTCCTGTGCTCCATGGCTGCGAGCATACGAACCCTGGCTGAGACCAGAATAGGCCTCCAGGACTGGCAGCACCAGATTGCGGGGGAGCCTCAGGGCATAGCTCTGCTCACACCAGGATGAAGGCATCATGCACACTGCCCGGGTATTGGGCACAGATGTGTATGATGCGAAGGTCATGGTCACAGACCAGCTGCACGTGCATCGAGTGGCACACATTTTGGTTGGTGTAGAGCAGCCTGTCACTTGCAGGTGCTCGAAGGCAACATTCATCCCATCGGTCACCTCTTGGACCTGGGGCATGTTGGTGATGGTGGCGAACCCTGATGCCCGGGCATCCTGGTGGGCTTGGTCCACATTGAAATGGATGTATTGAGCCAACTGGGCATATAGGGCCTCCGTGATGTCGCGGATGCACCTGTGCATTGAGTTCTGTGAGATCCCGGACAGGTCCCCATTCAGTACCTAGAAGGGCCCCCTGGCATAAATGTTCAGAGCGACCATCACCTTGACGGCCACCGGGAGCAGGTGCCCTCCCCCATGCCCCCACGGTGCCAGGTGTGCCATGATCTGGCAGATATATCACACTGTCTCCCTGCTCAGCCGGAGTCTTTGACGCCATGTCCCGTCCGGCAGGTCCTCGAATGACAGGCATTGCCAGTACATGCGAGGCCTCATGCAGAGCCTCCTTGGCACCTCCTCCTCCTCCTCAGCCTGTTGGCCAGCCGGCTCTCCATCCTTGGCGGCTGCCTCCTGTTCCTTTGGGGAAGGTTCCGCTGCTGCACCCTCTGCTGCTGCAGCTTCCTCCTCCACCTCCTCGAGCAGCTCCAGGTCGTATAGCCACAGGGCATCCCCCAGGACTGCGGAGACTTGCTTGAAAGCCACCATTGCTGGTTGAATTCCAATATCCATTGTCTGTAGAGAGTGAAAGACCGACATGTTAGCATGGTGCGCAAACAGGTGCGGCGGGCTACATGGTGGCCCCGGTTGGCACTGCAGGCTCCACCCCCGGATGTCTCTCCCTCCCCCCTACCCTATCTCCGCACCACTGGCTCCGTCAGTACCCGGCACCCTAGGTGCCTCTGCCCTGGTGCCCCTCCCTCTTGTGGTGTACAAGTTTGGGGACACCCATACGGCCGGTGTCTCTCTGCAGAACCAGGACCCAAGGTGGGTGGTCAGTAGGGTGTGCAGCAAGATGGCTGCCTTGCAAGCTGTGGAAATGGCGGTCCGTGCCTGGACACCACCCCAGATTCAGAGGCAGAGAATCGAGGAGGCCCCGAAGAATACCAGGTTGGGCCCTCTAATTACATGCAAGCGGTATTCACCGCACGTGCGTTCTCCACCGTGATTATGTTATCGGAACCAATTCTCCGTCCAATCGCATTTCCCAATTCCGGCATCAGCCAACGGAATATCCCGCCCAAAGAACCTTCTTTGAAGGTGAGGGGAGAGCACTGAATTGGCACAAAGCGGTCCGCTGCATGCACTGAGACACTGCTGGAACTCATTAAGGGAGAGGGAAAGATGCAAATGTTATGTTATTACCACCTTTGGAGTTGCCATCAATTGGAAATGAGTTATTGAATCAGGCTGCTTGGTCATCATCTGACCAACAAGAAAAGTGCACCTGGAAATGGGTGTGGCACAGTCACCAAGAGAAGAGGTGGCTACATGCACAACCAAGAAGGGATCCCAGGTAACAGGAGGTTACAACAAAGGGATGTGAGCCGCAAAAGGAAAAGGAGATACTATCCGGAGCAGAGAATTTACCAGGACACCCATAACTGTCTGGGCATGGTGGAAAACTAGTCCAGAAGGAAACTGCAACTCTCTGGGAAAATGGACAGACACAACTGCGCCCTCATCGGTATGGCGATCACATCTCATTCTGATCAGAACTACACCCTGCCAGTAGCAGTCCAGTGTGACCATGAGTTTCATTGCCGCTGGATTACTTCTGGGTGCAGCTGCGCACATCTGCACTGTCTCACAATCGGATGTACACTGCTGCATCATCATGGCGACTGATGCCCTATTTGCCAAGGTTGAAGACAAAGTCAAATTTCCCACTGATGGGGCCTTCCGAGCTCCGAGGGTAGCAGATTCCGCTGAAATCATTGAATTTCCCCACATCCAAGGAAGTATCAAATACACACATATTGGCATCAGGACACCGACTGACAGAACGGAGGGATTAATCAACACAATGTCCTGCCACTGCCTGATGTGTAGCTGGTCTGTGACCACAAGAAACACTTCTGATATCCGTCAGTGGGGCTGAGGAAGCCAAGGGTGGTGAGGGAGGTTTCACACCTTCAGTTTCTCCAGGTACACTCTCAACTCTTCGTTGAAACTCCTGCTGGCTTGAGGAAGGTTGTCACTGTGGCGCAGCTGGCATCCTCTCCAGCCACCTGCATGACTGACCTGTCCAGGCTGCAAAAAGCTTCATGTATTTCCTGGACACTAGTGTTTGTTGCTGAATTGACTGCTCCACACTACATAATGTGCCATGAATTCTGTGCAGGGCAGTGCACTGCTCCTGCATGCAACATCTTTCTGTGAGATTGTCCACTGTCTATAGGAAGAGCTCATCTGCTCCAAGTCCTGAGACATGGTCAAGCTTATGCGCTGCATACCCTCCTCTAACTCATAAAGTAGAGAATCATAGAATCATAGAATTGACAGTGCAGAAGGAGGCCATTCGAGTCTGCACCGGCCCTTGGAAAGAGCACCTTGTCTTGTTATGCTCTTGGCGTAGCATAAGCTGCTTCTTTGATGTTCACTCTGACAAAGGAAGGTTCAGACATGGAGATAACTTCAACACGTTTATTAAACTATTAACGATTCTCCTACTCAGATTCACCTCTACTGTTAATCCTGCTATAGCTACTCAGACTGAAGAACCAGTCTGCTACAATCCACGTGGTGGGTGTGATGTTGAATCAACCCTGTGTTTGTACTCACTGAGTGTCTCCACTGGAAAGAGGAAGATCATGTGTGCTGTGTCCTTTATACATGAGTTGGTGTAATGCCTCCCTGTGGTAGTGTCACCTCTGTGTGTATCATGAATGCCCATTGGTCGTGTCCTATCTTACTGACCTATTGGTTGAGTGTCTGTGTGTCATGTCTCTGGTGCTCCCTCTAGTGTCTAGCTAGTCTACGTGTACTTACATTAACCCCTTGTGTATCTGCAGTGATGCATATCACCACATCCCCCCTTTTTTCGTGTTACATATTTTCTGTACACTGTTAAAGAAAATTTAACAAAAAACAGGGAGATAAGCAATGTTCTGTACAAGTTATGATACCGAGATGGCCGCCGATCAAAATTGTCGTTCTCTGCTCTGGGAGCTCAGCTTCGTGGTAAGTACTGGAGCCTCTCTTACCGTTTTTTGTTGGTTTGTTTGTGTTTTCCTCGCAGTATTGTCTGAATTTGTCCAGGACTACCTGGAAGTCGCTCCTGTTTTGCCCTTTGGAGAACTTGAATGTTTTAAAGATTTCTTCTGCTCTGGCACCCGCGATGGTGAGCAGAAGCTCTGTCTTCTCAGCATCGGCCACGTCTTGTAGGTCGGCTGCTACCAGAAAGATCTCAAACCTTTGCCTGAATGCCCGCCAGTTTTTGCGCAGATTGCCGTGGCACTTGAGCAGCTGTGGAACCGGAATCTCGATCATCTTGCCTTGGTGTTGTTGCTGGTTGTCAGTGCTTGCTGAGTTGTAACTATATGGATTGAAACAGTCACTCAACTGCTACCATGTCTTGTTATGCTCTTGGCGTAGCATAAGCTGCTTTTTTGATGTTCACTCTGATAAAGGAAGGTTCAGACATGGAGATAGCTTCAACAGGTTTATTAAACTATTAACAATTCTCCTACTCGGATTCGCCTCGACTGTTAATCCTGCTATAGCTACTCAGACTGACGAACCAGTCTGCTACAATCCACGTGGTGGGTGTGATGTTGAATCAACCCTGTGTTTGTACTCACTGAGTGTCTCCACTGGAAAGAGGAAGATCATGTGTGCTGTGTCCTTTATATATGAGTTGGTGTAATGCCTCCCTGTGGTAGTGTCACCTCTGTCTGTATCATGAATGCCCATTGGTCGTGTCCTATCTTACTGACCTATTGGTTGAGTGTCTGTGTGTCATGTCTCTGGTACTCCCTCTAGTGTTTAGCTAGTGTACGTGTACTTGCATTAACCCCTTATGTAATCTACAGTGATGCATATCACCACACACACTAAGTCCACACCTCCACCCAATCCCCGTAACCCCACCTAACCTTTTTAGACATGAAGGGCAATTTAGCATGGCCAATCCACCTAACTTTGATTTATGGGAGGAAAACGGAGCACCCGGAAGAAACCCACGTAGACGTGGGGAGACCGTGCAGGCTCCGCACAGTCAGTGACCCGAGCCGGGAATCGAACCTGGGACCCTGGAGCTGTGAAGCAATTGTGCTAACCACAGTCTGAGTCTGCACAATCTCAGAGAACTCCAGCAGATGGGAAACCATCTGCTCCTGCTTCTCCAAGTATCAGTTCACTTTCTGTGAGTCCTGAGGGCCCTCATCGCTGCCAAGCAGAACATCACTGTGACAGTGTACATGTCTTCACGCGATTGCTTCCTCTTAGGTATCAAGGTTGTTAAGTGGTACATTAAGCTCCTCACTCTCATGGGATGATATTAAATCAGGTGCTCCCAAGACATTGTTCATTCTGTGGTGTCACAGCTATGTGCACTATTGGGAAAAACTCTTTAATTCAGGTTCATATGTGAAGAGAGATTCCTCAATATGGTTGGTTTGTTCAATCGCACAAATTATTGTGTATGCTTTATATAATGCCAAATTACAGATGGTCTTACAAACAAGGAACAGCAGAGAGAGGCTTCAGAACAGTTTTTTCTCTTACCTGAAGGTCTCTTGCCTGCATTTAATAATAAAGAGGATGATTCAGGAGCAACACTAGTGGCCGAAGCAGACCTTTCCTTCTGCCCATTCTGTTGCTGGCCCACCTCTATTCCAACATCCTGGTAGCCTGGCCTGTGGGAAGACTTGTCATTTCCCTAATTAGGGACCCAATCGGGGAAAATCCCTGCCAATTCCAGATTGATGACAAAGGGAAGTTTGCAACCAGAAATTGAGCCTGCCTTCTGTTTCTCAGCTCCCTTGGGGAAAATCTGGCCCAATAACTATTTTTTTACACTTTGCCAATGAAAATGGATGCGAAAATCTGTCTAATGCTCCTTCAAATACCAATCAAAGAAGATATGTGAGAGACTCAAAATTAAATCATAAATCTTAGCAAAATATTAATTTTGTAGCATTCAGCACGTCTACAATTGGGAGGGGGGGGAGATTGGCAACTACTAGAAGAGATTTCTTTTTAATTTTGCCATAATTTTAGGCTCATTCGCATTGCATAATTAAAGTACTAATAAATAATGGGTGGGATTCTTTGATCGTAATTTTGGTCGCATTTTACGACGGCGTCAACAGGCCCCCAGGATCAGCAATCTTGCGCCTCACAGGGGTCCAGCACAGCACTGGAGTGATTCACGAAGCTCCAGCTACTGATACCAGCGCCAAACAGATGCCGCGGGTCTGCGCATGGGCGTTACAATCGGCGTTACGAACTCGTGCATGCGCACTAGTTGCCTTCTCCGCCAGGCCCCTGTAGCTCTCCACCATGTTGCGTCGGGGTCTGGCTCAGAGTAAAATTTTCCCCACCAGGAGAAGCTGGCCCATCGATCGGTAGGCCCGGATCGCGAGCCAGGCCACGGTGGAGGCCCCCCCGGGGTCGGATCTCCCCCTCCACAACACCAGGCAGCCGAGGTCCCGCCAGGTAGGACCACACATGAACGGCTCCGGTGGGACTCGGCCTATCTTGGCGGCCACTCGGCCCAACGCACACGTAGAATCGGCAGACCGGCATCGGAGCGGCGTCATGTGAATCGCGCCCTCCCCGGTGATTCTCCGACCCGGCCCGGGATCGGAATCTCCCGCCCAATATGTCCGAACATGATGAACATAATTATAATTTATAATTTATACTTTACGAACTTATTTATGTCTGATGATAGGAGCACCAGGTACATTTGATTTTACAGCTCAAAATATTGGCCCAAAACTTCCGGCTAGCAGGAGAAAGCCACGGGCCGCCGATTCTGAGATGGAAATATACACACTTACCTGCGCTTGGATATCAGATCAAAACCTCAGCACCCCCTAACTAAAGGACCCCCCACCACACAAAGACCCCCTATCTAAAGGGTTATTCCACAGAGACCCTCCAACTAAAACAATCCCCCATAGGGGGCTCCTGGCTAAAGGGATTCCCCCCCACCTCCACACCCCCCTCCACCCCCCCTTCCCCCCCCCCCCCCAAGGAAAGAGACCCCTGTCTGGAAGCTAGAGAGAGGCAGTGTAACACTTACCTGGATGCTCCGTATGTCCATTCCCAGAAGGGGAACAGCTATTTTTAAACCACTCAGATGCATCATCTGCAGGCCATTTGTTAATTTCTACAATGCACTTCCGTCTCTTTAATGTGGTTGATGTTTCTAATCATTGGGGTCTGTGGGGGGAGGGGGGTCCATTTATCATCCCTACTGTTGCACGTTTTACTATGGGCGTAAAACGCGTTTATTGGAGTGTATTAACACGCCTCCGAGTTCGACGTGTGCTTAACACTGCTAGGCTCTGTTCTATGTAATTATTTAGCTCTGGAGTCGCCAGCTGCCGTATAGGCAACGTCACAAGTATTCCAAGGTCAAGTTCAAAGTAATAAAGACGATACACCGATTAGTAAAGTTCAAACGATCAATATTTATTATACAGTTATAATAAATACTCATGCACACACTAAGAGACTAAGCTACAACTAAACTTAAGCAAACAGAATACTTATCTAACAGGGACAGGCAAGGTCAGAGAACGAGGCCTTCGTCCTGGTTTTGTCTGCAGCCTTCAGCAAGCGTTCTGGTACTTGGGAGTCTAGTGGGCTTGGATCGCGTAGCGAGCGTTGAACTTACGGTTTCGGCGGCTGGTGCTCAACGGCTGGAGTCAGGATGCGAGATGTCAGTCAGAGCCGGAGCACGGGTTTAACAGACCGGACAACACGAGGTCCCTATCTTTTATAGGGGTTCCATTGTCCTTCCCTCTTCTCGGGCGGGCTCTACCTATTGGATCAATTTCTTATCGATACTGGATTAATTCCCCAATGCGAGGGGGTCTCCGTGATGGAGGGGGCGTTTCTTATGTCCTTTTGTTTGGAGGTTTCTGGTGCCTCGATGTCTGGGTCTTGATTAGAATGTGTCCATTCAGAACCAAATGTATCTATTGTGTGGGTGTTCAAGTCTGATGGCCTCATTAGCATGCAAAGCGTTTTGCCATTTGCACCTAGCTAAGGTCTTTTCACCTGAGCCCAAACTGGTTTCTGCTGCTGCAGAATGCAAACTGCTCTTTGCAGACTGCTGTTCTGGCTAAACTGTCTGTTTCCCAGCAGTCTTCCATTTTAGTTTGGCTCAGTGTCCATTTTGCGTGGCCAGCATGGCTACATTCCCTCCTTGTGATCCTCACAATCATACTATTGTGAAGGATCACCTATGTACTTTGCCTTCCTTGTGTTCTGACCTCTTGCCAGTTCCTGTTCTACTCTGTTCTAAACTATGGGAAGAAGAGAAAAAAAATTTTTAACTAACATTTCTACTTGGCCCTATGTCAAAGGGACATGCATTACTACAACTGGGAACCTCTACCTATCACTATTAACCTTAACCTTAACTTAAACATTTAATCACTCTAAAACCTTAACCATTCACACCACAACATCACACTTCCCAACTCGGCAGTCGAGTATGGAACAATATAATACATGGCTGAATTTTATTTACAGAGTGTTGTAATCAGTGAGGGGTTGAGGGGTTTGGTGGAATCCGAAGATGGGGGATTGCACTCTATAGATGGGTGAGGTGCTGGAACGAGAGGCTCTCCTCTTCCATTTCCTCAACCTGAGGGTCTGCACTAGGATGATGAGGATCGCGATCACCAACAGTGATTCGATTATGTAGGACATGGAGTACCACGTCATGAATTTAGTACACCAGGTCTGAACCTCGCTGATCAGAGCTGAGCACTGGGGGTTTGTTGTACTAACATTTACGGTGGGGGTTGTGGGGGAAACGTGTCTTGTTTCCACACATATACATATGACATTAAACAGTAATAAGTGGGCTTCCATCATCTTTTGTTGTTCTTCTTCTTTTTCTTCCTTCTTCCTCCGGTATTGACAATCCTGGCTTCGACCTCTGTCTCGTCCTTTGAAACCTTTGGGATCAAGCACAGTATCTGTCAATACACAGTTTAAGACCTTTACTTGTTAGTGCATCTGTCTTTCAAAACCCAATTGACCCTTTAAAATGACTGGCTAAGTCACACCCTGTGACTCCCCTCATTTTTTTTTTCAAAAAGCGAATTTAAAGACCAGCATACACCTAACAATCCTTCCTTCTGCGAGCCGTCTCGCAGGCTTTGCTGATTTACCATCCGAATGTTCCCGGATGTAAATAGCATGTGGGATGGCGGCCGAAGGGCTACCTAACGTAAAATGAAAACAAACTTGGAAACAAACATCCGAATGAGTTGCGTATGGGCCGCTACGGGTACGAGTTGGATGGGATCCCCGGGTAGGGCGTGCTGTGCCATACCCGAGCTTGGCTGACCAAGGGTTGGTTCTCAGACAGGGCGGGTCCTCAGTGCCGTTTGTCCACTGCCTGAGTAACCTGGAAAGAAACGGGTACGAATGTGTTGACCATGACTTGCAGCCTCTATTTCGCCGAATAGAGGGGCACCTAAAAAAAACCAAGGGAGCCAAGATGCTCCAACTGAGGACATCACTGAAGTTCTCAGAGATATCTGTGGACAAGCTATTTGGCGTGTGGCCTTACAGCTTTGGAAAGGATCTCCAATCAAACCGAAGTTCTCAAAAGTTTCGGCAGACAAGCTAACGTGTATGTGAGGTGGTCACAATCTTTTCAGCTGAAAAGAAGATGTCCATCCTCCAACTGAAACATTTACATTCCTGAAAACAAACAAACATAAAACGAAGACAAACATACGTGCAGGTTCCATCAGAAAGGACATCGTTTCCCTCAAATGATTCCTATCTTACATCATCTGGACACCTCACTTTGATTCTGCCTCTGTGAACAGGGTCACAAAGGGGTTGCCGTGTCGGGAGTCAGACACCGTGTCGTCCTGCTCTCCCGGATCCCACACCCTTGTGTGGATCAGGCATGCTATTTTGGAATTGTGTGACCGGGGGTCACTTTCATCATTGCGGACAAGTCTGTAGGAATTGTCCCTGTGCCATTGTGTAGTGTCGAGTGTGTTGTCGGGGTAGTCGGGGTCGGGTGGTGGTTCTGGATATTTGAGGTAGGTGACTTCCATGGGGTCACTGGAGTCGGGGTCGTAGTTGGTGCAGTGTGGGCTGTATGGCTGTGTGCTGTCGCTGTCTTCAGAGTCAGTGTCTGTCCTACTGTCTCTGCTGTGGCAGCTTGTGGGCGTGTCGGGGCATGGTCTGTAGTGGTCTGTGGGCGGAGTCGTGGGCGAGTCCGTTGATGAACTGGTCTGTGAGGGGGATGGTGGAAAAGTGTCTCTGGTGGGCGGGGTGAAGTGTTCTGCTGCATCCAGCAGGACATGGTGAGCATGGTTGGCCTGTGTTCCATATGCCTTTAACTGGTTTATATGGAACCACGCGGTCTTCCCATTAGGATACTTTATCCTGTAAACGGAGGGGCTAATTTTGTCCGAAATTGAGTAGGGACCGGAATATTTTGGAGCCAAAAAACTGCTGGGGTTATAAACAGATAACATTACCTGTTGCCCAACCTGGAATTCTGTGGTGTGGACGGTCTTATTGAAACAGGCAGTACGTTGCTGTCGGCGTTTCCCTAGCTGGACTGCGGCTGCGAGCTGTGCAGACCTCACAGTCTCAACTAGATCTTTAACTGCCTTTTCATGTGTGAGGGCCGTCACTTCGGGGCTTGTCATGTCCAGTCCTAAAAGGAATTCTGTACCTTTCATAGGGCGTCCGGTCATGAGTGTGTGTGGTGTGTATCCTGTCGATGTGGAGACAGTGTTCCTTATGAACATAAGTGCAAATGGGAGCACTGAATCCCATGTGGAATTGTTCTCTTGAACCATTTTCCTGAGGGTAGTTTTTAGGGTCCGATTCATGCGCTCCACAATCCCGCTGGACTGTGGACGATACGCAATGTGGAAGTTCTGTTTGATTCCGAATATTGTCAGGACGTTCCTCATGACCCGTCCTGTAAAGTGAGATCCCTGGTCCGAATCGATACTTCGGGGTAAACCCCATCTCGTGAAGATGTGGTGGGTCAGGATCTTTGCAGCTGTCTTAGCTGTGTTTGTTCGTGAGGGAAATGCCTCTACCCATTTGGTAAAGGTATCTATCACCACCAGAACGTATTTATAGCCATTCCTACAAGGGGGCAATGGACCTATAAAGTCGATCTGGAGGTTTGTCCAAGGGCCGTTAACTGGGCGAGTATGCCGAAGTTGTGCTTTCTTAGAATACCTCTCCGGGTTATTCTGAGCACAAATCAGGCAATTCTCTATGTAGTGCGTTACATCATTCCTGAGATTAGGCCACCAACAGAGTTGCCTGAGGTGCCTCGTTGTTGCATCAATTCCCTGATGCCCGTGTCCGTCATGGAACAAGGCAATCATCTGATTCCTGTCCTGCTTCGGAACCACATAAAGTTGGTCCTTAATGATCACACCCTCATGTGTGGTCAGTGCGTGTTTAAAGTGCTCGTAAGCAGGCACAAAGTTTCCCTTGAAAACCTCCCTGAGGTCTCCGTCCTGTTTCTGTGCTGCCACGAGATCTTTAATATCAGTCTGTGAGACTTGGACTGCGCTCACAGGGGCGCTAGCTGGTGCGCTAACTGGGGGGGTCCATAAGTGTCCTCTCCTGGAACCTGCCTTAGCCAACGCGTCGGCTTTTACATTCCCAGGGGGTGATGACCTATGGTGGCTGCGAACTTTTATTATGCCGAAGGTCCTGTCCTTCGCTTTCTCTAGGATATGCTGGAGTAAGGGGGCTGATGGAAGGGGTTTTCCGTCTGCGGAGACAAAACCTCGTGTCCTCCACAGGGGCAGAAAATCTGTTAGGCTATTGCAGACATATAAGCTGTCTGAATATATGTCCGCTGGGCTGGGGAAAGAATCGGGGTGGTCCACTATGTACGCTATGGCTGCTAGCTCTGCTGCCTGCGCGCCTAAGTGACCTGGTAACTTAAGAGCTATCTCTTCGAGAGCGCGCCCCTGCGCGTCCTCTACATAGATGCCGCATCCTGTGATACGCTCACCATTTAAAACTGTGGAGGAACCGTCTACATAAATCCTCAAGGGTCCACACGTGTCTGTGGGCTGGGGGCTTTGTTTTGGGTTCCCTATCTTCCTGGGGGGTGTTTTTGCTAAAAAGGGTCCTGTGTTATGCAGGGGAGCTACAATTTCACAGTCATGGGGCTGTCCGGGGTATTGGAGGTTGTCTGCTAAGTATGTGTGGGTGCGTGTCCGTTTTACTGTAATGTCCCGTCCTTGTAAAAGTAGGGTCCACCTAGCTGCCCTAATCTGGCTAACTGAACCGTCCTTCAGTCGACCGTCTAGTAGTAGCTGTGTGGGTGTATGTTCGGTTAGAATGGTGATGGGGTTTAGTCCGGTTATGTAGGAAAAATACTGCACTGCCCAGAAGACAGCAAGGAGGTGCCTCTCACAGGCTGAAAATCCTTGTTCTACTGGGTCTAGCAGTCGGGAGGCATAAGCCACTGGTCTTAGCTGCTCGTGCCGTTCCTGAAGCAACACGGCCGAGAGGGTCAGATCGGTGCTCGCTACCTCTATTGCGAAAGGGGAAAGTGGGTCGGGGACTAGCAGCGCGGGTGCTGCACTAAGGGCTCGTTTCAACTCTTCCACAGCGCCTGTATGCTGCGGAAGCCATTCCCAGGGGGCTCCTTTCTTAAGGAGGTCTGAAAGTGGGGCGGCTTTTGTCGCGAATCCGTCTATGTGGTTCCGACAATAGCCAACCAGTCCTAAAAACGACCGGAGAGCTGAAACATTCTGGGGAAGGGGCAATTTGACGATCGAATCAATTCTTTTGAATTCGATCTCGCGTTTGCCGTGCGTGATGACTGATCCCAAATACATCACTTTACTTTCCAATATTTGGGCCTTTTTCGGGTTAACTTTACAGCCAATTTCAGTTGAGAGTTCTAGGAGTTCGGCCAGAAGCGAAATGTGCTCTGCCTTTGTGTCTGTCTGCAGTAGTAGGTCGTCTACATACTGTACCAGACATTCGGGTCGGGAAAATTTTTCTAATCCACTTGCCAGCTGTCGGTGGAAAATGGAGGGGGAATTGTGGAATCCTTGTGGGAGGCATGTCCACGTGTACTGCTGAGTTTTGAAAGTGAATGCGAATTTGTATTGGCACGCTTTTGCCAATGGTATTGACCAGAATCCATTACTGATGTCCAATACCGTGAAGTACTTGGCGTTGAGACCCTGCTTGAGCATGGTCTCGGGACTAGTAGCTACCGTTGGGGCTACTGCGGGGGTTACTTTGTTGAGTTCCCGATAATCGATGGTCAGACGCCATGATCCATCGGGCTTCCTCACTGGCCAAATAGGGGCATTGTTGGTGGAGGCTACCGTTCTCAGTACACCTTGGTCCAACAAGCTACCTATAACCTTTTCTATTTCCACCTCTGCTTCAAGGGGAAATCTATATTGCTTTTGCGGTCGGGGGTCCTGTCCGGTAACATGAACTTGTCCAGTCATTCTGCCACAGTCATGACGGTGACTTGCAAATGCTGTCCTGTGTTTGTTTAGTAGGGCCTTAATTTGTCGGTCGGTGTGGAGTGTAGTCAGGTCGAATGAGTACTCTCCCACTGCGCTAATCCGATTAGCGTAGTCTCCTACTGTGAGGGTGGCTGGGGCTCTGTCTGATCTCGCCATTCGCCAGACACACTGGTTCACTGGGTCGAACGACAAGCTATGAGCGTTCATAAAATCTATCCCCAGGATGTGCTCTGCTGTCCGGGGAAGATTTACTAGAACTACGGGGTGCCTTGTGCTAATGTTCCCTAGCTGGATCGCTACGGGTGCTGTGATATGTCCCTGCTGCGAGTGTCCGGTGAACCCGCTAAGTGTAATGGTGGAGGTGGTCGGCCACGTGTCTGCGTGTGCCGTGGTTGTGGAGTTAATGGTGGTGCGGGATCCTCCTGTGTCCCACAGTAACTCTATGGGCTTCCCTTTGACTTTTGCCGTGACTACGGGCCTCCCTGATGAGTCCCATAGTGTGTCACAGACCCAAGTGGGGGAGCCCGAACACCGTCAGTTCGTCTCGTCCACATTGGTGGGTCCTGACTGTACTGTTACATTGTGGATGGGTTTTGCTTTGTTGCGGTTCAGAGTGCCTGTCTGCTGGCCTCTCTGAGATCGCTGGGGTGCATTACACTCTTTTGCCCAATGCCCTAACTGTCCACAGTTATAGCATTCCTGTCCTTTCTGTTGAGGGCTGCTCTTGCCTTCATTTACCCATGCGGGCTTCTGGTGCTCTCTGACTGCTTGGATATCTGCAGCAGCCTGAGCCTCTTCTGGGGATCTAACTTTTCCTTTTGCCTGAAGCGATTGCTCCCAAGCGCGGGACAATCTTTTCAGGACCCATTTTTCGTTATGGGCCTCTTCTGAGGGGTCGTAACTATTGCAAGCGCGCTGTCCTGCTTCTGTTGCGTGTGAGATAATTGTGCGCGTCCACTTAACCATGTTTTCGCGGGTTAAATGCGCTCTATCTAGCTGTCCGAAAACTGCGCTGAAATGAATCCACAGCCTTCCTGCGAATGCTGTGGGGTGTTCGGATCTCTTCTGCCTGCACTTATTCAATCCTTCTACGGGGTCACCTCTATTGTACCCGATGGCATCTAAAATGGCAGTGTGCATCTCCTCTAGGCTGCCTCCTGCCACGTTCTGTGGGTCGGGGAGGGCTGCCACTACACTCTGGTCTAAGCTCAGCACGGTGAGCTTAACCTGCTCTCTCTCATCCAGGCCGTACATGGTAGCCTGCTGTTTTACTTTAGCAAAGAACTGGTGGGGGTCTGCGGTGGGGAGGAACGGAGTGATCTTTTCACAAGCGTCCCTTAGCTGGGTTACTGTTAAAGGGGTGGTGTAAGTTATGTCTGGGGCGCCTTCTGATTCGGCTTTTCTCTGCGTGGTTACGGGATTCATGGGTGCGGTTATGATCTGAGCTGTGGGGGGTTGGGGTGCCTGTCGTTTCTGCTGAGCTGCGGGCGCACATGTTCCCTGAACATAACGCTGCGCTGTCTCGCTTAATTCCTGCCAATCTGGGGCATTTTCCCCATCTAACTGTGCTCCAAAGGTGCTTTGGAAGCCATTCTGCACCGAAAGCAGAGATTGCAGTTCCGCAATCTGTTTCCTGCATTTCGCGTGGTCAACTGTGCTTTGTCTTTGTTCGGTCGTTGCAGCATGGAGTGCTCTCAAAGCTGCTTTGAGATCGGAACATTGCCTCTGCAATGCCTCCACCTGCTTTTCCGATTCCTGTCTTATCAGAACGGCACGTTGCACGTCCTGATAGGCTTTCTCATACTGGGTCTGGGAAATGTTCAGATGAGCTAGACAAGACTGGTGAGCCCTCTTGGCATCATCCACCTCTCTATCCTTCTCTGCCAACTTCCCTTTTAATTCCAGGTTTTCTTTCTCGATGTCCCTGACATCGACCTTACTCATTCGGTTCCTTTCCTCTAAATCTGTCCGGAGCGTCCTGATGACCTCCTCTGCGCCTCGCAACTGTGCCAAGCAGGACACAATCGCCATCGGCTTGCGTGCTTTACCTAAACTCTTTTTGTGTATTTGAGAGAGGTTCTCCCACCAAGTATGACCTATACTCCCGGGACCTGTCTCCTCATTTGCACAAAACTCTTTCCAAAGGGGCCATCCCTTTCCTTGTAAATATTTGCGGAGTTCCAGCTCCCACGTGGGACACTGGCCTACTCTGCTACTGCTGCTGGTCGCTGCGACCACAAACCTTTCTGGATCCATCAGACGTTCCATTGCCTGCATGGCCATTTCCTCTGACTCTCTTTTTATAATTTGGAACAGGGGGTTGCTGGGGTGGTGTTTCGAGAAAAGGGTACGGCTTACGCTATTTTCCGATCACAAAACTACCGAAAGTTTGTCGCAACAAAAAGCTTTCAGTTTTACCTTACAGCCCTGTTAGTACGCATGCACTAAAACACACTTCCGAATTTCGCTTATTATTTTGAACACCTTGAATACTTGTGATCTCTTTCTTTCTCTGCAATTTGGAGTTCTAATTCAAATTTCAGGGTCCTGGACACTGTGGTGTTTCCACTTACAACAGGGTCCCGGCGGATGTCGCCACTAAATGTTGCACGTTTTACTATGGGCGTAAAACGCGTTTATTGGAGTGTATTAACACGCCTCCGAGTTCGACGTGTGCTTAACACTGCTAGGCTCTGTTCTATGTAATTATTTAGCTCTGGAGTCGCCAGCTGCCGTATAGGCAACGTCACAAGTATTCCAAGGTCAAGTTCAAAGTAATAAAGACGATACACCGATTAGTAAAGTTCAAACGATCAATATTTATTATACAGTTATAATAAATACTCATGCACACACTAAGAGACTAAGCTACAACTAAACTTAAGCAAACAGAATACTTATCTAACAGGGACAGGCAAGGTCAGAGAACGAGGCCTTCGTCCTGGTTTTGTCTGCAGCCTTCAGCAAGCGTTCTGGTACTTGGGAGTCTAGTGGGCTTGGATCGCGTAGCGAGCGTTGAACTTACGGTTTCGGCGGCTGGTGCTCAACGGCTGGAGTCAGGATGCGAGATGTCAGTCAGAGCCGGAGCACGGGTTTAACAGACCGGACAACACGAGGTCCCTATCTTTTATAGGGGTTCCATTGTCCTTCCCTCTTCTCGGGCGGGCTCTACCTATTGGATCAATTTCTTATCGATACTGGATTAATTCCCCAATGCGAGGGGGTCTCCGTGATGGAGGGGGCGTTTCTTATGTCCTTTTGTTTGGAGGTTTCTGGTGCCTCGATGTCTGGGTCTTGATTAGAATGTGTCCATTCAGAACCAAATGTATCTATTGTGTGGGTGTTCAAGTCTGATGGCCTCATTAGCATGCAAAGCGTTTTGCCATTTGCACCTAGCTAAGGTCTTTTCACCTGAGCCCAAACTGGTTTCTGCTGCTGCAGAATGCAAACTGCTCTTTGCAGACTGCTGTTCTGGCTAAACTGTCTGTTTCCCAGCAGTCTTCTATTTTAGTTTGGCTCAGTGTCCATTTTGCGTGGCCAACATGGCTACACTACTAAGGATGTCCCTGGGGGTTCACCCTATTAAGGGGGTCCCTGGGGAGGTCTCCCTAGTTTGGGAGCCCCTGGGCAGTGCAGGTCACATCATACATGTATTTTGGGGAAGGGGGGTACACATGCAACCTGGGGTGGGAGCCGCTTTGCAGTCTGGGCGGCCAGCCACGGGACTTCTCTATTGGGCCACCTCTTCAAAATGGCGGCCCAAAGGCGAGATTCCCTTGTGAATGACTCGTATTCCTCGCCATGCATGGCAAGGATTACTGAATTACTTCCTGATTTGCGCTCCCAGGTGGAAAGTAAACTTTGTATTACATATATTAAAGATGTCAGCTAATAAATTCAATAAAAGATGGTTAGTTCGACACGGAGTAGCTGCATTTAGGGGGAAGCTAGATAAGAGACATTCTCCTCTGGCGTGAGAACATTGCCTGCAAATGGAGAATTTCACCCTTTGGCTCTGAATCCACTGGCAGGACAGGCATGCTGACATTAGTTTCCTTGAAGGTGTCAATAGCATCAGTATCGAGGCTAAGATCATCCAAAACCAATTCTGCTGGGCCGTCAATATGCTTAGGATGTCAGTGTTCCAATTGCCAAAGCACATCTTCTTCACCCAGCTCAAGGAAGGATCCCAAACAAGAGGAGGACAAAGGAAGCTCTTCAAAGACACCTTGAAGGGTTACTTCAAGAAATGGAAAATAAATATCAATGCCTGGGAGACCTTTGTTCAGAATAGTCCTACTTGGAGAAACCTCCTGATTGAAGAGACACAATTATTCAAGAACACCCAAAGGCTAGAGGAGGCCTGGAAAAGGATATGGGAAAAGGAATACCTCTGACCTAGGGTCCAAGGTCTGATCCCACCTTTTGGAAACTCCTGCCAAGTCAATGATTGGAGTATCTTCGGTGGACACTCGTACTCATTAGCGGGTGATCACCACATTCTATCTGTTATAGCTGTGTGTTGGAATAACATCCTCATGACAAACCAAAGTTTAAAAAAAACTCTCTTTCACTTTCTGCGATTCCAAACTCACTTTGTTAGCCTCTGGCTGCTGTTGAGTAAAGAGTCAAGAGATCTGCTCCTTTTCCCAAACACCTTTATTTTTCCTTGAGCACACTCAGCACCAAACTCTATCATCGTATCACATGCCCCAAAGGCCACCTGTAGCCTCTTTACATATCAGTGTCAATTATTGGATCAATGAGACATCTAATTGGAATGTTTCTTAACCCATTCCTTAACAGTCTCCCCTTCCTTGGAGAAAAAAAATAATTTGGTGAAAATAAAATTTCAAGGAACTCAAAAACAAACGCTTCAAACTTGCGATGTCTATCCTTAACCTTTTCTCTTTGACACTTTTTATAGAGTGCACCTTTTCCCACAGGGATTTATTGTCAATGTGACATTCAATGGGTATGTTACCCAAACCCCCTAATCCCAAACTGTCGTGTCAATATCTGAGACATATAAAATGCCATATCCACTGCCTCTACAAGGCTTAAATTCTCAGCAGCCAAAGTGCCTTTGACCACTCTCCTTATTTTCTTTGTTTCCCACACAAGAGGACAACATTTTTCCCCAAAAGGAAAATTATAAATCTCCTGCGCTTGAAACCCCATCACATAAATTTGCATAGGACGCATCACTATAATCTATGAATTTCAAGTGCCTAAGATCGCCTAAAACCGGAAACCTCAAAACACACTCCTGCATTTTTAGTTTGACAAATGCTTTATTTGTCCTCATTATGTGTTCCACTTTTGGATCATTCATTTTTGTACTCAACTCTAAGACATCAAAACTAATGTCCAGTCCAGTCTGTCTACCTAACCAATTCAGTTGCCCAATTAAACTTTGCAGTTGCTCTTTTTCCATCTTTGAAACCACTGCGTCTTTTTGCGAAACCCGACCATGACTAATTGCTATTGGGCTGATGCTCTCCAAATACGATTGCTGATATAAAGTTGCCCCTAACATATTCTGTCCGATTTCCAGTCCAATATATTTAATGCACCAGAAGCCTCACTTCCAACCCTGAATCCTTCCCTCAACCCAGATATTACAATAGCTTCAAAATCACTAGTCCTACCCCACAAAAAATCATCGACATACATCATAAAGATGCCAGAAAGATTTCCTTCATGGTGCCAGTAAAACATTGCCGGATCTGCTTTCAACTGGCAACAGCCTAACTTGAACAAAATTGACCTTACTGCAAAATACCCGATTCTAGATGCATCATTTAATCCATATGCACATTTGTTCAACTTCCAGAGTACCCTTTCTGTGTTGGCTGCCTCTTTAGGAGGATGGAGAAAAATGTCTCTCTGAAGCTGACGCCCCTGCAAAAAGGCAGCTTTCATATCTATAGATTTGCATTCCCATGCCTTTCTGGCTAATAGAGCCAAGAAGATCTTTAAAATAACCCTTCCTGCTGTAGGTGAATCTACCCTTAAATCCTGATCTTCCAAGTTTCATTCAAATCCCCTTGCCACAAGCCTGGCCTTTGCCTTATAAGTTCCATCCGGAAGAACCTTTTCCATGCAAATCCATCTGTGGGATAGAGTTCTTTGTCTCCTATCCGGTACTTCCGTGTATACCCCAAATTCACTCCAACTATGCAGTTCTTGCTGTTTGGCATCTTTGATAACTTTTTCATCTAATTTATTGGAGGCCACCAAAATCTCACATGCCTGCAGGCTTCTACTCCTAGTAGCATTCATAGTCTTACCCATGTTCCGAGACCTTGGCAAACTATGTCCCCTATCCCGCCTGGTATCTCGTTCTGTACTGCTACTGCTTGATCTTTTCCTTCTGCTGTGGGATGTCCTTTCAATAGTTCTCAATCTTTTCCTGTGAACCTGTTCACTATCGATGTACTATCTGAACTGGCACTGCGTTTCTGTGCCCTCCATTTTTGAACTTCGTGTTCCCAATCCATTGTCTTGACACATTCCCCTGTATGCTGTACACTCAACCAGTGTTTATACCTTCCTGTTGCATCCTTCCTTCGACTAGACCCTTCAGGCAATATGTCACTTTTGTAACAACTTTTGGTAGTTGTCTTTTCGGAAAAAGGCCTGTTCTAATTCATCAGAAGTATTGTGTTCCTCGACAGAAACCCTGTCTATATCAGGTAATTGATCCTCATAGTTCTGTAACACGTGCGTACCAGATGACACTGGTTCCTCATCATGTTTGTCTGCTCTATCTAAATTTGAAAATGTGTAATCTGTACCCATTATCCTTGATGAATGTACCCTAACAGCCTGATTGCCATGTTGCAAAATAATTGTTTTGCCATCTATGCCTATGATCTTCCCTGGGATTTCCATTCATTAAAATTGTCTCTCTTAAGTATACTATGTCTGCTTGCTGAAAAACAGTATTTGATGGCCGTACATTATGCCTTTAAGCTCTGCAAATTCTTTCAGAGACTTCTGCTTCCAAAAAAGCTTTTCTACTGCTATGTAATGCATTTAAATGCTCAGCAAAGGCAGAGATAATTGGATTCCCTTCACAACCTGGAGGTTGGTCATCCAAAATGGACGGAATTTTAAGATTTCTACCAAACTATAGCCCCCAACCATCTGCAACAAATTCTTTGCATGTACCGCCCATGCTGGATTTAATTTGCAGTTTGATCTATATGCCAAAATTGTCCAGAGCATGTCATGTATTACTGCATGTTTCTTTCACACACACCATTACTAAATGGGCTTTCCACAGCCGTATTCATAACTGTGATATTTACTTTTTCACACACATCCCTAAATTCATCATTAGCAAATTCTCCCCTTTTGTCTATAAGGAATTTTGCTGGTGGCCCCATTCCTGTCGCTATCAATTTTTCTATAATCTGATCCAGGATTACTCTTGTTTCCTTACTTCATACAATGGTTGATTGACTAAATCTGGTTGCTAAATCTATAAAATGCTAAATAAATATATTGTTAGTTTATCCTAGATCTTAAGGTCCATGGCCACAATGCCATTAAAATCCCTGGATAAAGGTATTGGTCGTGATGGTGTCCTTCTGTACTTCCTACACACCTCGCAGCGATCATTAATATGTTCTATCAGCTTAGTATAGTCTTCATCCCTTACCCTGCATCCTTTAATAATTTTTTCAGCCTCCGAGGAGACAGATGCGCAAATTGCCTTTGCAGCTTTACTACAACACTCTTTTTATCGGCTAAAGTCCCATTTCCAGCTGCCAATAAGACATCCTTAACAACTGCACCTGAAATATTATTTGTCAGTAATGGAATACAATAGTGTCCCAACTGTGTAAATTGTAAGTCCACCGTCTTTCCAAAAACTGTTGCCTTATCCTATTCCATATCCAGCTTCATGTGTGCTTTCTTCATCGACTGTCTGCTCAGAAGCAAAGGTATCTCACTTGATACAACATCCGTGCTAATGAAATGATTCACTCCGGCAATATTGCAAGGGATCACCACTCTTTTCAGTGACTTCAGAGTATTATCATCCCCAAACCTGAAACTTGTGGAACTTTCAAATTTCTTAACCTTGTTACGATTTTCAGCATTCAAAGAGTCCAGGTAACATTTTAACCAGTCAATCCCACACACAGTAGATGTGCAGCCACTGTCCAATACAGTACAATTGAAGGATTCTGCAACCAACACCCTCATTATCAGTGTAAAACTGCTTGTTAAGAGGACAATGCCTTCTTTCTGTTCACTATCTTTTTCCTCTTCTGACTATTCCATGTCATGTGTAGCTTCAAACACTCTATTATAACATTTTGGACAGTTGAAAGCATAATGGTATTAAGAGTCACATCAAAAACATCAATTTATCATACCCCAGGCATTTCTGGGGTTCATTTTCCTATTTCCTATTTCCATTCTCTCTGTCCCTTGTCCTATTATAGTTTTTAAATGGGTTTCTGTCCTCATAATTTCCAGGTCCCAACCTCCTTCCATACTCTCGTAACCTGTTCGTAGCCGTACGATCTCGCCATCCTGTCAGTAGTGTATCTTCCATAGTCGGCTTTATTGCTGACTGACCCCTTTGTGTCATAAGATCCATAGGAATTGAATGTTTCTCCAGAAACCTCTTCAAGGCCTCAATCATTTGATCGAATAAGGTATCATTATCCGCAAACTTAACTCCTGTCAAAACCAGCAGCCTATCCATATTGGACACTCCAGCGCAGTCCAGTAATTTAAAAGCATACACAGACTGTGGAAATTCCAGGTGGTGTTTGTGCAACCTTCTGTATAGCCTGCTAAATTCCATTATATAGTCCTCCATAGAAATATCCTCTGTTTTCCGGAATCTATCAAATTCTGACCAGACTTCATACACACTTAACGAGTCATTCTTTTGACAAAGCTTATCCATAAAACATAATAGAGTCTCCAGACCCTCTTCTGAGACTAACTCTTCCAATTCCAGTTCAGAAAATACTTTGCTTCGGATTTTACTTTCATAAGGTAGAGAAAGAGCCAATGCCATACCTTGTTTCCTCTATCCCAAGGCAGTTACTTTAGTCCACATGGCAACTGCACTTCTCCATTGGTCGTACGATCCCCTTTCTGAAAATAATATCCGGCCATCTTTATCCTAGGTTCAGCCATATATTTATATTTATTTTCCTGCCTGCCAGATGGTGCCCCCCTGTAAGCCCCTCACCACTCCCCGGACCACGCCCCACCAGCTCCCCCAGCCCCTGTCGAAGGCCCCCCCACCCCCACTGCCAGTGGGACGGCTCCTCCCCCCCGCGGCATTTAAGGGACATCTGAACACATATATGAATAAGGTGGGAATGGAAGAATACGGACTTAGTAAGTGCAGACGGTTTTAGCTTAGGCAGGTACTATGGTCGGCACAGGCTTGGAGGGCCGAAGGGCCTGTTCGTGTGCTGCATTGTTCTTTGTTCTTTGACTCGGCCCATCGGGGGCGGGAGCATCAGGGGAGTGTCTCAGGTGACGTCGTTTTTGAGGGGACAGAGCATCGCAAAAACGCTCCGCCCCGATTTCAGTGTAAACAGGGATTCTCCGGCCGATCGCCGAATGCAATTTTGGCGTCGGCGATCGGAGAATCCCGCCCATGGTTCCCGACATCACCTGCTGATGCTCGATGACCCTGGAAATAAAAGTGCAAATAAAAATGTGTACAAACTTCCCTAACATTGGGGCAAGTCGACCAAGTTAGCGCTGTCCCTTTAATTTGCATTCAACGGTCCAGCGCAGCGCTTCACTCAATCTGTCAAAAAAAAGCAGGCCTCGGGGCAGCACGATGACACAGTGGTTAGCACGGCTGCCTCACGGCGCCGAGGTCCCAGGTTCGATCCCGGCTCTGGGTCACTGTCCGTGTGGAGGTTGCACATTCATAGAACAGTACAGCACAGAACAGGCCCTTCGGCCCTCGATGTTGTGCCGAGCAATAATCACCCTACTCAAACCCACGTATCCACCCTACACCCGTAACCCAACAACCCCCCCTTAACCTTACTTTTTAGGACACTACGGGCAATTTAGCATGGCCAATCCACCTAACCCGCACATCTTTGGACTGTGGGAGGAAACCAGAGCACCCGGAGGAAACCCACGCACACACGGGGAGGACGTGCAGACTCCGCAGACAGTGACCCAGCCGGGAATCGAACCTGGGACCCTGGAGCTGTGAAGCATTTATGCTAACCACCATGCTACCGTGCCATGTTTGCGTGGGTTCCACCCCCCACAACCCAAAGATGTGCTGGGTAGGTGGATTGGCCACGCTAAATTGTCCTTTAATTGGAAAAAATGAATTGGGTACTCTAAATTTATTTTTTTTAAAGCAGGCCGGTAGCGCGCACTTCCAGTGCACATGCCCATGCGTCCGCACTTACAGGTCATCGTGCATCGCATGTGTGGCGATCCAGCGACTTAAGTCAGGGATCCAAAAGGAAGTTACGGACCAATATTTTCTTCTTTAATAAGCTTCAAAATTTGAGCAACAAATTGTTATCCGATGAAACAAATGTGTCATCATTATTGTTTAACAGAATCAATTGTTCTGGGAGGTACAAGGATGTCATTGATTTAATTATGTTACTGTGTTTTAGATGTTATTGCTGTGAATTAATATAACAGTGTAATTAAGGACTAGCATGTTTCCTTTTCCAATATTGTTTTAAAATTTAGTGCAGCAGGATCAACTTGAGCAAGCTTTGAAATCCTTGGAAATTCTCTGGATGTTTGTGTCCCTAAAAGGAATATTTCAGTGGAACCATGAAATCAGGAATAAGCACCATAATCCAGTAAAACCCACTCAGAAGTATTATTGTAAAGCAACCTTGCCTTAATTAGAAAAACAACATACACAAGTATTACTTAGTTACATTATGCACCATGGAAACACATTTATCTTAGCATGCTTCATACCATCTCTTTTGTTGCAGTAACCATTACACAGTTGAGTGCCTTGAAGAATTTTCTGATTGGTAGATTTGCTTTATGTTTTATTCATCAGTGTAGTGACAATTTAGGCTGTAATGATTTTGTATGCAAAATTCTAAATTTATACTTGAAATAGAATTTCAAATGAAATTGCAGTATAATTAGGGCATCACGAGGTGTAAGCAACTGATTTGCATACGATTTCAAAAGACATTTCTCTTTCATGCCTGTATAGTCTCCAATATGCAAGCATTTGTGGAATTTGTTGAATCAGTTACTTTTTGATTCGTACATAGAAACATTGAAAACAGGAGCAGGAAGAGGCCTGTCCTTGATCCTCACAAGATGTTTACAGCACGAATATCAAAGACAAATTCATACCTTGCCTTTAATATGTAAGTACGTCTCACGCCGTTTCACGGTCAATTAAAAAAATGATGCAAAGCAAAAGATGGAGAGATTCGGAAGACTGACCGGGAGCTTAATCATTCATGCCGGTTTCAAGAAGGGTCTCAAAGGATGCGAGGTATATGGAGAGACAGAAAGGTTTAAGGAGGCATTTCCAAACTGGGGCCTAGGCAATTGAAAGTAATGGGGGAAAGAAGATGGGGAAACCATAAAGTTCAGTCAAAAGAAAATAAAGCTTCAAGGCAGAGAATGTGGCCAATATCGAGAGGGATGAGGTCACAGAACAAATTAAACCCAAGGATGAGAATTTTAGGTTTGTTGGTGGTGGAAGACTAAGTCAGTACAAATCATTGAAGGATTATAGTTGGCCTTTATTTGGTTCAGGATGTAATATGGATGAGAGGCAGAATTTTTTAAGAGCTGAAGATCAGTCACAGGCACATCAGAAAGATCAAGTATCGACCTGGCCCAAACCTTCACACAATGGCTGGAATTCCAACCATTGGGATGGACCATCTCCATCTGGGAATGCGCATCATCCATTGACTGTGCCACCACCGTCTGGGTTTGTGTCACATCCGCCAGTGACTGCGCCATCTCCCTCTAGGACTGGGCCACCTCCATCTGTGTCTGTGCCACGTCAGCCGGTGCCAGGGCGCATCGCCGATGTTCCCAGACTTAGCTTGCTGTGACTGGTGTTCAGAAGCGCCGCTGCAATTTCCACGTGGCTCTTGCACATGGCTGCCTGTGAGGCAGCAACCCTGTCTTGGGCCTTGACACAGAATGCACCAGGCCTTGGACATGTTGATACATTGCCAAAACCGTCGCACCAATACCTCCACCACAGATGTTACCCTGATGGCGTTGGCCTGGGTGGCACACAATTCTGGCACCAGCTCCTGTTACTGCATGTGGTTGGACTCCTCCAACTGCACCTGCAGGTGCTGGATGCTTGCCGACAACCCCTCATGTAATCCCTCGCTCTGCGACTGCATCGCCATAATCAATGGGACTGTCTGTTCCAGAAGCACGAAACCCAACTGGACATCATCTAGTCCTGGTGTCGGGCTGCCCTCTGACAATTCCCCCCCTCAGGCGCCCTACCTCCACCTGCTGCACCGGATAAGCTGTGTGGTGAGCACCAGATAGTGTCCAAGGAGTCTCTTCACTAAAGTGCCCAACCAAGGTGAGTGTCTCTGGGATGGTGGAGGGTGTTGGAGACAGCTGTGACAGAAAATCTGTGTCATCCTCAGACTCAATTTCCAGGCTGTCTTCCGAGCTGCTCTCATCGCCAGTGCTCGGCTGACAGGGGGTTGGGGCTCCGGCTCTGGTACTGGCTGGGGCGGGGGACACCAGGTGGACACGTCCCATCTCCAGCAGGCCCTGCAAGACACAAGACAAGATGCATGATTAGACCTTGGGCCAGGGGAGAGTGGGGTGGTGGGGATGAGGGTAGGGTGAGGGTGTTGGTGGAGGTGGTGTAAGGCTGAGGGTGGTGTGGGGATGAAGTGCTGGTGAGGATGGTTTTGGGGGGGTTGACACACGTGTCACAGGGAACTGCAAATCAGCAGGGTCTGACTTCCTTGCCCGTGGACAAACTCCACCCTGGCGACCTCCCTTTTCTTTGATCACAGTCGGCCCTCTTCTCTGTCATGGTCAGAGGCTGCATGTTTGGCTGTTCCCCACCAGTTTTTCTCCTGCTTCCAGCGGTTATGGGCGGCAAACGGAGGACAAGTGTTAGACAGTCTGACACATGCAGCCTCAGTGGCCAAGGGCACCCAGCCATGGTGTCCCAGATGGGCACCAGCATGTGCTTCAGGATGGGGGTTCGCCCGCCCATGTGCTGCACTGTGGGGGTTTGCCCACCCCCCCAGGTGGGTGGGGGGGTTGGGGGGGGAAGGAAGGGTTAGGGGTAGGTGGCAAGGACACAGTGCTGCCTATTCACCTTGGCTGGCCTGAGAAGGTCGTGTAGGTTTATACGACACTGATGGCCGGTCCAAATGCTCTTGTTGGTGGCGCTGCACAGGCATGACAAATGGTGGTGGCTGGCAGCCTCCTTCCCAGGCCGAGGTAAACGGGTGGGCCGCCTCTCCTCCACTGCGTCCAGGAGTGTCTCCAGCTTGGCGTCAGTGAAACGTGGGGCCGCATGTCTTGCTGCCACCGTGTTGGCTGGTGGGATGGAGTGTGTGGGGAGTGAAGCGTGTATATGGAGCTGCAGCTTGTCAGCCTCCTGAGTGTCAATCGCGGAACTGGCGAATCCCTCACTGTTTCTCAAAGGAATTGATTGTTGTGTTCCAAATGCCGCCAGTAGTTGAATACCCGGTCCAGGTGCGGTGCCAGCTTTGCTGTCGTGGAACTCCGAAAATTCTGCGGCAGCGTCAAAACCTAGTCTCAGAATTGGAGAATCCAGGGCAGCATGTTGCGCAGTGGATAGCACTGGGGCTGTGGCGCTGAGGACCCGGGTTCGATCCTGGCTCTGGGTCACTGTCCGTGTGGAGTTTGCACACTCTCCCGATGTCTGCATGGATTTCACCCCCAGAACCCAAAGATGGATTAGGTGGATTCGTCACGCTAAATTGCCCCTTAATTGGAGAAAAAAAAAATAATCGGGTACTCTAAATTTGACAAAAAATAAAAGGAAAAAAAAAGAATTGGCAAATCCAGCCCAAGGACTTTGGAAAAGGTTAAAGGTGAGGCAGCAGTTAGCCAGGATAGATAGAAGAGGTTTTGCAAAGAGTCAGATAATTGCAGTAGTTTCGAATAGGACAAATCTGAATAGAGGGATAAAAGCAAATTACTGCAGAGGCTGGAATCTGAAATCAAAACAGAAAATACCGGACAATCTCAGCAGGTCAGACAGCATCTGTGGAGAGAGAAGGAAGCTAATGTTTTGAGTCTGGATGACTCTTGGTCAAAGAGGGAACTATTTACAATGTCAGTTGGTGTGGGGACCACAAATAGAGGTTATGTAGCCTGGAGTTTACAGGAATCCACATTGAGGGTGCAGAAAATGGGCTACTAAGTGAAATAAACTTGGAGAAAGCATGGGAGAGAACTTAAGAGAGAGGGAGAAATGGAGATCTCAACCAATAGTGGTCTCTATCTTGGTGTTGAACAAAAACAAATACTCCTCTACTCACAGTTAAAGGCGAAGCGGTTCAGGAGCCAAGAGGGGTTCACTGAATTGGTTGTTAGTAGACAAGGGTTAAGGGAAAACATTTGTCTACACATCCTTCCAAAGTCCTCTTCCACAGACACACACACACTCTCTACATCTTTCTTACGAAGTTCTTGTGCAAAATGGCATGGTTTAGATTGATGTGGCAATGGTACTAATCCAAACAACACAACAAGGTTTTCCACCTGTGTTTCTGCATTCCTATTATTTTGAGCTGTTTTCTAGAGTCAGGCCTGTACTTTCCCATCTAACAAATCCAAAGATCAACCATTTGTGTTCATCTAAAATCTATTTTGTACAGTATCATAGGGGCTGGTTTAGCACAGTGGGCTAAACAGCTGACTTGCAATGCAGAACAAGGCCAGCGGCACGGTTCGATTTCCATAACAGCCTCCCCGAACAGGCGCCGGAATGTGGCGACTAGGGGCGTTTCACAGTAACTTCATATGAAGCCTACTTGTGACAATAAGCGATTTTCATTCATTTCATTAGGGGAGAATCCCGGCCCAGTTTAAAGTCCAACAGGTTTGTTTTGAATCACTAACTTTCGCAGAACAGCTCCTTCCTCAGGTGCTCCGAAAGCTAGTGATTCGAAACATACTTGTTGGACCTTTAACTAGTGTTTTTAAGACGTCTTACTGTGCTCACCCCAGTCCAGGACCGGCATCTCCACTTCATAACACCACTAAAACATATTAGCCTGCCATTTGTTGGCTTTGATGTTTGTGAGACCCAGCTGGGGGTAAATCAGCAGCTGTGCTTGCCTACAAAATAGCAGTGACTACCCTTCAAAAGTAATGAATTGGCCGTGAAGCCCTTTGGGCCATTCTATGGACATCAAAGGCGCTATATCGATGCAAGTTCATTCTTCACATGACGTTACTAAAGGCATGAAGGGAAGGTCAAGCTGCACATTTAGCAGAGTGAGGCTGGTGGAAAGTGGAAACCCAATTCAGTACTAACACTGATGGTTCCATAAATTTGATACAAGTCCATGCATTCAACCTGATAGCTCAGTCAGTAAAGAACAGCACAACGTTCGGTGTGAAATGTAAACTTTAGTAATTGTAGATACGGAAATCCAGCAAAATATAACTTTGAATTAGAAATAGAAGCCTACTGTTTTCCTACTGTGTTAGGGTACAAAGACAGACTTAGTACTTCATGCTAAGTGGCCATTCTTCATATGTGAATATAGACATTGACCTTTGGCGGGCTATATGACAGAGAAGAGCAGGTTACCTCAAGTTCAACCCAGTTCAGTTCTTACCTGATATCGAGACTTACTGGCAGGAACCTTGGGCAGGATTCTCTGTTCTGCCACATCAATATTCTGGTGCGATATGCCCCAGGGATACTCTGTCTCGCCAGGCAGCCAATAGGTTTTCCCATTGTGGGCAGACACAAGCAATCAAGAAATCCCCGGGCTGCCGGCGCAAAGGAGAATCCCGACACCGGAGAATCCAGCTCTGTCTTCCCATCCCTAGTATTAAAAAACACCGAAGACAATAATTGTGCCCACATATCCACCCAGTTTTTTACTCAATGCAGGATTAAATCTGCAATCTTCGTATCAGCTGACCTGTGAAGTTTCTAATGACGTTCTTAATTTAGTTCCAATACATTTCAAATACAGGGCCTTCTGTATGGGGCATTCAAATATGGGGCAGCACGGCAACATAATGGTTAGCACAATTGCTTTAGAGCTCCAGGGTCCCAGGTTTAATTCCAGGCTTGGGTCTCTGTCTGTGCGGAGTCTGCACGTTCTCCCCATGGGTTTCCGCCGGGTGCTCCGGTTTCCTTTCCTCCCACAGTCCAAAGATGTGCAGGATAGGTGGATTGGCCATGCTAAATTGCCCTTGGTGTCCAAACAGGTTAGGTAAGGTTACGAGGATAGGTTGGAAGTGTGAGCTTAAGTAGTGTGCTCGTTCCCAGGGCCAGTGCAGACTCGATGGGCCGAATGGCCTCCTTCTGCACTGTAAATGTTATGATTCTATGTTGTGCGCCAGTTGGGATGGCCAAGATCATCACAATGCATTTCTGCTTTAAACATTGGACTTTACAATATTTTAAAATGTCTCTTTTAAATTAAGATGAAAGAGAATGTTATTAACAAGGGAATGGTAATCTTGGCTTTGGCCAGCTGCAAGCCTATGTGATCTGAAAACAAATTGAAACCATTTCAAAATCCAATGAAGGAATTCATACCTGGACATAGGAAAATGACAGTTGATTTTTGATTACAGACACAGGGACATGGAAAGAGAGAGACCATAAGGCATAGGAGCAGAAATAGGCTATTCAGCCCATCATGACTGCTCACCATTTAATTATGGCTGATATGTGTCTCAGCCAATTCTCCTGCCTTCTCCCCATAACCCCTGGACCCCTTATTAATCAAGAGTCTACCTATCTCTGACTTAAGCCACTCAGTGACTTGGCCTCCACAGCCTACTGAGGCCATGAGTTCCACAGATTCACCACCCACTGGCTGAACAAATTGTTCCTCATCTCTGTTTTAAAGGATTGTCTCTTCAGTCTGAGGCTGTTCCCTCAGGTTCTAGTTCCTCCTACTAGTGGAAACATCCTCTCCGCATTCACTCTATCCAGGCCTCTCAGTATTCTGTAGGTTGCAATCAAATCCCCCTCTCATCCTTCTTAATCTTGTAATACTACACATCTGACAGAAATGAAATACACAGAAAAAAGACATTGAAAAAATTTCTTAATTAAGCTAATTAGTTAATATGAAGTACATTTGTTTTAGTTTGATAACGTCAATATCTGGAAGATAATGTTTAGCCTGAATAGATTTTAGTTTGTTTGTTACACTAAACCGAAGCTATGATACAAACAGCAGAAATAACAGAAATAAAACTCAAAATAAAATACTAAATGGTGGATTGCGTTGACAGCATAGTCTCTTAAAAAATTGGAATTTCAATTGATCACACTAAAAGGTTTAAAATATGAAATTTCGGTCTTCAGTTCCTTCAGTCAGTTGCTGGGAAATTCAGACTTTTCTGCAAGTAGTTGGTCTCAATGGGGATCATAACATTTCACATCGGGCTGTAACGATCAGCAAACAAATAACAATAACCTGTGTTGGATTTGAACCTGGGCCGGGATTCTCCACTACCAGGTGGGGCGGGGGGTCCCGGCGTACGGGAGTGGCGAGAACCACTCCAGCGTTGGGCCTCCCCAAATGCCCGGAATACGGGGCTAGGCCCGTGCCGGAGTGGCTCCGGCTCCGCCAACCGGCGCCAACGGCCTTTGGCGCCCCGCCGAACAACGTTGGGGCTGGCCGATAGGCCTTCGCCGGTCGGCGTGAGCCCGCACATGCGCTGGAGCGTCAGCGGCTGCTGACATCACCCCGGTGCATGCGCGGTGGAGAGGGTCTCTTCCGCCTCCGCCATGGTGGAGGCCGTGGCGGCGGCGGAAGAAAAAGAGTGCCCCCACGACAGAAGCCCGCCCGCTGATCGGTGGGCCCCGATCGCGGGCCAGGCCACCATGGGGGCACCCCTCGGGGTCCTGGGGGAGGGGGGGAGGGGGTGCGGGGCGATCTGACCCCGAGGGGTGCCCCACGGTGAGGTCAATTTTTGTTTGTAAAGCTGTCAATGTGAGAAGTAACAGTGGAACTTGCATCGTATCTTTTGTGAGGGGGTCGAAGAATCCAGCACAAGTTGTAGAATAGAAAGAAAGCACATTTATTTACAATACCGATATATATACACACACAACAGCAGCAGTAACTCCCTTGCTGCTCACTTCTCTCTAGCTGGTTCCATACTGGCCAGCTCTATTTATGCAGGGACTCTGCTAATGATTTCTCCGCCCTCCTCATTGGGGAAGCTCATACTCCCAAAGGATTGTGGGATTGCCATTAGTCCGCAGCCAGTGGGAAGCAGGCAGGTTATAACATCCCTCCCCCACAAACTCCAAGGAATCCACCGAAGACCCTGGTGAAGGAGGGCATTGTACTTGTTTTGCCGCAGGCCGGACACCATTTGCACGAGGTGCTGGATTGGGCGGCGTGTAACGAGACGGAGAACGGCGCTCCCGTGATGAACGGCCTAATGGTAGTACATCCACGGCACGTGGGCCCAAGGACTCCCCCTCTGAGGTGTCCTGTATCTCCATCTCGGAGTGGGAGTCCACTGCCTCCGTCATCTCGGCGTCCCTATCTCCACGCGGTTCTGCAACAACCTGCACAGATTTTGAGTGCGGCACCAGAGGAAGATTGTGAGGAATACTCTCCACTCTGTCTGGTCTCTGTGGCTGTAGAGGTGAGCTCCGGGGGGGGGGGGGGGGGGGGGGGGGGGGGGGGGAATCTTTGGAAGAAATGGTCTTCTGGACTGAACGTGGTCTTCATGCTTGCGCTGGAGATGACCCTGGGCTTGCCCTGGTAAGAGATAGGGCCCGTACACCAAAACATAATGCCAGGGACCCACTGGGCACCACCAGCAAAATTATGAACGAACACTGGGTCACCGGGCGCAAACTGCCGAATCAGCCAATGCTGAGAAAGGCCATGTCCCTGCTGTTCTTGAGTGCAGTGTACCGGTGTACCAATGTCCGGGAAAACCATGCTAAGGCGGGTGCGAAGGCCCAGGCCGATTTAGAGTTCCGCGGGAGCTACCCTAGTCACCGCATGTGGAGTGGTCCTGTATGAAAACAAAAAACGAGCCAGTCTCGTGCTTCTTTAGGCTACATTTGAATGTCTGCACTGCACGCTCCGCCAACCCATTGGAAGCCGGGTGATATGGAGCTGTGCGGATATGGCGTATGCCATTCATGAACCTCGCAAACTCCTCACTTTTGAACGGAGTGCTGTTGTCCGTGACCAGTACCTCGGGGAAGCCATGCGTACTGAAAGACAAACACATCTTCTCGATTGTAGCGCAGGACGTGGTGCCTTGCATCTTATGCACCTCGAACTATTTAGACTGATCATCGATTAATAGAAGGAACATGGATCCTTGAAATGGGCCGGCGAAATCCGCATGCAAGCGCGCCCAAGACCACCCTGGCCATATAATGTAATATAATTGCCCCTGCAATAAGATATATTTCAAAACATTTTCAGGGGGTTCATATCCCCCCCCCCCCCCCCCCCCCCCAACCCCCAGCTGGATTGGCTTGTTTCGCTCACCGGTCCCTGGCACATTGAAAAAGAAACTGCCGGTACGCCACATCAGATAGTTTGAGAAGCACTGCTCTAGAGAATACTCGTAGGCAGCGAGCAACAAAGCCCAGCGCTGGATCCGTGCGGAAGCAATGGACAATATTGGCTTATCTTCTTGGAAAAGTCCCAGCAGAGGCTTATGATCAGTCACAATAGTGAAGTGGGGGCCATACACATATTGGTGGAAGCATTTCACCACGAAGACCACCGTCAGGCCATCCTTCTTGATCTGCGCGTATGTCTTTTCCACTGCAGTCAATGTGCGGGAGGCGAAAGCTATCGGCCGCTCGGCCCGGTTCTCCATCTTGTGGGACAGGACGGCCCCAATACCATACGGGGATGCATCACATGTGATGAGCACAAGCATTCCAGGATCATAGTGGGTTAGTAACCCAGAAGACGACAATTGTTGTTTTACCCGCCGGAAAGCGGTTTTTTGCCCCAAACCCAGGTGTGATTCTTCTTTAGCAGAAGGTGCAACATGGCCAGCGTATTTTCCAGATTGGGGAGGAACTTCCCGTAATAGTTTACGAGGCCGAGAAAAGAATGAAGATGTGATGTGTCAGTCAGGGCAGGGGCCTGTTGAATTGCACGCACCTTCTCTGCGATGGGGTGCAAATCTTCGTGGTCCACCCGATAACCCAGGTTGACTACTTCCTTTGCCTGAAAGACGCACTTTGTATGACGTAAACCGGCTCCAGCCTCTGAAAAGTGTCTAATGACAGCCTCTAAATTTTCCAAATGTTCCTGCTCCGACGTTCCTGTAATCAAGACATCGTCTAAGTAGACAGCGACACGCGGTAAACCTCTCAAGATGCCCTCCATGACGCGTTGAACCATAGCGCAGTCAGAGGATACCCCAAAGGTAAACCGTGTATATTCATACAGGCCTCGGTGTGTATTAATAGTTACATATGGCCGGGAGGCAGGGTCCAGCTTCAGTAGTTGGGAAGTTAGTTCAATGGGAATGGAGGCTAGGGCAGTTGAATGTTCCTCCTGCAGCGTGTGGGAGGAAAGGGTTACCTCGAGTGTCCCTGCTGACTACATCTGCGGGAAGTGCACCCAACTCCAGCTCCTCGAGAACCGCGTTAGGGACCTGGAGCTGGAGCTGGATGAACTTCGGATCATTCGGGAGGCGGAGGGGGTTATTGAGAGGAGTTATAGGGAGGTAGTCACACCTCAGGTAAAAGAAGAAGGTAGAAGGGTTACCGTCAGGGGAGGGAGAGGGAACCGGCAGGCAGTGCAGGGATCCCCTGTGGTCGTTCCCCATTATAACATATATACCATTTTGGATACTGTTGCGGGGGATGACTTACCAGGGGTAAGCATTGGGGCACAGGTCTCTGGCACAGAGTCAGTCCCTGTTGCTCAGAAGGGAAGGGAGAAGAGGAACAGAGCACTTGTCATTGGGGACTCCATAGTTAGAGGAACAGACAGGAGGTTCTGTGGGAACGAAAGAGACTCACGGTTGGTGTGTTGCCTTCCAGGTGCCAGGGTGCATGATGTCTCTGATCGTGTTTTTGGGATCCTTAAGGGGGAGGGGGAGCAGCCCAAGTCGTGGTCCACATAGGTACCAATGACATAGGTAGGAAGAGAGATGGGGATTTGAGACAGAAATTCAGGGAGCTAGGGTGGAAGCTGAGAGCTAGAACAAACAGAGTTGTTATCTCTGGGTTGTTACCCGTGCCACGTGCTAGTGAAGTGAGAAATAAGGAGAGAGATGAGTTGAACACGTGGCTACAGGTATGGTGCAGGAGGGAGTGTTTTGGTTTCCTAGATAATTGGGGCTCATTCTGGGGTAGGTGGGACCTCTACAAACAGGATGGTCTTCACCTGAACCAGAGGGGTACCAATATCCTGCGGGGGAGATTTGCTAGTGCTCTTCGGGGGGGTTTAAACTAATTCAGCAGGAGGATGGGAACCTAAATTGTAGTCCCAGTGTACAGGATGTTGAGAGTAGTGAGGTCAGGGATAGGGTTAAAAGTTCGAAAGAGGGCACCGGCAAGCAAGACGCTGGTTTGAAGTGTGTCTACTTCAACACCAGGAGCATCCGGAATAAGGTGGGTGAGCTTGCAGCATGGGTTGGTACCTGGGATCTCGATGTTGTGGCGATTTCGGAGACATGGGTAGAGCAGGGACCGGAATGGTTGTTGCAGGTTCCAGGATTTAGATGTTTCTGTAAGAACAGAGAAGATGGTCAAAGTTGGAGGGGTGTGGCATTGTTAATCAAGGAAAGTATTACGGCGGTAGAAAGGACATTTGAGGCCTCGTCTACTGAGGTAGTATGGGCCGAGGTTAGGAACAGGAGAGGAGAGGTCACCCTGTTGGGAGTTGTCTATAGACTTCCGAATAGTTCCAGAGATGTGGAGGAAAGGATTGCAAAGATGATTCTCGACAGGAGCGAGAGTAACAGGGTAGTTGTTATGGGGGACTTTAACTTTCCAAATATTGACTGGAAATATAATAGTTCAAGTACTATAGATAGGTCAGTTTTTGTGCAGTGTGTGCAGGAGGGTTTTCTGACACAGTATGTAGACAGGCCAACAAGGGGCGAGGCCACATTGGATTTGGTACTGGGTAATGAACCCGGCCAAGTGTTAGATTTAGATGTAGGTGAGCACTTTGGTGATAGTGATCATAATTCGGTTATGTTTACTTTAGCAATGGGCAGGGATAGGTATATACCGCAAGGCAAGAATTATAGCTGGGGGAAAGGCAATTATGATGCTATTCGGCAAAATTTAGGATGTATAGGATGGGGAAAGAAACTGCAGGGGATGGGTACAATCGAAATGTGGAGCTTTTTCAAGGAACAGCTACTGCGTGTCCTTGATAAGTATGTACCTGTCAGGCAGGGAGGAAGTTGTCGAGCAAAGGAACCGTGGTTTACTAAGGAAGTTGAAGCATTTGTCAAGACGAAGAAGAAGGCTTATGTTAGGATGAGACATGAAGGCTCAGTTAGGGCACTTGAGAGTTACAAGTTAGCCAGGAAGGACCTAAAGGGAGAGTTAAGAAGAGCGAGGAGAGGACACGAAAAGTCATTGGCGGATAGGATCAAGGAAAACCCTAAGGCTTTCTATAGGTATATCAGGAACAAAATAATGACGCGTAAGATTAGGGCCAATCAAGGATAGTAGTGGAAAGTTATGTGTGGAATCAGAGGAGATAGGGGAAGCGTTAAATGGATATTTTTCGTGAGTGTTTACACTGGAGAAAGACAATGTTGTCAAGGAGAATACTCAGGTTCAGTCGACCAGGCTAGATGGAATTGAGGTTCACAAGGAGGAGGTGTTAGCAATTTTGGAAAGTGTAAAAATAGATAAGTCCCCTGGGCCAGATGGGATTTATCCTAGGATTCTATGGGAAGCCAGGGAGGAGATTGCAGAGCCTTTGTCCTTGATCTTTATGTCGTCTTTGTCGACAGGAATAGTGCCGGAAGACTGGAGGATAGCAAATGTTGTCCCCTTGTTCAAGAAGGGGAGCAGAGACAACCCTGGTAATTATAGACCTGTGAGCCTTACTTCGGTTGTGGGTAAAATGTTGGAAAAGGTTATGAGAGATAGGGTTTATAATCATATTGAAAAGAACAAGTTGATTAGCGATATTCAACACGGTTTTGTGAAGGGTAGGTCATGCCTCACAAACCTTATTGAGTTTTTTGAGAAGGTGACCAAACAGGTGGATGAGGGTAAAGCGGTTGATGTGGTGTATATGGATTTCAGTAAGGCGTTTGATAAGGTTCCCCACGGTAGGCTCTTGCAGAAAATAAGGAAGTATGGGATTGAAGGTGATTTAGCGGTTTGGATCAGTAATTGGCTAGCTGAAAGAAGACAGAGGGTGGTGGTTGATGGCAAATGTTCATCCTGGAGTTCAGTTATTAGTGGTGTACCGCAAGGATCTTTTTTGGGGCCACTGCTGTTTGCATTTTTATAAATGACCTGGAAGAGGGTGTAGAAGGATGGGTTAGTAAATTTGCAGATGACACGGAGGTCGGTGGAGTTGTGGATAGTGCTGAAGGATGTTATAGGATACAGAGGGACATAGATAAGCTGCAGAGCTGGGCTGAGAGGTGGCAGATGGAGTTTAATGCGGAAAAGTGTGAGGTGGTTCACTTTGGAAGGAGTAATAGGAATGCAGAGTACTGGGCTAATGGCAAGATTCTTGGTAGTGTAGATGAACAGAGAGACCTCGGCATCCAGGTACATAAATCCCTGAAAGTTGCCACCCAGGTTAATAGGGCTGTTAAGAAGGCATATGGTGTGCTAGCCTTTATCAGTAGGGGGATTGAGTTTCGGAGCCACAAGGTCATGCTGCAGCTGTACATAACTCTGGTGCGGCCACACCTGGAGTACTGCGTGCAGTTCTGGTCACCACATTATAGGAAGGATGTGGAAGCTTTGGAAAGGGTTCAGAGGAGATTTACTAGGATGTTGCCTGGTATGGAGGGAAGGTCTTACGATGAAAGGCTCAGGGACTTGAGGTTGTTTTCGTTAGAGAGGAGAAGGCTGAGAGGTGACTTAATAGAGACATATAAGATAGTCAGAGGGTTAGATAGGGTGGACAGTGAGAGTCTCTTTCCTCGGATGGTGATGACCAACACGAGGGGACATAGCTTTAAATTGAGGGGTGGTAGATATAGGACAGATGTCAGAGGCAGTTTCTTTACTCAGAGAGTAGTAGGGGTGTGGAACGCCCTGCCTGCAACAGTAGTAGACTCGCCAACCTTAAGGGCATTTAAGTGGTCACTGAATAGACATATGGATGAAAATGGAAGAGTGTAGGTCAGATAGGCTTCAGATGGTTTCACAGGTTGGCGCAACATCGAGGGCCGAAGGGCCCGTACTGCGCTGTAATGTTCTATGTTCTATGTTCTAAAATACTGAATGATGGATTGGGTTGACAGCATAGTCTCTTGAAACTTGAATTTCAATTGATCATAGAAAAAATGATGATGTTTTCCTTTCACTAATAATTATGAAGGTTTAAGTGAAATCAGTTTAAGTCATGTTTTCTCCGTTCTCATTAAGCAGAATCAAACCATCCCTATACTGTTGGAACGTCTTTTTGTTGGCACCAAGGGATACAAAGATTCCCTTTTGGCTGCCATCAATTTGAAAACAAAATATGTTCTACAATAGAATGTATGAAGCCTCCCATATGGTTTTCTGTATTATTTCTCATACTATCCAACCACAACAAACTTCCTCTTGGGTAGCAATCCCGTTGACAGGTGCAAGGATAATCAAAAGACTATAAAAAAAATATCTCTTATAAATTACGTATTTTGTAGCTCGGTGAGGTTTCTATTCCAGTCAAATATTGATTTGTCTGTCAGAGAGGTGTTACTCATCCATGAACTATGCTATTCATCTGACAATGAGGTCTCTCAGCTAAATGTCTACATCAAATCATCACAGAATCACAGAATAATACAGAACAGAAGAGGCCATTCACCCCATCGAATCCACACGACGCATGAAAAATATCTGACCAGCCTACTTAATCCCATTTGCCAGCACTTGGCCCATAGCCTTGAGTGTTATGATGAGCCAGGTACTCATCCAGGTACTTTTTAAAGGATGTGATATCATGTTATTATTCATGTTGGTATTCTGCCATTATCAACCTGACAATGAACCCACTAATTCTATAAATGCCATTTCCTCTATTTTAGCGCAAGACGATGACCTTTCAATGACCGTCCTCTATCACCATCAGCTATTGTCAGTGGTCTGAATGCCATTGCACTGTAACGCAATAGAGCACAGAAGAAAAGATTATTTTTTTATTTGTGTTGCTCAAAATTGTTGCACAAAGAGATGTTATGGCTGGTGACTTTTCAATACCCGAAAGTCCAACGTATTGATTACTGCAAGACAGTCAATATTATCCATAAGAAGGTAAGTTCTTATAGTAGAAAATCCTTTGTTTTCTAATAAGATGCAATGAAAGATATGTCCGTAAAGAGAAAGATATGTATTAGATTCACGAGATGATAAATGTATTTTAGCTGCTATCACCCCCTTTCAGACTTTCTGGGAAGGGTAATTCTATGGGAGCTTATTCGGGTAATGCCAGCATCCATTTCTGGGCTCAGACTTGGCACTGCACAACCAACGTATATGTGAACCAAGCGGGCCATAGATTGCTGGAAATCAGCCTTCAAGCCTTACCAGTACACACATGCCTCTGCAGAAAACTCATTTGAGCAAAGACATAATGTCAGGCCTTCCACCTTGGCAGCAGCAGCTCCTTGTGAAAGGCCGAAAAAACTGGGGGAGGGGTTTGGAACAAGCTACAGGGGAGAGGTCATTATGTGACACAAAATGGAAGATTGCAAGGAATGCAGGGAAAATTGACATGTTGTAAAGCAAGCAGCTTGCAAAGCGCTTGTATATTGGGACGGCTGCAGAAACCAGTTTTGACTGCTGCAGAAACCAGACAGCACTGTGAAAAGAAACCAGTTAACATACTAATGAGGCGATACCGGGCGATCCCCAGATACAATGGAAACAAGTTAAACACAGATCGATACATTGAATGGAAGGCCAGACCTTTCGGTGCCAGAGAAGCCCAAAACAATAAGTCCCAAGAACCGCCCCAGTGACCGAGGAACTGCCCCATGATTGGGGGGTTCAAACATAATCGATTGGGAAGAGACCCAATCGATTCCAAGCAGGTAAGGGAGTCCGCCCAAAGGGGCGCGGACCCCCTGGGACCTATAAAAGACAGGTCCCACACATAGTTCAGTCTTCTGATCCAGCCTTCGGACAGCAGCCACCAACAAGTAAGTGCCTCACACCAATCACTACCGGAGATAGGCACTCCTGACCCCTTTTTAATTGATACCAACCTAAAGTTTGCAGACCAGAGCAGAGCAAGAGGCCTTGTTCCCTGACCCAGCAGTTCCTTCAAGATAGTTTTAGCGGTAGGAATAAGTGTAATCCTTTTAGCATGTGCATGGGTAGTTTTTATAATTGTATTATAATAAACTCAGTTGTTTGGACTTACTAATTGGTGTATGGTATTATTGTTTTGAACTTCACCTTGAAACTTGTGGCGGTGTCTTAACGAAACCTGGCGACTCCAGAGCTTAGAAAAGAAACAGAGCCAAATTGAGTGTTCAGCACACTCACCCAGAACGACCAACAGTGACCTGTCAAACAAATCTGGATATCTGCCTAGCTGGTTGCTAACATTTTTCATGTTGCAATCCTTCAACAAGTGTTAGACCCTTAAATTACATATTTGTAGAGCTTAACATTTGTTTTAGGCTTCCATTTGAAAAGCCCACATAAAGCTTCCCGTAAGTTTAGCAGTGAGACTAGCAGCTATGTTGGTTGGGTGTAATCTAACCCACTGATAAGTTGTTATGTTTCACATCCACAAACATTCACACAATGGATATCATTTTCTTCATGGAGAAATGTTTCCTTATAGCCCATATTCATATTTATTTGGTACTGATTGAGCAATTAAGTCATTGTCAGATGTCAATGTGGCAGAAGAATACTGTCAACACCCCTTGTCATTTTTTAAGAATGATGCACAATTGTTAAGAGTCTAAACACAAGTGTAATATTAGGGCACAGCTTCACAAATAGGGAAAATAAGATTGGGCTGAACCTGTAATGTTCAGGGGAACCAGTCAGGTGAAACATTTAATTTGTTCATCATTCAACATAGAACGATGACCCCTGGCCTAATCAGTAATTTCTTCAATTCAGCATGTTAGCTAATTTGATTAAAGAGGGCGTTTTCTCAAGCTTCAGTTCATATATGATAATGTTCAACAAATGAATTGTGGACTATTGAGAAGTGCTTAAATTCACAGACACTTCATTTAGTTCCGGTTTCACTGAACTATTGTTAACCAAGTGCATGGCCTAGATTTTGCAGTCAGAGACAATAGAACGGTATTCTCCATGCATTAAGATTATAACTGCCCAAAGACCTTTTGTGGGCATTTGCACATCCATTTATGATCATTGAGAGTCTGAAACAGTGCGGCAGCCCCTACATGGAACAGGGAAGCTGTGTAAGCATGGAAAGCAATGGCATCTCTACACCCAATCAGCCTGAAGGTTCCTTACTGAAGGATGCAGATTCTATACAAGGAAGTACAAGTTAGAATATTGAATTCAATGTAGTATCATGTATTGAAAACAAATCAAACATGGAAAGAAAGGTAGGATTAAGAGAAAGATAAAGGTGACAAAAATATAAATTAAAGACTTATTTTTCAAAAATCTCCAAAAATGATTGAAACCTGGAGGAATGAGATTCTGCACTTGCAAAGCAAACCTTCAATGGCAGAGAGATTGTTTGGTAATAATTAAGACACATTAGGGGCAGCAAGGTGGCACAGTGGCTGTTGCTGCTGCCTCACAATGCCAGGGACCCGGATTCAATTCCTGCCTTGGGTGACTGTCCATGTAGAGTTTGCACATTGTCCCCGTGTCTGTGTGGGTTTCCTCCAGGTACTCCGGTTTCTCCCACAGTCCAATGATGTGCAGGTTAGGTGGATTGGCTATGATAAAATTAAAGTAATAATCTTTATTAGTGCCACTAGTAGGCTTACATTAACACTGCAATTAAGTTACTGTGAAAATCCCCTAGTTGCCACATTCCGGCGCCTGTTCGGATGCACAGAGGGAGAATTAAAAATGTCCAAATCACCGAACAAGCACGTCTCTTGGTTCTTGTGGGAGGAAACTGGTTCACCGACGAAAGCCCACACAGAAACGGGGAGAATGTGCAGACTCCACATAGACAGTGACTCAATCCAGGAATCAAACCCAGGTCCCTGGTTCTGTGAAGCAACAGTGCCGACCACTGTGTTCCTGTGCCCCCCGCCTCTCATTGTCTAGGGGTGTGTCAGTTAGGTGGGGTTACGGGGATAGGACAGGGGCGTGAGCCTAGGTAGGGTGCCTTTACAGAAGGTTGGTGCAGGTCCGATGGGACGAATGGTCACTTTCTGCACTGTAGGGATTCTATGACTCTATGGTTCATATAATACTGTCAAAATTTCACTTACACTTGAATGGATGAGCTGTAAATGTTTCTGGCAATTTAGTGCGTATGTAGTGAGGACATATTGTACCCTCATGCTCCCCATGTGTCTGAATCTCTTCAGTTTAGTGAAGTTTGTGGAAGGGGATGGAAATTCTGACAGCATCTTCCCGAGTTCCACATTCAACTAAATAAGTGTGGGCACTGAAAGTTGATGCCTGATTTTCTCCTTAATAACAATGAGTACTAATGACAGTGAGTACTGAGAGACTTACTGCGGGCAGGAAAAATGGTAGCGTCCTGTTATTGTCTCACATCCTAAGGCCTAGACTAATGCACTGGGGACATGTGGTTCAAATGCCCCCAGGACAGCTAATGAAAAATGCGGAATTGAAAGCTAGTCTTAATAATGATGTCCATGTTCACTGTTAACCTTACGACATAATCTGGGCCTCTATGCTATTGAGAAGAAATTAAATTAAATTTTGGAGAAGAAGTAAATCGGAGAGACAGGAAAACATTAACCTTTTAATATTGTTGTATTATGTGCTGAGTCTTGAGGCACTTGGTGATTGAATTGCACATATTGATGTCAGCCAGTTATGGGCTAATGAGCTATCCACTTGAAACGTTCCACACTACTGTCAGTTGCGACAAGTGTATTTATGTTTAATGTGGTTCACAATTTAGAAACAGTCAGATAAAAGTATAGGTAATCCGTGTTAGAAAATGTTTGAAGATCCATAGCATGTTGACAAGATTAGAACATAAGAAAGGATAGAATGAAAAGATTGTTCAGTTGATCAACTTTGCTATTTCCAGTGTCCATTATGTAATTAACAATAATTAATAATTAACAATAATTCTGCAACCTTGTCCGCACCGTCATCATCTCTTGATTGGCATTTAGAGAACAGAGAAAATAAAATCAAGCAGTGTTAATAATACCTTTTTAAGCCTCAGCAATCCAGGCTCCTCTATACCTCTGAGACAGCAGTTTTAATTAGATTATTCTACTTCCTTTAAGAATGCAGACATAATTAGTGTAAGAAATGACTATGAAGGTGAATGAGGCAGAAAATTATGAGGGCAGCAACCAGCCTTTGAACTACCCATTACAGCATATTGGATTTTACTTATGGAGGTAATTTAACTTTTGTTAAATTGCTGAAATTAAAGTAGGAGGTTGTCATATAATGGGTGGGAAAGAAAAAAACATGTATATTTCCCCTAGACCTTAATCATCCAGCAGTGATGGAATACAGAGTTAAGAAATTAAAGCTTCCTTTTCTGGCTAGTGTCATCTTTTCTGAATACAGCATTAACCCCGTAGTCATATATTTTGAATATAAGAACAGCGAGATTGATATTCAGTTCGAGATCTTTCAATATGAAATAAAGTCCTTGGTATGGGTAAAGTGCTATTAATTATTGTAAAATCATAGATCATAGAATGGAATTTTAACATTTTGTCACATTGAGTGTGTGGGAGGCTCGCAGCACATGGTGAACCTAGAGGTGTCTATACCGCATTTAACCCAGTGTTTTTGTTAACCCAGTATTGGCACCTGACTTCCAGTAACCCAGCCAATTAGCACAATGGCACGGTTTTTATTTATTCAAGGATGTGGGTTTCGTTAACTGGACCACATTATTGCCCATCCCAAATTGTCCTTGAGAAGGTGGAGGTGAGCTGACTCTTTGAACCTCTGTAGTCCATGTGGCCTATGTACACCCAGAAAGCTATTAAGGAAGGGGTTCCAGGATTCTGACCCAGCAACAGTGAAGGAACGGCGATATATTTCCAAGTCAGGCTGTTCAGTTGTTTGGAGGGGAACTTCAAGGTGGTGGTGTTCGCATGTATCTGCTGTGCTTGGCCTTCTATATGGTAGTGATTGTGGGTTTTGAAAGTGCTGTCTAAGGAGCCTAGGAGAGCTCCCACAGTGCATCTTGTAAATGGTACACAAAGCTGTTACTGTACGTCGGTGGTGGAGGGAGCGAATGTTTGTGCATGGACTGCCAATCCAGTGGGCTGCTTTATCCTGGATGGAGTCAAGCTTCTTGAGTGCTATTGGAGCTGCACTCATCCAGGCAAGTGAAGAGTATTCCATCCCACTCCTGATTTATGCTTTGTAGATTGTTGACAGGATTTGGGGAATCAGGAGCAGAGTCACTCACTGCAGGATTCCTAGTCTCTGACCTGCTATTGTAGCCACAATATTTATATGAATTGAAAAATGAAATGAAAATCGCTTATTGTCACAAGTAGGCTTCAAATTAAGTTACTGTGAAAAGCCCCTAGTCGCCACATTCCGGCACCTGTTTGGGGAGGCTGTTACGGGAATCAAACCGTGCTGCTGGCCTGCCTTGGTCTGCTTTCAAAGCCAGCGATTTAGCCCTGTTCTAAACAGCCCCTAATGTAGTTATATGTAGTTATAATTATATGGCTACTTCAGTTAAGTTTCTAGTCAGTAGCAACCCCCAGGATGTTGATGGTGGGGGTCCAGTGACAGTGATGCCTTTGGATGTCAAGGGGCAATTTTTTGGTTCTCTCTTGTTGGAGATGATCATTGCCTATTTGTGCGATGGAATGCATGTTACTTGCCACTTCAGACAGCCCAAGCCTGGATATTTTCCATGTCTTACTGTATTTGGACATGGACTGCTTCAGTGTGTGGAGAGTCACAAATGGTGCTGAGTATTATGCTGACCTCCATAAGTCTATTTCAGATGAACAATTCATAGTGGAATAGAAAATAAAACAGTTTAAGGATTATGCCGGTGGGATAATGGAGAAAATGGATCCCCGACAAGGCAAGGCTACGATTCAGTTTCAGGATGCCTCCCAAGATCTGATACTGCAGTGTGCAAGGGCCCTCATGGAGGTTTTCTTTCCTAATAATGGAAGGAAAAAGCCTGACATTGAGACTAAGATGTGTATGGAGATGACTGAGGAGGTTATCAGCAGTAGTGTGGTGTCACACTGCTGTGTTTAGTGCCGGAAGGAGTGTAACAATCTAATCTGGACAGGAAAGGTCAGCACAACGGCTCATGCAACTAACTCTTGATGTAGACATCACCGGAACTCCTCACACTACCTTCTCAAGCCTATTCCTGCACTTCATTCCACATATCAATCTTCCTTTCAGGAACATCAATCCCTCACTATCTCTTACTTCTTCAGATTCCTGTCGGACCATCCATCACTGACATTCCCATTCATCTTCATGCAATGCCATGACGCCGAGTCCTCACAGTGACCCTCAATAATTATTAATTATCTATCCATTCACTGTTTTCAATACTCTCACAGACATGTCTCTTTTCTTCTTCCTTCTGGAGAAAACACAAAGCGCACACAAAATACCAGAGAAAGGCACATGATCTGAGGTGGCCCTGTGACAGCTGGAAGGAGAAGACACTTGGAGCAAAGTGGAGAGTTGATTTGCCTGGCCATCAGAGATGAAGAGATGAGGTCCTCCACGCTACTTAGTGATAGAATTAAAGATCACACAGCCACATTGGCTACAATACTCACGTTGACTTGATACCATCTGTCAGAGAAATATGATCATGTGTACAATGTTCACTTAACATATGGGAGATGGGAGAGGCTATGGCGGAGGGGTTCTGGTGAGAGGTGCTCTGGAGGGTGAACGCCTCCACCTCGTGTGCGAGGTAGGGGCTGATACAGCTGAAGGTGATGTATAGTGCGCACCTTACAAGGGCGAGGATGAGCCAGCTCTTTGAGGGGGTAGAAGATGTGTGTGAACGTTGCTGGGAAGGCTCCGCAAACCACATTCATATGTTTTGGTCCTGTCCAAAGCTGGAGGATTACTGGAAGGAGGTGTTTAGGGTAATCTCTAAAGTGGTGCATGTAAAACTGGACCTGGGCCCTTGGGAGGCCATATTCGGGTGTCGAACCAGCTGAGGTTGGAAACGGGCGTGGAGGCAGATGCTGTAGCCTTCACCTAGTTGATCACCCAAAGGCGGATCCTGTTTGGGTGGAGATCAACCTCTCCACCCTGTGCCCTGGCGTGGCGGGGGGGACCTGTTGGAATTCTTAATGCTTGAAAAGGTCAAATTTGAACTGAGGGGAAGGATGGAGGGTTTCTTCAATTCATGGGCGTTAATTCATTATGCATTTTCGAGAATTTGATCACATCGAACATGGGTTGTGGGGGGGGGGGGGGCTGGGAGGGTTGGGGGGAGGGGGGACTGTGTGTGTTAATAGTGACTATGGGTGATTCCTGATTCCTTTATGTCATTTGTTTATGTTAACATGCGGGCCAATGTCTGGAGTTTAGTGGGAGGATGGGATCGTTGATATTGATATGGGGATTAACATTACATTCATTACTGATTCTTGTTTATTGTTGGGTGCAAATTTGGGAGAAAATGTGTAAAAGGAGGGGAATAAAAAATATTTTTTTTAAACATATTCTAACCTTGACCTTAATGTCCCAGAAGTCCATAAAGCCTCCCACTGTTGTGGGTGAAAGAGTAAGAGGAAGAGTGCTTTAAGAAGGTCACTCAGCATAGAACTCATGTATAGCATGCACAAGCTCAGTTACACACACCTCGGAGGAAATCGAATGAAAGTTGAGTTTCATGGTGACGGCATCTTACTCGACATGGAGATGGATTTGGCAGCCAATTACCTGCCACAAGCATGGGAACAGGAGCAGAGGGGGGACCAACTCGAGTTTGATTTAAACTCACCACGGCAGTCATAACGACATTTTGAGTGCCGAGAATAGACGATGAAAGTTCTCAAGGAGCTTCAGTTCCATGATGCCTCAATAGAACTGGGAACCTGGAACCTGGGCAGGACAGCTCCTCCTTTTTCATATACCAGGTCATGTGAGAGTGTGGTAAACCACGTGATTGTCTTGTCTGGACGGTACTGTATCACACATGCCTGGGCTTGTCCAGGCTGGCTCCGCCTTTGGCTCCTCCCCTCGGGGCTTCTGTATGAAAGTGGCAAGTCTCCGCCTCTGGCCCCAGAGCTGCTTCGAGGCCTACTTCGCGTCCTTCAACAAGGACTTGACGGATCTCCAGAAAATGCAGATCCTCCACGCATGGGTGAGCCCAAGAGTCTTTAACCTCATCAGGGACGCCCCATCGTACACGGAGGCGATAACGCTGCTCAAAGGACACTATGTGAAATCCGTCAACCAGGTATATGCTAGGCACCTCCTCGCCACGCATCGCCAAAGCCCTGGGGAAGCACTCGTGGAATTCGTACGCGCCTTGTGCATCCTCTGTTGAAACTGTGACTGTAGGGCGATATCAACTAACCAGCATGCGGAGCTGCTGATCAGGGACACCTATGTTGTGGGCATGCACTCGAACTACATCTGCCAGCGTTTATTAGAAGGGGGGACACTCGGCCTCCCAGAGACAATCCAGCTCTCCAACTCACTGGAGGTGGCCTCTCAGAACATGGGGGCCTACACCTCCAACCGTGCGGCACCCTCGTGGGCGCAGCCATCAGCCAATCCGTGCACGACGCAAGCCTGCACCGCGTACCAGCCCGCCAACACCGGAGGCCCAAGGTACTACTTCTGCGGCCAGAATAATCACCCCCGACAACGCTGCCCAGCACGGAACGTGACTTTTAACGGCTGTGGGAAGAAGGGACACTTCGCAAAAGTCTGCCAGGCCCGACCCCCCACCCCTCCCCCAACCAAATCTTTTAGGCCCAGCAGCGCTGCCTGCTGCCTGTCGGGGTCACCCCCAGCTGCCGCGCCACCCGCCATGTGCAACCCATGGGCGCCGCCATCTTTAATCTCAGCCAACACGTGCGACCCATGGGGGCCGCCATCTTGGATGCCATCTTGCACCTCACCTGCCACGTGTGACTCGTGGGGGCCACCATCTTGGGACCTCTCCGCTGCCTCCTGGGAACCCAGCTCGCCCGACCGTACGCTGGCCGCTGCTACCGCCGACCGGTCCGCCAATCATGTTCCGACGCTCGTCTCCATCACACTGGACAAGTCCCGGCGACACCAACTCACGAAGTCCACGATGACCGTCCGGATCAACGGGCATGAGACGGCCTGCCTTTTCGACTCCGGGAGCACAGACAGCTTCATACACCTGGATACGGTAAGGCGCTGCTCCCTCCCCATCCTACCCGCGACCCAGGAAATCTCCCTGGCTCCCAGATCCCACGCTGTGGAAATCCGGGGGTACTGCGTCGCGACCCTCACTGTGCAAGGCATAGAGTACACCAACTTTAGGCTCTACGTCCTCCCCCACCTCTGCACTGCCCTATTACTGGGGCTCGACTTCCAATGCCACCTCCAGAGTCTTACCTTGAAGTTCAACGGACCCCTACCCCTCCTCACCGTCTGTAGCCTCGCGACCCTTAAGGTCGCCCCACCCGGGCAGCACGGTGGCGCAGTTATTTAGCCCTGATGCCTCACAGCGCTGAGGTCCCAGGTTCGATCCCAACTCTGGGTCACTGTCCTTGTGGAGTTTGCACGTTCTCCCCGTGTCTGTGTGGGTTTCACCCCACCCCACAACCCAAAGATGTGCCGGCTAGGTGGATTGGCCACGCTAAATTGCCCCTTAATTAGAAAAAAAAATGAATTGTGTACTCTAAATTTAAAAAAATAAATAAATAAAAAGGTCGCCCCACCCTCCCTCTTCGCAAACCTCACCCCGGACTGTAAGCCCGTCGCTACCAGAAGCAGACGCTACAGTGCCCAGGACAGGGCCTTCATCAGGTCAGAGGTCAGCGACTCCTGCAAGAGGGAATTATTGAGACTAGTAACAGCCCCTGAAGAGCCCAAGTGGTGGTCGTCAATACTCGCGAGAAGCACCGGATGGTCATCGATTACAGCCAGACCATCAATCGGTACACGCAGCTTGATGAGTACCCCCTCCCCCACATATCTGACATGGTCAATCAGATTGCGCAGTATCGAGTCTTCTCTGCAGTCGACTTGAAGTCTGCGTACCACCAGCTCCCCATCCGCCCGGAAGACCGCCAATACACTGCCTTCGATGCAGATGGCCGCCTTTATCACTTCCTCAGTGTTTGCTTCGGCGTCACTAATGGGGTCTCGGTCTTCCAAAGGGAAATGGATTGAATGGTTGACCAGTACGGGCTGCGGGCCACGTTCCCGTACCTGGATAACGTCACCATGTGCGGCCGTGACAAGCACGCCATGACATGAACCTCCGGCGCTTCCTCCACACTGCGAAACTCCTGAACCTCACTTATAATAGAGAGAAATGCGTCTTTCGCCTGGTCATCCTTGGTTACGTCGTGGAACATGGATTCCTAGGGCCTGACCCCCAGATGCCCTCTCCTGCGGTACATGTACCAGCGCACAAGTAGACCGACTCCGGGCCCTCCACAACGACCTCTGTCACCCGGGGGCCACCCACTTTTTCCATTTCATCAAGACTCGCAACCTGCCTTACTCCATTGAGGAGGTCAGGTCTGTAACCAGGGACTGCCAGGTCTGCACGGAGTGCAAACCACACTTCTATTGGCCAGACAGAGCACACCTGGTAAAGGCCTCACGCCCCTTTAAGCGCCTCAACATGGACTTCAAAGAGCCCCTCCCCTCCAGTAACCGTAACGTGTACTTCCTCAACATCGTTGATGAGTACTCCAAATTCCCCTTCGCCATTCCCTGCTCTGATATGATCTCTGCCACCACCATCAAGGCCCTGCACAGCCTTTCCACCCTGTTTGGGTTCCCCGCCTATATCCACAGCAATCGGGGTTCCTCCTTTATTAGCGACGAGTTGCGTCAGTTCCTGCTCAGCAAAGGCATCGCCTCCAGCAGGACGACCAGCTACAACCCCCGGGGAAACGGACAGGAGGAGAGGGAGAACACGACGGTCTGGAAGGCCGTCCTTCGGCCCTATGGTCGAAGAGTCTCCCAGTCTCCCGCTGGCAGGAGGCCCTCCCCGATGCGCTCCACTCCCATCTGGTCGCTCCTATGTACAGCTACTAAACGTGACCCCCTCATGAACGTCTGTTTGCCTTCCCCAGGATGTCCGCCTCCAGGGTCTCGCTCCCATCCTGGCTGACAGTCCCAGGGCCCGTCTTTCTCCGGCAGCATGCGAGGAGCCATAAAACCGACCCCCTCGTCGAGAAGGTCCTGCTCCTCCATGCAAACCCCCGAAACGTCTACGTGGCACACCAGGACCAGATCACATTACCAGAAGGATGTAGATGCTTTGGAGAGGGTGCAGAGGAGGTTCACCAGGATGTTGCCTGGTATGGAGGGTGCTAGCTATGAAGAAAGGTTGAGTAGATTAGAATTGTTTTCATTGGAAAGACGGAAGTTGAGGGGAGACCTGATTGAGGTCTACAAAATTGTGAGAGGTATGGACAGGGTGTATAGCAACACGCTTTTTCCAAGAGTGGGGGTGTCAATTACAAGGGGTCATGATTTCAAGGTGAGAGGGGGAAAGTTTAAGGGAGATGTGCGTCAAAAGTTTTTTACGTAGAGGGTGGTGGGTGCCTGGAATGCTTTGCCAGCGGAGGTGGTAGAGGCGGGTACAATAGCATCGTTTAAGACAGATATATGAACGGGCGGGGAACAGAGAGAAGTAGACTTTTGAAAATAGGTAACAAGTTTAGATAAAGGATCTGGATCGGCGCAGGCTGGGAGGGCCGAAGGGCCTGTTTCTGTGCTGTAATTTTCTTTGTTCTTTGTTCTAGGACGGGTGGCAGGACACAGTCTCCCTTCAGGGTTTGGCTCCTGCAGGCTACCCCCCACTCTATACCGTCTTCCACCACCCCTACCCACCTCCCTCGCAAACTGACACCCCCATGGCCCACTGGTGACAAATACCACCACTTCCGCCCCGACACCGCTCCCTCCTTCGCCGACTCAACATCTGGGTGAAGAAGCTGATGACAACATACTCCCGGATGCGCAGGCTTCGACGCCGGCGCCAACACCACAGCCGGGACTGAGGCGACCATGGCGGAAGGTCAAGGCCCCCGGCAGACTGGACCTTTAAGACCACTTCACACCGCCGGACTATTTTTTAAACAGGGGGTGAAGGTGGTAAACCATGTGATTGTATTGTCTGAACTGGACTGTATCATACATGCCTGGGCTTGTCCAGGTTGGATCCGCCTGTGGCTCCTCCCCTCGGGGCTTCTGTATAAAAGTGGCAAGTCTCCGCCTCCGACCCCAGTTCGTGTCCAGAGGCTGGAAGCTCGCTGTTTAGTGTATTAAAGCTTCAGTTAAGTTTATCAACTCGTTGTGTATTATTGTGTATTATTGATGGTGCATCAGAGAGGCTATGGGGGAAAGGAAGGGTCATCTTCTGGAGGAGACTACCAAACTGACCAAACGGCCCTGGGTAGAAAGTGCTGCCACTGTCAGCTTTGTGAGAAGGAGCTGTATCTAGGGCAGGAATAGGTTCCATTACCATGTACATTGTGGCAAGCGAAATGCAATCCAAACCCATGTAACTGGTCTCTAAATATTCACCGTCCAACAGTTACAGAAGCTGAAGAGCCTCACCTTGTTCCTGAATGTGGGAGGAATATACACTCAGGGCACTTCCTGACCACTCAGAATGGACCTGTCAGGACTGAAACATGCACCTTCCAATGAACTGGAAAGATTAGCCATGGAGGATCGTGGAGGCTCATCACACTCTCTTTTGTACATGCAGGAGAAACAGGTGCATAACATCTAAGAGAGGGCCTTAACACCTGCAGATCGCTGTGGCATTGGTGGAGCAGTATTGGGAAACGGGCACTGATGGCGAAGGTGGCGCTAATGTAAATAAATGCACTCATCAAGGGGGTGCATTGCATTCAATCCCAACCAAGCGTATGCCAAACATTGAGGTGCATTGGGGAGAGGGAAGGTACAATAGTATTAGGTTGTCTAGGTAAACCTTCAGACTTTAGCCTACAATTTGCTTTCAAAAATGGATATTGCGCATTAGTCTGAATAGAAACACTTCATTTATAATTACAGATATATTTTACATGATAAAGAAAATATTCTGGTATTCGTAGAATCCCTACAGTGCAGAAGGAGGCCATTCAGCCCATTAAATCTGCACAGACCCCTGAAAGAGCATCCATCCTGGCCCATCCCCCATCCTATCCCTGTAACCCTGTATCCCCAATTAACCTTTTGGCTCTAAAGCGCAATTTTAACATGGTCAGTCCACCTAAACTACACATCTTTGGACTGTGCAAACTCCACACAGTCACCCAAGATTGGAATTGAACCCGGCGCTGTGAGCCAGCAGTGCTGACCACTGCGCCACCATACTACCCATACAATATTGATTGTACACTCTCAGTGTTCTACATTTCACAGGATATGTACTGGAAGAAAGGCACAAGCATAATGCGTAATATCGGTCACATAATGTAATGTGCGTTTCAGAAACACTAAACATTTTTATGTGTAATTTAGACAATCAACGATAATTTTGTTAGACTGGGCTTGATTAAATTATGTTCTTTAATATTATTTACTGTTTCTCAGTGTTGGAATAGTCATGTAGATGTGTAAAGTTGTAAAACTGTCGTATAAACAGAATGGGGAATATAATATGAAATGTTACAAAGACTGCAATGTACACTGATAATGCTGCTCTAAATGTTGTGTCGGAAATGGATATCTGAAGAATCGTCAACATATTTAAATAAGAATTTGGGACTTACACTCAACATTCAGAGACCCATCTGGCCGGTGTCATTCCGCATAACCATGGGTCACAGGGAGCGGTCAGCGGGGTGCTCAGCAAGGTGGCTGGATTGCAAACCATGGCAATGGCGGTCCATGCTTGGGTAACTCAGCACTAAGGCGGCCGTCTCGACCCCGCAGTCTATCCCCTGATCACCCCCTGCCACCTCCTGACTGCCCGCCAAGTGGATGATCCATCACGGCCTCCTCTGGAGGTCTCCAGCATCACCGATGTCAGTTTTCAGCCAAAACAGCTGAAAGTACTGGATACTGCTAAGGTTATGGGCCCTGACAATATCGCGGCAATAGTACTGAAGACTTGTACTCCAGACCTTGCCTCACACCTAGCCAAGCTGTTCCAGTATAGCTACAACACTGGTATCCACGTGGGAATATGGAAAATTGCCCAAGTGTGTCCTGCACACAAGAAACAGGACAAATCCAAACCAGCCAATTACCACCCTATCAATCTTGTCTCCATCATCAGTAAAGTGATGGAAGGAGTCATCAACAGTGTTATCAAGCAGCACTTACTCAGCAATAACCTGCTCACGGATGCTCAGTTTGGGTTCCGCCAGCTCCTGACCTCAGTTGACCGAGTATGGCATCAAGGAGCCACAGCTAAACTTGAGACAATGGAAATTGGGGGAAACTCTCTGCTGGTTGGAGTCATACCTGGCACAAAGGAAGATGGCCGTGGTGGTTGGAAATCAATTAACGCAACTCCTGGATATCACTGCAGGAGTTCCTGAGGGTAGTGTCCTCGGCCCAACCACCTTCAGCTGCTTCATCAATGACATCCCTTCCACCATAAGGTCAGAAATGGGGATGTTTGTGGATGACTGCACAATGTCCAGCATGACTCGCAACTCCTCAGATAATGAAGTAGGCTATGACCAAATGCAGCAAGATGTGTACAATATCCAGGCTTGGGATGACAAGTGGCAAGTTACATTCATGCCACACAGATGCCAGGCAATTACCATTTCCTACAAGAGAGAATCTAACCACCGCCACTTGACATTCAATGGCATTACCATCACTGAATCTCCCACAATCAACATTCTAGGGTTTACCATTGATCAGAAACTGAACTGGACTAGTCACATTAATACTGTGGCTACCAGGGCAGGTCAAAGGCTAGGTATCCTAAGGCAAGTAACTCACCTCCTGACCCCCCCCCCCCCCCCCCCCCACCCAAAACCTGTCTACCATCTATAAAGCCCAAATCAGGAGTGTAATGGAATACTCTCCACTTGCTTGGATGTGCAGCTCCAACAACACTCAAGAATCTCAATACTATTTAGACAAAGCAGCCCACTTGATTTCTCCCCCTTCCCCAAGCATTCAAACCCTCCACCACCGACAAACAGTGGCAGCCATGTCTACCGTCTATAGGATGCACTGCAGTAACTCACCTCACTGAGACACACCCTGGTGAGGGGACTGCGCCTCGCGGCGTGCCCGGGGTTTCGCAGCGAGCGTGCCAGGGAGACTGGCCGCGCATGCTCGGTGTCCGGCTTTCTCTGGAAAGCTGCAGTGATCAGCCAGTGCGGCAGCGTGGCGCAGTCGGCCATCGCCATGGAGATTGGGGCTGACAGTGACGCAAGCGCACAGAGGTGGGGGGGGGGGGGGGGGTTGGGACAGACTGCGCACGCACCAAGGATGGTTTAAAAACCGACAAGAGATTAGCTCAAGAGGAGAAAAAAAGAAAAAAAAGGGGGCTGCACGATAGCACAAGTGGATAGCACTGTGGTTTCACAGCGCCAGGGTCCCAGGTTCAATTCCCCCGGGTCATTGGCTGTGCGGAGTCTGCACGTTCTCCCCGTGTCTGCATGGGTTTCCTCCGGGTGCTCCGGTTTCCTCCCACAGTCCAAAGACGTGCGGGTTAGGTGGATTGGCGATGATAAATTGCCCTTAGTGACCAAAAAGGTTGGGGGGGGGCCGGGGATGGGGTAGAAGTGAGGGTTTAGGTGGGTCGGTGCAGACTCAATGGGCCAGGTGGCCTCCTTCTGCACTGTATGTTCTATGTTCTAACTCACCAAGGTTCCTTAGATAACACCTTCCAAACCCATAACCACTACCATCTAGACGGACAAGAGCAACAGATACCTGGGAACCCCACCACCTGGAGGTTCCCCTTCAAGTCACTCACCACCCTGACTTGCAAATATATCGCCATCCTTCACTGTCACTGGGGCAAAATTGTGGAACTCCCTCTCTGATAGCACAGTGGGTATACCTACACCTCAAGGACTGCAGCAGTTCAAGGAGGCAACTATTCACCACCTTCCGAAGGTCAACTAGAGATGGGCATAGCTGGCCTAACCAGCGATGCCCACATCCTGTAAAACTAATTTTTTTAAATGTTTTTTTAAATTGTAAAATGGTCTCACCTTCTTCCTGACTATGCCGGTGTTACCAATACCTTTCTGCAATCAATAAGGGTTCAGGAGAGAAATGTCCCTCGAAGATTTTCATTAACTCGCTGTCGGACTTGTCATATGGTTCTGACAGGTGAACTAGATTCTGTAGCAGCACAAATGTTTTACAGCCAACCAAGCTGAGAGATGTTGTGATCTTTATGCCCTCCGATGTCTGATTAGCTATTAAAAACAATTGGAATCTTTCCTCACAAGAATTCCATGTTTCATATTGCTCATCAAATGCGTGCATGACATCCATTTTTTGGATCCCGGTTCCTTGGGTCTACACTTCCGACTGTGTTGGAAAATCTGGCACAAACAATCCCTTGAACAAGTAACTAGGAAATCTTCCCCTTTTTGCCTGAATATTTCAGCTATTCACCCAAGTAGTTGGGTGTAGAGTCGGCAAATTTAGCAATCCCCATTCCCCACAGCTTGCGAACCTTCCGCACAGGCACAGTCTCTGCAGCCTGACCCCACTCACTTCAACACAAGCAAGTCTTCCACAACTGTTGGTCTCCTTACTCACAGATGCTGTCCGAAATTTTGTCAAACCTTCAAATCGGCAGCAGCACTTCAGCCAATGTCTGTGAATCCAGTTCCCGAGAATCTTCCATTGCTCCTGATGCCGTCCCAAAATCTTTGTTCCAGCGACTTTTCTGCCTCAATTCTCGTCGCCAGTTTTCTCTCCTGTTATATTTCTTTACTGCCGCAAAGAGAAGAAGTATGGAGATGCCACACTGTAAATTCTTGTAAAGCACGATGAAAGATTTGTTGTTCTTGCAATCAAGCTGGTGGTCTGCTCAAAGCCTGTGCAAACACTGCTGACTCATCAGATATATCACAGTTCTGGAATAAGAAGGCTGTTGTGAGAGTAAATGCTCTCTTTATTGTAGGGGCCGTGAAGCAGATGCAGAGTTAATGATAGGGACAGATTCCTATTTTGTGGCAAGGGAACAATGGCTCAGGAGAGGCTGAGGCAAATGATGCCAGCCGTTGTCATGGGAGTTTGGGGTGGTCCCCCCACAAGTGTACACAGACCCTACGAATACTGGAAAGGATTAATAAAAATTTTGCAATTTAGGGCAGAATCAAAATCATTTATTTTAATTCAAAATATCTCAGAAGAAAAAGGACTTTCTTTAAATGCCGTGAGAAAAATAACATCCAAAAGAAAGTTCTGGAAGCTTTCCACCAGGTTTTGTCCTGGAAGTGGAACTGACATAAGGGCAGGGAATCTGAGTGCAAAAGTCTTTGATGTTTATTCAATTATTATTTTTATTGCTGAGCCCTCTACAGGAATACTCAGATACAAGCACCCAGAAAGCCGTGTAGGAACTCTGCTGCAGAACAGGAAAACAGTGTAAGCACACTTGTTACTTTGCAACCTGCCAGAGTCAACATAGAGTTCAAAAACCATCTTCCTTTTCAATATAATCACACTTGCCTTTCTTGCTATCATAGACGTTTTGCTGCTTCGCTCCCCCTTTCCCTGCCACTGCGTTTACTTAAATATGTTACATCAGTAACATTTGCCACTTCTGATGAAAGGTTGCCAACCTCAAACCTGTCTGATGCTGCCTGATCTACTGAATATTTAAAGCAGGCTCTGTTCATATTTCAGATTACTAGCATCTGCAGTATTTTGCCTTTGCATTAAAGGAGCTGAAGATTTAGTTCAATATCTTTACAATAGGTTCCAGAAGTGTGACCAATTGATGCAGATGGCTGTTAAAAGCAGTTGAATGAATATTGCAGTGTTGGTACTTAATAAAGCTCAACACACTGTTGCCGGAGCTGCAATCAAATAGGGGTGTTGTGCAGTGAAAGTTAATTGACTATTTAAAAAAATTTAGAGTATCCAATGATTTGTTTTTCCAATTAAGGGGCAATTTAGCATGGCCAATCCACCTAACCACCGAAGCACATCTTTTGGGTTGTGGGGGTGAAACCCATACAGACACGTGGAGAATATGCAAACTCCACACAGGCAGTGACCCAGGGCCGGGATTCAAACCCGGGTCCTCAGCGCCGCAGTCCCAGTGCTAACCACTGCGCCACTATGCTGCCCTGTGTTCTCATCACCTGGTTCACATTGCTTCAGGCCTGTTGCCGATATGACAATCCCAATGGTTTTTTTAAATTTAGAGTACCAAATTCATTTCTTCCAATTAAGGGGCAATGTAACGTGGCCAATCCACCTACCCTGCACATCTTTTTGGGTTGTGGGGGCGAAACCCACGCAAACACGGGGAGAATGGGCAAACTCCACACGGACCCAGAGCCAGGATAGAACCTGGTGTCATAATATACTTCCAGGTATATGATGGTGTGCAGACAGGCAGTGATTGATACACAGGATGACCAGTGAGCACACAGAACACAGCAGCCAATCACCAGACAGGACACGGGCACTATAAAGCCAGAGGGCACTAGATTTCCCGCTCTCTTGGGATCCAGCCTCTGAGACAGTCAGAGCTCGTGAGCAGCAACTAGAACAAACACCATTTGGTAGTAAGATAGTCTGGTCAGGTGAGCCTCAGGTCTCCAGTCAAGTCAGCATAGTGTCAACCCACAGTTAAAGTATGTATTATAGTTAAGAGTTCAATAAAATTGAGTTGCATTTCTTCAAGTGTTGGAAGCCTGTCTCTCTCACCACTGCTGTAAACGCAGTCCTCGCAGACCCAGCTTACCCAACACATTACCTGGGACCTCGTCGCCATGAGGCAGCAATGCTAACCACTGTGCCACCATGCTACCCTGACAATCCCAATGTTGGGAGATGGTACAGTGGGGAAGCTCGCGAATGAGATGAAAATGTATTTGAATGAGGTCACTGACCTTCCACGGTGCGAATCTCATTACATCAATGTCGGAGCGACCACGTCACATGATCTCACTGGCAAGATTCTGGTTGTTGGCCTTTTGAGGGATTTTGCACCCATGTCACAAAACTAACTGCCTTTTTCTCCACCACAAACAGCTTGTACCAACAGTTCTTCTTGAGCTATTATATGTAGTTTGGATGTGAATTACCTCTGTTGCTAAGAAAGCAGGATTGACAGTCAGATGTTCCAAGTCAAATTTCAGCAGTGCTGACAGAGTTCCACCCACTCCTTGTGAATAAAATTCCCTTTCTCTTGTTTTGTGAGACCCATGAAGAATCCAGCACGAGTTGAAGGATACAAAGAAATAACATTTATTTACAATAACATATATATATATACGCCGCCGCAGCAGCCGCAGTAGCAGCAGCAGCAGCAGCAACTTCCTTGCTGCTCCTCTCTCCTAGCCGGTTCCAAACTGGCCAGCTTTATTTATGCAGGGAATCTGCTAATGATTTCTCCGCGCCGCCCCCTCATTGGGGAAGCTCATACTCCCAAAGGATTGTGGGATTGCCATTGTCCCGAGCCAGTGGTAAGCAGGCAGGTTATAACATCTTGATTGTTGTTTCCATTCCTTGAGTTAAAGGAATAATTCTAGATTCCTGTGCATGTTGTGCTGGCGTGTTTACCAGGAGCAAAATAAAGAAGAAAGGTTTACATTTGTAGTTTAGTCATATGTAGGATCTTGGAAATCTTCCGAGATTTCTGTAGTGTTAGGTGAATTAACCCTCTCTGATACTGGCTCCCCATCAAAGGTGTGAAGGAATACATATTGACTTTCTTCTTCCTCCTCCACAAACAAGATCTCGGCACATTTTCTTCAGCTATAATATGTGATTTGGTGGTGGATTAGCTCGATTGATAACGAAGTATGATTTAAGAACGGATGTTGGTGGGCTCTGGTGTTTTGGTGTTTGAAAGGATGTTGAAATACAGATAGACACAAACAATGAACATTAATTCAGGTGTGTCTCTATATATCACTAACCTTTTGGTGCAATATTTATATTATCTTTTGAGGGTCTGTGTAGTTTTTTTAAATTCAATATGTTCACTAAATAAATCTTGTTCGGTAATCAATTGATTTGTGAGTCCTGTTCCTGTGGAGATTGTAACAGATAAAGGCATGCTGGTACATTGGTTCCTGCCTAGTATCAAGGATGGGTGTGTATTGCGAGGTTACAAGGTCAGTAGGTATTAGCATGCTCTCGCCCACTCTAAATGTGAACATTATCGGGGTCATTGGGAACCTCGTCAGGGCTGACTGGTCAGGCTGTGAAATTTTTAATGGGTTTGGGGTCTAGCGTGCCTGATTCATTGGCCATTGCAATTCCCGCCTCTGGCGAGCAGCCCTGGGGAATCCTCCCCACCCCCACAATGGTGTTTTACAACAGTGATCATTTTTTATTTTCTGTGTAGTGTTTGCGACAGTAATACAGAATATTTTTTATATACACATCCATAAAATAGTGATGAACTCAGGAGGTGGCAGTAATAATATGGAAAACTCTGAATCATTTGACTTTTAAGTAAGAAGGATTTTTAGGCTCAGTAGATAAGACCTGAATAAATTATGTTTAAAACCACAAACTGAATTTCCTGCAATTCCTACTGTCATGATTGGGATGCAATATCTGATAGCTTTTTTGAATACTGTACTTGAATGTAAGAATTATTAATTTGAGTGCAAGTTCTACTTGAGCTCTGTGTCAAAACAACCTAAAAACAAAGAGGTCGGTGTCTGTACAATGTTTGCACTTATCTTTAACCCTGTTTACGTGTCACAAGTACCTTCTTTTCTGATCAGTCAAATTTTAAATGGCGAGAGATTTCTATCAAATTTAATTCAACAAAACTTTGAAAATATTGAGCAACCTGACCACGATTTAAATATTTTGTTTCATCATCTGAACTGCATTTATATGAATGATTATGGGTGGAATTTAATGTTCCCAACACGGGAGCCGCCACAGGAGGGAGGGTGGGGGGGACGGGGGGGGGGGGGGGGGGGGGGGGTCAGAAATAGGTTTTCGGCGGCCTTTCCAGATACTGGGCCCCACGGTCAAGCACAAGTAACTGACAACGGACCCCACTTTCCTCTCCCGCAATACGTCTTTGAGAAAGCCATACCACTGCCATTAAATCCCCGAGTCATCTCTAAATTCGAATGGGCTCATGGATAAATGATGTAATTTGGCTCAATAATGAGCCACATTGACATCCTGCCATGAGCAAGCAAGTCTCCCGCCTCACCCCCCTCCTGCCCCCTACTTAATTGCGAAAGGTTTTCCTACTACCGAGAGACTGACAGGCAGAATTTCCTGCAAGTTTAGTGGGCCCACCTGTCATGTTGCCTAATGCCAAATTAAATTCTGCCCAATGGGTCTCAGCTACGAAAGTGACAATTTGGTAGACTCACAGGTTTTCTTTTGGTCCACTTTGTGTTTGGATTTCTGTAGTAATTGAGAATTTGTCCACCTTAGGAAAACTTTGGTTCTGAACCAAACACAACCAGATTCGGCCCAATGCCATCAAATTGGCAAACATGCGGTATCTGCTCCAGATTTGAACTCGGCTCCAGATTTGAGCTTGTCTCCAGTCAGTCACTAGGGGACATAGGTTTAAGGTCCATGGGGCTGAATTTAGAGGAGATGTGCGAGGCAAGTTTTTTATGCAGAGGGTGGTGATTACCTGGAACGCGTTGCCAGGGGAGGTTGTGGAAGCAGATACATTAACGGTGTTCAAAAAGCAGCTTGACAAACACATGGATAGGATGGGTATTGAGGGATACGGCACAAGGAAGTGCTGAGGGTTTTGGCCAAGGGTGGTATCATGACAAGTTCAGGCTTGGAGGTCGAAGTGCCTGTTCCTGTGCTGTATTCTTCTTTGTTTGATTTTTGTTCTTTGCAGTAAATGGAGAAAATGCCACAGGTGAGATGCATATGTTAAGAAGTGTCTTTTGTTTAAATCCTTCGAATTACAAGTCACATTTTCACGCAATTCAATGAATATATAATGAAGCATTCTTTGTTCTGTTCAAACAAGGCTGAAAGCTAAGGGCTGATCTGCATTCCTGTATGAAAAATCAACTAACGTTCCCTCCAGCAAACAATATATTTTTCACTCTCTATTAGAAATTCCAGGTTCTGTTTTTTTTTCAATCTAAAGTTATAAAAGTAAACCGTAATTAATTGTGTTTTTAGTGTACCTTTGGAATGATTGGAATAAGGAATGTAAAAAACAATTGGAGCAGTTACAAGCACTAGACACCTGCAGTGTCCAACAATTCATTGTAACAGAAGTTTGCTTGTTAGTATTCTAAGCTATATTTTCAAATTGCTGGGCAGTAAGACCCTGAACAAAAAGGAAAGAATTTGCATATATAAAGGGATTGTTAGCACATGTGAATCAATTAATAAACGTGCAGAATTGCTATATTTTCCTCTACGGATCATTGGGGTACTTGCCGTTGGTGAAGTTCAGTTTGCTGAGCAGAGCCATCTATCATTGTTCCTATTAGCTCAAGAGCTGAAATTGTGCCTCTTGACTCCCATTAGAAACAATGGATCAGGATTCCAAATGTGCTGATTAGAAATGTAATGTCTGTAGCTCAGAAATCAACCAGAACAGCCTGCTTTGACAGTAATAAGCGGTCAATCACTGCCAAAGAGAAATGTGCCTTGAGAGCAGGGATTGTTCAGCACAACCTCATCAACAAGGTAAAGAAAGGAAAGGTCAATTCCTTGCTTACAATACTAGGGCCTACAGCTTCAGCAAAAAATAATGACCATCAACCCATACAAAAACAAAAGCAAAATCATGCGGATGCTGGAATTCTGAAACTAAAACAGAAAATGCTGGCAATTATCAGGTGGCATCTGTGTGGAAAGCTTTCTCAGATGCTGTCTGATGCTGCATGTTTCCAGAATTTCACATTTTTAATCTCAACCAACACAAGGTGCTGATGGCTGGCTGTGAGTCGTCAAACAAACAGAAACTAGGGTGAAATTGTCTCTATCATCACTGTAAGGTTGGCATCTCTCAATGGACATATTCTTGGGACATTTGATCACATGGGACTGGATTTTCAAGTGCTTTTGGCTGGGTGACAATCAGGGGCTTAATGAGGTTTGTTTGTTAATCTAAGAATTCTAGCATGGACTGGTATTAGTAAAATCCATTCTTATTGCGTGACATGTAGTTGATTCAAAGAACACACTTCTTCTTGAGGCGACTAGCCTTTTTCCTCTGGGTTGCTGACATGAAATGAAATGAAATGAAAATCGCTTATTGTCACGAGTAGGCTTCAAATGAAGTTACTGTGAAAAGCCGCTAGTCGCCACATTCCGGCGCCTGTTCGGGGAGGCTGTTACGGGAATCTAACCACGCTGCTGGCTTGCCTTTGTCTGCTTTCAAAGCCAGCGATTTAGCCCTGTGAGCTAAACATCCTGCATGGCCTGGTGAATGAAGACAGTTGGGCAGGAGAGAGTGAAATGAGTGTGCTGGACTGGTGTTTAAACATAGTGCTGAAACCTACAAACCCACCAACTGAGGATGGGCAGATGAATCAGCTGCCAGCCCGCCAGAGGATTGAGAGGGGGATTAATGAGGCTCCAAGCTCAGAGTCTGGCATAGGATCCTGCCATTCTGGCCAGCAGCAAAGGCAATGCCAGTGCTTCCTGCCACTGCACCTCGTCTCAAAATGGGAAAATTCCACCCATCGTGACTTGGATTTTCATATCGGTTCAGAAAGACAAAGCTTGTGCACTTTGGCACCTTCAAAACTGTTCACCCAACACATTATTGCAACTGCAAGAACCTGAAATTGAAGAACAGATGCCTTCTCCATTTCAAAGTAGATTTGCCTATCAATCGAGGAGAGCAAGTGCTCAGAATTTATTGATCCTCAAAAGTCAGAGCTCTATACCATTTAAATACCAATGCCAGTTATGACAAGGAGAGTTTACCAATACATGTCTTCATGTTTTTGAATGCATAATGGCACTTTCCCCAAAGGAAAAAATGTTGTAATGCATGGCAACATTTAGGCAATGGTGGTCAATGTAATGGTTAACTTCTCTGTGTATGATCTACCATGTATCACTGCATTGAAAACACCTTTACATTTCAATACAGTATCTAACTGTGACATCTGAAGGTGTCAAATTCACACTTAAGCTTCCAAAATGTTCTGGACGCTTATCAGGCTTCTCGGAGTGGGACACTCCAAGCAGGTGCTTGTTTTTAGGACAGGTGAAACCAGCAGGTGAAAATACTGGGCAGGACGAAATACATTTTCTCGTGGTCCTCACAAGAACCCTTTTTTTCACACAAGGTCTTCTTGGACTGAAGAAAGGCCACAAGAAAATGGCGTGTGGTCAGGAAGGCAGAGGAAAACTGTTTTTACAGCAATTAAAATATTGTTCAGCTTTTTTCAACTGTATTTGCACCTCCGTTGGGAGATGAAAATATGGCTCCATATCTTTAATGTTATTCAGTTTAGTAGCCATGATTCTCGAAGCTAGAAATTATATCTGAGACGTATCACATGTACAGTTCACAAACAGGAATGAAAAGGACCAATACGGTCAGCTTATTTTCCTACAAAGCCAAAGGAATGTCTAGGAATGGATTAATAATCTTTATTATTGTCACAATAGGCTTACAAAATTCAGAATGTCCAAATTACCAAACAAGCACGTCTTTCTGTACTTGTGGGAGGAAACCAGAGCACCCGGAGGAAACCCACGCAGACATGGGGAGAAAGTGCAGACTCTGTGCAGACAGTGACCCAAGCGGAAATTTAACCTAGGACCCTGCGCTGTGAAGCAACTGTGCTACCGTGCTGCCCAAATTTGAGCACAAAGAGGAAACTTAGCAAAGTAGACAGATGAAACACTATGATGATTGTCACAGAGCAAGAGCATTATCGTATCTTCAACTGGGGGAACAGATTTGAATCAGAGCTCAATCAAAATGCAGAGAAATAGTGGAGAAATAACCATATCTGAAATCTTACATTATCCAGACAGAAAAGGGCACAGCAAGAAGAAACAAAAGAGCTTTGATTGCAATTGAGCAACAGACTGAAAATCAGAGACCAGAGAGGTCGCAATCATCAGAGATGAAAGTCAATACTGAAGGAGGTGATACTGAACCACCAATTAGTTTGAATCTGTTCAAAAGCACCCAGAAGACCAACAGCACAGATAGAAGGCATTATTCCCTAAAAATGAGGAAAATGAGTTCTGGTAGACTGCTAAAGGCATCAAAATGCTTGGCAGTATAAGAGAAGGTGAGAATCTTCGAAAAATTAGGAAGGAGGGAGGAGAGAGAACAATGAAATGAAAATCGTTTATTGTCACGAGTAGGCTTCAAATGAAGTTACTGTGAAAAGCCCCTAGTCGCCACATTCCGGCGCCTGTTCAGGGAGGCTGTTACGGGAATTGAACCATGCTGCTAGCCTGCTTGGTCTGCTTTCAAAGCCAGCGATTTAGCCCTGTGAGCTAAACAGCCCCTGTTTGAGAGAACATGGAGCACATCCATTACTACCCCTACACCACCCTCACACCACCACCACAGCCACAATCTCCCCCACACACCCGCACCACCCCTACATCCCCCCTCCAACACACCCCCACCACCCCTACTCCCACGATGCACTGATGCAAAGAACAAAAAACAAAGCACAGGAACAGGCCCTTCAAGCCTGTATTGGTCATGGTACCAACTTTGGCCAAAACACTTAGCACTCTGTTTTTGAAAACACACCACTATTCTTAGAATTCCCCCTATACCAAAAAAGGGCCAATATTCTAAATGGTGAACAGGGATTCTCACTCCCTGACTCCGATGCAGGCTTCGGTGGGTGCCATTCAGGTCAAACTATATTTTCAAGTTATCCCCCGGTATAACCCATACCTTCACCGAAGATTTTATCTACTTACCACTTAGTAGCATCGATGTCCTGGGTCCTGCATTGCTAAGCGAGTAACGTAGACTTTCAGGAATAAACCACTTTTTCAGGTTAAGTAAAGTTATTTTATTATTATATTTTTTCTTTTAAAAGCTGCAAACACTTTCTTTACAGAAAGGTAAAAAGATCTTGCTTCTGGATGCTGCTGGTTGGTTGTAGAGACCTTCAGGCCCACCTTGACACTTAATCTTCTTTAAATTCTGGTCTTCTTGGAATGTATTCGCTGGTTAGCTCTGTTGCTGTCTTGTCGATCCATGTACTGAGCTATAAGAGCTAACTCTGCTAGCTATCTCTAAGCTGACTCTGACTCCTGTTTAAATTCTAGTCTTCCTTAGATGTATAACTGTTTAAACTCGGCTGCTTGCCTTGTCTTTCCCATGACCGAGCTCTCTCTCTCTCTCTGAGTTCTCCTCCCCTTCTCTCCTGTTGCTGGTTTCCTCTGCTCTGTGCTCTGTCTTCTGTGCTCTCTGTTTGTTGCTGCTGCTCCCTGGGTTTATATTCTCTTTCTGACAATTACCAAGCTTTTAGAGCCTTATTATAAATTAACTTACTTCCCTCTGATTGTCAAAAAGTATCCTTGATGCAAACATCCAAATACAACCAACTATTCACTTTGCGCATAACGTCACCTCTCAGATCTGATTACAAAACGCCCTGGTTTCAATAGGTGTTACCTCCACTTCCTGCTTTTGAATCGCTTAATTTTCCAATTGTCCCCAGCTCATAACTTTGCCTTTGATTTTGACTTCAAATTGGGTCTCCCGTAGACAGGTTGTCTCCAATTTTCTTTTAATTGACTTGATGTCCATAGAATTTTACACTTTAGAATTTACACCAAATTCGACTGAGCATCTTCCATCCTTTCCAGCTGTTTACTAAGAGTTTATTTCAATTAAGGTGTGAGACTTTGCTTTTAGCTGTATGCTAAAATTTTACTGAAAGACCTGCCTGTTTTAAACATTCGTCAATTGAAACTCTCATCCATGCTTTTCCAGATACTTCCTGAGATAGTTACATTCCATGAAGGTGTGAGCCATTGCTTTAGCTTACCACATGAAACCTGTGTGTTTGATAATCTGCATTTTACAATCCTGCTCTTTGCAGCTGCTATTAACCTTTTGTGGGATCTTTCCCTGTACCCTCTCAGACCAGATATTGCCAGACTTCCATGTTTCAAATGACACATTTTTCTGTATTTTCAAGAACAACTCCCTAGTGCCATATCCCTCTATACAATCCTATTCATGTATTTGTCAAAATGCCTTTTGAATGTCGTTAATGTATCTGCTTCCACAACCTCCCCTGGCAGCGCGTTCCATGAACTCACCACCCTCTGCGTAAAAAACCTGCCTCGCACATCTCCTCCAAACCTTCCCCCACAGACTTTAAACCTATGCCCCCTGGTGACTGACTCCTCCACCATGGCAAAGAGTGCCTGCCCATCCACTTTATCCATGCCCCTCATAATCTTGTAGACCTCTATCAGGTCACCCCTCAACCTCTGCATTTTTAATGAAAATAGTCCGTGTCTATTCAGCCTCTCCGCATAGCTAACACCCTCCAGACCAGGTAACATCCTGGTAAACCTCCTCTGCACCCTCTCCAAAGCCTCCAAATTCAACCAGAATTATGCACAATATTCCAAGTGCAGCCTCACCAAGATTCTATACAACTGTAGCATGACTTGCAGTTTTTATACTCGATGCCCCGTCCAATGAAGACAAGCATTCCGTATACTATCTTGACTACCTTGTCCATTTGTGTTGCCACTTTCAAAGATCTGTAAACCTACATGCGCAGATCTCTTTGAATTTCTATATTCCTAAGATTTTTGCCATTTACGGTATATTTCCCCTCTATGATAGACCTCCCAAAATGCATTACCTCACAATTGTATGGATTAAACTCCATTTGTCATTTCTCTGTCCGAGTGTTCAATCTATCTATGACCTGCTGTATCCTCTGACAATCTTCAGCACTATCTCCCACTCCACCAACCTTGGTGTCATCCGCGAACTTACTAATCAGACCAGCTATATTTTCCTCCAAATTGTTTATGCAGAGGCCCCAGCACAGATCCCTGTGGAACACCACTAGTCACAACCTTCCATTCAGAAAAACACCCTTCTATTGCTACACTTCGCCTTCTGTGACCGAGCCAGTTCTATATCAATCTTATCACCTCACCTCTGTCCTGTGTGACTTTACCTTTTGTGCCAGTGTGCCATGAGGCACCTTGTCAAAGGCTTTACTGAAGTCCACGTAAGCAACATCCACCGCCCTCCCCTCATCAATCATCTTTGTCACCTCCTCAAAAAACTCGATCAATTTTGTGAGGCACGATCTCCCCTTCACAAAACCATGCGGTCTATTGCTAATGAGTCAATTTGTTTCCCAATGGGTATGAATCCGTCCCTGAGAATTATTTCCAGTAATTTACTTGCTACCGACGTGAGGCTCACCAATAATTTCCCCCTTTGATTCCATTAGAGGAAACATATGAGATCACCAAGTTTGGGCATCCCCATTTCCCAGAGTAAGCCTTAGGTACAATTCATTAAACAGTCGGTTACAATTGCACAATTAATTATCATTACACATTAAACCGAATGTGCAAGCTTGCTATATAGTAACAAGAATAGCTATAGCAACAATGTGCGAGAGGGTGCAGGTTCAAGGGTAGATTTCTAAATTAATACCCTGATCCCAAATGTCATCACAACAGGTTCATTCTTTAATTTTCTGTATCTCTGCACCAATCTTTGCCATTTCCTGTTATACCTGAACATAGGTTTTATGTAGCCATTCTAATTTCTTCTCTAATTTCCTTAATTGTTCGGATAATAGCTTTATCTCAGTTAGATAAGTCTCCTTATAATCCCACAATTTTCCACTAATTTCACCTGTGACATTAATGGTGACTCTACATCAGCATCCCCCATGACGATGGCATTGCTGCAACAACCTCATTACTCAACACTGATAACTGCCAATCTTCAGACGCATTTCTGCAACTCATCCGCTTCATACTGGATCACAACATCTTCACCTTCGACAACAAGTTCTTCATCCAGACGCATGGAACAGCCATGGGGACCAAATTCGCACCTCAATATGCCAACATCTTCATGCACAAGTTTGAACAAGACCACCTAACCGCACAGGACCTTCAACCAACGTTATACACCAGAAACATCAATGACATTTTTTTCCTTTGGACCCATGGCGAAGAATCACTGAAACGACTACACGATGACATCAATAAGTTCCATTCCACCATCAGACTCACCATGGACTACTCTCCAAAATCAGTTACATTCTTGGACTCACTCATCTCCATCAAGGACGGTCACCTCAGCACTTCACTTCACCGCAAGCCCACGGATAACCTCACGATGTTCCACATCTCCAGCCTCCACCCTAAACACATTACAGAAGCCATCCCCTATGGACAAGCCCTCCGTATACACAGGATCTGCTCAGACGAGGAGGAGCATAACAGACATCTACAGACGCTGAAAAATGCCCTCGTACGAAAGGGATAAGGCGCTCGACTCATTGATCGACAGTTCCAATGTGCCACAGCAAAAAAACGCACCAACCTCCTCAGAAAACAAACACGGACACAACCAACAGAGTACCCTTCGTCGTCCAGTACTTTCCCGGAGCGGAGAAACTACAACATCTTCTTCGCAGCCTTCAACACGTCATCAATGAAGATGAACATCTTGCCAATGTCATTCCCACACCCCCACTGCTTGCCTTCAAACAACCGCACAACCTCAAACAAACCATTGTTTGCAGCAAACCACCCAGCCTTCAGAACAGCGACCATGACACCACACAACACTGTCATGGCAATCTCTGCAAGGCGGGCCAGATCATCGACATGGGTACCACCATTACACATGAGAACACCACCCACCAGGTACACGGTACATACTCGTGAGACTCGGCTAATGTTGTCCACCTCATACGCTGCAGGAAAGGATGTCCCGAAGCGTGGTACATTGGCAAGACCATGCAGATGCTGCGACAACGAATGAACGGACATCGCGCGACAATCACCAGGCAGGAATGTTCCCTTCCAGTCGGGGAACACTTCAGCAGTCAAGCCTCTGATCTCCGGGTAAGCGTTCTCCAAGGCGGTCTTCAGGACTCACGACAACGCAGAATCGCTGAGCAGAAACTTAAAGCCAAGTTCCGCACACATGAGTACGGCCTCAACCGAGACCTGGGATTCATGCCGCATTACATTCATCCCCCACCATCTGGACTGGGCTTGCGAAATCCTACCAACTGATCTGGCTAGAGACAATTCACACCTTTTTAACCTGGGGTTACCCCTATCTCTGGATCTGTCAAGATTTAATTACCTGCCAATGCTCGCATGCTAAGCATTGTCTGGCATCTTTGAATTTGTCTATGTATATGTTTCTGGAAGATGCCTCTTTATTCACCTGAGGAAGGAACCGTGCTCCGAAAGCTAATGTTTGAAACAAACCTGTTGGACTTTAGCCTGGTGCTGTAAGACATCTTACTGTGCTCACCCCAGTCCAACACCAGCATCTCCACATTAATGGTGACCTCTGATCTCTTGTGTATGTCTATTAGTTCCATTGTGCCTGTATGGGTAGCTACTTCTGGAGAGAAACACAATCATGGCTTGTCGATTGGATAGGTTAACTTCCCATAATGTTATGAGGTCAGTTTTGGTAGTGGCATAATAGCTACCATTAACCATATATCCAATCAGGGCAGCACGGTGGCCTAGTGGTTAGCACAACCGCCTCACGGCGCTGAGGTCCCAGGTTCGATCCCGGCTCTGGGTCACTGTCCGTGTGGAGTTTGCACATTCTCCCCGTGTCTGCGTGGGTTTCGCTCCCACAACCCAAAAATGTGCAGAGTAGGTGGATTGGCCACTCTAAATTGCCCCTTAATAGAAAAAATAATTGGGTAATCTAAATTTAAAAAAAAAAAAACCATATATCCAATCTAACTAGGTCTTGTTCCTCCTCACTTATTTCTGTGGTAGTATGACTAGGGGTATTACGGTGTGAGCTGCCATTGGTGCAGAGGACTTACTGTTCATCCAGCAGAGGGCAGCAGAGCAGAGCTACTGATCAGCTGTTCTGGGGAAATTTGCATACGTGCAGTGCGGTCAGCCTAAGTTGAAGGTGAATCTGCGAAGGAGACCCGAGGAGTTTGAGTGAAGGCAATCATCCAGCAGAGGGCAGCAGAGCAGAGCTACTGATCAGCTGCTCTGGGGAAATTTGCATACGTGCAGTGCGGTCAGCCTAAGTTGAAGGTGGTTTGTGGAGAGGCTGTTGGCAAGTGACAGTTAAACCCGAAACACTTCGTGAGTGTTTTCCACCCTACCTCCTCCTCTAACCAACCCCCCCACCCCACGGTGGTTGGGAAGCGGGAGCAGGGGCCTGTCGTGAAGGTGAGTGAGTGCCTTTAAATTTGCTTACCTTTCAGCGGGAGCAGGGTTTGAGGTAATATCAGGTAAGCTCTTCCTTTCTTTTTCTTTTTCTTGTTTTTTTTTAAATCTAGAGGTGATGTCAGGGAAGGCAGTACAATGCTCCTCCTGCAGAATGTTTGAGGTGAGGGACGCCGTTAGTGTCCCTGCTGATTTCATCTGTGGGAAGTGCACCCAACTCCAGCTCCTCAAAAACCGTGTTAGGGACCTGGAGCTTGAGCTGGATGAACTTCGGATCATTCGGGAGGCAGAGGGGGTCATAGATAGGAGCTTCAGGGAAGTAGTTACACCAAAGACTGGAGATAGATGGGTAACTGTAAGAGGAACTGGGAAGAAGCAGTCAGTGCAGGGACCCCCTGCGGTCGTTCCCCTGAGTAACAAGTATACCGTTTTGGATACTTGTGGGGGGGACGACTTACCAGGGGTAAGCCATGGGGTACGGGCCTCTGGCACGGAGTCTGTCCCTGTTGCTCAGATGGGAAGGGGGGAAAGGAGTAGAACATTAGTAATTGGGGACTCAATAGTCAGGGGCACAGATAGGAGATTTTGTGGGAGCGAGAGAGACTCACGTTTGGTATGTTGCCTCCCAGGTGCAAGGGTACGTGATGTCTCGGATCGTGTTTGCCGGGTCCTTAAGGGGGAGGGGGAGCAGCCCCAAGTCGTAGTCCACATTGGCACTAACGACATAGGTAGGAAAGGGGACAAGGATGTCAGGCAGGCCTTTAAGGAACTAGGATGGAAGCTCAGAGCGAGAACAAACAGAGTTGTTATCTCTGGGTTGTTGCCCGTGCCACGTGATAGTGAGATGAGGAATAGGGAGAGAGAGCAATTAAACACGTGGCTACAGGGATGGTGCAGGCGGGAGGGATTCAGATTTCTGGATAACTGGGGCTCTTTCTGGGGAAGGTGGGACCTCTATAGACAGGACGGTCTACATCTGAACCTGAGGGGCACCAATATCCTGGGGGGGAGATTTGTTAGTGCTCTTTGGGGGGGTTTAAACTAATTCAGCAGGGGCATGGGAACCTGGATTGTAGTTTTGGGGTACGGGAGATTGAGAGTATACAGGTCAGGAGCACAGATTTGACTTCGCAGGAGGGTGCCAGTGTTCAGGTAGGTGGTTTGAAGTGTGTCTACTTCAATGCCAGGAGTATACGAAATAAGGTAGGGGAACTGGCAGCATGGGTTGGTACCTGGGACTTCGATGTTGTGGCCATTTCAGAGACATGGATAGAGCAGGGACAGGAATGGTTGTTGCAGGTTCCGGGGTTTAGGTGTTTTAGTAAGCTCAGAGAAGGGGGCAAAAGAGGGGGAGGTGTGGCGCTGCTAGTCAAGGACAGTATTACGGTGGCGGAAAGGATGCTAGATGGGGACTCTTCTTCTGAGGTAGTATGGGCTGAGGTTAGAAACAGGAAAGGAGAGGTCACCCTGTTGGGAGTTTTCTATAGGCCACCTAATAGTTCTAGGGATGTAGAGGAAAGGATGGCGAAGATGATTCTGGAAAAGAGCGAAAGTAACAGGGTAGTTGTTATGGGAGACTTTAACTTTCCAAATATTGACTGGAAAAGATATAGTTCGAGTACATTAGATGGGTCATTCTTTGTACAATGTGTGCAGGAGGGTTTCCTGACACAATATGTTGACAGGCCAACAAGAGGCGAGGCCACATTGGATTTGGTTTTGGGTAATGAACCAGGCCAGGTGTTAGATCTGGAGGTAGGTGAGCACTTTGGAAACAGTGACCACAATTCGGTGACCTTTACGTTAGTGATGGAAAGGGATAAGTATACCCCGCAGGGCAAGAGTTATAGCTGGGGGAAGGGCAATTATGATGCCATTAGACATGACTTAGGATGTGTTGGTTGGAGAAGTAGGCTGCAAGGGTTGGGCACACTGGATATGTGGAGCTTGTTCAAGGAACAGCTATTGCATGTTCTTGATAAGTACGTACCAGTCAGGCAGGGAGGAAGGGGTCGAACGAGGGAACCGTGGTTTACCAAAGAAGTGGAATCTCTTGTTAAGAGGAAGAAGGAGGCCTATGTGAAGATGAGGCGTGAAGTTTCAGTTGGGGCGCTTGATAGTTACAAGGAAGCGAGGAAGGATCTAAAGAGAGAGCTGAGACGAGCAAGGAGGGGACATGAGAAGTCTTTGGCAGGTAGGATCAAGGAAAACCCAAAAGCTTTCTATAGGTATGTCAGGAATAAAAGAATGACTAGGGTAAGAGTAGGGCCAGTCAAGGACAGTGGTGGGAAGTTGTGTGTGGAGGCTGAGGAGATAAGCGAGATACTAAATGAATACTTTTCGTCAGTATTCACTCAAGAAAAAGATAATATTGTGGAGGAGAATGCTGAGACCCAGGCTATTAGAATAGATGGCATTGAGGTGCGTAGGGAAGAAGTGTTGGCAATTCTGGACAAGGTGAAAATAGATAAGTCCCCGGGGCCGGATGGGATTTATCCTAGGATTCTCTGGGAAGCCAGGGAAGAGATTGCTGAGCCTTTGGCTTTGATTTTTAGGTCATCATTGGCTACAGGAATAGTGCCAGAGGACTGGAGGATAGCAAATGTGGTCCCTTTGTTCAAGAAGGGGAGTAGAGATAACCCCGGTAACTATAGGCCGGTGAGCCTAACGTCTGTGGTGGGTAAAGTCTTGGAGAGGATTATAAAAGATACGATTTATAATCATCTAGATAGGAATAATATGATTAGGGACAGTCAGCATGGTTTTGTGAAGGGTAGGTCATGCCTCACAAACCTTATCGAGTTCTTTGAGAAGGTGACTGAACAGGTAGACGAGGGTAGAGCAGTTGATGTGGTGTATATGGATTTCAGTAAAGCGTTTGATAAGGTTCCCCACGGTCGGCTATTGCAGAAAATACGGAGGCTGGGGATTGAGGGTGATTTAGAGATGTGGATCAGAAATTGGCTAGTTGAAAGAAGACAGAGAGTGGTAGTTGATGGGAAATGTTCAGAATGGAGTTCAGTTACGAGTGGCGTACCACAAGGATCTGTTCTGGGGCCGTTGCTGTTTGTCATTTTTATAAATGACCTAGAGGAGGGCGCAGAAGGATGGGTGAGTAAATTTGCAGACGACACTAAAGTCGGTGGAGTTGTAGACAGTGCGGAAGGATGTTGCAGGTTACAGAGGGACATAGATAAGCTGCAGAGCTGGGCTGAGAGGTGGCAAATGGAGTTTAATGTGGAGAAGTGTGAGGTGATTCACTTTGGAAAGAATAACAGAAATGCGGAATATTTGGCTAATGGTAAAATTCTTGGTAGTGTGGAAGAGCAGAGGGATCTCGGTGTCCATGTACATAGATCCCTGAAAGTTGCCACCCAGGTTGATAGGGATGTGAAGAAGGCCTATGGTGTGTTGGCCTTTATTGGTAGAGGGATTGAGTTCCGGAGCCATGAGGTCATGTTGCAGTTGTACAAAACTCTAGTACGGCCGCATTTGGAGTATTGCGTACAGTTCTGGTCGCCTCATTATAGGAAGGACGTGGAAGCTTTGGAACGGGTGCAGAGGAGATTTACCAGGATGTTGCCTGGTATGGAGGGAAAATCTTATGAGGAAAGGCTGATGGACTTGAGGTTGTTTTCGTTAGAGAGAAGAAGGTTAAGAGGTGACTTAATAGAGGCATACAAAATGATCAGAGGGTTAGATAGGGTGGACAGCGAGAGCCTTCTCCCGCGGATGGAGGTGGCTAGCACGAGGGGACATAGCCTTAAATTGAGGGGTAATCGATATAGGACAGAGGTCAGAGGTGGGTTTTTTACGCAAAGAGTGGTGAGGCCGTGGAATGCCCTACCTGCAACAGTAGTGAACACGCCAACATTGAGGGCATTTAAAATTTTATTGGATAAGCATATGGATGATAAGGGCATAGTGTAGGTTAGATGGCCTTTAGATTTTTTCCATGTCGGTGCAACATCGAGGGCCGAAGGGCCTGTACTGCGCTGTATCGTTCTATGTTCTATGTTCTATGTTTATTGGCCCAGGTATGTCATGTGCCTCTCTGCCGATTGGCTGAGAGGTAGGTAGCTCCGCCTACGAGGCGGGGTATAAGAGCCCGTGTTCCCCGGCAGTCTGCCATTCTTCTGTATGTCTGCTGCCGGGTACGCTTCTTGTGTATTAAAGCCTATCGTTCGGACTTTATCTATGTTTCATGTCCATTGATTGTGCATCAATTTCCTTATTCCAGGTGGAGTTATTTTGTTGGGCGGGTTTGCGAATCACATTCTTCAAAGCTCGCTTCATCCTTTCTACAATGTCATTGGTCTGGGGATGATAAATTATATGAAAGTTTTGGTTTACTCCCAGTGTCATTATGTTTTGCATGGCTTGAGCAGTAAAGTGAGTCCCTTGGTCTGACTTAACGCTTCTGGGAAATCCCCACTGGGCAAAATTTTGCTGGACTAAAATACTGCCCATAGGTTTAGTAGTGTTGGTGGTTGTAGGAAAGGCTTACTTACCAAAATATACTTGAATCCCCCTTACAGGGTGACAGATGGTTGACATAGTCAATTTGAAGATTGTTCCACGGGCCATCTACGGGTGACATATGTCTAAGCTCACCTTTGTTAGCGGAGCAGTCTGGTTTATTTTGGGCACAGACCAAACAGTTTTCTACGTAATAGTTTTATCTTTATCTACATTTGGCCACCAACAAATAATCTTTATTCGCTCAACCGTATCCTCCGGTGACCCTGTGCATCATGGCATTGACATGTGAATTGGTTTCGCTCTTGGGTAGGGACTATGTATTTCCCATCCTTTAGTACCAGTCCATTCTTTTCCTGGATCTTCTCTTCTACTTATTGTACGGGGGCAGTGCTACCCCTACTACACGCTGTTTTAAGGCATCATCTGCATGTTGTGCTTCCACTAAATCACTCAATTGTGTTTGGCTAATGGTTGCCATACATATTGGCTGAGAATCTTTTCCTGACACGTTTCTGTTGGATCCCAAAGAATTACTTCCCTCGCTCCTTGTTTAGCCAATTCATCTGTCCTTTTATTTGCCTTTGAAGTGTCCTTAAAGTGTGCTTTGACTTAAACAATTCCATACTGATTCTTCTAAAATTAAATTCAGCAGGGGAGCAGATGGCAAAGGTTTACCATGGGATGACACAAAGCCCCTAGCAGCCTATCAAGGCAGGAAATCTGTCAAACTGCTGCGCACATACGTACCATCTGAATATATTATGGTTGGTGGTGGAAATTCTTCTGAGTAACTTACTTCAAAGCCGCCGTTGTCAATTTGGCTTCTTGAGCACTCATTGTGGCGGGTAGCTTCAGAGCTAATTACACCAATGTTTTTTCTGTTGGATCTTCTACGTATATACCACAACCTGTGTTTCTAACCCCATCCTCTACCATAGAGGAAAATCATCAAGGGATGCCAAAATGTTAACCAAGACCCTGCTTGCTGGGCTTAATTAGACATGATAAGGACACCTGAACTAAGTACAACTCTACTTTGTTCAAAAATGCTAGCTTAATCATGATTTCTAAGAATATAGTGCAGGGATGACTGAGATCTAGGTATTACCCCTACTGCTAGGGGAGCTGGCCAGGCCTCAGTCACTTAAAATCATAGAATCCCTACATTACAGAAGGAGGCCATTTGGCCCATCCAGTCTGCACTGACCCTCCAAAGGAGCCCTACCCAGGCCCACTCCCCAGCCCTATCCCCATAATCTAACCCCACCAAACCTTTGGACGCTATGGGGCAATTTAGCGTGCATATTTTTGAACTGTGGGAGGAAACCGGATAATTTGGAGAAAACCCATGCAGACACAGGGAAAACATACAAACTCCACACAGACAGTCGCTCTAGGGCCGAATCAACCCGGGTCCCTGGCACTGTGAGGCAGCAGTGCTAACCACTGGATCACTGTGCCGCTTGCTGCGCATATCTTCTTCTTCCTAGCTCAGGGTCTTCTTTCCGCAATGCTTGTTCTACTTCTCTGAGTTCAGAGCTCAGGGTCCTCCTTTTACAATCGTTGTTCTGAGCTCTGAGCTCAGGGCCTTCCTTCTGCAATGGTTGTTCTCTTTGCACTGAGTTCAGGATCCGTCGTCTGTAACGGTGGTTCCCAGGTTGTAACACTTTCCTTTTTTCCTGTTACATTCTCCCTTCTCTTGTACAGGGTCAGTGAAGTGACCAGCCACCACATGCCCTGTAAAGTGATCAACCATGACATGCCCCAACTTACCTCTGCCAGGTTTCTGCTCCGGGCTCACAAGATGTCCTTAGTTGACAATTTTCCTGCTACATTCGCCAGTCTGCCTGTTACAATTTTTTTTTAAAAAGATGCTGGCAGAAGAGGTGCCACGATTCACAGCAGATCAATGTTGGTTACTTACAAATTTTCTGCATTGAATACAGTGCCTTGTTTGCTATCTGTGTTGTACTTGGTTAGATCATTCCCAAAGCAGGGTTCTGGAATTAGACCAAGCATGGTGTAGCAGCTTGGTAACACTAATTAGTTCACAGATTTCATGAGAAAAATGGAGCAGCCTATGGGTCCGCAAGTGTTGCTGCCGCCTGTGAATATTTCCATGCTCCAGATCTCAGAATTTCAAGCCAGCACTTGTCGTATATTGAACTGTCACCGCACTGTCCCACCAGCAGCAAATATAGTCCTTATAATTCTGAGTAAATGATAACTTGTTTCTTGTGGTAAATTATTTTTCTTTCTGAAATGACAAGTCCTCCTTATGGATTTCCTCAGTGATTTAAAAAAATATATTGCAGCACAGATAAATGTTAAACCACAGGGAAGACAATTGAGGGGTGGAGAGGATCCACTTCAGTGGCGATTGAGTTTTATCAGCTTCAAATCAACGGCCGGTGATTTATTTCAGTTTGGTGCATATAAATTAAAGTTTAGATGATTATTGGGGGCAATATAACAACAGGATTTCTGAGGAGCAGTCATCCTGACATTGCAGTAAATCCTCTTTATTTTCTGATGTGCAGAACCAATGAGATGCTGATGATTGGAGATAAACAAGGAACAACAGATAGGCTCACAATTTTCTTTTAAGATTATTGTAATGCATCTCCGTGTCTTTGAGAGTTACGATGCTAGCATGTTATCTGTGCTGCAATATTATGATAGAATGCTTTTATAGTTCTCATGATTTTGTGCAAAAAAAATAATTCCAAGGTTCATTTTAAATTTAGCTTTCAAACTGTGTGTGGAGACAGGACTAACTGTTTTTATATATGGCTGCATGAACTATATCTTGCCCACAAATGTCACCTAGACTCCACTCTGCATACACAAATCTCAAATAAATCAGAGGGGGTATAGCAATCATTAAAACATCAATACAATTTACTACACCAAATGAAAGGTTTTAGGAAGTTAATGGTTGGTTCAAGGGCAATTTTCACAGCTATGGTCTATTTTTAAGGATCAAATACATTCTATAGAACACTTTACCACTAATACTGCAGCTCCCAGAACTTGCACTCTCTCACAGGCCTGCACTCCTATCTCAGGGTTTGAAGGTTAACAAAACAACTGCAGGTTTTATAGTCACTTTGTCTTCAATGAAAATGAAAATGAAATGAAAATCGCTTATTGTCACGAGTAGACTTCAATGAAGTTACTGTGAAAAGCCCCTAGTCGCCACATTTCGGCGCCTGTCCGGGGAGGCTGGTACGGGAATCAAACCGTGCTGCTGGCCTGCTTGGTCTGCTTTAAAAGCCAGCGATTTAGCCTTGTAAGCTAAACCAGCCCCATCAAAATTTGGAGATGTATTTTACAAGGGTGCTGGATTGTTCACCTCGCTGGAGGGAATGTCAGCTAGAAGCCGACACACCAGGAGGAACGAAAGGGAAAATGGTGGAAAATCTCAGCAAGTCTGGCAGCATCTGTAGGGAGAGAAAAGAGCTAACGTTTGGAGTCCGATGACTCTTTGTCAAAGCTCCAGGAGGAAACCTGCCCACAGCCATAAGAAACTGGGGGTGGGTGAAATTGATAGAGAGTGGGACTTACGCCACTCAATAGGTGGAAGTCTCGCCCTTGGGCACTGCCTGCATATCTGATTGGCCACACAGCTCCATTAGTCCAGGCAGCACCAATGTTCAGTAGTGGGCACTGCCAGGAGTGCAGGAAGCAGGGGAAGAAGATCAGGGTTTCCCCATAAAGGTAGGTCCTGGGGGTTTTTGGGGAGGACAGGAATCCTAAAGCCTAGGTGGGGATAGAGAGTGGAGTAGGGATCGGGTTTGGGAGGGCGGGTGGCATAGAATGAAGGGAGTGACATCTTGGAGGTGTGGGTGCCCTCAATGCTTGCAGGGCAGCCCTCACCCCCTGAATTAAATTCCATCTCCACCCCTCCCCCCTTCCTTTTCCCCTTTTCATCCAGGACTTTGATTCTCCATTCTTTCACTCCGGCGGGTTCTCTGGCCCCATGGCAATGGATGGAGATTCAGCTGAATGCCAAATTCTCCGTCCTCGCTGGCAGCGAAGGCAAGCCAGGCGTGCAATGGAGAGTCCCGCCCTTGGCCTTATAAAATGCACTGCCCACTTCTGCCCTCCTGCTTACATTATTATGGCAAATGCAACACATTATCCAAGTCAATATGATTACTAACAAGCCTAAGTGAGCTTTAATTATTCATTTTCATATTGTGGACAGGCTTCAAACTTTGGTGCCCACCTTGCATATTATTGGGTCAGCTTGGGGGTGAGCGAGAAGGTGGTGGGCTTGGCAACCAACCTGTTTATGTGCTCACCCACAGAAAACACGGCAGGTGGCGGCACATAAAATGCAGCTGACAATCAGCACTCATCTCCCACCCAATAACAACATTTCGCCCGAAACAGGAAGTGGCAGCTGCGGGAATTGGACACATGTTAAAGAGGCCCTTGGGAAATAGAAGATGAGTTACTCAACCTTTGCTGTGCTCTAGTATCCAAGGCATTTAAGTGTGTGAAGAAGTGCTTCCAGACCTCACTCCTCAATGGCTTGGTTCTTAAATTAAGTTTCTGCTCTCATGTCTCAAGCTCCTCAGCAGGGGAAATAATTTTTATGCATCCGATCATTTTACAGACCTTGATTAGATCATCCCTCAACCTCCTTAGCTCCTGAGAGTACAAACCAAGGCCCAGATAGTAACAGCAGGGGTGGACTACAGAGGCAGGATGGTTGAGTTTTGAACAAGAAGCCTGGCATCCAGGGCCCGGATTTTCCCTTGATCCTGAGACAGGTGTGCAGAGTCATGAAGTCTTCTGGCTCGCTGCCCTAACTGAGGGAAAACCTGCCCCGGAATGGGGAACCTACATTCTGCATGGATAGGGGCGGGGCAGTGGGGCAATAGTGATGGTAGCAGGTGGGAGCTGGAATGTCAGGCCCACCATCTCAGAAACAGTTCATACATCAACAGAGGCGACCAAGGTGGGCTGCCTAAATGCCTACCTCAGGCTCTGGTGTTTTGTTCCACTTATGTTGTTCAATATTAGGCCCTCCAGTCCTTACCTCTCACCTGCTGTAAGAATGTGGACCTGATTAAAATTTGGGGCTGCTGGTATCTTTCATCACTTTAGCTTTTCATCCTAAATCCACATTTTCTGTGGATCATGCTGAGTTGACATACAAGGGACAATCAAGTGATAGAGGAAATCAGGTGTGGTGAATTGAAAGAAGGTATTGAGCAAAACGTTTAATCGAATGTTCAATGTGTTGGGAAACTATTCTAATTAAAAGGTATGTGTTGTACCAACAGTGAGCACTGTGGGAGGGATTCATGCTGAGATTTCTTAGGAGGCCTGGAGTGTGCCTTTAAAACAAGGAGGTGCTGTGAACTCTTCAGCCAAGCAGGCAACTGAGCTCTTATCACCAGCAATTTTCATAGTACTGACAGTTTGAGCTGATGTAAATTGCCTTCCAGTGGAAATTGCTAACAGCCTGTCTTAACTGTTTCGTTACCTCTTCCTTCAGCACATGACAACTTCTTAGTGTTTGGAAGTGGAACAAAATGAAAAGTAAAGAATTGTAAATATAGGCATGTAGCTATACTGTGGGCTTATGAGATGCAGATTAGACTTGTATCAGGGCAAATCCGATACTTTGTTAAGAAAGATGGAATTTAGCAGTCAAGTGGTCTAGATAGACCATAGCCATCCCAGTTTGGAAACAAGACTTTTGTTCCTCGCAGAGAGTCAAGATGTTGTGTCAAAAAAAACAGAAGAAACTGTCTGGGTTAGACCCCATAAATTCTACTCTAAACCAGAAGTAGATTTCCCAAAAGCAAGCTACAGGTCTTGTGTGGTAATTATTTGTTGCATTTAGCTCATAGTGTTATTTTTTATTCATCTTTGGGATAGGTGTCGTTGACTGGGCTAGCATGTGTTGCCCATCCTTGGTTGCCCTTCAACTGAGTGGCTTGCTGACCATTTCAGTGGGGAGGAGGGGACAGTGATGTGATATCATGGTTGTGTTGTAATTTACCAACTGTCCTATAGGAGTCTCACTAGTGTATAAGTGAATGTTAAAGTCAGCTGACCTCAGACTGGCTGGAGGAAGTTGAAGAGAGCGGTTGCTTGACATGATTTTATTGTTTTTCATCTGTTGTCTTGTATAAAGTTTAGCCACAGTTAATGTTGATAAATCGTTTATAGCTTTAGCTACAAGTGTTCTTGTAATAAATCAGGCCATCCGAAAAGAACATTACAGGGTGGGGGGAGCAGTTGAGAGTCAACCTCATCGCTATGTGGGTTTGGAATCACATGTAGGCTAGGCCAGGTAAGGACGACAAATTTAGGGGTGATCTTATAGAGGTTTATAAAATAATGAGGGGCATAGATAAAGCAGATAGTCAGCATCTTTTCCCAAAGGTGGAGGAGTCTGGAACTAGAGGGCATAGGTTTAAAGTGAGAGGGGAGAGGTACAAAAGAGACCAGAGGGGAAATTTCTTCACACAGAGGGTGGTGAGCACCTGGAATGGGCTGCCAGAGGCAGTGGTAGAGGCGGGTACAATTTTTTCCTTTAAAAAACAGTTAAATAGTTATATGGGCAGGGTGGGTACAGAAGGATATGGGCCAAATGCGGGCAAGTGGGAGTAGTTTAGTGACAGAAACGTGGCGGCATTGACAAGCTGGGCCAAAGGGCCTGTTTCCATGCTGTAAACATCTATGACTCTATAAGAACATTAGTGAACCAAATGGCGTTTACGACAATCGGCAATGGTTTCATGGTCAGACGTTTAATTCCACGCTTTTTTAATTGAATTCAAATTCCACCATCAATTGGGCCAATGGGGATGGGAACCGATGCAGGAAGTTGGAAGGTAGTAAAACAGGGACAGAAACAAAAGGCAGCAAGGCGGAAAGTGTAAGGCAGAGAGGCCATAGTCAAAAATCAAAAAGGGCAACAGTACACGGTACAGTGACTGAGGGGAACTCAGTGAATAGGCCCAGTAATACTAAAAGGAATAAAATGGGAAGTAAAAACATAAATGGAAAATTATGTGGCAGGTTGTTACATGAAGATATGGGTTCAACGACTAGGAAAATTAGGAGAAAAGTTAAGAGGCAAATAGTTTACTAGAGGTTACTGATCAAGTTCTTAAGATGCAAAACAGAGGTATATAAGCCAACATAAGTGTACTTTACCTGAATGCACATAGTATTCGGAATAAAGTAAATGAGGTGATCGTGCAAATCATCGTGAATGACTATGATTTAGTGGTCATTACTGAAACATGGTTAGAGGATGGTCACGACTGGGAGTTAAATATACAAGGGTATCAAACTATACGGAAGGACAGAATGGATGGAATGGGAGGTGGTGTAGCTCTGTTATTTAAGGATGACATCCGGGCAAGTAAGGGATGACATCGGTGCTATGGAGGATAAGGTTGAATCGATTTGGGTGGAAATCAGGAATAGTAAGGTGAAAAAGTCACTGATAAGAGTAGTCTATAGGCCACCAAATAGTAACATTATGGTGGGGCAGGCAATAAACAAAGAAATAACGGATGCATGTAGAAATGGTACAGCAGTTATCATGGGGAATTTTCATCTCTATGTCGATTGGTTTAACCAGGTCGGTCAAGGCAGCCTTGAGGAGGAGTTTATAGAATGTATCCGCGATAATTTCCAAAAACAGTATGTAATGGAACCTATGAGGGAACAAATGGTCCTAGATCTTGTCCTGTGTAATGAGACAGGATTTATTAATGATCTCATAGTTAGGGATCCTCTCGGAAGGAGCGATCACAATATGGTGGAATTTTAAAATACAGATGGAGGGTGAGAAGGTAAAATCAAACACGAGTGTTTTGTGCTTAAACAAAGGGGATTACAATGGGATGAGAGAAGAGCTAGCTAAGGTCGGCTTGGAGCAACAAAGACTTTATGATGAAACAGTTGAGGAACAATGGAGAACCTTCCAAGTGATTTTTCACAGTGCACAGCAAAGGTTTATACCAACAAAAAGGAAGGACGGTAGAAAGAGGGAAATGGACCGTGGATATCTAAGGAAATAAGGGGAGTATCAAATTGAAGGAAAAAGTATACAAAGTGGCAAAGATTAGTGGGAGACTAGAGGACTGGGAAATCTTTAGGGGGCAACAGAAAGCTACTAAAAAAGCTACAAAGAAGAGTAATCTAGATTATGAGAATAAACTTGCTCAGAATATAAAAACAGATAGTAAAAGTTTCACAAATATATAAAATAAAATATTGGCTAAGGTAAATATTGGTCCTTTAGAGGATGAGAAGAGAGATTTAATAATGGGAGATGAGGAAATGGCTGAGGAACTGAACAGGTTTTTTGGGTCGGTCTTCACAGTGGAAGAAACAAATAACATGCCAGTGACTGATGGAAGTGAGCCTATGACACCTAGAGATGATTGTTATCACTAAGGAGGTAGTGATGGGCAAGCTAATGGGGTTAAAGATAGACAAGTCTCCTGGCCCCGATGGAATGCATCCCAGAGTGCTAAAAAAGATGGCTAGGGAAATTGCAAATGCGCTAGTGATAATTTATCAAGATTCACTCAACTCTGGACTGGTCCCGACGGTTTGGAAATTAGCAAACGTGACACCACTGTTTAAAAAGGAGGTAGGCAGAAAATGGGTAATTATAGGTCAGTTAGCTTAACTTCGGTAATAGGGAAGATGCTGGAATCTATCATCAAGGAAGAAATAGCAAGTCCTCTGGGTGGAAATTGTCCCATTAGGCAGACACAGCATGGGTTCATAAAGGGCAGGTCGTGCCTAACTAATTTAGTGGAATTCTTTGAGGACATTACAGTGCATTAAATAATGGGGAGCCAATGGATGTGGTATATCTGGATTTCCAGAAAGCTTTTGACAAGGTGCCAGACAAAAGGTTGCTGCATAAGATAAAGATGCATGGCATTAAGGGTAAAGTAGTAGCATGGATAGGGGATTGGTTAATTAATAGAAAGCAAAGAGTGGGGATTAATGGGTGTTTCTCTGGTTGGCAATCAGTAGCTAGTGGTGTCCCTCAGGGATCAGTGTTGGGCCCACAATTGTTCACAATTCACATTAGATGATTTGGAGTTGGGGACCAAGTGCAATGTGTCCAAGTTTGCAGATGACACTAAGGTGAACGGTAAAGCAAAAGTGCAGAGGATACCTGAAGTCTGCAGAGGGATTTAGATAGGCTAAGTCAGGAGTTCTCAACCTTTTTTAACCCATGGACCCCTTTTCCTCTTAATTTTTTTTGGGGACCCCCATAGCCATTCCACAGAAAAAAAAGCTTCTTATATGCGTGGTAAACTAATCCTAAAGTCCATCTACCTTACCGTGAGGGTTGGAAACGGATTAGCGGTATTTTCGTACGTTGCCAAACTTATTCTAACATGAAAAGTAATGAAAAAAACTTTTTACTGACTAAATTGAATAAAATTACTCTAAAAATCACCAATTCATATCAAATATACACAGTTTCTAGTGATTACTGTGTTAAATCATTCATTAAACTTGTCAAGGAGAAACGTGGCATAAGTGTTGCCACATTTCAGATCGCTCACGTCAGGTCAACCGTGGATATTTAATAAGCTGCTTCTGTCATTAAAGGTCCTCCGGGCTGTTCCTAGGGGACAATAGCCCGGGCAATCTTCAACAACAACTGTCATTAAAGCACAATAAACCCATTTGTCATCAACCGGTATGGATTTTTTTTTCTCAGAATACAGTACCACAAAAATAAACACAGCAAATGCACCTTTTTGGTTCTGAGCCCCTTCAGCCCTCAAGGTAAATTAGATAGATTATAATCTCTCTTTGACCTTTGTCAGTGCGAGAGAGAGAGAGAGAGAGAAAGGTGAATATTCATCATGAAAACAAAAATTTTTTTCTTCTACTTGATTCTCAGTAATAACAATTGTTCTGAAGTAGAATTGCTCTATGGACCACTAAAATATCACCGTGGACCCCCAATTCGGTATTTCTTTTGTGTGGACCCCCAGTAATGTTACATGGACCCCCAGGGTCCATGTGGACCCCGGTTGAGAACCACTGGGCTAAGCGAATGGGCTAGGGTCTGGCAGATGGAATACAATGTTGCCAAATGTGAGGTTATCCATTTTGGAAAGAATAACAGCAAAAGGGATTATTATTGAATTGATAAAATATTAAAACATTCTGCTGTGCAGAGAGACCTGGGTGTGCTAGTGCATGAGTCGCAAGAAGTTGGTTTACAGGTGCAACAGGTGATTAAGAAGGCAAATGGAATTTTGTCCTTCATTGCTAGAGGGATGGAATTTAAGGCTAGGGAGGTTATGCTGCAATTGTATAAGGTGTTAGTGAGGCCACGTCTGGAGTATTGTGTTCAGTTTTGGTCTCCTCACCTGAGAAAGGACGTACTGGTGCTGGAGGGTGTGCAGAGGAGATTCACTAGGTTAATCCCAGAGTTGAGGGGATTGGATTACGAGGAGAGGTTGAGTAGACTGGGACTGTACTCGTTGGAATTTTAAAGGATGCGGGGGGGATCTTATAGAAACATATAAAATTATGAAGGGAATAGATAGGATAGATGCGGGCAGGTTGTTTCCACTGATGGGTGAAAGTAGAACTAGGGGGCATAGCCTCAAAATAAGGGGAAATAGATTTAGGACTGAGCTTAGGAGGAACTTCTTCACTCAAAGAAATCTATGGAAACCTTGCCCAGTGAAGCAGTTGAGGCTCCTTCATTAAATGTTTTTAAGATAAAGATAGATAGTTTTTTGAAGCATAAAGGGATTATGGGTTATGGTGTTTGGGCCGGAAAGTGAAGCTGAGTCCACAAAAGATCAGCCATGATCTCATTGAATGGCGGAGCAGGCTCGAGGGGCTAGATGGCCTACTCCTGCTTCTAGTTCTTATATTCTTATATTCTTGTGTTCTCATGTTCAAATTAAAAAGGCCTTGATGATCTTGGTGGCCATTCTCTGATAGGCAAAGCTGGTGTAGGCACAGTCTGGAGCATTCCTCAGTCGTCTCATTCTCATCAGATGTGTCAGTCACCGGCAGAGGAGTGGGGAGGATCTGCTGTCTTCGACTGGAGTGCCCTGGGAGGTGCCCACAGATGTGACCTGCAGCTTGTCCACCACCATGAGGTTAGATTGAACCTCCCTGCTCACCGTCGAGTGACTAGGTGCCTCATCCATCTCTCACACTGGCAATGACATGCCGAGGTGTGCTGACGTTCCCTGCTTTGGGTGATCCCAATGACATAAAATTAGTTATTTTTAGTCAAGCCTCACATGCAAACCTTGACGATGGATTTTCCAACGCAGGAAGATTTGAGATATTTCTTGTAGGAGAGAATGGGAAAAGGTTCCGCCGGGATGGGAGGCAAATAGCGTAAGGAGAGCGGTGGCACATGAGTCACTGGAACTCTTGCTCTTGTTGAAATCTTTGATATGGCTTTCTATTTGTCAAAGATCTTGAAGGAAAAGCAATATGAAAAAAGAAGCTGTAGGAACAACACCAATAGAAGGTTACATAGATAATGTACATTCTACAAAAAGTGAGAATAATGTGGGGATAGACAGTAAGTTTAGAGCAGGAGAGGAAATAAATCTCTTAGTTAAGGAGAGTAGATACCAGGCATTGTTTCATGAAGAGGAATTCTTCTGAGGAAAAATTGTTCAAGGTTCTAGAAGACGGATGTCTCTCCATGCAACAGCGGAGAATCTGAAATTATTTCGTTTTTAGATTTATAGAATAGAATAGAAATGAAAATCGCTTATTGTCACAAGTAGGCTTCAATTAAAGTTACTGTGAAAAGCCCCTAGTCGCCACATTCCGGCGCCTGTTCGGGTAGGCTGGTACGGGAATTGAACCGTGCTGCTGGCCTGCCTTGGTCTGCTTTAAAAGCCAGCGATTTAGCCCAATGTGCTAAACCAGCTCCTGAATCCCTCAAGTGCAGTAGGAGGCCATTTGGCCTATCGAGAATGCACCGGCCCTTGGAAATAGCACCCTACTTAAGCCCAAACCTCCACCCTATCCCATAACCCAGTAACTCCACCTAACCTTTTGGACATTAAGGGGCAAATTAGAATGGCCAATCCACCTAACCTACACATGTTTAGACTGTGGGAGGAAACCGGGGCACCTGGAGGAAACCCACGCAGACAAGGGGAGAACGTGCAAACTCCACACAGAAAGTGACCCGAAGCTAGAATTGAACCCGGGACCACCCTGGAGCTGCAATGCAGCAGTGCTGACCACTGTGCCACCATGCCGCACACAAAGCTGTACCTTTGCGTAAATAAAATTTAAATTCTTAAATGAAAAGGAATATGTCAATACTAGAAATTATAGAATTATAGAACAGTACAGGCCCTTCGGCCCTCAATGTTGTGCCGAGCAATGATCACCCTACTCAAACCCACGTATCCACCCTATACCCGTAACCCAACAACCCCCCCCTTAACCTTACTTTTTAGGACACTGCGGGCAATTTAGCATGGCCAATCCACCTAACCCGCACATCTTTGGACTGTGGGAGGAAACCGGAGCACCCGGAGGAAACCCACGCACACACGGGGAGGACATGCAGACTCCGCACAGACAGTGACCCAGCCGGGAATCGAACCTGGGACCCTGGAGCTGTGAAGCATTTATGCTAACCACCATGCTACCGTGCTGCCCTAATGCTGGTCCCTTTAGGACTAAACCAGAACTAGATGCACAGTGAATTGAGAACAGGTGACACTCATTGAAGGTTGTATTTAAGAGCAGGGTTTTTTCTCCCGATGAGGGTGGCTTCTGGACAGGGTGTAGGCCCAGAAGGGCAGAGTAGGAGCCAGTGTTTTGTATTGAACTCTTCTACCGCAATAAAACTGTTGTGAATCATCAGTATGTCTTCTGCTGCCTGATTTGGGAAATGAATATTCACCTACTTAATACATCTGCCTAAAGCTCCTCAGGCATCAAGGGAGGATCCTTGAGGTCTGTGGCATGTCATAAGGATGGTGCAACTGAGGGAGGAAAAGAAAATGTCAGATGCGACCTCAGTGCGGCATTGCGATTGGATGAGAAACAGGGACTCTTGGTATAAATATCTTATTCCAAATCTACTACCCTAAATCTATTATATACTCCCTCAGTCAGTTCCCTTTCCACTAGACTCTTGCCTTTCTACTTTCATCATGAAGGTGAACCCGCCATGCTCCTCGCCTCACTAGCAATATTGAACCATTGTCAGCGGTCATTAATTGGTCAGCCAGCGTGAAATCAGAACGGCTTGTCATCGCGGGGATGAGCAGATACCACATCTGCTTCCGGACTTGCCAATCATGCGTGCATGACAACTGAAAATTCAGGCCATGGCGAATGTGGAATTCCAAAATGTTCATCCTAATTAATAAAAAACTCTAAAATTAGTGATTATTGAAATATTACAAACCCCATACCTCCCCTACTCCTTATGCCTCACCCATATCAACTCATTTCAACCCATGTCCTTCATACAAACCTGTGCCCCTCCACCCATCGCCAATAGCCCTTCAAACCCTCCATGGTAACGTTTGCCCTCACAACTTCCTTGCCAACTTACACAGTATCCACTATGGGTAGACCACAGGAGCCATGATGAGATTAAATAAACTAATCTTTCAAGTACCTATTACAGACATTACTCCACAGAAATATACACTCCCGATGACAAACGTTTACATTTAAATCATCTCAAGTACTTAATCCACGATAAAAACAAACATTTTTATTCATAACTTCACATCAAAAACAGCAATCCCTTAAAAAATTCTTGAGGTTGCCAATCAAACTGTGAACATCACCTCCCACTGCGCTAGTGGAAATTGTGGAACCAGTCAAGCAGTAATCATGCCAATATGATAACTTTTAGGGATAGGTTAACAAACTGCCAGCAAAACTAGAATAGGCGCTGATTTTTTTTCAACTCGGGGACATGGGAAGCTTTTTCTCCCAAAGGTTTAAAGGGCAAGATATATAAATAACTTGACAACTTGACTGTTCTACAGATATATCTGCATTTATGAGCATTTACATCTACTCAAAAAACCCACACATTGCAGAATAAGGCCCTTGCATCAGCAAAAATGAAGTCTGTTTGAATGCAGTACTGTGTTCAAATGGCCTTTCTGATTTTGAGCCTTCCTCTATGTGCAAATCTTGTCCCTTCCCCATTCTCCTACCAGTGACAGCTGTCAGAAACGGGTGCGGAACTTACAGATCCAGACTCACGGCATCATCTTGGGGAAGGCACAGAGACTCCGCACATCTGTGGAAAATCTAGGCCCAGGTTTTCCTGCCTGCTTTGTGGCACAATCGTGCAGTAGGTCAAACCCTTGATTCAAGGTCAGAGAACATGGTTGAGGGTATTTGACCCTTGACCCGATGGAGGGTGTCAAATCATGTGATGGTGGATTGGGCACCCAAACCATCAACGCTGGGGGACTTTATATGGGGAGGGAATCTGATGGGAGATTATCTTAGAGTCTGGTAGAGGGTGCACCCATGTTTCTCTTCCTCAAGAAGTACTAGAAAGGTTCTTAGTTTCTCCCAAAGTTGTCCTCACCTTCCCTGCAGCTCCTTGGCTTCTGGGAACACTGACCAGCTATTAAAAAACTTTCTCCCATTTGCACAATTTACTGCATCTCCTAACTTAGTACCAACAGTAAACTTGGATCAACAACTCTATTCCTTTATCTAAATCATATTGTGAAACCCTGAGGCCTGTATATAGATCCCTCTTCTTTCATACCACAATCTGTGACATTCTCTTTGTCACTTCTCTCTGTCTTCTATCTCTGCTGATGCTAATCTGAATGCATTGTGTAGAATCCTGTTGAATAATTGAAACTCAGACTCAATTATTGTTAATTTAAATGCACAGAGCTCTGAATTTTCAAGGTTTTAAACAGCTATTTCTGCATTCACTGAGCGAAGCCAATTTGTGAAAGGAGGACAGCACAAAGCGGCTCGTGAGCAATGTTTTGAGTATCACTCAAAAATCAACTATCAGCACTTTGACCGAAAAATGATATGAGGGTTAGGAAAGGCGGCTGCCGCAGGCCGTTTGACGTGCCCACTCTGGTGTTGGCAGGCCTCAACTTGTGCCTCGGGTCTGCTGAATCAGAAGGCAGTCCCATCTCTGCAGCAATTAAGGACCCGACACACTGAACATCCCACACTGGTCGCAATCCCTGCAGAGGTGATTACCTGATCTGGAATGGATCCTGTCTTCCGTTTCCCAGCTCTGAAGGGAAAATCTAGCCCAGAAAGCAAAATTAGAAAATAAGGAGGGTATGACACATGTCGGGTTGATAACGCAAAAGAGAACCAGGCTGAATATGGAAAGATCAGAACGGAAGTGAAATAGAAAACGAGATGCAAATAACAGATATGAGAAGAGACTGGCAGTTAAGATAAAGGAATTCCAAAAGTCTTCTCTGGGCACATAAATAATCAAAGGGTCGCAGAGGAGGGATGGGACTGATAATGGAACTTATGCATGGGGGCAGAGAGCATGACCAAGGTGCTAATTGAAAACTTTCCATCTGTGTTTACCAAGGAAGAAGGTACTGCCAAAGACATAGTAAAGCAGGAAGTAGTTGAGATATTGGAAGGGCTAAGAATTTATAAAGAGTTAATCGTAAGGCTGGCTATAGTTATAGTTGATAGATCATCAGGATATAGATGCGATCAATGCGAGGAGACTGATGGAAGTAAGGATGCCAATTGCAGACATACTGGCCACAATCCTCCAGTCCTACTTAATTACAAGGATGGTTTCAGAGGACTGGAGAATTGCATCTGTTCAGTAAAAGGGTGAAAGGATAATCCTAGTAATTAAGCCAGTCAGTTTAACTTCGGTGGTGGGAAATAAATGAAAGTCTGGGGGGAAATGATACCTGTCACTTGGACAAGTGTGGATGAATTAATGAAAGCCAGCAAATATTTTTTAAAGCAAAATTATGTTTAACTAACTTGACTGAGTTTTTTGGTGAGCTAAGAGAGGTAGACAATGGGAATATGGTTGAAACTCCAATATGGCAATATGGATACGAAGTTGGAAGATGGGCAGGAAACAAAGAGAGTGGTGAACTAAAAGTAAAATACTGCAGATGCTGGAAACCTGGAATAAAACAAAGTGCTGGAAAAACTCAACAGGTATGGCAGCATCTATGGAGAGAGAAACTGAATTAACATTTTGTCTCTCTATGACTTCTTCAGAGTAATCATGAACTGTCGTCTTTGATGTTGCAGGACTATAGTGAGATTCTCCAAAGGTCGGTCCTCAGACTTGTGAAAGTGGGCTTGCTATAGACAACATAACGCCTCTGGCAGATTTTGCAACTAGCATATCGAGGAAAGGGGACCCCATTTGATTGCTCCCTTTCAAAGATGAATTTGAGCTTAGAATGGAACCCATTAAAGTGTTTAAGGAAATTCTCACATGCAATTACAGATTCAAATGTAGCAAACGTATTATCAACATTTCAGAAATATGCAAAAAGAGTACCAAATTAAAGGTCAGTCTACACGTTGGGATTCCAATGGTTCCGTGTGCGATAAGATTTGTCTGATTGGCAATCTCATAAATCTGACCCAAGCTATTTGCTCACCATGCAGGCTTGATGCCAAAATAGGATGTATCAAAGACATCTGAGGAATAATGACTACCCTGAAACTGATGACTGGGCCTAAGGATGCCACTTTTGGTCCTGAAAAATGGCCAATCTACCTTAAATTACCCTGAAATGGTGAGGCATCTCAAAAGATTTGTACAACAAGTGAAGCTAGCCATTGCACGTTGTAACTTTCCAGTACCAACACAGGATTCTGCTGTCACACCAAAAAGAGATTGTTCCTATCACACAGTAATGTCAGATATGAAATTCAGTGCCAGTATGATGCCAGTTATGAAGGACATAAGTGCAAAGGACTGAGGAGTCCTATCAAACAGCATGTCCCTTTGCAACAAGCAAAACACTGACCATAATCAACAATGATGTGGAGATGCCGCCGTTGGACTGCGGTGAGCACAGGAAGAAGTCTTAAAACAGCAGGTTAAAGTCCAACAGGTTTGTTTCGAATGTTATGGGAGCGGTGTTTTCAGAATCCCAAAAATGTATCATGGAGTTCAACCAACCTCTCCCTTTAATGGATTGTTGCTTTTGAAGCACACGGCCTGTTTTCCAGGTGTGGTATTACAATTATGGACACATGGGTTTTTAAACACAAAACAATGTTTATTCCATGAATTCAACTTAAACTTTTAAATAAACATTGGATCACTTAACACCCCTTACTTCAAAGATAACCCCGAAAATAATACAACACTAAATAATCCCTCAAAATGTTCCTTCAAACCTCCAAAAGACTTCACATTTAACAACAGACATGAGGTTACATTCAATATACTTATAGTCTTTGGATTTTCAGACATCAACAGACCAATTCTGTGTTTTCTTCTTGCAGCTTTTTGCAAAACACACAAACACTCCCAGCTTTCTCCTCAAACCTGAAACCAAAAAGCAGAAGTGAGCTCAGCTCAGCTCCCCCAACCTCTGACATCACTTCAGTAATATGAGCTGCTCCATTTCTTAAAGGTACATTGCTTAAACATCCATTTCTTAAAGGCACTCTCACATGACACGAATCACTAGCTTTTGGAGCACAGCTTCTTCCTCAGGTGAATGAAGAGGTGGGTTCCAGAATATATGTTTCTGGAACCCACCTCTTCATTCACCTGAGGAAGGAGCTGTGCTCCGAAAGCTAGTGGTTCAAAACAAACCTGTTGGACTTTAACCTGGTGTTGTAAGAATTCTTACCATAATCAACAAGTCTGTGCTTGCAAAACTCAACATCATGTCCAACATTAGATGTGATTATGTGCTTGGACAACACTTGCTAAACAATGCTGAGTGTTTTAAGAATTCCACTAACAACCAATTTAAGATTATCAGTCAGGCGAAAAGTGTGGCTGACATACACGTGCTAGAAGATATGTTCATTCACACACAGGGACCTGTCCTTTGCAAACAGAAAGGACATGACCACGCATTGAACATTTTTCAACTAAGTAGAAGCTTAGGGGAGAACCATTCCCTCGTACATTCCCAATGGCAATGCTGCTACCATTCAGTTCTGTGACCTGTAACTAGTGGAGTGCCACAGGGATCAGTGCTGGGGCCACAATTATTTACAATATATATTAATAACTTGGCCACCGGAAGTGAATGCACTATTGTCACGTTTGCGGATGACACAAAAATAAGTGTGAAGGCAAGTGGTGAGGATGACACAAAGAGTCTAGAGAGGGATATAGGTAGGTTCAGTGAGTGGGCCAAAACTTGGAAAATGAAATATAGTGTTGGAAAATGTGAAGTTACGCATTTTGGTGGGAAGAATAAAGGAGTTGAATATTATTTAAATGGAGAAAGGCTACAGAAAACTGCAGCACAGAGAGATTTGGGAGCTCCTCGTGCATAAATCACAAAAAATCTAGCATGCAAGTTCAGCAGCTAATACAGAAGACAAATGGATTGTTGGCCTTCATTCCAAAGGGAATGGAGTATAAAAATAGGGAAGTCTTTTTAAACTATACAAGGCACTAATTAGACCACATCTGGAAGACTATGAACAGTTTTGGTCCCCTTATCTAAGGGAAGATATACTGGCATTGGAGGCAGTCCGGTGAAGGTTCACTCGGTTGATACCAGGTATGGAAGGATTTCCTTATGAAGAGAGGTTGAGTAGGTTGGGCCTCTACACATTGGAGTTTGGAAGAATGAGAAACATCAAAACTGAGACCTATAGAGACCTATTCAAGCCCCTCGGGGGCTTGAATAGGGGGCTTAAAGGGGGGTTGTTGGGGTTATGGGTATAGGGTGGATACGTGGGTTTGAGTAGGGTGATCATGGCTCGGCACAACATTGAGGGCCGAAGGGCCTGTTCTGTGCTGTACTGTTCTATGTTCTATGTTCTAAAGTCCAACATGTTTGTTTCAAACACTAGCTTTCGGAGCACTGCTCCTGAGGAAGGAACACTCCGAAAGCTAGTGTTTGAAACAAACATGTTGGACTTTAACCTGGTGTTCGTAAGTAGGGGCGTAGAGTACAAAACCATGGATGCTTTGATGAATCTTTCCAAAATACGAGTTAAATTTAAACTGGAGTATTATGTGCACCACACTTTAGGAACGATGTGAAGGCTTAATAGTGATAATAATCCTTCTTAGTGTCACAAGTAGGCTTACATTACACTGCAATGAAGTTACAGTGAAAATCCCCTCGATGCCACACTCCGGCGCCTGTTCAGGTGCACAAAGGGAGAATTCAGAATCCCAATTCACCTAACAAACATGTCTTTCGGGAGTTCTGGGAGGAAACTGGAGCACCTGGCGGAACCCACGCAGACACCGGGAGAATGTGGAGACACGACACAGACAGTGACCCAAGACGGGAATCCAACCTGGGACCCTGGTGCAGTGAAGCAACAGTGCTAACTACTGTGCTACCACGCTGCGGCTTTCGAGAGGATACAGAAAATGCTCATGAGAACAGTTCCAGGGATGAGGACTTTGGTTAGGAGGATAGAAGAGAAGTGGATGGTGAGGGGTGGGGGACAATGGTGATGATCTCCTTCAAAAAGAGAAGATTGAGAGGAGATTTGATAGAGGCATTCAAATTACAGGGAAAAACAATTCCAATTGGCAGAAAGGTTGAGAACCAGACCACACTAAATTAAGATTATTTGCAAAAGAATGAGGATCATGAGGAAAATCTTTTTCACGTCAAGATTAGGATCTGGAATGCACTGCCTGAGAGTACGGTGGAGGGCAATTTAATTGTGGCTTCCAATAGGGAATTTGACAAGCACTTGGAGATAAAAATTGATAGATCATTGGGGAAGGGCAGGGGAGTAGTACTAACAGAGTTGTTCCTGCAGAGAACTGGTACAGATACGATGGCTGGGTAGTCTCCTGCTGTGCTGTAACAATCTTATGATTCTATTCTATGATTCACTTAACATCATGTATTCCATTCCTCCCTTGATTCTGCCATCAGCTGTTCTGCCCATATTCACTGTCAAATTTCTTCCATAAGCTCCTCAGTATCTCTGCTGCCTTCCCCTCCTTTATGACTGTTTTTAAAGCCCAATTTATGGCCACCCCTTTCTAATATCTCCCACTTTGAAAGAACATAAAACGTTTTTCTAAAGCTTAATATATAATACAAGTTACTGAGTAGGGAAACATACGGCAAGAAGTACAAATTGCATTCATTCTTAATAATATTAATTAAATAATAATTTCGGCCATTTGGGTGATTCAGATTTTTTTATTTTTGTCAAATGTTACAGCACAAACAGTTAAATAAATTATCATGAATTTTTTGTAGATATACAACACCATATTGCAAGTTGTCAAACAAAAATATTATTGCTTATATATTTTATGAATTTCTCCTGTCAATAGGTTGTGGCCAGCACCTATCAGACTGTCTGTTCGTGATAGTTATCATCTAATTTTTATTTTGTGTAGGCATATCAGTCCAAGCTATCCATTTGATTTGATTTCTGTGTTTGTCTCGAGGCAGCACATCTCTCAGGTGAATTGTAGTGAAGGTGCTCCAAAGGGATTCTCAAAATGGAGTTTTCAACAATCTGGCTGAACCCAACAAATAGCCAATGCTAAGGATCATGGATGCTTAAGTGAAGAGGTGAGATGTGGTGACGTAGTGGGATTGTCATTGAATGGTAATCCAGAGATCCGAGGTAATTGTTCAAATCACAGCACCATAGATGGATGGAATTTGAATTTGGTAAAAAGTTGGAATTAAAACTCTTATGATGACAATGTAACCATTATCTTAAAAACCCATCTCGTTGACTAATGTTCTTTAGGGAAGGAAATCTGCCATCCTTACCTGGTCTGGCCTATGTATGAATCCAGACTCACAGCAATGTGGTTGACTCTTAAATGTCCTAGAAAGCCACTCAGCTCAAGGCCAATTAGGGATGAGCAATAAAATTCTGGCCAAGCCAACCATGCCCACATCCCATGAATGAATTCAGAAAAAAGCAGATAGCGTTTTAACAGAAGTGGTGGACCCCAGATGTCAAGGTCACATTTAGATGCTAGCATACTGAGAGGGTAGAGAAACATCTGGAGCTGACTAACTCCCTTAAATATGGGAGTAGTTACATGAGTAAACCCATTCCTTGTCATATCTGCTTCTTGTTTCACAGTGAAAATTGAATCATTTGAATTTCTTGACAGGTGTCTGATACCTAAGAGTTAAATTCCTGCAACATGTATTACTGGGATTAATTCAAGATCAGGTTGAGATTTATTCGAGAATAAAATGCACAAAAGTGAAACAAGAAAAGGAACAAAAGATGGGGAAAGGTGGAGACTGCAAATGTATCCCAAAAGGAAAGACGATAGCAATTTTGGGAAGAAAGAAGTTACAAAGACTTACACTGTTATTGCAATATGCAGGCAGTTGTTTAAGTATAACACTTGGGTACAAAATAAATCTCCCTGAGAATAATACAAGTAACATTTGAAAAAGCTTTAATCAAAACATAAACTATCAGCCTACAATGTGGATTGATCCAAAACACACACACACACACTTTAGATAGAATGGATGCAACATTGATATGTGGAGGTTCAACAGTAAAATCCTGGGCAGAAATGTCAGGGTCAATAAGTTAATTGAATCAATATTAAAGGTGTCAGTGCTCAAGCTGTGACTGCACCAGTAATATGCTGAACAGAAATGGTATTAAATATATCCAATATACTTGCTATCTAAAGCTGATAATCTATTAGCTAAATAAAAAGTCCAACTATAAATTAATCCTGCATTAGTTTAATATCAATTTTCATTAAATGAAACTGAGCTAGTTTGAGCTTTGGTGAGATATTTAAACTGCCTTTATAACTTGAGTTATTATTGCTATCAGTTAGCTATATCTGCCCAAATAGCTTACATATTTTTGGTGTTCCTTACTTGAATGCTGCTAATTTTGATGCTATAAACATGTTAAAGAAGAAATGTTAGTTTTCAACTTTATCAGCTGATTTTTGCTTTAATGATTTCTCACATGGGACTTAACTAATTCACTCAGGAACACGCATTCTAAAAGTGAGATACTGTTGTAAATTCTAATATAATTTTGATTACTTCATTTACGGCAGTCCTTGCGAGTTGATTTTGGAAATTCGCTACTTCCCTCGGTATCACGTGTACAATAAACCCAGTCAATGAGAAGAAGGTACATTTGAAGTTGTTAAGGATTTTTCCTATGTCCTTTGAAAAATACAAGTTAAAGCACAAGACAACATGAGAAACAGCAGCAGGAGTAGATCATATGTATAATTGTGACTGACACTCTGCTTCAACTCCTGTCCTGTTTCAACTTTAAATATACTCAACAATGGCACATCCACAACCCACTGGGGCAGAGAATAACAAACATTGACAACTTCTGAGTGGAGAAGTTTCCCCACAATCCAGTCTTACATAATTGATCCCTTATTCTGAGACCCTGTTTGTGTGTTCTAGGTTACTCTACCAAGGGTAACAACCTCAGCGTCCACCTTAACAAGCCCCTTCACAATTTTGTATGTTTCAATAAAATTGCCCCTCATTCTCCTGAGAGTACAAGCTCAATTTCCTCTGCCTCTCATCACAGGACAAATATCTCATCGCAGGAACCAATCTAGTGAATGTTCACAATCGCCTCTAAGGCAAGTATATCGATCTTTAGATCTGGAAACCAAAACTGCACCCAGCAACCCAGCTGCAGTCACTCTAAAGCCCTATACAGTTGTAGCCAGATTTCCTTTATGTTATATTCCAGTCCCCTTGTAATAACAGGCCATTTGCCTTCCTAATTGTTTTCTGTAACTGCATGCTGGCCTTCTGTGTCCCTTTTACAAGTACACTCACGCATACTTTGATCACTCTGTTTGCCATGGTTCGGTTGGTAACCCTCTAACCTCTCAGTCACACAATTCTGGGTTCAAGTTCCACTTTATGTTTTGAGCCCAATAATCAAGGTTGACAGTCTAGTGGCGTTCTAACAGAGTGCTGTATTCTTGTCCTTTGGATGAGACATTGGGCTGGATTCTCGACTTCATGATACTGGAAGCGAGAATTGTGATCAGAAGGACAATCGCACAATATGAAAAAAGTGCGTTTTGCGCCGAGCGTCACTTAGGCGCCAGGCTCCGATCTCTCAATGGTAGCGATATTGAGGTTTGCCTCCATAAGACCATAAGATGGTGTTCCTTCTCCCAGCATACAAGCAGTAACTTTAAGTGGAATAATCCGGTTAAGAAGGTCGGGCAAGGGCAGCACGGTGGCGCAGTGGTTAGCACTGCAGTCTCACGGCGCCGAGGTCCCAGGTTCAATCCTGGATCTGGGTCACTGTCGGTGTGGAGTTTGCACATTCTCCCCATGTTTGCGTGGGTTTCACCCCCACAACCCAAAGATGTGCAAGGTAGATGGTTTGAACACGCTAAATTGCCCCTTAATTGGAAAAAATGAATTGGGTACTCTAAGTTTTTTAAAAAAAAGATCGGGCAGAACTGGTCTGTTGGTGCGAGGCAACAGAAGAGATCCTACGTGACTGGCCCATATTTAAGAACTCAGCGACCAACCTAAACGAGTATGCCACCACCATCGCAGACTTTATCAGCAAATGTGTAGAAAACTGCGTGCCAAAGAAGGTAGTACATATGTTCCCCAACCGGAAACAATGGCTTAATCGGGAGATTGACTCCCTACTGAAGGCCAGGTCTGAGGCGCTCAAGACAGGCGACCCTGACCTATACAAGAAATTCAGGTACGACCTCCGTAAAGTCATCAGGGATGCCAAGGGATAATATCAGACTAAGTTAGAGTTACAGACTAATGTCATGGACTCTTGGCGGTTGTGCCAAAGCTTAAACAACATAACGGGCTACAAAGCAAAGCTTCAAGCGGTTCGTCAAGAGGCAAATCAACACCATACTCCCAGAATACCTAGATCGTTGATTGAGATCTGACCCACTACGGTCGTGTCGTCAGCAAACTTGTAGATGGTGATGGAGCCAAATTTTGCCACACAGTCCTGTGACCCTGGCGCTGTGAGGCAACAGTGCTACCCACTGTGTCACCGTGCCGCCCATGCATTGAATGCTCAGAAAGCCTCTGGTCATCTGAGTGCCCAGCAAGACCACGCCTCTGGGCACCCTTATACCCCAACTGTTTCATCAAGGGGATAGGCGTGGCCAAGCTCAATCAGGGGCCCATAAGACCATAGATACAGGAGTAGAATTAGACCATTTGGCCCAACGCGTCTGCTCTGCAATTCGATCTTGGCTGATATGTTTCTCATCTCCATTCTCCTCCCTTCTCCCTATAACCCCTGATCCCCTTATTAATCAACAACCTATTTATCTCTGTTTCAAAATAAGTTCTGTGACTTGGCCTCCAGTCTTCTGCAGCAAAGAATTTCACAGATTCACCAATTAAATTCCTCCACATCTGTTTTAAAGGATCGACCCATCAATGTGAGGCTGTGCCCTTACGTACTAGTCTCTCCTACTAGTGGAAACATCTTCTCCTCGTCCATCTACCCAGGCCTCTCAGTATTCTGTAAGTTTCAATGAGACCACCCCCCCCCCCAATCCTTTTAAACTCCACAGAGTACAGACCCAGAGTTCTCAACCACTCCTCATATGACAAACGCTTCATTCTCAGTATCATTCTCGTGAACCTCCGCTGGACCTCCTCCAAGGCCAGCACATCCTTTCTTAGATATAGGCCCGAACTACTGACAATATTCCAAATGGGGTCTGACCAGAGTTTTATACAGCCTCAGCAATACATCCCTGCTCTTGTATCCGAGCTGTCTCAGCATGAATGCTAACATTACATTTACCTTCCTAACTGCCAATGATACCTGCACGTTAACCTTAAGAGAATCCTGAACTAGGTCTCCTATGTCCCGAAACCTTTCCGCATTTAATAGTCTATTCCTCTATTCTTCTTATCAAAGTTCATAACCTCACATTTTTCCACAATGTCTTCCATCTGCCACCTCTTTGCCCACTCTCCTAGCCTGCCCAAATCCTTCTGCAGCCTCCCTGCTTCCTCAACAGTACCTGTCTCTCTGCATATCTGTGTATCATCTGCAAATGTAACAACAATGCCCTCAGTTCCTTCTTCCAGATCATTAATATATATCGTGAATAGCTGTGGTCCGAACACTGACCCCTGCGGTACGCCACCATTCACTGGATGCCATCCTGAAAAATACCTTTATCCCCACTCTCTGCCTTCTGCCAGTCAGCCAATGCTCTATCCATGCCAGTACCATGAGCTCTTCTCTTATTTAGCAGCCTCCTGTACGGCACCTTGTCAAAGACTTTCTCGAAATCTAAATAGATCACGTCCACTGGCTTTCCTTTGTCTAACCTCCTGGTTACCTCCTCAAAGAATTCTAACAAATTTGCCAGGTATGACCTCCCCTTAATGAAACCATGCTGACCCAGGCCTATTTTACCATGCACTTCCATGTACTCCGCAATGTCACCATTAATAATGGTTTCTAAAATCTTACCAACGAATGAAGTTAGGCTTAATTCCCCATCTTCTGCTCCCTCCCTTATTAAACAGGGGTGTTACATTAGGCATTGTTCAGTCTTCTGTGATCCTCACTATCTCCAGTGATTCCTGAAAGATCACCACCAATGCCTCCACAATCTCCTCAGCTATGTCCTTCAGAATCCTGGGGTGTAGTCCATTCGGATACTGGTAATTTATTCACCTTCAGACCTTTCAGCTTCCCCAGCATCTTCTCCATCGTGATGGTCACTACACTCGCCTCTGCCCCCTGACTCTCTTGAAGCTCTGGTATGCCACTGGTGTCTTCCACCATGAAGACTGATGAAAAGTACCTATTCAGTTCCTCTGCCATTTCTTTGTTCCCCATTACTCTTTCTCCAGCCTCATTTTCCAGTGGTCCAATGTCAATTCTTGCCTCTCTCTTGCCTTTTATATATCGGAAAAAACTCTGGCAATTTTCTTTTTCATTACTCGCTAGCTTGCACTAATATCTCATCTTCTCTCCTCTTATTACTTTTTGAGTTGTCTTCTGTTTGTTTCTAAAGGCTTCACAATCCCCTGGCTTCCCACTAATTGTCACCATTTTGGATGTTTTTTCTTTTTCTTTTATGCTGTCCCTGATTCTCTTGCGTCAGCCATGGTCGCCTCGCCCTCAGCATGTTTCCTCCTCCTTGAGATGAATTTCTGCTGTGCCTCCCGAATAACCTCCAAAAACCCCTGCCATTGCTGTTCCACTGTCTTTCCTTCCAACCAAATCTGGCCAGCCCTTCCCTCATGTCTTTGTAGTTACCCTCATTTAATTGTAATACCGTTACATCGGATTGCAGCTTCTCCCTCTCAAACTGCAGGGTAAATTCTATCATATTGTGGTCACTGCCCCCTAAGGGTTCCTTCACCTTAAGTTCCCTAATCAGGTCTGCCTCATTACACATCACCAAATCCAGAATTGGCTGTTCACTAGTGGGCTCTACCACAAGCTCCTCCATAAAACCTTTTTGTAGACTTTTATAAGACCACAAAGAGTCAACACCAAATTTGTAGAAACAAAAACTTACTTTAATTTACAACTATCATTATATACAGTTCCAGTAGCTCCGGACTGGGTTTTCACTAGTCAGTGCCTTACCAGCTGACTCTATTTATACATAGCCAGACATTGTTAGAGGTCCCCTACCCCCTTATCGGGGGAGCTTGAATTCTGCAAGGTACATAGGGTAGTTAATTATTCCACCTCGTAAGACCTGTGCGGGTTATAACATTCCTTCCCGCCAAAGTACAAAGAATCCTCCAAAGCGCATGGTGAAGGAGGGCGCCGGATATTTTGGTTGCTGGCTGGGAATCATGTATCCAAGGTGCTGGGTCGGGCAGTGTGTATCTGGAAGGTGAGCACCGCTTCTGACACAAATGTCACTGTGGCTGCAATGCCTGAGACAGCGGCTCCGAAAGCTCGCCATCGGAGGCTCCCTGTGTTTCCATCTCCGATTCCGAGTCAACGACTTCAGTCTTGACTCACTTGGGGCTCCATTGTGGCCTGATCATGTGGCAAATACGCTTCCAGAAGAAATATTTGAGAACGTGGAATTTTGCCAAGAAGTGGTCGCCTAGACCGAATGTGATCATGGTGCTTTTGCACAATTCGAACTTGGGTTTGTGCCTGGTAAAAAAAACTGTATCAGTGAGCGACTCTCCACTAAGCCCCATTCCCTCTCCTTTGTCTGGCCTACTGTTACATCCTCAAAAAAGGCTGATAAATTTATCAAAAATGATTTCCTTTTCACAAAATTATGTGGGATCATGCTATGATTTTCTAAGTGCATTGTTCAAACTTCAGTGATAATAAATTCCAGCATTTTCCCAATGATTGGTGTCAGGCTGCCTGGGTTGTAGTGTTTCTCTCCTTTTCTGATTTGAGGTGTTAAATTTGCTAACTTCCAATCTGGGGTTACTGTTCTGGATTCTAGGGATTGAGACCAATGCATCCACTATCTCCGCAGCTTCCTCTTCTAGACCTTTAGAAGAATGGCACTCAGTTTCTAGGATTTGTCATCTTTTAGTCTATTAGATTTCTTGAATATATTTTTCTGCTGATATTAATTTTCCTGTCTCTACTTCTAAGGGACTAGTGTTTATATTAGTTGCTGTCCTTTTTATATATGTAAAAGCTCTTAAAATCCATTTTATACTCCTGGTTAACTTACTATCATTTCCCATGTTTCCCCCCCCCCCCACTTTTTAACAAATATCTATTCATCGTTTGCTGGTTTCTACAAGTCTCCCAATCCTCCACTTTCTTTGCAATATTTTAAGCCTCTTGCTTTAGTCTTATACAATCTTTCATTCCCTTGGTAATCCAGGGATGGGTCTTTCTTCCTGAGCTCTTTTTTGTGTAATGTATTTTTTTGGAAAATTTTGAGCAATTCTTTTTTAGTGCCTTACCTTTCGGTCCATTTGGTCTATTTACCCAATGTAATTGGGTACAATTACATTTATGTAATTGGCATTGTTTTTAAGTTCTAAATTTTTAGACTCGAATACTTTGCTCTCAATCATAATTGTATTATGGTAGCGTATTTTCCCCAAAGGACTTTTTACTATGAATTATTAAATAACCCTGCCTTATTATCTAATTCTAGATCTAAAATGGCCTTGAGCCCAGTTGTTTCCATAATATATTGTCTGAGGAAACTGTTATAAAACCGTTCTACAAATCATCTTCCAAACCACCTTTGTCAATTGGTTTGGCTCAATCGATGTGAAGATTAAAGTGCTCTTTTGTTACATGCTCTAATTATATCCTGCTTAATACTCTGCCCAATGGTCTCAGTGCTGTAAGGAGGCCCTTAAATTACTTCTTTATAACTCTTGTTATTTCTAATTTTCACACATTCTGATTCCTGAGTAGCTAAGCTCATGAGTGGGATTCTCCGTTTCTGAGACTGTGGGCGAGATTCTCCGGACTCACGACGGTTCGGAGAATAGCGGGCGTCGGAAATTTTTACGGCGACGCTGTTCCGACGCCCTCCCGCTATTCTCCGAACCCCGCAAAATGTCGGAGTCGCCATTCCCGACAAACGCCTCCTTCCCGCCCCTGGCACGACCAGAATCGCCACTGATAGCCCCCCCCGCTATTCACCGGCCCGGATGGGCCGAAGTCCCGACGTCATGGCGCCCTGTTTGCACGTCGTGAAACACACCTGCTTTTTAAATTCGTCAACCAGTCGGCCTGGCTGACGACAGCTTGGAGGAGGTCAGGGCACCACTCTGCGCACCGCTCAGCGCACCGCTCGAGTCTGGCCACAACGGGGAAGGCATCCCTGAGAACGGGAGGGGGTCCAGAGCGGGGGGAGTGTGGGGCGACGGGGGAGGCAGTGGGGGCGACGGGGGAGGCAGTGGGGGAGACGGGGGAGGCAGTGGGGGAGACGGGGGAGGCAGTGGGGGGCGACGGGGGAGGCAGTGGGGGAGACGGGGAGGCAGTGGGGGAGACGGGGGAGGCAGTGGGGGAGACGGGGGAGGCAGTGGGGGAGACGGGGGAGGCAGTGGGGGGCGACGGGGGAGGCAGTGGGGGGCGACGGGGGAGGCAGTGGGGGAGACGGGGGAGGCAGTGGGGGGCGACGGAGGGGGGGGTTAGGTAGAGAGTGAGCCGTCCAACCCCGTAACAAAATGTCTGCCACCATGCCATGGTGTGCAGGTGACGAGGACACGGCCGCTGGTTCCCCTGTGGCTTCCGGACACAGGCCACTGACGCACCCGTGAGGAGGCCATAGTTTACTGGCCGTTGGATGCAGAAAGTGACCAGGGGTTAGGCTGACCGCGTGTCAGCAGCGCGACCAGGCCACCGGGACACACTGGTATCCCATGGCTGGCGGCTGCCGAGGTGTCGACTAACCTCCGTCTAAAATGTCCCGTTTCTCTGCCTCCCACCACCCTTCTGTAGGTTAGCACGATGTATGGGAACAGAACGGCGATGTTCTGCGCAGTGGTTGGGGCCGCTCTACTGGATTTGGAGATGCAGCAGCATCCACACCCACAACCCGCAGTGGCTGCAGGGCCAGCTGCAGCAGCAGAGGGAAGGGCCAAGGAGTTGCCAGTCGTCGAGCAGCATGGGTGGGGGGAGGAGGAGGAGGAAGAGGAAGAGGAAAGAGTGAGGGTGCAGCCACGGCGCCAGAGGCGACGACCAAAGCCGAGGGTGTACCGTGTCCGGGTCTCTTTCCTAACAATGCCGGACATCACCTGCAGGAGAAGACTCCGGCTGAGTAGGCAGACGGTGATACATATCTGCCAACTCCAGTCGCACCTCGCCCCACGTGGAACGGGGGGAGGACACGCGATCCCGGTTGCCATCAAGGTGACGGTCGCTCTGAACTTCTATGCTACCGGCTCCTTCCAGTCTCCGAGCGGGGACGTCTCCGGGATCTCCCAGTCATCGGTGCACAGGTGCATCCGGGATGTGACCGACGGCCTCTATGCCATCGCCGATCGCTACATCACCTTTCCCGAGGACCGAGCAAGTCAAGACTCACGAGTCCGTGGATTTGCCAGTGTGGCCGGGATACCGATGGTTCAGGGGTCAATCGACTGTGTTCACGTCCCCATGCGCCCGCCTGCTGTGGACAAGGAAGTGTTCACAAACAAGAGGGGGACATACTCCATTAATGTCCACGTGGTTTGCGACCCCCACATGAGGTTCATGAACGTCTGTGCAAGGTTCCCAGGGAGTGTGCATGACTCCTACATACTAGCGCAGTCGTTCATCCCTGCGATATTTGAGGGTCGTCCCCCCCGGCTGAGGGGCTGGTTGCTAGGCGACAGGGGTTATCCGCTGAGGTCTTGGCTGATGACGCCTATACGGAGGCCTCAGACCAATGCGGAAACACGATACAACGAGGCCCATGCAGCAACCAGGGGTGTGGTGGAGCGCTGCCTTGGCCTCCTGAAGATGAGATTCGGGTGCCTGGACCGCTCCGGAGGGGCCCTGCAGTACCAGGCCGACAGGGTCGCTCGCATTGTTGTGGTCTGCTGTGCGCTGCACAACATCGCGATGCAGAGGGGAGATGACCTGCTGCAGGAGGCGGAGGGAGAAGCTAGTGGCAGTGGTGCCAGCACAGAGGAGGAGGAGGAGGAGGAGGCGAGGGAGGAGGAGGAGGAGGAGGAGGAGGAGGAGGCTGGCGGAGTGGCGGGCGCAGAACGCAGACACGACCCAGGTGCTGGTGATGTCCAGGAGGCGGCACGACGGACCCGGCAAGGACGGCGGGCACACGACGCCCTGGTGGCAGCACGGTTCACGCATCGCATGTGACGTCCCCGATGAACACCAAACCACCACCTGCATCGCTAGTCATGCAGAGGGTCACCACACAACTGCCACCACCACAACCCCCCCCCCCCCCCCCCTCAGTGTACACTGCTCCACTTCGACATGACGCTTATCACTGGGTACAGACGGAATGGCACAACATTGATGGCTGTGTCAGCGGGTGTGATCAGTGCCATGTGGAATGATGACAGCCCGTTCTGCGAAGAGCTGTGAGCTCAGAATCGTTAGAGAGAGTCTGACCCATGGCAATAGCTGAACCATCCACCTTGGTGGCCGCTGAGTTCGTCACTGACACTCCATCACGTGCCCGCGTGGGCTAGCTGTGGGAGGGGGTAGGGGCAGGGACTGCACACCCGGCACCGAGGTTTCACCACCCGTCACCCCCAGTGACACTCGGTCACCATCACGATTCCTGTGGCTGTGGAATAATCACACGGTATTACAAGTAAGGTGGAACAGTGCGTTTAATATTAACAATTATTTACAGGTGCCCTAGCCCCTACAACTAAACTGTGCCCTTCACCCGTGCCAACTTACTCAGTGTCTATCTTAGTTGCCTTACGGGCCCTACCACTACGTCTAAGTGACTCCCCAGATGATACAGCAGGAGTGGAGGAGGTTTGCTGCGAATCGCCCCCCTCGACTCGTTTCTCCTTGGCTAAGCGTTTCCTGGGGCGACCAGGCCTTGATGGGCCAGGCTGCTCAGCGGGCGTCTCGGGTGACATTGTGCCACCCTGCTCTGCCTGCTGCCCACCCGATGCACCAGGGATGGGACGGGGGGAGGCCGAGAATTCCGGGACGTCCCGTGATGGAGTTAATGGGACAGGCCCCGAAACCTCCTCCTCCCTCGGGGAGCCCGGTGGCCCCCGGGCCTCACTTTGGGACAGAGGTGCGAGCGGGGAGGTGCCCCGTCGCACCACCGACACCTGGCGCTGCCAGTCCTGGAGGCCTGCAACGGTATCCACCAGGATCCGAAGGTTTGCAGAGACGGAGTCCAGGGAGTTAAACATTCCCACCAGGGACTGTGCAACCTCAACCTGTGTGTGCACGACGCCATCCAGCACATGTGTCAGGCGGTTGATGGTCTCCGCGACAGACTGCTGCGACTGTGCCATGGCGTGCTGGGACTGGGCCATGACCTGCTGCGACTGGGCCATGACCTGCTGAGACTCGGCCATGGCCCGCAGGGCGCCGGCAATGTCGTTTTGGCTCTGGCACATTGCTGCCTGTGAGAGGGCAACCCTGTCCAGGGCCGAGGATGACGCGTGCACATTAACCCCAACGTCTTGCATAACCTGACCCATTGCCTCCACCGCGGATGCCACCCGTGCGGTGTCGGACTGGGTCTCTGCCATGCGCGGCACCACTCCCTGCTCTTGGACGCGGTTCGACTCCTCTAACAGCGGCTGCAGAGCCAGGAAGGCTGCCCTCCTCCCGCCATTGTTTCCCTGGGTTTCCTGAGGCATCGGCTGTGCGGGTGGGTTGATAAACTCCAGGAACTCAGAAAACATCTGGGAGCCAGCTGCATCCTGGGCCTGGTCTGGCCTCCGCGAGTCCGGGCCCTCTGTTGCTCCGACCTCCACCTGCTGTACCTGCTCAGCTGTGATGTGCCAACCAGACTGTGCCCCAGGAGACTCATCATTAAATAAGCCCGCCGGGGTGTGTGTCTCTGGGATGATGGATGTGGTGGGAGAAAGCAGTGCCGCAAGCCCGACGCTCTCAATGTTTAGGGCCTCCTCCAGGGTGTGGGGCTGCTCAGCGACAGGAGGGTTGTCCCTGGCCATTTCTGGTGGTGGTGGTGGACTTCGAACCCTCTGTGCGTCCTGGTCCGCAGATTGGGTTGGGGCGGATGGGGCTGCCCGCTGATCGGGCACCCTCTGTTGTGAGGCCCCGGGTGAGGTGGCGGCAGATTCCTGTCTCCGTCTGGAGGCAGACGGCCCTGGTCGTTCGGCATCACGTCCTAGGGAAGAGAATGAGACGGGTTATTTCGATTTGCTCGGCAGGCCGCTGGACGGTCCCAGTGGGCAGGGTTTGTGAAGGGACAGAAGATGGGGGAGGTGTCCCAGTGGGCAGGGTTTGTGAAGGGACAGAGGATGGGGGAGATGTCCCAGTGGGCAGGGTGTGTGAAGGGACAGAGGATGGGGGAGGTGTCCCAGTGGGCAGGGTGTGTGAAGGGACAGAGGATGGGGGAGGTGTCCCAGTGGGCAGGGTGTGTGAAGGGACAGAGGATGGGGGAGGGGTGAGTGTTTGTCAGGGAGAGTTGTCTCACTTGCTGCAGTTCCGCCAACCTCGCATTGCGCGATATCGCGGGTGGCAGACCCCCCAACAAGGTCCAGGGCCCTCTGTTCAAAGGTGCTGAGGGGGTGCAGGTTGGGCGAACCCCCTCCAGTCTTGTGCCGCTCACGGTGGTTATGAGCGGCCTTGGCCTGTTGGGGGAGGGAACATAGGTAGATCATTACAAAACGGTAGGTATCAGCAGTCCGTTCAGATACTGGCACAGTTTGGGGGGGGCAAGTTGTCATAAGACGATTGCATCTCTCCTCGGGGCCAGAGCGCTGGGTCTGTGACAACTTTGTGAACCACCCTCAAATAACTCTGCCCCAATCCCTCTCCCCCCCCCCCTCCCGTGCCGGGGGGGGGGGGGGGGGGTTGCTTTAGTTAAGGGGGAGGGATGGTTGTGACTAGGGGGCACCCTCATGGCACTTACCCTGGCAGACCTGGTGAGGTCGTGTAGCTTCTTCCTACATTGCTCTGCTGAGCGAGGGGTCTGCCCCACAGCACTGACGGCAGCAGCCATGTCACGCCAGGCCTGGCGTACCGCGCTGGCAGGTTGGCGATGCCCTCTCCGCGGGCGGATGATGCCCCTCCTCTGCTCCACGGCATCGAGCAGCGCCTCGACGTCAGCATCTACAAAGCGAGGAGCAGCACTCCTCGGCTCCGACATCCTGCCCGACAGATTCTGTGGTCGCCCGCGCCTTTTTACGGCGTCGGGCGGCATCACGTGGGCATGATCGTGTCGTCGTCGCGTTCCGTCGTCATCACGCATGTAATTGACGCGGCCGCGCTACTAGCCCATTTCCAGGAAGTGAATCCGTCGGGAAATGAAGCCTTCGCGACCGTCGTAAAACTCTCCCGATTTTTACGACGGTTTTACGACTTTCCGCGGGTGCGGAGAATTTCGCCCTAAGTGTTGACATAGGCGCAGAATTCATGGGGCAGGATTCTCATCTTGCCGCACCAGTTTTCTGGTGGGGTGCAGTGTTCCCCCGGCAGCGGCGGGATTCTCCACCTCCCCAGATGGCCAATGGGGTTTCCCATTGTGGGCAGCTCCACGCCATTGTGAAAACCACAGGCGTGGGTGCGCTGCCGGTGCAACGGAGAATCCCAACAGCGGAGAATCCAGCCCATGGACTTTCATGACAGCAAAACATTTTTAAAAATAAATTTAGAGTACCCAATTATTTTTTTTCCAATTAAGGGGCAATTTAGCATGGCCAATTCACCTACCCTGCACATCTTTGGGTTGTGGGGGTAAAACCCTTGCAAGCACGGGAAGAATGTGCAAACTCCACATGGATAGTGACCCAGGGCCGGGATCGTACCTGGGACCTCAGCGCCGTGAGGCAGCAGTGGTAACCATTTCCCTATGACAGCAAAACCGCCACTGAACCTTGATCGATTCAGCAACTGTGGAGGGGCCAGCACCAGCGACATGTGGAAGAGTCGGAGGCTGACAAGCTGCAGCCAGATATACACACTTCACTCCCCACACACATCACCCAGCCAATAAGGGGGCAATGGTTGCACTGGAGCACGCCCATCCCGCTGATGGGTCGGCTGAGGCCAAAGGGCACCTCGGGGGTTGGCCTGGGGGGGCACCTATATGACCAGTGGCTCTAAGTTCACAGTCGTCTGTTAGCGGTGTGCGCAGCTGCATGCCTGCCTTGGCCACCGCCCACTACTCTCCCTGGCCCTGGCAGAAGCCCCTTGGCCAGCGGCATAACTGTTAGCAAACTGTGGAAATGTTGGACATTTTCCCTACCCCCTCTCTCTCCCTCAGCAGCCACGACGCCAGTTTCATGATTTTTAAAAGCACAAGTGAACCTCACCATCGGGAACTCGGCCCATCGGAGGGGATGGGACAATTGGGCGCGGCCGTTTTGGCGCGGCCGTTTGGACGCAGCCGTTTGGGCGCCATGGGACAATTGGGCGCAGCCAATTTGGCGCGGCCGTTTGGGCGCAGACGACAGAAATTCTTGTATTCAGAAAACTATTGTATTTGTTGTTGAAACATTCAATTTACTATTTTGAACTGTCAGTTGTGTCAATTTCAGCGGCCGGCTCACTTTGATCCGGAGAGGGAAGCTGCTCTCACTGAAGCAATCAGCCGGCCGCTGAAATTGACACTGCCCACTGCTCTCTCCCTCCAATCCAACTTTTAAGTTTTAATGTTTCTGATTGGAGGGCGAGAGCAGCCGGCAGTGTCAATTTCAGCGGCCGGCTGATTGCTTCAGTGAGAGAGCAGCTTCCCTCTCTGGATCAAAGTGAGCCGTCCGCTGAAATTGACACTGCCGGCTGCTCTCTCCCTCCAATCAGAAACATTAAAACTTAAAAGTTGGATTGGAGGGAGAGAGCAGCCGGCAGTGTCAATTTCAGCGGCCGGCTCACTTTGATCCGGAGAGGGAAGCTGCTCTCTCACTGAAACAATCAGCCGGCCGCTGAAATTGACACTGCCGAGGGGGGGGGGCGGGGGTTGGGGGGGAGAAGAGGGGGGGCGGGTGTGGGGGGGGAGAAGAGGGGGGGTGGGTGTTGGGGGGAGAGAAGAGGGGGGGGCGGGTGCTGGGGGGAGAAGAGGGGGGCGGGTGTTGGGGGGGAGAGGAGGGGGGCGGGTGTTGGGGAGGGAGAGGAGGGGGGGCGGGTGTTGGGGGGGAGCGGGTGTGGGGGAGACCCCCCTGGGGGTGTGGGGGAGACCCCCCTGGGGGTGTGGGGGAGAGAGGGTGGACCTGCGGGTGTTGGGGGAAGAGAGGAGGGCCCTGCGGGTGTTGGGGGAGAGAGGGGGGCCCTGCGGGTGTTGGGGGATGGGGGAGGAGAGGGGGGGGAGGGGGAGAGGGGGGGAGGGGGCGAGCCGGAGGGTGTGGGGAGTTGGCGAGCCGGAGGGTGTGGGGAGGGGGCGAGCCGGAGGATGTGGGGGGAGAGGGGGCGAGCCGGAGGGTGTTGGGGGGAGAGGGGGCGAGTCGAAGGGTGTGGGGGAGAGGGGTCTTGTTGGAGGATGTGGGGGGAGAGGGGGCAAGCCGGAGGAAAAAAAAAGAAATTGACACTGCCGGCTGCTCTCTCCCTCCAATCAGAAACATTAAAACTTAAAAGTTGGATTGGAGGGAGAGAGCAGCCGGCAGTGTCAATTTCAGCGGCCGGCTGATTTCAGTGAGAGCAGCTTCCCTCTCCGGATCAAAGTGAGCCGGCCGCTGAAATTTTAATTGGATCCACGATGGGGGTTTTAAATTTATTTAAAAATCTATGCTAGCGCTTCCCATTGTGAGTCTACGGGGGTCTGACCTCTCCCCCCCGCCCCCCCGTAGACTCACAATGGGAAGCGCATGCATAGTTTTTTAAATAAGTTTAAAACCCCCATCATGGATATCCGCGGCTCGGATACAACGCGGGTGGCTGTCTTGGACCCCAACACCCGCGTTATAAAGGGGGACTACTGTATCATGTATGAGTAAGAACACTGGTTTTTAAACAAAATGTAACAAAGTTTGTGCGACTACTAAATTTGATGAACACACCTCCCTCATGTTGACGCCAAAACGTCCGGCGCCAAAACAGCCGGCGCCAAAACGGTTGGCGCCAAAACGGCCGCGCCAAAACGGCCGCGCCCAAATGGCTGCGCCAAAACGTACCTAACCCCCATCGGAAGTGGAACATCGGAGAGGCCCCGAAGAATACTGGGTCGGGCCTGAGAATGACAAGCAAATGGTGTTCACTGTACATGTGTTCTGGATCGCATTGACGCCGCTTTAGAGGTGATTGAAGATTACGATTTGGTGTCAAAACAGCGTCCGCCATGATTTTGGCGTCGGAACCAATGCTCCGCCCCCAATCGCTTTTTGCGATTTTGGCATCAGCCAACGGAGAATCCCGTCCAAGATCTTTTCTTACTACTGCCCTTATGTCAGTCTTTATTATCAGTGCAACTGTTCTTCCTTATCCATTCTGCCCCTCTTTTCAAAATGTTCTGTGCACTGGAATATTTATTTCCCGACCTTGGTCTACTTGCAACCAAAGCCAGAGTTTTCCAGTCCGATCAATGGCAGACATCTCACAAGCAGGATGGAAAGTTGAAGAGCTGTTGATTTTAGCAGCTCTCAAATTTCCCATTGTGCCTGAGATTAGGCCCACTGGCGGACGCACCGGGAAATCCCACTCCCAAGTCTCCGTCACGGTGATTATTTTTTAAGAAATATTTTTATTCAAGTAAGGATATGCATGACAAGATTTTTTTTTCTCTTATTTCCATTAAACCTTTCCCTTCCCTTCCTCTCTCTTATCCCATCACCCCTACCCCCTTCCTTTACCCACTGGCAACAAGTAGATATGTCACTAGGGACCAGAACAACTCCCATCTCATCCAGAATTCCCCCTCTGAGCCACGAAGGGCAAACTTAACTTTCTCAAGTTGAAGGAATTCCACAAGATTCCCTAACCATGTTGATATTTTTGGTGGATTTTCTGATTTCCAAACAAATAAAATTCGCCTCCGGGCGATCAATGTGGTAAAGGCCACCACATTGTCTCTTTTCCCTTCTATTAATCCTGGTATTTCCAGCACTCCAAAAATTGCCTCAAGAGGTCCCACAAATATTTCCACCTCCACAATTTTTGATAATGTTTGAAACACCGAGATCTAAAACCCCACTAATTGTGGACATGACCAGAACATGTGGACAAGGTTAGCTGGTCCCTCCTTTTCACCTCTCACATTTATCTTCTTTTCCAAAGATAAGTATTGGCCTGTAGCGGTAGAGGTAGTCTAGTTTCGTAGTGTTTATGCATGAGTAGCGATTAATTGTGTATATAATAAATGTGTTTTGATTTGAACCTTACTAACTGGTGTACTAAGTCATTGATCAGCACTTGAACTTGAACCTCATGGTGGTATCATAATGATACCTGGCGACTCTAGAGCAAGGTAATAAAACAGAGCCAATTGAGTGTAAAGCACACTCACCAAAACGAGCAACAGCCTCCAGCATCTTGGACACAAATGCTCCCGCATCCGACCCCTCCACACCTTCGGGGAGGCCTACAATTCTCACGTTCTGTCTCCTGGACCTGTTTTCTAGGTCCTCCAGCCTCTCCTGCCACTTCTTGTGGAGGTCATCCTGCGCCTCCACCTTAAGGACCAATATGACCAACTCGTCCTCATGGTTGGATAACTTTTTCTCCATCTCCTTAATCGCTTTCCCTTGTGTCGCCTGAGTTGTGATCATTTGGTCTATTGATGCCTTCATTGCGGCCAGCATGTCCTTTTTAAATTTGTAAAGCAGTCCCTAAGGAACTCCTGTTGCTCCTGTGCCCACCGCGCCCATGCACCCTGGTCTATACCGGCCGCCATGCCGTGCCTCGGCGCCCGCTCCGCATGCTTCTGTATGCTGGGAATTAAACGCTTCACCCGGCCACTCCTGGTCCAGCTATCCAAACAACAGAGAGGGAATCCTTTTGGCAGTGTTTGCTTCACCAATCTGCACCAAAAAGACCCTAAAAACTCCTGAAAAAAGGTTCAAGAGTTCGTTCCAGACGGGAGCTGCCGAATGCGCTACCTACTCCTCCGTGGCCGCCACCGGAAGTGCCTTTATTGCTTCTGAGGGCCAGTCCCCTGACACAACAATCCCACCTACCTCCTGCAACACAACACGAGTATTTTTATATTTTAAATTATTTGTAAAATGAAACATACCACATATATATTAATAATTTATTTTGTTTTTTGCATCCCTAGTAGCCCGGCGGAGGATTCTTCTTCAGTGGAAGGATGCGAGGCCCCCAAGCGTGGAGGCCTGGATCAGTGATATGGCGGGGTTTATCAAATTGGAGAGGGTGAAATTTGCCCTGAGGGGATCAGTACAGGGGTTTTTCAGGCGGTGGCAGCCTTTCCTAGATTTCCTGGCAGAACGATAGGGAAAAAGGCCAGCAGCAGCAGCAGCCCGGGGAGGGGGGTCGTTTCTGTGGGTTGGGTTGAAGGGACGTGTATATGTGTTCTTTGTTTATGACGGCTGTTAATCTATTTCTTCTTTTTTGTATTTACCGGGGGTGGGGGGGTTTGTTCTCTTTTGTTTTATCAGTTGTTAATATTTTCTGTTATTGATATTTTGTAAAAATCTGAATAAAAATTATTTTAAAAAAAAACATTATTTTGTTTTATTTGTTGTGAAATATGGATTGTTGAATTGAAATGAGCTGAATGGCTTCCTCATTTGTAATTCTCGTGATCTTGTTGTAGATAGGCCTGAGGACCACAACTTGTTAGCTCTATGTCAACGGAGTTCGACTTGAAAGTGATGATTCAAAGGATGGGCTGCAGAGCAATTTTAGTACATTATGATTAGGAAGTTTCTGAGGCGGGAAAATATCTGCGGGAATCTGCCCCAACTTATATTGCAAATTTGTAAAGAGAGTATGCCACAGAAAAGCTCCCAAGTTCCTAAGTGTATGCAGAACTCAACATAGCCAGAGATGTTGAGAATGTACTCACAAATTCAGATTTATATAGATTTTCTTTGAAATGTTAGGGAAGATATCAAAATTCCCAAAGGTTTTTGTTCATTTTTAATTGCTGGAAAATTTGCAACCAACAGTCGAACAGGTTTACGTAGGAGTTCCCGATGCAATTTGAGAAATGACAGCCAGCTTTGTAGTAAAATAAACACAACTTCAACTGCTGTCATTTAAATAAATATCTCAGTATTTATTCAGTTTGCTTTCCAATAGTTATTAATTTGAAATCCAGCTCCCAAAATAACAGAAGCAATGAAATGCGTACAACATAGAACATGATGATCAGTTCAGTCTGGCAGTGAGCCTTCCCCTTCAGTATTATCAATGACCAGTGACCCGATTGATTCTCAGCTGTGCCAATAGCCACTTTACACAGAGTTTAATTCATCCTCTTGTTGCACACCCCAGGCTCTCCAGTTTAGCGATCTGTGTTTATAAAGTGCTTTCATAGAATCATAGAATTTACAGTGCAGAAGGAGTCCATTCGGCCCATTAAGCCTGCACCGGCTCTTGGAAAGAGCACCCTACTTAAGCTCACGCCTCCACCCTATTCCCGTAACCCAATGTGGTAAACCACTGTTATACCTGCATTAGGTGATGTAAGGTAGGACCTGTACTACAGGTTCGCCAGTAGTCCCTGCCTGCTGGCTCCGCCCAGTAGGCGGAGTATAAATATGTGTGTCCTCATTCAGCAGCCATTTAGCCAGCTGCTGTGGGAGGCCACACATCTTAGAGCAATAAAGCCTCAGTTGTACCCAACTCTAGTCTTTGTATAATTGATCGTGCATCACTTAATAACCCCACCTAACCTTTTTGGACACTAAGGCCAATTTATGATGGCCAATCCACCTAACCTGCGCATCTTTGGACTGTAGGAAGAAACCGGAGCACCTGGAGGAAACCCACGCAGGAGAACGTGCATACACCGCACAGTGACCAAAGCCGGGAATCGAACCTGGAACCCTGGACCTGTGAAGCAACTGTACTACAGTGCTGCCCTGACCACAAGACATCACAAGGGGACATTTGACAATGAATCATTTTGGAAGCGTTGGAACTGTTGTAATGTACAGCCAATTTATGAGCTGCAAGGTCCCACGAACAGCAATAAGATAAATGACCCGATAATTTACTTTGCTGTTATTGTCTGAAGGATAAATATTGGCCAAGCTATTCAGAAAACGCCCCTTGACTTCATGAATAGTAAAAGAATATTTTACATCTTCCTGAGATGGCAAGAGGCCTTCACTTTAATGTCGCATCCAGGACTACCGTCTATTGTTATAAATTATGTACTTTAGCCAATTGAAACACTTCGGTTTTCTGAATCATGGATAAGAGTGTTACTACTGAGCCAAAGTAGACAGATAATTACATACTTCTTAAAAGAAATGGCAGCAGAATCAATTTCCATTTAAATTCACACATGTAACTGAAACCAGTTAGTTTCTGCCTCGACCATCATCCTCATGGATTTTGCTTCCCACTTGCCTACATCACACTATTGTGTGTCTTCAGACAGCTCTAATGCATCTTGTTGTACTCACTCAAACTTGCAAGTATGACTGTTCCTCCTGCAACTGAACTTCTCCAGCACTAGGTATGAGCAACTTTAAAGGAGAAAACGTAGTGATAAAGGAATGTGCTGTCTTTTACCTAGCTATCTTATAGAATAGAACAGTACAGCACAGAACAGGCCCTTCGGCCCTCGATGTTGTGCCGAGCAATGATCACCCTACGCAAACCCACGTATCCACCCTATACCCGTAACCCAACAACCCCCCCCATTCCTATTCTGATTATATTGCTTCCAAGTGCAGACTCTCTTTAAGACTCCATCAAGACACACAATCTGTGTTAAGCAGTGTGAGTTTACACAATGGTACAGGGTTAACAAGGTGAATTATTGCTTCCAGATCTTCCTTCACAACAAGGCACATTTTCTTTCATTCAGAAAATGGCATGGGGGATAATCATAGCTATTTTAGTCTTATAGGGTGTGCCTGGGCAAATCCACTTCCCCGTACTTTGGCCAACTTTGCGAGATTATTAAATTGCTTTTTGTACTACGTGGCAGTTTGTGCACTAACCGAGGTTATCCTCCACAAATGTCATCATTCCGTTCCTTCAGCATGTTCTATTTCTTACACTTCTAAACTCTCTTTCTCTCTTTACAAGAGAAGAGAGCAGAAAACCCTCAACTTCAGAAATACAAATTAAATTTAAAACTTAAATCTATGGGTGGGCAAAGGCAGGGTATCAGGGCAGGACCTCCATTGATAGTCACCTTGGAGGATAAAGCTTTCGGGCTGGATTCTTCCACCCTGCCCGCCGCAAAAATGCCACGGGCGCGACATCGACAATGGAAAAGTCCATTGACCTCGGGCGGGATTCTCTGGTCTCCATGCGAACGCGGCCAGAGAATCCCACCCATAGCTTTAAGTTTTACATTTTATTTGTGATTCTGAAGTTGAGTGTTCAGCAGAATTCAGGCATGAAGGGAGATGGCAGAGAGCAGGTCCAAAACTAAAGAACAGAAAAGTCTCAAAACGAGGGAGAGGGACAGTTCCAAGAGGACCTGCTCGTCAAAGGCAAAGAATAGGAATCTGGGGAAAGGTCCGGTTCAGTGAGGCTAAGAGTGAGGAATAGAGAGTGAAGCTCCAAGTTAAAAGACATGGCTGCACTGTGCAGACCTGGGCTTGCAAGAAGGTAGAGATGAAAGGAGATGCAAAGGTTGGTGGCTCCTTACTATGGGCCTATGAAACAATGGTGTTCTGCTGGCATGGCTGAGTATCTGAGAAATTGTGTGGAAGGTGAAGGTTGAATCCACTTGATAATCCAGGATAGAGAAATATGAGAAGAAGAGATTGAAACCCTGGAGGTAAATCAATCCTTGTGAAGACATAAAAGAGAAAGCATGATTTGAGAGAAGATTCCAACGCATGCTCTTAAAGAGCAGGATTTGGGAAACTTGTGTGAAAGACCGGTTGGCTCACAATGTGACAAGTGTCTGGAGGAAGATCAAGAGAAAGCCATTGAAATTGTTTTGGGTGGTATCCAGTTGGTTTCAGAGTTTGGGGTGTCTGACCACATTTCACGTATTGGTTTGCATGGACTGTGTACTTACTGTGAACAATAGAGTATAAAATGGATTTTTAACTTGTTCTATCCTCATAAAGTTGTATATATGTGGAAAGGTATCGTTAAGGTGAAGGAGTAATGTAAATAGGTCATGTTTTCTTGTTTAGTGAATGTTTTATTCTTTTGTTAAAAATTTATCAGCTGACACCTGTGACTCTGTTCAGCAGCCACTCTCCACATATCTAAACAAAAACTAATAGCTAAGATTAGGGCAGCACGGTAGCATAGTGGTTAGCACAGTTGCTTCACAGCTCCAGAGTCCCAGGTCTGATTCCCGGCTTGGGTCACTGTCTGTGTGGAGTTTGCACGTTCTCCCCGTGTCTGCGTGGGTTTCCTCTGAGTGCTCCGGTTTCCTCCCACAGTCCAAAGATGTGCAGGTTAGGTGGATTGGCCATGCTAAATTTCCCTTTGTGGGGTGGGGTTACTGGGTTACGGGCATAGGGTGGAGGTGTGGGCTTGGGTAGGGTGATCTTTCCAAGGGCCGGTGCAGACTCAATGGGCTGAATGGCCTCCTTCTGCACTGTAAATTCTAAGAATTTCTATGAAGATCTATCAAACTGGGTTCCACTCTGGGACCTGACTTGTCCAGATGTAACATTAGCTGGGATCGTAATACAGAGAGTAATTAACACATTGCATGGTTAAATTGGCATTTCGATTTGAAATGGCAAGACTTAACTTACTGTGGCAAATCTAATTTGTGTCTCGCACACATATTCAGCAATTTTCATGACGTTCAGTGCATTTCTATAATGAGTGGGCAACAAAATGGCATTTTCCTGAAGCTAGTGTCAGCGCAGTGTGACGGGCACAGAAATGTTTGGATATTCATGTTTAACCATGCAGCTATCCCTCAGTATCAGTAGTTGTAAAATCTATGTATAAATAACTGCGAGCATCATTAGCCTCACTGTTATTCTGAGAATAATCTTTGGTCCATTCTGTCCTCTGAGCACATGCAAACTAGCATTCCAGTTTCAAAGTAGCATGGTTACTATTTTTGGAATCATGGGAGAAGTTGGATCCTAATTATGTCACATGCATTTAACTTCACAGATTTAGATTGTGTTTCTTTAGGCAAATATTCATGCATTTTAAATAAAAAGTATTGGAACTAATCTGGAATAGAGCCATGAATCATCACTGTACCTGCGAATGTGAATTCTAAAGGTAGGCACGCAGAGTGTGAAGGGCGTTGTGGAATATGAATGTTGCTTTACATATTTATCTATTTTTAAACAGCTGGTGGAAATGATTGGATTTATGTTACATTTGTATAATAATTTTACCAAAGACAAAACTCTGTGAGCAAGGCAGCTGTGAAAATATAATATTATATAAAATGTTACTTCAGGGAATGTGATTTGTCTTGATAATTCCATCAGGCTCTTAATTGCAGATTCTGCTTTCTGGGCAAATTTTAAGTGATGTATGTTTCTATATATATTATCTGTAAATCTTTAGAGAGCAAGAGAGCAATGGGACAGTATGGTTGATGTCTTGATAAGACAGAATAAAGAGTACAACATTAATGTTAATATCCAACATAAGTTGGTGAACTAAACTAAGAATTCAGGAAATATGAAATGATTGCTTAAGGCTGTATAACAACAAAGCAGTTGGAACTAAATATTTAATGATATCGTCTTGCTTGTGGAAAGAATATGTTGAAGGCTGTATATTTTTGACATGGAACCCAATCTTCTTGCCAAAAGTATGGCACTCATGACTTTTTTCTACTATTGTTGTTGCTGCTGATTATAAAGAACTTATAAGCATATTGGTGATGCATACATTGTCAATAAATGTGAAGTTATTATTCAGAAGAGAATCAGAAGAATAGGTCTCTATCTCCCTTACGTCTTTCTTTTTCAACTCTGCCAGAATGTCATTAGTAATTTGATAATAACGTGTGAAATCTTACCACCCACTGAGTTTTAAGCCTGTTTCCTCGAATGTATTCCTGAACTTCCTCTCAGGGTTGTACATTTTCAATCATATAACTAGATGATCTCCCATGATAATTTCAAATGGGACTCAAGACGTGGTCTTCAGAAGATGATTGGGGGTAGGAGGTAATTGGATTTGGGCACGCCAGCATCACACAGTCTCCATTTAAAAGTGACACATTCTGTTTTTGTTTTCTTCAATATATAATGCTGTGATTTACAGTTAACTGACACCAAATACAACAATTTGGGAAGGAGAGTTCGTTACAGCATAGAAATTTCTCGGAAGTATAGACTGAGGAGCTAGGAGAAGGGAAATTGAGGTCTACAATGATTCCACCCTGCCTTCCTGCTTTACCCTTGGTGCTGGTGGTAGTGGTGGGGCTGTGGGTCGGACCTGCTTTCCGGCAGTGAATTCCAAGAGGAAGAGACACCACAGGTGTGTCGGTGCAATTATAACCTGACAAGTTCCCAGCTACAATTTCCATTTTAAGTTTAAAACAAGAGTCATTAATGGGAAGAAATTGACCCAAAGGTGATAATAAAAAATGTGACAACAGGAAATAAGGCTTTGTGTTGAGGAGGTTCATTCAAGAAAGAAGAGAGAGCACAAAATATTAGCTTTTTTAATGAAAACAGGTCTATTGGAATCAAAGAAAGAAGAGCAGCCACAAAACTAAACTTTATAAATCTATTTGATTGTGATTTACAATTCTATTGAAATCATTTTTTAGAAATACAGAATACTTTTTTAATTATGCTGTCGCTGAATGGCTGCATGGCATACTGAAGAGGGAGGGCAAACAGACAGATGTCGTGGTACTCATTGGTACCAATGATATCGGCAGAAAAAAGGATAAGGTCCTGCAAGCAGAATTTAGGGAACTAGAAAGTAGATTAAAAACGGGACCCAGAAGGTTACAAGCTCTGGATTACCTCCGGTGCCACGTGCTAATGAGGTCATGGCCATTATGGGGGGGGGGGGGGGGGGGAGGGGGCTGTAAAATTCTTCAGGTGGCCTACCTGCCACCTACTCACCCTGACCTGTCAGAGATTTTACAGGGGTGCGCGAGGCCTAGGACAGGCAGCCTGCTGACGCCAGTTGAGGTGCATTAGTGCTCAATTATTATGGTCCCAGCAGCGCTACCAGTAGCAATGGCCATGCTGAAACTGCAGAGCTTCCAGCCCTTCAAATTGTTCGGCAGCTCTCTGAGGCAGGACTTCCTCCTGGCCAAGGGAAAGGAAGTACTCCTTCCAGCTAATTAGTAGTCCCTGAAGTGTCAAAAGACTGCAGGGCAGTTGGCATCAGAAGGGATGCTTTCCCTGCCAATTTGGGAAACAACGTCATCTAAAAACTCCTACCCATGATCACTTACACTCAGGCTTGCAGCCTCCATCTCAGAGACTAACATTGAGCACGCATTAGAGGATATTTTAGAAGCACAAACCGGGTACAAGTGTTCTGCAGCCAGGGCAAGGGAGAAGGGTAGCACAGACACTAGCTCACCAGAGGGTGAGGTCACATATGAGTTATGCTGCAGAGGATTCAGCTGAGAACTTCGATGGGAACGACTAAGCAGAGCATTGAGGCATATACACAATGAAATGCTTGGTGCACTTGGCAGGCTGTCATGAAGCCTGCAATAGCAAGTAGCATTCCAGAAACAACGGTGAAGGGATTTTGCACAGAGCATAGAGCTGAACCTTACCATTAGGGAAGTAGTGGCGAACTCCATTAGCACACTTATAGGCCCAATATTGATACAGAAAGTGATGAACGATGTCTCAGCTTCCACTCCAGCACAAACAGGACCCTCCGAAGATCTGTTTACTGTGAAACTCAGACTAGACAATGCCAGCTTGCTGCCTCACAAGCTCAGATTGCTGTCAAGCAAATTCAGCTGCCATTATGACCGTGGTCACAAAGGCCACAGGATCCCAGCACCTATCCTCACACAGGTTACCAGTGTTTCTGAGGTACTGCCCCAGGGGAGTGTCAATGGCTCCATGGAGCATAATCGCAATGCCCTCTCTCAGGATCACAGCACCTATCCAGTGCAATCAGTTTCCATGCTGTTCAGTTAGCTGCGACAATGGTACGTTCCAAATCTGGGCCTTCCAAACCCAGTGCTGTTGCTGAGAATCCCACAAAGCCATCAGCAGTCTCCTCCATTAAAGTCAGCAGCCTTCCATCAATCATGCTGCAGACACTGGGATGGCATTGCATGAAAGTACTAGGTCAAGCAAAGGCACCTGCAGAGATGGGCAATAAGAAAACTTACAAGAATATTAGTTGACATTTGTATGCAATATGGCATGGTTTGATTTATAAATTTGGTTTGAATTTTTTATTTTGAATTAAGGTATGGGGTGGAATTGTAGGTGAATGAGGAATTGGGGTTGTGTTTACTGGTACCTCAATGGGATGAGTCAGTCACAGTTAGCCCAGTCAGAGTAGGGTGATGTTATTTGCCTCCTCCATTCTTCTCCTTCTCCTCTTCCTTCTCCTCCTCCCCTTGCTCCTCAGCTACTCGCTGCATAGCTGGTGGCAAGGCTATGCCCTCATGATGGTGAGGTAATGCTGCATGCAAACTTTGACTTCCACCCTGTCAACCAAGGGTTCCTTTCACAGCGTCGAAGCAGAGGAAGCATTGTTTCAACATGCTAGTGATCTGCTCTATCACAGTTAATGGCTTTCATTGTATGCTTATTGCCTATCTCTGTATGAATTCAGCACCATGGGCTGAGCCATGTCATCAAAGCATAACCCTCATTACCCAGTAGCCATCCTCCAGTTTGCTCTGGTAGCTCAATGCTGATGATACAGTAGATTGCCACAGAGTAAAGGCATCATGAGAGTTGCCAGGGTATTGGTTGTGATACATCTCAGAGTTGACAGGGGTCACCCGCAAAATGGCATGTGTGCATTCAATAGCACCCTGCATCATGGGGTAGCCTGGTGAATCTGCATGCTCACTCTGCTTGCTTCCCTCTGCCAAGCGGTGCATCACCTTCAATGATCACAATACCATCCTCACCGCACCCTGAAGCTACAATTGTTGCCAAGCTAAGTGGCAGATTTCAATGAGGCTGCTCCAACTGAAGCACAGATATGGGACACACTGTTTCTGTTGCTCCCTGACCATCCTAAGTGGACGTGCCCTCCTGCTGAGAGTCCTTCTCTCTGTTCTTTCACCTCCCTCTTCCAGCTGCTTGACCTGCTTTGTGTTGTCCTTATTTAGTCTTATGATGTAGTCCATGGGGAATACATACAACAGCATCCTTAACTGAGAACAAGTGGTTTATGCATTGAAGTCTAGACCAAGTCCATCAGCGTGTGTCACAGCACTTCTTGTAAATTTTGACAAATGCAATGGCTTAAGCTTTCCTATGTTCAAATGTGTTCAGCTACATGTGTTTAGGATATGGTGTTAGTGGAGCTTTCAACTCCAAAATTGAAGTGTTGATATCATATCAGCATTACAAACTGAGTGACATCACAAGCTGCCTACTGTGCATAACTACAGTGGATTCTCCCTGCACTCTGCTAACCCTCTGACCAGAATGGCATCCGGTGCAGATCAGAGGGATGGATTTCATTTTGGAGCCAGAACTGCACTCCTGGTGCCAAAATACGCTGAGTGGTAAGGAGTAGAATTCTGCGGCTTTAATTTCCCGTGAAGGATTAGGACCTTATGCTAACATAGCCTTACATTCCAGTTCACTATATTTAGTTTGTGCAATGCTGTAGGTTGTGTTCATCATATTGTTGAAAGAAAATTTAGTGTCACCAAAATGAAATAAATTTATAAACAATTGTAAACCATTCAGCAAAAGGACCTTCTCATCACTTTATCCATGTTAACTTTCTTTACTGCTTGCTGAATTAACGTGTTACTATTATACCTTTGACATTCCTTGTTAATGACTACAGTGTGACTCATGCCTAGTTCATTGGGAAGTTAATCATGGAGCATTGATGCAGTTTAGTAAAGCAGCGATGCGTTTTAAGGCCAATTTTGAGACCAATATACGATAATGGTTGTTCGTTTGACATATGGTTAATCATTTATTTAGAAGATAGCAAATTTAGTAATCATCAGGTTGTCAGTGATTTTGTATGACTGTGAATATATATTTCATACATGTGTTTGAATAATAAATTACAATATAGTACAGAAGTGTAACTAGCCCAGCACTGGTCCAACTTAACCCTGATTAGCTTATTAATGTAAACTAAGCCCATTTTTATCACTAGATATCACTTTTATACTGAAAAACAGTGGAGAATATATAGGAACAGATTCCTGTTCTTTTTAACACTTCACGTGCACCAGTTCTGATCCTGTAACAGTATTTAAAAAGGGACAACAAAAGTCCAACATATGTCTATGGACAGCAGAAATTGACACCAATTTACCACTATTTTCTCTACACAACCCTGGGCAAAATTTAAAACAAAACTCTGAAAATCCCCATCTGAAATAACAACAGAAAATTCTAGAATTACTCAGCAGGTCTGGCCGCATCGGCAGAGAGGGAAACAAAGTTCAGGTGCGGGATTCTCCGTCCCGCCAGCCCCGCCGCCAAGTTTCCATCGCAGTAGACCACCGTCGGCAGAGGGATTCTCTATTCCCACAGCCTGCCAATGGGGTTTCCCATTATGGCCATCCCACACAGTCAGGAAACCAGTGGGTGCACTGCTGGTGAAGTGGAGGACCCCACCGTCGGAGAATCCCGCAGAATGTTTCAGATCAATGCCATTTCAGTTGAACTCTTGGGCAGAATAATCCAGGGAATTATAGACCTGTGAGGTTGACGTCAGTGGTAGGCAAACTGTTGGAGAAGATACTTAGGGATAGAATCTATTCACATCTGGAAGAAAATAGACTTATCAGTGATAGGCAGCATGGTTTTGTGCAGGGAAGGTCATGTCTTACAAACCTAATAGAATTCTTTGAGGAAGTAACAAAGTTAATTGATGAGGGAAGGGATGTAGATGTCATATACATGGACTTTAGTAAGGCTTTTGATAAAGTTTCCCATGGCAGGTTGATAGAAAAAGTGAAGGTGTACTAGCTAGCTGGATAAAGAACTGGCTGGGCAACAGGAGAGAGAGAGTAGTGGTGGAAGGGAGTGTCTCAAAATGGAGAAGGGTGACTAGTGGTGTTCCACAGGGATCCGTGCTCGGACCACTGTTGTTTGTGATCTACGTAAATGACCTGGAGGAAGGTATAGGTGGTCTGATTAGCAAGTTTGCAGATGACACTAAGATTGGTGGAGTTGCAGATAGCGAGGAGGGCTGTCGGAGAATACAGCAAAATATAGATAGATTGGAGAGTTGAGCAGAGAAATGGCAGATGGAGTTCAATCCAGGCAAATGCGAGGTGATGCATTTTGGAAGATCAAATTCAAGAGCGGACTATATGGTCAATGGAAGAGTCCTGGGGAAAATGGATGTACAGAGAGATCTGGGAGTTCAGGTCCATTGTACCCTGAAGGTGGCAACGCAGGTTGATAGAGTGGTCAAGAAGGCATACAGCATGCTTGCCTTCATCGGACGGGGTATTGGGTACAAGAGTCGGCAGGTCATGTTACAGTTTATCGGACTTTGGTTAGGCCACATTTGGAATACTGCGTGCAGTTCTGATCGCCACATTACCAGAAGGATGTGGATGCTTTAGAGAGTTTGCAGAGGAGGTTCACCAGGATGTTGCCTGGTATGGAGGGTGCTAGCTATGAAGAAAGGTTGAGTAGATTAGGATTGTTTTCGTTGGAAAGACGGAGGTTGAGGGGGACCTGATTGAGGTCTACAAAATTATGAGAGGTATGGACAGGGTAGATAGCAATAAGCTTTTTCCAAGATTGTGGGTGTCAATTACAAGGGGTCACGATTTCAAAGTGAGAGGGGGAAAGTGTAAAGGAGATGTGCGTAGAAAGTTTTTTACGCAGAGGGTGGTGGGTGCCTGGAACGTTTTGCCAGCGGTGATGGTAGGGGCGGGCACGATAGCATCATTTAAGATGCATCTAGACAGATATATGAACGGGCGGGGAACAGAGGGATGTAGACCTTGGAAAATAGGAGACAGGTTTAGATAAAGGATCTGGGTCGGCGCAGGCTGGGAGGGCCGAAGGGCCTGTTCCTGTGCTGTAATTTTTTTTGTTCTTGTTCTTTGAATGCACCCAGAATGAACCAAGAAAGAACCTAATGCATAAAGGTGGGAGCCAGACTCATTTACTTGGCACTGGTGGTGGTGTTTGAGTTCCCACTGAACTAATTGGTACATCTAGTTATTGCCTCCCTTTTCAGACTCTTTTCTATTGTACTTACTGTTTTTTCATGGAATGTGAGCTTTGCTGGCTGTAGGCCTGAATGATTGCCCATTTCTAATTGCCCCTAAGAAACTGATGATGGAGTGCAGGTAAACCCGCACTGCTGTTCGGGAGCGAGTTCCAGGATTTTGATAGTGACAGTGAAGGAGCCGTGATATATTTCCAAGTCAGGATGGTGTGCAGCTTGGAGGTGAGGTGGAGGTGCAGGCTTTCGCTTTCGCTTCTCGGTGGTGGAAGTTGCGGGTTTGACAGGTGCCGTCAAAGAAACCTCGGTGAGTTGCTGCAATGCATCTGGCAGATGAAACATACTGCTGCCACTGTGCATTGGTTGAAGAGGGAGTGAACGTTTGAGGTGGTGGGTGGGGTGCTAAACAAGCGGGCTGCTTCGTCCTGGATGATGTTGAGCTTCTTGAGTGTTGTTGGAGCTGCAGTCACCTAGGCAAGAGGAGAGTATTCCATCAAACTCCTGACTTGTGCCTTGTAGACAGGTTCTGAGCAGCACGGTAGCACAGTGGTTAGCACAGTTGCTGCAGAGCTCCAAGGTCCCAGGTTCGATTCTGCGCTTGGGTCACTATCTGTGTGGAATTTGCATGTTCTCCCCGTGTCTGCGTGGGTTTCCTCCCGGTGCTCCGGTTTCCTTCCACAGTCCAAAGATGTGCAGATTAGGTGGATTGGCCATGCTAAATTGCCCTTAGTGTCCAAAAAACAAGGTTGGGTTACGGGGATAGGATGAAGGAGTGGGCATAGGTAGGGTGCTCTTACCAAGGGATGGTGCAGACTCGATGGGCCAAATGGCCTTCTTCTACGCTGTAAATTCTATAGGTTGGACATAGGACATAGTTCCCTGAGGAACTCCTGCAGTGATGTCTGGAAACTAAGATGATTGACCTCCAATAGCAAAAACTAGCTACCTTCATGCTAAGTATAACTCCAATCAATGAAGAGTTTCTTTGTCATTCCAATGGCTTCAGTTTTGCTTGGGCTCCTTGATGCCACACCTGGTCAAATGCTGCTTGATGTCAAGTGCAAGAACTCTCACTTGGGTATCCATGTCCAGTATGGGCCATCTTAAATGTATTGGAACTTCTGCCAAGATTGTTGTCATTAAAATGCCTGACAGAACCATAACACCACATTTTAATTTGGGGACAGAGAAACCTGATATTGGGACATGAAGGACATCCATTCATAATCACCTTTTTTGAATAGTTGTGACTATCCAGGACAATTGGGTAATGTCAGATTTATGGAATGCCATGGAAAGAACTGTTTTTTCCTCTTAGCACTTGGGTCTTTATCAGCCTTTGTGCCAATGTATCTGTAAAACAAAAATTGCACTTAAAACCATCTCTGGCACTAACAGTTTACCAATGAGAATTCCTGTATCTAAGAACCAGAGAAGGGATAGCAAGCAGATCAAGCTGCAAGAGACGCAGGCACTCTTTAACCGACCTGCTTAAGTACCTGCATCTGCAGGAAAAGATGAACATGTCTTGCACACACACTCAGTTCTCAAAAGAACTGGGATGGTCAATCCAATGGCACCAAAGGTCAATGACTGACTAACTGTGATTCAGAACACTGCTTTAGAGATACTCCATTCATCAGTAAACATGCTTTGAGTGGCACTGCCAGAACAAAGGCAAGCCAGAGTGAGGAATAACTAATGTATCCTGATTGTCAGTGTCCATGAAGATGCCAATATCCATGCTCCAGCCGAAATGCCATTTATCTGGCAAAAGACCTTTAGGAAAAGAACTTCAACAAGTCTAGTCATGAGAGAAAAGATGGCTGAGAGTTGACATTTCCCATAAGGACACAGATGGGATAGGGTTTCCCCATCCAATAGTTAACTATAATTTTATATATGGCTCAAGCACTTTGCAGACTTTCTGTGCCATGGGATGGAAGTCAATAACTTTTCTTGCAACAAACTCGCGACCAGAGTGAATAACCTCATTGGGCACAACTATTCCCTTAACACTGCATACTCTCACCGTCTCCCAGGCTCGAAAAGAAACAGTCACCCCAGGAAACGTGGAAAATGTGCAGGCCTGCAGGTGAGAGTGAAACAACGCGGCCCCAAAGCCCCTCTGCCTAGCTTACTCCTAGCTAATGTCTAATCTCTAGAAAACAAGCTAGACGAACTTAAAGCCAGACTCACTTTTCAAAGAGAACTAAGGGGCTGCTGTCTGCTCTGCTTCATGGAGACATGGCTCACTCCTGCTTCACCGGACTGTGCCCTACAACCAGAGGGCTTCTCAATCCACTGAATGGACCATACGGCGGCCTCAGGCAAGGCTAGGGGAGGTGGGGTCTGCCTCCTAATCAACACCTCCTGATGCCTAGATGTAGCAACACTGGCGAGTTTCTGCTCCCCAGACCTGGAATACCTGACGTTAAATGCTGCCCCTTCTACCTTCCGCGGGAGTTCAGCTCCGTTATCCTGATGGCAGTTTATACCCCACCCCATGCAAACGTGAAAATCGCACTGGACGAAATATTCACCACCACAAATAGCCTTGAAACGAAACATCCCGAGGCCTTGTTCATTGTAATTGGGGACTTCAATCAGGCCAAGCTCAAGAGCATACTACCAAGTTACCCCCAACATGTCACCTTTTCCACCAGAGACCCAAACATGCTGGACCACTGCTACACAAATATCAAACATGCCTACTGCTCTATCGCCTGCCCACACTTTGGCAAATCTGACCACAAGGCTGTACTCCTGCTCCTGGCTTATGAGCTAAAACTGAAGCGGGAGAATCCGTCAAAGAAAGTTGTGCATTGTTGGTCTAAGGAATGGGATGATCTCCTACGGGACTGCTTAGAGTCAGTGGACTGGTCAGTATTTAAAAACTCTGCGACCAGCCTGAACAAGTACGTCACTACAGTAGCTGACTTCATTAGTAAGTGTGTAGAAGACTTTGTGCGAAAGAAGCAAATCCCTGTGTTTCCCAACCGGAAACCCTGGATGAACAGGGATATCCATTGCTTGTTGAAGTCTACGTCTGAGGCGTTCAAGTCAGGCGACCCTGACCTCTACAAGAAAGCCAGATATGATCTAAACAGATCCATCAAAGATGCCAAAAGACAGTACCGGACCAAGCTCGAGTCCCAGGCTAGCCACATGGATCCCCGCAGTCTATGGCAAGGTCTGCAAGACATAACAGGCTACAAGATGAAGGCATGTAAAATCACCGGCTCCAATGCGCCCCTCCCTGATGAGCTCAACACATTCTATGCCCGCTTTGAGCAAGAGGTCAGCAAGAGCAAGCCCTCTACCCCAGAAGCCACGGATGAACTTGTATCTGAGATCACCACTGCAGACGTCAGAGCAGCCTTCTCGAAGGTCAACCCACGGAAAACCACTGGCCCGGATGGGGTACCCGGACGAGCACTCAGGTCTTGCGCGGATCAGCTGGCGAGGGTATTCGCAGACATCTTCAACCTCTCTTTACAACAATCTGAGGTCCCTATCTGCTTCAAGAAGATGACCATCATCCCTGTACCAAAAAAAAGCCAAGCAGCGTGCCTTAATGACTATCGTCCAGTGGCTCTGACATCCATCATCATGAAGTGCTTCGAAAGGTTAGTCATGGCACGAATCAACTCCAGCCTCCCAGATCGCCTTGATCCACTACAGTTTGCCTACCGCTGCAACAGGTCCACAGCAGATGCCATCTCCATGGCCCTGCACTCTGCCCTGGAACAACTAGATAGCAAAGACACCTATGTCAGACTCCTATTTATCGACTACAGCTCAGCCTTCAACACCATCATTCTCACAAAACTCATCTCCAAACTCCGAGGCCTTGGCCTTGGCCCCTCCCTCTGTGACTGGATCCTGAACTTTCTAACCCACAGGCCACAATCAGTAAAGATAGGCAACAACACCTCCTCCACGATCATCCTCAACACTGGTGCCCCACAAGGCTGTGTCCTCAGCCTCCTACTATATTCCTTGTACACCTATGACTGTGTGGCCAAATTCCCCTCCAACTCGATTTTCAAGTTTGCTGATGACACCACCGTAGTGGGTTGGATCTCAAACAATGACGAGACAGAGTATAGGAATGAGATAGAGAATCTGGTGAACTGGTGCGACGACAATAATCTCTCCCTCAATGTCAACGAAACGAAGGAGATTATCATCAACTTCAGGAAGCGTAGTGGAGAACATGCTCCTGTCCACATCAATGGGAACGAAGTAGAAATGGTCGCGAGCTTCAAGTTTTTAGGCGTACAGATCACCAACAGCCTGTCTTGGTCCCCCCATGCCAACACTATAGTTAAGAAAGCCCACCAATGACTACTTTCTCAGAAGACTGAGGAAATTTGGCATGTCAGCTACGACCCTCACCAACTTCTACAGATGCACCATAGAAAGCATTCTTTCTGGTTGTATGACAGCTTGGTATGGAGCCTGCTCTACCCAAGACCGCAGGAAACTACAAAAGGTTGTGAATGTAGCCCAGTCCATCACGCACACCAGCCTCCCATCCATTGACTGTATCTATAATTCCCGCTGCCTCAGAAAGGCAGCCAGCATAATTAAGGACCCCCACGCACCCCAGACATACTCTCTTCCACCTCCTTTCATCAGGAAAAAGATACCAATGTTTGAGGTCACATACCAGCGGACTCAAGAACAGCTTCTTCCCTACTGCCATCAGACTTTTGAATGGACCTACTCCATATTAAGTTGATCTTTTCTCTACACTTTGCTATAACTGTAACATTATATTCTGTGGTCTCTCCTTCCTTCCCTATGTACGGTATGCATTGTCTGTATAGCATGTAAGAAACAATACTTCTCACTGTATACTAATACATGTGACAATAATAAATCAAATCAAATCAAATCAAAAATCAAAGCAATGCCATCAGAATTTTAGCCGTTATTAAGCAGGCGTAATGTATCTTTGGTTTTCTCCCCTGCATTTTGCCCTTAGCCTCTTGGCCCTTCTCAATTCAGTCCTAGAATTGTGTCAGATTATTGTGATATTTGCCTTTTTTGTAGTTTGCCACTCCTCCACCAGGGAGCACCCATGCCCAAATCTGCACTTAGAGACAAGTACAATGGTAGTAAAGTGGATAAATTGAGAAAATTGAATTCAGGTATCATTCCCCTTATTCATATCAGTTCAAAACCTGTTTTTAGCCATAGAGATATATATTATTTTTCCCTGTTGGAAAATGTAGTCTACTCTAGTTATGAAGAATTAAAATAAACAAAGTTTTTTGATTAAAACAAAAGCAAAATACTGCGAATGCAGGAAATCTGATAAAACAGAATGCTGGAAACACTCGGGAGATCAGGCAACATCTGTAGAGAGGGAAGCAGCGTTACCTTGCAGGTCATGACCTTTCATCAGAACCGGGGGTTTTGATTATCCATTCACCAGCGCAGAGGACATTACAATTTTATCTATTCATGAATAATAGTTTAAAGTTGGGCCCAGTTTAATTCACCTCCTTCACACTTTGAAATTCCCAAAGCTTTTATTGAGCTTATATCTCCCAATAATAAATGAATTTGAGTTTCAACTCAAAGCACTCCAATTTCAGATTGTCCTGCCAGGCTAAATTCAAGCGAATGCATTTCTATCTTTTGAGCACTTTATAGAATTTACACTGATAAGAATCAGTCTCATAGATCCACTCGACAAGGTTTGGGAGTAAAATGCACAGAAGCATCTGAAAAAATATCTGTCTACTGATATCTTGAAGCTAAACATGACATTCTTATAAAATTGATGAGGCCTGTGGACTGCATACATAAGGACACAAACTCTGGTCAAGGCTAAGGCAGTCGAGAAACACAGAATATGAAGTAGCTGCTTCCCTCAGTGGGAAATGAATTGTATCATTTCTTGGGATGGGAATGTGATGATAATGTTCTATCTGCTGGAGTGGAAACAAAAGCCTAGAGTACAAGTTGACGCAAAACCTTTTGTTTTAAAATCATGCGTGAAACATGGAATTAAGATTGGAAGTTAGTAGCACAGTAACTATTTGGTAGGGTTCTCTCTCTCTCTCTCCTGTTCTTTGGATTACTCAGGGCTGGACTTTGCATTCCCACACTGGCAGTTTTGAAGGCAGGCGGGTTGGGGTAGCACATAACATCAGCATTTGGCCTTGCCACCCCTCTGCCCACCTGCCCGCTCTCAACCTGTGTGGTAGTCACTATTGTTTGTATATATTGCATACACGAGATGTAATACGGTAAGGCGGAGTATAAATGTGTGTGCTCACCGAGCTGCAGCCATTTCGGCCGCAGCTGCAGGAGGCTACACATCTCTGCTTAATAAAGCCTCGATTACACTCTACTATCGTCTCGTCATAATTGATAGTGCATCAAGTTATTAAGCAGAGATTTTACAGCGATGGACCTCCGCATCAAGCCAGATCACCTGCAGCTGCACCCTCAAGGAGACAACACCACGTCGGCCTTCACCCACTGGCTAGCTTGCTTTGAAGCCTACATCGGATCTGCAATGGAATAACCCTCAGAAGCACAGAAACTCCAGATCCTGTATACACGGCTGAGCTCCGATACCTTTCCCCTTATCCGGGACGCAACCACCTACGCTGAGGCCATGGCGCTTCTGAAAGAGAACTACACCTGGCAGACAAACAAACTCTACGCGAGCCACCTCCTGTCCACACGGCATCAACTCCCCGGTGAGACATTGGAAGATTTCTGGCATGCCCTGCACGTCCTGGCGAGGGACTGCGATTGCCAGGCAGTTTTGGCCATTGAACATTCCGAACTCCTAATCAGGGACGGTGTCGTTACGGGCACAGGGTCGGCGTACATCTGCCAGCGCCTCTTAGAAGGGGCTACCCTCGACCTTGTGGCGACCAAGAAACTCATGACCTCACTAAAGGTTGCCTCCCGTAATGTACAAGCGTACGCCCCCAACTGCATGGCGCCCCGCCCCCAGCCAGCCTCAAGCCTGCACCGCGCGGCAGCCAGCCAACCCCGGGGGCCCAAGTGCTATTTCTGCGGCAGACAAAGCACCCCCGGCAGCGCTGCCCGGCATGGAGCGCACTCTGCAAGGCCTGTAGGAAGAAAGGACATTTCGCTGCCATGTGCCAGGCCCGGCCGATCGCCGCTGTAACCGGGCCCACTGTTCCTGCGTCCACCACGTGCGACCCGTGGGTGCCGCTATTTTCGTCCCCGCAACCCACATGCAGCCCGGGGGCGGCGCCATCTTCCTCACCTCAGAACACGTGCGGCCCATGTGCGCCGCCATCTTCCTCGCTCCAGAACACGTGCGGCTCATGGGCGCCACCATCTTTAATGCCGCCCGCCACGTGCGCCCCGTGGGTGCCGCCATCTTCCTCGCCTCAGGACCCTTGCTTGTCGGGCACCTCATCAGGCCCCTCATCACCCGCTACCGCTGCCGACCAGCCCGGGGCCTACTAACACCAGCCACAGATTGCCTCAATCACGATCGACCAGTACTGGCCGCACAACCTCACAACCGCGTTGACAACGGTAAAGGTCGATGGCCACAAGACATCCTGCCTTCTTGGATCTGGGAGCACAGAGAGCTTCATCCACCCCGATACGGTAAGGCGCTGCTCCCTTGCGGTACACCCATTACACAGCAAATCTCCCTGGCCTCCGGATCCCACTCCGTTAAGATCCGGGGGTACTGCACCGCCACCCTCACCATCCAGGGAGTAAAGGTCAGCAACTTCCGGCTCTACGTCCTCCCCAACCTCTGTGCTGCCTTGCTACTCGGCCTAGACTTCCAGTGCAACCTCCAAAGTCAAACGCTGAAATTCGGCAGGCCCCTACCACCCCTTATTGTATGCGGCCTCACGACCCTTAAGGTCGACCCACCTTCCCTGTTTGCAAACCTCACCATGGATTGCAAACCCATCGCCACCAGAAGCAGACGGTACAGTGCCCAAGACAGGACCTTCATCAGATCTGAGGTCCATCGATTACTGCGGGAAGGCACCATCGAGGCCAGCAACAGCCCCTGGAGAGCCCAAATGGTAATTGTGAAGACTGGGGAGAAACACAGGATGGTCGTTGACTACAGTCAGACCATCAATCGGTACACGCAGCTCGACGCGTACCCCTTCCCACGCATATCTGATATGGTCAATCAGATTGCACAGTACCGGGTCTTCTCGACAGTGGACTTGAAATCTGCCTACCACCAGCTCGCTCCCCATCTGCAAGGTGGAGCACCCATACACTGTGTTCGAAGCAGACGGCCTCCTTTACCACTTCCTTAGGGTTCCCTTCGGCGTCACTAATGGGCTCTCGGTCTTCAAACGGGAGATGGACCGAATGGTTGACCGGTATGGACGGCGGGCCACCTTCCTGTACCTGGATAACGTCACCATCTGTGGCCACGACCAGCAGTACCACAACGCTAACCTTTCCAAATTCCTCCACATCGCCAAACTCCTCAACCTCACATATAACAAGGAGAAGTGCATGTGCAGCACCAACCGCTTAGCCATCCTTGGTTATGTGGTGCAAAATGGAGTTCTAGGGCCCGGCCTTGATCGCATGAACCGTCTCATGGAACTACCCCTCCCCCACTGACCCAAAGCCCTCAAACGATGCCTGGGGTTCTTCTCATACTACGCTCAGTGGGTGCCTAACTATGTGGACAAGGCCCGCCCACTCATTCACTCCACCGGTTTCCCCCTGTGACTGAGGCTCACCAGGCCTTCAACCATATCAAGGCCAACATCGGCAAGACCGTGATGCACGCGGTCGATGAGACGCTCCCCTTTCAAGTCGAGAGCGTGCATCAGACGTCGCTCACTGCCACTCTCAACCAGGCCGGCAGACCCGTGGTATTCTTTTCACGCACCCTCCATGCCTCCTCCATGCACTCCTCTGTCAAGAAGGAGGCCCATCCTTGAAACTGCGGCATTGGAGGCATTACCTGGCCGGCAGGAGATTCACTCTCCTCACTAATCAATAACACACAGCGGGGTAAGATCAAAAATGATAAAATCTTGAGGTGGAGGATCGAGCTCTCCACCTACAATTACGAGATTTTGTATAATCCCGATAAGCTCAACGAGCCCCCCGATGCCCTATCCCGAGGTACATGTGCCAGCGCACAAGTGGACCGGCTCCGGGCCCTACACGATGGTCTCTGTCACCCAGGGATCACTCGGTTCTTCCACTTCATAAAGGCCCGCAACCTACCCTACTCCATTGCGGAAGTCAAGGCGGTCACCAAAGACTGCCAGGTCTGCGCGGAGTGCAAACCACACTTTTATCAGCCAGACCGAGAGCACCTGGTGAAGGCCTCCGTCCCTTTGAACGCCTCAGCATAGATTTCAAAAGGCCCCTCTCCTTCACCGAACGAAACATGTACTTCCTTAATGTGGTCGACAAATATTCCAGATTCCCCTTCGCCATCCTATGCCCCGATATGACGTCTGCCACAGTCATAAAAGCCCTCACTAGCATCTTCACTCTGGTTTCACCGCTTACATCCACAGCGACCGGGGATCCTCCTTTATGAGTGATGAGCTGTGTCAGTTCCTGCTCAGCAAGGGCATTGCCTTGACCAGGATGACCAGCTACAACCCCCGAGAAAACGGGCAGGTGGAGAGGGAGAACGGCACGGTATGGAAGGCCGTCCAGCTGGCCTTACAGTCTAAAAATCTCCCAGCCTCCCGCTGGCAGCAGGTCCTCCCCGACGCCCTCCACTCCATCCGGTCGCTACTTTGCACGGCGACTAACGAAACCCCCCATGAACGTCTCCTAGCCTTCCCCAGGAAGTCCACCTCCGGGGTTTCACTCCCTACGTGGCTGGCAGCTCCAGGACCAGTTCTCCTCCTCAAGCACGTGCGGCTCCACAAGGCTGACCCATTGGTCGAGAGTGTACAGCTACTCCATGCAAACCCACATTACCCCGAAGGCCGCCAAGACACAGTCTCCCTCAGGGACCTGGTACCGGCTGGTTCCCCCTTCCTCCCTCTGCCCCGGCGCCACCCATCCTCCCCCCAGCGCACCTCACCACAGCCCCCGCCCCAGGACGATCCGTCCTCCCCTTGGTCCCACCTGGGGATGAAGATGAGGTCTACACGCACCCAAAGTCACCGGCGACCGAGCCGGCGCCTGCAGCGCCTGCACTGCGGCGCTCACAACGGAGGATCAAGGGACCAGACCGTCTAAATTTGTGAACTTTTGCCAAAAATGTACACTTTAAAAATGCTCAAATACATGTAACTAGTTTTCCCACCACCCCCGCTGGACTCCTTTTTAACAGGGGGTGAATGTGGTAGTCACAACTATATGTATATATCACATACACGATATGTAATATGGTAAGTCTCCTGTACTGCACGTACAGGGGTAGATCCCAGCCTGCTGGCTCCACCCAGTAGGTGGAGTATAAATGTGTGTGCTCACTGAGCTGCAGCCATTTCGACAGCAACTGCAGGAGGCTACACATCTCTGCTTAATAAAGCCTCGATTACTCTCTATTCTTGTCTCGTCGTAATTGATAGTGCATCAACCTGTCAGAAAGTCTGTCGGTGAGGGGGCTTTTGGGAGCAGGGCAGCAATCAATCGTGTCCAGGCTGTCCTTAATATTTTAGTAATGTCAGGGTGGCACGTGGCACAGTGGTTAGCATTGCTGCCTGCGGTTCTGAGGATCCAGGTTCGAATCCCTGCCCTGAGTCACTATCCGTGTGGAGTTTGCACATTCTCCCCGTGTCTGCATGGGTTTCACCCCCACAACCCAAAGATGTGCAGGTTCGGCAGATTGGCCACGCTAAATTGCTCCTTAATTGGAAAAAAAATAATTGAGTTCTCTAAATTTATATTAAAATTTTTGTTAGTAATGGTGGCACGGTAGCACAATGGTTAGCACAATTGCTTCACAGCTATATGGATCCTGTAAAATACAGCCCCTGTATTCTTTTTTATTTCTTGTTGCAGTTCTTTTTAACATTCCATGTTTCTTCTCCCTTGCTCATTTTGTCTATACTCCTCCAGCGAGCACCTGCCACACCCTCCTGGCAGTATCAGATCAGTTCACAGTTTAAATTATCATGGCATTGTGACTGTGCAAAGCAGCAAGGCAGTAAATACCTTGAATAAAGGGATAAGAAAGGGGAGGGAATTGAAATAAAAATGAAGTGGTCTGAAGGAAAATTGGCTTCACCATTATTAAGATTATCCCAAAGTTAGTTCTATGTAAAAAATAATTTTGCTGTCTCCCTCTGAAGGCTCTGGGCTATCATTGGTGTACTCGCACTACACGTATCATGGAATAGAATCCCTACAGTGCAGAAGGAGGCCATTCGGCCCATCAAGTCTGCAACAACCCCCTGAAAGAGCACCCTAACCCAGGCTCAATCCCCCACCCCATCCCTGTAACCCCACCTAGGGACATTTTAACATATCCAATCCACCTAACTTGCACATCTTTGGACTGTGGGAGCGAACTTGAGCACCCAGAGGAAACCCACGTAAACATGGGCAGAATGTGCAAACTCCACAGACAATGGCCCGAGGTCAGAATTGAACCCGGGTCCCTGACTCTGTGAGGCAGCAGTGCGAACGTCTGTGCCACCATTCCGCTCATGGCAGAACTATGACAAATTGGTCCGTTGGGCTCATTATCAGCCAATGTTAGGGGCCACTCCACCCAGCCAGTTTGGGTGAGATATCAAGATTGGTCAAGTCATCATCTGGGGGGAATTCATTGCCGCGGAGTGCAGTGGAGGCCGGGACGCTAAATGGCTTCAAGGCAGAGATAGATAAATTCTTGATGTCGCGAGGAATTAAGGGCTACGGGGAGAATGCTGGTAGGTGGAGTTGAAATGCCCATCAGCCATGATTGAATGGCGGAGTGGACTCGATGGGCCGAATGGCCTTACTTCCACTCCTATGTCTTATGGTCGTACGGTCTTAAGTCAGATGCCTGATATCAGGAGAGTATATGGGAGCGGATGAACAGTGGTGGCCAGCTGCCCACAGTTTTAATACCTATTCTTCCTGCCTCTACAACAATGGTTTAAACATGCCTTTTAACCATCTGCAGTGGCCCTGAGCACCTGGAGAAACAAACTGCAACATACACGTTCATCTATTCGGCAAGGAAAGGGGTAGATATAAGTGTGAACATCCCAGTTTGGACATCCAGTGGCCCTAAAGCCAGTTTTGAGCATTGGACTTGAATACCTATTGTGCAGCATGTAGTAACTGCTGCCTGTCGGGGTACAGAATACATTGTGTGCTTGCTTTCATCCCTGTGAAATGTGATTCAATATCTAGCCACTAACTGCTTGCTGATGCTATAACTGCACAGGGAGATCACAGAATGGAACCCTGGCTCAAAAGACCGTGGGCTGGATTCTCCGCTGTCGGGGTTCTCTGTTGTGCCAGCAACCCGAGGGTTTCCTGACGGCGTGGGGCTGCCCTCAATGGGAAACCCCATTGGCTGGCTGGTGATTCTGAGAATGCAGGGGGTGCGCCACACCAGAAATCTGGCATAGCAGGACGGAGACTCCCATCTGTAACTTTAATTTCTTAAAATAAAATGTGGAAGAACAGAGTCATAGGACTGCAAATTAGTCTTAACAACGAGGGAAAAAACATTTATTCAACGTGAAAAGTTGGATTACTTTACAATTCTCCTTTACTCACTCCTTAGCTTTGCAAATAAGCAGATTTTAAAATAAACATGGATTACAAAATACATGTTAAGTTACAATGGTCTAATTAATACAAAGTCCCTTTTAAACACATAAGGTGAATATGGGCCAATACACACACTCAGTTCTGAACCCAAGTTAGTGACTATGGATTTTTCCTCAGATTCCCCCCAGATGATGATCACATGAAAGTTTCCAAACCACTCCCAAAAACATGCTTTAAAACATTCTTTATAACACTGCTTTCCCATAGCAGTATGCATTCTGAAATCCAGCCCAGGTTTTACAAATGACACCTTCAAACAAAGCTTCCGCACCAGTTTTAACTGTGACCCCAATCCAGGATTTTACACCAAGCCCGAGGCTAATTGGATTGGATTCGATTTATTGTCACGTATACTGAGGTACAGTGAAAAGTATTGTTCTGTGCACAGTCCAAACAGATCGTTCCATACATTAAAAAACATAGAACATAAGAACACAATATAAATACATAGACACAGGCATTGGGTGAATCATATGGAGTGTACTGCTGCTCAGTAGAAAAGATGTGTGAAGAGATCAGTTCAGTCCATAAGAGGGTCATTCAGAAGTCTGGTAACAGCGGGGAAGAAGTTGCTTTTGAATCGGTTAGTGTGTGTGCTCTCCGACTTTTTGCATTTCCTGCCCAATGGAAGAGGTTGTAAGAGAGAATAACCTGGGTGGGAGGGGTCTTTGATTATGCTACCCGCTTTCTCAAAGCAGCAGGAAGTGTAGACAGAGTTAATGATGGGAGGTGGTTTTATGTGACATACCGGGCTGTGTTCATGATTCTCTCTAGTTTCTTACTGTCTTGGGCCGAGCAGTTGCCATACCAGACTGTGATGCAGCCAGATAGGATGCTTTCTATGGTGCATGTCTAAACGTTGGTGAGAGTCAATGTGGACATGCCAAATTTCCTTAGTTTCCTGAGGAAGTATAGGCGCTGTTGTGCTTTCTTGATGGTAGCATCAGCATGGGTGGACCAAGACAGATTGTTGCCGATATGCACACCTACGAATATTAAGCTGTCAACCATCGTCACCTCAGCACTTTGATGCAGACAGGGGTGTATATGATACTTTGCTTCCTGAAGTCAATGACCAGCTCTTTAGTTTTGCTAACATTGAGGGAGAGATTGTTGTCATTGCACCATGCCACTAGGTTCTATATCTCCCTCCTGTACTCTGACTCATTGTTGTTCGAGGTCCGACCCACTACGGTCGTGTCGTCAGCAAACCTGTAGATGGAGTTGGTGTGAAAATTTGTCACACAGTTGTCTGTGTATAGGGAGTACAGTAGGGGGCTAAGTACGCAGCCCTGCTGGGCCCTGGTATTGAGGACTATCATGGAGGAGGTGCTGTTGTTTATCCTTTCTGATTGTGGTCTATGGGTCAGGATGTCAAGGATCCAGTTGCAGAGGGAAGAGCCAAGTCCTAAGTTTTGGAGTTTGGATTTGAGTTTGGCAAGGATTATGGCATTGAAGACGGAGCTGTAGTCAATGAATACAAGTCCTTGTTGTGGAGATGCTCCAGGGATGTAGGGCCAGGGGGTTGGCGTCTGCTGTGGACCGGTTGTGGTTATAATTGCCAGGCTATGGTCATCACTGGGTGTGATCAGCTAACTAAGTATGGGCTAGGGACCTTACCAAGGAATTCGCCAGTTTGTGTGGCCATGCTTCTCACTGGATACATTGAGGGTAGATAGTTGCCTGAATTAGTTCAATAGAATATAATTGTTTCTGTGCTATTGAGACATGAAGAATTGGTGTTTGTTTTTGAAGATGAAATGTGACAGAGCAATAAAAATATTTTCACATTACTGTGTGATTGATGTCTTTATTTATGGAAAGATGATTGTGCACTTCAAGCGTAGCTGAATTAGAAATGCGAGTGAAAGGTAGATGGGGCCTTCATAAGAGGGAACAAAATAAAGCTTCTGAGCAGGAAGTCATGCGATCAAACCTCATTCCATACACTGGTAGGTACTTCAGTACTGAGGAAATGCTGCATCCTTTGGATGAGATATTAAAGTTATGCCCTTTCTGCCCTCTCAGGTGGACTTAAAAGAGACAATAGTGTCATAAGGTTGTTTAGTGTCTCAGTAAGAGGTCAAGAGGCTTGTGCGGTTGAACAGCTTGTGCTGTTTATTGTTAACTCACAACTATTGAATCATATTGTCCCCACAGTGCAGAAAGAGGCCATTTGGCCCATCAAGTCTGCAACAACCCTTCAAAAGAGCACTATACCCATGTCTACTCACCCGTTCACCCAGCCCTATCTCTGTAACCCCATAACCTAACCTGCACATCCCTGGAATCTAAGATGCCAATCATGGCCAATCCATCTAACCTGCACTTCTTTTGAGCTGTGAGAGGAAACTGGAGCATGCAGAGGAAATCCACATAGGCAAAGGAAGAACAAACAAACTCCATACAGACAGTGATCCAACGCCGGAATTGAACCTCAGTCCCTGTGAGGCAACAGTGCTAACCACTGTTCCACCCCTTGGAGTTGTACATATCTCCAAGGTAAAGCCCGATCTAAGTGTTAGCTTCAGGTTGACTTCTCTCAGCTTCTCTCTACACTCAGTCTACCAACATGTGACTTGACATCCCATGTGCGATACTGTTCTTTTGTCCCACGTTAACCCTTGTTATGCCAAACATCATTGCACTAAATCTCCCCTTGAGTCTTTTTTTAACAAAAAATTTAGTGTACCCAATTCATTTTTTCCAATTAAGGGGCAATTTAGCGTGGCCAATCCACCTAACCTGCACATCTTTGGGTTGCGGGGGTGAAACCCACGCAAACACGAGGAGAATGTGCAAACTCCACATGGACAGTCACCCAGAGTCGGGATCGAACCCGGGACCTCGGTGCCGTGAGGCAGTAGTAACCCACTGCACCACCATGCTGTCCCCTCCCTCGAGACTTTGCCCAACATATTTACGATACAATGGGCGGGATTCTCCAGCACCTCAGCCGCGTGGTTGGCGCTGGTAGTGGGATCCCCTGCTCCTGCCGCTGTCAATGGGGATTCCTATTGAAGCCACCCCATGCCGCCGAGAAACCCACAGGAGGAGATGCGTTGCCAGAGGGACCAGAGAATCCCACCACCAGTGAACAGCCAGAAAATTCCAGCCAATAGTTCACGGTCTTGGGGCTTGCCTATTCTTCCAGACCTTGCTCTTGTCACATTTGGTGGACTGGTGGGCTAAGTTACTTTGGGCTGACCTTGTTGGTTTGGATTTAGAATGGCAGGATTCTATGTTTCTGACACTTTGTTATCGCCACGCGATTCGCTTTCTGTGACTCCTTCAAGTTGAATTTCTCTTTATCGACAGAAGATTTGTTTTGTTTCACCCAGGTTTGCCTCATTTCTTCTGAAGGGAATCTTCATTCTGTCCATTCAAGGAATGAACTTGGTTCTTGTTCCATGGTGTTCACCATGATCCTCCTCGGTGTTGAAAGTGGATCTCCCTCATATCTTCACCAGGAAGAGATCAACCATGATCTGATTGAATGGTGGAGCAGGCGCGAAGAGCTGAATTGTCCACTTCTGCTCCTAATTCTCATGTTCCTACGTTTGAACATTCCTCATCCATGTGCTTAATTGTCAGTTTGACTTCTGATACCACATTTCGTTCATTCCTGCTCTCTTGCTGTTCACTGAGGTGTGTTTAGATGTGTTGGTGGTTTCTGCTCTCCTACTCTAGCATCGACTCGCTGCTGTGTTTCAGGTGAAAACTGCAACTTTATTGCCCTGGTTTTCAACGGTTATGTCACAGCAACTCTGAGGTTGAGGTTCATCGCTTTCCTGTGCATCTTCCGCTCAGAGAATTTTGGTGCTGATCACAAGGTTTGGCAGGTCCAACCGAGGAGGAGTTTCTGCCATTATCTGTAAAGGAGCTGGACTAACCAACTCTGAAAAGAGTGAATATGATTCAGAGTTGATGTCCCAGTTGAGAGTTCCTTCACTGGTGGACCCCTCAGGAGTAGCCCTGCCATGGAGTGGACGACAGAAGCTGTTTTGATGTCTTCTGCCATTCTGAGGCGGTTAAACACAACACACGCATCCCTGTTCATTCATTCCCTGGATTGATTTAGGATGACTCACGCAGACACAGGAAGGCCGTGCAAAGTCCACACATTCACTCAAGTTTAGAATTGAAACCTGGTCTCTGGTGCTGTGATGCAGCAATACTAACCCATGCCGTCCAGATCTGAACAGTTGGCTCTATACCATGGCTTAACATCACCATGTAAAATCGACCAGTGTTGTTGACAGATTTCAGACTGCTTGACTATTTGGATAGTTTTATTCTAGAATTTGATCCTATTTTGCCTATAGTGTATCCGAAAGGGTATCATCAGACTCTAAGCTCTGACTTTAGGTCATCATAGTCACAACCTTGAGCCAAACTGTATAATTCATTATTTATGAATAGTCAACACGTTCTCCAGGCTGTTCGACTCGTTTGTTAAATTTTACAAGCTCTAAAATGTTATTACTTCTTAAATTAAAACAGGTGTCAAAGAACTTCAGAATATCTTCAAATATATCTGAAGATTCATTTAGTCCTTGCCTCGCAATTATGTCATTAAATATTAAACTTACCGAGTACGGTGGCGTATTCAATTGTTCAGCCTCTGACTTCTTTATCTTGAAGCTGTAATGTATCTTGAAAATCGTTTTCACCGAAAGCCCCCAATTGTGTGCCTCGTCTGGCTCTTTTGTCGGCCCAAATTGATCTGGTGTAGTTGATTTATTATCCATGACTGTTTTTCAGCACAAGGGAGTACAGCTTTAAATGGTGTGTCTGTTTTAAAGATGGTGCTGCCAAAGATGGCTTGTTGGGCTTCCAGCGCGGACCTGCTTTCAAAGGGATCAATTTGTGCAGCAAATTTTTTAATTGAACATTTGGGCCTTTAGAATGTTTCCAGAGTATTTCAAGATGATTTAAAAAGTGATATCTTGTTTTGGCTGAGATTTTTAAATTTCTTTTTGTTTTTTGTTTCAATGGAACTTGGTCAGTAGGTGGCATTGAGGTAACCCTGGAGCTAGGCTGGCCACAGTGATTAAAGCAACAGATTACACTGCCTGATCAATGCTCTGAATATTGTTAAAGGTTTGGGTTTTTTTGGATTTGTTTATTATCACGTGTACCGAGGTACAGTGGAAAGTATTGTTCTGTGAGCAGCTCAGACAGATCATTCCGTACATGAAAATAAAATACATAATAAGGCAAACATAAAATACACAATGTAAATACATAGACACAGGCATCGCGTGAAACATACAGGAGTGTAGTACTACTCAATAGAGAAAAGTTCAGTCCATAATAGGGTCATTCAGAAATCTGGTAACAGCGGGTTGAAGCTGTTTTTGAATCTGTCCATGTGTGTTCTCAGACTTCTGTATCTCCTGCCCGATGGAAGAAGTTGGGAAAATGAATAAGCTGGGTGGCAGAGGTCTTTGATTATGCTGCCCACTTTCCCAAGGCAGCAGGGGGTGTAGACAGAGTCAATGGATGGGAGGCGTGTGATGGACTGGGTGGTGTTCATGACTCTCTGGAGTTTCTTATGGTCTTGGGCTGAGCAGTTTCCATACCACGCTGTGATGCAGCCAGATAGGATGCTTTCTATGGTGCATCTGTAAAAGTTGGTAAGAGTCAGTGTGGACATGCCGAATTTCCTTAGTTTCCTGAGAAAGTATAGGCACTGTTATACTTTCTTGGTCGTAGCGTCAACGTGGGTGAACCACGACAGATCGTTGGTGATATGCGCACCTAGGAATTTGAAGTTGTCAACTAGTTCGTTGATGCAGACAGGGGCGTGTGCAATATTTTGCTTCCTGAAGTCAATGGCCAGCTCATTAGTTTTGCTGACATTGAGGGAGAGATTGTCTTTGTTACACCACTCCACTGGATTCTCTATCTTCCTCCTGTATTCTGACTCATGGTTGTTCGAAATCCGACCCACTACCGTTGTGCCGTAAGCAAACATGGAGTTGGAGCCAAATTTTGTGATACAGTGTATCCGTATAGGGAATATAGTAGGGAACTAAGTATGCAGTCTTGTGAGGCCCCGGTATTGAGGACTCTCATGGAAGAGGTGTTGTTGTTTATCATTACTGATTGTGGTCTATGGGTCAGAATGTCGAGGATCCAGTTGCAGAGGGAGGAGCCAAGTCCTAGGTTTTGCAGCTTTGATATGAGCTTGCCTGGGGTTATGGTGTTGTAGTCAATAAATAATAATAATCATAATCATAATAATCTTTATTAGCGTCACAAGTAAGCTTTAATTAACACTGCAATCAAGTTCCTGTGAAAAGCCCCGGTCGCCATTTTCAATGCACAATCAATGGACACGAAACGTAGATGAAGTCCGAACGAAAGGCTTTAATTAGCAAGAAGTGGACCTGGCAGCAGACGTACAGAAGAATGGCTGCCAGGGAACACAGGTTCTTATACCCCACCTCATAGGCGGAGCTACCTTCCTCTCAGCCAATCGGCCGAGAGGCACACAATACCTTAGCCAATGGGCAGCGAGTCCTCTGCACCAATGGCAGCTCACACTCCCAGGTACCATAATACCCCTAGTCATACTACCACATTCACCCCCTGTTGAGAAAGGAACCGGGGGGGGTGTGTGTACGAGGAATGCGGACATGGAGGGGGGGGTGTGTCCCGTGAGTATGTAAGAGACTGGTAGCATGACGAGAGATGTTAGATCAAACCATTTCACTGATGGCTGCCCACTGGCCCGCAACTATTTACAAAATACAGAACACAGTAACTATGTACAGTTTGGCGAATGGGGGAAAAAAAAATAGAGAACAAGCAAAAACAAGAGTCCATCAACAGTTCACATGGATTCGATCAGCCGATCGGGTGCCTTGGATGTCCTGTGTTACCTGCGGAGCTGTGCCGGCGACGTTGGAGTGGTGGTCATCCGTGACTCCGGGAGCGATGATCCTGTTCTTGCGGTTGCGTTCGTACCCCTAGTCGGAGCTAGCGAGGGCCAGGCCGGGGGAGGGTCGTCCTGTCCACTAGGCAGCGCGTGTGAAGGTGTCGGTGGGGCCGGGGGTGGCGCGCGTGCTGGGGGCAGTTGGGGTTCGGGGAGGTGAGGAGGCTGCCGCCTGGGGGGGGGGCGGGATCCGGCGGCTGCCAGGTCCCGTAGGGAGACCATGTCCTGTCGGCCGTCGGGATACTCCACATAAAGCGTGCTGCGGGTTCGCATGGAGTAGCTGGACTCTTTCGACCAACGGGTCCGACTTGTGCACCTGCACGTGTTTCCGGAGCAGGATGGGCCCGGGGGTAGCCAGCCAGGTCGGGAGTGGGGTCCCTGAGGAAGATATCCTTGGAAAAACAAGAAGGCGTTCGTAAGGCATTTGGTTAGTGGGTGTACATAGAAGTGACCGGATAGAATGGAGGGCGTCTGGCAGGACCTCTTGCCAGTGGGAGACTGGGAGATTTCTGGACCGAAGGGCTAGCAGAACAGTCTTCCAAACCGTACCGTTCTCCCTCTCAACCTATCCGTTACCCCTGGGGTTGTAACTGGTCGTCCTGCTGGAGGCGATGCCCCTGCTGAGCAGGAATTGACGCAGTTCTTTACTCATAAAGGAGGACCCCCTATCGCTATGAATATAAGCGGGAAATCCGAACAGGGAGAAAATGGGTGTAGGGCTTTAATGATGGTGGTTGTGGTCATGTCGGGGCAGGGAATGGCGAACGGGAAGCGGGAGTACTCGTCAATCACGTTGAGGAATTACGTGTTGCGGTTGTTGGAGGGGAGGGGACCTTTGAAGTCCATGCTGAGACATTCAAAGGGGCGGGAAGCCTTTATCAGATGCGCTTGTTCGGGGTGGTAGAAGTGCGGTTTGCATTCCGCGCAGATGTGGCATTCCCTAGTTACTGTCCTGATCTCCTCGATGGAGTAGGGCAGGTTGCGGGTCTTTATAAAGTGGAAAAAGCGGGAGACCCCTGGGTGGCAGAGGTCCGCATGGAGGGTTCGAAGGCGGTCCACTTGTGCGTTGGCACAGGTGCCGCGGGACAGGGCATCGGGAGGCTCGTTTAGCTTCCCCGGACGATACAAGATGTCGTAGTTGTAGATGGACAGTTCGATCCTTCACCGCAAGATCTTGTCGTTCCTTATCTTGCCCTTCTATGCGTTGTCGAACATGAAGGCCACTGACCGTTGGTCTGTGAGGAGGGTGAACCTCCTGCTGGCCAGATAGTGCCTCCAATGTCGCACAGCTTCTACTATGGCCTGTGCTTCCTTCTCGACCGAGGAGTGCCGGATTTCGGAAGCATGGAGGGTACGGGAGAAGAAGGCCACGGGTCTGCCCACTTGGTTGAGGGTCGCTGCCAGAGCTACATCAGATGCGTCGCTCTCGGCTTGGAAGGGGAGGGACTCGTCGATAGCTCGCATCGTGGCCTTTGCGATATCCGCTTTGATGCGGCTAAAGGCCTGGCGCGCCTCCATCGACAGGGGGAATGTGGCTGATTGGATGAGGGGACGGGCTTTGTCGGCGTAATTGGGAACAAACTGGGCGTAATATGAAAAGAAGCCCAAACAGCGCTTGAGGGCTTTGAGGGAGTGGGGGAGGTGGGGCTCCATCAGGGAGCTCATGCGTTCCGGGTCGGGGCCTATTACTCCGTTACGCACTACGTAGCCGATGGCATTTGCCCTTGTTGTAGGTCAGATTCAGGAGTTTTGAGGTTCTGAGGCATTTTCGGAGGTTGGTGTCATGGTCCTGCTGATCGTGGCCGCAGATGGTGACGTTATCGAGATACGGGACGGTTGCCCGTAAACCGTATTGGTCGACCATTCGGTCCATCTCTCGTTGGAAGACCGAGACCCCGTTTGTGACACCGAAGGGAACCCTTAAAAAGTGGTAGAGTCGCCCATCCGCTTCGAACGCAATGTACTTTTGGTCACTCACGCGATGGGAGCTGATGGTAGGCAGACTTGAGGTCCACCGTGGAGAAGACCTTGTACTGCGCGATCCTGTTGACCAGGTCGGAGATACGTGGGAGAGGATACGCATCCAACTGCGTAAACCTGTTGATAGTCTGACTGTAGTCTATGACCATCCTATTTTTCTCCCCGGTCTTTACCACCAGCACTTGTACTCGCCAGGGGCTGTTGCTAGCCTCGATGACCCCTTCCTTCAGAAGCTGTTGGACTTCGGACCTTATAAAGGTCCGGTCCTGGGCAATGTACCGTCTGCTCCTGGTGGCGACAGGTTTGCAATCCAGGGCGAGGTTTGCAAACAAGGACGGGGTATCGACCTTGAGGGACGCGAGGCTGCAGACAGTAAGGCGGGGCATAGGGCCGCCGATTTTGAATGTTAAGCTCTGGAGGTTGCACTGGAAGTCTAACCCCAGGAGTGCTGCCGCACAAAGGTGAGGGAGGAGGAATAGCTTGTAGTTTTTAACTTCCCTCCCCTGGACCGTGAGGTCCGCAATGCACCACCCCGTGATCTGAACCGAGTGAGAACCGGAGGCCAGAGCAATTTTTTGTTTCACCGGGTAAACAGGAAGAGCGCAGCGTCTTACCGTGGCGGGGTGTACAAAACTCTCTGTGCTCCCGGAGTCCAGCAGGCAGCTTGTCTCGTGGCCGTTGAGAAGGATCTTCGTGGTCGCTGTGGATAGGGTGCGAGGCCGCGACTGGTCCAATGTAACTGAGGCGAGTCGTGGCAGAAACTCAGAGTCATCATCAGGCAGGGATTAGTCACCTGCGGGGTCCTCGGTGCCGATCCAATATGGCGGCGCCCGTCGGCCACGCAGCATGGTGGGGGGTGGCCAAAATGGCGGAGCCCATTCCCAGCACGTGGAGTCGGGGGTCCAAAATGGCGGCTCCCGAGGATCGCAATTGGCGTCGGGGGTCCAAAATGGTGGCACCCAGGGATTGCACGTGGCGGTGGGGGTGGGGCAGCGTGGTCCGCGGGCCACACGGAGCCCCTGAGGAGAGCGGGGGGAGGACCCGTGGTCGCGGCTCGGGATCGCAGCGACCGCTTTAGATTGGCAAACGGCCACAAAGTGGCCCTTCTTCTCGCAGCCATTGCAGGTTGCAGAACGGGCCGGGCAGCGCTGACAGGGTGCTTCGCCTGGCCGCAGAAATAGTCCCCACAGAAACGGGGCCCTGCGGGTTTTTTGGGGTGCCCTGCGGTGCAGGCCTGGGGGGGTCCGAGTCCGTGGGGGTGAGGGAGGTCGCGTTCCACGCTGCCCAGGGGGCCGCCGCCCGGTCGGGGGCGTACGCGCGAGCATTCCAATTTGCAGTGTCTAGGGAGGAGGCGAGGGCCGGTGCCTCCGTGAGGCTTAAAGACTCTCTCTCTCTAACAGTCTTTGGCGGATCTGCGAGGACTGAATACCTGCAACGAAGGCGTCTCTGATCAGAAGTTCGGTATGCTCAGCAGCAGACACCTGTGGGCAGCCGCAGTTCCTCTCCAGCAGGAGAAGGGCACGGTAAAATTCATCCAGAGACTCACCAGGTATCTGCTGCCTCGTGGCCAGTAAGTGCCGATCGTAGACTTGGTTCACCGGCCGTATAAAATGTCCTTTACGTAATTCTATAGCCGCGTCGTAGTCTGTCATGTCCTCTATGAGCGTGTACACGGCGGTGCCGACGCACGAGTGGAGGATGTGCAATTTCTGTTCCCTCATCGGGACATGTTCGGCTGAGCTCAGGTAACTATTGAAGCAAGTCAGCCAGTGCTTAAATGCTGCTGTTGCATTTGCTGCATGTGGGCTGAGTCGAAGGCACTCCGGCTTGATGCGAAGCTCCATCCTTTAAAATCTTGCCAATTAAATTGATGCACAATCAATGGACATGAAACGTAGATGAAGTCCAAACGAAAGGCTTTAATTTGCAAGAAGTGGACCCGGCAGCAGACGTACAGAAGAATGGCTGGCTGCCGGGGAACACGGGTCCTTATACACCGCCTCATAGGCGGAGCTACCTTCCTCTCAGCCAATCAGCTGAGAGGCACACGATACCTGAGCCAATGGGCAGCGAGTGCTCTGCACCAATGGCAGCTCACACTCCCAGGTACCGTAATCCCCCTCGTCATACTACCACAGTCTATGGGTCAGAAAGTCGAGGATCCAGTTGCAGAGTTAGGAGCCAAGTCCTAGGTTTTGAAGCTTTGACATGGTGTTGTAGTCAATAAGTAATAATAATCATAATCATAATAATCTTTATTAGCGTCACAAGTAAGCTTTAATTAACACTGCAATGAAGTTCCTCTGAAAAGCCCCCGGTTGCCACATTCCATCGCCTGTTTTGGTACACAGAGGGAGAATTCAGAATGTCCAATTCACCTCACAGCACGTCTTTCGGGACGAACATACAGACTCCACACAGACAGTGACCCAAGCCGGGAATCGAACCTGGGACCTTGGAGCTGCAAAGCAACAGTGCTATCCAATGTGCTACCCTGCTTCCCCAAATAGGAGGTTGATATAGGAGTCCTTGTTGTCAAGATGCTCCAGGAATGAGTGTGGGGCCAGGGTGATGGTGTCTGTTGTGGACCGGTTGTGGAGACATGAAAATTGCAGTGGGTCTAGCATTCTGGGAATATGGAGTTGATGTGCGTCATGATGAACCTATCGAAGCACTTTATTACAATTGATGCCAAGGCCACCGGACGATAGTCATTGAGGCACGTTGCCTGATTCTTCTTGGCACCGGTATGATGGTCGTCTTCTTGAAGCAGTTGGGGACCTCAGTGTGGAGTAGGGAGAGGTTGAAGATGTCCGTGAAGACATCAGCCAGCTGGTCCACGCAGGATCTGAATGCACGACCCTGTCAGGACCCATTGTTTTCCGAGGGTTCACTTTCAAGAAGGCCAATCTGACTTCAGAAGTTGTGACGGCGGGATATGGGTGTGTCCGGGGCAGCTTGAGCAGTTGACAAAGGTTTGATGGTTTCCTGCATGACCCAACCATGGAATGCTTTGTGTTCATTGGGGAGGGGTGTGCAGTTGTCAGAGATTCTGTTCGGTTTCACTTTGTAGCCCGTCATGTTGTTTAAGCCTTGCCACAACCGACAAGAGTACGTGATGTGAGCCTGTGATTCTAGCTTGGTCTGATATTGTCACTTGGCATCCCTGATGACTTTGCGGTGGTCTTACATAGATTTCTTGTATAGGTCAGGGTCGCCTAATGTGAACAGTAGGGAGTCAATCTCCCGATTAAGGCAAGGTTTCTGGTTGGGGAACGTACGTACTGCTTTCTTTGGCATGCAGTCCTCTACACATTTGCTGATAAAGTCTGTGATTGTGGTGGCATACCCGTTTAGGTTGGTCGCTGAGTTATTAAATATGGACCAGTCCACAGTTTCCAAGCAGTCACTTAGGAGCTCTTCTGTTATCTCGGACCAGCACTGCACGACTTTCTTAGCTGCATTCTCCCGCTTGAGTTTCTGCTTGTATGCCGGGAGAAGGAGTACAGTCTTATGATTCAATTTTCCGAAGTGCGGTCGGGGGATGGAATGGTAGGCGCCTTTGATTTTTGTGTAGCAGTAGTCGAGAGTGTTGTCGCCCCTGGTGCGATAGGAGATGTGCTAGTGGGATCTTGGCAGTACATTCTTGAGGTTGGCCTGGTTGAAGTCCCCGGCACGATGAACAAGGCCCCCGGGTGTTCTGTTTCATTGTTATTAATAACTGTGTACAATTCGTCCAGCGCATTCTTCACTTCTGTGATGATGGCTGAAGTGGATTCACATGGAAGATAGTATGGGCGGCACGGTCAGGTAGTCCAGATCTGGGTAGCAGTAGTTCGTCAGGGTCGCCACATCCGAGCACCAGGAAGAGCTGATGAGGAGGCAAACCCCTCCACTCTTTGCTTTGCCTGATGACGCCGTGTGGTCAGTCCGATGTATTGAGAAGCCTTCAAGTTGTATGGCACAGCCTGGTGAGGCAGGGGTGAGCCATGTCTACATGAAACAGAGCACACAGCAGTCTCTTAATTCCCTCTGAGAGGTAAGTCTAGCGTTAAATTCATCCACTTGTTTTCGATCACTTAGATGTTTGCCAGGAGTATGCTGGGATGAGGAGTCTTGAAACTGCATTGCTTCAGACTCACCTGCAGGCCGCTGCGTTTCCCTTGATGCACCAGTTTGGCAGCTGCTTCTGGATAGTCCCGGGATCCGGTGGGAGATGTCTGACCTTGTGGAAGGTAGGTGGTTGCATCTGGCGAGGTCCGGGGCCCTGGTTTAATTTTCGGGGTCACGTCTAACAGGGTCTTGGGCGCTAGTAGAGATTTTGGGGTTGCTGGGGAGCATGTTTGCGATTCTGTCGGGCCCCAGCGTTCCGTGCGTACGGGGCTACCTTGCGGCGCTTTCAGGTCCTCGCGCAGGGTCTCCCCCATTTCAGCGGTCTTTAATCCGGGTTTGGGCCACAGACAGGATCTTCCTGGGTCAGGTTGGGCCGGGTCCCGTCTTCTGTTCCAGCGTTGGTGGGCTGGTCGGGTGCTCCTGGAGTCGGGCCTTGGAGTAGGCCTAGTCGGGCCTCCACGTGGATTCCGTCTTCCATCCTGCGGTAAGTTGGGTTAGTTCAGCCTTTATTCTACATTTTATATTTTGCTCACCCTTGTGATCTGGCTAGATCCTTTGACTCTGCAATCGATGGGGATTCACAGTGGACCTCCATGTGCTCTGGTGGAGTCTGTGAGCTGCACAGTGGATGTTTATTCTTCCCTTCCATCCTCCACCTCTGCAATTGATCTTCTTTTAATGTGACCTTTAGCTGTGTCTTGGGTCCAGGTGCACTTCAGCCAGGTCAGGAACTGTTTCTTTCGTTTTCCCGATTGCAGGGTCCTTTGCCAGGTTTATTGGGGCTTTATTCGTTAGCTGGCACCATGCTATAATGAAAAATGAAATGAAAATCGCTTATTGTCACGAGTAGGCTTCAATGAAGTTACTGTGAAAAGCCCTTAGTCGCCACATTCTGGCGCCTGTTCGGGGATCGAACCGTGCTGCTGGCCTGCTTGAAAAGCCAGCGATTTAGCCGCGTGAGCTAAACCAGCCCCTAGTGAGCTAAACCAGCCTCTAGTGAGCTAAACCAGCCCCAGAAGGTTGTTCGGTGTCCTAATAAGATGTCTGGATGCTTGTGCGATAGAACATCAATTGTTTATTGTTAATGTCCCTTCTGAGATGCTATACTCTTACCAATTTCTCTCAGAATCTCTCTGCACACAGTCTACCATCATGTGACTCTCTACATCACATTGTGGGTGATACTGCTCTCCAGTTCCACGTTAACCCTTGCTATGCCGAACACTTATAGCACTTAAAGGCAAGCAGGGGAATTGTTCTGGTCAACATTTATCTTTAAAACAGGATGTTTAGTATTTTATCTTACTGTATGTGCAACCTAGTATCCAAATTAGGTGCTATTATTATTATTACCTTATTCTGCATTAAGCTGTGACTGTACTTCAGGATTACCTCATTTGGCGGTTCTGCGAAATGTGCTGTGTTTTTCATTACTTTACTTGTTGGCCTCATGCAGGGCCTTTCAGTCTGTTTCTTGCTTTTAATTTTATAAGCTTATTTTTAATTAAAGTAGTTTCAGATTTTCAGCCCATACCCAGAATATCCAGTTCTTATAGTTACATCTTCCTGTACCTTCATTTAAGCAAACCTGTTTAATCCCAGCAAACCGTTGAACTTTATTAACTGTCCTTGATCTTACTACATTGATATTACCTGATAACAATATTTTTGGCTGCAGATATGCATCATGTATTGAGACAATATTTCAAAATTACTTGTCAATTCTCTTTAAAAGAATAGATTATTTTCTAGTTTCAGCTCTTGTCTGCTGAAGTTGTACCATTCTTGCCGGGCAATCAAGCAATCAAGTTACCCTCCTAATTGTAACCATATTCCAAAGTTCCCAATGATAAAGCACAAACTTAATAATATTTTTTAAAATATTTTTATTCTCCTCCTTTTTCACATTTTCTCCCGATTTTACACCCACCAACAATAAACAATAATCAGCAACAGATTTGTCAATCCCCATCACAATAACGATCCCATCCTCCCACAAACCCCCAAACATCAGCCCGCATGTTTACATAAACAAATGACAAAAAGGAATCAGGGATTACCCATAGTCATCCTTAATATACACAGCCCCCCTCCCACCCATCCCCCCTCCCCCCCCAACTAATGTTCGATGTTATCCAGTTCTTGTAAGTGCATAATGAATAATGCCCATGACTTGTAGAACCCCTCCGTCCTTCCCCCCAGTTCAAACTTAACCTTCTTAAGGGTCAAGTATTCCAACAGGTCCCCCCGCCACGCCAGGGCACAGGGTGGAGAGGCTGCTCTCCATCCCAGCAGGATCCGCCTTCGGGCGATCAACGAGGCGAAGGCTACGATATCTGCCTCCGCACCCGTTTCCAACCCTGGCTGGTCCAACACCCCAAATATGGCCTCCCGGGGACCCGGGTCCAGTTTCACGAGCACCACCTTGGAAATTACCCTAAAAACCTCCTTCCAGTACTCCTCTAGCTTTGGCCAGGCCCAAAACATATGAACATGATTAGCGACCCCCGCCGCCCCCCCCAACGCTCACACACAGCTACTCCTTCAAAGAATCGGCTCATCCTTGCCCTCGTGAGGTGTGCTCTGTATACCACCTTCAGCTGTATCAGCCCCAACCTCGCGCACGAGGTGGAGGCATTTACTCTCTGGAGCACCTCACACCAGACCCCCTCCTCTATAACCTCTCCCAACTCTTCCTGTCACTTTGCCTTGATCCCCTCCAGTGGTGCCTTATCCTCTTCCAAAATAGTTCCGTACACCGCTGACACTACCGCTTTCTCCAGTCCCCTTGTTGTCAGCACCTCCTCCAGAAATGTGGAGGCCGGTTCCTCCGGGAAGCTCTGTATCTCCTTCCTGGCAAAATCTCGAACCTGCATGTATCTAAACATTTCTCCCTGCTCCAGCCCATACTTCGCTTCCAGCTCCCTCAATCCTGCAAACCGACCCCTAAGAAACAAATCTTTTAGCGTCTTAATCCCCTTCTCTTCCCATTTCCGAAAACTTCCATCCCACTTCCCTGGGTCAAATCTACGGTTCCCCCGAATCAGCATTTCCCTCGACCCTGCCGCCAACCTGAAGTGTTGGCGAAACTGCCTCCAGATTTTCAGTGAAGCTATTATTACCGGACTTCCTGAGTATTTCTCAGGAGCTGTCGGGAGCGGCGCTGTTGCTAGTGCTTTCAGTCCCGACCCCCTGCACAAACTCTCCTCCATTCTGACCCACTGGGAATCAACCCCTCTGACCCAGCTCCGCACCTTCTCCACATTCGCCGCCCAGTAGTAGTACATCAGTTTCAGAAGACCCAAACCCCCTGCCTGCCTTCCCCTCTGTAGCAACACCTTTCTCACTCTGGCCACCTTCCCTCCCCATATGAACAAGGTAATCCTCCCCTCAATCTCCCTGAAAAAAGCCTTTGGGAGGAAAATCGGTAGGCATTGAAAAATAGACAGAAATCGCGGCAACACATTCATTTTAACCGTCTGTACCCGAACTGCCAGCAACAGAGGGAGACCATCCCATCTTGCCAGATCGGCTTTCACTCTCCCCACCAAACTAGTGATGTTGTACCTACGAAGCCCCCTCCACTCACGGGCAACCTGCACCCCCAAATACCTAAAGTGAGTCCCTGCCCTACGGAATGGCAGCCCCACCACCCCTGCGCCCACCCCCGGTTGAGACACCACAAAATACTCTTGTCCAGGTTTGGCTTGTACCCCGAGGAAGACCCAAATACTCGCAGTAGCTCCAATTCTCCTCCTATCGCCGCACTCGTTTCTGACACATACAACAGCACGTCATCGGCAAATAAGGACACCCTATGCTCTATCACCCCCGTACTATTTCTTTCCATGCTCCTGAACTTCTCAATGCGATGGCCAATGGCAGGGGGGGACATAGGACATCCTTGCCTCGTCCCACGGTGGAGAGAAAAGTATCTCGAGCTGATATTGTTTGTGCGAACACTCGCCTTTGGCTCCTTAGATAATAGCTTTACCCAGTTCACAAATCTTGGTCCAATCCCAAACCGCTCCAGAACTGCCATCAGGTACCCCCATTCTACCCGGCCAAGCGCCATCTCGGCGTCCAGTGCCACCACCACCTCGGTTTCCTTCCCTTCCGCCGGTGCCATAACGACATTCAAAACCCTCCTAATGTTCGAAAACAGCTGCCTCCCTTCCACGAGCCCCATCTGATCCTCACCGATCACCTTCGGGAGGCACTCCTTCAATCTACCCGCCAGTACCTTCGCCAATACCTTTGCGTCCACATTCAGAAGTGATATGGGCCTATACGACCCACACTCCGTCGGATCCTTATCTTTTTTTAGCAACAGTGAAATTGATGCCTGCCCCAAGGTTTGTGGCAGCACCCCCTCCCCTATTGCCTCTTCAAACATCCCCACCATCAGGGGTGCCAACTTATCCTTGAATTTTTTATAATATTCCACCGGAAACCCATTCGGCCCTGCCACCTTCCTGGACTGCATCCTCCCAATCGCATCCTTTATCTCCTGCTTCACTATCGCTCCTTCTAATGTAGCCCTGACCCCTCCCCTAGCCTCAGGTACTCCAACCCATCTAGAAATTCCTGCATCTCACGGTCTTCCCCAGGTGGCTCTGACCTGTACAACCTCTCATAAAACTCCTCAAAAACCTTGTTAATCAGCTCCGGAGCCACCACCAACTTCCCTGCCCTATCCCTTACCTGAAGAATTTCCCTTGTCGCTGCCTCCTTCTGGAGCTGACCTGCTAACATACACCCCACCTTATCTCCATGTTCAAGCACCCCTTGCTTGTCTCAGTTGGCGCACCGCCTTCCTGGTGGACAGTCGGTCGAAGCTCGCCTGTAGTTCCTTCCTCTTTTCCAGCTTCGCTGGGTCCCCACCTTTTGCATAACTCCTATCTACCTCCAACATCTCATCTATTACCCACTGCTACTCCAACTTCTCCTCTTTGTCCACCCTGGCCTTAAACAAAATTACCTCACCCCTCACCACCGCCTTTAGAGCCTCCCAGACAACTGCCTTCGACACCTCACCCGTACAGTTGAAACCTACATATTCCTTAATTACCTTTTCGATTTACTCACATAACACTTGGTTCCCCAAAAGCCCCACATCCAGCCTCTGCGCCATCCCCTTCTCCAGTACCATATCCACCCAATGCGGAGCGTGATCTGGCACTGCAATTACCGAATATTCCGACCCCTTGACCCCAGACAGCAAAGTCTTTCCCACCACAAAAAAGTCGATCCGTGAGTATACCTTATGGACTGCTGAGAAAAACGAATACTCCCGTTCCCTTGGGTGCAGGAACCTCCAAGGGTCCACCCCTCCCATTTCCACCATTAGCCCAGCCAGCGCCTTCGCCCCCCCCCCTAATGGGACCAGCGAACGCGGCCGTGATCTGTCCAACCTTGGCTCCTGCACCAAGTTCCATTCCCCCCCCCCCCACAATCAGCTCATGTGTGTCCAAGTCGGGAATGGCCCCAAACACCTTCTTCGCGAATCCCACATCGTCCCAATTGGGACCGTATACACTTAACAGCGCCACTAACGCCCCTGTCACAATCACATATCTACCCCCCTGATCTGCCACCACCGTCTCCATTTGGAAGCGTACCCTTTTGCTGACCAACACCGCTACCCCTCGAGCCCTTCCATCAAATCCAGAGTGAAACACTTGGCTAACCGAGCCCTTTTTAAGTCTCACCTGGTCCTTCACCCTCAAGTGAGTCTCCTGCAGCATTGCCACATCGGCTTTCAAACTTTTAAGATGCGCAAGCACACTTGACCTCTTGACCGGACCTCCTAGCCCTCTAACGTTCCACGTGACTATCCTTACTGGGGGTCTCTCACCCCCCCCCCCCAACCTTTCTTATCCACCATCGTCATACCCCCGGGCCCTGCCCCATAAGCCTGACCCGCCCCTGTCCATTGTTAACATCAAACCCCTTTCCCCTCTCCCAGGAACCCCCCCTCCATTTCCCCCTGAAACAACATCTCCCAGCATCCATCCCTTTCCCCCCTCTCGCTCGCCTCGTAGGCCCATTGAAGCCTGCTATCCAGGCTCCAACGTCCGCAGCCCTCCTCTCACCTCACGTCCGTTCATTAGTTGACTTTAGTTAGCTAGCGCAGGTGGCTCCCCCCGCCAAGACGTATCATCCCCTTCCACCCAGTCCCAGAGAAAGAAAAAAAAACAAAACCAACAGTCCAATCCATACAATTCACTAACATAACATTTAACCATTGCAACACAGAACGCCAATCAACCCACCATTAACTTGAACTCTGTAACAATGCAAAGAGAAGTAAATTACAACACACATCAGTAAAAAGAAAGTTGTAGCATTTATACATGTTCCAGCTGCTCAAACACAGTCCACAGTCTCTCTTCTAGTTCCACTCCTCACATCTGTCCCAAAGCTTCTGCCCTCACGAACGCCTCAGCTGCCTCCGCTGTCTCAAAATGAGTCTTTGGCATTATACGTTACCCTCAACTTCTCCGGGTACACCATACCAAATCGCACCCCCTTCTTGTACAATGCACCTTCACTCGCCCAAACGCCGCTCGTCTTTTTGCCAACTCCACCGTCAAGTCCTGGTAGATCCGGACCGCAGTACCATCCCGCTTCTGCTTCGCCCAGTTTAATACCTTCTCCTTCATGCAGTACTTATGGAAGCAGATAATTACTGCTCTTGGCTGCTCATTCACTTTGGGCTTTGGCCTTAATGACCGGTGAGCTCGGTCTAGTTCATACCGGTAGGGGTTCTCACGCTCCCCCATCAGCTCTGCCAACTTCTCAGCGAAGTATTGTGCTGGCCTTGGGCCCTCTGTCCCTTCGGGCAAGCCCGCAATTCTCAAATTGTCCCACCTTGAGTGGTTCTCCAAGTCTTCAAGGTTTGCTCGGAGTCCTCTATTAACCTCCACCACCCTCCGCAGCACGTCCCCCATCGAGGTGACCTGGTCGCTATGTCGTGACATCGCCTCCTCCACTTCCTTCATCTTGTCGCCCTGCTCTCTCACCTTGGCCGATGCCTTTGCCACCGCCACGCTCACCAGGGCGATTGCCTCCTCCACCAATGACTTAAATGCGACCACCGTCTCCTTCCTCAAGGCCTCCATGTGCCTCGCGAACTGCTTTTCCAGCTCCACCGCCATCACCTCGGTCATCTTCTCCACTGTAAGTAGTGCGGCCCACCTTGCGGTTCGGTTTCCGCCACCTTGTCAGCACTTTTGCTCGTCCTCTCATTCAGCGGCGAACCCACTGATGAACCATCAATCGAACGCGAGACGAGTTGCTGTACAAAAGTTAGGCTTTAATAAGCTAGAAGTTAGCCCTGCGGTCGACTACAGTAAATGGACGACCGCCGGGCGTTCTGGGTATTTATACCTCGCTCTGGAGGCGGGGTTAACTCAGCCTCTCGACCAATCGGAGAGTCGTCACATGACTGGTCTCAACCAATCGGTCGAGAGGCACATGACTGACCAGGGCCAATGGTAAGCCAGTGTTCTGCACCAATGGCAGACAGCTATGCAAATCATACCACCACACCCACGTTTCCTCCTTTCTTCGACGCTGCTCTTCGCATCCTTTAGCGGCTTATTGTTTTTTCTTTCTTTTCTCTTCTCTCCCCTTCCACCCTCCTGTCCTTCATCAATCTGAATTATTCTTTTTTTTTTATAAAAAGAACATTTTTTCTTCCATCACACACAAAGAAAAGGGGAAAAAGGGGAGAAAAAAACTTTCACCAAACTTCTTTAAACCTTCTTTCTTTCTCCTCTACATTCCACCAGAGCTCCTCTGGGACCCGCCTTCTTTTGTCATCCTCGGTGGGAGCCATCCGATGGGGGACACGCTACCTACATCATGCCCTGGCCTCAGGCCTGCCGCCTCGGCCTCCTTTTAGCTCCGCCCCCGCTGCTCCGACCTCCATGCCGCGCTGGGCCCAGCGCCTCTGCCCCCGCTGCCCGACACCCGCGTGGGCTTCTTCGCCGGTTTTTAAAACGGCCCTGCTAGCTGCCCATGATGGCCATTGATAGTCGAGGGGTGAGTGATGACTCGGGGAAATCCCCGAAATCGCCGTAAATCATTGCCACCGGCGGGAGCTCTTCTTACTGCAGCCGCCCTGCCCGCCCATGCCATTGGAAGGCCGGTTTTGGTTTTATTTAACAAGGTAATTGACAGCACAATCCATTGAACCAGGTATTTTGCAGAATTCAGCACCTTACATTGCCCACAAATTTAATAATAATAGCACTGTAATCCATATGATTGCAGGACATCCCAAAGTGCATAACAAACAACAAGGGATGTTGCAGTTCAACAAAGATAAATTTCCTTGCCAAAGGAATTTTTCCATGGGTAATAATTTGAAAATAGTAAGAGGAAAATGTCCGACCTATCAGTGAGCTGCAAGGCACAAGGAGCAATTCTCCCTGTGTTGCGTCAGTCAGTCATAATGCTCATGTGTTTGCTTGTTTGGCCCTTTGTTCCGCATTTTAACCAATCACTGGTTGTCGATGTACCATTTGTCAATGTACTCTGTCGATTATTCTTTTTTGTCTACTATGTACGTACTGTGTACATTTTCTTGGCCATAGAAAAATACTTTTCACTGTACTTCAGTACATGTGACAATAAATCAAATCAAATCGATCATAAGTAGACACGTTACAAACTTTCCCAGCGTTCCTTTGACAAGGGAGAAAGAACTTCTGACTCCAGGCTGTCATCCAAGCATGTGGACATTGGGCTGCAATGATTTCAGTAACGCAGCAAAACCTATGCCTTTGATTTCCCGATCATCCTGCTTACCAAATGATTAGTGGAGTCAGTCAGTCCTTCACTCTCCAAATTTGCACGTTAAGAATCAACATTTCTGTATAGTACCAGACAGCACCGATGCTGAAGAAATCCTTGCCTTCAGAGCAGGGAGCAAATAGAAGCAAAGAGGAAGCAAAACTGAAGGAGGAAAGATATCCAAGTTAGCAGCCTTTAGGTTCTGTAGTAACAAAAAGCATAGTGTATGCATGAGAACTGTTATTGTATTTGTGCCTCTCTTCTGAAAGTCTAAATTTAAGTGCATGTCCCTGCAGCACTTGCTGTAGCTATCAGAACAATTTTAAGTGACACTAGTGATGACAGTCAATATTGCTTCGTGAATTTCCCAAGGTGAAAAATAAACTACACCATTCATTACTGTGGAGCATGGAAAGCAAGAAATGCATTAGGTAAAATTTGGAACCGATACCTTTATAGTGTTTAATGGGAGGCTGTAGTGCAGTGGTAGTGTCACTAGACAAGTAATCCTGAGACTTAGACTAATACTTTGGGGCATAGTTTCAAATGCTACCATGGCAGCTGGAGGAATTTAAATTCAATTAATAAAATTGGGAATTGAAAGCTACTCTTGGATGTTATAAAATCCATCTGCTTTACTAATTCGTCTTTAGAGGAGGAGGTCTACATTCCTTATGTGTGACCCCCAGATCCACACTGAAGGTCCTAGCAAACCATTCAGTCAAGGACAATGAGGGAGAGGCAGCAAATGGTGACATTGCCAGTCATCACGTGGCAGAATACATTTTTTAAAATTACAACATGATATTCAATCTGTGAAGTCAGTACATGAGGTGATTCAACAGCTGGTACTTTCAGCAGGGAGAATTGGCAACAGAAAGTGCATTTTGAGAAATAAATAGCTATCTGTCTGCAATTTCCTAATGTTTTCTGCAAGCAATATGAGGCTAAGTGTGGACACTAGAACACCAATTACTGAGGATTATACTGTCAGCTCTTACCAAAGATCATCGGCCTGAAACGTTAATTATGTTCCTCTCGCCACAGATGCTGCCGGACCTGGTGAGTGTTTCTGATTTTAAGACATTGAAAGATTTATATACAGTATTCTTATATATACCTTGGTTTATTGGCAACACCTATCAATAGAATAATGACAAATAAATTAACAAAATCAGGTGGTGAGGCCTGTCACCTTTTCCCCGATTCAGCCTTAATTTTCCTCAATAATAATTTCCCTCCCTCTCCAACTGCTGAGAAGACTGCTGCTTGAGCTTTATCCAACGGTTGTACACTAATGCTGGCAGAGCCTATTCCAATAGGGTCTTCTGCAGTTCTCCCCCATTACTGATACCCTTCAGGACAAACAGGAGAAGCCTGGCACTAATCATGTTTGAATCCCTCCAATCATGCTCTCCATATTTGAGACTAACTAATCAAATTTTCGCTCCTGCGGCTCTTACCAAAATCAAAATGTCTTCCAAAGTGACCGTGATAAATGTAAACATTCTCTCCTTGTATTCCTCGATACACTCGATCACACCATCCTCCTACAATGCCTCTCCACCATTGTGTATCCGGATAGGACCACATTCACCTGGCTCCATTTGTATTTATCCAGTCACAGCCAGACCGCTTCTCCTCCCATTCTTGCACTGTTGCCTCATGAATTAATCCATGGCCCCTTCCTTTTCCTCATTTGCATTCTGCTTCCCAGCGGCATTAGCTGAAAACACAGCGTTAGTTTCCCCATGGACAATAGCCAGCTCTACATTACCAGCACCTCTCTTGACCCTTACCACCATCTCTAAATTGTTGGACTGCTTGCCCAATATCCAATGTTGAATGATCAGAACTTTCCTCCAACTAAAGATTGGGGAAAGTCTTCAGCCCATGCCAAAAACGCGGTTCACTAGTGAGGGACTCACTCCACTCTCTTCCTGCCAAATGCCTGAGGTTACATCAGACTGTTGGCAACCTTAGTTTCTTATTCAACCCCGAGATGAGTTTCCAACAACTGTCCCCCAGAAGGCTACCTATTTCTATCTCCATAACATCATCGACTGCGCTCTACCTTAGCTCATCTGCTGCTGAAACCCTCATCCAGACCTTTGTTCCCTCTCGATTTATCTATTCTAATCTCCTCTTCCCATGTTCTACCCTCTGTAAACTCGATGTCATTCAAGATGTTGCTGTCCATGTCCTAACTCACAGAAAGTCTCATTCACCCATCATCCTTGTGCTGACTGGCTTACAGTAAACACCTTTGACTTTAAAATACTCATTCTTGTTTTTGAAACCTTCCATTTCCTTGGGCTGGTTTCTCCAAAAATGGGACTATGTCCCCACGCCGGCGTAAAAATGTGGCGTTTCACTCCAGACTTTTCTGAAAAAAATATAGAGCAATTCACTGACCTGCAAAGGCTGGCAGGGACCCAGAGTGATTCTCGCAGCTTTCGCACCTCTGGTTTCCGAGTCCACGCATACGCACGGCGGCAGCTTCCAGCTGCCCCACCGAACGTGATGATGGACTCGGTCCACGGACCGGGATCATGACCCAAGGTCCCACTGATCTGCCCCGCCCTGCTTCATTTGACCACCCGATCGCTGCCCCGGCCACCCATAAAGCACCCCCCACCCCCCGGTGCTGGATCCCCCCCCCCCCCCCCCCCCCCCCCCGCCCCCAGCAGGGCGTCCGCGGACTGAGTCCACAGCCACCTCGCATGAGTCCCGACTGGCCAGACGTGGTTAAAACCACACCGTCGGGAACTTGGCCAGTTGGGACCGGAGTATCGCTGGGAGGGCCTCTGGCAATGGCCCCCTAGCCACGTGTCGTGATTCACAGGCGAGGTATTCTCCGGGGGCGGAGAATTGCGGGAGCGGCACCAGACCCGATTTTTGCATGAAAGCCGATTCTCCACCCCGGCGCCAAATGCGATTTCACCACTGGGCTGGGGAGAATCCAGCCCCTTATCTCTCTAATCTTCTCTGTGACATTATCATAAATGATGTGAAGCTGGACTGGGGTCTCACAACACCAGGTTAAAGTCCAACAGGGTTGTTTGAAATCACTAGCTTTCGGAGCGCAGCTCCTTCCTCAGGTGAATGAAGAGGTGGATTCCAGAAACATATTTCTGGACAGAGTCAAAGATGCAAGACGATACTTTGAACGCGAGTCTTTGCAGATAACTACGTTTTACAGGCCCAGACGTAGCAACTGGAGAGAGGGATAATCACAGGTTAAAGAGATGTGAATTGTCTCAAGCCAGGACAGTTGGTGGGATTTTGCAAACCCAGGCCAGATGATGGGGGATGAATGAAATGCGACATGAATCCCAGGTCCCGGTTGAGGCTGTACACATGTGTGCGAAACTTGGCTATAAGTTTCTGCTCGGCGATTCTGCGTTGTAGCACGTCCTGAAAGCCGCCTTGGAGAACGCTTATCCAAAGATCAGAGACTGAATGCCCTCAACTGCTGAAGTTATCCCCAACTGGAAGGGAACATTCCTGCCTGGTGATTGTCGCGCGACTGTACATGATGTACAACTATGGACGACATTGATAAATACACTGATATTCTCACCCTTATGGGTGTGGGGTTGAGGAGAAGGCCAAAGTACAGACTAAAGGAAAGATAATGTGAGTGAGAGCAGATCATAGTTAATGTAATAGTGTAGAGATTAGTAGTAGATGAGTGTAGGTTTATTATCAACTGTGTGTTATATAGGAGTAAGAGTTGAATTCAAATAAGTAGTGTTAATATATTTATAGCTTTGTTCAATTTAATTGTGGTCTTTGTGAACACGACACGAACCATCCTAAAATTAGCAACACAAAGAACATTCTCCAGCCCCAATACACTTCCAGATATCTGCTCTCCTTCAATTCTGGCCTTGTGTGTATCCACAATCGCGCCACCACTGGTTGATGTACCCTCGGCTGCTGAGGTCCTCTGTGCCATAATTCCCTCCCAAACCTCTCCACCATTCCATCATTCAACTCTTTACCTGCCTTTAAGGTGGTCCTTAAAACCTTCCTCTTTGAGTAAGCTTTTGGTCATCTGTCCAAATTTCATCATATGTTTAATCGGCGTCAAATGTTGGTTGATAACACTCCAGTGAAACGCCTTCAGACATTTCACAACATTAAAGGAACCATATAATAGCTCTTGGTGTTGCTAATGCTTAACTTAGTATAGAAGAGAAAACAACAAAATCAGTAGATTTTCTATCTGCAGCTCGGTACAGATAACAAGAAGTTATTAATAAATAGCTCCAGGTATACTATTGTCTTATTGGCAATGTCACCGGGGGTAGTAAATATTAGTACAGCAATGGTATCAGATTTAATAGTAACAAACCGTGCAGCAGTTTCAATTATAGTCAGGATATAAAGATTGTACCATTTCTACAACACTGCTTTTACTCTGACAAGCACAATAAAACAAATCACACCAATCTAAAGGGTTTGCACGAGCTTGTGTTTCTTTTCAATTCAAACTTTGAACCCGGCTCCACTGTTCATTTGACTTATGTTTCAAAGTACAAGACACTCACTTTCATCTTGTATTTGTTTGTTCAGTAAAGTGCAGCATACTGTAGCTCTGCTTTCTCATTTATATGTTTAGAAACTAACCTCATCAGCCTTGAGACAGGCATTCTTTAAACTTCAATAAAAGAATCAGCTCTTGAAGCAAGTATTTATTCTTCCTAAGAATAGGAGTATCATTGCGGCTGAGTCAAAAGGTCATGGGTTCAAGCTCTCGGACTTGGGCTGTTGTCATTTTGGTGCAGTAATGAGGGAGCGATGCACTATCTGAGGTGCAATCATATTTATTTAGCGACTGCAAGCCCCCAAAGCCAAACGATAGCCTCTACATTTAGAATTATAGAATCAGAGAATTTACAGCGCAGAAGGAGGCCATTCGGCCCGTCAAGTCTGCACCGGCCCTTGGAAAGAGCATCCTGCTTAAGCCCTCATCTCCATCCTATCCCCGTAACTCCACCTAACCTTTTGGAGACTAAGGGCAATTTAGCTTGGCCAATCCACCCAAGCTGCATAACTTTGGACTGTGGGAGGAAACTGGAACACTCGGAGGAAACCCATGCAGCCATGAGGAGAATGTGCAGACTCCACATAGACAGCCACCGAGGCCAGTATTGAACCCAGGACCCTGGAATTATGAGGCAGCAGTGCTAACCACTGTTTAAGGTGATTGGTCTGCCACTTAATCTGTAGAGGGGACGCTCCTCAGTAAAGTGCAACATTTTTTGTGTCTTTCCAAAAGAGGTTTGTCCTGTAGCGCCAGTGGTGGAAGTTGGCTGCACAGGGCTGGCTTGCCCTGAACCTGTTTCAGCAAGGATCATTCTCACCTTGGTTGTTCAAAGTCTGCAATTCAACAGATGGAGTTTGTCACAAGGAACGTGTTATTGACTTCCATTTTCCCCATTCTTTGATCCAAAGGATATCTGTTGGTAGCTCTTTCTCAGGAAAGAAGTTCCACATGGGGCACTGATATGGTAGGTGGGTTAAACAGCAGTTGAACATAGAACATAGAACATAGAACATAGAACGATACAGCGCAGTACAGGCCCTTCGGCCCTCAATGTTGCACCGACATGGAAAAAAAACTAAAGGCCATCTAACCTACACTATGCCCTTATCATCCATATGCTTATCCAATAAACTTTTAAATGCCCTCAATGTTGGCGAGTTCACTACTGTTGCAGGTAGGGCATTCCACGGCCTCACCACTCTTTGCGTAAAAAACCCACCTCTGACCTCTGTCCTATATCTATTACCCTTCAATTTAAGGCTATGTCCCCTCGTGATAGCCACCTCCATCCGCGGGAGAAGGCTCTCGCTGTCCACCCTATCTAACCCTCTGATCATTTTGTATGCCTCTATTAGGTCACCTCTTAACCTTCTTCTCTCTAACGAAAACAACCTCAAGTCCATCAGCCTTTCCTCATAAGATTTTCCCTCCATACCAGGCAACATCCTGGTAAATCTCCTCTGCACCCGTTCCAAAGCTTCTACGTCCTTCCTATAATGGGGCGACCAGAACTGTACGCAATACTCCAAATGCGGCCGTACTAGAGTTTTGTACAACTGCAACATGACCTCATGGCTCCGGAACTCAATCCCTCTACCAATAAAGGCCATCACACCATAGGCCTTCTTCACAACCCTATCAACCTGGGTGGCAACTTTCAGGGATCTATGTACATGGACACCGAGATCCCTCTGCTCATCCACACTACCAAGAATTTTACCATTAGCCAAATATTCCGCATTCCTGTTATTCTTTCCAAAGTGAATCACCTCACACTTCTCCACATTAAACTCCATTTGCCACCTCTCAGCCCAGCTCTGCAGCTTATCTATGTCCCTCTGTAACCTGCAACATCCTTCCGCACTGTCTACAACTCCACCGACTTTAGTGTCGTCTGCAAATTTACTTACCCATCCTTCTGCTCCCTCCTCTAGGTCATTTATAAAAATGACAAACAGCAACGGCCCCAGAACAGATCCTTGTGGTACGCCACTCGTAACTGAACTCCATTCTGAACATTTCCCATCAACCACCACTCTCTGTCTTCTTTCAACTAGCCAATTTCTGATCCACATCTCTAAATCACCCTCAATCCCCAGCCTCCGTATTTTCTGCAATAGCCGACCGTGGGGAACCTTATCAAACGCTTTACTGAAATCCATATACACCACATCAACTGCTTTACCCTCGTCCACCTGTTCAGTCACCTTCTCAAAGAACTCGATAAGATTTGTGAGGCATGACCTACCCTTCACAAAACCATGCTGACTATCCCTAATCATATTATTCCTATCTAGATGATTATAAATCGTATCTTTTATAATCCTCTCCAAGACTTTACCCACCACAGATGTTAGGCTCACCGGCCTATAGTTACCGGGGTTATCTCTACTCCCCTTCTTGAACAAAGGGACCACATTTGCTATCCTCCAGTCCTCTGGCACTATTCCTGTAGCCAATGATGACCTAAAAATCAAAGCCAAAGGCTCAGCAATCTCTTCCCTGGCTTCCCAGAGAATCCTAGGATAAATCCCATCAGGCCCCGGGGACTTATCTATTTTCACCTTGTCCAGAATTGCCAACACTTCTTCCCTACTCACCTCAATGCCATCTATTCTAATAGCCTGGGTCTCAGCATTCTCCTCCACAATATTATCTTTTTCCTGAGTGAATACTGACAAAAAGTATTCATTTAGTATCTCGCTTATCTCCTCAGCCTCCACACACAACTTCCCACCACTGTCCTTGACTGGCCCTACTCTTACCCTAGTCATTCTTTTATTCCTGACATACCTATAGAAAGCTTTTGGGTTTTCCTTGATCCTACCTGCCAAAGACTTCTCATGTCCCCTCCTTGCTCGTCTTAGCTCTCTCTTTAGATCCTTCCTCGCTTCCCTGTAACTATCAAGCGCCCCAACTGAAACTTCACGCCTCATATTCACATAGGCCTCCTTTTTCCTCTTAACAAGAGATTCCACTTCTTTGGTAAACCACGGTTCCCTCGCTCTACCCTTTCCTCCCTGTCTGACTGGTACGTACTGATCAAGAACACGCAATAGCTGTCCCTTGAACAAGCTCCACATATCCAGTGTGCCCAACCCTTGCAGCCTACTTCTCCAACCTACACATCCTAAGTCATGTCTAATGGCATCATAATTGCCCTTCCCCCAGCTATAACTCTTGCCCTGCGGGGTATACTTATCCCTTTCCATCACTAATGTAAAGGTCACCGAATTGTGGTCACTGTCTCCAAAGTGTTCACTTACCTCCAGATCTAACACCTGGCCTGGTTCATTACCCAAAACCAAATCCAAAGTGGCCTCACCTCTTGTTGGCCTGTCAACATATTGTGTCAGAAAACCCTCCTGCACACATTGTACAAAGAACGACCCATCCAATGTACTCGAACTATATCTTTTCCAGTCAATATTAGGAAAGTTAAAGTCTCCCATAACAACTACCCTGTTACTTTCGCTCTTTTCCAGAATCATCTTCGCCATCCTTTCCTCTACATCTCTAGAACTATTAGGTGGCCTATAGAAAACTCCCAGCAGGGTGACCTCTCCTTTCCTGTTTCTAACCTCAGCCCATACTACCTCGGAAGAAGAGTCCCCATCTTGCACCCTTTCTGCCACCGTAATACTGTCCTTGACTAGCAGCGCCACACCTCCCCCTCTTTTGCCCCCTTCTCTGACTTTACTAAAGCACCTAAACCCCGGAACCTGCAACAACCATTCCTGTCCCTGCTCTATCCATGTCTCTGAAATGGCCACAACATCGAAGTCCCAGGTACCAACCCATGCTGCCAGTTCCCCTACCTTATTTCGTATACTCCTGGCATTGAAATAGACACACTTCAAACCACCTACTTGAACACTGCCGCTTTCCTGCGAAGTCAAATCTGTGCTCCTGACCTCTCTACTCTCAATCTCTCGCACCCCAAAACTACAATCCAGGTTCCCATGCCCCTGCTGAATTAGTTTAAACCCCCCCAAAGAGTACTAACAAATCTCCCCCCCAGGATATTGGTGCCCCTTGGGTTCAGATGTAGACCATCCTGTCTATAGAGGTCCCACCTTCCCCAGAAAGAGCCCCAGTTATCCAGAAATCTGAATCCCTCCCGCCTGCACCATCCCTGTAGCCACGTGTTTAATTGCTCTCTCTCCCTATTCCTCGTCTCACTATCACGTGGCACGGGCAACAACCCAGAGATAACAACTCTGTTTGTTCTCGCTCTGAGCTTCCATCCTAGCTCCCTAAAGGCCTGCCTGACATCCTTGTCCCCTTTCCTACCTATGTCGTTAGTGCCAATGTGGACTACGACTTGGGGCTGTTCCCCCTCCCCCTTAAGGACCCGAAAAACACGATCCGAGACATCACTTACCCTTGCACCTGGGAGGCAACATACCAAACGTGAGTCTCTCTCGCTCCCACAAAATCTCCTATCTGTGCCCCTGACTATTGAGTCCCCAATTACTAATGCTCTGCTCCTCTCCCCCCTTCCCTTCTGAGCAACAGGGACAGACTCCGTGCTAGAGTTCCGCACCCCATGGCTTACCCCTGGTAAGTCGTCCCCCCCACAAGTATCCAAAACGGTATACTTGTTACTCAGGGGAACGACCGCAGGGGGTCCCTGCACTGTCTGCTTCTTCCCAGTCCCTCTTACAGTTACCCATCTATCTCCAGTCTTTGGTGTAACTACTTCCCTGAAGCTCCTATCTATGACCACCTCTGCCTCCCGAATGATCCGAAGTTCATCCAACTCCAGCTCCAGTACCATAACTCGGTCTTGTAGGAGCTGGAGCTGGCTGCACTTCCTGCAGGTAAAATCAGCAGGGACACTAACAGCATCCCTCACCTCAAACATCCTGCAGGAGGAACATTGCACTACCTTCCCTGCCATCCCACTTAATTTCACTTAACATTATGGAATGGTAATTGAGGTGTGGCATGAATGGTTTCAACCAGCTTTTTTGTCAGTTGGCAGATGTATGGTGGATGATATCATAAACTAAGGCTTGATTGCCCTCTCTCAGGTGGATGTAAAAAAAATCCCATGACATTATTTTTAAAAAGACCGTGGTCAACATTGAACCCTCAACCAACATCACTGTAAGAATAGACTATCATGCATGTACGAAACAAATACCATTATCTTATGTGGTTTGGAGGATCTTACTGTGTATAAATGAGCTTCTGCATTTTCTTGCATTAACTCAGTGACTATTTGGAGGTTCTCCGGCCACATTGCCACTGTGTAGGGAGAATTCCAGGAGAGGCCCGATATGCACCGGGCATTAAACTGTTTCCGACACACCCAGCCCACTCTAGCTGACATGATCAGAAAGGGCAAGAGCCTGATCACAATGATACACTATCAATTACCACAAAGACGAGAGAGTGAATAATCAAGGTTTTATTGAGCAAAGATGTGTGGCCTCCTGTAGCTGCTCCCATTCTGGGAGCAGCTCTGGTGAGCACACACATTTATACGCCGCCTACTGGACGGAGCCAGGTAGGTATTTACCCATGTACCTCCAGTACAGGAGTCTTACCGTACTACATCTAATATACATCTAATACAGTTAGTGGTGACTGTCACATTCACTCCCTGTTAAAAAAAGAGTAAGGCGGGGGTGGGGGGGAGAAAGTTCAGTCTGTCGGGGCCTTGATTCGCCGCTGTGATCGCCTCGGTCCTGGTGGTGATGCGTGCGCCGACCTGGTCACCAGTGACTCCGGGACCATGTTGTCCTCATCTTCATCACCCCCGAGTGGAACCAGTGGGAGGACGGATCCTCCTGGGGCGGGGGCTGCAGTGAGGTGCACTGGGGGGAGGCTGAGTGGCGCAGGGGCAACCGGAGGGGTGGGGGGGTGTTGGGTGGTGTGTCGTGGGTGGGGATCCAGCGGGTGCCAGGTCTCGGAGGGAGACTGTGTCCTGGCGCCCGTCGGGGTGCGCCACGTAGGCGTACTGCGGGTTTGCGTGTAGTAGTTGGATTCTTTCGACCAACGGGTCCAACCTATGGGTCCACACATGTTTGCGAAGGAGGACGGGTCCAGGAGCTGCCAGCCATGTTGGGAGCGAGACCATGTTGGCAAGGAGACGTTCATGGGGTGTTTCATTATTTGCAGTGCAGAGGAGTGATCGGATGGAGTGGAGCGCGTCGGGGAGGACATCCTGCCAGCGGTAGACCGGGAGATTCTTAGACCGTAGGGCCAGCAGGACGGCCTTCCAGACTGTCCCGTTCTCCCTCTCCACCTGCCCGTTTCCCCGGGGGTTGTAGCTGGTCGACCTGTTCAAGGCAATGCCTTTGCTGAGCAGGAACTGACGCAGCTCATCGCTCATAAAGGAGGATCCCCGGTTGCTGTGGACGTAAGCGGGAAAACCCAACAGGGCGAAGATGCTGTTGAGTGCTCAAATGGCCGTGGCAGAAGTCATATCGGGACATGGGATGGCAAAGGGAAACCGGGAGTACTCGTCGACCACGTTCAGGAAGTACGTCTTTTGGTCGGTGGAGGGGAGGGGCCCTTTGAAGTCCATGCTGAGGCGCTTAATGGGGCGGGAGGCCTTCACCAGGTGCGCTCAATCTGGCCAGTAGAAGTGCGGTTTGCACTCCGCCCAGACCTGGCAGTCTCTGGTGGCAATCCTGACCTCCTCAATGGAGTAGGGCAGGTTGCGGGCCTTTATGAAGTGGAAGAACCGGGTGACCCCCGGGTGACAGAGACCATCGTGTAGGGCTCGGAGTCGGTCCACTTGTGCGCTGGCACATGTACCTCGGGATAGGGCATCAGGAGGCTCGTTGAGCTTACCGGGACGATACAAAATCTCATAATTATAGGTGGAGAGCTCGATCCTCCACCTCAAGATTTTGTCGTTTATGATCTTGCCCCGCTGTGTATTATTGAACATGAAGGCAACCGACTATTAGTCAATGAGGAGAGTTAATCTCCTGCCGGCCAGGTAATGCCTTCAATGCCGCACAGCTTCCACAATGGCTTGGGCCTCCTTTTTGACAGAGGACTGCCGAATATTGGAGGCATGGAGGGTATGGTAAAAGAATGCCACGGGCCTGCCTGCTTGGTTGAGGGTGGCGGCCAGAGCTACGTCCGATGCATCGCTCTTGACCTGAAAAGGGAGGGACTCATCGACCACGTGCATCGTGGCCTTGGCGATGTCTGCCTTGATGCGTTTAAAGGCCTGGCGGGCCTCAGCCATCAGGGGAAAAACTGTGGACTTGATGAGTGGGCGGGCCTTGTCCACATAGTTAGGGACCCACTGGGCATAATAGGGGAAGAACCCCAGGCATCATTTCAGGTGCTTGGGGCAGTGGGGGCGAGGGAGTTCCATGAAGCGCTTGCGATCGGGGTCGGGCCCTAGAACTCCATTTTCCGCAACATAGCCAAGGATGGCTAAGCGGTTGGTGCGGAACACATTTCTTCTTATTGTACGTGAGATTACGGAGTTTGGCGGTGTGGAGAAATTTGCTAAGGTTAGCGTCGTGGTCCTGCTGATCGTGGCCACAGATGGTGATGTTGTCTAGGTACGGGAAGGTGGCCTGCAGTCCGTACTGGTCAACCATTTGGCCCATCTCATGTTGGAAGACCAAGACCCCGTTAGTGACGCCAAAGGGAACCCTAAGGAAGTGATAGAGGCGGCCATCTGCTTCGAACACAGTGTATTGGCGGTCCTCGTTGCGGATGGGGAGCTGGTGATAGGCGGACTTCAGGTCCACTGTGGAAAAGACCTGGCACTGTGCAATCTGATTGACCATGTCAGATATGCGTGGGAGGGGGTACGCGTCGAGCTGCATGTACCGATTGATGGTCTGACTGTATTGATTGATGACCATCCTGTGTTTTTCCCCAGTCTTTACTACTACCACTTGGGCTCTCCAGAGGCTGCTGCTGGCCTCAATGATGCCTTCCCGCAGAAACCGCTGGACCTCCGACCTGATGAAGGTCCTGCTCCTGGTGGCGATGGGTTTGCAATCCGGGGTGAGGTTTGCAAACAAGGAAGTTGGATCGACCTTGAGGATCGTGAGGCCGCAAACGGTGAGGGGGGTAGGGGTCCGCCGAATTTTAAAGTTAAGCTTTGGAGGTGGCATTGGAAGCCCAGACTGAGTAACAGGGCAGCGCAGAGGTTGGGGAGAACGTAGAGCCGGAAGTTGCTGAACTCTACATCTTGGAAGGTGAGAGTCGTGATGCAGTACCCCCGAATTTCCACGGAATGGGATCCGGAGGCCAGGGAGATTTTCTGGGTAATGGGGTGGACCATGAGGGAGCAGCGCCTTACCATAGTGGGGTGGATGAAGCATTCCGTGCTTCCGGAGTCAAAAAGGCAGGAAGTCTTGTGCCCATCGATTTTCACCATTGTCGTTGCGGTTGCGAGGTTTGGGGCCAGAACTGGTCGAGTGTGATCGAGGCGAGCTGTGGCTGATGCTGGGAGGCCCCGGGCTGGTCAGCGGTGGTGGCAGGCGATGAGCGGCCAGATGAGCTTCCCGACGAGCAGGGGTCCTGACGCGCCATCCAAAATGGCGCCGAAGATGGCAGCGCCCACAGGGCGCATATGGTGGGCGGCATTGAAGATGGCGGCTCCCACGGGCCGCATGTGGCCTGCGGAGTAGAAGATGGCGGCGCCCACGGGCCGCATGTGGCCTGCGGAGTAGAAGATGGTGGCACCACAGACCGCACGTGGAGTTTTCAGGAACGTGGGGCCTAGAAACAGCGGCGACCGACCGAGCCTGGCACACAGCAGCAAAATGTCCCTTCTTTCCGCAGCCGTTGCAGGTTGCGCTCCGCACCGGGCAGTACTGCCGGGAGTGTTTGTTCGGCCCACAGAAGTAGCCTTTTGGCCCCCCAGGGTTGGCTGACTGCCACGCGGCGCAGGCTTGCGGTGGGCTGGGGTCGGTAGCTGGTGGGGCCCACGATGCTCACGAGGGTGCCGTGCGGTCGGGGGCATGCGGGACGTTACGGGAGGCCACTGTTAATGGGTTCGCAAGCTGCCTGGTTCCCGCAAGATCAAGTGTACCCCTCTTCAATAGGCGCTGGCGGATGTACGCCGACCCCATGCCCGTAACAAAAGCTTCTCTGATTAAATGTTCTGTATGCTCGACTGCCGAAACTGCCTGACAGTCACAGTTCCTCGCCAGGATGTGCAGGGCACGCCAGAAATCGTCTCGGGACTCACCGGGGAGTTGCAGTCTCGTGGACAGGAGGTGCCTGGCATAGAGTTTGTTAACTGGCGGAACGTAATGTCCTTTCAGGTGCTCCATTGCTTCAGAGTAAGTGGGCGCATCCTGGATGAGACGAAAAATGTCAGGGCTCACCCGTGAGTAAAGGACCTGGAAATTCTGTGCATCCGAGTCTTCCTCTGCGGTGGTTCAGAGGTAGCTTTCGAAGCAGGCTAGCCAGTGGTCAAAAGCGGATGTAGCGTTGGCTGCTTGAGGGCTCAGCTTTGGCGATCAGGCTTGATGCGAAGTTCCATTGTTTTAAGAGTAGTGAATAATCGAGGCTTTATTGAGCGAAGATGTGTGGCTTCCTGTAGCTGCTACCAGAATGGGAGCAGCTCCGGTGTGCACACACATTTATACGCTGCCTACTTGGTGGAGCCAGCAGGCAGGGATTTACCCATGTACCTCTAGAACAGGAGTCTTACCGTACGACATCTAATATACATCTAATACAGTTAGTGGTGACTGCCACACACAGCTAATTTGCATTAATTTAAAAATTATTAATAAGATTCATGTTGAATGTAGCAGCCTTCAGGTGTGTCCCTCCACACTCTTCCCCACCCTATCCACCACCCACAGCAGGAAGTCACATGGGCACAATTCACTACAGGTCCCTAAAAGCAGGGACCAGGTACCATGGAGCCAGTGTGGAAGAAAGAACCCCTCTCAGGTTATCTCCAGGGAGCACAAGGGCACAGCAGCCACTGGCCAGATGCTGTGTGCGGGTGTTCCTTTACGAGACCTGGGGGTTGAGGGGCTGGACTGGAGGGAGCCAGGTCGGGAGTCGCCCCTGGAATGGGGTCATTTTGGATCTGTGAAGCCCTGAAGGCTGCATACTTTCATAAAAGGGCAAAGCACAGCTGCAGCCTGTCAATTAAAAAATCCTCTCACAGGATAGAGCCATTCAGCAGCATGTTTCTTGGAGAAGTATTTCACTCCTCTTGAAGTTTCAATGGGTTCTGTAGTTACACTGTTGCAGTACGCCTGCTTTTATCCCTTTGTACTTGCTTGTTTATATTATATTTCACACCCTCATGATTGACAGTTGGAGGCTACATCAAAGGAGGCAGCACGGTGGCACAGTGGTTAGCACTGCTGCCTCACAGCGGCAGGGACCCAGTTTCAATTCCAGCCTCAGGTAACTGTGTGGAGTTTGCACTTTCTCCCCGCATCTGCTTGGGGTTCCTCCAGGTGCTCCTTAGTGCCCCGTGGTCCCCCTTAGTGTCCAAATGTTAGGTGGGGTTACTGGGCTCAAGTAAGGTGTTCTTTCAGGGCAGGTGTAGACTCGATGAACTGCATGACCTCCTTCAACACTGTAAATTCTATGATTCTATGAGGGGTTAGCTTTGTTTGTTTTTGTACAATTTCATGGTCCATTAACGCTGAATTGCTTTCTCTTTTGAGCATGTGTTCAGTCTGCCCGCATTTTTTCTGTAGTTTTTTTTTCTACTCTGAATTGCTTCCTAGAAAGCGTGATGTGCAATCTGAGTACATTATTTTCATAGTGATTTTTTTTTAATAAAGTCTGAAGTGCTTTGTAGAAAGTGCAGGTGCTCTGTCTGACTGCAACTTTTTCCAACTGGATCATTTCAAACTCTGATCTGTGAACAGTGTGCCTGCACTGGAAATAAATTTCCACCATTAATGTCCAAGGCTTCCTCAATGTGGACCCTCTTGTTGCCGCTGTTGAAATCTCTGGATGAGCACTAGGGAGCTGAGAACAATCTCTCTCATGGTGCTGTCAATGGCCTGGGGGATCGGGGTTCCTGATCTGGGCGATAGGGAGTTTACAGAATGAAGATTGCCAGCCCAAGTGGCTGACTGCATCTCACTCAGAGAGAGAAAGTGGGACAGTCATGTTAAGGGCAGGAGAGGAGTGCAATCTTGGACTCCCTGTTGAGCTTAGAGTCACAGCTCATTCACTGTCTGGCCAGGTGTATTAGATGCAATGGCATGACAACAATAAACCTGAGTATCCACGGTGCATCTCCCTTTGTGCTTCTGATAGTACTTGTGCTTTCTAATATTCCTGTGAATCATGCTCATTCAACCAATTGGCCATCATCATTGATGTTTCAGCAACCTAGCTGCCTCACTCTCCGAGTCAGGGTCAGGGGAAGAATTTTTCATTGGCACGGGCTGAGGATCGCAGGCCAAGCATCATGAAGGGTAGGCGAGTGCCTTCTAGCACCGACCACATGTCTGCACTGGTGGATGCCGATCAATCAAGCTTCACATGGGTGTCCATGTGCTAGGAAGGATTCCATTGCTGCTGAAGTGAAGGGAGAAAATTGCCAGATGGGATTATGGGCAGCTATGACAGAGCATGGGGCAGTGTCCATGGTCATTGCTATGAGAAGCAGATATTCGAGGTGGCGCTGGGCACCAGAGACAGTGATGAATTTTCAATCTCCCGGGATGGATGACCTTATTGATTGTCTGTCTCTCTCCTTCTCCACTTCCTCCCAAATTTAAAGATGAATTTCAGGAGTGAACCAGTGCAGCTGGCCATCGTCCTAATTACTGCAGTCGAGGTAACTCGGTGACTGCGCCAAGGCTGCCAAGGGACCACCACTCAGGCTCACGACACGGCCGCCCATCGGGGTGGGGAGTGGGTCAGCAGAGTACACTGATTTAGACCTAGGGTGTACAGACCTTGACAATCCTTCAATGAGCTGTCGGACCCCATGTGCCACAGAAGACTGCGTCTGACCTGGGAGACAGTGCGGCACCTCTGCCACGTCCTCGAGGACATGTCATCCATGGAGGAGGAGGGCATCCCTTCCCAGTGGTGGTGAAGCTTATGGCTGCCCTCACCTTCTGTGCCACTGGGTCATTCCAGGAACTCAAGCGGGACTTATGTGGCATCTCACAATCATCAGCCCATAGGTGCATTTGGGAGATAATGGATGCTTTGTATGCCCGGACATCGAAATACATCCACGTTCTGGACCACGTTCACTGTGATACCGGGGCTGCAGGATCTGCCGCCATCGCTGGGATGCCCCAGGTCAAGGGGGTCATCGATAGCATGCATGTTTCTTGAGAGCATTGTGGCTTCAGGAAGTGCCCATTATTAACAGAAACAGATTCCACTCCATGAATGTACAGACCCTGGAGGACCACCACCTCAGGATTGTGAATGTGTGTGGCCCCTTTCCTGGGAGCGAGCATGACAGCCACATCCTGGGGTACTCGGAGATCCCCGGGATGTTCGCGGCCCACCCCAAGATGACGGGTTGGCTCATGGAGGACAAGGGATATCTTTTAGGGCCATGGCTGATGACACCAAGGCGGAGTCCCATTACAGTGAGGTCCATACTGTCACCCAGACTGTCATGGGTTGGTGTATCGTGCTGCTAAAATAGTGGTTTCATTGCCCGGCCCGCTCTTGGGTGCTCAACTGTACAGCCCCCAGAATTCGCTCGCATTGTAGTGGTGTGTTCTGCACAGATGTGGGACACAGGCTGGTGAAGCAGGAGGAACAGGTAGCATCACCTGAGGAGCAGGAAGGCTGGGAAGGAGTGAAGGCCGAGCCTGAGGAGGACCCAGAGGATGGGGGACAGGTAACGGCCAGGCTCGTCAGTCCCGGAGAACCAGGGAGGCCCTCATAGCCTCCAGATTCACCAGATAAGAGGCTTTGTGTCCAGCTCAACAACCCCCGCAGCCTCAAACCCCCCTTTCCCGAGGTCTGTTCCACCCCTCTTCTGTAAGGCCTGTCCCTCCCATGACCCAAGTTCCTTCTCCCATGACCCGTGCTCCCCTCACACAACCCGTACTGCCCCCTCCTATGGCCCATGCTCCCCCTCCAAGGATCTAATTGACATCACTCCTGGAGATGGGCCTGGATTGGCAGTGTCAGTGGATTATAGAATCCCTACAGTGCAGGAGGAAGCCATTCAGCCCACCGAGTCTGCACTGACCCTCTGAAAGCGCACCCTACCCAGGCCCACTACCTCATCATTTCCCCATAACCCCACCTAACCTGCACATCTCTGGGCACTAGGAGTCAATTTTAGCATGGCCAATCCACCTAACCTGCACATCTTTGTGACTGTGGGAGGAAACCAGAGCATCCGGAGGAAACTCACATGGACATGAGGAGAATGCGTAAACTCCTCACAGGCAGTCACCCAAGGCAGGAATTGACCCTGGCGCCTTGGCACTGTGAAGCAGCGGTGCTAATCACTGCGCCACCATGCTGCGCCTTGTCACTTGTTAATGCAGGAGGGTCATGACGCTTCACTGTGAGGTAGGCTGTGATGCTCCTCACATCTGACTCCTGTCTGTCTGCTGACTGCACACTGACTCTCAGGCTCATGTTAAGTGCGGCTTTGGGGTTACATTTCTTTGTCCCACTGCTCCAAGGGGGAAAGGGGCAAAGCCAAAGCGTTCAGTGAGTGAGGAAATAATGATTCCAGGATGTTTGTCACTCTTGGTCTCATGGGGTCTAACTGTTGGGATTGTTGGGATTGTTTAGATGGCCTTCAGAAGGGCCTGAGTTCAGATAGAGAGATATATCCTCCCTGTGGGATAGGGGTCAAATGCAGAGGTGTTGTGGCTTTGAACTGCAAAATTCTTTTATGTGGTCAATCATTACATTGCTACATTTTCTACTTCCTTACTAAAGGTGTCTGACTTCACCCATGCCCACTCTATGCTCCTAAAACCTCTTCATTTTACGATACCTATCGCTATGTCTACATGTTACCCCAGAATGTTTATCAGAGGTGAAGATGGCCTTCTGCCTTATGTTCACTGCGGCCTGTGATGCTCTTGGCAGGCATCCTCTGGAATGCCAGGATCTGGAGGGCATCAGTCGTCTTAAGCAGGCACTGGTGTCGCTCTGCCACTCTGTTCTGACTGCTGCCCCTGACAAGTGCCAATGATGGGACGGGGGAAATCTTATACAGACCAGAGGGGGACCTCCAGACTTCCAGTCCCTCGTGCAACAGAGCAGCGTGCCCTGGACTTGATCGGCGGGCATAAAGGGCCTCCGTGACGGCAAGGATGCACCTGTGCACCAAGGTCTGAGAGATTCCAGACAGGTCCCCATTTGATGCCTGTTAGGTTCCCATGGTGTTATAGCTCAGGGCGAACGTCACCTTGATGGCCACCGTAGGGGGTGGCCTCCCGTATACCCCCACGGTGCCAGGTGCACCATGATCTGGCAGACATAGCACATTGTCCTGCTGCTCAGTCAGAGTATTCAATGGCATTTTGGGCGGCCGGCTCTCCACCCTCACCGTCCTCCTGTTCCTCTGGGGCATGCTTCACTGCTGCAGATTCATTCTCAAGCAGCTCCAGCCTCAGTGCAGCCCAGGGCTGTGGTGATTAGAATGAAGACCACCATTCCTGGTTGAATTCCAAAGTTCATTGTCTGCAGGGAGTGAAGGGCAGATATGTTAGAACATAGAACATAGAGAAATACAGCACAGAACACGCCCTTCGGCCCACGATGTTGTGCCGAACTTTTGTCCTATGTTAATCATAGATCATAGAATTTTGGACACTAAGGGCAATTTATCATGGCCAATCCATCCAACCTGCACATCTTTGGACTGTGGGAGAAAACCGGAGCACCCGGAGGAAACCCACACACACACGGGGAGGATGTCCAGACTTCACACAGTGACGCAAGCCGAAACCGAACCTGGGACCCTGGAGCTGTGAAGCAATTGTGCTATCCACAATGCTACCGTGCTGCCCTTAAGAACAAATTAATCTACACTCCATTATTCTACCATAATCCATATACCTATCCAATAGCCGCTTGAAGCTACCTAACGTTTCCGACTCAACTCCATGCCCCCACTACTCTCTGGGTAAAGAACCTACCTCTGACATCCCCCCTATATCTTCCACCATTTACCTTAAATGTATGTCCCCTTGTAATGGTGTGTTCCACCCGGGGAAAAAGTCTCTGACTGTCTACTCTATCTATTCCCCTGATCATCTTATAAACCTCTATCAAGTCACCCCTCATCCTTCTCCGTTCTAATGAGAAAAGGCCTAGCATCCTCAACCTTTCCTCGTAAGACCTACTCTCCATTCCAGGCAACATCCTGGTAAATCTCCTTTGCACCTTTTCCAAAGCTTCCACATCCTTCCTAAAATGACGTGACCAGAATTGCACACAGTACTCCAAATGTGGCCTGACCAAGGTTTTGTACAGCTGCATCATCACCTCACGGCTTTTAAATTCAATCCCTCTGCAAATGAACGCCAGCACACCATAGGCCTTCTTCACAGCTCTATCCACTTGAGTGGCAACTTTCAAAGATCTATGAACATAGACCCAAGATCTCTTTGCTCCTCTACATTGCCAAGAACCCTACCGTTAACCCTGTATTCCGCATTCATATTTGTCCTTCCAAAATGGACAACCTCACACTTGTCAGGGTTAAGCTCCATCTGCCACTTCTCAGCCAGCTCTGCATACTATCTATGTCTCTTTGCAGCCGACAGCAGCCCTCCTCACTATCCACAACTCCACCAATCTTCGTATCATCTGCAAATTTACTAACCCACCCTTCAACTCCCTCATCCAAGTCATTAATGAAAATCACAAACAGCAGAGGACACAGAACTGATCCCTGCGGTACAGCACTGGTAACTGGGCTCCAGGCTGAATATTTGCCATCCACCACAACTCTCTAACTTCTATCGGTTAGCCAGTTCGGTATCCAACTGGCCAAATTTCCCACTATCCCATGCCTCCTTACTTTCTGCATAAGCCTACCATGGGGAACCTTATCAAATGCCTTACTAAAATCCATGTACACAACATCCACTGCTTTACCTTCACCCACATGTTAGGTCACCTCCTCAAAGAAGTCAATAAGACTTGTAACGCAAGACCTACCCCTCACAAATCTGTGCTGACTATCCCTAATCAAGCAGTGTCTTTCCAGATGCTCAGAAACCCTATCCCTCAGTACCCTTTCCATTACTTTGCCTACCACCGAAGTAAGACTAACTGGTCTGTAATTCCCAGGGCTATCCCTATTCCCTTTTTTGAACAGTGGCACGACATTCCCCTGGTACCACCCCTGTTGTCAGTGAGGACGAAAAGATCATTGCCAACGGCTCTGCAATTTCATTTCTTGCTTCCCATAGAATCCTTGGATATATCCCGCCAGGCCCGAGGACTTGTCTATCCTCAAGTATTTCAAAACGCCCAACACATCTTCCTTCCTAACAAGTATCGCCTTGAGATTACCAGTCTGTTTCACACTGTCCTCTCCAACAATATGGCCCCTCTCGTTTGTAAATACTGAAGAAAGGTGCTCGTTCAAGACCTCTCCTATCTCTTCAGACTCAATACACAATCTCCCGCTACTGTCCTTGATCGGACCTAACCTCGCTCTAGTCATTCTCATATTTCTCACGAATGTGTAAAAGGCCTTGGGGTTTTCCTTGATCCTACCTGCCAAAGATTTTTCTGCCCTCTCTTAGCTCCTTTCTTCAGTTCCCTCCTGGCTATCTTGTATCCCTCCAGCGCCCTGTATGAACCTTGTTTCCTCAGCCTTACATAAGTCTCCTTCTTCCTCTTAACAAGACATTCAACCTCTCTTGTCAAACATGGTTCCCTCACTCGACCATCTCTTCCCAGCCTGACAGGGACATACATATCAAAGACACGCAGTACCTGTTCCTTGAACAAGTTCCACATTTCACTTGTGTCCTTGCCTGACAGCCTATGTTCCCAACTTATGCACTTCAATTCTTGTCTGACAACATTGTATTTACCCTTCCACCAATTGTAAACCTTTCCCTGTTGCACGCACCTATCCCTCTCCATTACTAAAGTGAAAGTCACAGAATTGTGGTCACTACCTCCAAAATGCTCCCCCACTAACTAATCTATCACCTGCCCTGGTTCAGCACCAAGTACCAAATCCAATATGGCCTCCCCTCTGGTCGGACAATCTACATACTGTGTTAGAAAAGCTTCCTGGACACACTGCACAAACACCACCCCATCCAAACTATTTGATCTAAAGAGTTTCCACTCAATGTTTGGGAAGTTGAAGTCACCCATGACTACTACCCTGTGACTTCTGCACCTTTCCAAAATCTGTTTTCCAATCTGTTCCTCCACATCTCTGCTGCTATTGGGGGGGCAAATAGAAAACTCCCAACAAGGTGACTGCTCCTTTCCTATTTCTGACTTCAACCCATACTACCTCAGTAGGCAGATCCTCCTCGAATTGCCTTTCTGCAGCTGTTATACTATCTCTAATTAACAATGCCACACCCCCACCTCTTTTACCATCCTCCCTAATCTTGTTGAAACATCTATAACCAGGGACCTCCAACAACCATTTCTGCCCCTCTTCTATCCAAGTTTCCGTGATGGCCACCACATCGTAGTCCCAAGTACTGATCCATGCCTTAAGTTCACCCACCTTATTCCTGATGCTTCTTGCGTTGAAGTATACACACTTCAACCCATCTCCTTGCCTGCAAGTACTCTCCTTTGTCAGTGTTACCTTCCCCACTGCGTCACTACACGCTTTGGCGTCCTGAATATCGGCTTCCTTAGTTGCTGGAGTACAAATCCGGTTCCCATTCCCCTGCCAAATTAGTTTAAACCCTCCCGAAGAGCACTAGAAAACCTCCCTCCCAGGATATTGGTGCCCCTCTGGTTCAGATGCAACCCGTCCTGCTTGTACAGGTCCCACCTTCCTCAGAATGCGCTCCAATTATCCAAATACCTGAAGCCCTCCCTCCTACACCATTCCTGCAGCCATGTGTTCAACTGCTTCTCTCCCTATTCCTAGCCTCGCTATCACGTGGCACCGGTAACTGAGATGACAACTCTGTCTGTCCTGGCCTTTAACTTCCAGCCTAACTCCCTAAACTTGTTTATTACCTCCACACCCCTTTTCCTACCTACGACGTTGGTACCAATGTGAACCACGACTTCTGGCTGCTACCCCTCCCCCTTCAGGATCCTGAAGACACGATCCGAGACATCCCTGGCCCTGGCACCCGGGAGGCAACATACATAGAACATAGAACATAGAACAGTACAGCACAGAACAGGCCCTTCGGCCCTCGATGTTGTGCCGAGCCATGATCACCCTACTCAAACCGACGTATCCACCCTAGACCCATAACCCAACAACCCCCCCATTAACCTTACTTTTTAGGACACTACGGGCAATTTAGCATGGCCAATCCACCTAACCTGCACATCTTTGGACTGTGGGAGGAAACCGGAGCACCCGGAGGAAACCCACGCACACACGGGGAGGACGTGCAGACTCCGCACAGACAGTGACCCAGCCGGGAATCAAACCTGGGACCCTGGAGCTGTGAAGCATTTATGCTAACCACCATGCTACCGTGCTGCCCTTCCGGGAGTCTCGCTCGCGACCACAGAATCTCCTATCTATTCCCCTAACCATTGAATCTCCTATTACTATTGCTTTTCTATTCTCCCCCCTTCCCTTCTGAGCCCCAGAGCCAGACTCAGTGCCAGGGACCTGGCCGCTAGGGCCTTCCTCCGGTAGGTCATTCCCCCCCAACAGCATCCAAAATGGTATACCATGCCCAACCACGTACACCGGGCTACATCTGGCCCTGGTCTGCACTGCAACCCGTGCCCCCACATGCCCCTTTCCCCCCTCCTCCCCCATCCCCACACCCACCCTCGGCCGTTGACCCACCACACCCCTGGCCCCGTCGGTGCCCGGCACCCTGGGGTCTCTGCCCTCCCTGCTGTCAGGGGTACCAGTGGCTCACGCTACGCATGCCAGCAGTAACACTCAGTGGCCATGTCTGGCACCCACCTGGAGAGGCTACTGTGGACTTTGCCCATCGGTGGGCCACTTGCTGCCCCGCCGGCTGGTGGCAGCCGGTTGCGGGGTGGTGGGTATTGGCAGGGGTGTGGGCTGTGGTGCAGGGGTTGTGGGGTGGGAAAACCCTTATGGCCGCTGTCATTCTGCATGACCAGGGGCCAGCATGGGTGGTTAATCTGGCCTGCAGCAAGATGGCTACCTTGTAGGCCGTGGCAGTGGCAGTCCGTGCCTGGACGCCCCGGTCCTGTGGGGTGGGGGGTCACCTGGCACCACAGACCATCCCCTGGTTACCCCTGTCAGCCCCCACTGGCCTCCAGGCTTGGCGGGACCCCCTGGCTCCCAGCCCACCATCCATGCCAGCGGCAGGACCGGCAGCTTCTGTGTGTCCTACCTCCTCTTTCTCCCTCATCAGCCATGGCGCCTGTTTCCAGGTTTTTTAAAGCGCAAGTGAAATGGTCGGGAATTTGCCTCAGGTTGTAAGATAGCGATCTGATACAGAACACGTTATCATGAAGTTTCTTCATACTCCCCTGGAACTCCCCTATGCACGACTGTCCTCATGCACGTCTTATAACCATCTGCTGATCATCGGATGTGCTCGCACTTATATCTGAGTGCCTGGTCACATGACCACTGTCTCGCGATCACATGGTGGATCTGTACCACCACCTGCTGGTTGGAGGTCGCACCACCAGCTATCTACAATATTGCTTATATCACCACAGTCGTGAAGCCGTGTGTATGCCAATTTTCAATTCTCCGGTGCTTCAAGAACGTTCTGATCCACATATACAGTAAACGCTGTTTGCATATCATTAGCAGGCCTGACCTGGTATTCTCCGGGGCCTCGGTAGTGCTCCGCCACCACCAGGGCAAATTCCCTCTGTTACTTTCTTCCATAGGACAGCACGGTAGCATTGTGGATAGCACAATCGCTTCACAGCTCCAGGGTCCCAGGTTCGATTCCGGCTTGGGTCACTGTCTGTGCGGAGTCTGCACATCCTCCCCGTGTGTGCGTGGGTTTCCTCCGGGTGCTCCGGTTTCCTCCCACAGTCCAAAGATGTGCAGGTTAGGTGGATTGGCTATGATAAATTGCCCTTAGTGTTGGGTGGGGTTACTGGGTTATGGGGATAGGGTGGAGGTGTTAACCTTGGGTAGGGTGCTCTTTCCAGGAGCCGGTGCAGACTCGATGGGCCGAATGGCCTCCTTCTGCATTGTAAATTCTATATGCGGCCACCCTCCAAACCCTTGGCCCCTCTCTCCAGGCATCGCCACTGGGCACATTGCATGCTGGTGATGGGTGTGAGCGAGCACTCAGCAGACAGGCAGGAGTCAGACTTCGGTATAGATAGAGGAGCAGCAGTGCTTAGCTCTCAGCAGGTTATCATCACCCCGTTTGCCCTCGACAGTAACCTGCTGGCAGTGCCGACATAATCTCAGCACCCTGGAGTGATGTGACACAGACCCTGCGAGGGTGGGGGTGGGTGATGGTAGCGGTGACGGAGCAGGTCACATCCTATGTGAAGCGGGCAAGTATGAGGGCCTCCCTGGCCCTCCGGACTTGCCGGACCCTCGCTGCTGCCGCCTGTCCTGCAACTTCCAGCTGGTCCTACGGTTCCTCCCTGGAATCGTCCTTCAGGTCCAGCGCCGCCTCATCATCCTCATTCTCCTCCTCGGAAGTGGCCGCATGTTCCCCATCCCCCACCTCCACATCGCCCTGCTGCTGTGCCAGGTTGTGGAGGACACAGCAGACCACCTGTACTACAGGGCACTACAGGAGCGGCCATTGCCAAAGCAACTTTGCTTCACCATCTATACTTAATGAGTCACTGAGATATTGTTATGGGCCAGGGTTTAGAGAACACCAAAGTATGTCATGGAGTTCACTTGACCCACAACTTTTAATACATTTTGGTTATGGGGAGCACAAAGGCCCATTTTACAGGTGTGATGCAACAGAGATCTAAAGTATTTTTAAAACAATGTGTATTCTATAAATCCAGTTAACATTTTATAAACCCACAGTAAACATCTTACTAACTACCAACACTGATAATGCCCTAAAAAGATACAGTACTCTATTGGTAACCCTTATTAACTTACCTAACAACATCAATAAGTCAAAACACTTCTTAACAAACACAGTAGGTTTGAATTCTCTTCAGAGACAGGTATTACTTTGAAATTATCAAGTGATCTGGAGACATTCTTTAAATTGGAGAGAGAGAGATCAATACACATCTGCTTGGTTTGAATGCAGCTCTCCAACTGAAAGTGAAACTAAAACACAGAGCCAAAAAGAGCTCCCAGCTCAAAGCGAAAGTAAAAAGCAGAACAGAGCCCAGCTCCACCCACACAATGACATCACTGCAGCCATTTGATAAAAGACACTTTTCTTAAAGGGACTCTCACATGACACCTCCCTCCAAAAAAAAAAATAACCATCAACTTCAAGATGGTTTCATTTTTGACCTTTGCACTTTTCTTTCAGAAATATTGAAAGTAAATACAAAACACGCAAACATTTATAATAACATAGTCCATTTTAGTTTTCTTCCTCCAACTGGAATCCCTCTTGATTGACAGTCTCTTTGGACAAGAAGGTCTCTGCACGATCCATCTATTTCTCTACGCCTCGGCATTTCTCTTTGAGGTCAGATACTTTAGTTCAATCCGATCACAGAGTCCCTTGTAATTCTCCAATACAGGAGCATTGGTTAACACAGCCTTCAGGCAGTCAAATGCCTGTTGACACTCCGCTGTCCACTGAAATCTGCAACGTTTCTTCAGCAAGTCTGTCAATGGAGCAACCACGCTGCTAGAATTTGACACAAATTTCCGGTAGAATCCACTCATGCCAAGAAATCACATTATTTCCTTTTATGGCGAGGGAATTGGAAACTTCCAAATAACTTTTGTTTTCACATCCCATGGGACCATTCAACCCTGTCCGATTGTATGGTCAGGGAAGTGACTTGGGCTTTTCCAAATTCACTTTTGGCTAGATTTACTACCAAACCCGCCTCCTGAAGTCGATCGAATAACTCCATCAGATGCTTCAAATGTTCTTTCCATGTCTGGCTGAAAATTACCAGATCGTCGATGTATACCGCACAATTGGGTGATCCTGAAACGACTTTGTTAGTTAACCGTTGAAATGTGGCTGGGGCGTTTTTCATGTCAAATGGCATAACTTTGAATTGGTATATACCATCTGGAGTCAGAAAAGCTGAATCTCCTTCGCCCTTTCGGATAAAGGTACCTGCCAGTAACCTTTAAGTAAATCCAGTTTGGAAATAAAAGCTGATTGTCCCACCTTCTCAATGCAATCCTCCAAACGTGGGATAGGATAAGAGTCCATTCTTGTAACTGCATTAACCTTTCTATAGTCCACACACAACCGTTGGGTACCACCTGGTTTCGGTACCATCACTATGGGTGAGCTGTATCAGCTGCAACCCACTTCAATTAGGCCATTTTTAAGCATACTTTCAATTTCTTTGTTAACCTATGCCAATTTTAAAGGGTTAAGTCTATATAAATGTTGTTTAATTGGAACAGTATTTCCCACATCTACATCACGTATAGCCATTTTGGTACTTAGTAATAATAACAATAATAATCACTTATTGTCACAAGTACACTTCAATTAAGTTGCTGTGAAAACCCCCTCGCCACCACATTCCCCCTGGTCGGGGATCAGGGAATTGAACCCGCGCTGCTGGCCTTGTTCTAAGCATTATAAGCCAGCTGTAAAACTCACTGTGCTAAACCAGCCCCTTCCCAACTTCCCAACTTATCTCCCCAAACTTGCCCATGTGATATCAATACCTCTTTCAGGTCAGTTCATTTTCCCTCTGGAAGGTAACACAATAATTTATCCCAATTTTTAAGAACATCCTCATTTTCCAATTTAATTTGAGGGATGTCAAATTCAAAGTCATCTGGATTTGGTTCTTCACTTTGAGTTAGAATCATTAAAACCTCCTCCTTTTGCTCTCTTTCCCTTTCAAAGTACCTTTTCAGCATATTCATATGTCACACTCAGTGAGTTTTCCTCCTATCTGGCGTTCTTACCACGTAATTCAGCTCACTTCATTTCCTTTCAATCTGGTAAGGTCCACAAAACCTTGCTTTTAAAGGTTCACCTACCACTGGTAACAACACTAAAACTTTATCTCCACTGGCAAAACTACAAACCTTTGCTTTCTTGTCCGCTATCCATTTCATCACATGTCATGCAACCTTTAAATGTTGTCTAGCCAATTCCCCTGCTCTATTTAATCATTCCCTAAAATTTGACACGTAATCCAATAATGTAAGTTCTGACTGCTCACTCACCAATTTTTCCATAATCAATTTAAGTGGTCCTCTTACCTCATGACCAAACATTAGTTCAAAAGGACTGAATTTGGTTGACTCATTCGGTGCATCCCTAATTGCAAACAGTACGAATGGAATTCCTTTATCCCAATCCTCTGGATAATCTTGACAATAAGCCCTCAACATTGTCTTTAATGTCTGATGCCACCTTTCTAACACTCCCTGTGATTCTGGATGGCACGCAGTTGATTTAAGTTGTTTTATTCCTGAGCTATCCATAACTTCTTTAAATAACCTTGAGGTAAAATTTGATCCTTGATCCGATTGTATTTCTGTGGGTAGCCCATATCTAGTAAAGGATTTAATTAACTCCTCCACAATCTTTCTAGCTGTAATCTTGCGTACTGGAATGGCCTCTGGAAACCTAGTAGACACATCCATTATAGTCAAAAGATATTGATTCCACTTTTCATTTTAGGAAGCGGTCCTACACAATCAATTGAGACCTTTGTAAAAGGTTCCTCAAATGCTGGAATGGGTATTAAGGGCGCTGGTTTTATCACTGCTTGAGGTTTCCCTATCACTTGACATGTGTGACATGATCGACAAAATTTAACTACATCTTTATGTAATCCAGGCTAATAAAAATGTTTTTGTATTTTAGCTTGAGTTTTCCTTACTCCCAAATGACCTCCCACATGTGCTACTTGCAACACCTCCTTTCTATACCCCACCGGCAATACCACTTGATGAACTTATGTCCACTTTTCATCCACCTGCGTATGTAACGCTCTTAATTTTCTCATCAAGACATCACTTTTACGATAATAACATTCTGGTATACACTCAGATTCCTCCTCCGTGTATGCTTTCTGATACATCTGTTTTAGTTCCATATCTTTCTGTTGTAACTCCGCTAATTTTTCTGAACTAAAAATATCTGCCTCATCCTCCACCTGTTCTTGTTCTTTTCCAATCATCTGATCAAAAATCGTTTCTGATGATTGAACTTCAACTTTATCTTCACTCATTGATTTCTCCTCTTGTCTTAACCTGTGACTTTGCACAATCTGGAAAAATACCAGGATATTCATTCAACACTTCAGTTGTCTGATTTTCCACTGGTTTATCAACAACAGTAGGCATCACTCCCACCTGCAATCCAGCTATATCATTACTCAAGATAAACTACATTCCTGCACAAGATAGTTTCTCTATTACCCTACTACCACTTCACCATTCTTCACTGGACTTTCCAACCTTACCTTATATAATGGAAGCCTACTCTTCTCACCCTGAATTCCACATATTACCACCTTTTCTGGCAATATTCCTTCCAAACTTCATAACTCCTCATCTCTTACCATCAAAGAGTGACTAGCTCCCGTATCTCTTAATATTATGACTTCTTTACCTACTTCTGGTACACATGAGTAAACTTTACCCACACAAGTAAATTCTTTAAAGAGATCTGGCACCTTCTTATCAATTACCTCTTTATCATATTGTTCAATCTATTGCACCTCCTTCGCTTCACTTGTGCTTTCCTTTACCACGTTAACAAACCCCACTGACTTATCCTGTTTTATCACATCAGCCTTCTCAGTGTTTTTCTTCAACCACCAACACTGTGACTTTTCATGGCCTAGTTTATTACAGTGAAAACATTTGAAACTTTTCATTTCTCTTCCACCCTTCTGGATTCCTTTTTTAATCTGAGGTACATTCTCCTTATTATCTCCCATCAGATCTCCTTTACCTCTACCACTTGAATATTTCTCTTTTCCCCAGTTTCTATCCCTCACATGCTGAAACTGATGTTGCAAACCAAGCTTTGATTTATGAACTAATTCATAATCATCTGCCATTTCTGCTGCTCACCTCACAGTTTTAACCCGAGTTCTCACTGCATCAGGAATTGAAATTTTAAACTCCTCCAAAAGTATAATTTGGTCTATTTTCAGAGCCCTTATCCACTTATCAAAATTACTCTGATCCTTTCAAACTCCATGTATGTTTGACCAGGTTCTTTCCTTAAATTTCTAAACCTTCGTCTGTAGGCTTCAGGCACTAGTTCATATCCACCTAAGGTGGATTTTTTCACCTCCTCATACGTCCCAGATACGTCCTCTGACAGTGATGCAAACACTTCACTAGCTCTCCCGACCAACTTTGTTTGAATCAGTAATACCCACTTGTCCTGTGGCCACTTCATTTATTTAGCTACCTTCTCAAATGAACTGAAAAGGCTTCTATCAAACCTTGGCAATGCTTGGACATATTTAAATAGATCCTCACCAAGCCTTCAACTATGGCACTCAAGCTCATTATCCCCATCATGCTCCTCAAACTATACGTTTCCCTTTACATTGGCCAATTTTAACTGACTGTCATGTTTCACAGCCATTTTCTGAAGTTCAAACTCGCTCTAATTTTCCCTTTCCTCTCTCTCCTTTTCTTTTTCCCTGATCTGTACCTCCCTTTCTCTTTCTTTTCGTTTTGCCAGGGCTATTCTTTCTTTTTTTCTTTCTTCTCTCTCCTTTTCTCTCGTTTCATATTCAAGCTGCTTCAATTCTTTTTCAAGTTCAAGTTGCTTGATTTGTAACTGACTTTTTTGCCATTTCCAATGAGTCAGATTGTATCTCAGGCAATTTTAAATGCTCAGCTACCGCTGTAAGTACCTCATCTTTTCGTATTCTGTCAGGTAATGTTAACTGCAATGTTTTTGCCAAATCTCAAAATCTGTTTTTAGTCTCTGTTCGTAATGTACTGCGTGTGACCTTCTTCACTCCCTCAAAACCTCAGAGCCTCTGAAAGAGCTATTGTCCACAACACGCTCCCTACTTAAACTGGAATACCACACCTGAATAGCAAGTACGAATATGCTCATCCCTCACTGTTTTTAAGTTCACTAAGCCAACCCAGTCACAAAAGATAGACTTTTATCCCGGATGAGCCCTCAATTTGTTATGGGCCAGCGTTTAGAGAACACCAAAGTATATCATGGAGTTCGCCTGACCTAAGAGTCTGTGGTATACAGAGATTAAGTGGTGCACTGTAATAAATAAGATTGTCTCACTGAATCCTTGTACTTACTTTTACCATATCAATACTGTGACTACAAGGGCAGGTCAGAGAAGGGGAATTCTGCAGCAAATTACTCTTCTGATTTCCTTCAGTCATCTTCAAGTCATCTACACGGCTCAAGTCAGGAGTGAGATGGAATACTCTCCAATTTGACTCCAAAACACAAATAAGCCACACACCACCTTGGGCAAAGTAGTTTTCTTGATCGGCAACCCATCTACCTACCACCTTAAACATTCACTCCCTTGACTGCGAGTGCATAATGGCAACAGTATGTACCATATATAAAATGTACTGCTGGAACTCACCAAGACTCCTTTGACAGCACCTTCCAAACCAGTGACTTCTACCACCAGGGAAGACAGGCGCAGCAGATGTACGGGAACACGAAGATCTGCAAGTTGCCCTCCAAGCCACACACCATCCTGACATGAAACTACACAGCCATATCTTCACTGTTGCTGGATCAAAATCCTGGAACTCTCTTCCTAACAGCGCTATTGATGTACCTATACTAGATAGACCACAGCTGTTCAAGAAGGGGCTCACCAACATGCTCTCAAAGATAAGTAGGGATGGCAAACAAATGCTGGCCAGGCCAGCGATCCCCATATCCCAAGAAATAATTTTAAAAATATACTTTTCTGCAATGCATTTGAGCTCAACAGGCCAGAGAAGGCAGCAATGGTTCCAACAAATCTAAATCATTCATGCTTAATATGTATTCTACAGCATGTATTGGGTGATTCTGGCCACTTGCTGAATATAAATTGGGCAGATTGCAGGACAGACCATTATCTCTAGAATATGTCTCACTTCAGTCACTTGCAGGTAATTTAAAGAAAGAAATGCTACATTTTTTTCACCATGTTCATCTCTGAATTGGAGAGATTTTTTTAACATTATGTATCTCCAGATACAAAAGTGCAAAGGAAAAATACAGATGAGAATAAAATAAGCTCCCTTTTTAAAATAATTACTTTGTGGAACTGCATCTGCCTGTACAAGTGGTGATTGTGTTGCTAAATTAAATAAATATGGGGCCAATTTCCACTCTTTTGCAACCACATCAGTCAATTTCCCAGGTACAAAACAAAGGGAGAAAGGTAGAAATACATTAAATGATGTGCATACATTTGTACTTTAAATAATAGAAACTTCCCACTTTCAGTGCTGGGGAGAATCATGGGAGGGATTCTCCGTTAATCAACGCCAAAATTGGGAAAGGTGATTGGGCAGAGGATTGGGCACTGAAATCGCGGTAGGCGGCAATTTGATGCCAAATAGCAATGCTCCAACACCTCAACAGCAGTGACAATGCATTCCGGAACGCACCTACAATAGACACCGTTTGCATATCATTAGCGGGCCCACTAATTCTCCGGGGTCTCCGCGATTCTCTGCCTCCGAGTTCCCGAGGACATGGTTCACTTGTGCTTTTAAAAATCGTGAAACCGTCATGGCGGCTGCTGCGGGAGAGAGAGGGCGTACGGAAGGTGTCAAACATCGTCATAACTTGCTGACAGTTGTGCCGCTGGCCGGTGGTGGGGGGGGGGGGGGGGTTCTGCCAGGGCCGGAGGGAGTAGCAGGGGATGGATAGGAGGTGGGCTATGGGGTCGAGGTAGACGAGCACGGAACACATAGCCAGAAAGGCAGCCATGCAACTTCACACGCTGCCACCAGCCCACTTTGAACTTAGTGTCACGGGTTGTATAAGTGTCCCCCCGGGTGCCCTTTGGCCCCAACCAACCCATCAGCTGTATGGGTACACTCCAGCACAGCCAGTGGTATCTTTTTGGCTGTGATAAGTGTGTGTGGGGAGTACAGTGTGTACATGCGACTGCAGCTTTCAGCCTCCCACGTGTCAATCATGGAACCGGCGAATCCCGCACCGTTTTTCAGTGGAATCGAGTGTGTTCCACGTGGCACCAGTGCTAGCATCTCAGCGGGAGCAGAATTGTTCCAGATGCGGTGCTATTTATTCTGTCGTAAAATCACAGATTCTGCGTTGGCATCAACACTTAGTCTTAGAAATGGAGATTCCCTCCCCATGTCCCTTCAATCCCAGCCAAGCTCACAGCAAAACTCCAAAACCTAGGACTTGGCTCCTCACTCTGCAACTGGATCCTCGACTTTCTGACCCACAGACCACAATCAGTAAGAATAAACAGCACCTAAAACAGATTCCTAAACGACCCTCTCATGGACTGACCTGATTAATACTACACCCCTGTATGCTTCACCCATTGCCAGTGTCAATGTATTTGCATTGTGGACCTTATGTTGCCATTTTATGTATTTTCTTTTTATTTTATTTTCATGTACTAAATGATCTGTTTGAGCTTCTCAGAGAAAAAAACTTTTCACTGTACCTCGGGACACGTGACAGAAGACCAATCCAATCCAAGTAGAACAGGTCTAAAGAAGAGACAAGCAATTAGTTTTAACTTGCACTGCGGCCATTTTCACAGTAAAGATGCCATAAGTGGCTTAAACAATATTGTTATTTCCATCGTTTCTGGGACTGTGTTTTCTGGAATTTTGTTGTTGCAGGGTATGAGTTATGCCTTCCAGGTTGTTGGCACTGCTTGCCTTAGAGGCAAATTGAGAAGGGCCCAAAGAGAGCATACACATCCTTGGAGTGTAATTGTCTGATTGGAAAGTGATACAGAAATGATAGATAACATATAAATATTGAATATCAAGTGTAGTAAAAGTACCCCTCAAGAAGAGCAAATTCTGTTTCTTTATCTGGAGACCCACTGTCAATGACCTTCATAATGTCACCCTTCAACAGTCCCTCCTCTGTCAGCAGACATCTACCACCCTCCCTCCCCCCACCCCATTAAAAAATAACAATCCCAACCCCCATCCACACACTTACTACTTGCTCATCCCCCACTGCGCTTCCGTGAGCTAGCCCACCCAGCTAGCCTGGCGACTAGCATTCTACCCCTCGTTGGTTCCCCTCAACCCGCTCAATCATCCTCCCAGTGCAAACTTTACTATTCCCACCCAACATATAGAAAAGAGCAATCCACTATCCCCCATCAAAAACAAACAAACAAACAAACACACCCAAAACAGAGCTACATCCCCAAGTACAGTGCAAACATGGTTCATACAAACCAGAAGAAAACCAAGATATTAGATCGGAACATCCCCTCCAGAGTTCAATTTCCTTATTCTCCTGCCAGTCTATTGTCTCGAATAAATTCCATAGCCTCCTCTGGCAACCCAAAGTAAAGTTCCCGGTCATCGTACGTTAACTACAGACGCACTGGAGTATAACATGCCAAACTTCACCTCCTTCTTAAGGCCTTCACCTTATTGAAGCACGCCCTCCTTTTGGCCAGCTCCACACCCAGGTCCTGATAGACACGCAGCCCATTGCCTTCCCAAGTGCAGTGCCTTGTCTTCTTGGCCCACCTGAAAAATCGTTCCTTATCCAGGAGCCGATGCAGTTTCACCACCATTGCCTTCAGCGGCTCATTTCCTTGCGGCTTCCTCATAAGCGCCCTGCACACCCGGTCCACCTCCAAGGGCCGAGCAAACGCTCCTTTGCCCAGCAGCTTCCCGAACATCCATGCCACATATGGGCCGTGGGCCTCACGGTAGCATGGTGGTTAGCATCAATGCTTCACAGCTCCAGGGTCCCAGGTTCGATTCCCGGCTGGGTCACTGTCTGTGTGGAGTCTGCATGTCCTCCCTGTGTGTGCGTGGGTTTCCTCCGGGTGCTCCGGTTTCCTCCCACAGTCCAAAGATGTGCGGGTTAGGTGGATTGGCCATGCTAAATTGCCCGTAGTGTAAGGTTAATGGGGGGATTGTTGGGTTACGGGTATACGGGTTACGTGGGTTTAAGTAGGGTGATCATTGCTCGGCACAACATCGAGGGCCGAAGGGCCTGTTCTGTGCTGTACTGTTCTATGTTCTATGTTCTATATACACCGGCGTCCGCTCCCTCACTACCCTCCGGCAGACCCCCGATCCTCAGGTTCCGCCTGCGCGATCTATTCTCCAAGTCCTCCACCTTGTCCTGCAGCCTAATCTGTTGATCTCTCATCAACCCCATCTCCGCAGCCATTGTGCTCCACCACCACCCCCTCCACCTTCTGGATCGCCTAGCCCTTTGCCTCTAACCTTATCTCCATGTGGTCGATTCCCGCCTTTATTGGGTCCACCAGCCTGAAAATGGTAATGATGAATTAATTCACTTTGTACTTCCTGAAAGTGCAAACAAAAATAACAGTGTGTGCCCCTATGCAGCAAGACCTCAACAACATTCAGGCTTGGGCTAATAAGTGGCAAGTAACATTCATGCCACATAGGGCCAAGCAAAGTCCATCTCCAACGAGGGAGAACCTAACCATCTCCTTATTACATTCAATAGCATTACCATTACTAGCACGAGGGGACAAATTGAGGGGTAATAGATATAGGACAGAGGTCAGAGGTGGGTTTTTTACGCAAAGTGTGGTGAGGCCGTGGAATGCCCTACCTGCAACAGTAGTGAACACGCCAACATTGAGGGCATTTAAAAGTTTATTGGATAAGCATATGGATGATAAGGGCATAGTGTAGGTTAGATGGCCTTTAGATTTTTTCCATGTCGGTGCAACATCGAGGGCCGAAGGGCCTGTACTGCGCTGTATCGTTCTACGTTCTACATTACTGAATTCCCCCAATATCAACATTTTTGGTGCTTACCACTGACCAGAAACTGAACTGGACTGGCCATATAGATGCTGTGGCTGCAAGAACAAGTCAGAGGTTAGAACTTCTGCTGTAAATAGCTCACTAACCACCTGACTCATCAACGCTTGTCCACCATCTACAAGGTGCAAGTCAGGAATGTCTGGATGAGCTCCACCAACACTCAAGAAACTTGACACCATCCAGGACAAAGGAGCAATTTGATTAGATGGGATTAGAGTAGATAGATGCTTGATGGCTGGTGTGAATGTGTTAGGCCGAAGGGCCTCTTTCCGTGCTGTAAAATGCTCTTTGGCCGCAATTCTCCTGATCTGCCACTCGGTGTTCCGCCAGAGGGAAAACCAGAGTGGTTCCCACTGATACTAGGAGCAACTCCAACATGCAATGGCACTTGAAAATTATTTAAGACTGTGTTGAGGAAAATGTCTTCCTTGGAATTCTCCACCTCAAATGATAATGGATGCTCCAATGTTGAATGCATTTAATGCTGAGATAGACAGATTTTTGATCTCCCAAGGAATCAAGGGATATGGGAAGTGGGCAGCATAGTTAAAGCCCAAGATCAGTCATGATCATATCGAAAAACAGAGCAGGTGCGAGGGGTTCATATAGTCTATTCCTGCTTCTAACTCTTGTGTTCTTGCTGCCATCAATGGTAATGTCTGGTTGTTCATAGTGTGTGGCTGGTGTTATAGAGTCATAGTGTCATAGATGTTTACAGCATGGAAACAGGCCCTTCGGCCCAGCTTGTCCATGCCGCCCAGTTTCTATCACTAAGCTCGTCCCACTTGCCTGCATTTGGCCCATATCTCACCCATATCTATACCCACCCTGCCAATGTAACTGTCTAACTGCATTTTAAGAAAAACATTGTACCTGCCTCTACCACTGCCTCTGGTAGCCCATTCCAGATGCTCACCACCCTCTGTGTGAAAAGATTTCCCCTCTGGTCTCTTTTGTATCTCTCCCGTCTCACTTTAAACCTATGCTCTCTCGTTTTAGACCCTTCTACCTTTGGGAAAAGATGTCGACTATGTGCCTAATCTATGCTCCTCATTATGTTATAGATCTCTATAAGATCACCCTTAAGCCTCCTACGTTCCATGGATAAAAGTCCCAGCCTATCCAGCCTCTCCCTATAGCTCAGACCATCAAGCCCTGATAGCATCCTCGTAAATCTCTTCTGCACTCTTTCTAGTTTAACAATATGCTTCCTATAATAGGCTGACTAGAACTGAACACAGTATTCCTGTGTGGGTCTTACCAATGTCTTGTACAACTTCAACAAGACAACCTAACTCCTGTATTCAATATTCTGACCAATAAAACCTGGCATGCTGAATGCCTTCTTCACCAGCCTGTCCACATGCGACCCCACCTTTAAGGAGCGATGAACCTATACCCCTAGATCTCTTTGTTCTGTAACTCTCCCCAACACCCTACCATTAACTGAGTAGGTCCTGCTCCGATTTGATCTCCCAAAATGCATCACCTCACATTTATCCCCATTAAACTCCATCTGCCTTTCATAGGCCCACTAGCCCAAATTATCAAGATCCATTTGCAATCTTATATAACCTTCTTCACTATCCATTATGCCACCAATCTTGGTGTCATCTGCATACTTCCGAACCATGCCTCCTACATTCTCATCCAAATCATTAATATATAATAAATAACAGTGGATCTAGCACCAATCCCTGAGACACACCACTGATCACAGGTCTCCAGTTTGAAAAACAACCCTCCACAACCACCCTTTGGCTTCATTGCCAAGCCAATTTTGTATCCAATTGGCTACCTCACCCTGGATTCCATGAGATTTAACCTTTTGCAACAACCTACCATGCGGTACCTTGTCAAAGGCCTTGCTAAAGTCCATGGAGACAACGTCGACTGCACTGCCCTCATCAACCTTCTTGGTTACCCCTTCAAAAAACTCAATCAAATTTGTGAGACATGACTTTCCCCTTACAAAGCCATGCTGACTTAACCTAATTAGCCCTTGCCAGTATAAATGTCTGTAGATCCTGTCCCTCAGAATACCTTCTAACAATTTGCCACCACAGAAGTAATGATCACCGCTCTGTAGTTCCCAGGCTTATTCCTACAGCCCGTCTTAAACAGGCTGTCATTTGCAACAACATTTGCTGCCCTCCAAACTTCAGGCACCTCTACTGTGGCTGTCGATGATTCAAATATTCCAGCTCGGCAGCCGGCAATTTCCTCCCTAGCCTCCCACAACGTCCTGGGATACATTTCACCAGTTCCTGGGGGTTTATCTATCTCGATGCGCTTTAATAGCTCCAGCACCGCCTTCTCTGTAATATGCACACTCCTGAAGACATCACATTTTATTTCTCCAATTTCCCTAACATTCGTGCCTTTCTCAACAGTAAATAGTGACGAGAAATATTCATTTAGCACCTCTCCCATCTCTCGTGGATTGGCACATAGATGACCTCGTTTATCCTAAAGAGGTCCTACCCTCTCCCTGGTCACCCTTTTACCCTTTACTGATACCCTGTATCTGTAAAAGCTCTTTGGATTTTCCTTTGCCTTATCTGCCAACACAATCTCATGTCACCTTTTTGCCCTCCTGACTTCTCTCTTAATTCTACTCTGACAAGTCCTATGCTCTTCAAGGGATCCACATGATCCCAGCTGCCTACGCATGTCATATGGCTCCTTTTTCCTTTCGACCAGGGTTCCCTACTTCTACCAGCCTTACCCTTCACTTTCTAAGAGAAATGTGCTCACCCTGAACCCTAGTTAACACCCTTTTGAATGACTCCCACTTGCCAGCTGTCCCCTTGCCTCTAAACAGGCTCCCCCAATCGAGTTTTGAAAATTCCTGCCTAATACCTTTGAAATTGGCCTTGCCCCAATTTAGAACTTTAAATTTTGGGCCAGAACTATCATTCTCCATAGCTTTCTTAAAATTAGTGGAATTATGGTCGCTGGACCCAAAGTGATCCCTCACGAACACTTCCGTCACCTGCCCTTCCTTATTCCCAAAGAGGAGGTCAAGTTTTGCCCCCTCTGTAGTCGGGCCATCCACATATTGAATGAGGAATTTTTCCTGAATACACTCGACAAATTTCTCTCCATCCAAACCCCTAGTGCTGTGGCTGTCCCAATTAACGTTAGGAAAGTTAATGCCCCTGACTATTACCACTCTGTTTTTCCGACAGCTATCTGTAATCTCTTTATATATTTTCTCCTTACTGACTTTTGTTTGTATCCCCTCTTTGCTACCCTCTGACTTCCTGCTTTGGTTCCCATCCCCTGCCACATTAGTTTAAACCCTCCCCAACAGCGCTAGCAAACAACCGCCCTAGGACATTGGTTCCAGTCCTGCCCAGGTGTAGACCGTCCGATTTGTACTGGTCCCACCTCACCCAGAACCAGTTCCAATGCGCCAGAAATCTGAATCCCTCCCTCCTGCACTATCTCTCAAGCCACACATTCTCTGACTAGCCCTGTTGGTTAAAACATTCCGCCAGCCCTGGAAACAGTAACTTGGAGAGCAAAGTTATTTTTGCCAGAAAGTCTGGATATCTTCCTTGTTATGGGCACCCACGGATAGTAATCTGCATACAGAAGCCTCTGATATTGTCTCTGTGAGTTTAGTGAAGGCACCAGAATGATTGAAGAGCTTCCCTAAATGGGAAAGCTGATGTTTGCAAGTGTATCTCTGGTGACTTCCTTAAGCATTGCAGCAAAGAAGAGATTGAAGAGTTGAGGAGCCATTGCTTTATGCTGCTGGTTACCTCAAGGGGAGGAACATTGCACCACATGAAGAAACACCCCCAGCCATGCCATTGCACAGGCGGTGCAGGATTTTGACAAACGTATTTGGACATCCTAGCTTGGAGAGCAAATGTGATAGACCAAGTTGATTCATAGTCAAAAACCTCAGTTTGGACTTCCGATGGTGGCCATGGAGTAAGTGGTCACTTATTTGGTAGCTCCCGCTCGTGGTTGACCTTTAGGACCCTTTTCCCCAATGTATGGGGGATTTGAGCTTCAAAACAGGAGATTGGTGAGGTAGAAGAGTAGGATTCCCCATCAGTGTATGGATTCGTGGACCAGAAGTGGTCTGAAAAGGAGAGATCGTTGGTCAAAGAAAGGAGTGGTGTCTGCAGCACAGGAGAATATGTCGGAGGGTCAGGGACCGAAACTGCCGGCCCAGTGGTCAATGGAGCAGCTGGTGGCCTTTCTCCAGGAGGGCTTTGCTCAGCAAAGAAAAGAGTACCTGGAGCCAATTAAGACAGGGATTGACCGGGTGGAGCAGACATTGGAAGCCCAGGGCCAGGCGATTAAGAAGGTGGAAGAGGCAGTTGCTGAGCATGGTGACCAGCTAGCCACGATGCCAGCGGAATTGGGGCTGTTGTAGGACCACCAGAAAAGGCTGCAAGAGAAAGTGGAGGTTCTGGAGAACAGGTCATGCAGGCAGAATCTGAGGATCGTTGGCCTCCTGGAGGGCAGCGAGGGATTGGATGCAGGGGCATATGTGGCACGTATGTTCGAGAAGTTGCTGGGGGAAGGTGCGTTCACTCGGCCCTAGGAAGTGGACAGGGCGCACAGGACACTTATGAGGAAACTGCTGAAGAATGAGCCGCCAAGGGCGATGGTGATACGAATGCACAGGTTCCTGGACAAGGAACATAAGTTAAGATGGGCCACGCAGATCAGGAACTACATTTGGGAAGGCATGGAGCTGCATATTTACCAAGATTTGGGTGCGGATCTGGATAAAAGAAGGGAGACTTTCAATAAGGTGAAACTGGCCCTCTTTAAGAAGGGGGTGAAGTTTGGTATGCTGTACCCAGCGTTTTGCGGGTCACTTACGAGGGCCAGGATCTGTATTTTGGATCGCCAGATGAGACGATAAGCTTTGTTAAGGACAGAGCACTGGCAGGTGATGGAGGACATTGAACGTGGGGACGAATAGCTGTGGTCTTATTATGCTGCTAAATTTATTTTTTGGGTTTGTATTGTTGGGCACGATTCACCGATGTCACGCCGGTTGGTAGAATAGCGGGCCGCGCCAGTTTTTCATGCGATGCCGGTCCGACGCGCTCCCGCGATTCTCCGAAACGGCGAAATCGGTTCCGTCGCGTTCCGGGCGCCATAACCCGGAGAATCGCCCGAGGCACCCAAAATGGCGATTCTCCGGAACCCCGCTATTCTCCGGCCCAGATGAGCCGAAGTCCCGACGGCGTGACCCCAATTCATGCCGTCGCCATCCACACCTGCTTTTTAAAGTCACCAGCCAGTCGTGCTGGCTGACGCGAGCAGTGAGGAGGTGAGCAGACCGTCCCGGAGTCTCCGCAGACTGGGAAAGGCTTCCCCGAGAACGCAGCGGCCGGGGGGGGGGGGGGGGGGGGGGGGGGGGGGGGGGGGGGGGGGGGGGGGGGGGAGCGAGTAATGGGAGGGGGGGGAGAGGGAGTAGTGGGAGGGTGGAGAGGGAGTAGTGGGGGAGGAGAGGGAGTACTGGGCGGGAAAGAGAGAGTACTGGGGAGGGGAGAGGGAGTAGTGGGGGGGAGAGAGGGAGTACTGGGGGTGAAGGGGGAGTACTGGGGGGGAGAGGGAGTAGTGGGGGGGAGAGGGAGTGAGTAGTGGGAGGGAGGGGGAGAGGGAGAGAGTAGTGGGAGGGAGGTGGGAGAGGGAATGAGTGAGTGGAGTGGGTTGTCCACCCCCGGATGCAACATCCGGGCAACATAGGGCAGCACGGTAGCATTGTGGATAGCACAAATGCTTCACAGCTCCAGGGTCCCAGGTTCGATTCCTGGCTTGGGTCACTGTCTGTGCGGAGTCTGCACATCCTCCCCGTGTGTGCGTGGGTTTCCTCCGGGTGCTCCGGTTTCCTCCCACAGTCCAAAGATGTGCAGGTTAGGTGGATTGGCCATGATAAATTGCCCTTAGTGTCCAAAATTGCCTTTAGTGTTGGGTGGGGTTACTGGGTTATGGGGATAGGGAGGAGGTGTTGACCTCGGGTGGGGTGCTCATTCCAAGAGCCGGTGCAGTCTCGATGGGCTGAATGGCCTCCATCTGCACTGTAAATTCTATGATCTCAGCCACCATGCCATGGCAGGACGGTGACGAGGACATAGCCACTGGTTGCCCTGTGGCTGATGGGCACAGCCCACTGACGCACCGGTGAGGAGGACGTTAACTGACCGTTGGACGAAGAAAGTGACCAGGGGTTAGGCTGGCTGCGTATCAGCAGCGCGACCAGGCCACCAGGGCACACAGGCATCCCGTGGCAGGCGGCTGCCAAGGTGTCAAATAATCTCCGTCTAACATGTCGTTTCTCTGTCCCCACCACCCTTCTGTAGGTGACCATGTATTCGAACCGAACGGCGATGTTTAGCGCAGTGGTTGGAGCAGCAGCACTGCAGTTGGACATCCAGCAGCGTCCACAGCGACATCCCACAGTGGATGCAGGGGCAGCTGCAGCAGCAAAGGGAATGGCCGCGGAGTGGCCCGTCGTCGCCGTACAGGCCGCAGGCTCTCATGGCCGGTATGTCCAGGGGGATGCCGAGGGGAACATTGACCCCCAAACGCTGAGGAAGGCACAGGATGCGGGCACAGATGACGAGCATCATGGGGGGGAAGGGGAGGAGGAGACGCTGATGGTGGAGCCAGGGCGCCAACGGCGACAATCGAGGCCTAGGGTGTACCGTGACCAGATCTCTTTCGAGGCACTGCCGGACATCACCTGCAGGTGGAGACTCCGGTTCAGCAGAGAGACGGTTGCACATATCTGCCACCTCGTGGCGCACCTCGCCCCATATGGAACGGGAGGAGGACACGCGATGCGTCAGGGTGACGGTGGCATTTAACTTCTATGCTACCGGTTCCTTCCAGTCTCCGAGTGGGGACCTATCCAGGATATCACAGACATTGGTTCACAGGTGCATCCGGGACGTGACCAACGCCCTGTTCGCCATCGCGGACCGCTACATAACCTTTCCCGAGGACCGAGCAAATCAAGAAGCACGAGCCCGTGGATTTGCCAAGGTGGCCGGGATACCGATGGTCCAGGGAGTTACTGATGGTGTTCCCGTCCCCATGCGCCCGCCTGCAGGCAACAGGGAAGTGTTCACTAAAAGGAAGGGGACATACACCACGAACATCCAGGTGGTATGCGACCCCCACATGGGGATCATGCACATGTGCGCAAGGTTCCCAGGAAGTGTGCATGATGCGTACATTCTTGCGCAGTCGTTCATCCCTGCTATGTTTGGGGGACGGCCCCCCCCCCCCCCCCCCCCCCGGCTGAGGGGCTGGTTGTTGGGTGACAGGGGTTATCCACTGAGGTCTTGGCTGATGACGCCCATACGGAGGCCTCAGACCAACGCGGAGACCCTTTACAATGAGGCCCATGCAGCAACCGGGTTGTGGTGGAGCGCTGCTTTGGTCTGCTGAAAATGAGATTCCGGTGCCTGGACTGCTCCGGAGAGGCCCTGCAGTACCAGCCCGACGGGGTCGCTCGCATTATTGTGGTATGCTGTGCGCTGCATAACATCGCAATGCAGAGGGGAGATGCCCTGGTGGAGGAGTCGGAGGGAGAAGCCACTGGCAGTGGTGCCATCACTGAGGAGGAGGAGGTTGACGAGGAGGAGGAGGTGGAGGAGGTTGGTGGTGCGTCGGGCGCATCACACAAACACAGCCCATTCGTCGTTGAACTTCAGATGAACTGGCAGGTTGGCTCTAAGGCACTGATCTTTATACATCGGTTCCAGGGGGAGGAGTCCTGGGTGGAGCCAAGGGAGGAGCCCAGTACAAACTCTCGCATACTCCCAGAGCGACTCCCCCTGGTGGTCGGATAGTGCAACTGCACTTACAATGGTGGATAGTGAACATATATACACGGAGTTATATTGGCAACGAAATACAGCATTGATCTTACAACGGGTAGATAACGAACATATATGCATGGAGTGATATTGGCAACTATATATAGTGTGAATCACATTCACCACAGGGGGGTCCAGTGGGTAGAGTGTGAGGGGACAGAGGATGGGGGGTCCAGTGGGTAGAGTGTGAGGGGACAGAGGATGGGGGGTCCAGTGTGTAGAGTGTGAGGGGACAGTGGATGGGGGGTCCAGTGGGTAGAGTGTGAGGGGACAGAGGATAGGCTGGGGGGGGGGGGGTTGTCATGCAGGGTTGTCTCACTTGGTTCTGCACCTCCAACCTTGCATTGCGCGACCTCCCGGGTGGCAGATCCCCCAGCAAGGTCTAGTGCCCTCTGTCGAACACTATCAGGGGGTGCATAACGGATGAACCCCCTCCGCTTCTGTTGCACTCCCGGCTGTTGTGAGAAGTCTTGTCCTGTTGGGGGGGGCATAGATAGAGCATCACAATTAGGCAGGTATCATCAGGGCATTCAGATATTGGCACAGGTTGGAGGGAAAGTTGCAGCCACACCATGGCATCTCTCCAGGGAGTTGCAGCACTCATGTGGGTCTGTGACAACTTTGTTAACCACCCTCCACTCAACCTCGCCCACCCCTCCCCCTCGTGCCCGCCCGGGGGGGGGGGGTGATGAGGGATGTGGGGGGGATGGTTGCGACCGTACAGCACTAACTGCCGTGCCCACCTCACGCAAGGCCCGTCGCATGACTCTAGCAGGGTGGCGATGCCCTTGTCTTGGGCAGAGGATGCCACTGCGCTGCTCCACCTCATCGAGGAGAGTCTCCAGGTCCGTATCACGGAACCTCGGGGTGGCCCTCCGTGGTTCCGACATTTCCCTCCCTCCTTTCCGTGCGTGGATCGCGCCCTTTTACGACGCGGAGCGGCGTTATTCGGGCATCGCGCGCTATCGACACGCATTCGACGTCACGCCCCCCCCCCCCCCGTGTTCCTCGCGGCCCCGATGCTAGCCCATTCCCGGGGCCAGAATCGATCGCGATCGGGGTCGTTTCGCGCCGTCATTGAACACGACGGCTTTCTCGATGCGGCGCGACATCGGAGAATCACGCCCGTTGTTTTGCACTAAGTTTTGGGCCGTCGATCAGTTTTTTATGTGGGTTACTTTGCTCTTAATGGTGGGTGGAAGTTTCTTCTTTGCGTTTGTTGGGAATTTTAATGTTTGTATATATATGTCTTGGGGGGGGGGGGGGGGGGGAGATCAGTGGGCGGAAGGATGTTTGGTGCCATGGGCGGGGGCTACCCGGATAGCTGGGCGGGCTAGCTCACAGAGCGCAGTGGGGGACGAGCAGGTGATCAGTTTGCTGAGGGTGTTTGGAATGGTTATTTTGACATGGGGGCAGGGGAAGGGAGGGACAGTATTGACCTGCTGACAGAGGAGGAACGGGCATGTGGAAACAAATTGGAGGTCAAAGACGGTGGGCACCCGAGAGTGGGCCTGAGGAGGTACAGGACGTGGGCGGGAGGCTTGCCTAAGAAGTGTGATGGTTGATCGGCTGATCGGCTGGTGAGGGGGGGAGGGTGCGGTGTGCCCCCCAACCAGGCTGATCACATGGAACGTGAGAGGACTGTTGTTCCAGTGTCTTCCTATTTTTATACCAAAGGCCTTTTTTAATTAGGTTAATGCGGTGATTTCTGGGTTGTAAGGCCGGGTAAACCCCGCGAGTAAGGAAAGTGCTGTTGGAGCGGAGCCAAGCAGGAGGGGGGGGGGGGGAGGTTTGGCCTTATCAAATTTTAGGAATTACTACTGGGCAGCTAATATAGTTATGATCAGGAAGTGGATGGTGGGGGAGGGGTCTGTGTAGCTGCGGGTAGAAGTGGCATCATGTTGGGGCACAGGTTTAGGAGCACGGGTAATGGCACCTCTGACGTTATCGCTGGCCCGGTACTCTACAAGCCTGGTGGTGGTGGCGGTTCTGAGAGTTTGAGGCCAGTGGCATATGGGAGTGGAGGGAGTGTCGGTGTGGGCTCCAATTTGTGGCAATCATTGGTTGGATGGGGGTTTCGGAGGTGGGAGAGAGCAGATATTGAGAGACTGGGAGATTTGTTTATTTATGGGAGCTTTCCTTGTTTGGAGGATCTGCAGGAGTTCGAATTGCCAGAAGGGAATGGATTTCGCCATCTGCAGGTGAGGGACTTTGTGTGCAGGCAGGTTTCGACCTTCCCGCTTCTACCATCATAGGGGACACAGGACAAAAACGGGAGTGGAGAAAGGGAAGGTCTTGGAAATTTATGAAGAGCTCATGGAGTGGGAGGCAACCCAGATAGGGGAGGTAAAGCGCAAGTGGGAAGATGAGCTAGCTAAGAAGCTAGATGCTGGTCTGTGGGAGGATGTACTGAGTAGAGCCAACACGTCCTCATCATGTCCCTGGCTCAGCCTGATACAATTCAAAGTGGTTCACAGGGCACACATGATGGTGGCCCGGATGTGCAGGTTTTTTGGGGTAGAGGACAGGTGTGTGAGGTGTGCAGGAAGTCCCGCAAATCATGTTCACATGTTTTGGGCATATCCGAAGCTTGGAGGATTCTGGCAGGGATTTGCCGAGGTCATGTCCACGGTGCTAAAAACGAGGGTGGGTCCGAGTCCAGAGGTGGCGACCTTGGAGTGTCGGAAGACCCAGGAGTTCAGGGGGCGAGAGAGGCTGACATTATAGCCTTTGCCTCCCTGGTAGCTCAGAGACGGCTCCTATTAGCATGCAGGGACTTGGAGCCCCCAAAATCAGGGTATGGGTTAGCGACATGACCGGGTTTCTCAGGCTTGAAAAAATTAATTTCGCACTGAGAGGATCGATGGTAGGGTTTGCCGGCGGTGGCAGCCGTTTATCGACTTCTCCAGGGAAAACTTAACTGTTAGCAGATACTATAAGCGGGGATGGGGGGTGGGGGGGGGGGGCTTAGGGATTAAAGGGGGCCGGGGGAGTTAGTTCAGTTTAGTTCAATTTAGGCGGGATCAGCGAGAGGAGATGGAGGGTCTTGGCAATTGTGTGTATAAGCTATGTCGGCGAAGTATGGTTGTTGATTGGGGGGTGTCACGCACTGAATTATGTTTACATTTGTATTTGTATCTTTTGTTGTTATCAAACTATAAATGCCTTAATAAAATATTTGTTAAAAAAAACCGTCAGTTCAGTTTGAACAGCATTTATGTATATTCCAATGTTCCTCTCTGCATTTATCTTGGAGTTGTCTTGCTGCTCCATATTGGTTGTCCTACGGTTAGCTCCAAAACTGCACTGTGATTCCAGGAAGACAACAAGGTCACTCATCATGATAGCTCAGCAGCACCCTCCAGAAAATACAACTTAGATGGGACATCCATGTCTCCTATGTGGATGGCTACAGAATCCCCAAGCAGATATTTTATGCAGAACTGTCTCAGAGCAAACAACATTAATGATCGAAGGAGATAAAGGAGGTTAAAAAAAGCCTTAGCAACTTTTGCATATCTTTCTTAGATAATTTACTGCAGCCAACCACCCCATGTGGAGGCAAACACTGAAATTTGATTCAGCATTTTACAAAGACTACCTCTGCCAAACTCACAACATCTAACATGCCAAGACGAAGGCCAGGGGTGGCAAAGCTGCTTATGTTTCTCCAATCACCACCAACAACATGAACTGCTGGTCTCACATCATACCCTTCCGTCAGGAGAGGACTTACAGAAGACAACAAAGTCACTTGCAGCTTAGGACATGCTCAATTAATGAGTCTACCATCACCATGTCCCTTTGACTTAAGACATCAAAATGGGTGTAATATAAAGGTGAATGACTAGGGTTTGAGCGAGCAGGGATTTTCATTGGGGCAAGGATATTAAAGGTAGAGGTAAGGGTTTGATTGAGACAATCAGTAATTGCATATCTATCATGGCAAATGGAGGGACAATAGCTATTCAAGGCTAATTGAAAGATAGTTACAAAATATATTTGTTTTTCATGCCAATACTGAGGCTAGTCCTAATTAATACTAAATAACATTACACATACTTAACTCTCTGTAGATATCTGCTTGACATCTGACATGGTATTTTTCTGCCTGCTCACATTTTGTTTTTAACAACTACGATCTCACTGTTAAGAGGAAGCATTTTAATAGCCACATCAAAAAAAAATGTTCCGGAGCCAACGGGAAAGATAGAAACAAATTGGCTTTACTCTAGCTTGCATTCAAAATGAAAGGAAGTCTGGTAGAAATTCTGCTTTAAAAATGGTCATACCATCTGCCCCTCCCTCCCACCGTACACAAATCAGGGTTGCAATTATGGGGAATAAACAGGAAGGGCATCAACTTGAAATATTAACTTTGTTTGACTCCCCACTGATGCTGCCTGATCTAGTTAGTATGACCAGCATTTTCTGTTTTCATTGCTGATTTCCAGTATTGACAGTACTTTATTTATAAAGAAAAGAAGGCCATTTCCAATTGCCAGGCTCGACTGAATGGGCTTTTTAATGATTCTGTGTGCTATGATTGGCAAATGCCTTATTTTATTAGGGAAGTGCATTGAGGCATGGAGAAGTTGTTCTCCTGATTTCATGAAATAACTTTGCAGACTAATCTAAAATTTCCCATAAATTTATAATGTCAGTGCAACAACTAGCTGGAGAATGTCAATTGAAATATTTTAATTAGCGGAGGTGTGGAGGATTATTTTCATTGCCCAAGGACAAAGTGGGGGGGGGGGGGGGGGGGGGGGGAGTGAAAAACATTTCCTCAGAATATTGCTTTATTGTGCAATACATTGAAAATTTGAATTTTTTACATTGATGTTTCATTGAATGCCAAATATTCCATCTATTCTTCAAGCTGTCCTGTGGTGACAGAATGTGTTGCAGAATTGCTAAACAATTCAACGACAGCAATGGCAGGCATCCATCTTTTCAATCCTCTTTTTGTACTATCTTTGTGGTGTAACTATAAATAGGAGTACGTTTTTTTTTCCAGGGCACGCACAGCTTTTGAAGTCAGAAAACAATTTGTTGTATATTATCAGGCATCTTTCATATTTTCATCATTGCCTTGTGAGGGAGAGTCATATTGGCACAAAATATCTGCAAAACATTTGGCCAGGAATTAGGAGCAGCTTCTGTGCAATACCGCCATCTAATGGGTAATTCTAAAATTGTTCACAAACTCCATGGTCAAACCGGGAAGGGAGACCCCATTGTCGAGAACCATTTAAACAGTTATTCCCCAAAATATTTTCTAACAGACAAAATTTGTAAATCAAAGTGGACATCTGGATTCATCCCGTTACATAAAGCAAGTATCAAACAGAAATTACAACTGTCAAAATGTCATCTACAAAGTAATTATTATATCTCCATATATACAACTTCTATTATTGCTATTAAAACAAAAATCAAGCTATTATATCAAATGTTGACCTGTTTCTCAAAACACCTGTAAAGAAACATATCATAATAGTTTGCACTACGAAGAGAAGCATTGAGTGTGCCTGATGGTCAATGCAACTGTCATTTAGAAATAGTTTCAGTCAATCCTTCTTCAGAACTTCCTAAAAGTTGTAATGATGTTGCAGTGACAAAAATGAACCAATTTTGTCTAAGATTTCTAATATATGATTGAATAGCACTTCAGGCTCAGAGCAGAGATGTTACATCACCATTCAGTGCAATGTTGAGTGGATAGTGTGGCCCAGATTTTTGGTTCTGAGGCACAGAGTTGGGACTTTTTCCAGCTCACTGCACCTGCCTTAGGAAAAAGTGACCCGGATAATGGGATCTTTGTTTCCAGGGAGTAGGTATGGGATGGGGTTGGATTGCCGCCCATGGAACCAATTTGCAGGCAGTCAGAAGGGCTGCTGAGTGCTGAGGTGGAGTGGTTAAAAGACCTGTCTCAGTGCCCTGGCATTTTGACCCAGCCATGTGGTTGAATATTGGGTCATCTAACTCTCACTCCACACATCCTTTCACCTGCCCCCCACCCACTCTCTATGCGCCTTCCATGCCAAAGTGTGCCAACTCAATCCCAATGGCTCCGCGTATCCTCCATGCCAACCTATGCCACCCACCCATCAAAAAGCTCCTTGTAGCCACTATGCCAACCTAGTGCCAACACAACTCCCAACCACCACCCTTTCCTTTTACACCCTCCATGCTAACTAAGCCAGTGTCAACCATGGGCAGACCTCAGGAGCCATGCTGAGATGAAGTAGAATAATGTTCCAAGTATCTATCACAAACTTCAATATATTTTTTCAAACACTTTAATTGATAAAAACCAATTCAATACATGCAAATTTCCTTGCATAATAATCTTTATTGTCACAAGTAGGCTTACATGAACACGGCAATGAAGTCACTGTGAAAATCCCTTAGTCGCCACATTCCGGTGGCACCTGTTCAGGTACACAGAGGGAGAATTCCAAATGTCCAAATTACCTAATAGTACGTCTTTTGGGACTTGGGGGAGGAAACCGGAGCACCCGGAGGAAACCCACGTAGACACGGGGAGAACGTACAGACTCCGCACAGACCCAGAATCTAACCCAAGCCGGGAATCAACCCTGGGATCCTGGCACTGTGAAGCCATAGTGCTAACATATACTTGATCCCTTTTAAAAGCAAACATTTGTATTCATAGAGCCCCATCAATGACTGCTGATCATGGACAGTGTCCCAGAGCCGGGATCGAACCTGGGACCTTGGCGCCGTGAGGCAGCAATGCTAACTACTGCGCCACCGTGCTGCCTTCAAACTTTGAATTTACAGCACCCTCCACCACCACTGTGGTAATAATATGTTATTGAAGCATTAAGCAGTCATTTTAAAAAAATACATTTAGAGTACCCAATTTGCTTTTTCAATTAACGAGCAATTTAGTGTGGCCAATTCACCTACCCTGCACATCTTTTTGGGTTGTGGGGGTGAGACCCATGCACACACGGGGAGAATTTGCAAACTCCACATGGACAGTGACCCGGGGCCAAACCCGGGATCCCGGTGCCATGAGGCAGCAGTGCTAACCACTGTGCCACTGTGCTGCCAAGCAGTATCAAAACAATAATGATAACCATGGGTTATGTCAACAAACAGCTACTGAAACTGAAAACACCAATGTTTTTCGACTCCAAGGCATAGCATTTTCCTCCCCAAAGGTTATAGGGCAGGATATTTAAGTAATTTAACAGATTGACAGTTCTACAGACCTTATCCACCTTATTTTGAACATTCACGTTTAATCTTAAAAATTGTAAGTTCCACACAACAGGAAACCGACATCACTGCAGCAATAATGTTTGATCTTAGCTCTGAGTTCAAATGGCATTGCAAGGTTCGCATTTCCCTCATGTGTAATCACATTCAACTCCATTCCCCTGCTGGTGAAAATGGGTTCTGTTGGAAATGCAAATGGAACTTCAGGATGTGGGGTACTAGCATAATTTTTGGATAAGGCACCATGTATCCATGACGCCATGAAAATCTGGGCCCAGATTGTCAAAGGTGCCTGAAATGGAGGATTCACAGGCGTTTTACGATGCAAAAATATGCGCCGAACCCTCACTGATTCCGGGACCGGTGAGGGGCTAACAGCGGGGTTGGTTAAAACTCCTGGCTCCCATGCCAAAACAGGCAGAGAATGGTCAGGTCCCTGGCCGTACATGCGCACGACGATGACCTGCAGCGATCACACCATACAACATGGTGCCGGCCATGTGTGGACCCGACCCACCATCCGCAACCCCACAGGCCACCCCCGGGCCACCCACCACCAGTCCCCGCAACCCTCACGGAGGACACCCGGGCAACTGCACGGATCTCGGCCGAGTGTGGTGGTGCTGGACACAATCCGCAGCCGCCATGCCGGGTTCCCAATCACTCAGACCACACGTCAACCCCGCGGTCGGGAACTCGGCCCATCAGGGACAGATCATCGCGGGAGGGCCTGCCGATGATGCACCAACGGCGTTGCAATGGTATGCGCCATATGACGTGATTACATCACTTCCGAGGGGGCGGAGCATCAAATTGCACCATCCCCGATTTGTGCGGCGGAGTGGATTCTCCGCCCGATCACCGATTATGATATCGCCGTCGTGCAATGGAGAATCCAGCCCGCCATCTTTTGGGTGAGACGTTAAATTGAAGTCCTTTTTGCCCATGCAAGTGAATATTAAAAAATCCATGATATTATTTGAAGAAATAATTCCGACCTTGGGTCACTGTCTGTGTGAAGATTGTACGTTCTCCCTGTGTCTACATGGATTTCCTCCGGGTGCTCCATTTTCTTTCCCACAGTCCAAAGATGTATGGGTTAGGTGGATTGGCAGCGATAAATTGCCCCTTAGTGTCCAGGGATGTGCATTATGGGGTTACGGGGCTAGGACGGAGTGGACATGGGTAAAGTGCCCTTTTGAAGGGCTGGTGCAGACCCAATGGCCGGATGGCTTCCTTCTGCATAGTAGGGACTCTATGGAAACCTAAAGGGTTCCCCCAATTTCCTGGCCCAAATTTACGCTTAACACGACCAGCAAACGTTTTGCAGTCATTCAACTTATCACTGTTTGCAAGGTCTGGCGTCCACATTGGCTACAGGATTTGCAAAGATAATAATAATGACAGGACTTAAGAAGTATTTCATTGGTTGGAAAACATCTTAATAAATCCCGAGGACACAAAAGATGCAACTTAAATACAGCTTCTTTCCTCCTTCTTTCTTAATTGTGACTTAACATCCAGCTTCATTCACTGGTTTATTTTATACAATTGTTACAGATTTTAAATGATTTGTCTCAACTACATATCCAGGAGCTATAGGATTGAGTCTGACAAGACAAAACGATTTTCAGGTTGTTTCTCAAAAGACATCCCTGCAAAGTTTTGCATAGGGAACAGCAAGTAACCCTGATTGCTAACTTTGCTTATGAATGGAATTTAAAATATATATATATTTTTATTCTTCTACTTTTGCACACTTTCTTTACACTCACCAACAAACAATTAACGGTCACAAATACAATGTCAATCCCCTGGCCAACAATTCCTTACTCCCACTAACCCCCAAACAACCCTCAACATTTTAAGTACAAACATCAAAGAAAAGGAATCAGGAATCCACCATTCACCCATACATAGTCACCAACAACATACACAGTCCAACCCGCCCCCACCCCAATTCCCCCCCTCCCCATTGTTCGATGTCATCCAATTCTTGAAAGTGCATAATAAACAAAGCCCATGAATTGTAGAACCCTTCCACCCTTCCCCTCAACTCAAACTTTACCTTCTCGAGTGTGAAAAACTCCAACAGATCCCCTCGCCACGCCAGAGCACAGGGTGCAAAAACTGACCTCCATCCCCTCCATCCCAACAGGATCCGCCTTTGGCCGATCAGCGAGGTGAAGGCTAAAACATCTGCCTCCACACACACTTCCAACCGTGGCCGATCCGATACCCCGAATATGGCCTCCAGAGGACCTGGCTCAAGCCTCACATGTACCACCTTCGAAATTACACTGAAATTACACTGAACACCTCCCTCTAAAATCCCTCCAGCTTTGGACAGGACCAAAACAGGACCCCCCCCCCCCCCACCCCGCAACATCCCCTCAAAGAGCCAGCTAATTCTCGCCTTTGTGAGGTGCGCCCTATACACCACCTTCAGCTGTATCAGCCCCACCCTCGCGCACGGAGGCATTCACCCTCCGGAGAACCTCATACCAGAACCCCTCCTCCGTACTCTCTCTCAACTCCTCCTCCCACTTTGTCTTAATCCCCTCCAGCGGTGCCTTCTCTTCTCCTAGAATCGCCCCCTAAATTACTGACACCACCCCCTTCTACACTCCCCCTGTCGATAGCACATTCTCCAACAGTGTGGAAGCCGGCGCCAACAGAAAGCTCTGTATCTTCTTCTTAGTGAAATCTCGGACCTGCATATACCTAAACATTTCCCCCTGCCGTAACCCATATTTCGCCACCAGCTCCTTCAATCCTGCAAACCGGCCCCCAAGAAGCAAATCCTTTAATGTCCTGACTCCCTTCTTCTCCCATCTCCGAAAACTCTCATCCCACTTCCCTGGCTCAAATCTGTGATTCCCCCGAATCGGCATTTCCCATGAACCCCGCCCCAAGCCTAAAGTGCTGTCGCAACTGCCTGCAGATTTTCAACGTCGCTACGACTACCGGACTCCAGAGTATTTCCCTGGGGCCATCGGGAGTGGTGCTGTTGCCAATGCCCTCAGCCCCGACCCCTACACAGACTCTCCTCCATTCTAACCCACTGAGAGTTCCCCCCACCCCCCTCTAACCAGCTCCTCACCTTCTCCGCGTTCGCTGCCCAGTAATAACATAGTAAATTCGGAAGACCCAACCCCAGGACTGCTTTATGAGTGGGTTTGAACTGTAATTGTGTTGCTTAGTTGGAAAATATATAATGACAGTTGTAGATAGTGAGTTAAAGTTTTTTCCTTCTATTTAAGAACTGTTTAACAGTAAAGCTATTTCTTTGCTGTCAACGTGGTTAACTTTATGTTTAAATTAATGTTTGTTTTGACATAAAAGATACCCATTGGTCAGAGTCATCACTCCTGGGGTGAAGTATCCTTTAAGAACATAAGAACATAAGAACTAGGAGCAGGAGTAGGCCATCTGACCCCTCGAGCCTGCTCCGCCATTCAATGAGATCATGGCTGATCTTTTGTGGACTCAGCTCCACTTTCCGGCCCGAACACCATAACCCTTAATCCCTTTATTCTTCAAAAAACTATCTATCTTTACCTTAAAAACATTTAATGAAGGAGCCTCAACTGCTTCACTGGGCAAGGAATTCCACAGATTCACAACCCTTTGGGTGAAAAAGTTCCTCCTAAACTCAGTCCTAAATCTACTTCCCCTTATTTTGAGGCTATGCCTCCTAGTTCTGCTTTCACCCACCAGTGGAAACAACCTGCCCGCATCTATCCTATCTATTCCCTTCATAATTTTAAATGTTTCTATAAGATCCCCCCTCATCCTTCTAAATTCCAACGAGTACAGTCCCAGTCTACTCAACCTCTCCTCATAATCCAACCCCTTCAGATCTGGGATTAACCTAGTGAATCTCCTCTGCACACCCTCCAGTGCTAGTACGTCCTTTCTCAAGTAAGGAGACCAAAACTGAACACAATACTCCAGCTGTGGCCTCACTAACACCTTATACAATTGCAGCATAACCTCCCTAGTCTTAAACTCCATCCCTCTAGCAATGAAGGACAAAATTCCATTTGCCTTCTTAATCACCTGTTGCACCTGTAAACCAACTTTCTGTGATTCATGCACGAGCACACTGTTGCTCGTTTTACTGGGTCTGGGAACTGCTCAGATGGGCTAGACATGACTGATGTGCCCTCTTGGCATCATCCACCTCGCTACCCTTCTCTGCCAGCTTCCCTCTAAGTTCCATGTTTTCCTTCTCGATGTCCCTGACATCCACGTTGCTCATCCTATTTCTCTCTTCTAACTCTGCTCAGAGCATCTGAATGACCTCCTCAGTGCCTCGCAACTGTGCCAAACAGGACACGATTGCCATCGGCTTGCGTGATTTACTAAGATTTTTCTTATGAATTTGAGAGAGGTTCTCCCACCAAGTATGTCCTATACTTCCGGGACCTGTCTCCTCATTCATACAGAACTCATTCCAAAGGGGCCATCCCTTTCCTTGCAGATACTTGCGGAGTTCCAGCTCCCACACGGGACACTGACCTACTCGGCTACTGCTGGTCGCTGCGACCACAAACCGTTCTGGGTTCATGAGGCGTTCCATTGCCTGCATGGCCATTTATCTTTCTCTCTTAAATTTGGAACAGGGGGTGTTGAGGTTATGTTTTACAAGACGGGTAAGGCTTTCGCTATGTTCCGCTTAAAAACTCCCGACAGATCGTCGCAACAAAAAAGCTCTCAGGTTTACCTTACAACCCTGTTAGTACGCATGCACAAAACACACTTCCGAATTATCTTTATTCGTTTGAACACCTTGATTACTTGTGATTTTTCCTTTTTCTTTACTCAGATTTCTAATTCAAATTTCTGGGTCCTCGACGGAGTGGGGGTGCCACTTGTAACCGCGTCCCGTCAGGATGTCGCCACTAAATGTTGCTCGTTTTACTGGAGTGTGATTAACACGCCTCCGTTTAAAGGCCGTGTGCTTAACACTGCTATGGCTCTGTGTATGTAATTATGCGCGGAGTCGCCAGGTGGCGTATTTAGACACCGTCACAAGTATATCAAGGTCAGGTTCAAAGTAATAAATCTGTACACCGATTAGTAAGTCCAAACGATTGGTGTTTATTATAACAAATATAATAAATACACATGCATACGCTAAAGAGACTAACTTACTTCTAATACTAAACAACTAAAATACTTATCTAGACAGGAACAGGCAAGGTCAGGGGACAAGGCCTTTGTCCCGTTCTTGGTCTGCAACTCTCAGATTCTTAAAGTTGTCAGGATCTAGCAAGGTCTGGATCATGTAGCGATCGTTGTATTGGCACTTACAGTTCGATGGCTGATGGCTCAACGGCTGGTGATGGAACTGGAGTCAGGATGCGATGTAGCAGCAAAGCAGAGCAGGGCCGGAGCAACAAAACAGACCGAACCATGTGCGGGGTCTATTCTTATAGGTGCTAGAAGTCCGTGCCCCCTTGGGGCAGTTCTTTTACCTGCCATGTATCGATTGGGCCTTTCCCAATCGATATCTTCCAAACCCCCCAATCTGAGGGTCGTTCCTCGATGGCTGGGGCGGTCCCTACGGTTCTTTGTGTTGGTTACTGTGGCGCCATTCTGTCTGGGCGTCTACGCAAAAGTATCCATTGATACTTAAAGGTTTCTATTGTGCAGGGTCTGGATCTGGATCATCTCATTACTATGCAGATCTTTTCCCATTTGCACCTTTGGCTGAAACTCTGCACCTGGCCAAAAACTGGTTTCTGTACGTGCAGAATGTAAATTAGTCTTCTGCAAACTGCTTGTCCTCACTAAGACTGTTTTTCCCTGCAGCCTTAGCAGTTCTCCATTTTGTAGCCCTGTGTCCATCTTAGATGGCTACAACACCCAGGTCCCTCTGCACAGCAGCATGCTTTAATATTTTATTGTTTAAATAATAATCCCGTTTGCTGTTATTCCTACCAAAATAGATAACCTCACATTTGTCAACATTGTACTCCATTTGCCAGACCCTAGCCCATTCACTTAACCTATCCAAATCCCTCTGGAGACTTCCAGTATCCTCTGCACTTTTCGCTTTACCACTCATCTTAGTGTCATCTGCAAAGTTGGACACATTGCCCTTGGTCCCCAACTCCAAATCATCTATGTAGATTGTGAACAATTGTGGGCCCAACATGGATCCCTGAGGGACACCACTATCTACTGACCGCCAACCAGAGAAGCACCCATTAATCCCCACTCTTTGCTTTTTATTAATTAACCAATCCTCTATCCATGCTACTACTTTACCCTTAATGCCATGCATCTTTATCTTATGCAGCAGCCTTTTGTGTGGCACCTTGTCAGAAGCTTTCTGGAAATCCAGATATACCACATCCATTGGCTCCCCGTTATCCACTGCACTGGTAATATCCTCAAAAAATTCCACTAAATTAGTTAGGCATGACCTGCCCTTTATGAACCCATGCTGCGTCTGCCCAATGGGACAATTTCTATCCAGATGCCTCGCTATTTCTTCCTTGATGGTAGATTCCAGCATCTTCCCTACTACCGAAGTTAAGCTCACTGGCCTATAATTTCCTGCTCTCTGCCTACCTCCTTTTTTAAACAGTGGTGTCACGTTTGCTCATTTCCAATCCACCGGGACCACCCCAGAGTCTAGTATAACTAACAGTTTTACAAATTTCAAATTGTTTGGGGTTCCCAATCCGGTATCTTAACAAAAACTGGGGTCTGGTCTGGTATCATAACAGTACCCAACTTTCCTGGAAGTCCATAATGGAACCACTCCAATCTAGTATCCACTCCTGGCACAGTAATAAAACAACTTTTATCATATTCACAAATGACATCCTGTGTAATTGCGACAAAGGTAAATTTGCCTGCCTTGTCCTTCTTGACCTACCTGTAGCATTAGACCATACCATTCCCCTCTAGTCCCTCTTTACTGTCATCAAGCTGGGTGGAACACCTCTCACCTGGTTCCATTCTTATCTATCGCATCATATCACTTGCAATGATTTCTCTTCCAACTCCCACAACGTTTCTTCTGGTGTCCCCAAGAGGACTGACTCCTTTTCTCATCTATACCCTGCCCCTTAGCAACATCATTTGAAAGTGCAATGGTATGGGTGCGGCACAACAGCACAATGGTTAGCACTGTTGCTTCACAGCGGCAGGGACCCGGGTTTGATTCCCGGCTTGGGTCACTGTCTGTGCGGAGTCTGTTGTTCTCCCCGTGTCTGTGTGGGTTTTCTCCCCACAAGTCCCAAAAGACGTGCTTGTTAGGTGAATTGGACATTCTGAATTCTCCCTCAGTGCACCAGAACAGGTGCCGGAGTGTGGCGACTAGGGGATTTTTACAGTAACTTCATTGAAGTGTTATAATGTAAGCCTACTTGTGACACTAATAAAGATTATTATTATTATTTCTCCCATGTAAACTGATGACACCCAGCTCTACCTCAACAGTACCACCCTTGATGCCTCCAATCTTAATAATCTGATTGCTGACTTCTGGTGACAGTGATGTGCTGAGCGGATGCACATCAGGTGGCTCTTCTCCCAGCTAGAACCAAAAAAGTTATATTTCAGATATTCACTGGTACCACTTCCTCTAGAGGTACCATAGAAGTCTTGTGAGCGGTAGGTTGATCTGACCATAGGAGTCTCTCTGAGACCTGGAATGATAATGTACAACCCAGCTTCATAAAGAACAAAGAGAGATAGGAAGTGTTCGAAGCCAGAGGCCTTTGAGCCAACTGGAGTCTAAGTCTAGTTTAAAATTCATTCGATAACCATTTACAAATATGTGAGCATTCCAAGATGAAGAAACGTTATCTTTCACCTCATCCTTGAAGCATGGCTGCATGTTTTCTGTGTTTTCGGTTTGAACCTTGCAGATTACCTTTGGGCTATCTGTGGAGTGCTGAGGTTTAGACCTGTATGGTTTGCTATGGTGTCCCTGTCTGTTGCAGTGGAAGTATTGGGCTGTTCCCGCAGGACATTAATCTCTCTTGTGAGGGTGCTTTACACCACAGCTGGCAGTTTGGGAATTCTTTTCCCTGACTTGGATTGTGTCTTCACCTTATTGATTGATAAGCTAGACTGAGGGCTGGCTTCTGCTCCAAGCTGTATTTCCTCACCATGGATTCTCCTCTGTTTCACATGTTATTGGGTGTAACCAGCTGGATAACCTTGTCTAGGTAAGATAAACCCCTAGCTTGAAGGTCTGCAGACTTTGTGCTGAAGTCTGGAGTAAAGCTCCAAAGACTCCAATTTTGTGACTTGTCTGAGCCTTGAATGAATCCCAGTGGAGTTGAAAATGTAGAATTATGGTTCATGTTGATGAATTTAAAAGTGTGGATACAGATTTAGGAGCTTACAGGTTTCCAAGATATCACTGATGTTCACTACACAACAATGGATTTCACCTGCTTGCCGGTTTTGGTGGGCTTCCCAAAATGACAGCAGCACACTAATGGAAGTGGAATGTTCTTTTTGTTTTAGAAAATATTTGATTGAAGCATTTGTAATTTTCACAGTTTAACACATTAACATCTCTTAAACAACCGCGTGGGCCGACACACATAAAGAAAGAAAAAAAAAGCAACCTGCAGATCATCTATTCTCCCCACTCTATTCCCTAGCTGCTCGTAAACTATATTCTCTGTCCCGTTGTAACATTGCCATACCTCCTGTTTTCCTCCCCGCCCCCCTTTTTCCCTCCTTACTGCTGACGTTCAATTTTCCTTGAAGTAGTCTCTGAACGGCTGCCATCTCAGGGCGAACCCTTTAATTGATCCTCTCAAAGCAAATTTAATTTTCTCCAGACTGAGAAACCCTGCCATATCCCTGACACACATGCCTGCCTTCGGGGACTCCGTATCCCTCCATCCCAGCAAAATCTGTCTGCGGGCCACTAGGGAGGCGAAGGCCAGAACACTGGCCTCCTTCCCCCCCCCCGCCTTGGCCCCCGGATCTTCCGATACCCCAAATATTGCCTATTCTGCACTCGGTGCTACCAGGACCTCTGACATAACGTCCGCAAATCCCTGCCAGAATCCCCTCAATTTCGGACATGCCCAAAAAATATATACATGGTTTTCCGGGCTACCCCCACACCGCCCACATCTGTCCGCCACCTCCTCAAAGAACCTGCTCATCCGGGCTACTGTGGACCACCTTGAATTGGATCAAGCTAAATCTGGCACATGATGAGGATGAATTGACTCTCTTCAGGGCTATTTTCCCATAGCTCGAATTCTATCTCCCCACCCAGCTCCTCTTCCCACTTCCTCTTCACCTCCCTGATAAGGGCCCTTCCCACTCCATCAACTCCTTGTATATTTCCAAGACCCTCCCCTCTCCAACCTCTGTATTTTGACATCACCTTATCTTGTAACCCCCTTAGGGGGAGGCGAGGGAAGCCAGGAACCTGCCTCCGGACAAAATCCCGTACCTGGAGGTACCGAAACCCGTTCCCACCCAGCAACTTAAACTCCTCCTCTAATGCCTCCGAGGTCGGGAAACCCTCCTGAATGAATAGGTCCCCAAATCTCTCAGACCCTGCCCACCACCATAGCCCCCATCCAGCCCCCCCCCCCCCCCCCGGGCAAACCGGTGTTACAAATCGGTGACCACACTGACACACCCTCCAATCTAATGTGTTGCCTCCATTGCGCAAGTGGAATGTTCAACACTGGTTGCATGGGTCAACTCTCTGCTGACTTGATTTCTTCAGCAATGCAGGATTGTGAGTAGCGAGGCAGTCAAATGAACTCGAGGCCTGCTATTTAGGATTTGGTTGCGAGGTTCCCAAGAGACTGAGTAATTTGATTGTTTTTTTTTCAACTTGGAGGCCATTTGGTGAGGCTTAGAGTTATGAATTGGGGCTGGCAATAGGTTTCATTCAAATGGCCCTTCAGAATGAATTAATAACAGTGGCTTATCAGGACTGGCTGCAGCCTGGAAGTTAAAAAGATTTTGCTACCCCTGCAAGCTATGAACTCTGGGTGGTGAAGCTGGACTTCCGAGGGAGATTCTACTGAGCCATCTGCTGCAGTAAAACTTCTACCTTTAGCTTCCGGGAACTTCTTTCTGGAGCTTTTGAGAAGCTGTTGAGAAGATGATGGCATAATAGTAATGTTACTGGAGTGATAATGTGGTGACTGGTTAAGATCTGGGGTTCAAATCCCCCCATGGCAGCTGCTCGTCAATTAAATTGAAATAATAAATCCAATTGATTTTTTTTCTGATGAGATACACAGATTTTTAATGAGTAAAAGAATCAAGGGTATGGGAATAATGCAGGAAAGTGAAGTTGAAGATTTATCATATCAGTTCAGTCATAATCCCATGGAATGGGGGAGCAGATTCGATTGGCCGAATGGCCTAATTCTGCTCCTATGTCTTATGGTTTTATAGTCTTTCTCTGGTGAATCTTTTCAGCATCTGTAACTTCCGTTGGGAGCTTCTTTCTGCTCAGAATCATTGAAGACTTACTTTTTCTTAGTTTTTCAGCATTTCTGTAAGAGTAAGGGATTTTGATCCAGAGCTGTCACTATGTTGGGAACGTGTTGGTTACAAAATGTGTCTATTAAAGAAGTCTTCGTAGTCTTCTGTAAGTTAGCAGCAAGTCTCTATTCACTACTTGCAACTATATACATAGCTTACAGTAAAGGGTACAAGCATGGAGTTCGCTGCATCCTAAATCTTAACATGTCTCTGGCCCACACCACCCTGACCCTAGGTGTAGGTCATGTGCTCTCTTATATCACTGTGTGGGTGGGTCTGTACTCAGTTCCACATTAACCCTGTATACACCAGACCCTTATACTACAACAAGCTATTGAGAGCCATGCGTCACAGAATGAATTGTGTTAACGACATCTATTTAGATACCAATATTAAATATTAAAAGGGGAGGTCGTTAGTTGATGAATTGTTTTTGGGTTGAGGGAGGCATTGTTAAATGTTAGTTAAAAATGTAAATTCTGTTAAAAAATATTTTGACAAAGCTAATAATACTTATTAAAAATATTTTTAGAAGTACAAAATTTCTGGTCAGATCTTGCAATCCTAATGTATTCACATCAAAATCAACAGAGCCCAGTGAGGTCACAATCGCATACAAATACTGTTCCACAGAGAGATTCAACAGACTCAAGATAAAGACTGTTGAACGGCTACAGGTAGCACAGTAGCACAGTGCCAGGGACCAGGGTTCGATTCCCGGCTTGGGTCACGATCTGTGCAGAGTCAGCACGTTCTCCCTGTGTCTGCGTGGATTTCCACCGGTTGCTCTGGTTTCCTCCCACAGGTTTCACAGACGTACTTGTTAGATGAATTGGACATTCTGAATTCTCCCTCAATGTACTTGAAAAGGTGCCGTAGTGTGGTGACTAGGAGATTTTCAAAGTAACTTCATTGCAGTGTAATGTAAGCCTACTTGTGACACTAATAAAGATTAAACGTTAATTAAATTTAGCAGGCTGTTTCTCAGCGGCTGCAGTGCTGAGAAACACTCCGCTACCCAATGGTACTTTGCCGTTTTTTGGTTTCGCGAAGATTCTCTCTGCTTTGGCCACAATTTGAGGGATTTCCTGCTGGTAACTCCTCGCAGATGGGGGTGCCATTTTGTCTGGCAGCCCCGGTTCTCCTCCCCCTCCACCCCTCCACCCACTTTCAGGCCCTCCACGCTCTTTTGACCCACACTCGCCCCCTGCATATAAACGTAACTTAATTTAATAATATTTCAGAAAACAGGTATTTACTAGCAGATAATGATTTACCCCCAACATTGTTTTGTGTGTGTTGGATTAGGATGACATAATTGTTGATCAATCAATCAGTGACATCAGAACAGCATTTTCAAGGTAAATGAAAAAATTTTTTTTTTAAATAATTTTTATTGAAAATTTTTTGAATTTATACAGCAACATCAAACCATACTAAAATACCAACAATAACAATAATGATAACAATCATGAACCTTCGCCCCTCCTCAATGAACAACCCAACATATTAGCAACAACTTAAATTAACACAATAATTTGTGTTACATAACCGTAGCGAAAAAAAAAAATAGAAACTATAATGAGGAACACCCTCCCTTGCCAGGTCTCCACACTTGGGGGCCTCGCATCCTTCCACTGCAGCAAGATCCTCCGCCGGGCTACTAGGGACACCGGCCTCTTTCACCTCCTGCTCTCCCGGCTCCACCGCAACTCCGAAAATCGCGAGTCCCCACCCTGATTTGACCCTGGATCCAACCACCCTCGACACCGTCCCCGCCACCCCCTTCCAGAATTCTTCCAGTGCTGGGCATGCCCAGAACATGCAGTCACCACATTATGGCCATTGACCCTTTAAACCAGTGGTTTCCTAACTGATGTGTCATGACCCTTAGGTGAGTCACAGGATGCTAAAATAGATCGCCAAAATTGGTTTTGCAAAGATTCTCTGGGCTGGAATCTCCGATTTTGATGCTATTTCTGGAGGAAGTGTCTAGTTTTATGACGGAAAAATCAGCCAGGTCCCAGCAATGACCCTCTGACTGGTGAGGGGCAAGCAGCCGTGCCATGTAAAATGCACGGCCTTCACGAAATAAACGACTGGAGAACTGCCAGGTCCTTGGCCACGCATGTGCACGGCGACGTCCTGCAGTGGTCGCACCGTACAATATGGCGCCGGTCTCACACGGATCCGACCTGCCAGAAAGTGCTCCCCTGAAAATCCCCTCGCCATCCCCGGGCCACCCCACCCCAATAGTCCCCCCAGCCCTCGTCGAAGCACCCCGGCCAGCGGCACGGCTCTCCCATGCCCGACTGTGGCGACGCTAGACACAGTCCGCAACCACCACGTTGGGTCCACGAAAACTGAGAGCACACGTGTTCCACACAGTCGGGAACTTGGCCCATTGTGAGCAGAGCATCGGGCGGCGTACTCCTCGATGACGCCATTTTGGAGGGGGCAGAGCATCTGAAAAACATGTGTCGCCCCCGATTCGGTCGTAAACAGGGATTTTCCGCCCGATCGCCGATAACAATATCAGCATCGGAGAATCCCACCCCTCACTTTTTTTTCTCCGGCATTCCCTGCAATACACAATATAACCTCATGAGGCAATAAATAGATCAGCAGAGTGCCCTGAACGTGCAATTGGCGCCAATTTGTTTTCCTTTTCTAGTGAGTTGATTCAACTCTTTCCATGCTATCCATGTAATGACAAGCTGTATCATCCGAAAGAGAAAGCCAGAGACACCAATAGCTGATAAACCTACTGTCATGGATCACACATATGAATCTGCCAGAGAGAAATTTAGATGTTCCACCGATTCCATGACAGGACACAAGTGCTAGCAATAAACAGAGCGCCAGGATCTCCGGTTAACAAACTGAAGATTTTGGGTTGCTTGGATGAACCATTTGATTAAAGTGTGTTGTCTGAAAAAAGTTTTACAACTACTGCTTTAAACCACTTCTTTTAAATAAATCTTAAATAAGTCCAAAGACGTGCAAGTTAGGTGGATCGGCCATGATAAATTGCACTTAGTGACCAAAAACAGTCAGGAGGGGTTATTGGGTTACGCGGATAGGGTGGAAGCAAGAGCTTAAGTGGGTCGGTGCAGACTCGATGGACCGAATGGCCTCCTTCTGCACTGTATGTTCTATGTTCTATGCAGCAGTCAACCTCCGAACACTCAGGAGATGGGACACAGCTCCGGGGTCATGTCCACGACTGGATGGTGGGTGGGTGCAACGGGGGAGAAGGAGATGCCTGCAGAGATGGGTTAAGGGTTCAGAGGTCGGCCCGCGTTGTGGAACAAAGTGACAGAGGCATTATACCGGTTGAGCCCAAGGGTGTTAAATGTGTCATACAATTCCTCACTCTCCCGATGGTGGTGTCCCACCCACTCCCCCAACCCCAATCCTCCCTCCCCACCCCCAACCTACATCCCCTCCTCCCCCCTCCCCCCAGTGCCCTCAGCGGTCCTCAACGTGCTTTGCCCTCCTAGGTCTACCGCTACATCTAGGTGTCTCCCCAGGACGCACATCTGAGGTGGAGGCAGCCAGCTGTTACCTTAACCCATGGCCTTCGATGCCCCTGGCGGGCGTCCTCTGGAGGCTCTGAGGCCGGAGGGCCCCGACTCACTTGTCGGCGGCATGTGACCAGCCATGCCGCCCTGTCCCGTGTGCTGACTTCGAGACTAGGCCTCATCAGAGGGATGGAATTCAGGGGAGCTGGTGGCCACCTTCCCCACTCCATGGGATGGGTCCGGGTTGGCACTCAGCACCCCCTCTTCTCGCTTGGTGCCCATTGGGCACTGGGTTTCACCTTGGGACTGAGGGGCAGCTGGTTTGAGTCCCGGCTGCCCCTGCATCATCTGGCTCTGCCAGCCTTGGCGGTTCCTCATAGTTCGTACCATCGTGCCGACGCCCTCGGTAATGCTCCTCAGTGACTGGGCCATGTTCTGCAGTGTTGGCCTTGGTGTCACACATTGCTGGCGAGACCTCTTGCGCCAATAGCCTCTGGGACTCCTCCAATCGGCTGTCGGTCTGCTGGAGTGACACTGGCACACAGTGACACCATGGATGGAGGGCTTGCGGAAGAATGGATATGTGATCAGTGGGAGGGATGGGTCAGTCAGTAAAGCAATAGCAACTCATGTTTGACAGGTCCTCAGGGTGGAGCCCGGTCTTTCCTCACCTCTGCAGCATCTGGCAGCCTCTGCATGGGTAACTGCCCTGTCCTCGGTCACACCAGTTACGTCCAGGGCATGCTCCTTGAAGGAGGTGAGGATTCTTAAATCCGGCACTGCCTACCTATGGCTCGCCCTCTGGGACTATGGGAGAACAGGACATCGCTCCTGGCCTCCACCGCATCTAAGAGCCTCCCCAGGTCACTGCCCCTGAACCTTGGGGCTGCTCTCCTCAGCACCATTGTTGCGAGCTGGCTGGGGTTGGCTGAGCAAAGCGCAGTTTAAGTGCTGCTCAACCTTGATAGCGGGGGGTTGGCGAGCGCGTCCTGGCGAATCAGCTGGCGAACCTTCACTTAGAACATAGAACATAGAACAGTACAGCACAGAACAGGCCCTTCGGCCCTCGATGTTGTGCCGAGCAATGATCACCCTACTTAAACCCACGTAACCCAACAATCCCCCCATTAACCTTACACTACGGGCAATTTAGCATGGCCAATCCACCTAACCCGCACATCTTTGGACTGTGGGAGGAAACCGGAGCACCCGGAGGAAACCCACGCACACACGGGGAGGACGTGCAGACTCCACACAGACAGTGACCCAGCCGGGAATCGAACCTGGGACCACTGGAGCTGTGAAGCATTGATGCTAACCACCATGCTACCGTGAGGCCTCTCACTTGTGGCGAGAAGCCCGTGAGGCCTCGTTAAGTGGACAAATTAACGTTGAATAGCGTTGCCGATCTTGCTGGGCCGAGCGCTGGCAGCACGGGTGCACAGTGGTTAGCCCAGTTGCTTCACAGCTCCAGGGTCCGATGTTCGATTCTCAGCTTGGGTCACTGTGTGGAGTCTGCACATTCTCCCCATGTTTGCATGGGTTTCCTCCGGGTGCTCCGGTTTCCTCTCACAGTCCAAAGATGCGCAGGTTAGGTAGATTGGCCACGCTAAATTGCCTCTTAGTGACCAGAGATTAGGTGGGGTTGCGGGAATAGGGTGGAGGTGTGGGCTTAAGTAGGATGCTCCTTCTAAGAGCCGCTGCAGACTTGATGGGCTGAATGGCCTTCTTCTGCACTGTAGATTCTATGAATTCATGCTCAATACCACACTTGGAAATCTTTCTGAAGAATAGAGCACTGCGAGTCAAATTTAAAGGAATTTTCTTCTTCATTTTCTAAGGGTCCAGATTGCAAGAGGAAGGACCTTTTTTTCCCTACTATTGTATTCTTCAAGATTGCCTCTTACTGGTTAGTCTTTTTATTTCTGGTAAGATTAAAGTTCAACTGTAGAAAATAGAACTAAGGCAGCTTAAATGTGAGTACACTTTAAAAAGTTGGAGTCAAGGTGGATTGAGGGGTTAACAACTGGAAAGGCAAGACCATAAAACAGGCAAACTTAATTAGCTGGAAAACTGGAGACAAGCAGCTAGATTCTCTGTTCCTGAGACTAAGTGTTGATGCCGGCGCAGGATTTGTGGATTTCCACGACAGAAAAACTGTCGCCACACCTGGACCGATTCAGCGACTGTTGAGGGGCTAACACCGGCACCACGTGGAACTCAATTGATTCCAATGAAAAAGGGTGCCTGATTCACGATTGACACAACAGACAAGCTGCAGCCGCATATACACACTTCACTCCCCACACACACCACCCTAGCCAACAAAATGTCAGCAAGACGCGCAGCCCCACGATTTACGGACGCTGAGCTGGAGACCCTGTCGGACACGGTGGAGGAGACCTGCGACAGACCCTGTCCCGGGAAGGAGGCTGCCACCTGCTGCCATTCTCCATGCCTGGGCGCAGGTGGCAAAGGGTCAGCGCTGTTAGGGGTGTAAATATTCACACGTAGGCCTGTTTGAGTAAGTAAAGAAGCAGTTTATTATTTCAGATCTGGGAGAAAGATTTGGAGACTACGCAGTCTCACAATCTTCTTTCTCAATTGAGCTAAGGTTCACACAAAGTTAATACACAGATTCCAGTGACAGAATTAGTAGTATTCTCATTTACATACAATCAATCAACTATATTCATGTCACAATTCATTACATGCAGTCAATTAATTTTCTTAGTATCCCAGTTATCACATATATGGTTAAAGTGTGTGTTTTCTTACTCGCCCCTAACTTCATGCAAAAGTTACTCAAAACTAACATAAGAATATCATAGTTAACTGTTAGCTCTCTCTAATGGCTACAGATTCTCAAAGAGATTTCACAATCGCTTAATTAAAATACTGACAAGATCTTCCATTCTACTTCATCATAAAACTTTATCTGTTTTATTCCATTTAATTAAATTTCCACTGATTGATTTTATAGGCATTAGCTATTCTTGGAGACGTATATATTTTTTTAGATGACCTGCTTTCTGAAATGGTTAAATTTTGTACAGACCCTAAGGGGGCGGAGAATGGGTGAAGAACGTGGAATTATGCCATTTGCGTCTTTTACGTGATCTCAAACTTTATTTATTGTTTCCTTTAATGTTATTAACATTTCTTTCTTGTTCTTTAAACTGATTTCAATTTTCTTTTTTTTGTAAGTAATTTTTATTGGAATTTTGAAAAATAAATATCAACAGAACAATAATAGCAATAACAATAATAAACACAACCCGGCACCCGTACCAACGCATATAACAACCCCCCCCCCCCCCCCCCCCCCCCCCCCCAAGCCCAAGACAACAAAATAAATTAACAATGATAACAATAAGCAAATTAACTTAAACACTATCCCCCTAAAACCACACCCCCCCGCCTTTCCCCCCCTCCCCCTCGGGTTGCTGCTGCTACTGACCTAGTTCCTTATTGTTGAGCCAGAAAGTCGAGGAAAGGCTGCCACCTCCTAAAGAACCCTTGTACCGACCCCCTCAGGGCGAACCTGACCCTCTCCAGTTTAATGAATCCCACCATGTCATTAATCCAGGTCTCCCCACTCGGAGCTCTCGCATCTTTCCACTGCAGCAAGATCCTCCGCCGGGCTACTAGGGACGCAAAGGCCAAAACATCAGCCTCTTTCGCCTCCTGCAGTCCCGGCTCCACCCCAACCCCAAATATCGCAAGTCCCCAGCCTGGCTTGACCCTGGATCCGACCACCCTCGACACCGTCCTCGCCACCCCCTTCCAGAACTCCTCCAGTGCCGGGCATGTCCAGAGCATATGGGCATGGTTCGCTGGACTCCCCGAACACCTGACACACCTGTCTTCGCCCCCAAAGAACCTACTCATCCTAGACCCGGACATGTGGGCCCGGTGAAGCACCTTAAACTGGATGAGGCTAAGCCTCGCACATGAAGAGGAGGAGTTCACCCTCTCCAGGGCGTCCGCCCATCCCCTCCTCAATCTGTTCCCCCAGCTCCACCTCCCACTTAGCCTTCAGCTCCTCTACCGACGCCTCCTCCACCTCCTGCATCACCTGGTAGATGTCAGACACCTTCCCATCCCCGACCCACACCCCCGAAAGTACCCTATCCCTTACCCCCCACGGGGGCAGCGAAGGGAACCCCTCCACCTGCCGCCTAGCAAGCGCCTTGACCTGAAGGTACCTGAACATATTCCCCAGGGGAGCTCAAACTTCTCCTCCAATTCACCAAGGCTCGCAAACCTCCCATCAATGAACAGGTCTCCCAACTTCCTAATGCCCACCCTGTGCCACCCCAGGAACCCGCCATCCATGTTCCCTGGGACACACCGGTGGTTCCCCTGCAGCGGGGCCTCCATCGAGCCTCCCACTTCCCCCCTGTGTCGCCTCCACTGCCCCCAAATTTTGAGGGTAGCTGCCACCACCGGGCTCGTAGTGTACCTCGTTGGAGGGAGCGGCAGCGGCGCCGTTACCAGTGCCTTCAGGCTCGTGCCTCCACAGGACGCCATCTCCATTTGTTTCCATGCTGCCCCCTCCCCATCCATTACCCACTTACGTACCATCGAGACATTAGCCGCCCAATAGTACCCAGAGAGGTTGGGCAGCGCCAGCCTCCCTCTATCCCTACCCCACTCCAAAAAGACCCTCCTTACCCTCGGAGTCCCGTGGGCCCAAACAAATCCCAGAATGCTGTTGTTCACCCTCCTAAAAAAGGCCCTTGGAATGAAAATGGGGAGGCACTGAAACAAAAACAAGACCCTCGGGAGCACATTCAATTTAACGGACTGTACTATACCCGCCAACGACAACGGCAGCATGTCCCACAGTTTAAATTCCTCCTGAATCTGCTCCACCAACCTAGTAAAATTGAGCTTGTGCAGAGTCCCCCAGCTCCTAGCCACCTGAACCCCCAGGTACCTAAAACTCCTTACTGCCCTCTTTAGCACAAGCCTACCAATCCCCTCCTGATCTCTCGGGTGTACAACAAACAGCTCACTCTTGCCCAGGTTCAATTTATAGCCCAAGAAACTCCCAAACTCAGCAAGAATCCCCATCACCTCCGGCATTCCCCCCACCGGGTCTGCTACATACAGCAGCAAGTCGTTCGCATACAGCGACACTCGGTGCTCCTCCCCACCCCGCATCAGGCCCCTCCACCTCCCCGACTCCCTGAGAGCCATGGCAAGAGGCTCAATTGCCAACGCAAAAAGCAAGGGGGACAGGGGGCACCCCTGCCTCATCCCACGGTGGAGCCTAAAGTACTCGGGCCTCCTCCCATTTGTCGCTACACTCGCTATCGGGGCCTTGTATAGCAACCTCACCCATTTAATAAACCCCACCCCAAACCCGAATCTCTCCAACACCTCCCACAAGTACCCCCACTCAACCCTGTCAAAGGCCTTCTCTGCATCCAATGCCACCACAATCTCCGCCTCTCCTTCTGCTGCCGGCATCATTATCACATTTAGCAGCCTTCACACGTTAGTGTTCAGCTGCCTCCCCTTCACAAAACCCGTCTGATCTTCATGTACCACCCCCAGCACCCAGTCCTCTATTCTAGTGGCCAAGATCTTCGCCAGCAACTTGGCGTCTACATTCAGCAGTGAAATTGGCCTGTATGATCCGCACTGCAAGGGGTCCTTATCGTGCTTCAGAATCAGGGAAATCAGCCCCCGAGACATCGTCGGGGGCAAAAAACCCCCCCTCCCATGCCTCGTTGAAGGTCTTAACCAACAGGGGGCCCAGCAGGTCCGCGTATTTCTTATAAAATTCAACCAGGAACCCATCCGGTCCCGGCGCCTTCCCCGACTGCATGTGGCCAATCCCACTGACCAGCTCCTCCAGCTCGATCGGCGCCCCCAGTCCCTCCACCTGCTCCTCCTGCACCCTTGGAAATCGCAGCCTGTCCAAAAAACTCTCCATTCCCCCTCCCACCGCCGGCGGCTCCGACCAGTACAGTTCCCTGTAAAAGTCCCTAAAGACCTCATTGACCTCTGCCCCCTGCCGCACCACATTCCCACCCTTATCCTTCACTCCACCAATCTCCCTAGCCGCGTCCCGCTTACGAAGCTGATGTGCCAGCATCCTGCTCGCCTTTTCTCCATACTCATAGACCGCTCCCTGCACCTTCCTCCACTGTGTCTCCGCCTTTCTGGTGGTCAATAAATCAAACTTGGCCTGCAAGCTACACCGCTCCCCCAGCAATCCCTCCTCCAGGGCCTCCGCGTACCTCCTATCCACACTCAACAGCTCCCCCACCAGTCTCTCCCTCTCCCTCCTCTCCCCCCTCGCCCTATGGGCTCGGATGGAGATCAGCTCCCCCCTAATCACTGCCTTCAGAGCCTCCCACACCATCCCCACCTGGACCTCCCCAGTATCATTGACCTCGAGGTACCTCTCGATACATCCCCGAACCCTCCTACACACCTCCTCATCAGCCAACAACCCCACGTCCAGACGCCAAAGCGGGCGCTGGTCCCGCACCGCCCCCATCTCCAAATCCACCCAATGCGGAGCATGGTCCGAAATCGCAATAGCTGAAGACTCGGCCTCCTCCACCCTCGGGACCAGTCCCCTACTCAAAACAAAGAAATCAATGCGGGAATAAACCCTGTGCACACGGGAGAAAAAAAGAGTACTCCTGAGCCCTTGGCCTCCCGAACCTCCAGGGATCCACTCCTCCCATCTGGTCCATAAACCCCCCCAACACCTTGGCCGCCGCCGGCCTCCTGCCTGTCCTTGAACTAGAACGATCCAGTAGGGGATCCAGCACCGTATTGAAGTCCCCCCCCCATGATCAAGCCACCCACCTCCAGGCCAGGAATGCGGCCCAACATATGCCTCATGTAACCAGCATCATCACAATTTGGGGCGTACACATTTACCAACACCACCCTCTCCCCCTGCAGCTTACCGCTCACCGTCACATATCTGCCGCCACTATCAGCCACAACCTCAGACGCCTCAAACGCCACCCTCTTCCCCACCAGGATTGCCACCCACCGGTTATTCGAGCCGAGCTCTGAATGGAAAACCTGCCCCACACACCCCTTCCTCAGACGGACCTGGTCCGCCACCTTCAGGTGGGTCTCCTGGACCATGGCCACGTCCGCCTTCAGCCCCTTCAGATGCGAAAACACCCGGGCCCGCTTAACCGGCCCATTCAACCCCCTCACGTTCCACGTAATCAGCCGGATCAGGGGGCACCCCACCCCCCACCCCCCTCCCCCCTCCCCCGTCAACTAGCCATAGCCCATCAACTGCTCGCCCCTGGCCAGCACCCATTTGGCCCGTTTCTCACGGCGATAGAACCTCACCCCGACCCCCCCCGACCCGCAGGAACTCCTCCCTGGCCAATCCAGCAACAACCCGATATCCCCCCCCTTAGGCTAGGACCCCTCCTAGCCGCGACGCTCCCTCCACAGTACTCCCGTGAGCCAGCTGACTTCTGCTGACCTCGGCAGCTCCCGCTCTAACTCCGACCCCTCCCGATATGAGGTCCCCCCCTCCTCCCCTGCATCAGCTGCTTGGCGCCGCTTCAGCGCTGGAAAACGAATCTGATAACCACGCCCCTCGCCAGTAGCTCCACCCCCCTCGTCCCGCAGCACGGGAAACCAGAGAAAAGCCCGCGCTTTCACACTGCTCCACCCCGCCAACGCAGCTCCCAAACAGCAGTCCCAACCCAACCACCAACTCCGTACAAACAAAGACACAGATCAACCGCAAACCCCAATACCCCCCTTAAAACACAAAACCATAACCCACATCATCCGAAAGCGAGAGACAAAACAGAAACAAACAGAATAACCATCAACAGCATAAACAGTGATACAGAAATATAAAAACTCCCACAGCCCCCAATCTCTAGTTCGAGTCCAGCTTTTCAGCCTGCGCAAAGGCCCACGCTTCCTCCGGGGACTCAAAGTAGTAATGCCGGTCCTCGTAGGTGCCCCACAGGCGCGCAGGCGGCAACATGCCGAACTTCACCTGCTTTCCGTGGAGCACTGCCTTCGTCCGGTTAAACCCGGCTCTCCGCTTGGCCACCTCCGTACTCCAGTCCTGGTAGATACGCACTACTGAATTCTCCCACTTGCTACTCCTCACCTTCTTGGCCCATCGGAGAACACACTCCCGGTCACTGAACCGATGGAACCACACCAGCACCGCCCGCGGGGGTTCATTCACCTTAGGCTGCCTGGCCAGTACTCTGTGGGCCCCCTCCAGCTCCAGGGGCAGATGGAAGGATCCTGCCCCCACCAGCGAGTTCAGCATCACGGCCACATAGGCCGGCAGGTCCGACCCCTCCAGCCCCTCCTCGAGGCCCAGGATCCGCAGATTCTTCCTCCGTGACCGAAGCTCCATCTCCTCAAACCGATCTTGCCACTTTTTATGAAGCGCCTCGTGTATCTCCACCTTCCTCACGAGGGCCGAAACCTCATCCTCGCGCTCAGAGGCCTGCTGCTGCAACTCAAGAATCGCTGCACCCTGGGTTGTCTGGGTCTCCAGCAGCTTACTAGTCGTCACCTTCAGGGATTCCAACAACTCCCCTTTCAGCTCCGTAAAATAGCGCAGAAGGACCGCCTGCTGCTCCTCAGCCCACTGCCTCCATTCCTCAGGGGCTCCACCGGCCGCCATTTTGTCCACCTTCCCCCGCTTTTCCAGGGGAGCTGCTGCCGTTTTTCTCCCCGCCCCACTCCGAGTCCGCACCATAAATCCCGGGGGGTTTTGTTCCAGACCCCTTTATCCACTGGGAATCGTCGAATCAGCGCCATTTGGGGCCCTAAAATGAGCCCACAAGTCCGATTAAAGCGGGAGCTGCCGAACGTGTGGCTTAGCTCCGCATAGTCGCAACCGGAAGTCCAACTGATTTCAATTTTCAATGTTTGCTATTTAACCAGAGTTTGAAAGAGATATTACTGTTTTTTTAAAACTCAAATTAATTGAATTACTGCCGAGTTTATCTGGACGGCTTGAATGGCTTAATCTCAGACTGAAATCCGATCTCGCAAATTTGAAACGATCTGAAGTTCTTCTAGACAAGAATCCATTGTTAAGTTTCCAACCTTAATCTTGTATTTACTTTACTTCCCCTTTTTTTTGTGTGTATTTTGGGAGTGGGATTTGTCATCCTCAGATATTTCTGAACAAAAAGCTTGTTGAGCTTTTCAGCCCCTTTTTGTTTTTACTGTGCCACAATGTGTCTTATTGAAATCCACCCGGCTTCCAATTTTATTAATTGGGTTTCAACGTTTCTGGGACATTGTGCCTTCCCCTCCTCATTCCTCAATGACCACGAGGTCTGATCTTTTGGATTTTTACTTTATTTGATTTTTTTCTTTTCCTTTGGACATGTCTAAACTTTTAGTTAATTTAAAATGTCCACCCTCAGGGAGCCTGTTTCTTTCCCTTCTGCTTCCAGGAATGCTGCACGGTCTTTTGGGCTAATTGAGATAGATTTCATGAATTTTGTCTTATGCCAGCAATGCCAACTATGACTGTGGTGTCCTGATTTCCCGCAATGTTTACAGTTCCCTTTCTTTACCCTACAGTCTTTAGCCATAATTGTAGCCGTTTCCTGTGATTCTTTTGCCGGTTTGCACAATCTGTACTGCCGCTATCTTTTCTCGCTTTATTTCTATGCTTAAAATGAGTTGGTGTGAATGTGGGAGAGTGAGAGCTCAATTCCTTTAAAATAGCCTGTTTTTCAATCGGTGTGAAGGCTTTATATCTGTCATTTATATTATTAGCGTAACACTGCACGGGGGTACACTTAATTTCTGTCATTTGCTCTTCTAACTGGTTTTTTTGCCGTAACTCGCTTCTGTGTATCCCACCATTTTCTTTGTTCGACAGGGGCTGCGTCGGGATCCCACCCATCTCTGATCATTTTCTGTAACAAAGTTTTTTGCTCTTGTCCGTACGCCAGACTCATGGATCCTGGGGTACTCCAGAAAAGCGGCCTCATGCCTCTCTTTTCCAGGATATGTTAACCGTGTCGTCACTATCAACCGCGCATTCCGTGTGCTAGGCGACTGTGCTCAGAGGCTTTTATCTATCATGCACTCCCGGAGGGTGGCGGTCCTGGCTTGTCACTGTGTCACGGCAAGTTCTGCGTCTCGGATTCCCAACTAAATCTGGCTATCATGTGAGAGCTCAATTGCCCCCTTAATTCAAGCTCAGCATGGGTCCTCGAGCAGCCGATTATAATATATTTAATGGTATAGCGGACCAACAAAACAAAACTGAGTCTTTTACTCACTTGGCCTTGATACCAGATTCGTTGGATGTTGCTTCGCCATCCGTCCGTCTCGCCGTGTGACTAATTTCTGGCAGTCAAAGTTTTGACTACTCGCCTTGCCCACCGGCTCGAGCGGCGTTCAGCTCAGCAATCTCCTGCCAAACTATGCCAATTGTTAGTGGCCCCTTACTGTGGCTGATCAGAGGGCCCTGGATGTGATCGGCGGCCCAGAGGAAAGGGAGGTTGCTGGGATGGCGATTGGCCACAGGCACGGATATTAGACCTTGCTGAGTTGCAGTTCCCTGTGCTGTGTGTGTCAACCCCCAAACCATCCTCACCCCCACACCACTTACAACCTCACGATAACCCCCACCCTCACCCTCACCCGGTCCTCACCTTCACCCTCACAACCTACCCTTCACAAAACCGTGTTGACTATCCCTAATCAAGTTATTCCTTTCTAGATTATTATAAATCCTATCTCTTATAAACCTTTCCAAGACTTTGCCCACAACAGAAGTAAGGCTCACTGGTCTATAGTTACCGGGGTTGTCTCTACTCCCCTTCTTGAACAAGGGGACAACATTTGCTATCCTCCAGTCTTCTGGCAGTATTCCTGTAGACAATGGCGACATAAAGATCAAAGCCAAAGGCTTAGCAATCTCCTCCCTAGCTTCCCAGAGAATCCTAGGATAAATCCCATCTGGCCCAGTGGACCTATCTATTTTCACACTTTCCAGAATTTCTAACACCTCCTCCTTATGAACCTCAAGCCCTTCTGGTCTAGTAGCCTGTATCTCAGTATTCTCCTCGACAACATTGTCTTTTTCCTGCGTGAATACTGATGAAAAATATTCATTTAGCACCTCTCCTATCTCCTCGGACTCCACGCATAACTTCCCACTACTGCCCTTGACTGGCCCTACTTTTACCCTAGTCATTCTTTTATTTCTGGCATACCTATAGAAAGCTTTAGGGTTTTCCTTGTTCCTACCTGCCAAAGACTTATCATGTCCCCTCCTGGCTCATCTTAGCTCTCTCTTTAAGTCCTTCCGAGCTAGCTTGTAACTCTCGAGCGCCCTAACTGAACCTTCATGTCTCATCTTTACATAAGCCTCCTTCTTCCTCTTGACAAGTGATTCAACTACTTTAGTAAACCACGGTTCCCTCGCTCGACCACTTCCTCCCTGCCTGACAGGTACATACTTATCAAGGACACGCAGTAGCTGTTCCTTGAACAAGCTCCACATTTCAATTGTGCCCATCCTCTGCAGTTTCTTTCCCCATCCTATGCATCCTAAGTCTTGCCTCATCGCATCATAATTGCCTTTCCCCCAGCTATAACTCTTGCCCTGCGGTATATACCTATCCCTTTCCATCGTTAAAGTAAACGTATCCGAATTGTGGTCACTATCACCAAAGTGCTCACCTATCTCCAAATCTAACACCCGTCCTGTTTCATTACCCAGTACCAAATTCAACGTGGCCTCGTCTCTTGTTGACCTATCTACATACTGTGTCAGGAAACTCTCCTGCACACATTGGACAAAAACGGACCCATCTAAACTACTCGAACTATAGCGTTTCCAGTCAATATTTGGAAAGTTAAAGTCCCCCATTACAACTACCCTGTTACTTTCGCTCCTATCCAGAATCATCTTTGCAATCCTTTCCTCTACATCTCTGGAACTTTTCGGAGGCCTATAGAAAACTCCCAACAGGGTGACCTCTCCTTTCCTGTTTCTAACCTCAGCCCATACTACCTCAGTAGATGAGTCCTCATCAAACGTCCTTTCTGCCACTGTAATACTGTCCTTGACTAACAATGCCACCCCTCCCCCTCTTTTACCACCTTCCCTGAGCTTACTGAAATATCTAAACCCCGGAACCTGCAACAACCATTCCTGTCCCTGCTCTATCCATGTCTCCGAAATGGCCACAACATCGAAGTCCCAGGTACCAACCCATGCTGCAAGTTCAGCAACCTTATTTCGGATGAGACTGGCATTGAAGTAGACACACTTTAAACCACCTTCCTGCCTGCCGGTACGCTCCTGCAACCTTGAAACCTTACTCATGACCTCACTACTCTCAACCTGCTGTATACTGGAGCGACAATTCAGGTTCCCAACCCCCTGCTGAATTAGTTTAAACTAATTAGTTTAAACTGAATTATTAAAGCACGTGGAAGTAGGAACCCCCGAGAGGGTAGACGGTTGGAGGGAGGGCCATACCCAGGAACTCACTGTCGTCCAGATGGGTCTTGGGCTTTTGAAACGGATAGTGCCATTGATTGTGGAGATGCAGTCGCACAGCCAGAGACTACATGAGGGTTTGTCGGCATGCGCAGATGGAGGAGTCTAAATGTGTGCAGGAGCAGAAGGCGGTGCCGGCCATGCGAGCCACCCAGGCCAACTCCGTATGGGGGCCTCCATGGTGGAGGCATTGGGGGAGAGAGTTTTGGCTATGAATCAGCATTTCCAATCACTGGGGCATTCTATGCAGGTTCTCGCCGAGGCCTAGTACAGGCTGCTCCCTCACAGGCAACCATGTGCGAGCCACCTGGATATTGCAGCAGCGCTTCTGAGCACCCCCCAGGCACAGTGGGCCATGGCTGAGAACGTCAGCAGCATTGCCCAGGCGCTGACCAACGTGGCGCAGACACAGAGGGAGGTGGTCCAGTCCCAGAGGGAAATCGCACAGTCACTGGCTGATGTGACACAGACCCAGAAGGTGGCATGCCCAGTCTAGCAGGTCTACGAGTGACAGGTGCTGTGGGTACACACAAGGCCTCATGCCGCGTCTCCTTTGCAGCTCCTCCTCGGCCTGTTGGGTAGCCGGATCACCATCCTGAGCGGCTGTCTCCAGTTTCTCTGCGACAGGCTCCGCTACTGCACACTCTGCTGCTGCAGCTCCCCCCTCCTCGAGCAGCAACAGCTCGTACAGCCGCAGGGCATCCCCCAGGGCTGCGGCCACTAGTAGAAAGGCCACCATTGATGGTTGAATTCTAATATCTGTTGTCTGCAGGGGATGAAAGGCCAACATGATGCATACTCCCGTGCCCAATAAGGTCGAAGGGGCTACATGGTTTCCCCGGTTGGCACTGTCGGCTCTGCCCCACATGTATCCCCCATCTCTGCCCCCCTGGCCCTGGTGCCCATCCCTGCTGCCAGGGATACTGTTGGCTAGCGCTGCCCTTGCCAGCGGTATGTTCTAAGGCCCCGCCCGGCAGCCTCTTAGGAGCTAGAGTGGGCATTGCCCTTAAGTAGGTCTCCTGATGCCTCACTGGCGGGTGGGTGGTAGGGGATATGGTCGACGGTGGGGTGCACCCATTCAGCTGGTGTCATTTTGCAGAACCAGGGGCAAAGGTTGGTGATCTGTGTCGTGCGCAGCAAGAAGATTGCCTTGCAGGCCGTGGCAAAGGCGGTCCGTGCCTGGGCACAACCCCAGTGCCAGGTCTGTTCCCCCATCACCCACCACCCCCACCCTGGCAGGGCCCCACCACCCCAGCAAGTGTCTGGTCTGGCAGCCCACAGTCACTCCTCTCGGAGTCTTACCTCCCCCCTCTCCCTCAGCAGCCACGAAGTCAGTCTCTTGATTTTTAAAAGCACAAGTGAACAGCACGGTCGGGAATTCAGCCTATCCGAACTGCGGAGGCCCCAGAGAATACCGGGTCTGGCCCTCGAACGGCGTTTACTGTACGTGCGGTCCAGAATGCATTGATGCCACTGTCGAGGTGATGGAGAATTGCGATTTGGAATCAAATTGGCACCTGCAACGATTTTGGCATTGGAACCAATTCTCCGCCCAATCGTGTTTCCTGATTTTGGCGTCAGCTGCCGGAGAATCCCACCCAAGGTATTTTATACAGTTTACAAAGAAACGTGACCGAGAAAGTAGCTTTAGGAGTTAAATTTACAATTAATTTAAAAGGATTCAGCGAGCCCTGGAATGTCATCATAAAGATGGGTGGAGCTTACATTCTAGGATTTCAAATCATCTGCATATGTGCTGGGGACAGTGTTCTGCAGGGAACCAGGTCACACTGAAAAGCTGGTGCTGTAAGCTGGCTCCAAGCAGAAAACTTGTTGCTGCAAGCTGGCTGTGTGGTTGGGACTCAGTAGCCAGTTTGATAGCCCAAAGATATGGTTAGGTGGATTGGCTATGCTATATTTCTTGCCTCTTCCTATCCGAAAGGTTAGGTGGGGTTACTAGGTTACAGGAATAGGAGGCCTGGGCCTAAATTGGGTGCTCTTTCCAAGGGCCAGTGCAAACCCAATGGGCTGAATGGCCTCCTTAAGCACTGTAAATTCTATGATTCCATGGTAGCTCTGTGCAGTTCAAGCTTAGGAGACATTAGGGAGCAGAGAAGGTCACTGGCTCCATCCTGGAAAGAACTAGAGCTCAGAATCCCTGGGAGCCATTTATAGCTTGACATTGAACAGATTAGAGCATGGCAAAATCAAGAGAGGGTGCCAACCCAGTGAACTAGGCAGCTATATAAAAGAGCTGAAATGGCACAAGTAGAGACTGGAGTGCAGACTTGGAAATCCAGTGAATGTATATAGGAGATGAGCCCCCTCGGAGTGCAGTCTTGTGAGACAGCTGTAGAATCTCTAAGGGAAGTGAGAGGCTTGGTGTCAAAATGAAATGTTTAGAGCCTCTTGAGGAACAGAATTTCATAGAGTCTCGTTGACTCTGTTTACTGACATCTGGGTGGGTTTGCTGAGCAGTGGGATGCAGGTTGGCTGCATTTCCCATTTACAGTCGTGTGGTGTATGCGACCATAGCTTGCCTGACATGCACCTCATATTAACCCTGAATGCTAAAGTATTAGATAGATATTGTAATTGTTTTACCTTTTTGACCTTGTAAACTTTGTTTGTTAAAAACCAGTGGAATCTTGTGGCTTTATTCTTGTAGCAAATGCCTTGAATCTCAAATGTTGTCTATTTTAAGCAAAATGTTATTGCTCACTAATCAAATTTTTTAACACTAGTGGGGTCTAGTCTCGGTACATAAACGGCCAGTAGATAATAATTTCACCATTCTCAGTTCAATTTGGGAAAAGCACCTACTTAAAATACTAACCCACTTCAGCAATGTTGACTGTCAAAATATAAAAGTGCAGAGGTTCTGCCATACCATTGTACAAACGTTCGGAGTCGTTCCTATCAAATTGATATAGGGATACTATTAACTCATTTAACACAGAGGTAATGCTAGCCAAGTGATACTCCATATGCAGATTTTTGTATGAGCCAGGCTTGAGTGAGTATTCTGGAATTCCCAGTTCATATGAAATGTCATAAGTTTGGTGCTGCATTGAACCAGGCAAAAGGTGGCCAGACCAAACAGGTTGATTATCAGCTTGTAAAAATCTTTCCAATATACCTGATGGAACGTGGTAAGAGCTGGCGTGTTTCTTGATTAGCCATACAAAGGCAGCAACAATAACCCACAGCAGTATTTTGCCAAGCATTATTAATGAATCAATCCAATGGAAACCCATGATCGTCAATGCAGTGCAATTGACCATCACCAAGGGGAGCAAGACCAAATTGTTTCCCCAGTTGCAAGATACTGCCAGAATAAATGTTTTATTAATTAATTAAGTATATTTAAAAGTCATGCATATGCTTCAGAAACCATTACATTTATGTGGGGATGCATTTTTGCATTCTGACCATCATTCCAATATGCCTTTACTTGACTCGTGATTAAAAATATATATCTATGATGAAACTTTACGCCTAAAGAAATCAAATGGTCATCTAACACAGGGTGGATCATAGAATCCTTACAGTGCAGGAGGCCATTCAGCCCATCGAGAATGCACAAACCCTTTGAAAAACAACCCGACCTTTTCCAGTGACCTGGCCCGAAGGAGAAATTTAGCATGGCCAATCCACCTAACCCGCACACCTTTGGATTGTGGGAGGAAACCCACACAGCCATGGGGAGAATGTGCAAACTCCACACAGTCACCAGAGTTCAGAATTGAACCCAAGTACCTGGCGCTGAGGCCGCAGTGCTAATCACTGCCACCATGCCCAGTAAGAATTCTTTGTTCAATGATCAAACTTCATTACCACAGGAGGACATGGCATTGATTGGCATTTTGCAGTGCTTTGAGACATCTTCAAAAAAACGTGATCATGGCATTTTTAAGGTTGATTCTTTCAGGCAATAGCCAAGTTTTGTCCAACTGGGACTTGTCTAATTACATCTGACTACGGCTTTAATTTGCTATTTCTCCTGGCAGGAAGACAGTATGGGATTTAACAAAGTAGCTCTTCAAGGCTGTATTTGTTGCTTTGAGGTAGTGTCGGACTTTCTTGGAGCCCTGTAATCCTTGGGGTGATATCACCCCCTATGAGAATTTGAGGAATTTGACCCAATGATAATGAATCTATGACAATGGGCTCCAAGTCAGTATGGTACAAGACTCTGAAAGGAACAGAGATGAAATCTGTAAAAGGAAAACAGGGTGATTTGACAAAACTAAAGAAAGTTGTCTAACATTTGCCATGGTTTGATTTTCTTCAGATAAATAATGAAGCAATTAAAAGCTTTTAGTTTTGATATAAGTATCACTTAAAAGAAGCCATGAACAAGCTGGGCTGAAGGGCCTGTTTCCATGCTGAAAACATCTGACTTTACAAAAAGTTGGATGTTTCCAAATGGCAGCATGGTGGCAGTCGTTAGCACTGCTGCATCACAGCACCAGGTTCAATTCTGACCTTGGGTTACTGTCTGTGTGGAGTTTCCATGTTCTCCGTGTACATGTGGGTTTCCTCCAGGTGCTCTAGTTTCCTCCCAGAGCCTAAAGATGTGCAGGTTAGTGGGTTGACCATGCTAAATTGCCCCTTAGTGTCCAGGTTGGGTTACAGGGATAGGACAGGGCGTGGACATGGGCAGGGTGCACATTTGGCGGGTCGGTGCAGACCCAATGGGCTGAATGCCTCCTTCTGCACTGTAGGGATTCTATGATGCTATGTGTGATGGAACAACTGAAAAAAGTTATTTAAATTTGAGTCTCTGCTATTTTCTGAAAAGTATTGCTCAGCCTGGCTGGTTCAAATTGGAGAGTTTATCTGGAGATATCTTCAATGGAAGGAGAGAAAATTTAAAAAGACCATCACAATAAGAATATGTGGTTCAGCACAGCAGCTGTAATAATTAATTTTCTAAAGGCGATAATTATATTTATTCTTTCATTCCTGCGGTTCTTACTCTTCACCGAGCTTGTCCTACATTTGTAGCCCAACTCAGCCTAGTTTGGTGCTGTGCTGCCAGCTTGCAAAGTTCAGATGATCGAGTAAAGAGAAGTGATGAGACCAAACCAAAAAATACAACGCCGCAAAATTAATTTGGATATCCACGCAAATGATAACACCTGTAGAACACAAGTGAAGGCTCACTTTCAGGAGTGGTTGATTCTTAGAGGTAGAAACCACCATAAATGTCAGTCGCTTCTATTTCTCCTAGTTGAAGAGGTACATGCACAAAGAGATTTCTGTTTTTTTTTTAAATAACCAGTCAAAGCCAAAAGTTTAAAAAGAATTTTGTGCCTTTATTGGAATGGTGCAAGGCATTAAATACACCACTTTGATCATTAGATTATTTGGTTTAAATCAAAATGAGGCTCTAGAACTACAATACTGGTCCAACAGTCTTTTTTTGCAGGAAGAAATGCATTCAGTATTCAGAAAGCACTAGCAGGCATCTGTTAGTATGAATAAGAAATAGTTCCTTAGTTCCCAAAGCACTTGCGGAGTTAGCCATATTTGATATTAGGAAATACAGTTCGTTATTCTTTTGGGAACAGACTGGAGTCACAAATGAGCAGTCATACGACTTGCACAAACTGTTTTGCAGCTTATTAGATGCTGATACAATTTTTTTTTAGGCTTTTCTGAGAGGATATTTCTAGAAGAGCATAGATACACCAGTCAGTGCTGTACACAAACAAGAAATCCACATTTAAAAAAGACAAATTAAAATTCACAATTTATCCTTTCCAATAGTTAGTGCTGGAATGCCTCTTCCTTTGCTAGGAAAGTTTCAGTTTGTTCAAGGCAGAGCTTGATGAAATGTTTGTATTTTAGTTATGTGGTCTTGGACACAAGATGTCTCAGCCAGCCGTGCTGACAGTAAAAAGATTCCAACTCAAGGCAAAAAAGACCTCCAACATTAATTAAAGGATAAGTACATCTCTGGTTCAGTTCTCAGAAATCCATTTCTCATTATATTTTGTTTTGAGATTTTTTTCAAGGTGCAATCCCTATTGACCAGTACATCACCGAGACTTCCACTAAGTATTAATTTTCTTGCCATTTATTATTTTACTTCATGACCTAATTCCCTCACTTTCCCCACCTGATGTATAAAAAAAATCAGTATGAAAAATAAACACGCTCTTGTATTGTACATATTTGAGTGTACAATTCAAGTATGGGAGAGTTTACATTCTAATCTCACAAATCCTGGTCTTGGATTTCCCACCTGCAAAATTATTTTAGGGCATAAACCTGATCTAAAACCATTATAGAATTTTCTTACAAACTGATCCAAAATGTTTAATAAAAGAAAAAAAAAGTTGATATTTTGGCTTCTTTCAATTTAGCCCATTTTAAGACACTTTCAATTATTAAATTTGCCAGCCACATACTGTTTGGTCATCCGTTTTAAAAGTCAAGCCATTTTTAAGAACGCAACACCAGCCATTCAGACATAACAGGCCCCAAAAGCAAGGCTCCCTTCAGCCCTTACAATATTGAGATCATCCTTAAGACATGACTCCAAATACAGGATTGTGGCGACAAATGCTGGGGCCAATCTCCTCATAATCTTTTTTGGTGTGGCATACCTGGTAGAACTCCGGCTATAAAAGAGACAAAAGCATCTCAGGTGAAAGGGTCAAGAGAAAACAGTTGAAATGCTGAAGAATAACGCATTCAGAAATATATTTCTTCCATTAAATTATGTTTTAAGGTGGTATCACTAACTACAAACCTTCTTCCAACACCAGTCCAGATGTTGATACTGTAATGCAATTCCTATTTCACTGCATGCCTTATCGAATTCCCCCTGACAACAGGGGTGGAATGTGCAGCCTAATCTGGCCTTCATTTTAAATGACTGAACAGCCGATTAATAAATGGATGCTCAGGAGTATAGAACTTGAATATTGCTGGAGAAACGTTGTCAAAGCATTTAGTCTTGCACTCACCAGGACAAGTGCAAAAATACCAAATTTCAAAAGATCACAATAATTTATACGACAGAAGGTGTTAATCAGTTATCAAGTCAACTCTGACCTAAGTGCTGCCATAGAGAAAGCAACAAGGAGCTATAGGCTCCCCTAGCTCACAGGTCAAAGAGAATGCAAGGCCTTTTGTTTACAGAGAAAATGGGCCACTTCGTACATGAACATAAGCCACTTCCAGAAAGCATAAGTGAACCATGTTACAACCTTGGTTAATTATCTCAGGTTGGTCAGTGCAGATATTAGCACAGTCAACATTTTTCAGCAAGTTCTACCCAATCGCAGTCACATCACACAGTGCATATTTTGCCTTGTGTTTTTTAAGCGTGGGCTGTATTCCGCCTGTTACAAACTACAACCAAAATAACATATTGTTTGATTCGATCAGCCAGTTGTTGGGATGTACAGCCTAAATACCTGGCATTGCATCAGCACTGAAATTCATACAAGATATTGCTTAATTGTGTCGTAGGCAGACCGTCTTTTAGGACTGACGGTAGCATTGAGTGGAAACTATCACCTGCATAGCCACTAGACAGTAGCAAAGTGAAAAGCCTGGCTTAACCTATTCAAATTTGAGACACTTTGCCTCTCCAGGAATTGAGGTAGATGGGGCACTTTGCAGGTTCACAACTAATGGCCTTTAGCCCAATTGCGAGTTCGCACGATGGAGCAAACAACAGTTGGATCCAGACAGCCACTGCCCTGCAGTTTAGATTTACTGTGCTCTATTTTTGTGTCAAGCTTACAAGGTGCGCAAAAAGCTAGCACCCTGTTCACAAGATTGCTGATAAAATTATGCTAAGTACAAACTTGCAAATGCACCAAGAGCAATTACTTTTGGACCTGGAAAATGCCAGTCTAGCTCAAATTATCCAAGGTATTTCAATAATTTGAACAACATGTTAATTCAGGCCAAAAATATATTCTGCCCATTACATGACAGAGCAATGTCATATGGGAGTATATGAATTCCAGTGTCGGTGCGATGCTAGGTACATCGACTGTATGTACCAGTGATTCCCTGATTGAATCAAACAGCAAGTTCCTTTGGCTGGTCGTAATAAGCAGAATATAGTCTACACTGTACAAAACCCAAAACAAAACACCTGTTAGATGTGATCGACAATTTGGCAGCTCTTGCCGAACAACCCTCGGCGCAATAATATACACCAACAAGATAATCTCATAATGTGGTTCATTTACGCTCGCTAGAAGTGACATACGCTCATACACTGGGAACCTTTTTTTTTTGCAAAAAGGAATATTTTAAAGCCTCATGTCTTTTATGAATTACCCAGGAGTTTGGGGAGCTGATTGCTTAATCATAGCAATATCTCAGCCAGAGTAGACTTGCCACCAATCAGCACACTTTTTGCCTGTAGTATAAATTGTGATAATTTAAAATTTGGCATTCATGCATTTGTCCTGATGAGTGCAAGATGAAAAGCTTCAGCATCTCTTTTCGACAGATTCATAGTAACGTTCACACTGTATAATATTCTTCCACTAAATAGTATGACATCTTAGGACTTGCAAATGTTATATGTATATAAACATAAGCATCATAAGTTGTAAACATGCACCACACAACATAATTATTAAAAAGCTCAGACTTCTGGAAAGGAAGAGCACCTCGGACTATTTCGCAGATTGTTATATTTCAATGTTTCATTTCAAAAATTATAAAAAGATCACTGGACATGAGCACCGCTGGCAAGGCCAGCGTTTATTGCTCATTCCTTTGAAAAGTGGTGCTGAGCCACCTTTTTGAACTGAAGTCCATCGTACGTAGGAACATGTTAGGAAGGGACTCACCCCCAGAATTTTGACCAGATGGCAGTGAGGAATGGCAATACCGTTCCGAAATCAGAATGGCGTGTGGTTTAGAGGGAAACCTGCCGGTGAGGTTCCCATGCATTTGCTTCCATTGTCTTTCTAAATGGCAGAGGTTCACAGAATCTTTATAATGCGGAGGTGGCCATTCAGCCCATCAAGTCTGCACTGATTCTCTGAAAAAGCATTCAATCTAATACCACTCCCCAACTCATACCCATAAACCTGCCACATTTTCAGACTGCAATCCAGTTCCCTTTTTACTACCTTGAACATGCCTCTGCCATTCTCTCAGAAGTTTTTTTATACAGAATCCAAGTACGCTCTGGGAGAAAACTCTTTACCCATATCACTTTTACTCCTTATGCCCAATTACTTTTGAATTTCTGCCCTCTGTTCTCGAATTGGAAGTTTCTCACTTTTTATCCTGCGCATACTACCTCAGGATCTCAAAAACCTTTATCAAGTGTCCTCTCAGCCTGCTTTTTTCTAAGGAGAAAAGTCCCAACCTCTCCAATCTCTCCTCATTGCTGCAGTTGTTTATCCCCGGATTCATTCTTGAATCTCCTTTGTACTAGCTCTAATGCCGTCCCATCCTTCAAATACGATGGCCAGAACTGAATGCAGTACTCCAGATAAGACCTTAATAGTGCCTTATACAAGTTCAATATGATCTATTTACTCTTGCACTCAATGTCCCAATGAATAAAGCTTAAGATACTATGCGCTTCATTAACTGTTCTCGTTCTCTCAAAATGCATCGCCATCTTTGATGACTTTTGGGGGAAGATGAAAAAATTAAGAAACAAATACATCAAGGTCCATCCTTTAGCGTTCTCTCTTTATTTTTTGCTGTCCGTCCATATTCTTCCTGCCAAAGTGAATCACCTCACACTTCTCTGCATTGAACTTTAGCTGCCACTTTTGCATGCCCAATTTACCGACATGTCTTCTCCATTTGAAATTGATGTTTCCAATTTTCGTATCATCTGTAAATTTTGAAATCATATCGACCATCACAGTCTAGGTACCGACCATCACAGTCTAGGTCAATACTATACATCAGAAAGACCAAAAGTCCCAACACTGACCCCCATGGAACTACACTACAAATCTTTCTCCAAGCTGGAAAATAAATTCTCACTATTCTGATTCCTGTCACTCAGCCAATTTCTTATCCAAGTGGTTATGTTTCTTTTATTCCATTAGCTAGAATTTTGATCTCAAGTCTGTTGTATGGCACTGTATTGAATGCCGTTTGAAAAACCATATACATCACATCAACACCGTTGCCCTCGTCAATCTTCTCTTTTACCACCTCAAAGAAATTCAGCAAGTTAAACATGATTTTCCCTTCATTAATCCATGCTGGCTTTTCTTAATTGACCTGCACTTGTTTAGGCAACTATTGATTTTGTCGCAAATTATAGTTTCCAGAGATTTCCCGACCACTGAAGTCAAACTGACTAGTCTGGTTGTCAACTTTATTTTTGCACCCCTTTTCGCAGTATACCTGTCCTTGTGTCTAAGAAAGACTGGAAGATTATCACTTGTGCCTCTGCAATTCCTCCACCTCCCTCAGTGCCCATGGATGCATCTCATCTGGTCCTGGTACCTTAAAATGCAGATAGCCTAATACTTCCTCATTCACAATTGTAATTTTTTCTTCATGTACGAGTTACCTCCTCTCACATCAGCCTGGGTAGCTAGCATTTTCTTCCTTTATAAAGACAGATGCAAAGTACTTTTTGAATACCTCCGCTATTTCTCCTGCCTTTACATGCAAGTCCCCATTTTCATCCCTAATTGGCCCTACTCCTTCACCACCCTCTTAATAATTATACATTCTTAGAAGGCCTTGGGATTCCCTTTTATGTTAGCAGTTAGTCTCTTTTCATGCTCTCTTCTCAGTTTCTTAGTTTTTTCACCTCAGCTCAGGTCCTTCTACATTCAGTCAGATTCATTATTGTATTTTCTGCCCTTAAGTGCGCATCTTCCTTTTCATCTTCACCTCTATTCTCTTCCATCATGGTCTGATGTCTTTGTCCTACCTTGACATTGCCCCCAATACTTTTTCTTTGAAAGTGGCCCATTGTTCTACCAACATTTGATTCCAATTCAATTGACTCGGATTCATTCTCATCCATGGAATTTGGCTTCCCACAATTAATTATCCCTGTTTTGGATTGTTCCTGGTCTTTTTCCATGGCCAATCTAAACTTTATCATTGCTGGTCTGGAAGGTGCCTTGCTGCAGTGCATCTTGTAAACTACCACCACTGTGCATTGGGGTGCAGGGATCTTTGTCCTGGATGGTGTTCAGCTTCTTGTGTCTCTCAAGAAGCTGCACTCATCCAGGCAATTCAAGAATATTCCATTACACTTCTGACTTGTACCTTGTGGATAGTGAACAGGCTTTGTTGAGTCAGGTGGAGAGTTACTCACCACATAATTCCCAGTCTCTGATCGGCTCTTATAGCCACAAAATCACGAGCAAGCTTAGTTAAGATTCAGGTAAATGATAGGGCTCCAGGTTGGTGATGGTGAGGGATTCCGTGATGGTAGCTTCATTGAAGGTCAAGGGAGATGGTTAGAATTACACTTATTGGAGATGGTTATTGCCTGGCACCAACATGGTTTGGATGCCACTTAACAGCCCAAGCGTTGTCCAGGGCTTCTTGCATATGGACATGGATCACTTCAGTATTTGAGGTGTCAAGAATGGTACTGGATTTATTTAAAACCAACAATAACTTTGGTTGATGAAAACCTCGACTAAAAAAAAAGAACCAAATCTTGCATTTATAAAACAAAATTTGGACATTCTGGAAAGACAGAAGGACATTAATACTTACCATAGCCAACCTTTATGCATTTTAAGAGTGATAAAATATAAAGTACATGCACGCACATATATATATATATATATATATATATATATATATATAAATAATATATATAAAAATATATTTGTGTATGTAGTATTACTCACAGTGGATGCTAGCATAGACCCTCCAAACCATACGGCATATCTCTGCATGTGGTGGGTGATTACTTGAACATCAATTGGTTTAGGCTGTGAAAAAGGAATATGATTATAACAAATGTGTGTAAATTATACTTCAAAGTGCACAATTCTCAAACAGTCAAATTCAGATCTCTAATTTTATTGAAAGCCAAGCACTGCAAACCTATTAATGTAGAAGGATTTGAAGAAACCTTCAAATCAGCTGTCCAGGACAATTTTTTTTTAAACTATAAAAAAAGATTCTTCACAATTCAAAATATCTGGTCCTTATTTGTCACAGAGGTTGACACCTATGACGTGAGAAGCATTCAGCTCTAGTCTGCATGCTAATTTTTCCCTTAGTCGATAAACGTTCTACCAGGATTATTGATTCCTTCGGAATGGAAGTTACAAAGAATCTTTGGCACGAGAGGAAGTTGATGCACAAGAATCCTTTGAGTTGCTTCTCATTATTTTTATCTCCAACATGAAACAGTTGTATAATCTATGGCTGTCGTTATGCCAGTTATATATGGTCACCAAACATCGAGAACTCCCTCGAGACGGATGCCCCATTATATTTTCTTGGAGCGACGCCTCAAATAATAGCTATCATAATTCCTGCAGTGAAAACCAGCAGGCACAATTGGCAAGAAAACGCATCTGGAAATGTTTAAAGATAAACAACTGAGTATTTCTGATACTGGAAGCTGATTTATAAACTAATCACAGTTGGACATCGCTCATTAAGTGAAAAGTTCTTCAATGGGAATTTAAGTTATTGACTTTATAGCACATATGCTACCATTGACAAGCAACCCATTTAGCAGGTGACTCAGTATTTTGGATGTTAGGATCCCAGACGAGAACCCAACTATTTGCAATTTGTAAAACTGTGATGAAATGTTACTGCACCACAGGAGTGATGACACTGACCAATAGGTATTATGTATTTTAAAACAAACTTCAATTTAAACACATAATTAATCACATTAGCAAAGAAAGGGTTTTACAGTCAAGTTACGTAAAAGAGAAAACCTTAACTTACTTCTTAAACCTGCAACTATATTCCAATTAAGCAAAACAATATCTGTTTGCATTGAGTGCTGAATTTGGGTGCATTTGAGTGCTATAGTGAGAGTTTGGTGACTGAGGGATATTAATTTTTAAAATCTAAAGTCTAGTATTTTATTTGGTTAATTAACTTAAAAGTTGCTGTTTGGTTGAGAAGGTGATTTTTCAAACAGGTTTAAACAAAGGTTCTACTTGTAACTACTTGCAGCTTGTTAATTAGTTAATTGGATTAGGCCAGTTTTCAGAGGCTAGAGTCACAGTAGAAATCTGAGCTAGTTACAGTGCAGACTTTGTTTGCACTTAGTGCTGAATTTGGGTGCATTTGAGTACTATAGAGAGAATTTAGTGACTGATGGAGTGCTGAATTTGGGTCCATTTGAGTGCTATAGTGAGAGTTTGGTGACTGAGGGAGTTAGGTGAAGAGGGAGTAAGGTGCTGCTTTTCATTTCATTTCCTCAGAGCGCGAAGGGAGCTGGGAGTTTACAGAGCACAGCTGACTGGGAGCAGAGTCGGAGGTCGGAGTTCCAGTTGGTCTACAGGGCAGCTATATTCTGTAAGGCAAGAGGGGATGGAGGCTAGGGCAGTTGCATGCCCCTCCTGTAGGATGTGGGTGGTGAGGGATACCACCGGTATCCCCGCTGACTATACCTGCAGTAAGTGCACCCAATTCCAGCTCCTCAGAGACCATGTTAGAGAACTGGAGCTGGATGAACTTCGGATCATCTGGGAGGCAGAGGGGGTAATAGAGAAGAGTTACAAGGAGATAGCCACACCCAAGGTACAGGACAAGAATAGCTGGGTTACAGTCAGAGGAAAGTAAACGAACGGGCAGACAAAGTGCAAGGATCCCTCGTGGCCGTTCCCCTTCAAAACAAGTATACCGTTTTGGATGCTGCTGGGGGGGGGGGGGGGGGGGGGGGGGGAGAGAGATGATGATGATGACCTATCGGGGGAAGGCCCTAGCAGCCAGGTCTCTGGCACTGAGTCTGGCTCTGGGGCTCAGAAGGGAAGTGGGAAGAATAGAAAAACAATAGTGATAAGAGACTCAATGTTTAGGGGAATAGATGGGAGATTCTGTGGTCGCGAGCGAGACACCCGGATGGTATGTTGCCTCCCGGGTGCCAGGGATGTCTCGGATCGTGTCTTCAGGATCCTTAAAGGGGAGAGTGAGCAGCCAGAAGTCGTGGTGCACATTGGTACCAACGACGTAGGTAAGAAAAGGGGTGTGGATGTAATAAACAAGTTTAGGGAGTTAGACTGGAAGTTAAAAGCCAGGACAGACAGAGTTGTTATCTCTGGTTTGTTGCCGGTGCCACGTGAGAGCGAGGCTAGGAATAGGGAGAGTGCGCAGTTGAACACGTGGCTGCAGGAATGGTGTAGGAGGGAGGGCTTCAGGTATTTGGATAATTGGAGCGCATTCTGGGGAAGGTGGGACCTGTACAAGCGGACAGGTTGCATCCGAACCAGAGGGGCACCAATATCCCGGGAGGGAGGTTTTCTAGTACTCTTCGGGAGGGTTGAAACTAATTTGGCAGAGGAATGGGAACCGGACTTGTAGTCCAGCAACTAAGGTAGCCAATGTTCAGGATGTCAAAGCGTGTAGTGAGGCAGTGGTAACACTGACAAAGGAGAGTACTTGCTGGCACGGAGGTGGGTTGAAATATGTATACTTCAACGCAAGAAGCATCAGGAATAAGGTGGGTGAATTTAAGGCATGGATCGGTACTTGAAACTACGATGCGGTGGCCATCACGGAAACTTGGATAGAAGAGAGGCAGAAATGGTTGTTGGAGGTTCCTGGTTATAGATGTTTCAATAAGATTAGGGAGGGTGGTAAAAGAGGTGGGGAGGTTGCATTATTAATTAGAGCTAGTATAACAGCTGCAGAAAGGCAGTTCGAGGAGGATCTGCCTACTGAAGTAGTATGGGTTGAAGTCAGAAATAGGAAAGGAGCAGTCACCTTGTTGGGAGTTTTCTATAGGCCCCCCAATAGCAGCAGAGATGTGGAGGAACAGATTGGGAAACAGATTTTGGAAAGGTGCAGAAGTTACAGGGTAGTAGTCATGGGTGACTTCAACTTTCCAAATATTGAGTGGAAACTCTTTAGATCAAATCGTTTGGATGGGGTGGTGTTTGTGCAGTGTGTCCAGGACGCTTTTCTAACAGTATGTAGATTGTCCGACCAGAGGGAGGCAAATATTGGATTTGGTACTTGGTAATGAACCAGGGCAAGTGATAGATTTGTTAGTGGGGAGCATTTTGGAGATAGTGACCACAATTCTGTGACTTTCACTTTAGTAATTGAGAGGGATAGGTGCGTGCAACAGGGCAAGGTTTACAATTGGGGGAAGGGTCAGACAAGAACTGAAATTCATAAGTTGGGAACATAGGCTGTCAGGCAAGGACACAATTGAAATGTGCAACTTGTTCAAGGAACAGATACTACATGTCCTTGATATGTATGTCCCTGTCAGGCAGGGAAGAGATGGTTGAGTGAGGGAACCATGGTTGACAAGAGGTTGAATGCCTTGTTAAGAGGATACTTATGTAAGGCTGAGGAAACAAGTTCAGACAGGGCGCTGGGGGGGATACAAGACAGCCAGGAGGGAACTGAAGAAAGGGATTATGAGAGCTAAGAGAGGGCATGAAAAATCTTTAGCGGGTAGGATGAAGGAAAACCCCAAGGCCTTTTACACAAATGTTGAGAAATAGGAGAATGACTAGAGCAGGGGTGGGCAAACTTTTCCGTGCAAGGGCCACATTCAGAAATTCACAATTCACAAAGGGCCGCATAGTATATTAAGTAAAATAATTACTTCACCCGGTTATGATTCTGGGCGCCTCATATAGAACATAGAACAGTACAGCACAGAACAGGCCCTTCGGCCCTCGACGTTGTGCCTAGCAATGATCACCCTACTCAAGTCAACGTATCCACCCTATACCAGTAAGTAACCCAAAAGCCCCCCCACATTAACCTTAAAAAAAAATTTAAAAAATTTTTTTTTTTTTTTTAAAAACATTTTTTTTTTTTTTAATGACTTGGTGGGCCGCAGAAATACCTTTGGCGGGCCGCATGCGGCCCGCGGGCCGTAGTTTGCCCACCCCTGGACTAGAGCGAGGCTGGATCCGATCAAGGACAGTAGAGGGAGATTGTGTATTGAGTCAGAAGAGATAGGAGATGTCTTGAACCAGTACTTTTCTTCAGTATTTACGAATGAGAGGGGCCATATTGTTGGAGAGGACAGTGTGAAACAGACTGGGAGAAACAAGCTTGAGGAGATACTTGTTAGGAAGGAAGATGTGTTGGGCATTTTAAAAACTTGAAGATAGACAAGTCCCCCGGGCCTGACAGGATATATCCAAGGATTCTATGGGAAGCAAGAGATGAAATTGCAGAGCCGTTGGCAATGATCTTTTTGTCCTCACTGTCAACAGGGGTAGTACCAGGGGATTGGAGAGTGGCGAATGTCATGCCCCTGCTCAAAAAAAGGAATAGGGATAACCCTGGGAATTACAGGCCAGTTAGTTTTACTTCGGTGGGAGGCAAAGTCATAGAAAGGGTACTGAGGGATAGGATTTCTGCGCATCTGGAAAGACACTGCTTTATTAGGGATAGTCAGCACGGATTTGTGAGGGGTCGGTCTTGCCTCACAAGTCTCAGTGAATTCTTTGAGGAGGTGACCAAGTGTGGATGAAGGTAAAGCAGTGGATGTGGTGTACATGGATTTTAGTAAGGCATTTGATTAGGTTCCCCATGGTAGGCTTATGCAGAAAGTAAGGAGGCATGGGATAGTGGAAATTTGGCCAGTTGGATAACGAACTGGCTAACCGATAGAAGTCAGAGAGTGGTGGTGGATGGCAAATATTCAGCCTGGAGCCCAGTTACCAGTGGCGTACCACAGGGATCAGCTCTGGGTCCTCTGTTGTTTGTGATTTTCATTAATGACTTGGATGAGGGAGTTGAAGGGTGGGTCAGTAAATGTGCTGACGATACGAAGATTGGTGGAGTTGTGGATAGTGAGGAGGGCTGTTGTCGGCTGCAAAGATACATTGATAGGATGCAGAGCTGGGCTGAGACGTGGCAGATGGAGTTTAACCCTGACAAGTGTGAGGTTGTCCATTTTGGAAGGACAAATATGAATGCAGAATACAGGGTTAACGGTAGGGTTCTTGGCAATGTGGAGGAGTAGAGAGATCTTGGGGTCTATGTTCATAGATCTTTGAAAGTTGCCACTCAAGTGGATAGAGCTGTGAAGAAGGCCTATGGTGTGCTAGCGTTCATTAGCAGAGGGATTGAATTTAAGAGCCATGAGGTGATGATGCAGCTGTACAAACCCTTGGTAAGGCCACATTTGGAGTACTGTGTGCAGTTCTGGTCGCCTCATTTTAGGAAGGATGTGGAAGCTTTGGAAAAGGTGCAAAGGAGATTTACCAGGATGTTGCCTGGAATGGAGAGTAGGTCTGACGAGGAAAGGTTGAGGGTGCTCGGCCTTTTCTTATTAGAACTGAAAAGGATGAGGGGCGACTTGATAGAGGTTTATAAGATGATATGGGGAATAGAGTAGACCAGGGGTGGGCAAACTTTTCCGTGCAAGGGCCACATTCAGAAATTCACAATTCACAAAGGGCCGCATAGTATATTAAGTAAAATAATTACTTCACCCGGTTATGATTCTGGGCGCCTCATATAGAACAGGCCCTTCGGCCCTCGACGTTGTGCCGAGCAATGATCACCCTACTCAAGTGAACGTATCCACCCTATACCAGTAAGTAACCCAACAGCCCCCCCCCCCCCCATTAACCTTAAAAAAATTTTTTTTTTTTTTTTAAATAAAAAAAAAAAGATTTTTTTTAAATATTTTTTTTAAAAATGACTTGGTGGGCCGCAGAAATACCTTTGGCGGGCCGCATGCGGCCCGCGGGCCGTAGTTTGCCCACCCCTGAACTAGACTGTTGGAAAGGTTATTCAAGGTTTTTGACCCAGTGGTAATGAAGGAAGTGCAATATAGTTGCAAGTCAGGACGGATTGTGGCTTGGCAAGAACTTGCAGGCGTAGTGTTCCCATACCTTTACTACCCTAATCTTTTTAAGTGCAGAGTTTATGGATTTGGTCGGTGCTTTTCAAGGAATCTTGGCGAGATACCTTCTGTACTAATTTTAACTGCTCTTAGAAAGGCCAAGCAATAAATATGAATCAAGCTGTATCATCCTCATTTTAAAGACCACTTTGTAGCTTTGTAAAAAACATGAGTAAAAAACAAATTTGTTTCCCTTGTACGGATTTTCCCTTGTATGGATTTATAAACAGCCTACTCAAATTACCCCAATATTACAGCCTATGTGTCACTTTTGCAGCACTGCTTTGCAGATCAATATAATACAACAATTGATGCACAACAGGGTCCTATGACAGCACATTAATGAATGACCAGATAATCTGTTTTTAATATGTGGAAGCAACACCGAGCAAGACACCTTTCTTGTTACTTGGACATGGTCCTGGAGAATAATATAGGGCTTCATTTAACATACCATAAACATAGCATCCCTGACAAAGCAGCGTTCTTTTAGTGCTGCACTAAAGCTGAGGCCAGTGGTTCTCAAACACATTGGTTGAGGGACCCATTTTCAAATTATTGCAGTTCGGGAATTAGAGACGACTTGCCCCACATCCCCACAAGGCTGTGTCAATCTAAGTTTTCCCTGACCGCAGAGTGTAATAGAGGCAAGGTCACTGAATATTTTTAAATGCGATTTAGATTGAGAAGGGAGTCAAAAGGTAAGGAGAGTTGAGGCCACAATCGGATCGGCAATGATGATATCAAATGGCAGAGTAGGCTTCAGGAGTTCAATGTCCTACTCCTGCTCCTAATTCCTATGTTTGTACATATGATGTTATATGAAAGCACTGCCTCTAAAGAATGTTTTAATAATGAGTTTAAGAAATTACATATTTATTTAAAGACATGAATGAGATCATGGCACCCGTAGTGGGTCGGATTTCAAACAATGATGAGACAGAGTACAGGAATGAGATAGAGAATCTGGTGAACTGGTACGACAACAATAATCTCTCCTTCAATGTCAACAAAACGAAGGAGATTGTCATCGACTTCAGGAAGTGTAGTGGAGTACATGCCCCTGTCTACAACAATGGGAACGAAGCAGAAAGGGTCGTGAGCTTCAAGTTTTTAGGTGTACAGATCACCAACACCCTGTCCTGGTCCTCCATGCCGACACTATAGTTAAGAAAGCCCACCAACGACTCTACTTTCTCAGAAAACTAAGGAAATGTGGCATGTCAGCTACGACCCTCACCAACTTAAACGAGGGGCTGGTTTAGCTCACTGGGCTAAATCGCTGGCTTTTAAAGCAGACCCAAGCAGGCCAGCAGCACGGTTCAATTCCCGTACCAGCCTCCCCGGACAGGCGCCGGAATGTGGCGACTAGGGGCTTTTCACAGTAACTTCATTGAAGCCTACTCGTGACAATAAGCGATTTTCATTTCATTTTCATTCAACTTCTACAGATGCACCACAGAAAGCATTCTTTCTGGTTGTATCACAGCTTGGTATGGAGCATGCTCTGCCCAAGACCGGAGGAAACTACAAAAGGTTGTGAATGTAGCTCAGTCCATCACGCAAACCAGCCTCCCATCCATTGACTTTGTCTATAATTCCCGCTGCCTCGGAAAGGCAGCCAGCATAATTAAGGACCCCACGCACCCCGGACATACTCTCTTCCACCTTCTTCTGTCAGGAAAAAGATACCCAAGTTTGAGGTCACGTACCAACCAACTCAAGAACAGCTTCTTCCGTACTGCCATCAGACTTTTAAATGGACCTACCTCGTATTAAGTTGATCTTTTCTCTGCACCTTGCTATAACTGTAACATTATATTCTGCAGTCCCTCCTTCCTTCCCTATGTACGGTATGCATTGTTTGTACAGCATGCAAGAAACAATACTTTTCACTGTATACTAATACATGTGACAATAATGAATCAAATCAAAGCAGAGACAAACGTACCCACTCAGAAGGCTGGCCTGCATCACAGACTCCTTGGAAAATCTCTGCACCTAGTTTGTGCACTTAAAAATGAAAGATCATGAACCCAAAGCTGCTGACTCAGAAGAGTGAGGTAACCAATTTTGAGTAATATTTGCAATTTCAGATTTTAAAAACATTCAGTGCACCAAGCTTCAGTTTGAATACAAGTGTTTGTGCATCTGCCAAACAGCATGCCAAAGGAGAGCATGAAAAACAGGCAAGCTTTAAGAACATTTTTTTTCCTTCAAAATCGATTTTCAGCGAAAGTAGTGACAAAACTAGCAAGCACATTTATCTTTGGACTGAATGTTGGATATCCATTTTCATTTAATTTGTTACAACAAACCTTTAGTTTTCCACCACTCAATTCTTCACTTAGTTTAAGTCTGGCATCGACACTCCTCTTTAAATCTCTCTGTAAACGGCGTCCAAAATCTCTGAACATGGTTGAGCCACCAGAGAGGACAACGTTCTGAAAGACACAAAACATTTCTTCAGTCTTAAATTGTTCAGGGATTTGCACAATTTTAATCTTTATCCAGTCAATACACAAAGTTGATAGAAAGATATTAAAGGAAAGTTATTACTTTTAATGCTAACCAATTGTGCTACCAACTAATGTGGAGCTTTTGTTTGGTCCCAATGAAGAATATTGGAAAGCTCAACAAAAAAAAAGTAGACTAGAATTTTCAAACAGATTTTCCAAACTATTGAGAGCAGATGGAAAATGCAGAGCACAGAAATTGAAAGAATTGTGAATATTATCTAAATTTTGATAAAGCTTTGCAACATGTGTAATTAAATTATAAATCGTGAAAAAAAATCTAAGATGTAATTGACAGAAATAGTTAAAAATATTAAAATAAATAGAGTTCTGGAAATAAAGATCACTTAAAAGAATAAAAGTAACAGGAGTAGTATGCTCACTATAAGAAAGACACAACCTTGGGGAATAGGAAAGTTGGGTTACCAAAATACGAGTGAAAATATAATTATAATAAAGACTGTTGTTTCTTTAAAATAGGATGGCCGGAAACAAAAAAATATTAAAATCATACACAAAACAGTAATACCAGTTTGTGACATAGGAGGGTAAAAGAGCAAAACTACTTGTTGAAGCAAATGTGCAACTTTCAAATTTGCCTTTGGTCAGTTTCCTTTCTTGGGTATGAATCTACAACTTTCAGATGGGGAGCCTCACTTGCCCATACCACAATGTTTCCAAACAGTATCTGCTCTAATCATTTTTTTAGTTGCATATTTAGTGAATTCTTATTGCTATGCATTCTCTGTAAAGGTAGGTTACACCACATTATATGAACAATGCGTATTGTGGCTAAGCAGTAAGTAAGTCTGTCAAATATCTGTAGAACTGTAACAGATTGTAACAAGGGCAGAAAGCACCCTATCAGATTGATAAATATCAAATATCAGGGCAGTAAAAGATGTTTGGTTCAGTGGGATTTAGTACAGCATAAATTACAACAGATCAATACTGAACATTCCTTGAAAAGTTCTTCCTGCGGGTAGAATTAATGACTTAGAAAACGGACGTGGCTTTAAGGGTTCATAAACAATAAATCTCGAAGAAACTTTTTTTTTCTTTATTCTTTCATGGAGTATGGCCAGTATGTGTTGCCCGCCCCTAATTTCCCTTGATCTGAGGGACGTAAATGGTCTAGTAAGTGTCAACCATATTACTATGGGTCTGGTGTCACTTTTTGGCCAGGCAGGACAAGAATGGCACATAACCTTCCCTAAAAGGACATTTGTGAACCAGATACATTTTCACTACAATTGATAAGTTTTATGGCTACTATTATTGAGACTAGCTTTTAATTCCCGATTTTATTAATTGAAGTTTAATTCCAGCAGTTGCTGTGGTGGGATTTGAATGTGTGCCCTCAGAGCATTAGCCTGGGTCTCTGGATTACTAGTTCAGTGACATTATCACTATGCTATCACTGCGTCTCATGCAAACCGGGAAATTTGGATGTATGCAACAAATTGGTTGAAGAGTAGAAAACATGAGGAATTTTTTTAGTAAGGGTGAAGGCAAGTATTGAGTTAGGTGCTACAGTATCGGAATCATTATTGCTTCTAATCAACATTCATGACAAACTTGGAAACCTAGTTCAAATTGATCAAACATTTGCAAATGAAAAGGTAGAAAAGGACGAGGATGATTGGGATTCAAAGGTTACAGTACCTTCCCAAGTACTTATAAAACTAGATGATGTGCATGTACAAAGCAATAATTCCACACATTTGGAACACTAACCTTATAAAGTGGACGTCTAACATCAATGGGACAGTTCTGAATGACTTCATCTACTACTTCTGAGATGGGTTGTGTGAAATCAGGATTTGCAAACTAGACATAGAAAATCATCATGTTAGTTACCAGTAACAAACCTAAATGATATAATTCAGATTGTGATTGAAATATTCTGATGAAAAGGTTAAGTACAGCAAATAAAAGTTACCTCTGGATGAAAGAAAATTTCAGGGCCCAAAAATCGCTCATAGCCTACATCAATGGTGAATTCTTTTTTGGAGATGGCATTGACTCCAGTGTACTGTTTGATCCATTTAGTACCATCTGTATCATATTTGCTGAATTCTTTTACCAAGTCTGGGCAAACATAACTGAAACGTTCCTTTAGTAGACAGAAATAAAATAAAAGTGAGCAAAACTACGTTCACACTTACTACCCATCATAATCAGTCCTTACAAAACCAAACGAACTATTTGTCAATCATCTCCGATGTCAACATGTAAATATTGTATTAATCACAATAAATTGTCACACATGTATGCAATAGTTAAAAATGCAAATCCTACCATAAATATTTCAATATACATTGAAATTAACTAGCGCTTTGCACTGTACTATTCCAGCTTGCTGTATGAACAGGGATTCTTAATTTAAAAATAATTCTGAGATTGCTTCCATGTAAAGATACACTAACTGTCAAGGGGTCTATGTATCATATGGTGTGATAAAAGTACTACCACAAAATATCCCACTTTAGATTAATTGTCTGACCCGAGTTGATTATAGCCAGGGCGAGTAGATTTGAAAAGATTTTCCCTGAATTAAGTGAAGAGAGGAAAATAAATAGGCATTACTCCCAATGGCCATTATTCAGTCAAAATGCATATGTATGTGATGGTGAGGAAAGCTGCAACCTTCAACCTTTCATGGCCCAGCCACCACTGAGGCTCCTATAAACAGCCACTTGGATGAAATATACGTCGCTAGCAAGAGATCTGGGCATCATGGGCTGGATTCTCCGCTCGCCGACGCCAAAATCGCGTTCGGCGACGGGGTGGAGAATCCACTTTGGCGTCAAAATCGGAGTGGCCACAGTTTTTGAATTCTCTACCCCCTGAAAAGCAGTGTACTCATGGAGTACGCCACACCGATTCTCCACTGCCTCAGGCCATTATCTGAGTCCCACCCGTCAATGTTCCGTCCCCAACCCGCCGAATTCCCGACGGCCTGGGACTCTCATGGTCCCAGCCGTTCGGGAACCTCGCGTGGAAGCTGTGGACTTGCCAGTCGGGGGGGGAGTCGATCGGCTGGCGGGGGTGGGGGGCTTCATTCAGGGCTGGGGGCTCCGTGGGCAGGCCGTCGGGGTGAGTGAGCGGCCGATGTGAGGCACTACTTTGGCGGTCCAGGTCCGCAGGCTGAGTCCGCCATGGAGCACAGCACGGCCGCTGCAGGCCGCCGCCGTGCGCGCACCCTCTGAACCAAAGTGCTGTATCGGCAGCTAGAGCTGCGAATTTTATGCTGCCTCCTTGCTTGTCCCCAGCAAACCAGGGAATTGGTGGGCCTTTTGACACCAGTTTTCCTGGAGTTAAAGACCACCTTTTTTCACTCCGGCGTGGGGACTTAGTCTCCAAAATGGAGAATCCAGCCCCATATTCCAGTTCTAGCAACTTGCAAGTCTAGAAATGTGTAAACAAGACACTTCAAATCTTCACCCATCAGTTGGCAATTACTTTTAATCACATTCCTACAAGTCTTCAGTATATTCCCACTATTTCTGTTAATTCAATCATCTTTTTAAAATGGAGAGAATAGGTCAGAGAATATCAAATTATCCAATTGCTTGAATTGAAAATAGCACAGGCAGTGCTTTTGCTTAGAAAAAGTGTTTAAATTATTAAGTTGAATTGACTAATGCCAAAGAGGAATTTGCTGCAGCCAATTTTTGTTAAAGTGACATGTGAATGAATATAAATCAAGAGTCCAAAACTATTTTATAGTTTAAAAAAAAAATAGAATTTACAGTGCTGAAGGAGGCCATTCAGCCCATCGAGTCAGCACTGGCTCTTGGAAAAAGCACCCAAACCAAGCCCACCCCATCTCAGTAACCCAGTAACCCAACTTAACCTTTTTGGAGACCAAGGGCAATTTAGCATGGCCAATCCACCTAACCCGCACATCTTTGGACTGTGGGAGGAACCCGGAGCACCCGGAGGAAACCCACGAACACACTGGGAACTGTGCAGACCCCGCACAGACAGTTACCCAAGCCAGGAATGGAACCCTGGAGCTGTGAAGCACCTTTGCTAACCAATATGCTACCGGGCTGCCCGTATTTTCTCATACTAATGCTCATTTACTGTTGTTAAAATAAAGCACGAAGATGATGGTCTTTTAGTGGAAGAAAGAGCTTTACAATGCGGGTGGGGAAGGCAAGAATGAGGAAGTAAATGGAAGGATATATTTTATTGCAACTGGAACAGTAAGATATGGCACTCAAGATTTAACATCTAAAAAAATCGACCAAGTATTTGCAATTTATTTTAAAAAATATTTAATTATGGGGAAATTTAGCGTGGCTAATCCACCTACCCTGCACATCGTTGGGTTGTGGGACCCACAGGGATAAGGGGAGAATGTGTAAACTCCGCACAGAGTGACCCCCAGCCCGGATTAAACCCAGGTCCTTAGCGCTGTGAGGCAGCAATACTAACCAGTACACGACTAAGTATTTGCAATTTCTAAGGTTGTAATGCAAAAAATTTTAGTTGCTGCAAAGCAGAAGTCACTACATAACTTTGGAATTTGGCCCCAACCCGACTTCAGTGGGGTAGAAGAGGCTTACTGAAAAAGACAGTTGCATTGGTCGAGTTCGACACTGCATGGCATTTAACGGTGGTGCAGTTAAATAAGTGTGTAAAGTGCTGAGGAATCACATTAAACTCCACTGATGCATTAGAAATTTAGCCAGTGGCTCGTTAAAATCTTGAGTGTTAACTCTCAACTTAGCTCAGAAGACAACTAAACTTTAATGTTCAAGAGCAAAGCCCTTGACCTGATCATCTAAATTGCATTCAGGTAGCATAAATAAGGTAATGAAAACAAGCTCAATACATATTGGGCCACTGATCTAACAGCAGTAGCCACAGAATAACTAACTGCATTTTAAATAGACGTGTTAGCTTAATGCCGTTCCAATATAATTACTACACTACTTCAGCAAATGAAATGTATTGATACCTTGAACCTGGATGAAAAACAATCATAGATTTGTAAAGAGCAGGTCATGTCTGATGAACTGGACTGAACTTTTTGAAGTGACTAAAGATGAACTAGCGAATGTCTTTGGCTATTATTTATATGGACTTCCAGCAGACATTTGATAAAGTCCCACATAATATAGACTGCTAGCCAGTGCTGAAGCCCAGGGGATTGAGGGCGAACAACTGACCTAGTTAGGAAATTGGCTGTGCGACATGAGACAGAAAATAGGGATAAGCAGGGACTCTAGTTGGCTTGATGTGACTAATGGTGCACTGCAAGATTCTGAATTTGGGGCCTCGCATATTTACCATATTTATTTATGTCTTAGATGATAGGATAGAAACCCGCATGGAAGTTTGCTGATGACAAAGGTAAGTACCATTATAAACAGTGTAGATGGAAACAAAAATTTCATAGATATTGACAGCTTACATGCATTGGCTATACTGTGGCAAATGGATTTCAATGTAGGCAAATGTGAAGTCAGCGGAGCTAAAAAGAATAAGCAGTACATTCTAAATGGGGAAAAAATTGGCCTTCATATCCAAAGGGCTAACATAAAACGAGGTGGTGGGTGGCAGGTAGGGATATAAGTCATGTGATCACATTACAAAGTCCTATCTGGACAATAGAGTACTGTTGAGTAGATCTGTGCACACCTCAGGAAAGATATATTGGACTTTGAAAAAGTGCAGTGAAGGTTTACCAGAATGACACCGGACTTCAGGAGTTAAGTTGTAAAGGGCTGTAAAGCAGGAGGTGATTTGATTAAGATTTTCAGGATATGAAGGGGAACGGACAAGGTAGATAAAAACTACTCCCAATGTTGATAGAAGTTTGGAATTTTTACACCGCTGACAACTAACATTAGAACAAATGCAAATTTTAACTCAAATTGAGATTTTTATTAAAGGGACCTTGAGCAAAGGTGGGTACATGGCATTAAGTTGCAGATCAACTGTGATCTCAATGACTGGCAGAATAACCTTGAGGTCTTAAATGCCCACTCGTGTTCCTATAACTGAAAATGTTGACCATTCTGTGTTTAATTCACTCTAATTCAAAGTACTATTTTCAAAGATTGATTTTATTCAGATGTACTAACTGCCTACTTCAAAGAAAGCAAGACTCATTCTTTTCAGGACATTTATCTGCATTTACGGATTTAGGAACCTCTTCTGTCTCCCATTATTACCAAATCTTTCTATTACTCCTGCCTTCAATCTGTCACTAATCTTGAGCAAGGCCAGCAAGAGGTCAAGTAGGTGACAATTAGTATTAGTGATGAAAGGTTATCGAACTGACACATAACTCAATTTCTCACTCTACAGATGCTGCATTTTCTGGTTTTACTTAATCAAGGTCAATACTGAGTTGTGTAATAAAATATTAAAGGCTGCTGAAATTCTTTTAATTTGAATTCCTAGAATCTTTATACCAGCTCCATGTTAAATCAGTTTTCTCATGGCAATAGCTTTATATATCCAGTGAATTTAATCACGCAAGCATTGGGAACTGACTCCCAGAATTAGAGTTAAGTTAATACAAAAACAGTTATGAAGAACAGAAAATTTCCATTTATACCAAGTGTTTCAAATCAAATTAGTTTAAAATCATAGTCACAGTTGCATCAGTAAATAGCACACAAGATCCCAGAAACAAATAAGGAAATCAGGAGAATCAAGTGTTCTTTTTCAAACCTCATCCTCAGATCTTTTACACCCGCGCTGACAAGTACTGATAAATCTCTTGTATAGTACCTGTTGATAATGGAGCACTAGAGCCAGGCTTCAGTGCAAAATAATGCCGAGTCAGGAGTGAACTACAAATTTTGACTTGGGTAAGAGGCTACTTAAGCTAAACGTTACCCCTAGCTATAATATCTGATCTGCAGCCAGTCTGGTGTTTTGATATGATCTATTTTTGACAGCTATTTGGACTAATTGTACTCTTGACTAGATTATGCCACTGTTTCCCCGGTCAGCCTCATTGTTCTGTTGTGTCTCAAGTGACTTGGTGTCAAATTTTGTTTGATAATGCTCAGGGAGCACCTTTGGGCTGCTTTACTCTGCAAAGACAGCTTATATAAATGCACGTTATTGTTACTGTACCTTTACAGCCTTCGCTGTTTCCAGTGACTGCTCTGGGGGTATTCCCACCTCTCGATCTCTCAAAAGTTGCTGGATGAAGTATGTAATATCCCGACCAGCAATTGGAATGTGTTTAATGCAACTACCAATCACGTATCCTTCAGCCTTTTAAGGGCAAGAAAAAAAACATATGAAATATTACTAATCCAGACATTGCAGCACTTGAAGTGTCTCAAAACAACAGAAAACCACAAGTCGAAACTTTAATTTACTTTTGGCATAGATCTTGGACCATAAATCACATTCATTTCAATTTCATGACAACAGAAATGTTAGAGAAAAGGTGCATTGGGGGAAATACAATAAGTGCAGGAAGAACACATTCAGAAGGCTTTGTTCCGATTTGATCTCGTCGTGTTATCAAATTTACAATCTGTATTTGGCTTCTGAATATGTTGACATCACTATTTTTCTCAGGAGGACGCAGAGAAGGCTTTTGATCAGTTGGATTGGTGGTACTTGTTCGAGGTTTTTGGGAACGTTTGGGTTTGGGCCGAGATTTATGGCATGGGTGCGGTTCCTGTATGTTGCACCAAGGAAGAGTGTGAGGATCCCTCTGTAACCTTGCTCCAACATGTTGCTACAACACCTCATAACATTAGAATAATAATCTTTATTAGTGTCACAAGTAGGCTTTCATTAACACTGTACGCTGCATTGAAGTTACTGTAAAAATCCCCTAGTCACCCACTACGGAGCCTGTTCAGGTACACCGTGGGAGAATTCACAATGTCCAAATCACCTAACAAACAAGTCAGTCGGGACTTGTGGGAGGAAACTGGAGCACCTGGAGGAAACCCACACAGACACAGAGAACACGCAGACTCCACACAAACAATGACCCAAGCCAGGAATTGAAAGTGTCCTTGTGCTGTGAAGCAACCGTGCTACCCACTGTGCTACTGTGCCAATGAATTAAATGCAACCCAGGAGTATTGGGACAGAAATTAAAACTGCTTGGCAATAAATCAATGAACTAGGCAATCAATTGGGTCAAGAATTCAAAATTCATCCGGGGGCAGTGATGGAAGCAAGAGTCAGTATATAAGAATTATATTTTTTTGTAAAAAAAAACAAAATAATTTTTTTTATTGTCACAAGTAGGCTTACATTAACACTGCACTGAAGTAACTGTAAAGCCCCTAGTCGCCACATTCCACCGCTTGTTCGGGTACACAGAGGGAGAATTCAGAATATTCAATTCATCTAATTAGACGATCAATTTAGTTTAAAATACGAAAAAAATCATAAATAATAGTGGAGCACAAATCAGCTTACAATGTTTGAATTGTTGCAGTCAATTTTTCAAAACAGCTAGACCTGAATGATATTGGGAGGCAGAATTAGGATGACCAAAGAGAAATGGGACAGCACCAGGGACCCAGGTTTGATTTTTGACTTGGGTCACTGTCTGTATGGAGTCTACACATTCTGCCAGTGTCTGTGTGGGTTTCCTCCGGTTTCCCCCTACAAGTCCAGAAAGACGTGCTTATTAGGGAAATTGGACATTCTGAATTCTCCTCCAATGCACCCGAACAGGCGACAATAGCGTGGCGACTAGAGGATTTTCACAGTAACATCATTGCAGTGCTAATGTAGGCCTACCCGTGACACTAATAACGATTATTATATTGTTATTGTGAATGCATGAGTAGAATACGTCAGCAGGAAGTAAAAAAATTGTAAGTTCAGAAGTATTTTAAAACAAAGTTTGAATAATATATGGTCACAATGAAAGGTTGCAACACTAAATTTCCAATACAGAAAGTTAAAATGGTCAAGAAGCTCATGCATACTGTATGTAAAACATGTGACGTAGAACACAAGAGGCTCGTAGAGTAGGTGATTAATCCATCTGCACAGGCAAGAGCAATCTGAACTGTTGTGGTGGTAACAGGACTCAGACTTTTGCATGACAATATATATTCTGTTCGAGCACACGTTTTCGACCTTCAGATACTCTTGTTCCAAGTGCATTTTTTTTTCTTTCCCTGGGTTCTACAGGATCTACTCTATTATCTAGTGTCAACACACTATATCTATATATTAAATTACTGCTATTCCAAGCTGTCCTTGACTAAACTAAGCTTCATCCCACTCGAACAGAACTAATCTTTCGGTTCAATTTACCAAGCTTTGCAGCTTTTACTGCTTGAAGTATCAATTCAATTTAACGTTAAGTCACTACCTCGAAACATCAAAAACAAAAAGGCCATTCAGCTTTTAGAGCCTACTCGGTCTTTTTAATTGTATCTATGCCTCAATTTATTTTACTCTGCAACAAAGCTTCAACAAGCTTCTGTGTTCAAGATTTTTCTGAGCAATGCTGTTCAAATAATTGACAGTCCCTTATAACTGAGCATCTCGTGGAGGGAGTCACCCCAGTGGCCTGGGGGGATTATGTGGCTAATATCTCATTGTTGTTTGTGGGACCTTGCTGTGCTCAGATTGATTGCAGTGTTTCATACATTACAACAGGGACCACATTTCAAAAGTACTTAAGTGCCTGTAAAACACTTCGGAATGTCCTGAGGTTTTGAAAGGCACTGAAGAAATATCAGCCAGAGGGAATAATCTTTCCCTGCTGAATAGAAGAAACCTTAATTTAAAAATCCTCATTCCCTTATTTACTCCAGTAGAAGTCACCTCTGTACTTCCAGCCCCTTTTCACAACTGTAATTTCTTATTCCTGATATAAAAGTTAAATGTTTCATTGGTTTAATGCTAATGATTGCGATAGTACTCTAACCATCATTTTGTAAAGATACAATGTTGCTTCTTGTACATTAAATTACTATACACAAAATCCATAATAGTATTGCTTGTTGTTTATAAAATTACTTTCCAATTGTGCACAAATTTAAAAAACTGTATTCCAAGTTCATTTAACAAACCTGTGCACCAAAAGCAAATTGATTGCAGCCTGTACACCAAAGTACAAATAAACTGTTTAATACAGCAAAAGAAAAAGAGTGGCCTAGTTCTGATTATGGGATATTGCACTATTAACCCATCTCCAGTCCAAACAACCATTTACCAACACCCAAATGTTTCCCACTGGGAAAAGTACATTTCATCAAAGTGGTTAAATTTTCTTATACCATATGCTTTATGCTTTTTCTAAAATGCCACAATGATTTTTTTTGGCTGTGTATTGATGTATCTCCAGCGATGGCAATGTACTATTGTACGGAGTATGGCTGTATCGCTGACAAGTTGGTTGCGTGCAATTCTTATCTCCTGCTCCGTGATGAATGTAGGAATTTCAGATGTACTGTATTATAGGTATTTGATGCAGTAAGGGTTAGAAACCTGTGTATGTGAGACTACTGCAATTGTGTTTTAAAAGAAATCCTAGTTTGAAAAACAACAAAGCTTTTGCGAGTCAGGGACGCTATTAAGGCATCGTAAAAAGCTTGGGCTAAAGCAATTTTGTTTGGATTAAGGAGGTTCCCTGTGGAGTTAATTAGATTTCAGCTTGGAGTAAACCTGGGGCTGGTTTAGCACAGGGCTAAAGAGCTGGCTTTTAAAGCAGACCAAGGCAGGCCAGCAGCACAGTTCAATTCCTGTACCAGCCACCCCGAACAGGCACCGGAATGTGGTGACTAGGGGCTTTTCACAGTAACTTCATTTGAAGCCTACTTGTGACAATAAGCGATTTTCATTTCATTTCATGATGATGTGGGGTGGCACAGAGGTTAGCAGTGCTGCCTCACAGCACCACAATCAGCTGGTCATTGACTTCAGAAAGCAAAGTGCTGTACACACCCCTGTCAGCATCAAAGGGGTTGAGATGGAGATGGTTCACAGTTTCAAATTCCTAGGGGTACACATCTCCAAAAATCTGTCCTGGTCCACCCACGTCGACGCTACTACCAAGAAAGCACAACAGCGCCTATACTTCCTCAGGAAAATAAGGAAATTCGGCATGTCCACATTCGCTCAACTGCTCAGCCCAAGACCGCAAGAAACTTCAGAGTCGTGAACACAGCCCAGTCCATCACACAAATCGACCTCCCATTCATTGACTCCATCTACACCTCCCGCTCCCTGGGGAAAGCGGGCAGCATAATAAAAGACCCCCTCCCTCCCTGCTTACTTACTCTTCCAACTTCTTCCATCGGGGAGGAGATACAAAAGTCTGAGAACACGCATGAACAGCTTCTTCCAGCTGTTCTTCCAGTTGCCAGACTCCTAAACTAACCTCTTATGGACTGACCTCATTAATACTACACCCCTGTATGCTTCACCCGATGCCGGTGTTATCTAGTTACATTGTGTACTCTGTGTTGCCCTATTATGTATTTTCTTTTATTTCCTTTTCTTCTCATGTACTTAGTAATCCGCTGAGCTGCTCACAGAAAAATACTTTTCACTGTATCTTGGTACACGGGACAATAAACAAATCCAATCCAAGAACCCGGGTTTAATTCCAGCCTTGGGTGACTGTCTGTGATTGTACATTCTCCAAGTGTCTGCGGGGGTTTCCTCCAGGTGCTCCGGTTTCCTCCCCAGTCCAAAGATGTGTAGGTTAGGTTGATTGCCTGTGCTAAATTGTCCCTTGGTGTCCAGGGGTGTGAGTTAGGTGGGGTTGCAGGGGATAAGGTCCACACCTGGGCAGGGTGCTCTTTCAGATGGTCGGTAGACCCGATGGGTCGAATGGCCATTTTTTTTTTTTTTTTTTTTTTGCAGTGTAGGGATTCTATGCCATTACTGGGCGGAGCTAAGGTATCAGGAATTTTATAGGAAAGTAGCCAGTTGGGAGTTAGATGAAGCGGTGAACAGAAATCAAGCAATTTGCTCTCTGGAGTACAGTTAAAAGATGTTTGCAGAGAGAGGAGCCATGTGGTTAGAAAGGTGAACAAACCAGCTGAAACAGCTTATGACCAAATACAGCCAGCATTTCTGCATGGTTTTGACAAGATTCAGGTATTTTCTTTGAAGCAATGTCAAAAGATCTTTCTTTCTTTAAGAACATCTCAGTAAAGCAGGTATTCCTGAGTGCCAATGGTATTTAAGGTGGATTGAGAGCAGAGATTTTCTTTTTGTTGTTTAAATGGGAATAAAGATAGCAGTTAAGGATCGTGTATCTACGGTATTGAGTAACATTGTTTGAGCGGTAATTGTAAGCTATTTTCTGGTGTGATGTTAAAGTTTTTTAAAAATACGGTGTTAGTAAAAAGTTTGTTTTAATATACTATATCCCTATTTCATACACAAGATCACTTCTGGAGCGAGATATCTTTTCCTCTCAGGCTTATAAAATTAAAATAAAACATTGGGCTTTCTGTCCAGTATCCTGGCCACTGTTGGGGTCTGGTCTGGGTTGTAAAAGCTCCTTTTCTACTGGCTATTCAAAATGCAGTGTACTTTGGAATATTTGTTTCTCAATCTGGGTCACCTTATAACCATGCTTCTGCAAGGGTGATTAGATCTATCATTTATTTATATCTGTTCCACCAGTTCATCTACCTTACCATGAATGCTTCAAGCATCCAGATAGAGATTTAAGTTGCATTTTTAACTTGTATTTCCATGAAATTTACTCACAAATGCACTAATACTGTTGAACTCTTTCCCCCTCGTCTCACTCTGCTTGCCTTTACCCAAATCTCTGCACTGCTCTGTTCCCTCAACTTTTCTTTCAATTTTTAAATTTCCCTTCAACTGAACTCACCATCCCACCTTTACTTTAAAGCTATTTCCATAGCCCCAGTAATACAAATCACCAGGTCAGCCCAATTTTTTTTGGGGGGGGGGGGGGGGGGGGAAGAAGAGTCCATCGCATTGAAATAATTTCCTTCCCCCCCCCCCCCCCCCGCAGTGTCTAGTGCTCCATGAATCAAAACCTGTCCTCCCACGCCATTCTTAGAGCCACACTTTTAATTCTCTAACTGACCTTACTCTATAGTAATTGGTCTGGGTCTTGGGCAACAATCCAGAGATTATTAATAGAGATCTTGTGATTTTTGACTTGGGCCTTAACTCCTCAAACTCTCCCAGCAAAATATCATTCCCAGTTCACTCATGTTGTTGATTCCGAACAACTGCATCCTCTCACTCCAGGTTTTTCTCCAACTGCAAGGATATGTAGCCTTGGAAACTGGCAGACAACACAACCTTCAGAACACCCAACTGCAGAGAACTGTACCCATTCCCCTGACTACATTGTACCAGATCAGTACCATGCCGGGTGGGAGAATCGCGGGAGTGCCGGGCGATTCACGCCACGCCGCCCTGGCACCCCGCACGCGATTCTCCCAGCCCCCCCCAAACGGCGTGTCATGTTTTGCGACAGGCTGCTCGGAGAACAGCCGCTCCAGTCAAGCGGCGATTTTCCGGCCCGGATTGGCCGAGCAGCCTGCCTAATACGACCGGTTCACGCCGGCGCCAACCACACCAGGTCGCTGCCGGCGTGAACAGCGCACGACCGCTGCTTGTGGGGACTGTGGGGGGCGGAGGGAGGATTGAGCACCAGGGGGGTGCTCAGGAGGGGTCTGGCATGCGATCGGTGCCCACCGATCGTTGGGCCGGCGTCTCTGAAAGACGCATTCTTTTCCCTGCGCTGCCCCGCAAGATCAATCCTCCATGTCTTGCGGGGCAGCGGAGGGTAGGACGGCAACCGCGCATGCGCGAGTGGACGCCGGCCAACCTGCGCATGCAGGTGATGTCATTTAGGTGCTGCCGGGCACGTTATTCAGGTGGCGCCGCTTTGACGCGGGCGTCAAGGCCCGGCACGCGAAATTGATGCGCCGCCGCTCCTCGCCCCCTGGGGGCGAGGAGCGGCCTCCAACGCCGGAGTGAAACACTCCGGCGTTGGCACTTTGTCTCCCTTTGGGAGAATCGCGCCCCATATTCCTTTTAAAGTTCTCCCACTTAAAATGGCATTTGAAGCATGATGTAATGATCAGTTTTCTCATCCATCCCATAGTCCTTATTCTCATTCATACAGGTAGCAAGTATTCAGTACTTGCTGGTTAAAGTCCAGGGTTGAGGTTCCTCCATCATTACATCCTGGATTGCCACAACAGCCCGAGTAGTAATCACATGCTCCTGCCCCTGACCACTGATCAATTTTAAACTTTATTGAACCTCAGAGACGTGTCTGCCTCTCAGAACAAAGCGTCCAGGTAACTTTTCTCCTCCCTGATGCACCAGTGTTTGTAGCTCAACAACTTGATTCAAAGCCTCTCAAGCTGCAGACACTTCCCACAGATACGGTCATCTGGGACTGCAATGCACTGCGCAAACTCCAACACAATCATGACTTGTCACACCTATATTTATTTGATTATTTAACTAAATTTGTAACGAGTAACCTAAAGTAATAACAATTTACAGTATTCTAACTTGGAGACAAACGGAAAATGTTCATCAACCACTGGTAGGGAAACAAAATAAAAAGCCGTACTTCTTCCCCCTCTGCACTGAATTCCCACTTCACACTCTGTTCAGTGTGTAGAAAGTACTCTGTAGCTACCTTCAGTCCTGTATCTTTCAGAAGTCTGTACTAATATTCCAGTCTCCTATATATCCTTGATTTTCATCACTCCACTGACAGATGTGCCTTCAGCTCCCCAGATCATAAATATAATTTTCCCTCCTCCAAAATGCTCCTTAAAACCTACCCTTTTGAGCAAACGTTTAGTCACAGCTCCTAATTTTGGTCAATGCAGAATTTTGTTTATGACATTCCTCTGAAATGCATCTGAATGTTAAAGGCATTATTTCAGTGCATGTTTTGTTATGTCTAGATAGTCTCTTTCTGATATGCATCAAGGGATTGTTTAAAAAAAAGATGTCTTATTCCAAAGCTTTGTTCAATGTCCCTTTAAGGTCAGAAAGTGCAACTGAAGCAGGGTAGAAATCAGATCTTTAAATTATTAACTGCTTCTGTAAGACAAGTGCTCTGAATAGACGTACTCGGGTGTCAAGAAAGAGGTCAATTGTTGACGACTTTGAATTAACATAAATATTCAGAGAATAGAGGAAAAAGACTGATCAAGTTTGGTAAAAAAATTGGAAATAATTGTCCAGTTGTGGTATTTTTCTTTTGAAATGTGATACATTAGTAAAGGAAGTTCAAAGATGCAGTACGTTTGGCCAGCAAGTTCTGACAAATACATCAGACATCTCTTTTACTGTCTGAATATAGTGTTGATTTCCAGTTCTAGACAAGACTTTGGAAGAAGGTGACCCTATTAAATGTGGCTAAGGTGAGGATGCCCAGAATCAGCTGGATGGATAGAAAAACAAATGAATGGGTTAGATCAAGGCTAGAAACTGAGGAAACAAAACAGCTGCTAAGCACAGTTAAAGTTAGCCAAATATAGACACTGGGAACAAAGACCCGACCGTCTCATCCTGGCAAATAAAGGAGAACAACAATAGACGATTTAACAAAAATCAGATGGGTCGACGGTTTTGAGACATGGGCTGAGGGAGAATATAGCCAGAGAAAAATAAAGACAATGCCCCACTAAGTTATGGTGAAAATGAATGAACAACCCTGTGACCAGAAACACAATCAATACAGATCAATCCCAGTGGCTCACATCCTAAATATCTCTCTGCAGTCAAGCTCTACTCTCTCTCTGCTTGCGACAGTTAAATACCTCATATCTATGAGCACCTATCCCAGATACATATCACCTGATCCCTTTACTGGGGCTATTAAAGTTTGCCACTCTCAGCTATTGTGTAGACCAGACAAGGTCAAGTTAAGTGCATCCAAAGCTAAGCCAGGGTGTAATGTGGCATCAAGACTCAGTTAGTTAGGCTCCTAGAATGGCTCTCAATTTCCTAGCTGGATTCCAGTATTGGCCTTCCAACACAAGAGTGGCAACATTTTAAATCTCTTGCTCTTGGCAACGAAGAGGTAATCAAGAGAAGAGGGGACAATTGTAACATTTTCATTATTTAAAATAGGGTGGCAAGGTGGCACAGTGGTTAGCACTGCTGCCTCACAGCTTAAGGGTTCCAGTTTCAATTCCTGCCTCGGGTGACTGTGTGGAGGTTGCACTTTCTCCCTGTGCCTGTGTGGGGTTCCTCCGGTTTTCTCCCACAGTCCAAAGATGTGCAGGTTAGGTGGATTGGATATGCTAAATTGTCCCTTGGGGGGGGGGGGGGGGGGGGGTTACGAGGATATGGTGGGGGACTGAGTCTGGGTTGGGGTGCTCTTTCAGAGGGTCGATGCAGACTCAATGGGCTTAATGGTCACCTTCTGCACTTTAGGGATTGTATTCTATTTAAAAACTACGATAAAGAAACAAACACCGTTAGTCAATGCATATTTTGGATTAAGTGCGCAAAATAGTGGCATTGACTCTAGTTCTTACTTTTTCTGGGGAAACTGGACTCAAAACAGGATCTGCAAATATTAACTAATTGTCACCTCACAAGAAATGACAGGGCTGAAAAGCAATATTGCAATAACGGCTTTCATTTTTCAGGAACCAAAATAAATGTCATTTAGAATTTAGAACAGTACAGCACAGAACAGGCCCTTCGGCCCTCAATGTTGTGCCGAGCAATGATCACCCCACTCAAACCCACATATTCACCCCCATACCCTTAACCCAACAACCCCCCCATTAACCTTATTCTTTAGGACACTAAGGGCAATTTATCATGGCCAATCCACCTCACCCGCACATCTTTGGACTGTGGGAGGAAACCGGAGCACCCGGAGGAAACCCACGCACACACGGGGAGGACGTGCAGACTCCACACAGACAGTGACCCAGCCGGGAATCGAACCTGGGACCCTGGAGCTGTGAAGCATTTATGCTAACCACCATGCTACCGTGCTGCCCTTTATTTATTTCAACATTATTGTATACAGCTCTACCAAAAGAGAAGCAATCAGTATCAGTATCTAATTCAGTGGCCAAATTAGTTCCTCTCCCATCCAGCTTTTGTTCCACTTTTCATTCTTTCTACTCTTCTGGAATTAATTCACTCCTTTTCAGTTTATTTGCAGCTTGATTGATATTCAATTCCCCTTCTATGTTCTCTGCCCCACCCCAATGAATGCCAGCTTCCACCACTCATTGTTTCTATAGAGGCCCTGGTTATTTCTTCACAATCTCCTGCTTGGTTAGAGTCTTTCAGACTCCACGTCAGCCATCCCCATGTGTTCAAGTCCGCTTCTGCTGCGCTTTCCCCTCAATATTCGCTCCCACAGCTCTGCTCCAGTTTCATTTTCCGCTGTTCTCCCTTTAGCATCAACTTCTGCCTGCTATTCTCACTCACCACCTTTCAGTGGAAGCTCTGACTGCTCTTCCCACTTCACCTGATATCAACACCCGCTGTTTTCCCTTCTCTTACCAAAGGGTACCCATTGACAAAAACCATGTGCGAGTGTCCCAAGCTGAAACACTTGTTTTGTGTGGTGTATTTTGTTTGATCGGAGAACAATGAGAATGTAAACCTCTCATTAAATAATACATTTATTAAAGTAGAAACACTACAAAAAACAATTTTATACTTCAGCACATTAGCAATAAGCATTTAGTCCTTCAAAAACTTGAAACTCAAAGCATCTATTTCCCACGTTATCCTCAAGTGTAATGAGTCCGGAGTTTCCCAAACAGCAACCATAATTCTAGCCCATGATTGCCACACTGCACGACCTAAGTGAACTTGGGAATGGTCTTTGGCACAATTAAGCTTTTGCACAAACTGGCCTTTTGCATCAGAACTGCACCTCCAGCAGAGCTGTTCCCAAGGTTAGAAGTCTCCCTTTCTTACTGTTGCTTATTTTACACCTCATCTGTGATTAGCCTGCTTCCTGGGTCACCACACTCTGACTACTATTTTTTTTTAAATCGTCACTATGGTCAGCACTTATTGCCCATCCCTGAAGATATTTAAGAGTCAACCACATTGCTGTGGATCTGGAGTCACATGTAGATCGGACCAGGTAAGGATGACAAATTTCCTTCCCTAAAAGACATTAGTGTACCAGATGGGTTCTGTCAATGGTTTTGTGGACATAGTTAGACTTTTAATTCAAGATTTTTATTGAATTCAAATTTCACCATCTGCCCTGGTGGGATTCGAACCCGGGTCCAAAAAGCATTACCCTGGGTCTCTGGATTATTAGTCCAACGGCAATACCACTTCGCCGCTGCCCCCCCATAAATGTATCTATTGTAAAGAACCCTGTTCCCTATTCTTTCCAGTTCCTTCCTTTCTCTTAATTGCTGCCCAGACATGTTTTATAAACACATGGCAGTTTGATTTTACTTTTGCAAAAAACATATTAATTTTAATAACATCCTACCATTTAATAACCATATAAAAACCCAGGATAACAAAAATGATTCAGCAGTATCAAAAAAAATACAACATACAAAACTATTTTCATTATTGCCGTCTCAAATATTTTATCAGGAACTCCACAACAGATCAGCATATAAAATCCTTACGGGCTCCTGTTTCTCATCCTTCAAGCCACTTGGCTATGCATTGCAGTAGCTCTAAAATGCATGAATAGGTTGATTCTCTTTTTTTTTAAAATTCATTTACGGGATGCGGGTGTCACTAGTTAGGCCAGCATTTATTGCCCATCCCTAGTTGCCCTTCAGAAAGTGGTGGTGAGTTGCCTTGAACCTCTGCAATCCTTCAGGTGTAGGTACACACACTGTGCTGTTAGGGAGGGAGTTCCAGGATTTTGACCCAGCGACAGCGAAGGAACATCAAAGTATTTCCAAGTCAGGGTGGTGAGTGAATTGGAGGGGAACCTCCAGGTGGTGGGGTTCCCAGGTATCTGCTGCACTTGTTCTTCTAGATGCTAGTAGTCATGGGTTTCGAAGATTCTGCCGAAGGAACCTTGGTGAGTTACTGCAGTGCATCATAAAGATCAGGGGTGGGCAAACTACGGCCCGTGGGCCGCATGCGGCCCGCCAAAGGTCTTTATGCGGCCCACCAAGATCAAGTCATAAAAAATTTTTTTTTTTTTTTTTTTTTTTTAAATTTTTTTTTTAAATCTTTGATTTTTTAAAAATAAGGTTAATGGGGGGGGGGGGCTGTTGGGTTACTGGTATAGGGTGGATACGTTGACTTGAGTAGGGTGATCATTGCTCGGCACAACATCGAGGGCCAAAGTGCCTGTTCTGTGCTGTACTGTTCTATGTTCTATATGAGGCGCCCAGAATCATAACCGGGTGAAGCACCATTTTTGAAAAGTAGAGAAAAAGAGGGCTAAAGGCAGGATGCCGCCGGGGGAAGCGCTGAGGTATATGCCACACGCTAATTGGTTACAACCGGGACTATTAATTAATATACTATTAAATAAACAAACATAGTACTCGTCCGCCCCCCCCCCCCCCCCCCTCCTCCTCTCCCCCCTCCCTCCTCTCCCCCCTCCCTCCTCTCTCCCTCCTCTCCCCCCTCCCTCCTCTCCCCCTCCTCTCCCCCCTCCCTCCTCTCCTCTCTCCCTCCTCTCTCCCCCCTCCTCCTCCTCCCCCCCTCCTCCTCCCCCCCTCCCTCCTCCCCCTCCTCCTCCTTCCCCTCCTCCCCCCCCCTCCTCCTCCCCCCCTCCTCCCCCCCCTCCTCCCCCCCCTCCTTCCCCCCCCTCCTCCCCCCTCCTCCTCTCCTCCCCCCTCCTCCTCCTCCTCCTCCCCCCCCTCCACCTCTCTCCACCTCCTCTCCTCCCCCCCCCCCCCCCACCTCCTCCTCCTCCCCCCCACCCCCGGGTTGCTGCTGCTACTGTCCCCGTACCCTATCGTTGAGCCAGAAAGTCGAGAAAAGGTTGCCACCGCCTAAAGAACCCTTGTACCGACCCTCTCAGGGCGAATTTGATCTTCTCTAGCTTAATGAAACCCGCCATGTCATTGATCCAGGTCTCCACGCTTGGGGGCCTCGCATCCTTCCATTGTAGCAAGATCCTTCGCCGGGCTACTAGGGACGCAAAGGCCAGCACACCGGCCTCTTTCGCCTCCTGCACTCCCGGCTCCACCCCAATCCCAAAAATTTAATTTAAATTTATTTTTAAGTTCTTCTGTTGTTCATTGGGGTTGGGGGTGGGGTGGGGGATGGGATACGTGCGTCAATACGGTCTGGGGGTGTTACAGTTATTATGGGTTATTTTGTTGCATTTCATTGTTTGTCGTTACATTTTATATTTTCTGTAAAAAATTACAATAAAAATTATATTAAAAAAAAATTAATATACTATGCAGCCCTTTAAAATTGTGAATTTCTGAATGTGGCCCTTGCACGGAAAAGTTTGCCCACCCCTGATATAGATGGTACACACGGCTGCCACTGTTCATCAGTGGTGGAGGGTTTGAATGTTTGTGGAAGGAGGAGCAATCAAGCGGGCTTTGTGCTGGATGGTGACAAGCTTCTGGAGTATTGTTGGAGCTGCACTCAACGGGGCATAAGGAGAGTATTCCATTACACTCCTGACTTCTAGATGCTAGTAGTCATGGGTTTCGAAGATTCTGCCGAAGGAACATAGAACATAGAACATAGAACAGTACAGCACAGAACAGGCCCTTCGGCCCTCAATGTTGTGCCGAGCCATGATCACCCTACTCAAACCCACGTATCCACCCTATACCCGTAACCCAACAACCCCCCCCTTAACCTTACTTTTTTTATTAGGACACTACGGGCAATTTAGCATGGCCAATCCACCTAACCCGCACATCTTTGGACTGTGGGAGGAAACCGGAGCGCCCGGAGGAAACCCACGCACACAGGGGGAGGACGTGCAGACTCCACACAGACAGTGACCCAGCCGGGAATCGAACCTGGGACCCTGGAGCTGTGAAGCATTTATGCTAACCACCATGCTACCCTGCTGCCCCAAAGAACCTTGGTGAGTTACTGCAGTGCATCATAGGGGGGGGTGCGCTGAACATTGTGCAGTCATCCGCAAACATCCCCACTTCTGACCTTATGATGGAAGGCAGATCATTGATGAAGCAGATGAAGATGGCTGGGAATAGGACACTATCCTGAGGAACTCAGGCAACAATGACCTGGAGCTGAGATGATTCACCTCTAATCATCACAACCATCTTCCTTTTTGCCAGGTATGACCCCAACCAGCGGAGGGGTCACTCTCGCCTCATCTCTGGCATTCAGTGCTTTTGTCCATATTTGAACCAAGGCTTTAAATTAGGTCAGGAGTTGAGGAATCCAAACTGAGCGCCCGCGAGTAGGTTATTGCCGACTAAGTGCCGCTTGATAGCACTATTGATGACTCCTTCCATCACTTTGCAGATGATGAAGAGTAGACTGATAGGGCTATACTTAGCTGGGTTGGATTTGTCCTGTTTCTTGTGTACAGCACACATCTGGGCAATTTTCCACATTGCCAGGTAGATGCCAGTGTTGTAGCTGTACTGGAACAAGTTTGGCTAAGGGTGGGGCAAGTTCTGGAGTACAGGTCTTCAGTACTATTGTCAGAATATTATCAGGATCCATTGCCTTTCCAGTGGTGCCTTCAGCCGTTTCTTGATATCACGTGCAGTGAATCGTATTGGCTTAAAACTGGCATCTGTGATGCTGGAGACTTCTAGAGGAGACCGAGATGGATCATTCACTTGGCCCTTCTGGCTGAAGATTGTTGTGAGTGCCTCAGCCTTGTATTTTGCACATCTGTGTTGACCACCTCCATCATTGAGGATGGGGTATTTCTGGAGCCTTCCCTTCCAGTGAGTTGTTTTATAATCCACCACCATTCACAGCTGGATGTGGCAGGACTGCAGAGCTTAGATCTGATGTGTTGGTTGTGGAATTGCTCAGCTCTGTCTATTACTTGCTGCTTAGGCTGTTTGGCACACTAGTCCTGTATTGTAGTTTCACCAGGTTGACACCTCATTTTTTGCCATGTGTGATGTTGCTCCTGGCATGGCCTCCTGCACTCTTCATTGAACCAGGGTTGATCCCCTTGCTTGGTGGCAATGGTAGAGTGGGGATGTGCCAGGCCATGAGGTTGCAGATTGTGGTTGAATACAATTCTGCTTCTGCTGATGGCCCACAGCGCCTCATGGATACTCAGTCTCGAGTTGCTCGATCTGTTCGAAGTTTATTCCATTCAGCACGGTGGTAGTGCCACACAACACGATGTAGATTCCCAAGGTGACAGCAGCAATGCTTTTGCAATGTCCTTACAGCATTTCTGAAATGGTCAAACATGTTTGCCCATTAATGGAAGACCTGGCTTGTGACTGGCCAACATGGAGAAGGTTAACATGGGAAGCATGGACACTTTGTTGGAAACATGTAGAGAAGATGAGGTGCATAAACCTCCAAACAACCTATCTACTAACCCTTCAATACAACCCATCTCTCACATGGCAGAATCTGTCGATCACACACTGGACCCACAATCTATTTCAGAACCAAATCAAATCAGAGCGAAAGCAAGTCATCCTCGATCCCGAGACACTGTGTAAGCATTAAGATTAGCTCAGTACAGTATACTGATTAAATATTGAATTGTAACCTTCATAGCCCGTATTGCTTTCAGTCACTGTGGAAGTCATCAGAATTTGTTTAAAAAGTACCAGTTGCTTAAATTTTGTAGCCTTGATAAGTGAAAAATACTTACCACTGGAATGACGTGTGTGACACCATCCCCGCTGTCTATAACCGTTCCAGTCAGCGTTCGCTCTCCAACCTGTCTAGACGTCCATGAGGCAGCTAAGGCAAGCACAGCCTGAAGGCAAATCCAAAATACTAAAAGGTTGTATTTCAATCGTAAATAAAAGTATATTTAAAACAAATTCAGTTAACATTATCACTGTTTAAAATTGCATACAAGATGCAAGGACTAAGTGTTGGCTAACTTCCTCCACATAATATGGTCTTAATTTTTATTGTTCATGTAGAAGCAATACGAAGTTAGTTAAAATATCAGAAGCTCAAGGCACCAAGGACCCAGGTTTGATCCCGGCCTCGGGTCACTGTCCGGGTGGAATTTGCACATTCTCCCCGTGTTTGTGTGTGTCTCACCCCCATAACCCAAATGTGTGTCGGGTAGTTGGATCGGGCATGCTAAATTGTCTCTTAATTGGAGAAAAAAAGAATTGGGCATTTTAAATTAAAATACATTAAATCTGGAGGTTATCTAGGTGCTAACATAAATAAAAGCATAATCATATTTCAATTCTTCTTGCAGCTTGGGTCAAGGAAGCTAATGCATTCTGACCAAGACGAAATGATATATTTGACAAGTCCCTGATCGGAGTGAGAATTCAGGAGGGTGAAGATATACAGTATAAATTACAATTATTGTATGGAGTTCAGGCCTTATAACGTATGGGGTTAATTATCTGCTTTATGAAGAAATAAATAGAGATGATGAATAAATGACTTATTTATGGATGGTGTCAGGGTGGGTGGGTGGGGGGGGGGGGGGGGGAGAAGCAGAGCTGAGAAATGCTACTGGGAAGAGGACATCAGAAAAGAAGTAAAACCACAGCAAAACAGTCAAAGAGGAAATGGCAAATTACTAAGTTGGATAAATTACTCTTTCTTTGGTTTCACATAGCAACAGGGAAATTACATTAATTAGTATTGCTATCCTAGGCACTGGAGTTTAAGCAAACTTTGGACTGCTGCAATGAACAAAATAAGGCAGTTGCCTATCCCAAGGAAAAAGCAATTCCTGTAAAGTTGATGCCAAAGAAAAGTTTAAGAAAATAAATCAAGTCAGAAATCTTCAGCTTTATTAAGTAAAGCCACATATTGCCCTCATCAACACAGCTTCAAAAATGGAAAACCAATTAATCAGAACTTAATGAATTATATCAGAAGATATCAGTGCTCTTTCATCCGTCCACAAGTGAGAGAGTACGGAAATAAATCCGATAAACGAACCAAAGGCATTGTGAGAACGTTATTGGCATTACTTCAATAATTTCTCAGCAAGTTCTAAAAGTGGGTGTGGCCCAGATGTTCAAACGTTATTACTAATGAAGTTGAATCTGTGTATTTGTCTCAAGAGGCAGAAATAGCCAACACAGCGTAAAACATCAGAACTAAGTACAGTCATTTTTAATCTGTAGCTGGGTTTATTGGAATAGAAAATTGTGACATGGGGTAATGCAAAGCGTTAGCCAAAGATTCACATGAAGAAAATCTCAAGGCAGAGGGGTTGGCTCTAATCGACTAAGCTGTTGTGCTTCATTGAACAGCAAAACAAAATTACAACCCCAGACACCTCCTTGAGAAGCATCAAAATCAGCATTGTCACTGCCAGTGGAAACACACTCAATTGTCCTCATCAATAAGTTACTGTACTGCATGTTTTTAGCTATTGTTAAATGCTTGCACTGAACAACTGATTAATCTTAAAGGCACAAGAAGCAAAGAAGAAAATTACGCTGAAATTTTGGTCTACTGAATGAAGGAATTAATTGAGACCTGGTGCACAGGAACATCCCACAATAGCACAGTATGGCAATCATTTAGCAACTTTACTGATGGGTGGGACTTCCGGTTGCGGCTATGCGGAGCTAAGCCGCACGTTCGGCAGCTCCCGCTTTAAGAGGACTTGTGGGCTCTTTTAAGGGCCCCAAACGGCGCTGATTCGACGATTCCCGGTGGATAGAGGGGTCTGGAGCAAAACCCCCCGGGATTTATGGTGCGGACTCGAAGTGGGGTGAGGAGAAAAGCAGCAGCAGCTCCCCTGGTAAAGCGGGGGAAGGTGGACAAAATTGCGGCCAGTGGAGCCCCTGAGGAGTGGAGGAAGTGGGCTGAGGAGCAGCAGGCGGCCCTCCTGCGCTATTTCACGGAGCTGAAAGGGGAGTTGTTGGAATCCCTGAAGGTGACGACGGGTAAGCTGCTGGAGACCCAGGGTGCAGCGATACTTGAGTTGCAGCAGCAGGCCTCTGAGCGCGAGGATGAGGTTTCAGCCCTCGTGGGGAAGGTGGAAATACACGAGGCGCTTCATAAAAAGTGGCAAGATCGGTTCGATGAGATGGAGCTTCGGTCACGGAGGAAGAACCTGCGGATCCTGGGCTCGAGGAGGGATCGGACCTGCCGGCCTATGTGGCCGTGATGTTGAACTCGCTGGTGGGGGCAGGATCCTTGCATCTGCCCCTGGAGCTGAAGGGGGCCCACAGAGTACTGGCTAGGCGGCCTAAGGTGAATGAACCCCCGTGGGCGGTGCTGGTGCGGTTCCATCGGTTCAGTGACCGGGAGTGTGTTCTCCGATGGGCCAAGAAGGTGAGGAGTAGCAAGTGGGAGAATTCGGTAGTGTGTATCTACCAGGACTGGAGTGCGTAGATGGCCAAGCGGAGAGCCGTGTTTAACTGGACGAAGGCGGTGCTCCACGGAAAGCAGGTGAGGTTCGGCATGTTGCCGCCTGCGCGCCTGTGGGTCACCTACAAGGACCGGCATCACTACTTTGAGTCCCCAGAGGAAGCGTGGGCCTTTGTGCAGGCTGAAAAGCTGGACTCGAACTAGAGATTGGGGGCTGTGGGAGTTTTTCTATTTCTGTATAATTGTCTATGCTGTAGCGGGCTACTCTGTTTGTTTCTGTTTTTTCTCTCGCTTTCGGACGATGTGGGTTATGGTTCTGTGTTCCAAGGGGGGTACTGGGGTTTGTGGTTGATCTATGTCTTTGTTTGTCTGGACTTGGTGGTTGGGTTGGGACTGCGGTTTGGGAGCTGCGGTGGTGGGGTGGGGCAATGTGAAAGCGCGGGCTTTTCTTTGCTTTCCCGCGCTGCGGGACGAGGGGGTGGCGCTGGCGTGGTTATTAGACTGGGTTTCCCGCGCTGAAGCGGCGCCAAGCAGCTGATGCAGGGGAGGAGGGGGGGACCTCATATCGGGAGGGGTCGGAGTTAGAGCGGGAGCTGCCGAGGTCAGCAGAAGTCAGCTCGCTCACGGGAGTACAGTGGAGGGAGAGTCGCGGCTAGGAGGGGTCCTAGCCTGGGGGGGGGGGGGGGGGGGGGGGGGGAATACCGGGTTGCTGCTGGACTGGCCAGGGAGGAGTTGGTGCGGGTCGGGGGAGTTGAGGTGAGGTTCTATCGTCGTGGGAAATGGGCCGAATGGGTGCTGGCCAGGGGCGAGCAGTCGATGGGCTATGGCTAGTCGACGGGGGAGGGGGGCGGGGTGCCCCTGATCCGGCTGATTACGTGGAACGTGAGGGGGTTGAATGGGCCGGTTAAGCGGGCCCGGGTGTTTTCGCATCTGAAGGCAGACGTGGCCATGCTCCAGGAGACCCACCTGAAGGTGGCGGACCAGGTTCGTCTGAGGAAGGGGTGGATGGGGCAGGTTTTTCACTCAGGGCTCGACTCGAAGAACCGGGGGGGGTGGCGATCCTCGTGGGGAAGAGGGTGGCGTTTGAGGCGTCTGAGGTTGTGGCTGATAGTGGCGGCAGATATGTGATGGTGAGCGGTAAGCTGCAGGGGGAGAGGGTGGTGTTGGTTAATGTGTACGCCCCAAATTGGGATGATGCTGGTTTCATGAAGCGTATGTTGGGCCGCATTCCTGGCCTGGAGGTGGGGGGCTTGATCATTGGGGGGGGGGGGGGGGAGGAGGAGGAGACACTTCAATACGGTGCTGGATCCCCTACTGGATCGTTCTAGTTCAAGGACAGGCAGGAGGCCGACGGTGGCCAAGGTGTTGAGGGGGTTTATGGACCAGATGGGAGGAGTGGATCCCTGGAGGTTCGGGAGGCCAAGGGCTCGGGAGCACCCTGTGCACAGGGTGTATTCCCGCATTGATTTCTTTGTTTTGAGTAGGGGACTGGTCCCGAGGGTGGAGGAGGTCTAGTATTCGGCTATTGCGATTTCGGACCATGCTCCGCATTCGGTGGGTCTGGAGAAGGGGGAGGCGCGGGACCAGCGCCTGCTTTGGCGTCTGGACATGGGATTGTTGGCTGATGAGGTGTGCAGGAGGGTTCGGGGATGTATCGAGAGGTACCTCGAGGTCAATGATACTGGGGAGGTCCAGGTGGGGATGGTGTGGGAGGCTCTGAAGGCAGTGATTAGGGGGGAGCTGACCTCCATCCGAGCCCATTGGGAGAGGGTGGGGGAGGAGGGAGAGGGAGAGACTGGTGGAGGAGCTGTTGAGCGAGGATAGGAGGTATGCGGAGGCCCCGGAGGAGGGATTGCTGGGGGAGCGGCGTAGCTTGCAGGCCAAGTTTGATTTATTGACCACCAGAAAGGCGGAGACACAGTGGAGGAAGGCGCAGGGAGCGGTCTATGAGTATGGAGAGAAGGCGAGCAGGATTCTGGCGCACCAGCTTCGTAAGCGGGACGCGGCTAGGGAGATTGGTGGAGTGAAGGATAGAGATGGGAAGGTGGTGCGGCAGGGGGCAGAGGTCAATGAGGTCTTTAGGGACTTCTATAGGGAACTGTACCGGTCGGAGCCGCCGGCGGTGGGAGGGGGAATGGAGAGTTTTTTGGACAGGCTCCGGTTTCCAAGGGTGCAGGAGGAGCAGGTGGAGGGACTGGGTGCGCCGATCGAGTTGGAGGAGCTGGTCAGTGGGATTGGCCACATGCAGTCGGAGAAGGCGCCGGGACCGGTTGGGTTCCCGGTTGAATTCTATAAGAAATATGCGGACCTGCTGGGCCCCCTGTTGGTTAGGACCTTCAACGAGGCATGGGAGGGGGGTGTTCTGCCCCCGACGATGTCTCGGGCGCTAATCTCCCTGATCCTGAAGCGTGATAAGGACCCCTTGCAGTGCGGATCATACAGGCCGATTTCACTGCTGAATGTAGACGCCAAGTTGCTGGCGAAGATCTTGGCCACTAGAATAGAGGACTGGGTGCCGGGGGTGGTACATGAAGATCAGACGGGTTTTGTGAAGGCGAGGCAGCTGAACACTAATGTGCGAAGGCTGCTAAATGTGATAATGACGCCGGCAGCAGAAGGAGAGGCGGAGATTGTGGTGGCATTGGATGCAGAGAAGGCCTTTGACTGGGTTGAGTGGGGGTACTTGTGGGAGGTGTTGGAGGGGTTCGGGTTTGGGGTGGGGTTTATTAAATGGGTGAGGTTGCTGTACGAGGCCCCGATGGCGAGCGTAGCGACAAATGGGAGGAGGTCCGAGTACGTCAGGCTCCACCGTGGGACGAGGCAGGGATGCCCCCTGTCCCCTTTGCTTTTTGCACTGGCAATTGAGCCTCTTGCCATGGCACTTAGGGAGTCGAGGAGGTGGAGGGGTTTGGTGCGAGGTGGGGAGGAGCACAGAGTGTCGCTGTATGCGGATGACTTGCTGTTGTATGTAGCAGACCCGGTGGGGGGAATGCCGGAGGTGATGGAGATTCTTGCTGAGTTCGGGAGTTTCTCGGGATATAAATTGAACCTGGGCAAGAGTGAGCTGTTTGTTGTACACCCGGGAGATCAGGAGGAGGAGATTGGTAGGCTCCCGCTAAAGAGGGCAGTGAGGAGTTTTAGGTACCTGGGGGTTCAAGTGGCTAGGAGCTGGGGGACTCTGCACAAGCTCAATTTTACTAGGTTGGTGGAGCAGCTGGAGGAGGAATTTAAAAGGTGGGACATGCTGCCGTTGGCGGGTAGAGTACAGTCCGTTAAAATGACGGTGCTCCCGAGGTTTTTGTTTTTGTTTCAGTGCCTCCCCATTTTTGTTCCGAGGGCCTTTTTAGGAGGGTGAACAGCAGCATTCTGGGATTTATTTGGGCGCACGGGACTCTGAGGGTAAGGAGGGTCTTTTTGGAGCGGGGCAGGGATAGAGGGGGGTTGGCGCAGCCCAACCTCTCTGGGTGCTATTGGGCAGCTAACGTTTCGATGGTACGTAAGTGGGTAATGGATGGGGAGGGGGCAGCATGGCAACGGATGGAGATGGCGTCCTGTGGAGGCACGAGCCTGAAGGCACTGGTAACGGCGCCGCTGCTGCTCCCTCCAACGAGGTACACTTCGAGCCGGTGGTGGCGGTCATCCTCAAAATTTGGGGGCAGTGGAGGCGACACAGGGGGGGGGGAAGTGGGGGGCTCGGTGGAGGCCCCGCTGCAGGGGAACCACCGGTTTGTGCCAGGAAACATGGATGGCGGGTTCGTGGGGTGACACAGGGTGGGCATTAGGATGTTGGGAGACCTGTTTATCAACGGGAGGTTCGCGAGCCTTGGTGAGCTGGGGGGAAGTTTGAGCACCCCCCGGGGAATATGTTCAGGTACCTTCAGCTCAAGGCGTTTGCTAGGCGACAGGTGGAGGGGTTCCCTTTGTTGCCCCCACAGGGGGTAAGGGATAGGGTGCTTTCGGGGGTGTGGGTCAGGGGTGGGAAGGTGTCTGACATCTACCAGGTAATGCAGGAGGTGGGGAAGGCGTCGGTAGAGGAGCTGAAGGCTATGTGGAAAGTGGAACTGGGAGAGAAGATTGAGGAGGGGACATGGGCGGACGCCCCGGAGAGGGTGAACTCCTCCTCTTCATGTGTGAGGCTGAGCCTCACCCAGTTCAAGGTGCTACACCGGGCCCACATGTCCGGATCTAGGATGAGTAGGTTCTTTGGGGGCAAAGACAGGTGTGTCAGGTGTTCGGGGAGTCCAGCGAACCATGCCCATATGTTCTGGGCATGCCCGGCACTGGAGGAGTTCTGGAAGGGGGTGGCGAGGACGGTGTTGAGGGTGGTGGGATCCAGGGTCAAACCAGGCTGGGGACTCGCGATATTTGGGGTTGGGGTGGAGCCGGGAGTGCAGGAGGCGAAAGAGGCCGATGTCTTGGCCTTTGCGACCCTAGTAGCCCGGCGGAGGATCTTGCTGCAGTGGAAAGATGCAAGACCTCTGAGCGTGGAGTCCTGGATTAACGGCATGGCGGGATTCATTCAGCTGGAGGGGGTCAAATTCGCCCTGAGAGGGTCGGTACAAGGGTTCTTTAGGAGGTGGCAGCCTTTCCTTGACTTTCTGGCTCAACGATAAGGTACTAGGTCAGCAGCAAAAAACCTGGGGGGGGAGGGTTTTAGGGGGATAGTGTTTAAGTTAAGTTAATTTGCTTATTGTTAATTTATTCTGTTGTTTATTGGGGGGGGTTTGTTATATGCGTTGTTGTGTGTGCCGGGGGGAGTTTATTACTATTATTGTTATTGTGATTATTGTTTTGTTGATATATATTTTTCAAAAAATTCCAATAAAAATGATTTTAAAAAAAAACTTTACTGATGGGTGTTAGAGAAGAGCAAAGTTTCACCTTACCTGGACAGCAATGTAGAGACCAGGCACATTGAAGGATTCAAACATGATCTCAGCAGTATATTCTCTATTTTCTGGAGTATTTAATGGTGGTTCCGTCTGTTGAAGAGATCATTCAAGTCACTTAGCAAATTGCAGCTCATTAATTGTATTCATTTAAATGAGAAGCCGAGAAATTAACATGGTTCAACAGGGCTAAGTGTATCAGTAGGTAAATTACTAGACTGTTAGTGCGGAGCCGGTCTCGAGGCAAAAATTAAAATTAATAGTTTAAACAAGGACTAACTATCACGAAAGGGGGAACAGAGGGCATTTGCTTTAGATTTGATCAAATAATTATAAAAAGCAAGTTAATTTGATAATTTATGTAATTAAAATCAATGCTCAATTTGTCATCAGACCTGGGGTGGAAGTTGAAAATTACACAAAAAGGGATCGTAAAACTAAAGCAGGCAGATTTTAAATTAACTGAAAAATTCAAGAGATTTTAGATTTAAAAAAAAGTTAAGTAAAAATATTTTGGTTATCCTCCCTATAAAATAAAATGTTGTCAGCACAGGAGAAGTTGCTGATTGTGAGTCTTCAGTTATTGATGTTGTAAGTTTAGTAGTCAAATAAGTAGAGGCATCTTATTCCATGTGGGAACACTTCATGTCCTTGATAACCACATGTGCAGGAATTGTTAGCTGCAGCTGTTAAGAGCTCTGGATTTCAGAGCTTGAGCTGTAGCTGGTGTCACTCTGCTGTATCTGCAAAACTGAAGTTTTTGTGGACAGTACGCTTATGTAATGACCACCTTGCAGCTGAAGGATATGCAGGCAGATAGAAAATGGGTGACCACCAGGCAGTCAAGGAGGACCAGGCAGGTATTGCAGGATTCTTAGTCCATCTCACTCTGCACCAGTATTCTGTTCTGAATACTGGCAAGAGTGATGGTTCCTCTGGTGTATACAGCCAGAACCCAGTCCACAGCACCATGGCTGGGTCAGGGAGGAAAGTGGAAGATTGGAAAAGTAATAATAATAATAATATTTATTATTGTGGATAGCACAATTGCTTCACAGCTCCAGGGTCCCAGGTTCGATTCCGGCTTGGGTTATGTCTGTGCGGAGTCTGCACATCCTACCTGTGTATGCGTGGGTTTCCTCCGGGTGCTCCGGTTTCCTCCCACAGTCCAAAGATGTGCAGGTTAGGTGGATTGGCCATTATAAATTGCCCTTAGTGTCCAAAATTGCCCAGTGTTGGGTGGGGTTACTGGGTTATGGGGATAGGGTGGAAGCGTTGACCTTGGGTAGGGTGCTCTTTCCAGGAGCCGGTGCAGACTCGATGGGCCGAATGGCCTCCTTCTGCACAATAAATTCTATGAAACACGGCAATGAGGTTAGTGTGAAAATCTCCTAGTCGCCACACTCTGGCGCCTGTTCGGGTACACCGAGGGAGAATTCAGAATTTCCAATTCATCTAACAAGTCGTTCCGGACTTGTGGGAGGAAACCGGAGCGCCTGGGGGAAACCCACACAGACACTGGGAAAACGTGCAGACTCCGCATAGTGACCCAAGCCGGGAAACAAACCGGGGGTCCCTGTGAAGCTGCATTAATCCACGTATACACAATCAAAGCACATTACAGCAATTTCCTTCAGTACTTGGATAAGAAAGACTGCTTTTTACGATATCTCAATAACAACATATTAGTTTAGAAGACAATCAAGATTATCAGATTTGCCTAGTCTACCTTCACAAACATCTATGGACCAACCCATGGGATTATAACTTGCAGATCAACACAATTCAAAATTTTTATACATAAAGTTTATTTACGAACCAAGTAATTGTTTTTTTCAGTACTCATATTCGCAGAACTTCAAGCTTACTTCAATGCTAGTATTCAGTTCATAGAGCAATCTCATTTTCTCCAATACACTAGTGTCATTTTCTGCATGACCTCTCCATTAATAAAAGTGCTAATAAATAAAAGTGAAATTTGCCTACTGCTGCCAATCCCCTTGGCTGAAAACATGCTCCCTGGCCTTCACCCATTACTCTATCTAATCGTGGGCAGCACGGTGGCGCAGTGATAGCACTGCAGTCTCGCGTTCGATCCTGGCTCTGCGTCACTGTCCGTGCGGAGTTTGCACATTCTCCCTGTGTTTGCGTGGGTTTTGCCCCCATAACCCAAAGATGTGCATGGTAGGTAGATTAAACATGCTAAATTGCCCCTTAATTGGAAAAAATGAATTGAGTACTCTAAACTTTTTTTTTAAAAACTCTAGCTAATCGCAACAGGCAGTGATGGTCTTTCAACTGAAACGGTTTACAACTATTGGACAACATACTGACTCACTAATGCACAGTATTAATTAAGCTTTACATTTGAAGTCACTATTTGCATGCAAGTGACACGGCTTTACTTACCAAAAGGAAATAATGATCCTCTGGTTCTGCTCGAAGGTATTTGAAAATGACTTGTTCCATAAACCTCTCCATGAGATCCCAGTCTTCAACTATGCCATGGCGAATAGGCCACTGTTGGAGAATACAATTGCTTATTAATTTGCTATTTTAGCAACTCGGATATTCCACAAGTCATTACTAGCAAAATGCTACTTAATTACGCAAAAGAGAATATCGTGAATGCCTCATCCAAATATTAGGATAGCAAAGCACAAATATTATAGGGTGACAACATGTTTATCGACCCAAGTTTAACTGAAGAAACAATCCAGTGCATGTCATTTCTTGTTTTTGAAGTACAGATAAGCAAACCATTGCAGTGACCCTTTAGTGTCATGAAATATGGGCTGTTGGCTCATATTTGCTAAAAGCTGGATTAAGCAAGCCTAAATGTATTTCACATTGTTCTGTAAAGAAGCCTTTCTCAATCGTACTATTGATGATAATGTAAACAGGTCACAGCCTGTTTACTCGACCTAGCTAAACCTAGCACAGGTGCCATTTCAGTCACAAAACGAGAAAAATTGGCCATCATCTGTACAACTCTTGCAAATCAGCATTATTTTGATACTGAATTGATCTCATGCGAAATGACTATAATCTCAATGAGATGTGGAGAATACTTCATTTGCAAGCACAACTATATGTATCCAAGATGGTGTTCCATCAGTTATTCTCCCACCAAAATAAGAGTTTGCAAAGGACACTGTATAAAGCTTCCAGCTCCCTGTTAGAAATCAATAACATGTAGAACACACCAATTAGGTTATTTATAATGTTATTAATACCAAACGACTAACAACTCAGATGTTCCACAATTAATTACTAGCAAAATACTATTTAACTATACAAAAGGGAAGCTTGTAATGTTGCATCTGTATTGTTTTCATACAAGGAACTAGGCAGCATGGTAGATTACAATGGGGACCCACATTCACAAACCATGGCTAGAGTCTCGTCTCCAAGTGGCCTGGGAGAAAATATTTAGTCTTACTTAATCTAGTTTTGAGTATACATGGCACCACAGCACAAAGTTGGCCCTATTTCAACAATGTTACTCAAGATTGACTGAAAGGTGTATCGGAAAGCAGAAAGGATTGGTTCTAGGCAGTGTTTGGGTTAGGTTAGAGGTAGTTTTATTTTACATAAAGCAGTGCCATGTAAATTGGCAATCCACCAAGCACCATAAATTGAAGATAGTGACCGGGAGAATAAAAGTTTAAATTGTTAGGATACAAGATGTCCTACCTGAAAAAAGCAAAATCAAAACAAGTTTTTAAAAACAGAAGGCTATACAGTTTCCAAGTGTGTATGCGCATGTGTTTTATATATATATATATATATATATATATATGCAAGTCTATATGTATATATACACACATTTCTGCACACATTAAACAGAGGAAATAATATATCAGTTCACTGTAGTTAGCTGAATTGCAATCTCAATGTTGATTTTCACCACAATTGGAACATCATACTTATGGCAAAAATGTGGGCACATATTTTTGTCAAAGCCATCGGACTCGAAACGTTAGCTCTTTTCTCTCCCTACAGATGCTGCCAGACTTGCTGAGATTTTCCAGCATAGTCCCTTCCGTTTCAGATTCCAGCATCCGCAGTAATTTGCTTTTATAACTACTAAACGTACCTTAGTTGCATAGGTGGGTTTATCTATTGCTTCATCACCTATGAAGAAATCCAAGTCATCAACCCCTTTCATCACCCTCCTTTGTGCTTGGTCACCAACTTTCGCAGACTCCTTGATTGCAATACCTTGGGATATAGTGGAGAAAACAATAAATGATCTATTCACTGAACTATAACTAGTCAGGCAGAAGAAAATACACAAAACAATCACAATCGTCATCACTTCCAAACGTCAATGTTTTGATGATGCATAAAATGTTAAATTTACATTTTGTATAAGATGCCCCAGATGTTTGTATATAATATATATATTGCACAGCAGAAGCCAGAAATAAATTGCACTAATTAAAAATCATCTTGAAAACCTACTTTAATACAGCTTTGAATCTGCACGTGGTGCAGATTTCAAACTCTCAAAACTGGCATTATTATTCTTTTGCAAAGATGAATAGGGCGATACAATGTTACAATGGTTTGCACTGCTACCTCAATGCCATGGACCTGCTTTCAAACCCGGCCCTGGGTGACTGTCTACTTGGAATTTGAACTTTCTCCCCGTGTCTGCATGGATTTCCTCCAGGTGCTCCAGTTTCCTCCCACAGTCCAAAGATATTGCCCCTTAGTGGGGCAGTGGACCTGGCTAGAGTGCTCTTTTGGAGGGTCAGTACAGACTTGATGGGCTGAATTACCTCCTTTTGCACTGTAGGGATTCTATAAACACAAGATAAATCAACTGCGTCAAGTTCTTGTTACAGTAACTGAATAGCTGGAGTACTTGCCTGCCAATTCCCCCCACCTCAATTCATATATTGTTTGGCACAAATACATCATAAAATTTTGTCATGACAGTGACCGTATATGAATATCTCATCTGAAGTCAACTATTAAATTAGCGGTCACAATTATAAATCACACTTTTAAATGACGAAACACACAAATTCTACATCTGAAGACCAAAATGGATTGTAATTGCCCACTTAAATGATTCACATAGAAACCATTTCTGTAACCAGCACTGCTGCAGGGACTGAAGACATCTTGAAAAAAGCAGCAAAACTCTAAAAGATCCTTGTTGACGTTTTAGCTGACATAAATTATCTTCTGTAAGAATTTTGCTCTTGGTTAGTTGGAAACTCACAATGCGTATACATGTAAACTGAAGGAACTGGATTTGATGGCCGTAATAAAAAATTCTGCTCCGCAGTTAATCATATTATGCCAAGTCCATTACAAAACTATTGGTCTGTTAGAACGTGGTTAAACCTCTTGTCCTGAACATGGCGTAAATGGCTCCATAGGTTCTAACATTTATTGTTTAAGCTCACAAACAGATGCAAGAGAAAAATAATAGCGATGAGAGGGCCCATGGATTCTTAACTCAGGCAAGCAGTCAATCCCTTCAGGAAGGAGTGAAGGAAGAAAAATAAATGGAAAAAGAGGAAAAATTAAACATGGGTCGAGTCAAAAATGGGAAATTTTCAGACTGAAAATAGGTCAAAGAGAATATGCAAGAGTTTTTGGATTCATGCTATTTTTAATCATTGATATTAATACCTTTAATGTCTATTAAGTGGCTGGGAAACACTGGTAAATGGATTTCAAAGAAGACAAATGTAAAGTCATTCGCTTTGGGTGTAAAATGAATTTCACAGGATACTTGCTAAATGGACAAACATTAGTACGAGTGGAGATAGACTTGTTGGGTGTCAAGGTATACAGATAATCAAAATGTCACGAACAGGCAGAGAAAATAGTCAAAAAGATTAAAGGAATGCTGGTTGTTATATCTAGAGGCATATGAGTAATGTTTCAGCTATACAAAATCCTGATTAGACCACACCAGGAATACTGAGAGCAGTTTTGTGTACTGCATTTTACTAGGAACATATGCGAACCAGAATGATAGCTGGACTCCAAGGGTTTTTTTCCCCCAATAAGAGGCAATCTAATGTGGCCAATCCGCCTACCCTGCACAACTTTGAGTTGTGGGGGCAAGACCCATGCAGACACGGGAAGAATGTGCAAACTCTACAAAGACAGTGATCCGGGGCCGGGATTCAACCTGGATGCTCGGTGCTGTGAGGCAGCAGTGTTAACCACCGTGCCGCCCTTCCACGGGTTAAGTTAGGAGGAGATATTAAACAGCTAGGATCGCATTCCTTGGAGTTTAAGACATTATTTGATTGACAAGGAAAGAGATAGGGTTGTCAGATCTAAATTAGTCAATGGCTGGAGGCACACGTTTTTAAAATTAATACCAGATCTTGCAAGGATGAAATTAGAAAATATTAACACAAAGGGTAGCAGACATTTGAAACTTTAATTGATGCTAGATCAATTGTAAATTTAAAATAGAGCTCTTGTTAACCAAAGGTCGGGATATTGAAAAAGGCAGGTATATGGAGTTACGTCTCACATGAGTCATAATCCCCAAGGCCTAAATGGCCTATTTTCCTATTCAGCAAGGTGGACTCTGAAGCAGAGAAACATAAACAAATGTGCAATATTTTACATGTGTCTTAAGTGATTACGATCACACTTCTGGCTGTGAACCAAATCTGTTAACGGATTGTGGTCTGACTCAGGCCTACAATGTGAAAATATAACTCTAGCCCCATAGGGGCAACACTGTGCCCAAAGACCACATGAGCAGAAAAAATAGTGACTGCTTACATTTGCCACTGAGTGCACTACTGCTTTTAGGGGAGCCTCTGAAAGCCACTCGAGACTGTTCTCCACTCTTCTAGCAGCAACAGGGCTGTAATATAAAGAGGGCATCAGAATCTCCTCCCAATAAATCCCTTCAATTATTTGCGATCAAATGTTGAAAAATGGATTCTTAGAAAAACACACACCATGGAGACCTATCAAAGACTACAGATTAGGAATGAATCATTCCTTCAATTTAAAGTTATTTTGAAATAGACCACCAAATATAGGTCATTTTGATTTAAATATATATGATACACATCGGTCCTCTTTTGCTACGGACATTTAAAAGTCACAAAGAAAGTGTGTTTGACTTCAACTGTAACACCTACAAAGTAGCATAGCAACCGCAAATTCTTGCCCCACCCATCTAAAGAATTCAAAGAATTATGTTAACAAAATGCATATATTGCAGCAAGTGTAAACTAGTTTTCCAGTACTGATTTTCCCTTCTACTTTTCTGGGTGGGCAGCAAATGAAGCTCATCAATTTGTAGAAAGGATGCATTTACCGTACTTTCCGGACTATAAGCCGCGACTTATTTCACACGTTTCGAACCTCGCGGCTTATACAACGACGCGGCTTATTTATGGATTTTTCCCGCTTTCTTTTCTTTACCGCTAATTTTTTATTTTTGTTACAAGCCATATTTCGTTAAAGCCTGTGTAAAGCTCATTTGTTTCAATGTACCGGTAAGCACCTGCGGCTTATATACGTGTGCGGCTTATTTATGTTCAAAATAAAAAAAAATTTCAAAATCAGTGGGTGCGGCTTATAGTCAGGTGCGCTTTATAGTCCGGAAAGTACGGTAATTAAGTCAGAGAGCACTGGCACTCTTCCCCCTCAGATGGATGGATTTAAACCTCTGCACACTTCTGGATTATGTTCGTAGTTATTGGTAGCCTCTGTGGACATAGCAAAGACTTACTTCATTGCATTCATGATGCAGTTGTATTAATTAGATTACATTGTTCTTTTTTTGACGAGTACAAAACTAACCTTTGAAGTTTGCCTTCAGCTAATTGCAACAATTGTATTGCTTTTATCTCCAAGATGGAGTGGCAGCAAGCTAGAAAATTTTTTTTTTAAAAAGAGGACACCATAGCTCGTCGGTGGAAATACAAAATTGACAGAAAAAGAATGGGAAAGGAGGGAGATGGTAATGCTAGGATAAATAATTTCAAAAATGTATTACAGTAGTTTTGGGATATTACAGTCATACAACAATGCCCGATGTGTAGTTTTATTAAAATATTATTTTTAGGAGCAGCACGGTGGCGCAGTGGGTTAGCTCTGTTGACTCATGGCGCCAAGGTCCCAGGTTCTATCCTGGCTCTGGGTCACTGTCCGTGTGGAGTTTGCACATTCTCCCCGTGTTTGCGTGGGTTTCGCCCTCACAATCCAAAAAGATGTGCAGGCTAGGTGGAGTGGCCACACTAAATTGCCCCTTAATTGGAAAAAATGAATTGGGCACTCTAAATTTATTTTTAAAAAACTATTTCCACTGTGGAGGGCTGAAGGGCCTGTTCCTGTGCTGTACTTTAAAGTGAAAACTCCACACAGTAACCTAAGGCCGGAATTAAAATTGGGTCCCTGGCACTGAGAGGCAGAAATGTTAACCACTGTGCCAGCATGCCACCCAACATACATGTATGTTGTTTCCAGGTTGAACCTCAATTTCCTCCAAGTTCACCAACCTCCATTAAAGGAGAAATTATACAACAATTAGCCTCAGTATCCTTGAGCAGGAGATAAAAATGCACAAGTACATGTACACTGAACAGAGCTGGGCTTGGCTGCAGTTTCCTGTAAATTTACACCTGTAAATAGATAGCTAGCTAATATTCTTGCCAAGGCTTTGGCAATAACAGCCTTTTTTAAAAATAATTTTTATTGGAATTTTTTACAGAAAATATAAAAATATAACAACAAGTATAGCAAAAAGCAGTAATATGCAACTAACAGCCCCATAACACCCACAATTTCCCCCATACCGTAACATCACATGTATCACACTCCCCCCAAACAAGCGAACTTAACCATAAATTAAAATTAAATAAATCAAATTTAAATAAAATAAGCCAACATAATCAACGTCCCCACCCCCCACCCCACCGGGTTGCTGCTGCTACTGTCCCAGTACCCTATCGTTGAGCCAGAAAGTCGAGGAAAGGTTGCCACCGTTTAAAGAACCCTTGCACCGATCCTCTCAGGGCGAATTTAACCTTCTCAAGCTTAATGAAGCCCGCCATGTCATTGATCCAGGTCTCCACGCTTGGGGGCCTCGCGTCCTTCCACTGTAGCAAAATCCTTCGCCGGGCTACTAGGGACGCAAAGGCCAGCACACCGGCATCTTTCGCCTCCTGCACTCCCGGCTCTACCCCAACCCCAAAGATCGCGAGTCCCCATCCTGGCTTGACCCTGGATCCCACCACCCTTGACACCGTCCTCGCCACCCCCTTCCAGAACTCCTCCAATGCCGGGCATGCCCAGAACATATGGGCATGGTTCGCTGGACTCCCCGAGCACCTGACACACCTATCTTCACCCCCAAAGAACCTACTCATCCTCGTCCCAGTCATGTGGGCCCTATGCAGCACCTTGAATTGGATGAGGCTAAGCCGCGCACACGAGGAGGAAGAATTTACCCTCTCCAGGGCATCAGCCCATGTCCAGTCTTCGATCTGTTCCCCCAGTTCCCCCTCCCACTTCGTTTTCAGCTCCTCTACTGACGCCTCTTCCACCTCCTGCATAAGCTTGTAGATATCGAATATCTTCCCCTCCCCGACCCAGACCCCCGAGAGCACCCTGTCACTCACCCCCTTCGCGGGGAGCGCAGGGAATCCCTCCACCTGCCGTCTAGCAAATGCCTTTACCTGCAGATATCTAAACATGTTTCCCGGCGGGAGCCCAAATTTCTCCTCCAACTCCCCCAGGCTCGCAAACCTTCCGTCGATAAACAGGTCCTTCAGCTGTCTAATGCCCGCTCTATACCATCCCCGAAATCCCCCATCCATGTTCCCCGGGACGAACCTATGGTTCCCCCTTAACGGAGCCACCATCGAGCCCCCCACTTCTCCCCTATGTCGCCATCACTGCCCCCAAATCTTGAGGGTAGCCGTCACCACCGGACTCGTGGTATACCTCGTGGGAGGGAGCGGCCACGGCGCCGTTACCAGGGCCCCCAGACTTGTATCCCCACAGGACGCTCTCTCCATCCGTTTCCATGCTGCCCCCTCCCCCTCCATCACCCACTTACGCACCATCGACACGTTGGCCGCCCAGTAGTACCCCGAGAGGTTGGGCAATGCCAGCCTCCCCCCATCCCTACTCCGCTCCAAGAAGACCCTCTTCACCCTCGGGGGGGCCATGTGCCCAAACAAATCCCATGATGCTGCTGGTCACCCTTTTAAAAAAGGCCCTAGGGATAAAGATGGGCAAGCACTGGAAGAGGAACAAGAACCTCGGGAGAACCGTCATTTTGACGGATTGCACTCTGCCCGCCAGCGATAGCGGCACCATGTCCCACCTTTTAAATTCCTCCTCCATCTGTTCCACTAGTCTGGTGAAGTTAAGCTTATGAAGAGCCCCCCAACTCCTGGCCACCTGCACCCCCAGGTACCTGAAACTCTTCACTGCCCTCCTGAAGGGGAGCCTCCCAATTCCCTCCTCCTGATCTCCCGGGTGCACTACAAATACCTCGCTCTTTCCTAAGTTCAGCTTATAGCCCGAGAAGCCCCCAAATTCCGCTAACAGTTCCATCACCCCCCGCATTCCCCCCTCTGGGTCCGCCACATATAACAGCAGGTCGTCCGCATACAGCGATACCCGGTGCTCCTCCCCCCCCCCCGCACCAGACCCCTCCACTTCCCTGACTCCCTCAACGCCATGGCCAGCGGTTCAATCGCCAGTGCAAAGAGCAGGGGGGACAGGGGACACCCCTGCCTGGTCCCACGATAAAGCCTAAATACTCCGATCTCCTTCCATTTGTGACTACACTCGCCATCGGCGCCGCGTAGAGCAGCCTCACCCATTTGATGAATCCCTCCCCAAATCCAAACCTCTCCAGCACCTCCCACAGGTACCCCCACTCAACTCTATCAAACGCTTTCTCTACGTCCAGCGCCACCACTATCTCCGCCTCCCCCTCCACTGCCGGCATCATGATAACATTGAGCAGTCTCCGCACATTCGTGTTGAGCTGCCGCCCCTTGACAAATCCTGTCTGATCTTCATGAATTACCTCTGGCACACAATCCTCTATCCTGGTAGCCAGGATCTTAACCAGCAACTTAGCGTCTACGTTAAGGAGTGAGATAGGCCTATATGATCTGCACTGCAAGGGGTCCTTATCCCGTTTTAGGATCAAAGAGATCAGTGCCCGCGACATCGTCAGGGGCAAAGCCCCCCCTCCCACGCCTCATTGAAAGTTCGCACCAGCAGGGGACCCACCAGGTCTGCATATTTTTTGTAAAATTCTGCCGGGAACCCGTCCGGCCCCGGGGCCTTACCTGACTGCATTTGCCCGATCCCCCTGACTAGCTCCTCCAACTCTATTGGCGCCCTCAGCCCCTCTACCAGCCTCTCTTGAACCCTTGGGAAACATAGCCTGTTCATGAAGCTCTCCATCCCCTCTCTCCCCCTCGGAGGTTCCGACCGGTACAATCCCTTGTAAAAGTCCCTAAAGACTCCGTTTACTTCTGTCCCCTTCTGCACTACATTTCCACCCCCATCCTTCACTCCCCCAATTTCCCTAGCCGCATCTCGCCTACGGAGCTGATGCGCCAACATCCTGCTCGCCTTCTCTCCATACTCATATACCGCGCCCTGCGCCCTCTTCCACTGTGTCTCCGCCTTTCTGGTGGTCAACAAGTCAAAATTGGCCTGCAACCTGCGCCGTTCTCCCAGCAACCCTTCCTCCGGTGCCTCCGCATATCTCCTGTCCACCTCCAGAAGCTCTCCCACCAGTCTCTCCCTCTCCCTCCTTTCCCTGTGGGCCCGGATGGAGATCAGCTCCCCCCGGATCACTGCTTTCAGAGCCTCCCAGACCATCCCCACCTGGACCTCCCCCGTATCATTGGTATCCAGATACCCCTCAATGCTTCTCCGAACCCTCTTACACACCTCCTACTCCGCCAGCATCCCCACATCCAAGCGCCAGAGCGGGCGCTGGTCCCGTGCCTCCCCCATCTCCAGATCAACCCAGTGCGGGGCATGGTCCGAAATCGCTATGGCCGAATACTCGGCGTCCTGCACCCTCGGGATCAATCCCCTGCTCAGGACAAAAAAGTCTATCCGGGAATAAACCCTATGGACGTGAGAGAAAAAGGAATACTCCCGCGCTCTCGGTCTCCCAAACCTCCAGGGATCCACCCCTCCCATCTGGTCCATGTAGCCCCTCAGCACTTTGGCCGCCGCCGGTCTCCTACCCGTCCTTGAACTGGACCGGTCCAGTGTGGGATCCAGCACTGTGTTAAAATCTCCCCCCATGATCAGGCCCCCTGCCTCCAGGTCCGGGATGCGGCCCAACAATCGCCTCATGAAGCCAGCATCATCCCAATTCGGGGCATATACGTTCACCAGCACCACCTTCTCTCCCTGCAGCCTACCCGTCACCATAATATATCTGCCCTCCTTGTCCGACACCACCTCAGCCGCCTCAAACGCCACCCTCTTCCCCACTAGAATCGCCACCCCTCGGTTCTTCGCGTCCAATCCTGAATGATAAACCTGCCCCACCCACCCCTTCCTCAGACGGACCTGGTCCGCCACCTTCAGGTGGGTCTCCTGGAGCATAGCCACGTCCGCCTTCAACCCCCTTAGATGGGAGACCACCCTGGTTCTCTTAACCGGCCCATTCAGGCCCCTCACGTTCCAGGTAATGAGCCGGATCAGAGGGCAACCCGCCCCCCTCCCCCGCCGACTAGCCATAGCTTGGCAGATGTTCGCCCCAGGCCAGCACACCCCGCTCGACCCGTTCCCCATGGCGATAGCGCCTCTCCTCTTCCCCCCCCGGCCCCCATCGGCTCCTTCTTAGTCGTTCCAGCAGCAACCCGGTATCCCCCTCCACCCCCCTCCCCCCCCCCCAGGCTCGGACCCCTCCTAGCCGCGACGCACCCTCCATGGTACTTCCGTGAGTCAGCTGACTTCTGCTGACCCCGGCAGCTCCCGCCAAAACCTATCCCCTCCCGGCTTGGGGTCATCCCCCTCTTGCCACACCTCCTTGGCATTGCTGCAGCGCGGGAAAAAAGACCCGTAGAGGCTCCACCCCCCTGCCCCGCAGCGCGGGAAACCAGAGGAAAGCCCGCGCTTTCACACTGCCACACCCCACCCTTCTGACGCAGTTCCCCAAAATCCAGTTTCCCCTCAATCCCCAGCCCCGTACAGAAGAGAACATATAGAACACAAACCCCCAACACTCCCCACCTACCCCACAACCATACCCAACAGACAAACCCACCCGTAAACAGAGCAAAAAGAAAACCAGCATACATAACACACATGTCGAAGTTGAAAAAGTTGAAACAGTTGGAACAAAACAGCCACAGCGGAAACAACGCCGGCCAAAGTATGTTCCCAGGCCCTAGTTCGAGTCCAGCTTCTCCGCCTGTACAAAGGCCCACGCCTCCTCCGGGGACTCGAAGTAATGGTGCCGGTCCTTGTATGTCACCCACAGGCACGCAGGCTGCAGCATTCCAAACCTGACCTGCTTAGCATGAAGCACCGCCTTCGTCCGGTTGAACCCGGCCCGCCGCTTAGCCACCTCCGCACTCCAGTCCTGGTAGATCCTCACTACCAAATTCTCCCATTTACTGCTCCTCTCTTTATTGGCCCAGCGCAGCACACACTCCCGGTCACTGAATCGGTGGAACCGCACCAGCACCGCCCTCGGGGGCTCACCTGCCTTGGGCCTCCTGGCCATCACTCTGTGCGCTCCCTCGAGCACAGGGGCAAATGGAAGGACCCTGCTCCCATCAACGAGCTCAACATCGTGGTCACATACGCCCGGAGATCCGACCCCTCCAGCCCCTCCGCCAGGCCCAGGATCCTCAGATTCTTTCGCCTCGTGCGAACGTCCAGCTCCTCCAAGCGGTCCTGCCACTTTTTAATGAAGTGCCTCGTGCAACTCCACTTTCCCAACGAGGACCACGGCCTCCTCCTCTCTCAACGGCCTGCCGCTGCAACTCCCGAATAGACTCCTCCTGTGCCGCCTGGGTCCCAAGCAGCTTGGTCGTAGTTGCATTCATGGAGTCCAGCAGCTCAGCCTTCAGCTCAGCAAAACAACGTAGGAGCGAGGCCTGTTGCTCCTGCGCCCACTTCCACCAGTCCTCGGGTGTTGCGCCGGCCGCCATTTTGTTTTTCTTCCCCCGTTTTTTTTGGGGAGTTACTGCAGCCTTTTTCACCATATAGTGTGGGGCAAGTTCTTCCAGGCACCTTCCCCCACCGGGATACGTGGCAACAGCACCGTTTGGGGCCCTCAAAACGGCCCAAAAGTCCTTAAATAGCGGGAGTGCCGGCCGCCATTTTGTTTTTCCCCCCCGTTTTTTGGGGGGCGTGACTGCAGCCTTTTTCACCAGATAATGTGGGGCAAATTCTTCCAGGCACCTTCCCCCACCAGGATGCGTAGAAACAGCGCCGTTTGGGGCCCTCAAAACAGCCCAAAAGTTCCTAAATAGCAGGAGTGCCGGTCGCCATTTTGTTTTTCTTCCCCCGTTTTTTTGGGGGAGTTACTGCAGCCTTTTTCTTCTTCCCACTCCAGGTGAGCACCATATAGTGTGGGGCAAGTTCTTCCAGGCACCTTCCCCCACCGGGATGCGTAGAAACAGCTCCGTTTGGGGCCCTCGAAACGGCCCAAAAGTCCCTAAATAGAGGGAGCTGCCGAACGTGCAGCTATGCGGAAGTCCCAAATAACAGCCTTTTAACCAACAAACAAGAGGATGCTGGTGCTCAGCAAACCATCACAGCAAGGAATGAATGCCATTTTGAAGAGCAGAAAGTTGCTAAAAATTATTTTAAAATTATGTTGAAAAGCTAAGGAGAGAGAAATTAGGATGGAATATTTAGGGGCTAGTTTAGCACACTGGATTGGATTGGATTTGCTTATTGTCACGTGTACCGAGGTACAGTGAAAAGTATTTTTCTGCAAGCAGCTCAACAGAACATTAGAAAAGGGAATTAATCAAAATTCAAGAAAATACATGAGAATACATAATAGGACAACACAAGAGCTAAATAAGGGCTAAAATCTTGGCTTTTAAAGCAGACCAAGGCAGGCCAGCAGCACGGTTCAATTCCCGTACCAGCCTCCCCGAACAGGCGACTAGGGGCTTTTCACAGTAACTTCATTGAAGCCTACTTGTGGCAATAAGCGATTTTCATTTCATTTCAATTACTCCTTTTCAGACATCAATTCATCAGTTCTCATTGGAGATGCAGAAAGGAAATGTAATGATTTTATATTTGATAACTCTGCTACACAGGAAATTAAGTGCTTTTCATTCCATGTATCAATGTGATGCCAGTGAATGTTCTGACTGGTGAGAATAAGACTGGAGGTTGAAACAGATCCATTTACATTGGTCAAGTGGTCATGCATGCTATTTATAGATACAAATTGCCTGAAGTCCATCTCAATTTCTCCAGATTGAGCACTAGAAACCCTAACCTGAAGTATTAACACTAAATATTCTACATCTGTCCGTGGAATGTTCATGTAGAATTACTTCCCTTATGCGTAATGTCAGAGTCTGAGACAATAAAGTTTAATAATTAGCACCACCAAATAAACAAACATGCTATAATCATAAATTTAACCTGTGGAAGTTGCATTAAAGCAGTAATGAAAATAAATACTTTGGAACAGAATCTCCAAAGACTATATGTATGAACCAACTTCTCCTCATGTAATATATAATGCCTTGTGCATCATTGAACTGTATGGTTTCTAGGAATATTCTCTAGCAGAGGAAATTACAGTCTATAGCACAGTTTTAGCTCACAACCTCCTTCCTTTCCAGATGGGTGGGCCGAGTTTGATCATCAAGAACATTGCTACTTTTTTTTAAAATTCAGAACCAATTGTAAATACAATCAGACATTGGTAGTAAAGCAGAAAAGTAAATTACTGCGGATGCTGGAATCTGAAACGAAAGAGAAAATGCTGGAAAATCTCAGCAAGTCTGGCAGCAACTGTAGGGAGAAAAGAGCTACTGTTTCGAGTCTGATGACTCTTTGTCAAAGCAAGACATTGGTAGTTCTTGTAGCCTTTCCATTGCCCAAGAAATCAGCATATTTTCTCATCTGAAGTAGCTGCAACGGAAAGGAAATATGGGTGTGATGTGTCTTATGAGTCAATATATGGGTGGCCTGTTCAGAAATGCTTGTCAGCCTACATCATGACTTCCAAGAAATGGTTTAGTGGCATGATGATGTACAGCACAAAGTTAAATTTGCCAAGAAAAAGACAGAACTTGCAGTCGAACTTTTGAATTGTAAGTGGCTATTTATCTCAGATTTCTGGGTTATGTACTTTTCCTCCCCCAATCTGAATACAACTGATTTCATATTTCCATACCCACCCTCTTTTAAAAGTATCATTGCCTTTTTAACTATTGAACCAGGTTTCCAAGTAGTATCTTGTGTTAGGTATCCCAAAACCAACTGTTATCCTATTTATGCGTAACACTGCACCCTCAATCATAGAACATAGTACAGTAAAATCCCCACGAGTCTAATCCCAGGGGATCTGCCACAAATTTCTGTTAAGCAAAGCTTTGCAACAGCCAACGCCCCTTTTTCACAGGAATGCATCTCCATGTAATTCAACATGTGTCTACAAACGCAGACTATGTCAAAACCAACAGACTCAGGTGTCAAATGAATAAATAAATGTGCAATGTGTGAAAATGTCTATATTCAATTTGCATTGAAAAGCATCAGGAATTAGCGATGGAACATAGGAACAGAAATCAGCCCTTCAAGCCTGCTCCACCATTCAATCAGATCATGGCTGATCTCTTCCTGGCCTCAATTGCACCTTCCCACCTGTTACCCATATCCCTTTAACCCGTTTTAAAAATCAAAAATATCTCTTTCTTGAAACCATTTAATGACTCTGATTCTGATTCCATGGGGCAGCGGGCTCCACAATTCAGCACCTCTGCAAGAAGTATTTCCTCTTCAACTCATTTCTACTTCTACCGCCTCTCAACCTCTATAGAACATAGAACAGTACAGCACAGAACAGGCCCTTCGGCCCTCAATGTTGTGTCGAGCCATGATCACCCTACTCAAACCCACGTATCCACCCTATACCCGTAACCCAACAACCCCCCCCCCCTTAACCTTACTTTTATTAGGACACTACGGGCAATTTAGCATGGCCAATCCACCTAACCCGCACATCTTTGGACTGTGGGAGGAAACCGGAGCACCCGGAGGAAACCCACGCACACAGGGGGAGGACGTGCAGACTCCACACAGACAGTGACCCAGCCGGGAATCGAACCTGGGACCCTGGAGCTGTGAAGCATTTATGCTAACCACCATGCTACCCTGCTGCCCAGGGTATCTATCTGTGACCTCTCGTTCCAGATTTCCATACAATGGGGAACATTTGGTCTACGTTTACTTCATCAATCCCATTTAGTATTTTATATACCTCGATCATCCTTCTAAACTCAAGCGAGTAGAAGCCTATAAACCATTTAATCTCTCCTCGTATGTCAACTCTTTCATCCCTGGAATCAATCTGGTGAACCTCGTCTCAACTGCCTCCAATGCTATTGCATTTTTCCTCAAGTAAGGAGACCAAAACTGGACACAATACTCCAGATGTGGTCTCACCAATTCCCTATACAATTGCAACAATACTTCTCTACTTTCATACTCCAGTCCTTTTACAATAAACTCTAACATTCCATTTGCCTTTCTTATTATATTTTGTATCTGCATACCGACTTTCTGCGATTCATGAACAAAGACACCCAGATCCCTCTGCCCAGACTCATCTTGAATCTGCTTTCCATTTAGATAATAATTTGCCGTTCTATTTTTCTGGCCAAAGATGGACAACCTCACACTTATTTACCATCAGCCAAACTTTGCCCAATCTCCTTGCCTATCTATATCCGTCTCGAAAATCTTTATCTCCTCTTCACTGCCTAATTTCCCATCTATTTTAGTATCATCCACAAATTTTGCTATATTATTGTTCCTGCTTGCAGATTATTTATATAAAATTGTAAACAATTGAGGTGCAAGGACTGAACACCGCGGCACCCCACTAGTTACAGTTCGCCAGCCAGAGAAGTACCCATTTATCCCAACCCTCTGCTTTCCGTCAGTCAGCCAATCCTTAATTAAATCTACTCTAATCCCACCTTCTGGATCAGTCTTTTATGCAGTGCCTTATCAAACGCCTTCTGGAAGTCTGGATATACCACATCCACAGGTTCCCCATTATCCACCTTGCTGGTTACGTCTTCAAAGTCAAGCATGATTTACCCCTCATACAACTATGCTGACAATGGTGGATTGGGCTTTGTCTTTCCAGATGTTCAGTCATCTCCTCCTTAATGATTGATTCCAGCAACCTCCCCACCAGAGGTCAAACTAACTGATGGAACAGCTCTGTAATATTTTGCTGCTGAGTATCCTCTCTTCATACATGAGTGACAGTCTACCAGGTCATCCATGCAGTCAAGCATGTGGTTGGTATATTCCTGCTGGAGTGCAAAATCCCATAGCATCTCTATGCCCTTTGCAGCATCGGTAAGGGAAACAGGAGGCGAGCAAGAGGACATTTATTAGAGTCCCCAGGGTAATCGGTTTCCTTGGGTTTCATGATTTCACAGTCGTGAGGTCTAACTCTGCTCTGAATGGTCGGAGCAATCACGTTGCAAGCTTTGACAAGTTCAGCTAATACAAGGATACCAGTACAGAATCTCAGCTCGTCACTGGTATCGTTCTGAGATTTGTTATTCTGGCAATAGGAATAGTTGACAAGGGAGAATGGAGTGACAAAAATTGATGATATTTTAAATGGGTCTCGGAAAATCGATCCAATGGGGTTGATGTACATAATCCTTGAAAATGTTTGTTTAAAAAACATTCAGGCTGATTAATTTATGATGGGAGTACAAAAGGAAGGAAGTTATGCTAGATCTTCACTAAATAAGCTAAAGCTCCAGCCGGAGCCTTTGGCAAGGATGTCAAGCTGTTTGAAAGGATGCCTAGATGATTTACTGGAATTATACAGATAAAAAGGGTTTCAGTTAACTGGAGATTAGATACTGGGATTATTCTCCTTAGCAGAAGAGAGATTTACTAGAGGTGTGCAAAATTATGAAAATTTATGATAAAAGCAAAATCCCGTGGATGTTGGAAATCTTAAATAAAACAGAAAGCACTGGAAAAACTCATTAGATTTGCCATTATCTGTACAGATAGAGAAACAAAGCTAACTTTAAAAAAATTAATTTACGTGATGTGGGCGTTGCTAGCTGGTCACCATTGATTGCCCATCCCTAGTTGTCCTTCAGAAGGGGCTGGTGAGATGCCTTCTTGAAACGCTGCAGGTATGCCCACAGTGCTGTTAGGAAGGGAGTTCTAGGATTTTGACCCAGAGACAGTGAAGGAACGGTGATATATTTCCAAGTCGGGGTGGTGAGTGACTTGGAGGGGGACCTCCAGGTGGTGGGTTGCCCAGGTATCTGCTGCTCTAGTCCTTCTCGATGGTAGTGGTCATGGGTTTGGTAGTACCCAATTTGTCTTTTTCCAATTAAGGGGCAATTTAGCGTGGCCAATCCACTTACCCTGCGCATCTGTGGATTGTGGGGGTGAGACCCACGCAGACATTGGTCGTGGGTTTGGAAGATGCTGCCTCGGGATTCTTGGTGAGTTACTGCTGTGCACCTTGCAGATGGTACACACGACTTCCACTGTTCGTCGGTGGTGGAAGGTTTAATGTTTGTGGAAGGGGTAGCAATCAAGTGAACTGCTTCGCCCTGGATAGTGTTGAGGGTCTTGAGTGTTGTTGGAGCTGCACTCACCCAGACAAGGGAGAGTATTTCATTACACTCCTGACTTGTAGATTGTGGACAAGCTTTGGGGGGTCAGGAGGCGAGTTACTTGCTGTAGGATTCCTAGCCTTCGACCTGCTCAGGTAGCCACAGTATTATTAATATCGCTATTCCAGTTCAGTTTCTGATCAATGGTAATCCCGAGCATATTGACTGTGGGGGGATTCAGTAATGGTAATGCTATTAAATGTCATTGGGCAATAGTTAGATCTTCTCTTGCAGGAAATGGTCATTGCCTGGCACTTGTGTGGCGCACATTGTTATGGGAGAGGTGTTTTCAGAACCCCAAAATGTATCATGGAGTTCAACCAACCCCACCTTTAATGGATTGTTGCTTTTGAAGCACACTGCTTGTTCCCCCGGTGTAGTATTACAATTATGGACACATGGTTTTTAAAACAAAACAATGTTTATTCCATGAATTCCAATTAACCATTTAAATAAACACTGGATGTCTTAACACCCCTTACTTCAAAGATAACCCCGAAAATAATACAACACTACCCAATCCTGCAAACTGTTCCTTTACACATCCAAAAGACTTAACAAATCTTCAAAAACAGACATGACGTTACATTCAATATATTTATAGTCTTTGGATTTGCAGACATCAACAGACCAGCTCGGTGTTTCTTCCTGCAGCTCTCAGCAAAACTCCCAGCTGCTCTCTCAAACTGAAACTAAAACTCCCAAAAAGCAGAAGTGAGCTCAGCTTCCCCCGCCCTGTGACATCACTTCAGTAATATGATCAGCTTCATTTCTTAAAGGTACATTTCTTAAACATCCAATTCTTAAATGCACTCTCACATGACACACATGTAACTTGCCACATGTCGCCCAAGCTTAGATATTGTTGTCTTGCTGCATATAGAGATGGACTGTTTTATTATCTGATAACGTCTGTGGTGGGTAAAGTCTTGGAGAGGATTATAAAAGATACGATTTATAATCATCTAGATAGGAATAATATGATTAGGGATAGTCAGCATGGTTTTGTGAAGGGTAGGTCATGCCTCACAAACCTTATCGAGTTCTTTGAGAAGGTGACTGAACAGGTGGACGAGGGTAGAGCAGTTGATGTGGTGTATATGGATTTCAGTAAAGCGTTTGACAAGGTTCCCCATGGTCGGCTATTGCAGAAAATACGGAGGCTGGGGATTGAGGGTGATTTAGAGATGTGGATCAGAAATTGGCTAGTTGAAAGAAGACAGAGTGGTGGTTGATGGGAAATGTTCAGAATGGAGTTCATATATGAGTGGCGTACCACAAGGATCTGTTCTGGGGCCGTTGCTGTTTGTCATTTTTATAAATGACCTAGAGGAGGGCGCAGAAGGATGGGTGAGTAAATTTGCAGACGACACTAAAGTCGGTGGAGTTGTAGACAGTGCGGAAGGATGTTGCAGGTTACAGAGGGACATAGATAAGCTGCAGAGCTGGGCTGACAAGTGGCAAATGGAGTTTAATGTGGAGAAGTGTGAGGTGATTCACTTTGGAAAGAATAACAGGAATGCGGAATATTTGGCTAATGGTAAAATTCTTGGCAGTGTGGATGAGCAGAGGGATCTCGGTGTCCATGTACATAGATCCCTGAAAGTTGCCACCCAGGTTGATAGGGTTGTGAAGAAGGCCTATGGTGTGATGGCCTTTATTGGTAGAGGGATTGAGTTCCGGAGCCACGAGGTCATGTTGCAGTTGTACAAAACTCTAGTACGGCCGCATTTGGAGTATTGCGTACAGTTCTGGTCGCCTCATTATAGGAAGGACGTGGAAGCTTTGGAACGGGTGCAGAGGAGATTTACCAGGATGTTGCCTGGTATGGAGGGAAAATCTTATGAGGAAAGGCTGATGGACTTGAGGTTGTTTTCGTTAGAGAGAAGGTTAAGAGGTGACTTAATAGAGGCATACAAAATGATCAGAGGGTTAGATAGGGTGGACAGCGAGAGCTGTGGATGGAGGTGGCTAGCACGAGGGGACATAGCCTTAAATTGAGGGGTAATAGATATAGGACAGAGGTCAGAGGTGGGTTTTTTACGCAAAGAGTGGTGAGGCCGTGGAATGCCCTACCTGCAACAGTAGTGAACTCGCCAACATTGAGGGCATTTAAAAGTTTATTGGATAAGCATATGGATGATAAGGGCATAGTGTTGGTTAGATGGCCTTTAGTTTTTTCCATGTCGGTGCAACATCGAGGGCCGAAAGGCCTGTACTGCGCTGTATCGTTCTATGTTCTATGTAATATTGTGCAGTCATCTGTGAACATTTCCACTTTTGACCAAATGATAGAAGAAAGGTCATCGATGAAGCAGATGAAATCGGTGTACACTTGGGAACTCCTGCAGTGATGTCCTGGAACTGAGATGATCGACTTTCAACCACCGCTACCTTTGTGTCAGGTACGACTCAACCAGCGGTGTGTTTTCATTCCCGATCCCCATTGACTCCAGTTTAGCTAGGGCTCCTTGATGCCATACTCAGTCAAATGCTGCATTGGTGTCAAAGGCAGTCACTCTCACCTCACCTCTGACATTCAGCTCTTTTGTCCACTTTTGAACCAAGACTGTAATGAGGTCAGGAGTGAGTAACCCTGGTGGAACCCAAACTGAGCATCTGTGAGCAGGTTATTGCTGAGTAAGTGCCATTTGATAGGACAGTTGATTACTTTTTCCATCACTTTACTGATGGAGTAGACTGATAGGGCGGCAATTGGCTGCATTGGATTTGCCCCGTTTCTTGTGTACAGGACACACCTGGACAATTTTCTACATTGTCGGTAGATGCCAGTGTTGCAGCTGCACTGGAAAAACTTGGCTAGGGGTGCGGCAACTATAACGTTTCTTCAGAAGACTCTGAGGAAGTCATATTCAACTTGAAACATAACTGTTTTTCTCACCACAGATGCTGCCAGATCTGCTCAGTATTTTCAGCACTTTGCTTTTAATTATAAAAACTATGCTTTAAGTAGAAAGGGATAAACGGTTTGTACTGGCAAGAGAACTGGTAACCAGAGAACATAGATAAAATGTAATTATGACGGGCAGTTAAGTTATAGCCTGGAAGGCACTTCTGAAAAGGTGATGCAACCAGATATTATAGTAATTTCCAAAATAGAACAGGCCGTGTACTCAAAGGAACAATTTGCAGGTCTATGGAGGAAAAGGCAGAGATGTGAAGAGCCATTACTGGCATGATAGGCCAAATAGCCTCCTTCCATGTGGCAAAATCCTTGATTAAGCGAGACAATGGGATATCCACCTTTAATGTCCATTTCTCTCTACATAATCCCTCACTTTTATAAAAGTCAGTTCATTTTAATCCGTGGCAGTACATAGAAATAAGTTTATAACTCACTATCACATCAGGCTGAACGCAAAAAAAAATCTTTGAGGAACATCCTATTTAATCCGAACGGGCCGGTAAATCCATTTTGCCAATTTGTCTCTGAGCTGCCATTTTAGATCTTTAGCAAAGCAAGTGGAATCCATCTAACTGGGATAACTTTTTTTTTAATGATAGATGCAAGCTTAACGAGTCAAACAATTCCATTGTCAATGTTTCTTGTTCTTCTCTTCCAAAATGATTCCTGTCATTTCATTAATGACACATCAGTCTTCAGAAATATAGACCCCAATTAACTGAAACTTTTTTAACAATGTTTTTTAATGCCATAATCGAGATAACTGATGACGGGACAAAATCATCTGAACATTGGGAATTATACAAGGTTAAAATCAGAAGTGTGATGGAATACTTTCCGCTTTCCTGTAATTGAGCAGTTCCAGCACGGAAAGAACTCCACATGGTTGGCACAGTGGTTAGCACTGCTCTCACACAGCACCAGAGACCAAAGTTCCATTCTAGCCATGAGCAATTGGCTGTGTGGAGTTTACATGGTCGCCCAGTGTCTGCTGGTGTGGCACCGATTCTTCTGTCGTGGAAGTCCGGGGATTCTCCACTGGCGTCAACACAGTCTCAGAAACGGAGAATCCAGCCCACAATGCTTTGCCCTCACCCATTTCCTCTGGTAGCGAATGCCACGGGTTGACCACTCTGTGAAGAACCTTCTCCTCGTCTCTATCTCCAGCACTGATCCCGGTGGTACACCACTGCACACCAGCCTCCAGTCATACAAACAGCCCTCTACCACCATCATCTGTTAATCACTAAGCCAGTTTTGGATCCAATTTATCAAGTTACCCTGGATCCCATTGACAATTTTACTTGTGGGGAAGAATAAAACTGGCAGTCATCGACATAAGATAGTCACCAAGAAATAGGAAATTCAGAAGGAACTCAATGAGTGGTGAGAATGTGGGACATGCCATCACAAAACGGTTAAGGCAAATAGTCGAGATACATTTAAGGGGAAAAGCAAATAAGACTGAGTGCAACATAAACACTGGCATGGAGTGGATGGGCCAAATAGCCTGTTTCTGCGCTGTATGCAATCCCATGAAAACCGTGAGCTGGGCATGTGAAATTTTCTGAGGTTCCATTCCCACCTGGACTGCAAATTCAACCGATACTTCAAAGAGACTGACAAGCTAAGGGTTACATGTATTATTGAATGGTTTGTCCCAAACATCATACAATTTGTCTGCAGAATTTCCCACCCTTTTAAAAGCAAAGATGCAGAGTGCAGAGATCAATCAAGGTTAATGTGCCACAGATTTGTTTGAGAAACTAGGGTTTTTAAAAAGGAGAAAGAGTGGGCAATTAGGATTAATAAAACAAAGAATCATTGAATCCCTGAAGTTCGAAGGTCGCCATTCTGCCATCGAGTCTGCACCAACCCCCAAAAGAGCACCCTACCCAAGCCCACTTCCCCACCCCATCCCTGTAACAGTTGGGACACTAAGGGGTAATTTAGCATGGCCAAACCACATAACCTGCACATCTTTGGGCTGTGGGAGGAAACCCATGCAGACGCGGGGAGAAAGTGCAAACTCCACATGGTCACTCAAAGCCAGAATTGAACGCAGGTCCCTGGCACTGAGAAACAACAGTGCTAACCACTGCACCGCCGACCATTATGGAATTTAAAAAAATGAAGAAAAATGCTGTTACTAATTTCTCATTTTGAAACCAGGAGCTAGGTGGTCATTTTGTAACAGTCTATAAAGGACACTGCTCCTTCACTTGAAGTGGACACCACTGAGCAATCTGTAGAGCCTTATTCCTATGCAGAGGTGGGAGGACCAGTCTGGCAAGATGAATGGCAGTGAGTTAAAGTTCTTTTTAAAAATAATATTGAGTTTATGAATTTGCTTACATGAATATTTCAAGGAGGATCTGCCAAACCACTGAATACACTGATCAAATTCATTAAATGTTCAGGCAGTTGCACCAAAGGCTAGTTGCACTTCACCGGAAAAAATGGGAGCATCTTGATAGTGCCCCTGCCTTAAAAGGAACTCGGAACTGAAGCCAATAAGTTATCAAGTTTATTTTTGACTAATTATTTAAGAGGTGCTGAGGTTAGCAGGTAATTTATATACTATGTACACAAATATGTTAAAAACGTCATTTTCAACCTTAGAAATTTCAGTTGCTGAGGAAAAAAATGACAGGGGACTTATTTTTCAAAACCTAGATTCCCCTTTTTGGTCATTCAAAATTGTTTTTTGCTTTGTTTTCTTAAGGTATTGTTTCTTTTGTTTTATAAATTTAGAATACCCAATTCATTTTTTTCAAGGGGCAATTTAGTGTTGTCAATCCACCTACCCTGCACATCTTTGGGTTGTGGGGGCGAAACTCCACACGGACAGTGACCCAGAGCCGGGATCAAACCTGGGACCTTGACACCATGAAGCAGCACTGCATCACCATGCTGCCCCAAGGTATTGTTTCTTTTTAGCAACTTTCTATCTCCTTGGTTCTGAGAACGAATAAGTATAGCCAGTATAGTCAATATTTAATACATATCCAGCAACAGTGAATGGATTATACGTTTATATTAAACATGTCCATTAACCTCAATAGTTTCTCTGGCTGCACTTCGATTATGAGTTTAACTAGCCATTGAGTATAATTTCACTTAATCCAAAAGTCTAAATTAAAAGAATGGTATATCCCCAAAGATTTGCTTACTGCCTTACATAGTTTGTTAAATGTTAAAAGCTGAAGTGAGATAAAATTCCAATTCCACTCTCTTTACAAAGTTGTGACAAAAACATTGTTCCAGACTTATTAAAAGTATTGCAAATGACTGGTTGCTTTATATTATAGAAAATAAACACTCAGTAAAACAATTTAACCTGTCCAACATGCAACCGTAGTTGAGCACAAATTTTGTTTGTATACAAGTATGTTACCTCAGTTTAACATTTGGTCAAGAGAATGGAAATAAATCACACCATCAATCAGGATGAAATATTAATTGGAAAGACTGATATACTGAACTCACATGATGGAATTATGAACTGTGGTTCTGTATTCCCAGCATACCCAAGCTTTGTATACCTGCAAGATGAAAAAAATGGTATTTGTTTCAGACGCTTTTATTCAATAAGCTGTATTGCCACAACTATGAAATTAAAACCTGCCTACTTGACTTTAATTTCAAAATAAATCACAAAAGTATTGCCTCAGCAGCTTATTGAATCAGTTGTATAATATGGTTCCTCTCTAATTTTGAATCTATTCAGTGGCTTGGTGTGGCCAAACAATCTTGTTTCAAGCACAATGTTCTATGGTGCAGCTGTAAGTACATGCCAGAGAGCTGGGGGCATGCTCACATTTATCCAATTAACCAAAATGTCAGTTAAGGATAGGATTGTAACTCGCACCCTGCAATGAAATCCAGCAGTTCAGACAAATGACACACTTGAAATTAAAAAAACAGACAATTCTGGAAACACTCAGGTCAAAGTAGCTAACAGGAGTGCAAAATGGGATTGACAATTCATGTCAATAACCATTCACTTTTTTCTCATGCTGAAGATATGGGGCTGGATTCTCCAAAAATGGGGCTATGTCCCCACGCCAGCTAAAAACGTTGACGTTTCAATCTAGACTTTCCTTGAAAAAAAAAGGGTGATTCTCCTACCTGCAGGGGGCTAGAAGGGCCCCGGGGAGCTGCTCGCAGCTCTAGCACCATAAACGGCCCTCGCACGTCCGGTCAGGAGTCAATGCATGTGCACGGCGGCAGCTTGTAGCAGCCACCCCGTGCAACATGGCGGATTCGGACCCCGAAGCGACCACAAAAAGTTAGGCACCCCCCTCCTGAGATGGTGCGCTCCCGCGAATCCGAGGGGCGCAATTGCCACCCCCCACCAGGGCGGCCGCGGACGGAGTCCACAGCCATCACCCGATGTTCCCGACAGAGAAGACGTGGTTAGAACCACGCCGTCGGAACTCGGCCAGTTTTGCCTGGAGAATCGCTGAGGGGTGGGCCTCTGACAATGGCCCCAAAGCCGCACCGCACAATATCGATTCTCCGAGGACCGGAGAATTGCGGGAGCGGCGCCGGCCACAATCCCCATGTAAAAATGGATTCTCCACCCCCGTGCCAAACGTGATTTCAGCGTGGGGCTGCAAAGAATCCAGGGACCTACAAAGAAGATTTATGACAGTTTATTTTATAGTTAAGCATTCGGAGAAATTAGTTCACCAATAAAACCCATGATCACAGATCCTGTTCATGGACGGTGCATGCCTGATGATGTCCAGTCCCAATCAGAATCTTGTTGAAAAAGAAAAGAAACTCAAATCCTAACTGGAAAAGGAGGTCCACCCATTCATCAGTTGAAGTACATGTCTGGAAATTCAACAAACTGCATGTACTTAGAATGTAGCTAAGAAGATTGTTAAAAAAATTAAAGTCTAGACTTTTGAGAAAGCACACCATTTTAAAATAATAACTTAATAATAATTTTTATTGTAAAAAGTAGGCTTACATTAACACTGCAATGAAGTTACTGTGAAAAGCCCCATGTCAAGAATTTAGAATGTCCGATTCGCCTAAAGCAAGTCTTTTGGGATTTGAGAGAGGAAACCGGAGCACCCGGAGGAAACCCACGCAGACACAGTGAGAACGTGCAGACTCCGCACAGACACGAACCCAAGCTGGGAATCAAACCTGGGCCCCTGGTGCTGTGAAGCATCAGTGCTAACCACTGTGCTACCATGCCAAAAGAATATACAATGCACACAACTAATAAATAGTAAATGTTATCATGCTATTGCAAATTATGTATTTTAAAAATTATGTATGCTTAAAACCTTAAACATTTTAAATTTCAATTTGTGTAAATCAACTGGCTCATTAACATCACAACAGGTAAGTGTTTACATTGGGAATTCTTATGAGTATTTACTTCGGCAATTTCAGTTTAATGTTGATATAACACTAAACAGAAAGAGCCAACTAGAAGCAAAGCGCTTATGGACAGTTGGTATTGCCCACCTTTACTTAATGGCCATACATAAATGCTTTCAAGCAGTCTATTTTCAGTAACCGAATGACTAATGGATGCAGCTATGACAACTGACTATATGCCCTTTCATCAGAATTGAGAGATGTGCTGTTGTCTCGGACGTTTACATTTGGCCTGCAAAATATCTGACAATTGCTTCAATACAGTTTACCAATACCGGCTGATTGTTTATATTACTAAAATCAGCTTAATTAGTCCAGAAACATAATTGCGAAATACAGTAGTGAATTTGCTATTTACATTTCACGATCAACAGGATGGATTCTAATCTCTGCTGGAATGGATGGGGCAGCCAGACAAAGATAAAGCTGGTAGACTTAAAATTGCAGCGTTGTAAAATGCTGACTTTTCACAACCACAAATATGAATCAGTCTCTTCAGTTAGTTAAAAGAAACAGGAAGTGCTTCAGTTGTAAAGCCCTTCCATTTCCCATGGTGATGTGCATCTTTAAAAGCATTTCATTAATGTGCGCATCAATTACTGCTTAGTTCAAAAAAAAGTACTGCTTACTTTTCAGCAAGTCAACAAGAGCAATCTCCGAACACTTTGAAAATAGAGGCTTTGGTCGCCACATTATAGGAAGGATGTGGAAGCATTGGAAAGGGTACAGAGGAGATTTACAAGAATGTTGCCTGGTATGGAGGGAAGATCATATGAGGAAAGGCTGAAGGACTTGAGGCTGTTTTCTTTAAGAGAAGAAGGTTAAGAGGGGACTTAATTGAGGCATACAAGATGATCAGAGGATTAGATAGGGTGGACAGTGAGAGTCTTTTTCCTCGGATGGTGATGTCTAGCACGAAGGGACATAGCTTTAAATTGAGGGAAGATAGATATAGGACAGATGTCGGAGGTAGGTTCTTTACTCAGAGAGTAGTAAGGGCGTGGAATGCCCTGCCTGCAACAATAGTGGACTCGCCAACACTAAACGCATTCAAATTGTCATTGGATAGGCATATGGACGATAAGGGAATAGTGTAGAGGGACTTTAGAAGGGTTTCACAGGACGGTGCAAGATTGTGGGCCGAAGGGCCTGTACTGCGCTGTAATGTTCTATGTACACAGCAGATTACCAGCATTTCAAGATGGACTTTAGGAAACACTTCTGAAGATGGCTCTTCAATGGCTTTAAGGGCAAGTGAACTACGTGGTGCAATATTGATCCAAGATCAAGTAATTAAATCTGATACTCTGTAAAAAGTTTCTCTTCTATTTGTTTTCAAACAATTACCCTTGCTGGCTTACATGTGGTTTCTAAGTGGGACTGAGTTGGAACATGAAGTTTATGAAGCATCCATTGTTGACTCAGCTAACATCACGTATAGTTTGCTTCAGATATGAGAGCCAGCTATTTGGGCAAATTACTGGAGAATAAAAGGTCAGATGACAAAAAAAGGAATGGAGGAAAAGAGAGCAATAATACCATACAATAAGCGCTGCTACCCCAGGAATACTGCTACCCCAGGAATTAATATATTTTGTAAACCGTGAAAAGAGAAACTACAAATTCCTCTGTACACAAAAAGACAGAACAAAACTTGCAAGGAAACCAAGCCAAATACCAAACCTGTCACAGCAGGCTCTGCCGCAGCAGAAATGTGATTATCTTTCATTAGTGAATAGACTACACTACATCTGCACTCAGTGGACAAACAAAATTCATATTTATTCAGAATGGTGTAAACTCAACACTAACCTCATATGCACCATTTACTAAACCATTTCAGATCCTTTTTTGGTTTTATTGTATGATTCATACACCTTTCTCTTCTATATAAGTGCTGAAAATGCCATGCTATTCAAAGAACAAATAACAATACAAATAACATTTTATACTTACTTGTTTGTAGTATACAAATGATTTGGAGGAAAATGTAGCTGGCAGATAGTGTTGAGGATTGTCAGAGGATACAGCAGGATATAGATGGTTGGAGAGAAATGACAAATGGAGTTTAAGCGAGACAAATGGGAGGTAAAGCACTTTGGTAGATCTAACAGAGGGGAATATACCGTAAATGGCAAAACTCTTAGGAATATAGAATGTCAGAAAGATCTGGGCATGCAGGCCCACAGATCTTTGAAAGTGGCAACACGAGTGGACAAGGTAGTCAAGAAAGCATAAGGAATGCTTGCCTTTATTAGACGGGACACAAGAGTATAAAAGGCAAATCACACTACAGTTATACAGAGCCTTGGTAAGGCCGCACTACCAGAAGGATGTGGAGGCTTTGGAGAGGGTACAGATGAGGTTTACCAGGATGTTGCCTGGTCTGGAGGGTGTTAGCTATGCGGAGAGGCCAAATAGTCTTGGACTGTTTTCATTAGAACGATGGCGGTTGAGGGGTGACCTGATTGAGATCTAGAAGATTATGAGGGACATGGATAGAGTGGATGGGCAGGTACTCTTTCCCAGGATGGAGGGGTCGGTTACCAGGGGACATAGGTTTAAGGTCAGTGGGGCAAAGTTTAGAGATGTGCGAGGCTGTTTTTTTTATGCAGAGGGTGGAGTGTGCCTGGAACGCGCTGCCAGGCGAGGTTGTGGAAGCAGATATATTAATGCACTTCAAAAGGCATCTTGACAAATACATGGATAGGATGGGTATAGAGGGATACGACACAAAGGAGTGCTGAGAATTTTGGCCAAGGTTGGTATCATGTCCAGTACAGGCTTGGAGGGCCAAAGGGCCTGTTCCTGCACTGTATTGTTATTTGTTCTTTCTTTCCAAAACAGTTGCCCCATTACACTTGGTTGATAACATCTGCACAGCATTCTTGCTGCAAGTTACATATATCTGGCTCACTTTAGGAATCACCATGGGAGGACTGTTGGTGGGCCTTAAAGATTCCCTCCACTAAATTTATTTTACAAGCTTCAGACCTGGCTTTATTCTACAAACTTTTATGAGCACAACTTTGTTACTAATGGCATCTATAACCGTGATGAATTTCTTTCTAAAACAAACATAGAAGCAGCAATGCTACTAAAATTCAGTTATCTTGGATTGGGTATACCAATGCTTTCTGCCACACTAGTTCAATGTAGAAAAGCCGACATAGGAAGTGCATTTGTTGGAGAATGTTGACAGATACAAAACAAAATGTATTTTCAGTGTCAAAAAGTGGAAGTCAGCATTTACAGCATGAAGCTATACTAGAAATACTTCCAACACTATGGCTTCAACAGATACTGGGAAAATATGGATGTACTATTACAAATAAACAAGATAATTTCCCCCACCCCGGAAATTCAGTTCCATTTAAGAACAACATGCTTTGCACTTCAACCTTCATGATAAAAGGTTTAATATCATGCAAAACCCAAACAACGTCTTTGTATTGCAAAGATGGCAAAAATAAGACACGGCAATTGCGTCTGCATTTAAAATTTCTTGACTGATAAAACATATGGGAAAATCTGATCACATGGAAAATAAAAGAGGAATTAGCCTCGAGTGACAAACTGGGTCAGCCAACTCATGGGGCACACATTTTCATCATGCACCATTCAGTGACCTTATTTTCAATACACCAATACTTGTTCTTGATGATAGTAGACAGCTGAAAATACGGTCTTCGTACAACTGTAAATTATAGGTCAGTGTTGTAAAACATCAAACCCAAAATACTTTTGACTACAAACAAGCACATTTATCCTGAAAGTAGACAATTCTCGACCCTATCTTCTGTTGAGCATTGTGCTCATTGAAGTTTGAAATGATATAATCATACACTCCAAGTTATCTATAGTAGAAATCAGATGTGGAAGAAAGCTTCCACTCTGTTCCACCAATATGAGTATACTTCAGATGCAACCAGCATGCATTTTTGTAACAAGACCCATAAACCTTCGTATGGTTTCTAGTGATTTAGACTGAGAATTTAAACAGTTGCTTTTAAATTCTGAGAGGTGATACTTTGTTGCAACTTTAAAATCTTTCACACCGAGTTCATAGACATCTCACAAGCAAATGAATAGTGAAAATGGTGCTTATTCATAAAGCTTTAGATCAAAATAGATAGAAATATAGATTTATTGCACATGCTGACTGAAAGAGCAATTTGGTTTAATTCCTACCTTCCAGCTCTTGGTTCAAAACTTTATAGGTTACAGCACCTCAAATACTTATTCAAGCGTTTTTTTTTAATCATAGCTCTGCCTCTACCATCCCTTCAGGCAGTGGGTTTAAGACCCCCAACCCACCTCTGGGTGGAAAAATCCTGATCATCACTCAAATCCTTCCAATTACTTAAAACCCCTGCCCCCCACCCTGCTAGAGAAATAGATCCTTCCTTTCTGCTCCATATAGGCTCACATTTGATACATCTCAATTAAAACTCCCCTCAGCTTCCTCCAATCCAAGAAAGCAGACTCACTGTCCTTATAGCTAAAATTTCCCTTTCCAACATTCTTGTGAACACTTCTGCATTCTTTTTGTACCATCTGCATGGAACATAAATGCAGAGGGCATGAATAAGTCCAAAACCTTCATAAGTCATACAGAAGCAAAGACTGAGCCCTAAAACCTATGCAACCCTAACAGAAACAGCCTTTCAGTCACAGAAACACTTGATCATAACTCTAGCTCCTGCCAACTCTTAACCAAATCTGCAGGCTTTGAGATCAGAGAAAAGCACCTCACCCCCATAAAATGTGGTTGGACAATGAAAATAAGCTCTGATGCATTTTACTGATGCTCTGGTGAACTTCATTCCAAGCTTTGACATTAAAACGTCCAGCAACTCTACACTAGATCAGCAAGAATTGAAACTAAAATATGGTACAGATCTGATGTGTTACAGTGATGCACATTACATGGAGAAGGCCGGATTGTGCAAACAAATCATTCATGTCGCGCTGCCACAAGTCAATGAAGCATTTGATACGCTCCATTAATATGTCCAGTCAACTGATCCGCAAAGAAAATTACGCAAATATGCCTACACGTTAAAGAGACACTAATCATCCATTATACTCGCCCACATTTCAAAATTCACCAGTGCATAGTATCCGACAGCATAATGTACATATATATGCTAGAGTATATTTTTCTGAAGGCGCTATAATTTCGCTGTCAGTGACGGCATTAGCAAAGCTCAACATTTCAATCAACCATTTCTCACAGAAGTCAGATTGTTTTGAAAAGCGGAAGTACAATGAGCAAAAGCGTAGAAAAGATATTCTGCTCATAATATGTATTACAAATGTTATACGCATTGAACTTGTAATCGGTGCTGGAAATAAAAATCAGAGGCCAGTAAAAGAAAAGCTCTCTGACGGCCAGAATCATTTCGCTCATGGCTTTACTCCTTAAAACTCCCTTATAAGGAAATTACAAATGAAAGGAGGAAGCGGCTTTGACAACTTTGGGTGTTGCTTGGGGTTTGCTGACTTGTGGTCTCGCCCCCTTCCCCCCGCACAGTTAATCTGCAGAAATTTATTTGGGGCCCAAGTAAACTACCTGCGGGCCTCACACTGACTTTTTTTATCGGTGGGAGAAAGATACAGGGACAGGAAGGCCCTTCACCTGGGCCAAGGTGGTGCAAACGGAAGGGCGGCGACCGGCTCTGTTTGCAGCAACTTCAGGCCGGCAGCCGCACACCGACTATTGTCAAAACCCCCAACAAAAGCAGAAAATGCTGGGAAGACTCAGCCAGTCTGGTAGCATCTGTAAGTGACAAGAGACGGAGTTAACGTTTCGACTCTTCTTCAGATGCGCCCGGGGCCATGGTTTTTGATGCCAAGCCGCTCCGCCCCGATCCCATTGACAGCCTGGTTGAAATGATGCACAAGGCCCCTGCCGGCCCACGCCCAGGAATCACATCCTGACACTCAGCCACCCGCTGGCGTGAGTAGCCGAGTGTCAGTCCGCTGCCTTCCTCCTCCAAAACCATCCCCAAGCCCCTTGATTCCCCACTTACCCTGTGCCACAGTCCACCACACACGCTGGTAGTCTGCCTGCCATCTTCAAGTGTTTCTTTCTGCTTGGCGCCGCGGCCGACAAAAGCGAAAAAAGAGGAGCCGATGCACCGGGAGATACCTGACCATGAAAAGGCGGAACCGTCAGCCGCTCCGAGTCCGAGACACAACTACAACTTCCGCACTGGCGCCAAAATGGCGGCAGCCTCCGGCACCTTCATTTACCCGTCATCCCCGCCCGATTGGTCGGCAGGGCCAGCCTCCGCATCCTGCTGGCCCTTCATTGGGCAATGGCCCCCGCGCTCCTCCAAAGGTGACTGGATCGCACCGCTGTCAATCATCCTAGCGTCACGGAACATCAGCTGCGCCTGTGAACGTATCGCCGGCTCATTCGCGGCGTGACGCCGATCACGTGTTGCCCGCCGGCCTCTCCCTCTGCCCCCACTCCCTCACTGTTGCGTTGCATCATACGGCTTGTAGTTTCTTCATGTGGGATGTGCCGGTGAATCCCTCTCACGGTGGCGGAAGCGGACGAACTACAATTCCCAGAATACTATGCGAACTGGTGGTGGCGATCATTTAGGGGTCATCTGACCAGGAACCGTGAAAAGGGGGTGGGGTAGGGGGGTTTGTTTACAACATTTCGTCGCTTGGTTGTCATTGATATGTGATATTCTGGTCTACTTCTGTGCGTAAGTTCTAGCGTCTGCTTGTCCTTCTGTAACTTGTGTCATGGCGTTATTGGTTGGGTTTGGGTGGGGGGATTTGAGGATTGTGAATATTCGGAGTTGTTTCCCCAGGAGTGGAGTGAAGGGGAGGACGTGTTGGCAGTTTAGGTCCAGGTCCAGCGTGTGGTAGATCAAGGCACCAGGGGACGTTGACACATGGCTGCTGGCATTTCAGCCCCGGTCACCAATTGGGTTGAATATCACCGGATCTCATTTTGTTATCCGAGAGGTAAATGCAAACTTGATTGAGCCGAGGGGAAATTCAAACGGTCTCCATTAAGGAGTTAAGTAAAATTTCTTGCTTTACAATTGCGTGTGTGTGTGACTTTTTCACCTTTGCCCTTTTTATGGTTGGGCACGAAAAATGTCTGATTGCCACAATTTGCGCACGGCATGAGGCTACCCAGAATCAGCCAGGTTCATGATCAGTCAGTTGAAGCACACTCCTTGAGTCAGAGGGTTGTGGATTGATGCCCCGTTGTGGTTTTCTTGGAAATCCGGTGTGAAGTTCATGTTCACTGATGCGTTTTGCCTTATTGGCGTTGACCGTTTTCACTTCGAATGCAAAGTGTAGGTTGGCACTTATTGCACAGACAAATCCGAAGTTAAAACGTCAACCCTCTCAAGTGAATATAAGAGATCCCAAAGAGTTATTTGAAGCAGGACAGAGAGTTGCGGTACTTCGCTGGCAAACCTTCACCTCTTAAGAAATACGTAAAAACAACATGGAGCGAAGGAGGATGCAAGGTGACTTCATTGAGGTTATAAGATGATGAGAGCGATAGATAGAGTGGATGTTCAGCAACTTTTTCCTGGAGTGGATGTCGCTGTTACAAGGGGGCATAACTATAAGGTTCATGGTGGAAGATATAGGAGGGGTGTTAGAGGTAGGTTCTTTACTCAGAGTGCTTGAGGTGTGGAACGCACTCCCAGCTATGGTAGTGGAGTGGGACACTTCAGGAACTTTCAAGCGGTTATTGGATAGGCATATGGGGTGCACTAGAATGATTTGATCTTAGTTTACACTAGTTCGGCACAACATCGTGGGCCGAAGGGCCTTTACTGTGCTGTACAGTTCTATGTTCTATGTCCAGGTCATCGGCATCTATATCATTGGGACAATACTGTGCAAAATGTGCCTGTGGTGGTTTCTACGTTACAGCATTGTCTACAGTTCAGAGGCACTTCATTGGCTGCAAGGTGCTTTGCAATTTTCTGAGGTGTAAAGTGTTGTGTAGATACAGGTGTTGTTTATTTCTTTGGGCATGTAGCAGAAGCTCGGGTATATTTGGAGAGAAAATGCTGAAGAAAAGCAGTTCCATTTCTTATCTTGAGAAGTTTCCAGATGTAAGGGTAGAATGAACACTTCATTTTAAAATGTTGTGTCACTTAAAAGTCATAGAATCCCTACAGTGCAGAAGGAGGCTATTCGGAAAACATTTTATTAGATCATTGCACAATTCTTCTGTGGAATAAAATGGATGTTTAATTCACATGGGTGAGGGCGTGTATATATTCCATAGAATCCCCACAGTGCAGAGGGAAGCCAATCGAGTGCACTGACCTGCCAAAAGAGCACTGTCCCTAGGCCCATTCCCCCGCCCTATCTATGTAACCCTACCTAACCGGCTCATTTTTGGACTGTGGGAGGAAACCAGAGCACCCAGATGAAACCCATTCAAGACATTGGGAGAATGTGCAAACTCCACACAGTCACCCCCAGGCCTGAATTGAACCAGAGTCTGTGGCGTTGTGAGGCAGCAGTGCTAACCACTATCTTGCCGTGCTGCCATATCTAATACGGTAGACATATAGATAGATTATAGATCAATAGATAGATTATGGATCGATAGATTTATAGATAGATACATAGATTATAGATAGATACATAGATTATAGATAGATACATAGATTTATAGATAGATACATAGATTTATAGATAGATACATAGATTATAGATAGATACATAGATTATAGATAGATACATAGATTATAGATGGATACATAGATTATAGATATTTAGATATAGATAGGTACATAGATTATAGATAGATATTTAGATATATATTATCTATCTGTGTAGCATTATTATTTGTATTGTGTAGCATTATTATTTGTATATGTTGTTTCACAATGTGATATGAGATTGTTAGTTTAGATTGGATTGCTTAATGCATAATTTATCTCCACTGCAGCTATTAAAGTTTCAAGTTGCTGTCAAAAAGGTGAAAATGAATGCTGAACAGTAACCAAAGAAAATTTAGATTGGTGATTTAAGTAACAATTGAAAATATATACTTTATGGAACATGTTGAATGCAAGGGACAAGGTTAACAAGATTCAGAGGATTAGGGAGATATTTCCAAAGTGTGGGGCCAATAATGTCTTGTTACCGATTGAGGGGAAATACAATAGAAGCCAGAGTAAGACGAGCAGCGAGTGTTGGCTATAATGCAATGTTGAATATTGCTTCTCATGCAAAACATTACTCTACTATGGTTGACAATTATAATCAGTGAAAATTTATGGAGAAGAGCTATAAAAGTAATGTCATACCCAGTCCATTTACCTCATGAACTCAGAATTCTCATTACATTAGTTTTTGAGTCATTATTCAAGAATGATACAACTTCAAGTTAAAAATATGGAGTAGCATGCAATTATAAACAGTGTGATCCACATTCTTGGCATTTACTGATTTTTACAGTTAAATTTCCATGTTGTAGCACTATTAAAGTACAGTATCAATATCTATATTGTAATGTTAGAATTAATTCAAATCTTGTATTCTTTTAACATCTCGTGCCTGCTATTGTCTAAGACATCCTGAAAGCTATTCAGCACACAGCAAGGTCTCGCAAACAGCAAATTTATGAATTATTTATTTTTCCATTTGATTTTAGTTGAGGAATTAATATTGGTAGTTAAGTTGGGAGAACTTCCTGTGCTTTAACTCATGCCGTGTACACTCATCTCACCAAAAGCTGTTTCAATATTTCATTCAAATGACACACCTCTTAACGATGCACCACTGAAATGTGAGCTCCGATCGTGTGCTCCAATCTTTCAAGTAGTTTACTTAGCCAAAAATTATGGAAACCACCTTTGTCCCATTTTAAAATTAATTTTTAATTTGATAATTAAATTTTAAAGTCCAGTTTTTTGAATCTGCACCTATTTATTCTATTTGAGAATTCAAAATTGTGCTGACCAGGATGTTGGAACAAATTATCAATGAAGATTTGTGTTGAAACACATCACTATTTGGTGTTAGACCATAATTGCCACCTATTTTAGAGATGGTATGAGCTAAGTATAACCTCCACGCTCATAACGTCAGTGTGGTAAAGTCAAGAAGACGTGCATCATCAAAAATCATAAGGTCTCAAAACCTCAAGTTCGATATCTATAAAGACAAAATACTAACTACAACCACAGTAACACAGTTATACCTATTGTTAAATACAATCCAGAAGTCTGCAGTCAAATAGTGAACTTCACATTATTGATTTTTGCAATCTGCTTAAACTGAGAGGATAGGGCAGCCAAAATAACCTCGTTACTTCTCAGTCAGCATTTCAATTTCAGGAGGAGCAATCATTTCTGTGTATCCTCCCTTTTGCATTCCACAAGCTATTGGAATCACTGTTGTGTTGCTTAGATAAGGCTCATTGTCAAATTTAGTTGCCTAGCTAACAAACTTATGTGATTCTATGCGCCTTAAAGTAATGTATATTTATGATTGTCACCTGGTGAAAGGAAATGTCTGATGCGAAACTAATCCTAATTGTTACAACTTTGGCTTGTAAGAACTTGATTTAAGATGGTTTATCTTCTGTTCCTTTCCCCATTTTTGTAACAACATTTTATTGGAGGCATTTTCAAATATGTACATAACAAAGCAAAAACAACCGTGGCAACAGCACACAGTCCATCCTTAAACAGCCTGCACTCCCCTTTTTTAACTTTTAACCAAACCTGAAATGAATCCCTTCCCTCGCTGACGACTCACTATTCCTTAAAGAAGTTGATGAACAGCTTCCACCTCGTGGTGAACCCCTCCTCTGTCCGCTAATGGCGAACTTGATTTTCTCTCTGTCAAATCGTTCACCCACACCCTAAGCTCAGCAGCTCCAACTCCCACCATCCCAACAAAATAGGCCAGGGAGGCAAAGGCCAATACATCAGCCTCTCTCCCCACCTACACTCTATCCTCTAACACTCCAACTATTGCCACCTCCAGACTCGGAGCTACCCCCAAAATATTTGGTGTCACATCTGCAAATCCTGTCCAAAATGCCCTCAACCTTGGGCACATCCAAAACATATGGACATGGTTCTCCGACCCGCCGCACACCACCCACATCTATCCTCCATCCCTGAAAAGAACCGACTCATCCTGGGCACTGTCATGTGGGCTCAGTGTATCGCTTTAAACTGGATGAGACTTAGTCTTGCACACAACGAGGATGCATTAACCCTCCACAAAGCCTCACTCCATAGTCCATTCCCCAGTGTGCTTCCCCAGCTCCTCCTCCCACTCTTTTTTAAAATCCATTTTTATTATTGTTATTTCTAACTCTGGGGGAAGTTCCCTAAAATTCTATATAGATGTAAGTTTTCTTCTAAAGGGTTGCACTGCACTTAATGGTTGTTGAAAACATGATTTATTCTAGCAAGTAACCAGTGACCATTGTGCTGTACCTCATCCTGAATAAGGCAGCTTTGGTAGCCTGTGAATATTTAATCATTATATGAAGGTATTATCTTCCAATTAAATTGCTACCCTAAATGTAAATTATAATATAATAAATATGCACAAAATATAGATTTTTATTTTGTTCACAATATTTTCCCACTTCATCTGTTTACTATTTTATTTAAATGGAACAACTCCATCTTATTCTCCTTCTATCTAAGTTGTTAAAGTATTCTCCATAACACCAATTCGGAAAAAGCTAAATTCTAAATGTATGCACAATCAGTTATTTAAATTAAAATACTTTTGTACTGAGAAAGGTGAGAAATGAACTGGAGCACTTTCCCTATCAGGTCAGGATTAGTACATCTGGATGTAGAAAAAAGCCCCAATATTGTGCCCCATCCCCAAACTCAAAAGAGCAGACCTAACTGCATCCATGTGGCACTTCTCCATTTTCCACATCCTGTGGCCTCTCCGAGTGAATTTTCAAATTAGTTCCAAAGTAAGGCTAGTTTTGTGCAGCAGGTCTAGTTCCACTAAGAACTGCATTGAGATTACTCGGGCTCATTTTACAGGGGCCCTTAAAGCCAACAAACAGATGAAACTTTCATCTCATCAGTCTGTGTTAGATTTGAACCCAGGTCTCTAAAATGAAAGTTCATACAATTGGAATCTTATTTTATGCATTCACAAAGTAAGGCACTTTTAAAATCTTTTTGGACACATCTAGAATTTAATGGATTAGGGAAGAAGATTTGGATTATGCATTGCAAAATCAATTTATTTTCTGATTTATGTGCAAGTCTGCAGCAAGTTGAAGTTGTGTTTTATATTCAGAAGTATAGAGCCAAAACAAAATTCAAGGATGCTTTCCTTGTACTTACCAGTTCATAAAATGACTTGTGTGTGGCAAGAACTCTCTCTCCTTCCCCCCCCCCCCCCCCCCCCCCCCCCCCCCCCCCCGCAACTTTACAGACAAGATGCCTGATACACGTATTCAAGATTTTGCCTACCTATTAGTCTTTGTGGGAATTTTGATTTTTAGTTCATGCTGATTGTTCCATGTGCTATCACAGCTGCGCATGGATGGGGAGGACAAGGGAAAGCGGGGAGAGCTGGACACCAGGAATGAAGCAAGCTGTGCTATTGATTCCAGAATAGACAGGGGAGTGGAATTGGGCCAATAGCAGGTGAGTACATGCTGCAGAGGGAGGATCATAAACATCCTTTGCAATAATCTTTGTATATCCCTGTGATTTTTACAAAATTAAATAAAGTTAGTCAAACTTTTGGAGATGTCCTTTACAAATCCATGCAGAGTGACCATGATTAACCCATAATTTACCAAATGTTCCAGACATGCCATACCCCTAGCCAAGCTGTTCCAGTACACACTGGCATCTACCCGGCTCAGGTATATCCTGTCCATAAGAAAAATGACAAATACATTCTAGCCAATTACTGGCCTATTCTCCATAATTAGCAAAGTGATGGAAGGAGTCATCAACAGTGTTATCAAGTGGCACTTACTCAGCAATAGCCTGCTCATGGTGCTCCGTTTAGGTTCAGCCAGGGTCCTTCAGCTCCTGACGTCATTACAGCCTTGGTTCAAACATGGACAAAGGAGCTGAATGCCAGAGGTGAGCTGTGTGACTGCCCTTGATATCAAGGCACCATTTGAACGAGAAAGGCATCGAGGACCCCTAGCTAAACTGGAGTCAATGGGGGGGGGGGGGGGGGGGGGGGGGACTTTATGCTGGTTGGAGTCATAGCTGGCACAAAGTAAGATGGCTGTTGTGGTTAGAGGTCAATCATCTCCACTCCAGGACATCATTGCAGGAATTACTCGGGTAGTGTCCTCGGTCCAACGATCTTCAACTGCTTCATCAATAACCTGCTTTCCATCATAAGGTCAGAAGTGGGGATGTTTGTGGATGACGGCACAATGTTCAGCACCATTCGTGACTCCTCTGTTAATGAAACAGTCCATGTCCAAATGCAGCAAGACTTGAACAATATCCAGGCTTCTGTTGACAAGTGGCAAGTTACATTCACGCCACACACGTGCTAGGCAAATGACCATCTCCTGCAATAGAGGACCTAACCACCCCCCCTTGATAGCCAATGTCATTACCTTCGCTGAATCTCCCACAATCAAAATCCTAGGGGTTACCATTAGAAATTGAACTGGACTAGCCCTATTAATACTGTGGCTACCAGGGCAGGTCAAAGTCTAGGAATCCTACGGCGAGTAACCCATCTCTTGATCCCTCAAAGCATGTCTACCATCTACAAGGCACAATTCAGGGGTATAATGGAATGCTCTCCACTTGCCTGGATGAGTGCAGCTCCAAAAACACTCGGAGCTTGACACCATCCAGGATAATGCAGCCCGCTTGATTACTCCCGATTCCATAAACATTCAAACCCTCCACCACCGACGAATAGTGGCAGCCATGTGTACCATCTCCAAGTTGCACTGCAGTAACTCACCAAAGTTCATTGGACAGCACCTTCCAAACCCACGACCACTACCATCTAAAATGACAAGAGCAGCAGATACCTGGGAAGCCCACCACCTGGACGTTCCCCTCCAAGTCACCCACCACCCTGATTTGGTAATATATTGCTGCTCCTTCACGGTCGCTGGGGCGACATCCTGGAACTCCCTCCCTAACAGCATAGTGGATGTACTTGCATCTCAAGGACTGCAGAGATTCAAGAAGGCAACTCACCACCACCTTCTGAAGGGAAACTGGGATGGGAAATAAATGCTGGCTGAACCAGTGACTCCCACAATCTGACAATGAATAAAAAAAGATTGCCCCTTAACTGAACAGATTCACAAATAATATTTTTTCTTCTCTTTTGAAAATCTTCACTGTTATAGGGAAAGGGCAGACAATTGAGACTAATCAACTAAATCTTTCTAAAAACGAGCATCGTCAAGATGTGACATGCCCTCCTTTGTACTGTCATTCCATGACTCGTGTTTTGAAGATGTGCAGTTTGGAGCAGTTATTTAGAGAGGTATGACCCATAAACCTGCAATGTTACATTTCTTTTATAAAAGAACATTGTCAACTTCCTGTGGCGGCTACGAGGGAGTAGGTCGCTTATTTGGTGGCTCCCATCTCAATTGGACTTTTGGACCTTTTCCCCCGACTTTTTGTGCTTTTGAGCGCGGAACTGGAAAGCAATAGTACTCGGGCACAGGACCCATACAGAATTGTATGGACCTAAAGCCGGAGGGACTGTAAACAGCAGAAGAAGTGGTCGAATAAGGGCACAGTGGAGGCTGTGAGAGGGACCAGCATGGCTGGACGCCGATAGTCCAGCCCACAATGGAGCAGCTGCTGCTGCAGACTCTGCAGGAGGGCTTTTTGGCTCTGAAGTGTGACAACTTGGAGCCGCTACAGAAGTCGATTGACCGAATGGAAAAAAGGCTGGATGATCAGGCTGAGAAGCTCCAGCCGTTGGAGAAGTCAGTGGAGGAGCAGGCTGACTTTCAAACGGTGGCGGATGTGGAGATTCGGAGGTTTTTGGGACCAGCAAAAGGTGCTTCTGGAAAGGCTGGAGGACCTGGACAACAGATCCCGTCGGCAGAACATGAGAATCGTGGGCTTCCCGGAGGGGGTAGAGGGGCTGGATGCTGCTGCGTTTGTGGAGGGTATGCTTCAGAAGTTGCTGGGGAACAAAGTGTTCCCACGCCTGCCGGTGGTGGACAGGGCACACAAGAGTACAAGTGAGGCAGCCGCGACGAGGGGGTCCCCCACGAGCGATGGTGGTACGCTTTCACACGTACCTGGACAAGGAACGGCTGCTGCAATGGGCAAAGAGCACAAGAAGCTGCACTTAGGATAATACCACCCTGCGTGTTTACCAAGATTTGAATGCTGAGGTGGCCAGGAGGAGGGGAGGCTACAGGCAGGTGAAGGAGATACTGTATAAAAACAAGGTGAAATTCGGGCTGCTTTTTCCGGTGCAACTGAGGGTTACGTATGAGGGTCAGCACCACTATTTTGAGGAGTCTGAAGAGGTGATGGACTTCGTTAAGAAGCAAGGGCTGGCCCTGAGCTGAGGGCGTTTGGACTCATGTTAGAACTTTTTTAAGTATATGTGGTGTCTCTCCCATTTTGAAAATTGCCTGTATGTTTGGGTCAGTTTTTGTCGTTTCTTTGCGTGCTTTTTGCGTGGCTTGGCTAAATGTTTCCTTTTTGGGCTCTTTGATTAGTTGGAGCTTGGCTGGGGGGAAAATAATACAAAAAACAGTTAAAAGGGTTGGATTAAGAGGGATGCTTCAGGGGAACTTTGTGCAATCTTTTCTGTGTCTATATGGGAAGGACTGAGTGTCTGTTACTTCTTATCTCCTTTTTTTTGTCTTGTTTAACTTGAATTGTGCTATTGTGGGGGCTGTTTATGATTTGTGTATATATAGAGTGTTTGCTTAAGTAGGGCTGATCTGGGTAAGTGGTATGGATAGGTCGGGGGAGAGGTGACTGGGAACAATGGGTGGGAGACAGTCAGGAGGCGGACCAGATGACGCGCGACACATGGCTGGGATGCTGGCCAAGGAAAGGGGATGGCTGACCGGCAAAGGGGGGGGGAAGTGCCCCCCAACCAGGCTGATCACCTGGAATGTTAGAGGGTTAAACGGGCCAGTGAAGAGGTCGCGTGTGTTTGTGCATCTACGGGTTCTGAAGGCGGATATAGTCATGCTGCAGGAAATGCACCTGAAAGTGGCAGACCAGGTTAGGTTAAGGAAGGGCTGGGTCAGTCAGGTCTTTCATTCGGGGCTTGATTCTAAGACAAGGGGGGTTGCGATCCTGATTAATAAAAGGGTACAATTTGAGGCAGAGGGCACAGTCGTGGATGGGGGTGGCAGGTTCGTTATGATGAGGGGTAAGCTCAAAGGGGTGAGAGTAGTCCTGGTCAGTGTGTATGCCCCTAATTGGAATGATGAGGATGTTAGGGTAGACCCCCAACTTGGACTCGCGTAAGTTGATCATGGGCGGGGACTTTAATACAGTCCTGCACCCGAGCCTGGACCCGTCATGCTCAAGAACGGGCAGGTTGCCAGCGATGGCAAAGGAACCGAGAGGGTTCATGGTGCAAATCGGGGTAGCAGATCCATGGGGATTTAGCTGGCCGAGGTGAGGGAGTTCTCGTACAACTCCCACGTCCACAAGGTGTATTCCCGAATTGACTACTTTGTTGTGAGTAGGGACCTGCTGGCTGGAATGGTGGGGGCAGAATGCCCGGCAATTGCCATATCAGACCATGCTCCACACTGGGTAGACCTGCAGTTTTGTAAAGACTGCTTTCAGTGCCCACCATAGAGGCTGGAAGTTGGATTACTCGTGGACGAGGCGGTGTATGAGAGGCTGAGGAAATGCATGCAGAATTACCTGTAGGTGAACGATACTGGAGAAGTCTCGGCAACAGTGCTCTGGGAGGCACTGAAGGCAGTGGTGAGAGGGGAGCTGATTTCAATCCAGGCGTACAGGGACAGGACAGACAGGGCAGAGACGGACCGACTGATTAAGGAAATTCTACGGACGGACAGGAGTCATGCGGAATCGCCGAGGCCAGAGTTACTCGGGAAACAACAGAGGCTGCAGGCTGAATTTGGGGTGCTGATTACAGGCAAGGCTGTAGAGCAGCTTAGAAAGGTAAACGGTGTGATTTATGAGCATGGGGAGAAGGCCAGTAGACTGCTTGCGCAACAACTAAGGAAGAGGGAAACGGCTAGGGAAATAAGGAGGTAATTGGATGGGGAGGGTAATCTAGTAGGTGACCTGGCAGGGCTGAACAAGGTCTTTAGGGACTTTTACAGGAAGCTGTACACTTTGGAACCCTCCGGGGGACTGGGGGGATGAGGCGATTCCTGGACGGACTGACCTTCCCAAGAGTGGGGAGGGGGTTGGTGGACAGACTGGGGGCCCTGGTCAGGATCAAAGTGGTATTGGGGGTGCCTGGAGGTCATGTAGTCAGGCAAAGCCCTGGGGCTGGACGAGTATCCGGTGGAGTTTTACAAAACATTTGCCGGGATAGTGGGGCCGGAGCTGGTCAGGGCCTTTTCACGAGGCAAGGGACAGAGGGAGTTTATCCCCCGACGATGTTGCAGGCCACCATCTCGCTTATTCTCAAACGTGATAAGGACCCGGAGACTTGGCTGATCTCTTTGAGCAACGTAGACGCCAAGTTACTGGCAAAGATCTTGGCAGCCAGAATTGAGGACTGTATACCGGATGTAATTGTGGAGGACCAAACCGGGTTTGTAAAGGGGAGGCAGCTCGTCGCCAACCTAAGAAGGCTGCTCAACATGATTATGATGCCCCCGGAGAGTAGGGCCGTAGAGATAGTGGTAGCCATGGATGCTGAAAAGGCTTTTGACCGGGTCGAGTGGGACTATCTGTGGGAGGTACTAGGACGGTTCTGGGTGGGGTTCATCGACTGGGTTAGGCTATTATATCAGGCCCCGGAGACGAGTGGAAGGATGAACAGGACGGCATCGGACTACTTTAGACTGCACCGTGGGACAAGACAGGGCTGCCCTCTCTCACCTCTGCTGTTTGCGCTGGCCATAGATGGAAATCCCTGAGGGAATTTGACCAGCAGTGGGGGACAGTTTCCGATATTTGGGGATTCGGGTAGCACGAGACTGGGGCAAGTTGCATAAGCTCAACCTGTCCCGACTTGTGGAATGAGTGAGGGAGGAGGTCCGGAGGTGGGATGCGCTCCCGCTGTCATTGGCGGGAGGGTGCAGACTGTTAAGATGACGATTCTCCCGCGGTTCTGGTTTGTTTTTCAGTGTCTCCCCATCTTTATCCCGTGCTCCTTCTTTAAGAGGCTGAATAAAAACATTCTGGGATTTATATGGGCAGGGAAGTCCCCGCGGGTGGGGAGGGTGATGCTTGAAAGGAACAGAGACGAACGGGGGCTGGCGTTGCTGAACCTCAGCAACTATTACTGGGCGGTCAGCATAGTGATGATAAGGAAATGGATGGTGGGTGTGGGTCGGTTTGGGAGCGGATGGAGGCTGCTTCATGCAGGGGCACTAACTTAGCAGCCCTGGGCACTAACTTACCAGCCCTGGTCACGGCGCCTCTGCTGTTCTGCCGGCACAATACTCCACCAGCCTGATTGTGGTGGCGGCTCTTCGGATCTGGGGCCAGTGGAGGAGGCATGTAGGGGAGGTAAGAGCATCTGTGGCAACCACCGATTTGCCCCGGGGAACATGGATGGGGGTTATCGACTGTGGAGGAGGGCGGTGATTGTGAGGATGAGGGATCTGTTCCTGGAAGGGAGCTTTCCGAGCATGAGGGTTCTGGAGGAGAAGTTTGGGCTGGCGAGAGGGAACGACTTTAGATACTTGCAGGTGCGGGATTTTGTACGCAGACTGGTGCCGTCCTGCCCACATCTCCTGCCGAAGGGGAGGCAGGACAGGGTAGTTTCTGGGGGAGAAGTGGGAGAGGGTTGTGTCTCAGAAATCTACAGGGAACTAATGGGAGCTGAGGATATGCAGACTGAGGACCTGAAGCTTAAGTGGAAAGAGGAGCTCGGGGGAGGGGGGGAGATAGAGGACGGTATCTGGGTAGAAGCCCTGAGAAGAGTGAACAACATGCACCAGGCTCAGGCTGATCCAGTTTAAGGTCGTGCACGGGGCCCACATGACGGTGGCCCGGATGAGCAGATTCTTCGGGCTAGAGGACAAGTGTGCTAGATGCGCCGGAGGGCCTGTTAGCCATGTACACATGTTCTGGTCGTGCCCTAAACTCAAGGGGTATTGGCAGGGATTCACAGATGTCATGTCTTGGGTATTGAAAACTGGGGTGGTTATGAGTCCTGAGGTGGCAATCTTTGGGGTTTCGGAGGACCCGGGAGTCCAGGTAGAGAGAGAGGCCGACATTCTGGCCTTTGCGTCCCTGGCAGCCCGGCGACGAATATTGTTAGCATGGAGGCACTCTAAGCCCCCCCCGAGGGCTGAGGTATGACTAACGGACATGGTGAGCTTTCTTGGCCTGGAGAAAGTCAAGTTTGCTTTGAGAGGTTCGCTATTAGGGTTCGCCCGAAGGTGGCAGCCATTTATTGACTTCTTGACAGAGGAGTAAGCGTCAGTGTGGGGGGGGTTCTAGGGTAGGGTAGAGTAGAGTACGGGGATATTGAGGCAGGTCTGTGCGTGAACAGAGCTGTGGTTTGCACTATGTTCAATTTGTGTCTTGACTTCTTTTGTTTTTGTACTGTACAATGTCACTTTTTCTATATGCATAAAATACCTCTAAAATTGTTTGTTTAAAAAAAAGAATCAAAAAACATTTGTCAAATTGGCAAAATGCTCATCTCCAAATTGTCTTGGAAAAATATGATTAATCTTCCCTTAACTGGCTCCAGCATATTAGGATTCACAGAGCTGGGGTTGACAACATTTCTATTTGTAATGCCAATAATGTATTTTTTTGAAGTGCAATCTTCCTTTAAATATAACAAAGCTTTTACAGATCCTCTAAACACAATTCTCGAGCCATTGTTTCACCTTCATCTGTACAAAAATTGAGGTGAAAGATTTATTAATCTTTTTGATGATCCCTTCCCTTCTAATGTGTTCATAAAAGCCATTGTTAATTCCCTTTTTATGTTGATCAATTTATTTCATGCTCCTCTCTTTCGACATCTTAATCTCTCTTGCTTACTTTGTGTTTTATGTTTCTCACAGTTTTTTAAATGTTCCATCCCTTATGTTTATCATTTGATTAAAAATCGTGTTTTCATACATTGGAGTGTATTGGAATTGTTCTCTAAATGTTGGGAAGACCAAGGAACTGATCATCGACTTCAGGAAGCGTAGCACAACACACGCTCCCATCTGCATCAATGGCCCCGAAGTGGAGATGGTCTATAGCTTTAAGTTCCTGGGGGTCACCATCACCAAGAGTCTGTCCTGGTCCACTCGCATTGATGCAATAGTCGAGAAAGTCCAACAACGTCTCTACTTCCTACGGAAGCAATTTGGCATGTCTGCATCGACTCTCTCAAACTTCTACAGATGTGCGATAGAGAGCATCCTATTTGGCTGCATCACAGCCTGTGGCAGCTGCATGGCAGCTGCTCGGTCCAAGATCGCAAGAAACTGCGGAGTCTGGTGAACCTAGCCCAACACATCACGCAAGCTTGCCACCCCCACATTGATTCTTTATACACCCCCCGCTGCCTCAGGAAGGCAGACAGCATTATCAGAGACCCCTCCCACCCAGGCATTGCCTTCTTCCAGACCCTTCCATCAGGCCGGAGGTACAGAAGTCTGAAGACCCACATATCCAGACACAGGAACAATATGCCTCCGCCCCCCCCCCCCCATCGTCAGCCTATCTACATATTGAGTCAGGAATCCTTCCTGTGCACACCTGACAAAATCTGCTCCATCCAAACCATATTATCCAGTCAATATTAGGGAAGTTGAAGTCACCCATGACGACAACTGTTACTTCTGCACCTTTCCTCCATTTCTCTGCTGCTATTGGTGGGCGGGGTCAGCAGAAAACTCCCAATAAAGTGACTGCTCCTTTCTTGTTTCTGACTTCCACCCATACTGACTTAGTAGACAAACCCCCCTCAACTACTTCCTTTTCTGCAGCTGTGGTGTATTCCCTAATTTATTTTTTTAAAAATAATGTTTATTGGAATTTTTTTGAAAAATATATATCAACAGAACAATAATAATAACAATAAGCACCCCCCGACACCTGTAACAACGCATATAACTAACCCCCCCCCCCCCCAAACCCAATAAACAACAAAATTAATTTACAATAAGCAAATTAATTTAAACACTACCCCTCTGAGACCCCCCTTCCCCCTCCTCCCCCCGGGTTGCAGCTGCTGCTGACCTAGTTCCTTATCTTTGAGCCAGAAAGGCGTGGAAAGGCAGCCACCTCCTAAAGAACCCTTGTACCGACCCCCTTAGTGCGAATTTGACCCTCTCCAGCTTAATGAATCCCGCCATGTCATTGATCCACGTCTCCACGCTCAGAGGTCTCGCATCTTTCCACTGCAGCAAGATCCTCCGCCGGGCTACTAGGGACGCAAAGGCCAAAACATCGGCCTCTTTCGCCTCCTGCACTCCCGGCTCCACCCCAACCCCAAATATTGCGAGTCCCCAGCCTGGCTTGACCCTGGACCCTACCACCCTCGACACCGTCCTTGCCACCCCCTGCCAGAATTCCCCCAGTGCCGGGCATGCCCAAAACATATGGGCATGGTTCGCTGGGCTCCCCGAACACCTAATGCACCTGTCCTCGCCCCCAAAACACTTGTTCATCCTCGTCCCGGACATATGAGCCCTGTGCAGTACCTTGAACTGGATGAGGCTAAGCCTCGCACATGAAGAGGAGGAGTTCACCCTCTCCAGGGCGTACGCCCATGTCCCCCCCCCTCAATCTGCTCCCCCAGCTCCACTTCCCACTTAGCCTTCAACTCCTCTACTGACGCCTCCTGCATCACCTGGTAGATGTCAGACACCTTCCCATCCCCGACCCACACCCCCGAAAGTACCCTATCCCTTACCCCCCGCGGGGGCAGCAAGGGGAACCCCTCCACCTGCCACCTAGCAAACGCCTTGACCTGAAGGTACCTGAACATATTCCCCTGAGGAGCTCAAACTTCTCCTCCAGTTCACCCAGGCTCGCAAACCTCCCGTCAATGAACAGGTCTCCCAACTTCCTAATGCCCGCCCTGTGCCACCCCAGGAATCCGCCATCAATGTTCCCTGGGGCAAACCGGTGGTTCCCCCACAGCGGGGCCTCTACCGAGCCCCCCACTTCCCCCCCCGTGTCGCCTCCACTGCCCCCAAATTTTGAGGGCAGCCGCCACCACCGGGCTCGTAGTGTACCTCGTTGGAGGGAGCGGCAACAGCGCCGTTACCAGTGCCTTCAGGCTCGTGCCTCCACAGGACGCCATCTCCATTTGTTTCCATGCTGCCCCCTCCCCATCCATTACCCACTTACGTACCATCAACACGTTAGCTGCCCAATAGTACCCAGAGAGGTTGGGCAGCGCCAGCCCCCCTCTATCCCTGCCCCGCTCCAAAAAGACCCTCCGTACCCTCGGAGTCCCGTGTGCCCAAACAAATCCCAGAATGCTGCTGTTCACCCTCCTAAAAAAGGCCCTCGGAATGAAAATGGGGAGGCACTGAAACAAAAACCTCGGGAGCACCGTCATTTTAACGGACTGTACTCTACCCGCCAGCGACAGCAGCAGCATGTCCCACCTTTTAAATTCCTCCTCCATCTGCTCCACCAACCTAGTAAAATTAAGCTTGTGCAGAGTACCCCAGCTCCTAGCCACCTGAACCCCTGTTGCTCGTTTTACTGGAGTGTGATTAACACGCCTCCGTTTAAAGGCCGTGTGCTTAACACTGCTATGGCTCTGTATATGTAATTATGCTCTGAGTCGCCAGGTGCTGTATTTAGACACCGTCACAAGTATATCAAGGTCAGGCTCAAAGTAATAAATCTGTACACCGATTAGTAAGTCCAAACGATTGGTGTTTATTATAACAAATATAATAAATACACATGCATACGCTAAAGAGACTAACTTACTTCTAATACTAAACAACTAAATGCTTACCTAGACAGGAACAGGCAAGGTCAGGGAACAAGGCCTTCGTCCCGTTCTTGGTCTGCAACTCCCTGAATCGTAAGGTTGTCAAGATCTAGCAAGATCTGGATCACGTAGCGATCGTTGTATTGGCACTTACAGTTCGATGGCTCATGGCTCAACGGCTGGTGATGGAACTGGAGTCAGGATGCGATGTAGCAAGCAAAGCAGAGCAGAGCCGGAGCAACAAAACAGACCGAACCATGTGCGGGGCCTATTCTTATAGGTCCTAGAAGTCCGTGCCCCCTTGGGGCGGTTCTTTTACCTGCCAGGTATCGATTGGGCCTTTCCCAATCTATATCTTCCAAACCCCCCAATCTGAGGGTCGTTCCTCGATGGGTGGGGCGGTCGCTACGGCTCTTTGTGTTGGTTGCCGTGGCGCCATTCTGTCTGGGCGTCTACGCAAAAGTATCCATTGATACTTAAATGTTTCTATTGTGCGGGGTCTGGATCTGGATCACCTCATTACTATGCAGATCTGTTTCCATTTTCACCTTTGGCTGAAACTCTGCACCTGGCCAAAAACTGGTTTCTGTACGTGCAGAATGCAAATTAGTCTTCTGCAAGCTGCTTGTCCTCACTAAGACTGTTTTTCCCTGCAGCCTTAGCAGTTCTCCATTTTGTAGCCCCTTGTCCATCTTAGATGGCTACACCCCCAGGTACCTAAAACTCCTCACTGCCCTCTTTAGCGGGAGCCTACCAATCCCCTCCTCCTGATCTCTCGGGTGTACAACAAACAGCTCGCTCTTGCCCAGGTTCAATTTATATCCCGAGAAACTCCCGAACTCAGCAAGAATCTCCATCCCCTCCGGCATTCCCCCCCACCGGCTCTGCTACATACAGCAGCAAGTCGTCTGCATACAGCGACACTCGATGCTCCTCCCCACCCCGCACCAGACCCCTCCACCTCCCCAACTCTCTGAGGCTCAATTGCCAACGCAAAAAGCAAGGGGGACAGGGGGCACCCCTGCCTCGTCCCATGGTGGAGCCTGAAGTACTCTGACCACCTCCCATTTGTCGCTACACTCGCCATTGGGGCCTCATACAGCAACCTCACCTATTTAATAAACCCCACCCCGAACCCCTCCAACACCTCCCACAAGTACCCCCACTCAACCCTGGTAAAGGCCTTCTCTGCATCCAATGCCACCACAATCTCCGCCTCTCCTTCTGCCGCCGGCATCATTATCACATTTATCAGCCTTCGCACGTTAGTGTTCAGCTGCCTCCCCTTCACAAAACCCGTCTGATCTTCATATATCGCACCCAGTCCTCTATTCTAATGGCCAAGATTTTCGCCAGCAACTTGGCGTCCACATTCAGCAGTGAAATCGGCCTGTATGATCCGCACTGCAAGGGGTCCTTATCACGCTTCAGGATCAGGGAAATCAGCGCCCGAGACATCGTCGGGGGCAAAACACCCCCCTCCCATGCCTCGTTAAAGGTCCTAACCAACAGGGGGCCCAACAGGCCCGCGTATTTCTTATCAAATTCAACCGGGAACCCATCCGGTCCTGGCGCCTTCCCCGACTGCATATGGCCAATCCCTCTGACCAGCTCCTCCAACTCGATCGGCGCCCCCAGTCCCTCCACCTGCACCCTTGGAAATCACAGCCTGTCCAAAAAGCTCTTCATTCCCCCTCCCACCACCGGCGGCTCCGACCGGTACAGTTCCCTGTAGAAGTCCCTAAAGACCTCATTGACCTCTGCCTCTGCCGCACCGCATTCCCACCCTGATCCTTCACTCCAACAATCTCCCTAGCCGCGTCCTGCTTGCGAAGCTGATGAGCCAGCATCCTGCTCTCCTTCTCTCCATACTCGTAGACCGCTCCCTGCGCCTTCCTCCACTGTGTCTCCGCCTTTCTGGTGGTCAATAAATCAAACTTGGCCTGCATGCTACGCCACTCCCCCAGCAATACTTCCTCCGGGGCCTCCGCGTACCTCCTATCTACACTCAACAGCTCCCCCCCAGTCTCTCCCTCTTTTTCCCCCCCCCCCCTCTCCCTATGGGCTCGGATGGAGATCAGCTCCCCCCTAATCACTGCCTTCAGAGCCTCCCCCACCTGGACCTCCCCAGTATCATTGACCTCGAGGTACCTCTCGATACATCCCCGCACCCTCCTACACACCACCTCATCAGCCAACAACCGCACGTCCAGATGCCAAAAGCGGGCGCTGGTCCCGCACCTCCCCCATCTCCAGATCCACCCAATGTGGAGCATGGTCCGAAATCGCGATAGCCGAATACTCTGCCTCCTCCACCCTCGGGACCAGTCCCGTACTCAGAACAAAGAAATCAATGCGGGAATAAACCCTGTGCACATGGGAGAAATAAAGAGTACTCCCGAGCCCTCGGCCTCCCAAACCTCCAGGCATCCACCCCTCCCATCTGGTCCATAAACCCCCTCAACACCTTGGCGGCCGCCTCCGGCCTCCTACCTGTCCTTGAACTAGAACGATCCAGTAGGGGATCCAGCACCGTATTGAAGTCCCCCCTCATGATCAAGCCCCCCACCTCCAGGCCAGGAATGCGGCCCAACATACGCCTCACGAAACCAGCATCATCCCAATTTGTGGCGTACACATTTACCAACACCACCCTCTCCCCCTGCAGCTTACCGCTCACCATCACATATCTGCCGCCACTATCAGCCACCACCTCAGACGCCTCAAAAGCCATCCTCTTCCCCACCAGGATCGCCACCCCGCCGGTTCTTCGAGTCGAGCCCTGAATGGAAAACCTGCCCCACCCGCCCCTTCCTCAGATGGACCTGGTCCGCCACCTTCAGGTGGGTCTCCTGGAGCATGGCCACGTCCGCCTTCAGCCCCTTCAGATGCAAAAACACCCGGGCACGCTTAACCGGCCCATTCAACCCCGTCACGTTCCACGTAATCAGCCGGATCAGAGGGCACCCCGCCCCCCTCTCCCGTCAACTAGCCATAGCCCATCGATTGCTCACACCTGGCCAGCACCCATTCGGCCCGTTTCCCACGGCGATAGAACCTCACCTCGACCCCCCCCGACGCACACCAGCTCCTCCCTGGCCAATCCAGCAGCAACCCGGTATCCCCCCCCCCCCCCCAACGCCTCCTCCGGGGACTCAAAATAGTAATGGCGGTCCTTGTAGGTGACCCGCAGGCGGCTGCATAGAACATAGAACAGTACAGCACAGAACAGGCCCTTCGGCCCTCGATGTTGTGCCGAGCAATGATCACCCTACTCAAACCCACGTATCCACCCTATACCCGTAACCCAACAGCTCCCACCTTAACCTTACTTTTTAGGACACTACGGGCAATTTAGCATGGCCAATCCACCTAACCCGCACATCTTTGGACTGTGGGAGTAAACCGGAGGAAACCCACGCACACACGGGGAGGACGTGCAGACTCCACACAGACAGTGACCTAGCCGGGAATCGAACTTGGGACCCTGGAGCTGTGAAGCATTTATGCTAACCACCATGCTACCGTGCTGCCCATGCTGAGCTTCACCTCCGTGGAGCACCGCCTTCGTCCGGTTGAACCCGGCCCTCCGCTTAGCCACCTCCGCACTCCAGTCCTGGTAGATACGCACTGCCGAATTCTCCCACTTGCTGCTCCTCACCTTCTTGGCCCATTGCAGAACACACTCCCGGTCACTGAACCGATGGAACCGCACCAGCACCTCCCGCGGGGGTTCATTCACCTTAGGCCGCCTGGCCAGTACTCTGGGCCCCCTCCAGCTCCAGGGGCAGATGGAAGGATCCTGCTCCCACCAGCGAGTTCAACATCACGGCCACATAGGCCGGCAGGTCCGACCCCTCCAGCCCCTCCTCGAGGCCCAGGATCCGCAAGTTCTTCCTCCGCGATCGAAACTCCATCTCCTCGAACCGATCTTGCCACTTTTTGTGAAGCGCCTTGTGCATCTCCACCTTCCCCACGAGGGCCGAGACCTCATCCACGCGCTCAGAGGCCCGCTGCTGCAACTCCAGGATCGCTGCACCCTGAATTGTCTGGGTCTCCAGCAGCTTACTAGTCGTTACATTCCGGGATTCCAACAACTCCCCTTTCAGCTCCGTAAAATAGCGCAGAAGGGCCACCTGCTGCTCCTCCGTCCACTGCCTCCACTCTTCAGGGGCTCCACCAGCCGCCATTTTGTCCACCTTCCCCCGCTTTTCCAGGGGAGCTGCTGCTGTTTTTCTCCTCGCCCCACTCCGAGTCCGCACCATAAATCCCGTGGGGTTTTGCTCCAGACCCCTTTATCCACCGGGAATCGTCGAATCAGCGCCGTTTGGGGCCATTAAAAGAGCCTACAAGTCCTATTAAAGCGGGAGCTGCCGAAAGTGCGGCTTGGCTCCGCATAACCGCAACCGGAAGTTGTGTATTCCCTAATTAACAGTGCCACTCCCCCTCTTTTATCTCCCTTCCTTTTCTTCTGAAAACATCTAAACCCCGGAACATCTAACAACCATTCCTGTCCTTGTGAAATCCATGTCTCTGGAATGGCCACAATATCGTAGTTCCAGGTACTGATCCATGCTCGAAGTTCATCTCTCTTATTCCTGACACTCCTTGCATTGAAACATACACACTTTAACCCATCCCACTGAGTGCAACTTTGCCCTATCAACTGTCTATCCTTCCTCACTGACTTGCTGCATGCTATTTCTGCCTGTTCAACAGCTACCCTATCCTCTGATCCATAGCTCTGATTCACATACCCCTGCCAAACTAGTTTAAACCCTCCTGAAGAGCTCTAGCAAACCTCCCCACCCAAGATATTGGTGCCTCTCCGGTTTAGGTGCAATCCATCCTTCATGTACAGGTCCCACCTTCCCCAGAAGATATCCCAATGATCCACATATCTGAAGCCTTCCCTCCTACACCTGCCCTGTAGCCACATGTTCAACTGCACTCGCTCTCTGTTCCTTGCCTCACTTGCACGTGGCACCGAAAGCAATCCTGAGATCACTACTCTGCTTGTCCTGCTCTTTAGCTTCCAACCTAACTCCCTAAAATCAATTTTTAGATCCTCATCCCTTTTCTTAGCTTTGTCGTTGGTGCCTATGTGCACCACGACTTCTGGTTGCTCCCCCTCCCCCTTAAGAATCCTGTAGACTCGATCCGAGACATCCCTGGCCCCTTGCACCCGGGAGGCAACATACCTGCCGGGAGTCTCGCTCGCGACCACAGAATCACCTATCTATTCCCCTAACCATTGAGTCTTTTATCACTCTTGCTTTTCTATTCTCCCCCATTCACGTCTGAGCCACAGAGGCAGACTCAGTGCCAGAGACCTGGCCGCTAGGGCCTTCCCCGGGTAGGTCATTACCCCCCCCCCCCCCCCCCCCCCCCAAAACGGTATACTTGTTTTCAAGGGCAACGGCCACAAGGGATCCCTGCACTGTCTGCCTGTTCGTTTTCTTTCCCCTGACTGTAACCCAGCTACTCTTGTCCTGTACCTTGGGTGTGGCTACCTCCTTGTAACTCTTCTCTATTACCCCCTCTGCCTCCCGGATGATCCGAAGTTCATCCAGCTCCAGTTCTCTAACGGTCTCTGAGGAGCTGGAATTGGGTGCACTTACCGCAGGTATAGTCAGCGGGGTCATCGGTGGTATCCCTCACCACCCACATCCTACAGGAGGAGCATGCAACTGCCCTAACCTCCATCCCCTCTTACCTTTCAGAATATGGCTGCCCTGTAGACCAACTGGAACTCCACCCTCCGACTCTGCTCCTAGTCAGCTGCAGTCTCTGTAAACTCCGGGCTCCCTTCTCGCTCTTTAATGAAATGAAAGGAGCGCCTTGTTCTCTTCTCACCAAACTCTCACTATAGCACTCAAATGCACCCAAATTCAACACTCCGATGGTGGTCCTCCCGCATGTCTCATGAGTAACTATTCTCCATGTGTGACCCAGGACAGTGAACGTTAGGAGGGCATCACAGGCATGTTTGGTCCTGTCTTCACTCAATGCTGACATAAATTCAACGCACCAAGCACTAATGGATAGTGATTAAGAACAAAGCTTTAAAAACACTGCTCTGCAGCATTATGTTTCAAGTACCAAAATCTACCCTGGCAATTGTGCAACCGCAGGATAATAGTTTACTACTCTGCATATGCCTCGGTGGAAGTTAGAATTTCTTTGTATTGTAAACCAATTTGGTTTGAACTAACTTGTGTTTGTTTAATGCAGGTGAAGCACAAATAGGATTTAATATGGTGTGGAGAAGAGACTGAAGGAACAAAAAAATCTTTATTTAGACTCGAGAAACTGGCTATATGAAAAAGTATTTGAGGTACATCTAAACAACAATATATTCTTTTTACCTATTTGAACTAACCATATTGACATCGCTCATTAAAAACAAAAACTGTAACTCACTCCCTAACAACATTTGTTGGTGTGCCAACACAACATGAGCTGCATCGGTTCAAGAAGGTGACTTACTATCACCATCTCAAGGGCATTAGGGACAGGCTATAAATGCCTACCTTGCCAACAACACTCTCATCTGAAAAACAATTTTTTTTAAATTGCATGTAATTACCAATTTTGTTTAATATTTGCTGCAGTGATTTTTAAAAAATATATAGTAATTCTAAATTATTTTCAGAATTCCTATGAATTTGTTCGTGGATAGTTTGCTGCTGGACTTTGTTGTAATATTTAGCAGCTGACTTGTCCTGTCCTTAAACCACTGCGATTTAATAGGTATATAAATGTAGCTAGTCCGAGGACAGTTGTATCAGCTTTGAAATTTATAGCTCAAAGTAAGTAGCTCTGGGCGGCATGTGGCACAATCGTTAGCATTGCTGCCTATGGCGCTGAGGACCTGGGTCACTGTCCGTGTGGAGTTTGCACATTCTCCCCGTGTCTGCGTGGGCTTCACCCCCACAACCCAAAGATGTGCAGGCTAGGTGAATTGGCCACGCTAAATAGCCCCTTAATTGGAAAAAAAATAATTGGCTACTCTAAATTTAAAGGAAAGTAAGTAGCTGGCTTTTTAAAAAAAAAAAAATTATATTAAACATAAGAATGGAAAACACATAGAATCATAGAATTCAGTGCAGAAGGAGGCTATTCGGCCCATCTAGTCTGCACCTGCCCTTGGAAAGAGCACCCTACCCAAGCCCACACCCCACCCCATTCCTGTAACCAGCAACCCCACCCAACCTTTTTTGGACACCTTGAGGGCAATTTAGTATGGTCAATCCACCTAACCTGCACATCTTTGGACTGTGGGAGGAAACCAGACTACCTGGAGGAAACCCACGCAGACACAAGGAGAATGTGCCGACTCCACACAGACAGTGACCCAAGCCGGGAATCGAACCTGGAACCCTAGAGCTGTGAAGCAACTGTGCTACCGTGCTATAAATCATTATGACGTGACAGGATAGTTGGATAATCCTGCAAAGAGCTACTATATGCTGTGAAACCCTGCGAACTACACTTCCGAACACATACTATTATAGAATACTGCAGCATAGATGGAGGCCACTCAGCTCAGCATACCGATGCTGGCTCATTGAAGGAGCTCTCCAATTAGTTCCACTCTCTTGCCCTTTCCTCCGAGCGCTGCAATTTTTTCCCTTCTGGATTGTTTTGATAAACCAATTTGGTTTGAATTAACTTGCGTTTGTTTAAGGCAGTTGAAGCACAAGTAGGATTTTATATAGTGTGGAGAAAATGTTTAAGTACCTAGGTAAAAGATCTTGCAACACCAGGTTAAAGTCTAACAGGTTTGTTTCGAATCACTAGCTTTCGGAGCACAGCTCCAACCTTGAGTGAATCTGAGGAAGGAGCTGTGCTCCGAAAGCTAGTGATTTGAACCAAACCTGTTGGACTTTAACCTGGTGTTGTAAGACTTTTTACTGTGCTCATCCCAGTCCAACGCCGGCATCTCCATCATAGGTAAAAGATGATTCATGTGTTAAATGAAAGTAATTGCTGAAAAAGGCTGTTTCGTCATTAAGTTTGTACTCCAATTAAAACATCTGGATGATGAGAAAGATGCCATCACATTCGCCTAACACGTGAAAGATCCCCAGTTCAAAACCGGGCAAAAGCATCAAATGCTCCTCGTTTCTGGGCGGCATGCTAGCACAGTGGTTAGCACTGTTGCTTCACAGCGCCAGGGTCCCAGGTTCGATTCCAGGCTTGGGTCATTGTCGTTGAGGAGTCTGCACGTTCTCCCCGTGTCTCGGGTACTCTGGTTTCCTCCCACAAGTCCCAAAAGACGTGCTGTTAGATAATTTGGACATTATGAATACTCCCTCGGTGTACCTGAACAGAATGTGGCAACTGGGGACTTTTCACAGTAACTTCATTGCAGCGTTAATGTAAGGCTATTTGTGACAATAAAGATTAATTGGGCAGCTGTCAGTCCACCTTGAGTGATAACCACTTAGTAATTATTACTAAGGTACATTTTACCATCAAATGCTTCAAAAACTTTCTCCAATAGTCATGAATGACCTCTTGTCCCACCGTCATATTCCCTATTGGTTCATTGGATAGTGCATCTGGCTTGACTTGATCATAGTTAAAAAGAAAGAAGTACTTGTATTAATATTGTACTCTGGTTTTGCTACAGTCTATCAACAAAGGAGCTCATCGATATGTAAATCTTGGCTTTGTCTCTCGACTAACATTAAAACCATAAATGCTCTAGGGACACATTCATCTTGAAATTGCACTGAACTGCAGTTTTACTACCCATGCCAGCTTCCCCGAACAGGCGCCGGAATGTGGCGACTAGGGGCTTTTCACAGTAACTTCATTTGAAGCCTACTTGTGACAATAAGCGATTTTCATTTTATTTTCATTTTTACTCATTGCAATGGTATAGCTGTATAGGATTATCTACTGAAGTGATTTCACATTGCTGCCTTGTCAGGAGCCAGGTAACCAGTCTCACTGCCAAGCCATGCTACAAATATTGCACCATCTTTTTTATGCCAGTATAGAAATGCAAGCAGAACTGGGTGAAAGCACTCCCAACAACCACACAGCAGAAGGAGGACGCACACACACGGCAGATTAGAGTCTCGTAGAACATAGAACAGCACAGAACAGGCCCTTCGGCCCTCTATGTTGTGCCGAGCAATGATCACCCTACTCAAACCCACGTATCCACCCTATACCCGTAACCCAACAACCCCCCCCTTAACCTTGCTTTTCATGACACTATGGGCAATTTAGCATGGCCAATCCACCTAACCCGCACATCTTTGGACTGTGGGAGGAAACCGGAGCACCAGGAGGAAACCCACGCACACACTGGGAGGACGTGCAGACTCCACACAGACAGTGACCCAGCCGGGAATCGAACCTGGGACCCTGGAGTTGTGAAGCATTTATGCTAACCACCATGCTACCGTGCTGCCCTTGAAAGTCTCGCAGCACTTTACATTGCATTTCAAAGATAATTAATTCTTGAGTCCAGCATAAAAGTCATCATGCACAGTCCAAGATCCTACAAGATAATTCTCAACTTCCATGCCTTATGTTTGCAATGTTAATTTTTTCCATTTCTCGGACACTGTTTCTCTAATATCCATCAGAGCTGTAATCACCTTACTCTTTAAAATGCTAACCCTTTACCTCCTCCTCCTTATCCAACCTCTGCCCATCGCCAAACAATATTTCCTTGCTATGGTTTGAGAATGTGTCATGAGCATCCAACTCTATCCCATCATAGCTCACCAGGCTAAATTGCTGGCTTTTAAAGCAGACCAAGCAGGCCAGCAGCACCGTTCGATTCCCGTACTAGCCTCCCCGGACAGGCGCCGGAATGTGGCGACTAGGGGCTTTTCACAGTAACTTCTTTGAAGCCTACTCGTGACAATAAGCGATTTTCATTTCATTTCATTTTAGATATTTAAATCTGTCCTAGTCAAAGTCACCAACAGTGTTCTGTGCTACTGTGACCACAGTGCATTATTCATCTTCCTCCTCTTTGATTCTCTGGACCTACTGAAATGTTAACCAGATCATCCTAAATGAATATCTGTCTTCTTTGATTCACCTTCATCATGCTTGCTTCACATGGCTTTATCCAACCTTCCAATGTCTGTCAACACATTTGGCTGCAATAAATTTTCCTCCCATGCCTGCATGGTCACCTCCGTTGTCCCCAAGATTTCATCCCTGATCCTTTCCTTTTCGGCATAGATAAACTACACCTCAACAACATTGAACTTTAAGCCTGGTGCCAGTTTATATTGGTATGCCACAATATCTAACTTTGCTCTGCCAATAAAATTAACATTGCAACTAGCACTCTCCATCTGCTGTCGAGCCATGGGTGAGCCAGAACTTTCTGAGGCTTAATATGAGTTAAGTCCAAAGCTGGACTTTTTAACATCTTTCAGATACTCTGTCTTATCCATTGATCTCATTCCTTTCTTGGATACCTGTTGAAGCTCAATCCTGAACCCAGTTGAAATTCTAAGTCCCATGTTGAGTCCATCACCTGGTTTCATCTTGAACATATCGAAGTCTTTGTCATTGCAGGCCTGATTTTCTTTTTTCATTGCTAGCCTCATTTCTCACTTTTTTAATATAAATTTAACCTTCAGAATTCTGTAGCCCATTCTACTTAGGGAAAATCTTGCTCAATTGCCTCCCTTTTTGCCAATTCTTATAGTGAATGTATCAATTTCACAGAATAATACAGCACAGAAAAGGCCCTTTGGCCCGTTGAATCTACACTGCGCATGACAAACACCTGATCTGCCTACCTGATCCCATTTGCCAGTACTTGGCCCATAACCTTGAATGTTATGACGTGCCAAGTGATCATCCAGGTACTTTTTAAAGGATGTAAGGCAACCCGCCTCTACCACCCTCCCAGAAAATACATTCCAGACTGTCACCATCCTCTGTATCAAAAACGTTTTACCTTAAATCCTCCCTAAACCTCCTGTCCTTGACCTTGAACTTGTATCCCCTCATGACTGACCCTCATGGCAGCACGGTAGCATGGTGGTTAGCATCAATGCTTCACAGCTCCAGGGTCCCGGTTCGATTCCCGGCTGGGTCACTGTCTGTGCGGAGTCTGCACGTCCTCCCCGTGTGTGCGTGGGTTTCCTCCGGGTGCTCCGGTTTCCTCCCACAGTCCAAAGATGTGCGGGTTAGGTGGATTGGCAAGGCTAAATTGCCCTTAGTGTCCTAAAAAATAATGTTAATGGGGGTTGTTGGGTTACTGGTGTAGGGTGGATACGTGGGCTTGAGTAGGGTGATCATTGCTCGGCACAACATTGAGGGCCGAAGGGCCTGTTGTGTGCTGTACTGTTCTAATTCTAATTCTCTAACTAAGGGGAACAGCTGCTCCCTCTCCATGCTCCTCATAATCTTATACACCTCGATCAGGTCACCCCTCAATCTTCTCTACTCCAGCAAAAACAACCCCAGTCTATCCAACCTCTCCTCGTAACTTAAATGTTCCGTCTATTTCGAAACATTTGTGCTCAACTACAAATCTGTCCACATTATTGCTTCCACCTCATCTCTGAAGTTGTATAATCCTGCTTGCAGATGCACATTTCCAGCTCTAATCTGCTGTTTGTGTCCTTCCTCCTTCTGCTCTGTGGTTTCACCCAGTTCTGCTTGCATTTCTATAGTGACACAATGCAGTTTTGGATGTGCAATGGTGCAACATTAGTAGCATGACTTGGCAGTGAGACTGGCTATCTTGCTCCCCTCCACTTCAAAGGCAAGAATGTGAAATAATTTCAATAGCTAATTCTTCCAGCTTGAGCATCGCAATGGGTGCAGTACAACAAAGTAACTTCAAGATTAATGTGTTCCAACAGCATTTATTGTCTTCAATATTAGTCAAGAGCTCAAGCCCTCTATTAGCCAGGATTTACATACTAATGAGCTATCAAGTTGGTAGGTTGGAGTGACACGGAAGCTGTAGCATAACTCTTGTTTCCTGGCTCTGCTCCAATTTGCATTGAATAGCAAAACGTATTGTACTAAGTTTCCAATTTTACTTCAGTACACATTAAGTCACATTATTTAAATTCATAATTTGGACTATATATTGTAAATCTATAGATTGTGGACATCCGCATTCCTCCCGCACTAGCATTATAGTTTTGTGGAATCTTGTTACTCAGGACATCCAATGGGCATCAAATATTTTGTCTTTATTAGAGTGGGCTTGGTAAGGCACTAAAATGGCCATATTAGAGTGGGCTTTGTAAGGTGCTAAAATGGCCATACAAAGGAATCTTTGAAGGTATTTTGTTGATTTTTCAGGTAGCTCTTGATTTTGGATTGGCACTTTTAACTTTTGATAAATGAAGTAATTTTTCATGATTATAGGAAGGATGTGAGGTATCCCGCCTCTACCACCCTCCTAGGCAGTGCATTCCAGACCACCATTCTCTGGGTAAAAAGGTTCCCCTCAAACCCCTCACTTTGAACTTGTGTCCCCGTGTAACTGACCCTTCAACTGAGGGGAGCAGCTGCTCCCTATCCATTCTGTGCATGCCCCTCATAATCTTGTACACCTCAATCAGGTCACCCCTCTGTATTCTCTGCTCCAGAAAAAAAAACGCAAGCCTATCCAACCTCTCTTCATAAGTTAAATGTTCCATTCCAAGCAACATTCTGGTGAATCTTCTCTGCACCTCCTCCAGTGCAATTACATTCTTCCTATAATGTGGCGAACAGAATTGCACACAGTACCCCAGCTGTGGCCTCACCAAAGTTCTATACAGCTCCAAGACTCCCAATCTCATTGTTACCCACCCGACTGATTTTTGTATCATCTTACTGATCCTATCCCCCCCATATGTCATTTATGGTCATTGGATAAACATATGGATGATAATAGAATAGTGTAGATGGGCTTTAGATTGGTTTCACAGGTCAGCGCAACATCGAGGGCTGAAGGGCCTGTACTGCGCTGTAATGTTATATTGTTCTATATAAATGACAAACGAAGGGGCCCAGCAAGGATCCCTGTGGTAAGTCACTGGATGTCAGATGCTAAAGCAGCCATTTATCATCCCCCTCTGTCTCCTACAGCTAAGCCAATTATGAATCCACCTTAACAAATCATGCTGTATCCATTCTGCATTTGCCACCTTAACAAGTCTCCCATGTGGGACCTTGTCAAAGGCTTTGCTGAAATCCATGCAAACTACATCAACTGCACTACCCTCGTTTACATGCTCAGAAAATTTAATCAAATTTGTTCGGCATGACCTCACTCTGACAAAGCCATGCTGACTATCCCTGATCAAACCTTGCCTCTCCCAAGTGGAGATGGATTCTCTCCTTTAGAATCTTCTCCAGTTGTTTCCCAATTACTGATGTGAGACTCACTGGTCTATAGTTCCCTGGCTTTCGACAACCTTTCTTAAATTGTGGGACAACATTAGGTGTTCTCCAGTCTTCTAGCAACATCCCCCATGGCCAGAGAGGAATTAGACATGTGGGTCAGAGTCCCGGCAATCTCTTCCCTGGCATCCAACAACAGTCTGGGACACAATTCATCTGGACCTGGAGATTTGTCCACTTTTAAACCCGCTAATACCTCTAACTATCTATTAATATTTTTAAAGTGATCGTTTGCAGTGCACTTCTTGCCACCAAAAACAAATTCCCTGTTGTGATTGTTGATCACACTATCAGCAATTGTCATTCAGATTTTCTAGATTTAAGTTCAGCATTATGTCCTCCAAGATCCCACCGCATAAAATAAAAAAAATTCCTGTTCTGTAGAATGATGGGGTGTAGATTAATTTGTTCTTAATCTAGGACAAAAGTTCGGCACAACATCATGGGCCAAAGGGCCTGTTCTGTGCTGTATTTTCAATGTTCTATAATTATCTTGGATAGGTTTTCTTTTTTTTTTAAATTGACTGACTATTTTTGAAATATTCTATCCTTCTACAGTAGTCCCCCGTTATAACGTGGGTTTTGGGGTCCAAGACAGCCACCTGCGTTGCATCCAAGCCGCGGATATCCACGATGGGGGTTTTAAATTTATTTAAAAATCTATGCATGCGCTTCCCATTGTGAGCCTACGGGGGGGCGGGGGGAGAGGTCAGACCCCGTAGACTCTCAATGGGAAGCGCATGCTTAGATTTTGAAATAAATTAAAACCTCCCATCGTGGATCTAATTAAAACAAGCTCTCTGATTGCCACAGAATGAGGCTGGGAGTTATTCCAGAGGGAAACCCACAGAAACTTACCAGGAACTCTGGTGGGTTTCACCAAACTGGAGGAAAGGATTGCCTTTCAAAAATATGTTCTGACCGCCACTGGTTTAAAGAACCTGTCTGCTGTGCAGGGTTGAGGCAGCTGTAGCTCTGCACTATCCACTTCCGGACGCTGTGTGAGCTGCTCCTCTCTCACTGAATCTCCCTCCAATCAGCCGGCAGTGTCAACTTCAGCGGCTGGCTCACTTTGATCCGGAGAGGGAAGCTGACAGTTGGGGTCCATAAGCCCCCCTGCCGTATATCGCGGAGCGCGGTATAACGGGGGACTACTGTATTACCTTCACTCCCATCTACACAGCTCCTTCACCCCAACCAGTTTGCTGACTTATAGCCTTGAATTCTCGAGTAGCAGATCTCCTGCTGAACATGGCAAACAAGCCATGTTTTTTTCTACTGATATAATTTGTTGATAATGGCCACTAACGGGGGGAGGGGAGGAGTGCGGGGCGTGGCTAGCAATGGCGACCTTTCCCGCGCTGGAGCGGGGCCAGGGAGGAGTGGCAAGGGGGGGGGAGGCCCCCCCCCCCGAGCCGGGGGGAGTCGGAGTGGGGCAGGAGCAGCCGGGTCAGCGTGAACCAGCTGACTTACGGGAGTACGATGGAGGGTACATCGCGGCTAGGAGGGGTCCTAGCCTGGGGGGGGGGGGAGGGGGGGTAGGGAGGGACACCGGGTTGCTGCTGAAAAGACCAGAAACGGGAAGTGGAGGACTGGAGAGGTGGGGGGAGGGGGACATCGCCATGGGGAGCGGGTCAGAAGGGGAGGGTCGACCCGGGGCGAGCAGGGAACAGGACATGGCTAATCGGCAGGGGAAGGGGGCGGGTCGTCCCGCGACCCGGCTGATCACTTGGAACGTGAGGGGGTTGAATGGGCCGGTCAAGAGATCAAGGGTATTCTCACACCTGAAGGGACTGAAGGCTGATGTAGCAATGTTACAGGAGACCCATTTGAAGGTAGTGGACCAGGTTCGCCTGAGAAGGGGGTGGGTGGGACAGGTGTTCCACTCTGGATTGGACGCAAAGAACCGGGGGGTGGCGATTCTGGTGGGAAAGAGGGTGTCGTTCGTGGCGGAGGAGGTGGTGGCGGATAAGGAGGGTAGGTATGTGATGGTGAAGGGTAAGCTGCAGGGGGAGAAAGTGGTGATGGTCAACGTATATGCCCCGAACTGGGATGACGCGGGTTTTATGAGGCGCCTATTGGACCTCATTCCGGGACTGGAGGCAGGGGGCTTGATCATGGGGGGGGACTTTAACACAGTGCTGGACCCCGGGCTAGACAGATCGAGCTCAAGGACCAATAGGAGGCCGGCAGCGGCAGAAGTGCTGAGGGGGTACATGGAGCAGATGGGAGGAGTAGACCCATGGAGGTTTGGTAGGCCGAGGGCGAGGGAGTATTCCTTTTTCTCCCACGTCCATAGAGTGTACTCCAGAATCGATTTCTTCGTGTTAAGCAGGGGGCTGATCCCGAGGGTACGGGAAGCTGAGTACTCGGCCATTGCGATCTCTGATCATGCACCGCATTGGGTGGATGTGGAAATGGGGGAGGCGCGGGACCAGCGCCCGCTGTGGCGGCTGGATGTGGGGCTGTTAGCGGACGACGAGGTGTGTAAAAGGGTCCGGAAGAGCATTGAGAGCTATCTGGACTTGAATGACACGGGTGAGGTGCAGGTGGGGATGGTCTGGGAGGCCCTGAAGGCAGTGATCAGGGGAGAGCTGATCTCCATAAGGGCGCATAGAGAAAGAAAGGAGAGGCAGGAGAGGGAGAGGCTGGTGGGGGAGCTATTGGAAGTGGATAGGAGATATGCGGAGGCACCAGAGGAGGGGCTGCTGGGAGAACGGCGCAGCCTGCAGGTCAAGTTCGACCTGCTGACCACCAGGAAGGCAGAGACGCAGTGGAGAAGGGCACAGGGCGCGGTCTATGAGTATGGGGAAAAGGCGAGCAGGATGCTGGCACACCAGCTTCGCAAACGAGATGCGGCTAGGGAGATTGGGGGAGTGAAGGAGAGGGGCGGGAAGGTAGTGCAGAAGGGGCAAGAAGTGAACGGGGTCTTCAGGGATTTTTACAAGGAGTTGTATCGGTCTGAGCCGCCGACAAGGAGAGGGGGAATGGAGGACTTCCTAAATAAATTGAGGTTCCCAAGGGTCCAGGAGGGGCTGGTAGAAGGGCTGGGGGCGCCAATAGGGCTAGAGGAGCTAGTCAAGGGAATAGGTCAGATGCAAGCGGGGAAGGCGCCGGGGCCAGATGGGTTCCCGGTGGAATTCTATAAGAAAAATGTGGACTTGGTGGGACCGGTACTGGTACGAGCCTTTAATGAGGCGCGAGAGGGGGGGGTTCTGCCCCCGACAATGTCGCAGGCTCTGATCTCCCTGATATTGAAGCGGGATAAAGACCCCGTGCAGTGCGGGTCCTACAGGCCTATCTCGCTTCTGAACGTGGATGCCAAGTTGCTGGCAAAGATCCTGGCAGCTAGAATAGAGGATTGTGTGCCAGGGGTAATCCATGAGGACCAGACGGGGTTCGTGAAGGGGCGGCAGCTCAACACGAACGTGCGGAGATTGCTGAATGTAATTATGATGCCGGCAGTGGAGGGGGAGGCTGAGATAGTGGTAGCGCTGGACGCGGAGAAGGCATTCGATAGGGTGGAGTGGGAGTACCTGTGGGAGACGTTGAAACGGTTTGGGTTTGGGGAAGGGTTTATTAAGTGGGTGAAGTTGCTCTACTCGGCCCCGACGGCGAGTGTAGTGACAAACGGGAGGAGGTCGGAGTATTTCGGGCTCCACCGAGGGACCAGGCAGGGATGTCCCCTATCCCCCCTACTTTTCGCACTGGCGATTGAACCGTTGGCGATGGCACTGAGGGGTTCAGGGGGGTGGAGAGGACTGACTAGGGGAGGGGAGGAACATCGAGTATCGCTGTATGCGGATGATCTACTGCTGTACGTGGCAGACCCAGAAGGGGGAATGCCGGAGATAATGGAACTATTAGCAGAGTTTGGGGACTTTTCGGGGTACAAATTAAATTTGGGCAAAAGCGAGGTTTTTGTGATACACCCGGGGGACCAGGGAGAGGGTATTGGGAGACTCCCCTTCAAGCGAGCAGGAAAGAGCTTTAGGTACTTAGGGGTGCAGGTGGCAAGGAACTGGGGGACCCTCCACAAGTTGAACTTTTCCAGGCTGGTGGAACAGATGGAGGAGGAGTTTAAGAGGTGGGACATGGTACCGCTGTCGCTGGCGGGGAGGGTGCAGTCAATCAAAATGACGGTCCTCCCAAGGTTCTTGTTTTTATTTCAGTGCTTGCCCATCTTCCTCCCTAGGGCCTTCTTCAAAAAGGTGACGAGTAGCATCATGAGCTACGTGTGGGCGCATGGCACCCCAAGGGTGAGGAGGGTCTTTTTGGAGCGGAGTAGGGACAGTGGAGGGCTGGCACTGCCCAATCTCTCGGGGTACTACTGGGCGGCAAATGTGTCAATGGTGCGCAAGTGGATGATGGAAGGGGAGGGGGCAGCTTGGAAACGAATGGAGAGGGCGTCCTGTGGCAACACAAGCCTGGGGGCCCTAGTAACGGCACCATGGCCGCTCCCCCCCACGAGGTACACCACGAGCCCGGTGGTGGCGGCCACCCTCAAGATATGGGGGCAGTGGAGGCGACATAGGGGGGAAATGGGAGGTCTGTTGGCGGCGCCAATAAGAGGGAACCATAGATTCATCCCGGGGAACATCGACGGGGGATTTCAGAGCTGGTACAGGGTGGGCATACGGCAGCTGAAGGACCTGTTTATAGAGGGGAGGTTTGCGAGCCTGGGAGGGCTGGAGGAGAAGTTTGAGCTCCCCCCGGGAAACATGTTCAGATATTTACAAGTGAAGGCATTTGCTAGGCGGCAGGTGGAGGGGTTTCCCCTGCTCCCCAGTAAGGGGGCGAGTGATAGGGTGCTCTCGGGGGTCTGGGTCGGAGGGGGGAAGATATCAGACATCTACAAGATAATGCAGGAGGCGGAAGCAGCATCAGGGGAGGAGCTGAAAGCCAAGTGGGAAGGGGAGCTGGGAGAGCAGATAGAAGACGGGACGTGGGCGGATGCACTGGAGAAGGTCAACTCTTCCTCCTCGTGTGCGAGACTGAGCCTCATTCAATTTAAGGTGCTGCATAGAGCTCACATGACGGGGACAAGGATGAGCCGGTTCTTTGGGGGTGAGGACAGGTGTGTCAGATGTCTGGGAAGCCCAGCGAACCATGTGCATATGTTCTGGGCATGTCCGGTGCTGGAAGGGTTCTGGAAGTGGGTGGCAAGGACGGTGTCGAAGGTGGTGGGGTCCAGGGTCAAACCAGGATGGGGGCTTGCGATCTTTGGGGTCGGGGTAGAACCGGGGGTACAGGAGGCTAGGGAGGCCGGAATACTGGCCTTTGCGTCCCTAGTGGCTCGACGAAGGATATTAATTCAATGGAAGGACGCGAGGCCTCCAAGCGTTGAAACTTGGATTAACGATATGGCTAGCTATATTCAGCTAGAAAGGATCAAATTTGCCCTGAGAGGGTCGGTACAGGGATTCGCCAGGCGGTGGCAACCTTTCCTTGACTTTTTAGATCAGAGATAGACGTTCGGGGTCGTGGCAGCAGCAACCCGGGGGGGGGGGGGGGGAGGGGGGGGCAGCAAGGGTCGTGGGGGGACATGCACGACTGTAACGCGGGCAAGTCTGCTCGCTGCTCATGTCTGAAACTGTAGGCTGCCTTGGTTGTTAAGGTTGCCTGGGAGGGGGGGGGGGGGGGGAGGACTGGTGCGCGCGAGAGGGCGGGCGAGGGAGGGACATTTGCCTAGAGGGATTGTGTTGTAAATAATTTAAAAATTAGTAGGGGTAAATGTCTGTATGGAAAAACTCTTTCAATAAAAATTATTTAAAAAAAAAAAGATAATGGCCACTAACAAACTAAACCTAGTATGTGCTTGAACCATCAAGGGCATAGGCCATGTTAGATTTAGAGTTAATTATGAGTATTGATTTAATTAACAGCCTATTGATGTGTGAAGATTTATCAAATAGTGATCATAATATGATAGTTCAGTGCAGTATTAGAAAGGGAAAAATGTGAAACAACCACTTAATTTCGAAATTTAGGAAAGGCTAACTTTAATAAGGGAAAGTGGACAAATTGGTTAATGCATAAAATGACATAAAGGGGGTGTTCATAGAAGAATTTAATATGATGCACAACAATTTAATACCCCTGAGGGCACTTGCCAAAAAAAAGCCATGAGCAACTAAAGGAGTAAGAGATGGCCTAAAGCTGAAAGAAAAAGAATATTAAAATGCCAATCCTTAACATTGATCCTGGTGACTAGGAAAGACCCAAAGAGCAGCTAAGGGTGACAAAGCTACAACAAGGGAGTATGTAAAAATAGAAGTCTTGTAAGGGATTTCAAAATTAACCCAAATTTTTTTAATAATTGTGTGAGGAATAGGAAGATGGTCAGAAGAATGTGGGTCCATTGAAAACTGGTAATGGGTGATGATAGGGCAGCCAGTATTTACAGTAGAGGAAGAGGTCAGCATGCCAGACATCCCAAGGAAACAGTTTTTCAATTATGGATAGGGATTCAATAAAATTAACGTAAGCAAGCTTTGAACTAAATTGGTGAAAATGTTACAATACCCAGACTATAATCTTGCAAAGTTTTCTCGATTCGAGAATTTGACCTTTTAGGTTGGTCATTCCACTATTTAAGAACGTTAAAACAGGGAAACCAGCAGTCAGCCTAACAACTGTTGTTGGAAGATTGGTCGAGTCTATTAATTAAGGACAATTCTTTGAAAAGTTCCTTTACCCAGAATTTATCAACCTTTTTTATATTACTTTATGACTACTATATTTATAAAGTAAACTTATATTTTGCCTCGCACATTGTATATGTTTCTTTTGAAATCCAACAGTCAACTATAAAATCACTTCTCTCATCTGCCTCTGGTCAAGCTGCTTCTCTGTCCCCATTGTTCATCAATATTTAAACCATTTGCCTTCACACCTCCTTTATTGATATTTTGAACATTGCAGCCCAACTATCACCAGTTTAATTAAACCAGTCACACCCATGCTCTCACACACGAGCATGTTTCCTGGTATGTGACAAATTGACAATGATGTTGCAAAAAATGTTACGGCCTCACATTTGCCTCACCAGGAAGTAATCCCATATGCCCAAATTGCCAATTAAAGTACAAATGTGGGAGGATGTGGGGAAGGGTGAGAGGAAGTAAACAGACAAAAAATTGAAAAGATAAATGGGAATGGGCGAGGGAGTAATATTGGAGAGAGAAACATCAGGTGAAAAAGAGATATGAGACCCACCGAGAAGAGGTGAAAACAATCATGGTGATGTTAGAACCACAGAAGCAGGGAAGAGGGAGAGATGGGCCTAAGGAGAACTTTATATCGATAAGTGACAGAGAGAGAAAGAGATAATGGAAACAACACAGATTGGGGTTGTGGGTATGTATGGGTTAAAACCGAGAAACCAAGATTGAATGAACATAGACAAAATTCTACAGTAAAAGAGCAAACAAAAGTGTGATTAGAGAGGGGTCAAAGTCAAATAAAATAAATATTTGGTATTTACAGTAAAATAATTTGTTTTCAACAGATTACAAATGGTGTGGCTGTTTATCATGAATCGAATGAGCTCTCAGAGCAGTTCTCCTCAGAGACGGCGTATGATCCTTGGAATTATTATTCTGTTGATTGTCGATATCATCTGGGTTGTATCATCTGAGCTTACCTCAGTGAGTACTAGCCTTATCATACAGTCTTCTGCAAAACTAATGTATTCTTAACTTCATTATTTTGGAGGTTTTTTTTAATGTTTGCTGCACAAGACGAGACTTAAAGATTCATGGCCATAAAAATGACATGAGCAGTCAGAAAGCTCTACATTATTCAAGTTTTGGTGAATGTCATTTGCCTAATCAATCATTTTCCTACTATTATTATCCATTACTAAACTTTGAATGAGAAGCTAAACCAATCTGTCTTTCGGGAGGCGAGATGTGATCTTCAGGATTGGATTCTCATCATAGGAGGTGGGAATTGGGGTCAGGGATTTTCCCAACATAACAATCCTGCCTCTGACCCGGCAGTGCCAGAAGACAGGATTTTCGTCCGGCTGAAGCGAATGCGACCTGCTGTCAGGCAGGGCCCAGGTGGAGATGGAGGCACAAGTGTCGAGGCATAAACATGTTTTTGGGATCTCTCTCTGTTCGATGAGACATGACCCAGTTCGCCAGATTAGTGTAAAAGGCCCCTGTCACCCAATCACCCAGTATCAGCTTTTTAAACCAAATTCAAGAGCCTTATAATAGAGTTTGAATCTTGCTTGGGTCACTGACTGTACGGAGACTGCACGTTCTCCCCATGTATGCGTGGGTTTCCTCTGGGTGCTCCGGTTTCCTTCTACAAGTCCCGAAAGAAGTGTGGTGAATTTCTTATCATACATTTGAGCGAACTACATGTACAACCTCCACTCCAGACCAACAAAGTCAGCCCAAAGCAGTTGAGACTACCACTCCTCCAAACTTGAAAAAGAAAGTATTTGGAAAAGACCACCTGTAAAGTCAGAGATTTGGGGGCGGTGTGGAGGAGAGATTGGGTAACGTGTAAATCTTATTGTAAATACGCTTGGGTAAATACTTGAGGGTGGATGGGTAAGTGTAGTATTAAGAGTGTTGGAGAGTGTAGGGTTTATGTAGGACTGGGAAAACTATGCTAGTCACATTATGAAATAGAGAGTCACGTGGGAATTATAGATTGCAGTGGTGAATCTGGTAGAAGTGGCATGACGCTAGCACCTAGTAGTCACCTACATGTATCTTATGTATGTATATAGTCATATGTTATTGATAAGCAGTTATTGTTCAACCATACAAGCTCCTGAACAAGTGGTTCCCAACATGTGGTTCGTGGAATAAAAAGTGCAATTATGTGTACCTCGTATGTATCATAATCAACATTACATTATTAATCGCAATGTAATTTGCTTCATGAATATCCTTGTGCAATACAGTCTGCAATGTATCTGTGAGTGTGCATCATAAACTATTCGAAATAGCTGCGTGTTTAATACCAGTTAAGCTTGAGTCCCACTTCCGTCAGCTCTAGGCTACATGTAAAAAAAATAATGTTTGAAACGACTTGTGTCCGCAAAATGATGACAATCTATGGTCCCCATAAAGGAAACGTTTCAGAACCACTGCCCTAGATCTCTTCATTAGACAACATTCAACAATACAACCAATCTTCAAGTACAGGGTCAGATAACGGCTACCCTTCACCGCAAGGGCAACATATTACAGAGACCCTCTTTATAACAATCCAAGCACATCTCTACTGAGCAGAAATACATGTATAGGGCATTTTGGAAATGGCAGACAATGCCCTACAGCAGGACAGCTAGGTACCAGTCCAGGAGGACTTCCAAAGTTGATTGCTGAACCGATGGATTTCCATTCAGTAGCTGGTAAGGTTTATTCATTGAGCGATAGGTCATTCTTTGTCATAGAGGCACCATCGCTGAACGCCAGGAGGAGATTATAGATCTCTGTTCTTTTCAAAGACAGGCTGGGAGGTGCAGAAATAGAAGGCAATGACGAAGAAGAGGACCTTCTAGACCCAGGTTTGCTCTACCCAAAATTAAGATACTTGGTTTGTGGGGGCATGGGGAGAGTTGCAGAATAATGGGTTAATAGTTATGGTGGTGATTTGGTGATGTAACAATGACATCAGTCATGTTCACTAAGAGTGTAAGATGGAATAATCTATACATGCAAGAGATGTACTTACTCAGACACCTATTGGAAACAAAGTAGTTTTGAAGAAACCCATCATCCCAGGGGTTGGGGTGAGATGATGCTAGGCGTGGTGGTGGGTTGACAAAAGGCAAGGAGGGAAATGTGTAAGGAAAACTGTGCAAGAACAGGATGAGGGATCATGATGGCAAGCAAAGGAGGTGAATGAACAATAGAAGGTGGACTTGAGGTCTAAGAGATAGCATATTTATTACTGGAAGGAGATGCATGCAGACTCTACAGTATGCAGTGGGGGCCTGTTAGCATGGTTCACACAAGATCAGGGCTGCAGTGGTTTGTAATGGGTTGAAGGGATTTGGGGAACAGGCAGGTCGGTGGAGTTCAGACCAAGATAAGATCAGCCATGATCGAATGGGGGAGCAGTCTTGATGGGCCAAATTGCCTAATTCTGCTCCTATATCTTATGAACTTGTGTAAGAATATGTATCAATGTGCAGTTGGCATGTAGGATAGAACATAGAACAGTACAGCATAGAACAGGCCCTTCGGCCCTCAATGTTGTGCCGAGCAATGATCACCCTAATCAAGCCAACGTATCCACCCTATTCCCCCCCCCATTAACCTTATTTTTTAGGACACTATGGGCAATTTAGCATGGCCAATCCACCTAACCTGCACATCTTTGGACTGTGCTTGCGATGGTCACATTTGTGCAATGATTCCTACATAGTCAGTCACTCCCAGGTGTCTGAGATCTTTGAGGAACCAGAACTTCTGTAGAGCAGGCTGGATGGGGATAATAGATATCCACAGTCATGAAGCATGCTAATGTCATCTGCGAGGATATCCAATCTTGGAACACTAATTTTTGGGGGGTGTATAGTTTTTTGTCTTGATGTGAGGAGACAAGTGAAATCCCAGTAAGAATAAGTAGTCCAGTTGTTATTAAAAGACTATTTTTGAAGACAAATACACATAACAGGACTACTCTCAGACAATTATGGTATATGAATTGCTAAACCCCACTGAGTTTATTTAGAACATACCCCATTTCCAAAATATACCTACAATGCTTGAACTCCGTAAGACTTCCCCTTTTCCCCAAACAGCATCCAAATTAAATAACCAGTTTAGAGTTGCCACGCAATACAGGGATGATAATCCAGTCTGGGAAACACATTTTCCTAGTCCAGCGAAGATACTTTAAACTGCTGTTACAAAGATTTTCTGTGCTGCCTTGGCTCTGAGACTTTGAGGTAAACTTGGCCTTTCAGGATTGGTGGCTAGAAAATGGCCTGTCTGCTTTCTGGAACTGCTAGGTGTTAACTGCCTTCCTGGCTTCTGATTGTCTGGCCAATTATACCCTTGTTCCTCTTCTGTGTATTTGGCTGTCTGCCCCTATCAGTTTTCTCATTTATACATTAACATATGCACACCTCATTGATCTTCCCAAACGTCCTTAAACTGTTTCTCCTCACCAGCCATTCACATTGGTTTATTTTCTAAACTCATTACGGGAGAGGTACACGTATCATTTGAGCCTTTTGAATACTGTCTGCTGCTATCCCTAGGCAGGTTTCTACTTGTTGCTGGACATCTTGCATCCTATTATGCTTTGTAAAATTTATTTTACTGCTGTTGCTGGACAAATTCATGACACCACTTAAACACTAGCAAATGACTGGTGTGTTGTCCTCAGACTCTAGCTGAGTAAAAGTGTAACACTGCTCACGACACGCTCCCTCATAGAACAGACCATTGGTTTTCTGAAGATGTGATTCAGACGCCTGGGCCGCTCAGGTGACTCTCTGGAATAAGAACTTGAGGAGGTTTGCCACATGATCGCTGTTTGCTGTGCCCTTTCCAGCGTAGCTATGCAGGCAGCTGAGACTCTCCCAGAGGGTGAATTGGAAGAGGAAACTCCCTCGGAAGATGAGGTGCAGGAATCGCTGAAGGAACAAAATGGGCCCGCTGATATCGTGGTGGAGGGGAGGTGTGTCTGTGACACCTAATAGCTGAGAGGTTCCAGGAGGGGTAAAACTAAGCCGAACATCAGAAGCCATTTCCTCGGCACGCGCACCCCCCCACCCCAAGTCATTTTCTAACTTCTGAGGGAATAGCCAAACCATTGCTGAGAAGAAGATCCTTCATTCACTCTTGGGCCTTAAGAGCTTATGATTCACTAGGATTAGATTTTAGTAGTGGTAATTCGTATCCTACTAATGCGTTCTGTCAAATTAAAGCCCACCAAGAAAGCACAGATCGAGTCAGTCAAGGCTAGATGCTTCTTGCGCCATGCAAGGCTGCAAACACTGCTGTGAAGGGAGTGTGGGCCAACTTTGGGCTCTCATCCTAAAGTGCATGTTTTCTTCGGAAACCTAGATGCAAAGAGAGTCAAATTGCTGATGAGCCCTCTTCTGCCACTGCTATCCCTTGAGGTCTAAGGGTTGCAAATTCCCTCATCTTACGATCCTAGTAAAGAGCTACAAACACCTCACTGACAACACACGAGTTCAGTAACAAGTTTTTTTTAAAAAATGTATTTTATTCCAAACGTATATGAAAAGTTACATCACATAAACAGTTTGGGAAACCAACTTCCCAACACACAACTATACAGTTTGTACAAATTTTTCCCCCTTTTGCCCCCCCCCCCCCCCCCCCCCCCCCCGCGACGAACTCCTCAAACATGGTCACAAACATCCCCCACCTTACCGCGAAACCCTCCGCTGAACCCCTTAACTCGTATTTAATATTTTCCAGCCAAAGAAAGTCATATAAATCACTCAGCTAGGCTGCTACCCTGGTGGCGTCGCTGACCGCCACTCCTGTAAAATTAATCGGCGGGCAATCAGAGAAGCGAAGGCCGCAACATCGGCCTTCCTCCCCTCCATCAGCTGTGGATTCTCTGATACCACAAATATCGCCACCAAATAGTCTGGCTCAACCTCCTCCCCCAGTATCCACAGTAACGCCGCAAACACTCCCGCCCAGAATCTCTAACTTTCAGCAGCCCCAGAACGTATGTGTGTGATTCGCTGGTCCTGGCCATACTTCTCACAGTCGTCTGTCACCCCTGAAAGAACCCACTCATTCTTGCCCTAGTTATATGTACCCTGTATATGACCTATATGACCTCGAACTGTATCGGGCCTATCCTTGCAGGCGAGGAGGTCGCATTTACCCTTTGTAGTGCCTCACTCCACTCTCCCCAGTTTATTTCCCCTCCCAGCTCCCCTTCCTACTTATCTTTAATCTTCACCTCCCAGCTAGCTGTAAATGCCTGTAATCCTGCACTCCCCTTGCACATCTGGAAGCAGCAGTCAGGGTGAAACTCGCAATCTAGGCAACTCTTTCAAATCCTTCCGCGCAAAGTCCCTTACCTGCAGGTACCTAAACTCACTTCCTCTCGGGAGCTCTAACGTCTCCTTCAATTCATTTATAGTGGCAAAATCCTTCTTCCAGATGCAAATCCCTCATCTTAACCAGCCCCACCTCCCCATTTCCTATATGTGCCATTTATCCCCCCGACACAAAACCATGGTTTTCGCACAACGGTGTTAACACTGACATCCCCTCTATTTTAAAGTGCCTCCTCAGCTGGTTCCAGATCTTCACCGTGGACTGCACCACCGGGCTCCTTGAGTATCTGCTTGGCGCTATTGGCAACGCTGCCATCACCATAGTCCTTAAGCTGAATCCCCTACAGGATTCCTCCTCCATCCTAACCCATTCTACGCCCTCTCATTCCCACCATCACCTCACCTTCTCTAAGTTCCCGCCCAATAGTAATGCAGCAGGTTCAGCAACGCCAACCCTGCCTGCTGCCTCTGCCTCTGTAACAGGGTCCTCTTAACCTTTGGCACCTTCCCTGCCCATACAAAGTCAAATAAATGTGTCCAGTTTCCGAAAGAAAGCCTTTGGTGTAAAGATCGCGAGTGTCTGGAATATGAACAGGGACCTCGGCAGAATGTTCATCTTCACAACTTGTCACTGAAGCCTATTCGTGACAAGCGATTTTCATTTCACTTCAAAGTCAAGAGCAGCATGTTTCACCTCTTGAGATCATTCCTCGCCTCCTCCACCAGTTTTGTTAAATTCCATTTGTGAAACATTGCCCATTCCCTCACCACCTGAATCCCCAGGTATCTAAATCTAGCCACCTTAAATTACATTCCCCCCCCCCCCCGCCCTAAATTGGCTCGCCGACCCAACTCATTCTTTGGGAACACTTTGCTTTTCCTTACATTTAACTTGTATCCCAACAGCGCCACAAACTTCCTCAACAAGCCTATGATCCTTTCCAACAGGTCCGAAACATGCAATAGTCAGCATAGAGTGACATCCGATGCTCCCTTCGTGTCCTCGTAATCCCTTATTACTCTGCTGACTCCCTAAGAGCCATTGCCAGAGGCTCAATAGCTAGTGCAAGCGGCAGCGGCGACAGCGGGCACCCCTGCCTTGTTTCTCTGTGCAGTTCAAAGTTCTGTGAACCCATGTCATTGGTCCGCACACGCTCCCTCAGTGCCAATATAACAGGCCCATGTCCCAAACTTCGGTTCAAACCCAACCCAACCCTTCCCAGGACCTCAAACATGTAACGCCACTGCACCCGCTCGAATGCCTTCTCCGCATCCATGGACACCACTACCTCCAGTACCTGAGCTCCCGATTGGGTCATAATCACATTTAACAGCCTCCTTATGTTACTAGAAAGCTGTCTGCTTTTTATTAAGCCTGTTTGGACCTCTGCAGCCACCCCGGGACACAACCTTCCCGCCACCAACTTAGTCACTACTTTCACGTCTGTATTTAACAGCGATTATGAGCCTAAAGGAGGCACATTCCAACGGGTCCTTCCCCCTTTTTTGGTGTTAACGTAATTGTTGCCTGTGTCATCACCTTCGGCAGCTCCCCTTTCTCCAATGCCTCATTAAATGCCCCCCAGAGATGTGGTGTCGGGTCCGCTGCGAACGCCGTATAAATTTCCTTTGGGTGACCATCGGGCCCCGGGGCTTGCCACAACTTCATACCCCTTATACTCTCCAATATCTCCCTCAGCCCCAGGGGCTCCTCTAACACCTGCCTCTTCTCTTTCTCCAACTGTGGGAACTCCAGTTTGACTAAGAACCATCCCATGTCCCCCTTGCCACCCCTGGGTCCGCCCTGTACAGCTTCTTTTTTTAAAAAATTTAGATTACCCAATTATTTTTTCCAATTAAGGGGCAATTTAGCGTGGCCAATCCACCTACTCTGCACATTTTTGGGTTGTGGGGGCGAAACCCACGCAGACACGGGGAGAATGTGCAAACTCCACACGGACAGTGACCCAGAGCCGGGATAGAACCTGGAAACTCAGCGCCGTGAGGCGGTTGTGCTAACCACTAGGCCACCGTGCTGCCCTGTACAGCTTCTTTATAATAATCCCTAAACACCTGGTTTGTCTTCCCTGGCGCCGACACCGCATCCCCTCCTCCAGTCCGTATCTTCAATATTTCCCTGGACGCAGCCTGCCTCCGCAACTGATGCGCTAACATTCAACTCACCTTCTCTACATAATCATACTGCTCCCTTCTTGCCCTACGCTGCTTTCCCACCGCCCTCCCCATTGGCAGCATATCAAATTGCCACTGTTATTTTTTCCTCCTCACCAATCCCCACAAAGTCAATTCTGGAATATACCCTGTACACACGTGAGAAAAAGGAATACTCCCTTGGGTTCTTGAAGTGCCATGGGCCCACCTTCCCCATCTTTTCCATAAATCCACCCAGCTTCATAGAACATAGAGAAATACAGCACAGAACAGGCCCTTCACCCCACGATGTTGTGCCGAACTTTTGTCCTAGTTTAATCATAGTGTGGTTAGCATAAATGCTTCACAGCTCCAGGGTCCCAGGTTCGGTTCCCGGCTGGGTCACTGTCTATGTGGAGTCTGCACATCCTCCCCGTGTGAGCGTGGGTTTCCTCCGGGTGCTCCGGTTTCCTCCCACAGTCCAAAGATGTGCGGGTTAGGTGGATTGGCCATGCTAAATTGCCCGTAGTGTCCTAAAAAGTAAGGTTAAGGGGTGGGGGATTGTTGGGTTACGGGTATAGGGTGGATGCGTGGGTTTGAGTGGGGTGATCATGGCTCGGCACAACATAGAGGGCCGAAGGGCCTGTTCTGTGCTGTACTGTTCTATGTTCTATGTTCTAATCTAAGGGCAATTTATCATGGCCAATCCACCCAACCTGCACATCTTTGGACTGTGGGAGGAAACCGGAGCACCCGGAGGAAACTCACGCATACATGGGGCGGATGTGCAGACTCCACACAGACAGTGACCCAAGCTGGAATTGAACCTGGGACCCTGGAGCTGTGAAGCAATTGTGCTATCCACAATGCTACCATGCTGCCCTTAAGAACAAATTAATCTACACTCCATTATTCTACCATAATCCATGTACCTATCCAATAGCCGCTTGAAGGTCCCTAATGTTTCCGACTCAACTCCTTCCACAGGCAGTGCATTCCATGACCCCACTACTCTCTGGTTAAAGAACCTACCTCTGACATCCCCCCCCTATATCTTCCACCATTCGCCTTAAATTTATGTCCCCTTGTAATGGTTTGTTCCACCCGGGGAAAAAGTCTCTGACTGTCTACTCTATCTATTCCCCTGATCATCTTATAAACCTCTATCAAGTCGCTCCTCATCCTTCTCCGTTCTAATGAGAAAAGGTCAAGCACCCTCAACCTTTTCTCGTAAGACCTACTCTCCATTCCAGGCAACATCCTGGTAAATCTCCTTTGCACCTTTTCCAAAGCTTCCACATCCTTCCTAAAATGAGGCGACCAGAACTGCACACACTACTCCAAATGTGGCCTTACCAAGGTTTTGTACAGCTGCATCATCACCTCACAGCCCTTAAATTCAATCCCTCTGCTAATGAACGCTAGCACACCATAGGCCTTCTTCACAGCTCTATCCGCTTGAGTGGCAACTTTCAAAGATCTATGAACATAGACCCCAAGATCTCTCTGCTCCTCTACATTGCCAAGAACCATACCGTTAACCCTGTATTCCGCATTCATATTTGTCCTTCCAAAATGGACAATCTCACACTTGTCAGGGTTAAACTCCATCTGCCACTTCTCAGCCCAGCTCTGCATCCTATCTATGTCTCTTTGTAGCCGACAACAGCCCTCTTCACTATCCACAACTCCACCAATCTTCGTATCATCTGCAAATTTACTGACCCACCCTTCAACTCCCTCATCCAAGTCATTAATGAAAATCACAAACAGCACAGCAGAGGACCCAGAACTGATCCCTGCAGTACACAACTGTTAACTGGGCTCCAGGCTGAATATTTGCCATCCACAACCACTCTCTGACTTCTATTGGTTAGCCAGTTCGTTATCCAACTGGCCAAATTTCCCACTATCCCATGCCTCCTTACTTTCTGCATAAGCCTACCATGGGGAACCTTATCAAATGCCTTACTAAAACCCGTGCTTCATCCACTGCTTCACCTTCATCCACATGCTTGGTCACCTCCTCAAAGAATTCACTAAGATTTGTAAGGCAAGACCTACCCCTCACAAATCCGTGCTGACTATCCCTAATCAAGCGGTGTCTTTCCAGATGCTCAGAAATCCTATCCCTCGGTACCCTTTCCATTACTTTGCCTACCACCGAAGTAAGACTAACTGGCCTGTAATTCCCACGGCTATCCCTATTCCCTTTTTTGAGCAGGGGCATGACATTCGCCACTCTCCAATCCCCTGGTACCACCCCTGTTGACAGTGAGGACGAAAAGATCATTGTCAACGGCTCTGCAAGTTCATTTCTTGCTTCCCATAGAATCCTTGGATATATCCCGTCAGGCCCGGGGGACTTGTCTATCCTCCAGTTTTTCAAAACGCCCAACACATCTTCCTTCCTAACAAGTATCTCCTCTAGCTTACCAGTCTGTTTCACACTGTCCTTTCAAACAATATGGCCTCTCTTGTTTGTAAATACAAACTTTGACATTCGTATACTATCCATTGACCTGGGGCTCGATCTATCTACCCTTGGTTCTAGGACACAATCAAAATCTCCTCCGATAATCAACTGGTGTGTGGCCAAGTCTGGGATTGCTGCCAGCAACCCCCTCATAAAACCTACATCAGCCCAATTTGGTGCATACACATTCACCAACATCACCGGCGTCCCTTCTAATACCCCACTCACAATCACATATCTTCCACCTGGGTCACTCATTTCCTTCGTGCTCACAAACCCGTTTTCCTACTTGGCAAAATTGCTACTCCCCGCGACTTTGAATCAAACCCCGAGTGGAAAACCTGACCCACCCATCCACCCCTTCCTTAGCCTAACCTGGTCCTTCATGCAGAGGTGCGTCTCCTACAGAAAGACCACCTCGCTTTCAAGCTCCTAAGGTGCACAAAGACCCAAGTTCATTGAGCCCTCCAACGTTCCACGTTATCAACCTTACTGGGGGCTTATGCTTCCCTTCCCCCTCGACTGTCCGCCATCCTCCCCTTTTGGCTCTACCCCAGTTAATTTCACCCTATACTTGGCCCATCCAAGATGGCCCCTTTCTCCGCCCCTGACCATGTTTCTTCTCCAACCTCATCTTGTCACGCTACCCTCCCATCCTCCCCCTCTCCTACAGCTACCTTTCCTGGCCGCCTTCCCCACTCGTGTCTGTTCACCGGCATTACCTGCCAGTGTGGCAACTCCTGCCCAAAGGCTTCTCCCACTGACTCCCCTGCCCTCGCCTCTCTGTTCTGTGAAGAAGGCTTCCCGCTGACCTCCCCCTCCCCCATCTGAACAAAGACTCATCTCGAACCACAGGTCACTTTTCCCAAGAATAAACCAGCAGAAAGAAAAGCACGACCCCACGCAGCAGGAGGGGGGATGGGGACAGCCGTTCCTTATAAACATTTCAAACATTTCACCCTGCTACCATTTGTCAATCCAACAGTTTAAAAAAAACTCCACATCGGAGACAAAGAGAGTCCCCCACTTCCTCCAATCCCTACTCTACCTGTATTCCCAGTTACTTCAAAGTGCCAGCACCTCAGTCTCCCAGATTTGTTCAGTTCAGTTCACCCCCAGTTTATGCTCCTTGATAAAGTAATTTGATGCTTCTGGGGTCTCAAAATAGGATTCCCAGCTTTCATACGTCACCCAAAGCTTTGCCAGGTAAAGCACCCCAAATCTGATCTGCTGTAGATATAGCATTGCCTTGGCTTTGTTGAACCTCACATGCTGTTTTGTCAACTCGGTTCCAATATTCAAACCTGGTTCCCTTGCCAGTCACAGTTGCACTGCTCCCTGGCCCACTACAGAATCTTCTTGTGGTGAATGAGATTCACACAATATTGTAAGTGCAGTTGCACTACCTGACCACCAGGGGAGTAGCTCTGGGAGTACTTGAGAATTTGTACTGGGCTCCTCCCTTGGCGCCGCCCAGTACTCCTCCCCCTGGAGCTGCTGTATAAAGATCTGTGCCACAGGGTCAGCCAGCCAGTTCACCGAAAGTTCAATGGCTAACAGGCTGGCTCTGTTGTAAGTATATTAAAACCACTATTCTAATCCTACAAGCACGTGTCCGTAGAATTGTTGGTTCCAACACTTCTCTTCACAGACTTGTGAACCTCACGATCACTGCCTGTGGTGTCTCCCCCACTCTGGGCTTCTGCCTCAGAGGCCTGTGCACTCTGTCCACTTCAGGGGTCTTATCCAACACCCCCTCCGCCATCAGCCCCACCAGCATCCTCAATGTACCTCGATGCACTCGTATCTTACACTCCTTCAGGCAGGCACACTATCTGCAGATTCTGCCTTCTCGATCTATTTTCCTGCTCCTCCACCGTTGCTCTCAACTTGCAAAGGTCTCCTAAGTGCTCCACCTCCAATGCCACCACCTGATCATTGTAGTCCGACATCACCCTCTCAGTCTCTTGGATCTGCGACCTCTGTGCCTCCAGTCATTTCTCCACCCTCTCCATTGAACCCTTCAGTGGTGCCACAGACCCTTCGAGCGATCCTCCTGCATCTCCTTCCTCTGCTGGCGGAGCTCTTCCTTGATGACGGCCATTAACTGTTCCATCTGGGGCTTTGCTACTTGCACTAGCCCTTCCCCCTCCGCCATCCTTTCACTGACTGCTGCACCACAGGTCGCTCCTTGGCCAGGTCTTTCATTTTCAGCCGGGTTTGGCAACAGCAGACATACCACTCCCAGGGGGACCTCTTCCCCCGATCTTCAGCTACACTTTTCTGTCGAAGTTGCATCCAATTTTGGATAAAAAGAGCTCTTTTCTACACCTTCAAGCAGGAGCTGCCCTGTGTGTGACCACTCACACCATGGCCACCACTGGAAGTCCAGAAACAAGTTTCACGACATTACATTACACTGGGGCTGGTTTAGCACACTGGGCTAAATCGCTGGCTTTTAAAGTAGACCAAGGCAGGCCAGCAGCACGGTTCAATTCCCGTACCAGCCTCCCCGAACAGGCGCCGGAATGTGGCGACTAGGGGCTTTTCACAGTAACTTCATTTGAAGCCTACTCGTGACAATAAGCAATTTTCATTTTTTCACATCAATGTTAGTCTTGAAAGGGGTTATTCTCAGCATGAGGAAGGCTGAACCTCAGGATAAGAGGATTACAAAAATTCAAACCAGGATGCTCAAGTCTGCCTATAACATTAACACATCCAAACATACATATTTACAATCACCTCAAGAGTTGGCATCAAAACTTTGTAATTTTCTTAAACCTACCACTATGTCTTGGTGCAGTCCTGACATCTGCAGCAGGGCGGTAAACTTTGTGACTGCTATGTCCTGATACCTGTAATGTCCTTGGCACATTGTGGTGGCTTGTGCTCTGAGAGGGCTTCTGCTTCATCAGGTCTCCTGCCCAGAGCAGAAGTATCCTACTCAGTTTGCACAGGCAGAGGGGATACTGAGCGGCTGCATGCCAATGTCCTGAGTGGAGGCTCCCAGGGTGTCCGGCTCACATTCATCCTCCCTGTGGGTGCCTGATGGTGGTTGGCTGATTCCTGCAGGAGGTGGGACTGCTGGAGGGAGGTCAAGGTTGTAAGTTTCAATAAGAACCCCCCCACCCCTATCCTTCTAAACTCCAAATCGTACAGACCCAGAGTCCTCAACCGTTTATTCTCCCAGCAAATCAAAGAGAATCTTGATTACATGCATTACAGAAGTGAAGAAGTTATTTATTTTTCCCATGCTTCACACTTAAAGGGGCAGCACGTGGCGCAGTTGGTAGCACTGCTGCCTTCGGCGCTGAGGACCCTGGTTTGAATCCCATCCCTGGGTCACTGTCCGTGTGGCGTTTGCACATTCTCTCCCTGTCTGTGTGGGTTTAACCCCTACAACCCAAAGATGTGCAGCTTGGGTAGATTGGCCACGCTAAATTGCCCCTTAATTGGAAAAAGATAATTGGATACTCTAAATTTATATTTAAAAAAAACTCTCATATCTCATAACCACTATTTTTCCAAATATAAATTTGTCAGTGTATAGAAAGGATAAATTATTTTAGATTCATTGTATGGTACTTAAAAGCAGAGCATCAAAAAATATTTGTGGTAAAATTGATTGCAAATGGTATTGCTCTACTTGCAAATGGATTTGACAGAAGTGGTTACAGATTGTTGAGTGTACAGGTTTTATTTTGTTGTTTTAAACATTCAGCATTTTTATGCAGTGTGTTTTTTGGGAGGCTAACAGATAAAACCTTTAAAGTGATGTCCAATCAAAAACCTACTTGCATTTGTAAGTTTTAAAACTTTTTTCTTTTCAGTATATATTTACAAAGTATGAGAAACCTTTCTTCAGTACATTTGCCAAAACATCGATGTTTGTACTTTACCTCATTGGATTCCTTGTTTGGAAGCCCTGGCGGGAACAGTGCACCAATGGAAGACATGTTGCATTGGTAAGTAGACCTCCTAAGTTGGGAATATAAAATATAACATACATTTTAAAAACTTTGACTTACCATTTCTTTACATAATGAAATCATATATTTTCAGTGTATGGTCATGACAGATTTATTTTAGCGCAGATGTGCACATCTAAGTTTAATATAAGTTTGTATAACTTGTGGCTTTCAGCAAAAGAATGCTTAAACAGGAAGGCGTGATTAATTAACTAAAATTAGTAGCAATTGAGGACAATTTTATTAATGTGGTTTTCTGTTTCCTGGTGCGTACTTAACTTTTTAAATCTTTTTTTAAGTTTGCAGATGCTGAAAGTTATCTTGCAACTTGCACTACAGACAGTAGTGTAAATGATTCCTTGGTGAGTATTCAGTGCCATAAGTTACCTTCCATGAATACTATTAATTCACATATCGATGTTTTAATTCAAATGAGAGTTTGGTCACTAAATATATCGCCGATCCTTCACTATTGCTGGGTCAAAACCCTGCAACTCCCTCTGGGTATATCGGCCACCACATGGATTGCAGTGGTTCAAGAAGGCAGCTCACATCCACCATCTCAAGAGCAGTTTGGGATGGGCGATGAATGAAACCCATATCCATTGAATGAATAAAAAAATTGTCTTCAGTTGTTAGTACTGTAGAAACATATGAGCACACTTTTAACAATTCATTGGGCTTTCTATTTTTGTGCCCGAGTAGCTTACTGTCTGATGAATGATTTCATGTTGAGAGGGCTAGAATACAAGACCAGGGATGTCATTCTGAGGCTGTATAAGGCTCTGGTCAGACCCCATTTGGGATATTGTGAGCAGTTGTGGGCCCCATATCTAAGGAAAGATGTACTGGCCTTGGAAAGGGTCCAGAGCAGGTTCACCAGAATGATCCCTGGAATGATTAGCTTGTCGTATGAGGAACGGTTGAGGACTCTGGGTCTGTACTCGTTGGAGTTTAGAAGGATGAGGGGGGATCTTATTGAAACTTACAGGATACTGCGAGGCCTGGATAGAGTGGACGTGGAGAGTATGTTCCCATTTGTAGGAAAAACTAGAAGCAGAGGACACCATCTCAGACTAAAGGGATGATCCTCTAAAACAGAAGTGAGGAGGAATTTCTTCAGCCAGAGGGTGGTGAATCTATGGAACTCTTTGCCGCAGAAGGCTGTGGAGGCCAAATCACTGAGTGTCTTTAAGACAGAGATAGATAGGTTTTTGATCAATAAGGGGATCAGGGGTTATGGGGAGAAGGCAGAAGAATGGGGATAAGAAAAATATTAGCCATGATTGAATGGCGGAGCAGACTCGATGGGCCGAGTGGCCTAATTCTGCTCCTGTGTCTTATGGTCTCTTATGGAAACTGGCAAACTTTACAGTGAACTTCAGTGATTTTTTTTAATGTAAAAGGAACAGCAAAATTGTGTCCGTTTACTCTACCTGACTGAAAAGGTTTATGTAAGATATTTATTTTTGTGATGATGCAAGTCATTTTAGTTGAAACTTGAACCATATCTTCATATCAGGAATAAAAGAATGACTAGGGTAGGAGTAGGGCCAGTCAAGGACAGTGGTGGGAAGTTGTGTGTGGAGGCTGAGGAGATAAGCGAGATACTAAATGAATACTTTTCGTCAGTATTCACTCAAGAAAAAGATAATATTGTGGAGGAGAATGCTGAGACCCAGGCTATTAGAATAGATGGCATTGAGGTGCGTAGGGAAGAAGTGTTGGCAATTCTGGACAAGGTAAAAATAGATAAGTCCCCGGGGCCGGATGGGATTTATCCTAGGATTCTCTGGGAAGCCAGAGAAGAGATTGCTGAGCCTTTGGCTTTGATTTTGAGGTCATCATTGGCTACAGGAATAGTGCCAGAGGACTGGAGGATAGCAAATGTGGTCCCTTTGTTCAAGAAGGGGAGTAGAGATAACCCCGGTAACTATAGGCCGGTGAGCCTAACGTCTGTGGTGGGTAAAGTCTTGGAGAGGATTATAAAAGATAGGATTTATAATCATCTAGATAGGAATAATATGATTAGGGACAGTCAGCATGGTTTTGTAAAGGGTAGGTCATGCCTCACAAACCTTATCGAGTTCTTTGAGAAGGTGACTGAACAGGTAGACGAGGGTAGAGCAGTTGATGTGGTGTATATGGATTTCAGTAAAGCGTTTGATAAGGTTCCCCACGGTCGGCTATTGCAGAAAATATGGAGGCTGGGGATTGAGGGTGATTTAGAGATGTGGATCAGAAATTGGCTAGTTGAAAGAAGACAGAGTGGTAGTTGATGGGAAATGTTCAGAATGGAGTTCAGTTACGAGTGGCGTACCACAAGGATCTGTTCTGGGGCCGTTGCTGTTTGTCAGTTTTATAAATGACCTAGAGGAGGGCGCAGAAGGATGGGTGAGTAAATTTGCAGACGACACTAAAGTCGGTGGAGTTGTAGACAGTGCGGAAGGATGTTGCAGGTTACAGAGGGACATAGATAAGCTGCAGAGCTGGGCTGAGAGGTGGCAAATGGAGTTTAATGTGGAGAAGTGTGAGGTGATTCACTTTGGAAAGAATAACAGAAATGCGGAATATTTGGCTAATGGTAAAATTCTTGATAGTGTGGATGAGCAGAGGGATCTCGGTGTCCATGTACATAGATCCCTGAAAGTTGCCACCCAGGTTGATAGGGTTGTGAAGAAGGCCTATGGTGTGTTGGCCTTTATTGGTAGAGAGATTGAGTTCCGGAGCCATGAGGTCATGTTGCAGTTGTACAAAACTCTAGTACGGCCGCATTTGGAGTATTGCGTACAGTTCTGGTCGCCTCATTATAGGAAGGACGTGGAAGCTTTGGAACGGGTGCAGAGGAGATTTACCAGGATGTTGCCTGGTATGGAGGGAAAATCTTATGAGGAAAGGCTGATGGACTTGAGGTTGTTTTCGTTAGAGAGAAGAAGGTTAAGAGGTGACTTAATAGAGGCATACAAAATGATCAGAGGGTTAGATAGGGTGGACAGCGAGAGCCTTCTCCCGGGGATGGAGGTGGCTAGCACGAGGGGACATAGCCTTAAATTGAGGGGTAATAGATATAGGTCAGAGGTGGGTTTTTTACGCAAAGAGTGGTGAGGCCGTGGAATGCCCTACTGCAACAGTAGTGAACACGCCAACATTGAGGGCATTAAAAAATTTATTGGATAAGCATATGGATGATAAGGGCATAGTGTAGGTTAGATGGCCTTTAGATTTTTTCCATGTCGGTGCAACATCGAGGGCCGAAGGGCCTGTACTGCGCTGTATCGTTCTATGTTCTATGTTCTATTTCTGAGAACCAGCACAATTTTGAATATAACTTTCACGCAGTTTGCTGATTGATCCCACTTCTTAATATGGGAAAAGTTGAGGAAATTGCAGCAGAATGTTTTCATTGTGTACATGCACACAGAGAGGGACCTGAGTATATAAATACAACAATCACTAAAAATAGTATATCAGGTTAATTGGGTTGTTAAAAAAATCAAACAAAAGTGTGGCTCATTTCTAGATGAGCAGAATTCCAAATCAGAAAATCGAAAAGGATATGAAGGCATCAGAAAAGGTGCTCGAATGATACTTAATCTTTTACTTCATCTTGAAGAGATTTCCATTTTGTGTGTGAGACCAGAATTAGGGGTCATAAATGTAAAACACTCACTATTAAATCCAGCAGGAAATTCTTGAACTTTTTTTTATGCAGTGAGTGATAAGAATGTAACATTCACTATCACCTGGAACGATTGAGACAAATTGCATAGATGCATTAAAATGGAAGCTGGTTAATCACAGCCAGGAGAAAGGAATCAAAGGATATTGTAATTTGATTAGATGCAGAATGGCAGGAGAGGGCCAAATGGCCTGCTTCTGTGCTATAAATACTTATTGATAGTTAATGACTTGGCCTTAAAACTAAAACTTGTTTTCTAGACCCCGATTTTTATCTGGTCTTCGAGGCCTAGGGTCAGTCGGAGACCCCAACCACTTGCGTTGCCTTGTCTCTGTATTTATCGAGAAGGTTTGAGGCGGTTGTCTGCAACAGATCTTCGCCTTCTGCTATGGTCTATGTTTCTCACTAGCTGGAATTCAGTAAACAACATGGTGGCGGTGCATGGGCTTTGATGAAACTGTGGAGGGATCTCAAATGCTGCTCAACGATCCTGTCATGGCTTTGGTTTTTGCCAGCTTTGTGGACGGTGATATTACCATGCAGTTAATCAATAATCCTGAACTTTATCCCCTTGTGATTATGCCACTGATTTTATGTTACTGCCGTTTATCCTGGTGAGGGTGCACAATATATGTGCCTGTTATCCTGTTAAATGGTGAAATACTGAGTTGGTAATGTGACATGACGGATGTGCAGCATTCACCTAGTTTTTTTTTTTTAACATGCTGTAATCCTTGCGCTTACAAGGAGGAGTACATTTTAGGTACCGTTCACTTAGTTTATAGAGAAGGTGAGCAGCGCCACAGTAGGGTAACGGGTAAATAGTTTGGTGTGGAGGTGGTTAGTATGGCCGTGTGGAAAACCCCAGTTAAAACTCAGTGCCATGGTTTTCTTGTGTATTTTTGTTATTTTGGGATTGTGGAATCCTTGCTTGTCTCCTATGAAGGTGTGGACAGTCGTGCATCCTGGAGAGGACTGGGTTCCTCATGATTCTTTTGTGGTTGGCATCTTGGTGTTATTGGCGGAAGGGAAATATAAGAACATGAGAACTAGGAGTAGGAGTAGGCCATCTAGCCCTTCGAGCCTGCTCTGCCATTCAATGAGATCATGGCTGATCTTTTGTGGACTCAGCTCCACTTTCCCACCCGAACACCATAACCCTTTATTCTTCAAAAATATGTAATGGAGCACACCAGGGTGTGGTCGGTTAATCCTTGATTGTCTAATCTTTCTTGGGTTTGACTTCAATATTTACTTGGCTGCATGGGTAGTAGTGGTTTCTTGATTGAGTAGGTTAGGGCAGTGGTAACTGTGTTTACCTGGGTTGGGTGGAAGTTATGTTGGGTGAGTGAGTAGGTTACCCTTCCCTGTTGGGGGCTCCAGATCTGCTCTAATCTCAAGATAGGGTTCCACTGAGGAGGTAGTAACCTGTGTACTACAAAGCCTGAGAGCGAGTGCTGTGGATCAACATTTTTGGAGTATTTCTTTGATTGGAGGGTAGGCTGGTTGGGGGAGTTCGATGCCCTCCTCCAAGTGGTCTTGTATAGAGACTTCCAGATTGCCCTCCTTTTGAGGCCTGGGCTCCCCTGGGGAGGCAATGTCCAGTTTCTTGTGAGTTATGCTGTTATGCCCCTGGTATCCTTTTTGAGATGGTGCATGGTGTTCTTCGGCTAATCCTGGTGTTCTCTTTTTTGGGTTTCTTTTCCTTACTTTGGCAAAAAGAGCTCTGATACAGAGTTTCATTTGGTATATTATGTCTCAAGGGTTTCCCTTATTGTTTCGAGGAGGCAAGGATCATACCCCTCCTGAGATGCCCAGTTGGTGGGTATCTTATTCATTCTTCCTCTCGTTGGTGGGGTTTCCTCGGTGGAGAATGATGCAGATCTCCTGGTATCAACGGGGCCAGAGCAGTGCTTCTGATGTGGCTGGGGAGAAGTAAGGGCTTTGTGTAGCGAGTCTTGGCATGGTGTGGATATCCTTGGTTTACTGGTTCCTATATACGGAAGCATACTATTCTTTTTTTTGAGAAATTTAGAGGACCCAATTCTTTATTTCCAATTAAGGGTGCGATCAATCCACCTACCCTGCACATCTTTTGGTTATGGGGGTGAGACCCATGCAGACATGGAGAGAATGTGCAAACTCCACACGGACAGTAATCCAGGGCCGGGATCGAACCTACGTCCTCAGTGCCGTGAGGCAATAGTGCTAACCACTGCGCCACTCTGCCGCCCCGAGCGTGCTATTCCTAGCCATGTCTTATGGTGAGGGCGGTTTCCTGTTGTTCCCCTCGTTTGGCATGTTCCTTGTGAGACTGAATGAGGTTTCAAATATGCAGCTTTTTCCTTTTTTGTCTTATAGTGAGGGGTATGTACCAAAGGGCCATGTGCTCATGGCAATATCCTTGTACCCAGTTATCCTGAGATCCTCTGCTCTTGCCAGTATCTTTTTTTATCTTGCCATTGTCAGTGTGTTGGGAGATGCCAACTATGATGATTATCATCTGAACCAACTGTATGAATATTTCTCCGTATAAACGTGTGGAATGATGATCACTCTGTACTGTGTTGGATTTTGGGGATTTGTTGCATCTTGTGGTGATATATAAAATATCCTCTTAAAACGAATGTCTTTGCAATTTTTTGTTGGGCATGATTGAATGTGGGGGGGGGGGAAAGAGTCTGCCATTGGGCCTGTTTAGTGGGGTGTTTCTCTGCACCTGCAGTGCAGAGATGGCACTGCCTGGGTGCTCTGGGAAATTCCCACCCTCAGCCCCCAGATGCTGTTATCCAACCATGGACCAGTACTAAACAGTTCCCTGGCGAGATCGCGCAGGCGCGGCTGGTGAACCACGGGCCATGAGAGAATCTGGTGAGCGCATATTTAAATAAGCCTAATGGCTAATTTAAATACGCATATCTGGATCTCACCGGGCGTAATCCAGATCGCCCGAGGCATTTCAAGCGTCAGGAATCTTGCGAGAGGCCTCTCGCGAGATTCAACTGCCTCGTCATGTAACCAAGTCAGGTGCAAAGAGGTTAGTAAATCCTGCCCATTGACCTGCATCTGCAAAGGGATAGACCCACGAATAAGTTGTCATAATGTGTTCTCGATGCCTCTAGTATAGTTGGAGTTAGTGGAGATATGGCGTGAAAATCCTATAATTTTTTGGGGCTATATGAGCATTCGCTACATGTGAAGGTGTGCATCGTTTTATATCGTTTCATGGCTTCATCCTCTTCTCCCTCGTTCTCTAGCTTGTCCATTGGTGTACACAAAGGCATCAAGCTTAATTATTAAGCTGAACTACTGTGTTGTTCTCCTGTCTTTTTCTGTATTCGTGTATGAGGAGGTACTTATGCTGTGCTATACGAATCCTGAGGATTTGTTGCGTTTTTTGGAAAAGGGAAACATTCTAATAACCAGCAGAGGGCAGCAGAGCAGAGCTACTGATCAGCTGTTCTGGGGAAATTTGCATACGTGCAGTGCGGTCAGCCTAAGTTGAAGGTGAACCTGCGAAGAAGACCCAAGGAGTTTGAGTAAAGGCAAGCAACCAGCAGAGGGCAGCAGAGCAGAGCTACTGATCAGCTGTTCTGGGGAAATTTGCATACGTGCAGTGCGGTCAGCCTAAGTTGAAGGTGAACCTGCGAAGAAGACCCAAGGAGTTTGAGTAAAGGCAAGCAACCAGCAGAGGGCAGCAGAGCAGAGCTACTGATCAGCTGTTCTGGGGAAATTTGCATACGTGCAGTGCGGTCAGCCTAAGTTGAAGATGAACCTGTGAAGAAGACCCAAGGAGTTTGAGTAAAGGCAAGCAACCAGCAGAGGGCAGCAGAGCAGAGCTACTGATCAGCTGTTCTGGGGAAATTTGCATACGTGCAGTGCGGTCAGCCTAAGTTGAAGGTGAACCTGCGAAGAAGACCCAAGGAGTTTGAGTAAAGGCAAGCAACCAGCAGAGGGCAGCAGAGCAGAGCTACTGATCAGCTGTTCTGGGGAAATTTGCATACGTGCAGTGCGGTCAGCCTAAGTTGAAGGTGAACCTGCGAAGAAGACCCAAGGAGTTTGAGTAAAGGCAAGCAACCAGCAGAGGGCAGCAGAGCAGAGCTACTGATCAGCTGTTCTGGGGAAATTTGCATACGTGCAGTGCGGTCAGCCTAAGTTGAAGGTGGTTTGTGGAGGGGCTGTTGGCAAGTGACAGTTAAACCCAAAACACTTTGTGAGTGTTTCCCACCCTACCTCCTCCTCTAACCAACCCCCCCACCCCACGGTGGTTGGGAAGCGGGAGCAGGGGCCTGTCGTGAAGGTGAGTGAGTGCCTTTAAATTTGCTTACCTTTCAGCGGGATCAGGGTTTGAGGTAATATCAGGTAAGCTTTTCCTTTCTTTTTCTTTTTCTTGTTTTTTTTTTAATCTAGAGGGGATGTCAGGGAAGGCAGTACAATGCTCCTCCTGCAGAATGTTTGAGGTGAGGGACGCCGTCAGTGTCCCTGCTGATTTCATCTGTGGGAAGTGCACCCAACTCCAGCTCCTCAAAAACCGTGTTAGGGACCTGGAGCTTGAGCTGGATGAACTTCGGATCATTCGGGAGGCAGAGGGGGTCATAGATAGGAGCTTCAGGGAAGTAGTTACACCAAAGACTGGAGATAGATGGGTAACTGTAAGAGGGACTGGGAAGAAGCAGTCAGTGCAGGGACCCCCTGCGGTCGTTCCCCTGAGTAACAAGTATACCGTTTTGGATACTTGTGGGGGGGACGACTTACCAGGGGTAAGCCATGGGGTACGGGCCTCTGGCACGGAGTCTGTCCCTGTTGCTCAGAAGGGAAGGGGGGAAAGGAGTAGAACATTAGTAATTGGGGACTCAATAGTCAGGGGCACAGATAGGAGATTTTGTGGGAGCGAGAGAGACTCACGTTTGGTATGTTGCCTCCCAGGTGCAAGGGTACGTGATGTCTCGGATCGTGTTTTCCGGGTCCTTAAGGGGGAGGGGGAGCAGCCCCAAGTCGTAGTCCACATTGGCACTAACGACATAGGTAGGAAAGGGGACAAGGATGTCAGGCAGGCCTTTAGGGAGCTAGGATGGAAGCTCAGAGCGAGAACAAACAGAGTTGTTATCTCTGGGTTGTTGCCCGTGCCACGTAATAGTGAGATGAGGAATAGGGAGAGAGAGCAATTAAACACGTGGCTACAGGGATGGTGCAGGCGGGAGGGATTCAGATTTCTGGATAACTGGGGCTCTTTCTGGGGAAGGTGGGACCTCTATAGACAGGATGGTCTACATCTGAACCTGAGGGGCACCAATATCCTGGGGGGGAGATTTGTTAGTACTCTTTGGGGGGGTTTAAACTAATTCAGCAGGGGCATGGGAACCTGGATTGTAGTTTTGGGGTGCGAGAGATTGAGAGTAGAGAGGTCAGGAGCACAGTTTTGACTTCGCAGGAGGGCGGCAGTGTTCAGGTCTGTGGTTTGAAGTGTGTCTATTTCAATGCCAGGAGTATACGAAATAAGGTAGGGGAACTGGCAGCATGGGTTGGTACCTGGGACTTCGATGTTGTGGCCATTTCAGAGACATGGATAGAGCAGGGACAGGAATGGTTGTTGCAGGTTCCGGGGTTTAGGTGCTTTAGTAAGGTCAGAGAAGGGGGCAAAAGAGGGGGAGGTGTGGCGCTGCTAGTCAAGGACAGTATTACGGTGGTAGAAAGGATGCAAGATGGGGACTCTTCTTCCGAGGTAGTATGGGCTGAGGTTAGAAACAGGAAAGGAGAGGTCACCCTGTTGGGAGTTTTCTATAGGCCACCTAATAGTTCTAGAGATGTAGAGGAAAGGATGGCGAAGATGATTCTGGAAAAGAGCGAAAGTAACAGGGTAGTTGTTATGGGAGACTTTAACTTTCCTAATATTGACTGGAAAAGATATAGTTCGAGTACATTGGATGGGTCGTTCTTTGTACAATGTGTGCAGGAGGGTTTTCTGACACAATATGTTGACAGGCCAACAAGAGGTGATGTGGAGATGCCGGCGTTGGACTGGGGTGAGCACAGTAAGAAGTCTTACAACACCAGGTTAAAGTCCAACAGGTTTGTTTCAAACACGAGCTTTCGGAGCACGGCTCCTTCTTCAGGTGAATCCCATTCACCTGAAGAAGGAGCCGTGCTCCGAAAGCTCGTGTTTGAAACAAACCTGTTGGACTTTAACCTGGTGTTGTAAGACTTCTTACTGAACAAGAGGTGAGGCCACTTTGGATTTGGTTTTGGGTAATGAACCAGGCCAGGTGTTAGATCTGGAGGTAGGTGAACACTTTGGAGACAGTGACCACAATTCGGTGACCTTTACGTTAGTGATGGAAAGGGATAAGTATACCCCGCAGAGCAAGAGTTATAGCTGGGGGAAGGGCAATTATGATGCCATTAGACATGACTTAGGATGTGTTGGTTGGAGAAGTAGGCTGCAAGGGTTGGGCACACTGGATATGTGGAGCTTGTTCAAGGAACAGCTATTGCATGTTCTTGATAAGTACGTACCAGTCAGGCAGGGAGGAAGGGGTCGAGCGAGGGAACCGTGGTTTACCAAAGAAGTGGAATCTCTTGTTAAGAGGAAGAAGGAGGCCTATGTGAAGATGAGGCGTGAAGTTTCAGTTGGGGCGCTTGATAGTTACAAGGAAGCGAGGAAGGATCTAAAGAGAGAGCTGAGACGAGCAAGGAGGGGACATGAGAAGTCTTTGGCAGGTAGGATCAAGGAAAACCCAAAAGCTTTCTATAGGTATGTCAGGAATAAAAGAATGACTAGGGTAAGAGTAGGGCCAGTCAAGGACAGTGGTGGGAAGTTGTGTGTGGAGGCGGAGGAGATAAGCGAGATACTAAATGAATACTTTTCGTCAGTATTCACTCAAGAAAAAGATAATATTGTGGAGGAGAATGCTGAGACCCAGGCTATTAGAATAGATGGCATTGAGGTGCGTAGGGAAGAAGTGTTGGCAATTCTGGACAAGGTAAAAATAGATAAGTCCCCGGGGCCGGATGGGATTTATCCTAGGATTCTCTGGGAAGCCAGGGAAGAGATTGCTGAGCCTTTGGCTTTGATTTTTAGGTCATCATTGGCTACAGGAATAGTGCCAGAGGACTGGAGGATAGCAAATGTGGTCCCTTTGTTCAAGAAGGGGAGTAGAGATAACCCCGGTAACTATAGGCCGGTGAGCCTAACGTCTGTGGTGGGTAAAGTCTTGGAGAGGATTATAAAAGATACGATTTATAATCATCTAGATAGGAATAATATGATTAGGGATAGTCAGCATGATTTTATGAAGGGTAGGTCATGCCTCACAAACCTTATCGAGTTCTTTGAGAAGGTGACTGAACAGGTAGACGAGGGTAGAGCAGTTGATGTGGTGTATATGGATTTCAGTAAAGCGTTTGATAAGGTTCCCCACGGTCGGCTATTGCAGAAAATACGGAGGCTGGGGATTGAGGGTGATTTAGAGATGTTGATCAGAAATTGGCTAGTTGAAAGAAGACAGAGAGTGGTAGTTGATGGGAAATGTTCAGAATGGAGTGCAGTTACGAAGTGGCGTACCACAAGGATCTGTTCTGGGGCCGTTGCTGTTTGTCATTTTTATAAATGACCTAGAGGAGGGCGCAGAAGGATGGGTGAGTAAATTTGCAGACGACACTAAAGTCGGTGGAGTTGTAGACAGTGCGGAAGGATGTTGCAGGTTACAGAGGGACATAGATAAGCTGCAGAGCTGGGCTGAGAGGTGGCAAATGGAGTTTAATGTGGAGAAGTGTGAGGTGATTCACTTTGGAAAGAATAACAGGAATGCGGAATATTTGGCTAATGGTAAAATTCTTGGTAGTGTGGATGAGCAGAGGGATCTCGGTGTCCATGTACATAGATCCCTGAAAGTTGCCACCCAGGTTGATAGGGTTGTGAAGAAGGCCTATGGTGTGTTGGCCTTTATTGGTAGAGGGATTGAGTTCCGGAGCCATGAGGTCATGATGCAGCTGTACCAAACTCTGGTACGGCCGCATTTGGAGTATTGCGTACAGTTCTGGTCGCCTCATTATAGGAAGGACGTGGAAGCTTTGGAACGGGTGCAGAGGAGATTTACCAGGATGTTGCCTGGTATGGAGGGAAAATCTTATGAGGAAAGGCTGATGGACTTGAGGTTGTTTTCGTTAGAGAGAAGAAGGTTAAGAGGTGACTTAATAGAGGCATACAAAATGATCAGAGGGTTAGATAGGGTGGACAGCGAGAGCCTTCTCCCGCGGATGGAGGTGGCTAGCACGAGGGGACATAGCCTTAAATTGAGGGGTAATAGATATAGGACAGAGGTCAGAGGTGGGTTTTTTACGCAAAGAGTGGTGAGGCCGTGGAATGCCCTACCTGCAACAGTAGTGAACTCGCCAACATTGAGGGCATTTAAAAATTTATTGGACAAGCATATGGATGATAAGGGCATAGTGTAGGTTAGATGGCCTTTAGTTTTTTTTTTCCATGTCGGTGCAACATCGAGGCCGAAGGGCCTGTACTGCGCTGTATCGTTCTATGTTCTATGTTCTAATAAAAATATGTATTTTTAAAAAATGTATGGAGGATGCAGCAGGACTGATCCTCCTTGGTCTGCTCTGCCCCTTCCACCAACCATGTGCACCTCTCGATCTACCCAATAAGGGGCTGGTTTAGCTCACTGAGCTAAATCGCTGGCTTTGAAAGCAGACCAAGCAGGCCAGCAGCACGGTTCGATTCCCGTACCAGCCTCCCCGGACAGGTGCCGGAATGTGGCGACTAGGGGCTTTTCACAGTAACTTCATTGAAGCCTACTCGTGACAATAAGCCATTTTCATTTTTATTTCAATAACTTATTGCCAATGATGATTTACGTCGATCCCTGGCAGCGGCACCCAGCCACTCCGTTTTCATATAATTTTGACTGACGCCAAGTGGAAGATGATTCCTGGATAGTAATAGTGGTTAAAATGGCTTTTTCTCTCTAACAGCCACAAAGATTTATTGGGTTTTTTTTTACAGCTCCAGAAATCTGCCCCAAACGAAAATAGAGGCTCTGATTTCATTTGAGATTCAATATTAAAAATACATTCATGAAGGTAGTATGGGTGGTGCAGTAGTGCATTGGAATTCCAGCATGTGACATCAGTGGGATGGAACATATGTTTGAGGTCAAGATATCCCTACTGGGTTCTGCAGAAGAGTCATATTGGACATGAAATGTGAACTCTGTTTCTCTCTCCCGAGATGACGCCAGAACTACTGAGTTTTTCCAATACTTTGTTTTGCTTTCAGATCTCCAGCATCTGCAGTATTTTGTACAGTTACTAGGGAAAAGGTACTGGGAAAACTATTAGAACTAAAGACCGGCAAATCCCCTGGACTTCATGGCCTTCATTCTATGATCGTAAAAGAAGTGGCTGCAGAGATCGTAGAGGCATTGGTTTTGATCTTCCAAAATCTCCTAGATTCTGGAAAGATCCCAGCACGTCAGAAAATTGCAATGTGACTCCTCTAGTCAAAACAGAAGGGAAACAAAAAGCAGGAAGCAATAGACTTGACATTTTCATGAGTTAATAAGCACAATTCAAAAATTGTAATACAATCAGGCAATGTTAACTTGGTTTTGTAAAAGGGAAATCATGTTTGACTAATTTATTAGAGTTCTTTGAGGAAGTGACAAAAAAATGGATAAATGTGAACTTCTAGATATGGTGTACTTGGATTTCCAAAAGGAATGCAGTAAGGTGCCATGTCAAAGGGTATTTCACAAAATAAGAGCTCATGGTGGAGACAGTAACATACTAGTATAGATAGACGATTGTATAGTTAACAGGAAGCAGAGAGGCGGGATAAATGGTCATTATAAGGTTGGCAAACTGTAACTAGTGGAGTGCCTGCATAGGGATCAGGGCTGGGCCCTCTATATAAATGACCTGGATGAAGGGGCCAGATGTATGCTAGCTATATTTGCTAATTACACAAAGATAGGTAGGAAAGTAAGTTGTCAAGAGGACAGTCTACAAAAAGGAATTTAGGTGCTTAAGTGTGTGGGCACAATTTTGGCAGATGGCGTATAATGTGTGAAATATTTAACTTTTCCACTTTGGCAGAAAGAATAGAGGAGCAGAATGTTATCTAAATGGAGAGAGACTGCAGAACTCTACAGTACAAGAGGGATCTGGGTGTCCTGATACATGAATCACAAATAGTTAGTTTGTTGGTACAGCAAGTGATTAGGAAGACAAATGGAATATTAACATTAATTGCAAGGGAAATCAAATAAAGAAGTTGAAGTGTTGCTACAGTTGTGCAGGGCCATAATAAGACTGCATCTGGAGTACTATGTACACCTTTGATCTCCTCACTTAAGAAAACATATAATTAAATGAGGAACTGGCCAGAGAAGGATCACTCGACTAACTCCTGGGATGAAGGGATAGTTTATGAGTAAAGGTTGACCAGGTTGTGCCTGTACCCATTGGAGTTCAGAACAATGAGCGATTATCTTATAGCAGAGAGGATGTTTCCCCTTGTGGGTGTGTCTAGAACTAGGGAAAATTTAAACAATTAGGGATCTCCCATTTAAGAGTGAGATGAGGAGAATATTTTTCTGTGAGATAATTAATCCGTAGAATTATGATCCCAGAGAGCAGTGGAAGCTGTGTCTTTGAATGTAATCAAGGCTGAGTTAGGTAGATTTTTGAATGACAAGGGAGTTGAAGGTTCATGTGGGGGGGGGGGGGCGGTGGCAGGTAGGAGAGTGTCATTGAGGCCACAATCCAATCAGTCATGATCTTATTGAATGGTAGAAAAGGCTCAAGGGACCATATGGCCTCATCCTCATTCCTGTGTTCTGATTATTTCCAAAGTTTATTTTCTTTTATTTCAGATTTCACGAACCTAGAGCATTTTACGAATCAAACATCTGCAGATCGTTTGGAGAAATATCAGTGTTGAAATATAATATGCTTATCTTGTCACCAGAATTGTTATTTCTAATTTGTTTTGCAGAGCGAACCACTTTACATCCCAGTGAAATTTCATGATTCAGCCAGTGAAAAAGCCAATAATGACAATACCACAGGTAGGTTTCAGCTTGAGATGCCTTCAGACATTTTACTACCTTAAAGATGTATAAATACAAGTTACTGTTGGAAATTTAACAACATAACAACTTACCTTTATAGAGTTCTTCTCTCTGCCTTTCCTTCATGACCTCTTCCTACCTCCCTGTATAAATCCTTCAATGCTCCAAAATAAAGTTTCTCACCTCTGCCTCCTGTCCATTGTTTGTATTGACTGATTCAGCCTTTATGTCCCTGTCCTCTGGAATTCTCACAAGAGTCCATAATATTGCCAAATTCCACTCCTCAAAACCCTCTCTTTCAGTCATATTTTCTGTACCCAACCCCAGTCAGTTTTACCTTTTTGCCCCTTTTTTCCATGTTAGATGACCACAATGTTCTGTTGTGTATCTTTCCATTATAATGGGGTACTCATTGTTGTACATATGAGAAGCACACAATGCTGTATTTCCTCCCTTTTTCTCAGATTAAATTTAAAATAACTGAAAACCTATTTTCTACTGTTCTCTCCAGTGTTATCAGTAGAGTTATTTAGCAGCAGAGTTGTTTAATTGGATTATGTCAGAGTTTAAAGCAGGTTAGAAATTTCTGCAGCTTCTGCAGCCCAATGCCTCATGACTTCAATTTGTAACTAAACACCTCAAAGTCACAAATGGTGATATTTTTGATGGGCAAGAATCTTTCTTCTAAGAGTCTAAAGTAGCTCTCTGTCATTATCCAACCTTTGCCAAATTTAGGAGTGAAAACTGGTATCTTCCACTAGACCTTTTCATAATTTAATCTCTGTGCGAATCACTGGCATCTGAAATTGAAGGCATGGATTGATTCTCGAGTCAGCGACTACAGAATAGATTGTCATATGTCATCAATATTAGGTGGTACAGATCGAGTAGGTGCTATTGATGTGTCATAGCGACAACAAAAGTCTGCTTTTTTTCCATGTTTCCTGTACCGGATTATAAATATCTTTTCACACTTGTAACTATTTCAACAGCTCAAAGTATGTCTCCTTCAGACTGTCAGGCATCCTGGTTATGACACATTTCAGTTCACAAATATTATTTATTGCCAGCATGTTGGGAATATTGTGTTTTAACTTTCAAAACAGACCTCATGTACAATTTGAACAGACATCTTCTGGGGGTCACGGGGGAAAATAAATGCATAACATACCCACACCTCTACATGGTGAGTTGACTTACTCATGAATGATCTTCAGATGTTTGGGCATTAAGAATGATCCTTAAAGCATGCTTTGCAAAGACTCAACAGCTAGATCAGAGTTTCGTTTGAAGAGATGGTTTTGCGAAAAAGATATTGAGAAAGCTACCATCAGCTTTGAGCAGTTGAGATGATAGGATATTGATTTAACTGTCTGCATCATTGCTATGAACGTAAAAAAATGTCACAAGCTATTTTTATTGCTGATAGCATAATCTATTGCATAGCGTATGGACCTTGGTCGTTTACGTTTTGGGTCCAAGAGCCTACCTCAAACATAATTTTTGTTTTTTAATATTGATTTAGGGGCTATATTAACTCTAACACGTTTCCATGCTTGATTACTTCATGGAACTAAGATACAATGATGCAGTTATCAACAAGCAATGTTGGCATTGCACCATCTTAATATCTGGATAACAACAATGCTATCAAAGAAATAAGCTGCAATAAAAGGAGAGCACTTTGTTTTCCTTATGGATCCTCTTGGCATGCAAGCAAGTTCAAACAGTCTGCAAGTCTACTTTAAATGCCCTTGAAACAACTAGACCATAGAAGAACACTGTCTATAATAACACCACATTTTCTGACACTGAAGATTTTCAAAAAGCTGTGCAATGTGTGTGTTTGTTCAATTTCAGGAAAGGATTAAAGATGCTGGTAGTATTTAAGATAACTTTGGGACTCAATTGCTTGACAGTGAGTCAGTATGAACTTGATGGGCTGACTGGCCACTTCCTGTGCTGTTGTTACTCTGACTTTCATGTTTTCATTGCAATTTCCTTTCCCAAGAACACAGAGAATCTCAATTTAAATTGCCCCCTTCTGTGGTGCAATAACACCGACATAAAATAAATGTATCTTCAAATTGTTAAATCAGGTGGTGATTGATGTTTTGTACATTCTCATCAAAGTTTCTGCTTTATTCCAAGCGCTAGCTCATTATAATAAACATTCTATCATCATCAACTATGCCACCTATTTTGTTCAAATTTTTCAAAGCTTTCTTCTGATGTAACCCCTAATCACTTTTGGCATTGAGAAGTCAACGTTTTTTTTCCATATTTGTTCTGTCAGTTCAAAGTCTGTTCCAAATGCAAAATGAATCGCCATCTAACTGAATCAATGTTGTTGCTTGGAATTAGATCATTTCCAAATGTAAACAGTTGCTTAATTTCAGCTCACTTGTCAGGGAGCTAACACATGTCACAAGATCAGCAGTAAGGCAGTAGATAATCGTTACTTTGCCAAAGAGAAAAAAAGAGAATAGGTCTTACTGTCGTGTCAAAATGAAGGATCAACAGACCACTTTTCTATCAGCTTTGAACATCAATGGAATGTAGGAATTAGGAGCAGAAGTAGGCAATTCAGCCCATCAGGCCTGCTCCAATCTGACTTCAATCAGATCCTGGTTAGAATGTTTAGTTTTCTAATGTCTTATATGAAAATGAAAATCGCTTATTGTCATGAGTAGGCTTCAATGAAGTTACTGTGAAAAGCCCCTAGTCGCCACATTCCGGCGCCTGTCCGGGGAGGCTGGTACGGGAATCGAACCGTGCTGCTGGCCTGCTTGGTCTGCTTTAAAAGCCAGCAATTAGCCCTGTGAGCTAAACCTATATTTACCTCCACCAGCCTGAGCTTAAAGTGTTTTGCATAATTACCACATCAAGAAAGCAGAGTACTGGCCTGGATGAGAATATGGGGCTGGCGGGTGGAACAGGGACAATGGCCCAAAGGCTGGGAGGCCACTGCAGTGAAAAATGGTTGGTGGTGGCATGAATAAGCAAGAGAGCTGCTCGGGTATTAAGCAACCGGCTGGGAAAAGCAGGATGTCTTTTGAAACCCCAATAACAGTGAGAAGAATGTTTGGTTTGCTTTTGAACATAAAAACGAAATGCTAAATGCAGAAATGGGATTTTAAAAAAACGTAATAGTCTTCCACTGTGCCATCTAAACTCAAGATAGTCCTTGGACGTCTCGAGTATAATAGGCAACATTGTCACTTGTCTTTCAGATCAAGTAAGAACATAATCCATAGAACATAGAACGATACAGCGCAGTACAGGCCCTTCGGCCCACGATGTTGCACCGACATGGGAAGTCAAAAACTAAAGGCCATCTAACCTACACTATGCCATTATCATCCATATGCTTATCTAATAAACTTTTAAATGCCCTCAATGTTGGCGAGTTCACTACTGTTGCAGGTAGGGCATTCCACGGCCTCACCACTCTTTGCGTAAAAACCCTACCTCTGACCTCTGTCCTATATCTATTACCCCTCAATTTAAGGCTATGTCCCCTCGTGCTAGCCACCTCCATCCGCGGGAGAAGGCTCTCACTGTCCACCCTATCTAACCCTCTGATCATTTTGTATGCCTCTATTAAGTCACCTCTTAACCTTCTTCTCTATAACGAAAACAACCTCAAGTCCATCAGCCTTTCCTCATAAGATTTTCCCTCCATACCAGGCAACATCCTGGTAAATCTCCTCTGCACCCGTTCCAAAGCTTCCACGTCCTTCCTATAATGAGGCGACCAGAACTGTATGCAATACTCCAAATGCGGCCGTACCAGAGTTTTGTACAGCTGCAACATGACCTCATGGCTCCGGAACTCAATCCCTCTACCAATAAAGGCCAACACACCATAGGCCTTCTTCACAACCCTATCAACCTGGGTGGCAACTTTCAGGGATCTATGTACATGGACACCGAGATCCCTCTGCTCATCCACACTGCTAAGAATTTTACCATTAGCCAAATATTCCGCATTCCTGTTATTCTTTCCAAAGTGAATCACCTCACACTTCTCTACATTAAACTCCATTTGCCACCTCTCAGCCCAGCTCTGCAGCTTATCTATGTCCCTCTGTAACCTGCAACATCCTTCCACACTGTCTACAACTCCACCGACTTTAGTGTTGTCTGCAAATTTACTCACCCAACCTTCTGTGCCCTCCTCTAGGTCATTTATAAAAATGACAAACAGCAGCGGCCCCAGAACAGATCCTTGTGGTACGCCACTCGTAACTGAACTCAATTCTGAACATTTCCCATCAACCACCACCCAATAGAACAAATATCTTATTAACAAATTTCCAGCCCATGAAGGGGCAAGCCCCTTTTTATACTCTTTAATAAACAAAAGTTAAACTAACGAGAGGGGTTGACGGGGTATTGTAATTAAAACAAAATGTCAGACCATACTTTACTAATTAAACCAAAATATCATTTCAGGGGTAATGATGCAAACTCCCTTTTATAGGTGCTCCAAGACAATTACCGTATATACTCGCATATCATGCGACTTTTGAAGACCTAAATTGTAACCTAAATTTGGGGGGGGGGGTCGCATGATACGCGAGATACAAAATTCGCGGGTGTTTTACTTGCTGTTTTTTCCGATGAGGAAGGAAATCTATAGAACATGTGGGAACCTGCACCTTTTATTGTTAATGACACTCTACCTGCTGGTCAAACAAATACAGCTTAGTAAACAGAATAAGGATTGCACTACTGATAAATCAAGACATTCATTTAATCCTTCCAGTTTGGTAATGTATATGTAAGTCTGCTTACTTGATTCATAAAGCAAATAACACAACCCATAGTTAAGCAGATGCAGTAAAAGGCAATCATGATCTAAGGGGGCATTGTTCAGGTGCTGACTACTATTATTAAAGTTATCCAAATAAAATGTCTGATTATTGCTAGTTAGCGACTAACTCTAACAGTAAGAACAGACCCTTCAACCCTGGAGAAAAGATGATACTTTCACAGTTTTTGAAATCTGTGCGTTTCCATAATAAATACATTTTAAAAAATGTACTACTGACCATCATAGGGTGTATATAATTCTTTGTTGCATTATTCAATACATGGCTGTCTTTTTCCGATACAGAATTCGCGGGTGTTTTACTTGCTGTTTTTTCTGATGGGAAGGTGTTCAGCCACTTGACGTTTCCATTCATAAAAACGAATGGAAACGTCAAGTGGCTGAACATCTTCCCATCAGAATGCTGTGGTCAAAATCTGAAGAGTAGTATTCCTGATCATATGGGTAGTTTATTCAATACATGGCCGTCTTTTTCCGATGTTTTACTTGCCGTTTTTTTGAATGGAAACGTCATGTGGCAGAACGACGCTAGTAAAGACAGCTGGAAAGCTGTTCGATTCGCGAACAGCTTTCACAACAGAATCTACTCTGCAGAATCCACAGACAATGATACCATTTGGAAGTTTTAGTTTGGGCGTTAATTTCCAAAAAAGTGACTCGCATGATACATGAGATGTAGCATAGAATCATGTTTTGGGGCCGAAAATTTAGGGGTCGCATGATACGCGAGATCGCATGATACGCGAGTATATACGGTAATGAATCAGTACCCTTCACTGCTTTATCCTTAACCTGAACAAAATAATTCACTTAACATCAACAAACTGATCATGACAGAAAACCTGGGGCAGGATTTAACAGCCTCGTCGCACCCAATTTGAATCTTGTGAAAGGCTTCTCACGGGATTTGGGATGCTCGTAACATCTTGAGATTCAACCGAGCTGATACATTCGGCTCATTTTAATATGCTTGTGCTAGATTCTCCCAGTGCCGAGGACCTAACGCCCGCTCCAGGGAGACCTTACCAGGATGCTGTTTAGTACTGGTGAGCAGAGGTGACACTGCCAGGGTGCCTGAGTGGTAGTGGCAACCTGGCCCGTGCACTGCCACTGTGCCAGGTTGGCACTGCTGAGGATTGGGGCTTGAGGGGACACATGATCATGAAGGGGGGAGGGGGGTGTGAGTGGGATATGAAGATGAGGGGGTGAAGACGGATATGAAGGGTCCTCATAAAGGTTTGGGGTCCTGAAAGGGTGAGGGATCTGACTAACCCCATAACGGGCTGTCCTCACTTGGAGGATGGGATGGTAATGCCTATGTGTGCGGGAGGTGAGATATTCCGAGGGTGGGAGTGTGTGGGGAATCCTGAAGCTCACTTGGAGATTGGAGCATCTTTGATCCCTGAGGAACCGGTTTCACGAGTTCAGCTCCCCATTGCTGAAAACATTTCAAGTGTGGGCTAGACCGGGCAGAAACTCCCCAAGTCCCCAAAAAATGACTTGTGTGGGTGAATACCCATGTGGATCTCGCCCAAAGCCGGCTGGAAATACCCCGCCAAATTCGCCCAAAATGACACTTAGGAATTGTTTGTTGAATTCTGCCCCTGATTTCACATTACAACAAAATCGAAATTAAGGCTAATAATGACCATGAAATCACAGTCGATTGACCTAAAAACCCATCTGGTTCACTAATATCATTTAGGGAAGCAAATCTGTCATCCAGACCATGGTCTGGCCGACAGGTGACTCCAGATCCACAGCAATGTGGTTGACTATTAACTGCCCCCTCCAGGGCAATTCGGGATGGGCAATAAATGCTGGCCCAGCCTGCGAAGCCCATGACCCATGAATGAATAACAAAAAACCTCTCAGTCAGTTCCCAAAGTAATCATTAAAACTTTGGCGTAAATTTTACAGTCTCACCTGCAGTAGAAATCATCGCACTACCCACCTGACTGCCCTACCCCCGATCAGACCTGACGAGTCCCTGACCTGACTAACCATCCTAACCCAACTACCCACTCTTCCAACATACCCACCTACACACCACATTCCCTTCCGCACCTCTCGCCTTCCTCTCCCACTTAACCCACCCACCCTATTGTTACAGTCATTTAATCGCCTACCAATCACACACTAGACCGTTAAACTTATCATACAGGAGATAGTGGGATAAAAAGGGAGTGTGCCCTGTCTTTCTCCCCCCGACTCTACTGCCATCTGATGGAGTTCTCCAAGGGCTGCTGCGCTCCGTGTTACTAACCAAGTCGGCTGGGAAGACCTGACAAAAATGCACGGAGCTGCATCGAGACAAAAGAAAGTTTGAGCAATCTGAAGATGATTGCCTCCTCAGAAGATCCAAGCCTATATTTTCATGTAGCAAGCTGTTTTTCAGGGACATATTAAGCACACTAAACAAGTGATAGTTGTATTTGATACTGTTTCATTCAATTAATTTGTCATGGTATATAGCCGATTGTGTCTGCAGTATTCGCTCAGGTGGAGGACAAATGGGAGAGGAGTATGAGCCAAAATAACATTTAAACTAAGTATCTGTGCTTTTTTAAAACAAAAAGAGTGCCAAAATGTCATATCCATTTGTCTGAAGATTTTGTTTAAAATTACCTTTTTTATTCATAGCTTTAAAAAAACCACGTGTTAGGTTCAGTAACATTATGGAAGTGCGGCAACTTCCTGCCCACCATGCATTTGAAGCAAAACTGTCTCGGATGTCCTATCCAGCAGCAAAGGACCATGAAGCAGTGCTGAAGTCTGTTGGCAAGTTAACAGTATCACAAGTAGCAAAAATCAGCTTTTTTTTCTGCTTTGTGGTTAGTGCCTTTTATTAAGTTACTATTTCTTATAACTATTCCATGCAATTTAAAATGACTTTGCTGTATTTAAAAATTAAAGGATGGTAAATCATAATTTATCCAAAGATGGTGGGAAGTTTATAAACTATATATGTACTTTTCTTTAGACATCTTTAGAAAAGTGTGGATATATTCTTCAGCATTATATTTTTTTTTAAAATAATTTTTATTGAAAAATGTTGAATTTATACAACAACAACGGACCATAATAAAATACCAAAAATAACAATAATATTAACAATCATAAACATTCGCCCCACCTCCATGAACAACACAGCATATTAACAACAACGCAAATTAACACAATATTAAGTTACATAATAGAAACTACAATAACCCCCCCCCCCCCCGCCGGGGTTGCTGCTGCTATTGACCAAGATACCTATCTTTGAGCCAGGAAGTCCAGAAAAGGCTGCCATCGTTTATAGAACCCTTGTACTGATCCTCTCAGGGAAAATTTGACCCTTTCCAATTTTATAAATCCCGCCATGTCACTGATCCAGGTCTCCACACTTGGGGGCCTCGCATCCTTCCACTGCAGCAAGATCCTTCGTCGGGCTACTAGGGACGCAAAGGCCAGGCCACCGGCCTCTTTCGCCTCCTGCACTCCCGGTTCTACCGCAACTCCAAAAATCGCGAGTCCCCACCCTGGTTTGACCCTGGATCCAACCACCCTCGACACCGTCCCCGCCACCACCTTCCAGAATTCTTCCAGTGCTGGGCATGCCCAGAACATATGGGCGTGGTTCTCTGGACTCCCCGAACATCTGGTGCACCTGTCCTCACCCCCAAAGAACCTACTCGTCCTAGTCCCGGACATGTGGGCCCGGTGCAGCACCTTAAATTGGATGAGACTAAGCCTCGCACATGAGGAGGAAGAGTTGACTCTCTCCAAGGCATCCGCCCAAGTCCCGTCCTCTATCTGCTCCCTGAGTTCCTCCTCCCATTTAGCCTTCAGCTCCTCCACTGACGACTCCTCCACCTCTTGCATTAACTTATAGATGTCAGACACCTTCCCCTCTCCGACCCACACCTCAGAAAGCACTCTGTCCATCGTCCCCCGCGAGGGCAGCAACGGGAATCCCTCTACCTGGCGCCTAGCAAACGCCTTTACCTGCAAGTATCTGAACATGTTCCCTTGGGGAAGCCCAAATTTATCTTCCAGTTCCCCCAGGCCCGCAAACCTCCCGCGAATAAACAGGTCCCTCAATTTACTGATGCCCACCCTTTGCCACCCCCTAAATCCCCCATCCCTGTTCCCTGGGATGAACCGATGATTGCCACCCAATGGAGCCTCCATCGAGCCCCCTGTTTCCCCCCTATGCCGTCTCCACTGTCCCCAGATTCTTAGGGTCGCCGCCACCACCAGGCTCGTGGTAAACCTCTTAGGGGAGAGCGGCAACGGCGCCGTTGCCATGGCACCCAGGCTCGTACCTCTGCATGATGCCATCTCCATTCTTTTCCACGCCGCCCCTCCCCCTCCATCACCCATTTACGCACCATTGACACATTGGCCGCCCAATAGTACCCCAAAAGGTTGGGCAGCGCCAGCCCGCCTCTATCCCTCCCTCGCTCCAGGAACACCCTCTTCACTCTCGAAGCCCCATGTGCCCACACAAAGCTCAAAATACTGCTAGTCACTCTCTTAAAGAAGGCCCTGGGGATAAAAATGGGCAGGCACTGAAAGAGGAACAAGAACCTCGGAAGCACCATCATTTTGACGGACTGTACCCTCCCCGCTAATGACAATGGCAGCATGTCCCACCTCTTGAACTCCTCCTCCATCTGATCTACAAGTCTGGTGAAATTATGTATGTGGAGTCCCCCAGTCCCTGGCCACCTGCACCCCCAGGTCCCTAAAGCTCTCCCCTGCCCGCCTAAGTGGGAGCCTACCAAATCCTTCCTCCTGGTCTCCAGGGTGCACCACAAACACCTCACTCTTGCCTAAATTTAGTTTATAGCCTGAAAAGGTCCCAAACTCAGCTAGCAGCTCCATCACCCCCGGCATCCCTCCCACCGGGTCCGCCACATACAGTAACAGGTCATCGGCATACAACGACACCCTATGTTCCTCCCCACCTCGCACCAAACCTCTCCACCTCTCTGAATCCCTCAACGCCATCGCCAGCGGCTCGCTTGCCAGTGCAAACAACAAGGGGGACAGGGAGCAACCCTGCCTGGTCCCTCGGTAAAGCCGGAAGTACTCTGACCTCCTCCCATTTGTGGCCACACACGCTATCGGGGCCTCATATAGCAGCCTTACCCATCTAATAAACCCTTCACCAAATCCAAACCTCCCCAACACCTCCTATAAGTATCCCCACTCCACTCTATCAAAGGCCTTCTCCGCTTCCAGCGCCACCACTATCTTTGTCTCCCCCTCAATCGCCAGCATCATGATGACATTAAACAATCTCCGCACATTCGTGGGTTCAGCTGCCTTCCCTTCACAAAACCTGTCTGGTCCTCGTGTACAACCCCTGGCACACAGTCCTCTATCCTGGTGGCCAGGATTTTTGCCAGCACCTTGGCATCTACGTTGAGGAGAGATATGGGCCTGTATGAACCACACTGCTGGGGGTCCTTGTCCCTCTTTAAAATTAACGAGATCAGCCATAGCCCGTCGACTGCCCGCCCCAGGCCAGCACCCCCTGCCCGATCCAGTCCCCACAGCGACAACACCTCACCTGTTTCGCCCCCCAGCTCCTTCCTGACCCTACCAGCAGCAACCCGGTATTCCCCTTTGCCCCTTCCCTTCCCCCCCCCCCCCCCAGGCTAGGAACCCTCCTAGCCGCCAACCGTCCTCCATTGTACTTCCGTGGGTCAGCTAACTTCTGCTGACCCTGGAAACTCCCGCCAATAACCCGACCCCTCCCAAAGTGGGATCATCCCCCAATCTATCCCTCCTCCAGGCACCTCTCCAGCGCGGGGAAGGACCAGTTAAGGCCCCACCTCCCTGCGTCATCGTCTCCACCCCCCAGCCCCGCAGCGCGGGAAACCAGAGGAAAGCCCGCGCTTTCGCACTGCCCCACCACACCCTTCTGACGCAGCTCCCAAAAACCAGCCCCACTCCATACCCCCAACCCGACATAGAATACAACAAACCCCCCCCCCAACCCTCCCCGCAAGATACAAAACTCAAACAATGCCCCACAGCAAAAAAAACATAACAGAACAACACCCCCATAAATAACCATATCAAAATTGCAAAAGTACAAAAAAAAGAACACAGCAACAGCAGAATCCAGCAATAAAGTATTACAACCGACCCCGCAACCCCCAACCCCTAGTTCAAGTCCAGTTTCTCCGTCCGCATGAAGGCCCACGCCGCCTCCGGGGAATCGAAATAATAATGCCGGTCCGAATAAGTTACCCACAGGCGCGCAGGCTGCAACATTCCGAACTTTATCTTTTTCTTGTAAAGCACCTCTTTCGTCCGATTAAACCCGGACCGCCGCTTAGCCATCTCCGCACTCCAATCCTGGTAGATCCGTACTACCCCATTCTCCCAATTGCTGCTCTTCACCTTCTTGGCCCAGCGCAGCACACACTCCCGATCACTGAACCGGTGGAACCTCACCAGCACTGCACACGGGGGTTCATTCTCCTTAGGCCTCCTGGCCAGTACTCTGTGTGTTCCCTCCAGCTCCAAGGGCAAATGGAAAGACCCGGCCCCCACTAGCGAGTTCAGCATTGTAGCCACGTAGGTTGTCAGGTCCGACCCCTCCAGCCCCTCCGCAAGGCCCAAGATCTGCAGATTTTTCCGCCTCATGCGGTGATCAAGCTCCTCGAAGCGTTCCTGCCACTTCTTGTGGAGTGCCTCGTGTCCCTCCACCTTACTCATGAGGATCCCGGCCTCCTCCTCTCGTTCAGTGGCCTGCGTCTGCAACTCCTTGATGGCAGCACCCTGGGTCGTCTGAATCTCCGAGAGCCTTTTGTTCGTTTCCTGCAGAGAGCTCAGTACCTCAGCCTTGAAATCTGCAAAACAGTGCAGGAGAGCAGCTTGTTGCTCCAGGGCCCACTGCTTCCACTCCTCCGGAGCTCCGCCGGCCGCCATCTTGGATTCCTTCCCCCGTTTTTTTCTGGGGAGCTGCTGACGTTTTTTCCCCCTTTCCACTCCGGGTTCGAGTCATGGACTGCGGGGAAAGCGATCAGCACACCTTCTCCCACCGGGAGACGTTGAAAAATTTCCGTTTTGGGCTCTAAAAAGAGCCGAAAAGTTCGTTTAAAACGGGAGCTCCCAAATGTGCGGCTTCCTACGTCATCGCCGCGACCGGAAGTCCCCTTCATCATTGTATTAAACAACACATTTGAAATAATTGCATTGAAAGTTAAAAATATTGTGACTGGTGTGTGCTCAAAGAAATGTTTAATATGTGCTCATAAACCTGTATCATCAGTGCAGATTAAGTTCATTGTTTGGGAAAAGTTTGAAAGTAAATGCAATTCAGATGCGAACAGTATATTCCGAATTTTCAAATTACCGCAGAGGTGAACGAGCCCACAATTTCCCACGATTGGCCTATGTACGGGTTCCCAACCTAACAATGAAAATTGGGTCCCATATCTTTGCAAATAACTGCCTCTATTAACAAGTCCATAATGTTAGACCAGGGACATTGATAAGGTGAAAAACAAGTTGAATATTAATGCAGCAAAAATAAATTTGTAAGTAACATATGTTGTCTTCATTTCTGCAATTATTTTTTCAGTGGTTTCTGGCAAACTTCTCTTATCAGGAGGCACTTTCCGATACTCAGGTGGCTATTGTTAACATTTTGTCTTCAACGTCTGGTAAGTTGTATGTTGATATTCTTACTCTTGTCCGTTCTGTTGTACAGAATAATAATTGTGTTTCTCACACCAATTCATACAATGGAAGTACTTTTTGCAGAATTCATTACCTTTTTGTTGTTTTTACTGAGTCTTTTACTGTGCCTTTATGCGCGGAGCATTCACAATGAAGCGGATGAACAAATTGCGGAAATAGATGTAAACGGACATGATATAATCAAGATTACGGAGACATGGCTACAGGGTGACAAGGGATGGGAACTGAGCATCCAGAGGTATTCAGTATTTAGGAAGGACAGACAAAAAGGAAAAGGCAGAGGAGTTGCATTGCTGGTTAAAGAGGAAGCTAATGCAATAGTGAGGAAGGATATTACTCCAACAATGTGGATTCTGTATGGTAAGTAAGTAAAGGCACCATCGTCCCAGATGACCATAGGCTGTATTTCCCTTTGAGGGAGAGAGCTGACTGTTGGTGATTTAACCTGAGGATCACCACACCTCAGGCGAGGGGCAAGGTTGAGAAGCCGGCCTTCATCATGAATAACCTCCTGAATTGAACCCGAGTTGTTGGCCTTGGTCTGCATCACAAACCAGTCGTCTAGCCAACTGAACGGGGCCCCCAGGGACGGTCAAGCTGAGAAACACCAAGGCAAAAAAACATTAGTTGGCATTGTATATACCAGGCTGGCACGCTTCCTCTTCTCATTTAGGATGACTCCTCATTCAGTTACAGGGGTGGCCCCAGACGAAATGTTGACCCGTCGCCAATTCTGCACTCGGTTGGGTTTGTTGCTACCCAGCATATGGACAAAGTTGTGCCATACACAGGATCTTCAAGAACATTGCCTGAAAAGGCGTTGTCTTCCACAATGTTTTGCATCTGCCCAGACGGTCAGTGCTCGTTGGTTTCCTGGGGTCATCATTCGCCAAATCGGCCCAGTTTCATGCCAGATCAATGTTCAAGGTCAGTTAATGAAGCATCACCTTGACCATCTTCCTGCTCGGCAGTCTTCCAATCCATAGGTCCCTCTGGGGAAATCTACCCCTCTCCGGCTTGCCTCTCAGATGGCTCCTCAAGAACACTCCACCCGGTCCTGCTGGTTGCTCTGGTTCCTCAGTCTGCATAAACGACTAAATCATTTTCTTCCCATGGTACTGAAACGTCTGATGTCTGGTCACCTGATTCCGATAGAGAGACACAAACCTCTGGGGTCTCTGACTCGAACGTTGTCGTTCGTCCGCCTTCAAAGGGTCCTCTATCTCGGCGGTCCAGCTGCAAGCGTTTCTGGCTCGTTATATTCCGGCAGTTCTGGTCCCACCACCAGCCAATGTACTAAGACCAACGCGTCTGCATCATCCACTGCCCAATGGGGCTCCGCCAGTTTCTTTGAGTCTTGCTTTTCGTCAGTGTTTTTAACTTTTCATTGTCCACATCTTGTTCTCCGTCCTCATCGATCCATTTGGGGTCTTCGGACATTGTTGGGGGGAGGGGTGTAATAAATTGCTGGGGCTGGCTTGATTGTTTTCCCCATGTGGCTCGAGTATGAGCTCTTCCGACAATTGCCGGACTATTACCATGTGTATATTAGGTTGGGCCAGATAGGAACCGACCGACACAGGGGCCCCTTTGTATATAGTATGTATTTTAAATAAACGTCGTCTTATTGTTACTCATCTGACTCATTTCGCCTTCATTAAAGTGCCGTCAGCAAATTTAGCAACTATGCCTTCAGTCCCTTTTATACAAGTCATTTTAGAAATTGTAGAAAGTTGAGGCCCCAGCACAGATCCCTTTGGCACATCACTCATCAGTGACTTCGCAGGAGGGTGCCAGTGTTCAGGTAGGTGGTTTGAAGTGTGTCTACTTCAATGCCAGGAGTATACGAAATAAGGTAGGGGAACTAGCAGCATGGGTTGGTACCTGGGACTTCGATGTTGTGGCCATTTCAGAGACATGGATAGAGCAGGGACAGGAATGGTTGTTGCAGGTTCCGGGGTTTAGGTGCTTTAGTAAGCTCAGAGAAGGGGGCAAAAGAGGGGGAGGTGTGGCGTTGCTAGTAAAGGACAGTATTACGGTGGCGGAAAGGATGCTAGATGGGGACTCTTCTTCCGAGGTAGTATGGGCTGAGGTTAGAAACAGGAAAGGAGAGGTCACCCTGTTGGGAGTTTTCTATAGGCCACCTAATAGTTCTAGGGATGTAGAGGAAAGGATGGCGAAGATGATTCTGGAAAAGAGCGAAAGTAACAGGGTAGTTGTTATGGGAGACTTTAACTTTCCAAATATTGACTGGAAAAGATATAGTTCGAGTACATTGGATGGGTCGTTCTTTGTACAATGTGTGCAGGAGGGTTTCCTGACACAATATGTTGACAGGCCAATAAGAGGCAAGGCCACATTGGATTTGGTTTTGGGTAATGAACCAGGCCAGGTGTTAGATCTGGAGGTAGGTGAGCACTTTGGAGACAGTGACCACAATTCGGTGACCTTTACGTTAGTGATGGAAAGGGATAAGTATACCCCGCAGGGCAAGAGTTATAGCTGGGGGAAGGGCAATTATGATGCCATTAGACATGACTTAGGATGTGTAGGTTGGAGAAGTAGGCTGCAAGGGTTGGGCACACTGGATATGTGGAGCTTGTTCAAGGAACAGCTATTGCGTGTTCTTGATCAGTACGTACCAGTCAGGCAGGGAGGAAGGGGGTCGAACGAGGGAACCGTGGTTTACCAAAGAAGTGGAATCTCTTTTTAAGAGGCAGAAGGAGGCCTATGTGAAGATGAGGCGTGAAGTTTCAGTTGGGGAGCTTGATAGTTACAAGGAAGCGAGGAAGGATCTAAAGAGAGAGCTAAGACGAGCAAGGAGGGGACATGAGAAGTCTTTGGCAGGTAGGATCAAGGAAAACCCAAAAGCTTTCTATAGGTATGTCAGGAATAAAAGAATGACTAGGGTAAGAGTAGGGCCAGTCAAGGACAGTGGTGGGAAGTTGTGTGTGGAGGCTGAGGAGATAAGCGAGATACTAAATGAATACTTTTCGTCAGTATTCACTCAGGAAAAAGATAATATTGTGGAGGAGAATGCTGAGACCCAGGCTATTCGAATAGATGACATTGAGGTACGTAGGGAAGAAGTGTTGGCAATTCTGGACAAGGTGAAAATAGATAAGTCCCTGGGGCCTGATGGGATTTATCCTAGGATTCTCTGGGAAGCCAGGGAAGAGATTGCTGAGCCTTTGGCTTTGATTTTCATGTCATCATTGGCTACAGGAATAGTGCCAGAGGACTGGAGGATAGCAAATGTGGTCCCTTTGTTCAAGAAGGGGAGTAGCGATAACCCCGGTAACTATAGGCCGGTGAGCCTCATGTCTGTTGTGGGTAAAGTCTTGGAGAGGATTATAAGAGATACGATTTATAATCATCTAGATAGGAATAATATGATTAGGGATAGTCAGCATGGTTTTGTGAAGGGTAGGTCATGCCTCACAAACCTTATCGAGTTCTTTGAGAAGGTGACTGAACAGGTAGACGAGGGTAGAGCAGTTGATGTGGTGTATATGGATTTCAGTAAAGCGTTTGATAAGGTTCCCCACGGTCGGCTATTGCAGAAAATACTGAGGCTGGGGATTGAGGGTGATTTAGAGATGTGGATCAGAAATTGGCTAGTTGAAAGAAGACAGAGGGTGGTGGTTGATGGCAAATGTTCAGAATGGAGTTCAGTTACGAGTGGCGTACCACAAGGATCTGTTCTGGGGCCGTCGCTGTTTGTCATTTTTATAAATGACCTAGAGGAGGGCGCAGAAGGTTGGGTGAGTAAATTTGCAGACGACACTAAAGTCGGTGGAGTTGTAGACCGTGCGGAAGGATGTTGCAGGTTACAGAGGGACATAGATAAGCTGCAGAGCTGGGCTGAGAGGTGGCAAATGGAGTTTAATGTGGAGAAGTGTGAGGTGATTCACTTTGGAAAGAATAACAGGAATGCGGAATATTTGGCTAATGGTAAAATTCTTGGCAGTGTGGATGAGCAGAGGGATCTCGGTGTCCATGTACATAGATCCCTGAAAGTTGCCACCCAGGTTGATAGGGTTGTGAAGAAGGCCTATGGTGTGTTGGCCTTTATTGGTAGAGGGATTGAGTTCCGGAGCCATGAGGTCGTGTTGCAGCTGTACAAAACTCTGGTGCTGCAACATTTGGAGTATTGCGTACAGTTCTGGTCGCCTCATTATAGGAAGGACGTGGAAGCTTTGGAACGGGTGCAGAGGAGATTTACCAGGATGTTGCCTGGTATGGAGGGAAAATCTTATGAGGAAAGGCTGATGGACTTGAGGTTGTTTTCGTTAGAGAGAAGAAGGTTAAGAGGTGACTTAATAGAGGCATACAAAATGATCAGAGGGTTAGATAGGGTGGACAGCGAGAGCCTTCTCCCGCGGATGTGGGTGGCTAGCACGAGGGGACATAGCCTTAAATTGAGGGGTAATAGATATAGGACAGAGGTCAGAGGTAGGGTTTTTACGCAGGAGGCCGTGGAATGCCCTACCTGCAACAGTAGTGAACTCGCCAACATTGAGGGCATTTAAAAGTTTATTGGATAAGCATATGGATGATAATGGCATAGTGTTGGTTAGATGGCCTTTAGTTTTTGACTTCCCATGTCGGTGCAACATCGTGGGCTAAAGGGCCTGTACTGCGCTGTATCGTTCTATGTTCTATCACGTTCTGCCAACCAGAAAAAGATCCATTTATACCAACTCTGTTCATGTTAACTAGCTGATCTTTAGTCTATGCTAATATATTACTCCGTACACCTTGAGCTTTTATTTTCTGCATGAACGTGTGATGTGGCACCATATCAAATGCCATCTGGAGATCCAAGTGCAGTGCATCCACTGATTCCTCTTTATTCAAAGCACATGTGATTCCTTCGAAGAACTCCCCAACAAATTTTTTAAACATGATTTCCTTTCTTAAAACCATGTTGACTCTGCCTGATTGCTATTAATTTTTCCAAGTGCCCTGTTACATTGCGCAGAGAATGGAAAAATCCACCCAGAGTGCTGGCTGAGGCGAGAAAACCAGATAACCCAATACTCTGCAGAGAAAATCTTGAGGCTTGGCCCACGCTGGTGGAGCAGAGCCAGAAAAGCCATCAGACAGAACTCCTAAGATCTAGACACTGTTTTTAAAGGGTGCTCTGGTATCTGATATTTAAAACATGGAAACACCCCCCATTGCATGCAGAAGCCCTTCCCCCACCAAGGACATGGAAGGAACCTCCTCACACATATATGGTGTTGCCAATCGGCACCGGAGTAATGTTGCCAATAATGATGATGCACTTTCGAGTCGCGGGTATCAAATTATACCACCATAAGGCTTTACCAGATATCGATCAAAGGACCAAACAACCAGTTCAAGTTCAAAGGTAGTTTATTTACACACAAGGATTACTTCGACATGCATCGCAAAACACTACAAGTTAAACTACACCTAACAACTACAATAACCTATACTTAACTTCAGGGCAACCGGCTCTGTGCAAGTGGATAAGGCCTTTATCTTGATCACGTGGCTGATTTGAAGAAGTGGTCTGTCTCTGCTGGGCTCATCCGTCAGGTAGCGATCATTGGTCTGGAACTTGGCTGCCTGGTCGTTATGCTGCAGTTGGGCTGGCACAGGCCGGATTCAAAGGAGGCTGGCACAGGCCGGGTCCAAATGAGACCGAACACATGGCTGCATTGTCTTTTAACTGGCTTGAGTTTTCCCTGCCCCCTTTGTGGGCAGTTTCTGGATCACTGTCCATCAATTCCTCAAGGCTCCACCCTCTGGTCACATCCAATCAGGGGCTGCCACATCACTTTTGGGGTGGGCATCAGTGGCCAATTCTGGGAGGGCTCCGAGCAGAAGCTCGGTGCCACCTAGTCTGGAAGATGATGCGATGGACCTGATGGTCCCATTGTTATGTTAATTGCCTTGAATGGCCCATTTGCAGGTGTGAATTCCTGCATACTTCTGGGCTGCCGTTTGTAAAGATACAAGCTGCAGCTTGTCTGTGTCCCAAACCTAGCCATAATTCCCATCATTCTTTGCAGGTGGGCATGTTGGATGGCTACATTGGGAAACCCTCCCCCAACCGATATGGGGAAACACCCCTTCCCACCCCCAGTGGAGCTGCCCGGACTGTCCCTAGCACTGATCCCGAACCAGGGGTTAGTGTCAGGGGGCATGTCCCTGACCGCCCCCCCCCTCCTTCTCCCCCTTAATTATAATATTTATTGAAATGAGGTTCCCAGTCTTCCTGGATGGGAACCTTGTTACATCACCGGCGAAGGACAGGGAGAATCGGAGACCAGGTCTCGCCAGTGAGATTTTAGTTTTTGAAGTCTGGTGCAATTTTGCGTCTATGTCGCCATTTGCACTCATGGCAAATGCGTGTGCAAAATCGCAGCATATTTATTTAATAATGGCTTCTAACATTTTCCCTATGACAGATGTTAGCCTCATTGGCCTGTAGTTTCTTGCTTTTTGTCTCTCTCCCTTTTTGAATAAAGGAGTTATATTTGCTATCATCTAATCTGGAACTTCTCCGAATCTAGACAATTTTGGAAAATCAAAACCAATGCATCAACTATATCATTGGCCACTTATTTCAATACCTTAGGTTGAAGTACAATCAGACCAGGGGCCCTGTCAGGCTGAAGTACAATCATACCAGGGGACTTGTCAGGATAAAGTAGGGTAAAGTACAATCGAACCAGAGGATTTGTCATCCGCCGACCCAACAGTGTGTTCCATACCACTTCCCTGATGATTATCATTTTCCGGGTTCCTGCCTCCCTTCCATTTTCTGATTTTACAACTGTTTCTGGGATGTTACTTGTGTCCTCTATAGTGAAGAGAGATGTAAAATACCTACAGTAAAGAGAGATGCAAAATACCTATTTAATTTGTTCGCCATAGCCCTACCTTGCATTATCAATTCCCCAGCTGCACTTTCTTTAGGATCAACATTCACTTTGTTAACTCTTCTTATTTAAATATCTATAGAAACTCTTACTATCTCTCACTGTTACGAGCTAACTTTCCCTCGTACTCCAGTTGTTCCCTCCTCATCAATCTTTTTGGCATTCTATTGATGTTCTTTATATTCCTTCCAATCTTTTGACCTGCCACTCATCTTTGAGCAAATATATGCTTTATCTTTTAGTTTAATACTGTCTTTAACTTTTTAGTTGACCATCAGTGATGGGTCCTCCCTTTGGAATTTTTCTTTCTTATTGGAATGTGTCCATTCTTTGGATTCCAAAATATCCCTTTAAATGTCTGCCACCAAATTGGTCTACCTCTTAAGCACACTTACCAGTTCACTTTAGCTAGCTCCACTTTCATGCTCTCATAATTGCCCTTATTTTAAGTTTAAAATACTCACCTTGGCTGCATTCTTCACTTCTCAAACTGAATGTAAAATTCAATCATGTTAAGATCGCTGCTAACTAGGGATGCCTTCATTATGAGGTTATCAATTAATCCTATCTCATTGCACGATACCATGTCTAGTGTAGGCTGCCCCCTGGTTGGCTTCAGAACGTACTATTCTATGTAAGTATCCTGAAAGCATTCTATGAACTGCTCATCCACTCTACCTTTGTCCACCTGATTTTTCCAGTCTCTGTATATGAATATCCCCCACGATTATCACTGTACATTTCTGATAATGTCCCATCATCTCTTCTTTTATACTGTCTCCTACCATGTAGTGATATGGGCCAGGGTTTAGAGAACCCCAAAGTGTATCATGGAGTTCACCTGACCAAAACTTTGAATAGATTGTGGTATGGGGAGCACACGGGCCTTCTTTATAGGTGTGATGCAACAGAAATCTACAGTACTTTTAAATTAAAACAATGTTTATTTATGAAACCAATTAACGCTTTATAAACCCACAGTAAACATCTTAACAACTATCAACACCAATAAATCCCCAAAGAATACAGTACTCTGTAAGTAACTCTTAATCTTTCCTTGCAACATCCATAAGCCAAAAAGAACCCATTTTACAGAAAAAACATCAGGTTTAACTTCACTACTGAGAACAGTTACCACTTTGAAATCACCAAATGAACATTCTTTAGCTTGCAGAGATTCATACACATCTTGCTGTGACTGCAGATTCTCCAAGTCTAAAACAAAACTAAACACACCCTGTAGCCTGCGAGCCCAAAGTGAAAGTAAAAGCAGACAGACAGCCCAGCACCATCCACACTCTGAAATCACTGATAAACACCAATTTTTTAAAGGTACATCCACTACAGCTATTTTATAAACCTCCATTTCTTAAAGGTACTCTCACATCACGGTAGTTACAATTAGGGCATCTGTACACCACTCCTACAAGTGACTTCTTGCCTTGATCATTTATCATCTCAGCCCAAACTGCTTCGCGATCCTGGTTTCCTGAAATTGGGTCATCCCTCTCTAATGCGCTAATACCACCGTTAACTAACAGAGCCACCTTCCATCTTTTCTTAATTTCCTGACTTCCTAAATGTCACTGTCCCTTCAATATTCCCATCCCCCAATCTATTTCATCCTGTAGTCATGTCTCTGTAATGGCTATCAGATCATACAATCTATCTCAACTATAATGTTCTTGGTAAGTACACAGTCCGTGTAAACTAACAGGCCAACTGTGGTCAGACACACCACACTCTGAAAGCAAATGGCAGGCGCTACCCAACACAACTTTGGTGGATTTTTCATCACATCTCACCAGATGCGCATAACACTGAGCCAACTGCCTCACTGGAATCTGACTTCCACCCAAGTGCTTCCAAACTCCACTCTTAGAAAACACACCTTGGAATCTTCTCCCAAACAACGCTTTGTCTCTGATGCCTTCATCAAAGATCCATTTCCAGGATTGCAATCTGTCTTTTCAGTATTCCCCTAGATTACAACGTGAATTCCAATTTCTACACTATCTCTTAGGTACCCAGTCATGCCAGAAGACCATGATTCTTCATGGATTATATTTAGATGTCAGCAAATGTTTGATTTACCTCTATACCTGGCTCCTTACCTTAAATCTGGTTCTTGCAGCTGTCTCTTTAGCTCAGAGCACTTTATCTGCTTTTGCTTTAACTTCACCCAACAGGACCTTGTTCAACCACTTGTTCTTTGTTCCTTTAACTTAGCTGTCACCCTGAGACATACTTTTTGTCCAAACGCCCTGGTTTCTGGACTTTCTTTTGTTCCTTGCAGCTCCTTTGTCCTCCAGCATCTTCTACGTCCATCTTAAAACTAAATTCAAAAGTTCTTTTAACCTGGGGGGGCCTGGTTAATTCATGTCATAAATCCTTTGGTGCAGAGGGATCTGGGTGTCGTTGTGCATGAATCGTTGAAAACTAGTATGAAAATACAGCAGGTAATAAAGAAGGAACTTGAATTTTGGCCTTGTAGATAAAGGAATAGCGTATAAAAGTAGGCATGTGTTGCTGCAACTGGACAAGGCATTGGTGAGACCGCACTTTGGAGTACTCTGTCGACATTTGGTCCCCTTATTTCAGGAGAGGTGTGCAGATGTGCAGGTTAGGTGAATTGGTCATGCTAAATTGCCCTTGTGGCCAAAAAGGATAGGCAGGGTTACTGGGCTATGGGGTTAGGGTGGAGGTGTGGGCTTAAGTAGGGTTCTCTTTCCAAGGGCTGGTGCAGACTCGATGGGCCGAATGGCCTCCTTCCTCACCTTAAATTCTATGAAGAGAGATTGAGCAGTTTAGGCCTATACTCTTGAGTTTAGAAGAATGAGAGGAGATCTAATTAAGGTACATAAGATATATAAAGGTTCTGAGAAAGTAGATGTTGAACGGATGCTTCCTCTTGTGGGAAAATCTAGAAAAAGAGATCATTGTTTTATGATAAAGGGCAGTAGACTTAAAACAGATGAGACGTAATTACATCTCTCAGTTGTGAATCACTAGCCCAGATTGTAGTGGACGCCAGGATTGAGCAAGTTTAAGTAGGAGATGGACAGATATTTATTAGTAATAGGTTGAAGGGTTATGGAGAACGGGCAGGAATTTGGAGTTGAGGCCAAGAGGAGATCAGCCATGATCGTATTTAGACTTAGACTTAGAACAGTACAGCACAGAACAGGCCCTTCGGCCCTCGATGTTGTGCCGAGCAATGATCACCCTACTTAAACCCACGTAACCCGTAACCCAACAATCCCCCCATTAACCTTACACTATGGGCAATTTAGCATGGCCAATCCACCTAACCCGCACATCTTTGGACTGTGGGAGGAAACCGGAGCACCCGGAGGAAACCCACGCACACACAGGGAGGACGTGCAGACTCCACACAGACAGTGACCCAGCCGGGAATCGAACCTGGGATCCTGGAGCTGTGAAGCATTGATGCTAACCACCATGCTACCGTGAGGCCCTTGAATGGCAGAGCGGGCACAAGAGGCTGAATTGCCCACTCTTGCTCCTAGTTCATATTTTTTTAATTACAATGCAGGCAGTTTTAAAGTAACCAACACCCACAGGCATACAGGCCCCTTTGTTTAACATGAAGCAATCTAAAGTTTTTTTTTTTATAAATTTAGATTACCCAATTATTTTTTCCAATGAAGGGGCAATTTAGAGTGGCCAATCTACCTATCCTGCACATCTTTGGGTTGTGGGGGTGAAACCCACGCAGACACGGGGAGAATGTGCAAACTCCACACAGACAGTGACCCAGAGCCGGGATCGAACCTGGGACCTCAGCGCCGTGAGGCGGTTGTGCTAACCACTAGGCCACCGTGCTGCCCCAGCAATCTAAAGTTTTAACCCTTTCCTTTACAGAAACACAAAATTAAACTTAAAGCTATACCTTATTTCTAATATCCATAAATTACATGATGTGGAGATGCCGGCGTTGGACTGGGGTGAGCACAGTAAGAAGTCTTACAACATCAGGTTTAAGTCCAACATGTTAGTTTCAAACACTAGCTTTCAAACACTAGCTCGTGTTTGAAATGAACATGTTGGACTTTAACCTGGTGTTGTAAGACTTCTTACCATAAATTACAAACATAGATTATTTAAAACTACCGCAGTTTCCCGACACCCTGTAAATAAAGCCAAGGATGCTATATACTTTATTAACTGCTCTCTCCACCTGTACAGCCTCCTCCAATGATCCATGTACATAGACACCCAAGTCCCTCTGCTCCGGCACCCGCTTAATAATTGTACCCCTTATTTTACATTGTCCCTCCATGGTCTTATTACCAAAATACATCACCTCACACCTCTCTGCATTAGATTTCATCTGTCACCAATATACCCACTCCACCAACTTCTATCCTCCTTACAATTTACAATTCTTTCAAGTTTTGTATCATCTGCAAACTTTGAAATTGTCCCCTGAGCACCAAGATCTAGATCATTAATATATATATTAAAAAAAAAGGAAGGGTTCCAATACAGATGCTTGTGGAAAACCATTATACTATACTGTCCTCTACTACCAGTATGTTGTTACGTGCTCACCCAACCTGAGTGGCTTCCTGTACCACAGTGCCATTGTCAGTCAGCTCATCCATTCTCTGCCGCCACTCTCATCCAAACAAATTGAAAGAATGTCAAATCTGTTCGTCAGTTGCAGAACTTGACACTCCTGCCCTTTGGGTCCTATTACTGCCTCAGCTGCAGTCACACCCTCCTGTTCTGGACAACTTTCCAAACCAGAACCCGCTATCCTAAGGGATGTGATCGCCTCCTGAAGCAAAACATGAAGGTAACTCTCGCCCTCCCAGATGTGTTGCAATGTCTGCAGCTCTGCTTCCAGCTCAATTACTCTAAGCCAAAGTTCCTCAAGCCGCAGGTATGCTTGCCCTGGATAACACTGAGTTCCCACATGCTGCAGCCGGCATACGTCACTTACCCTGCCATATTTCTGAACTTTAATTATTTTAATTTCATCAATTATTTATTTTCTTTTTGGTATTTATTAATCTTATCACAAATTCCAGTGCTATTTTATACCTTAGGAAAATAAACCGTGACCACTTATCAGATATTCGCCAGATACTCACCAACAACTCAGTTCCTCCCTGTAGTGGAGAAGAAACCAATTCCTACAGGGTGGAAAAAATTTGAAAAAGCAAATTAGTACCTCTCTTCCCTCCGAACTTCCTCAGCTCACCAAACCTCTTCACTCCGTTTGAAGTCTCACTCAGTGCAGGTAGCACAGAGAATGCCTGAATTGATATGTTCGGAACAAAGGGACTAGTTGAGCCTAGGTACAGCAAGATTAACTATTAGTTAACTATTAATTAATTAACTATTCCAGCTGCTGCCAGTGGATAGCTTCTGTCTCCCTGTTTGGGTCCCTGGATGAGGTTTAGATGTTAAATAGTATTTGCAGTTAAATGTTGAACAGGATTACAGCAACATTAGATTTTTAGAAAGATATTTTTAAGTTTCCTTCAGCTGACCAAACTTCCACACTCCATTTGAAGTTCCCACAGGAAATGTTTCCTTGTATCTATCTTATTGAGTCCCTTTATCATTTAAAATAACTTGGTTGGACCACTTCTAAATTCATGGGAGAGCAAGGGACGTTTATATAACCAGTTTTCATAATTTAAGCTTTAAACTTCTGGGCACTATACGCACCGAAGGCCAATGTTATTTTTCTTGAGGTTTGTAGCCCAAAACTGAATGCTTTATTGTCTTGCATAACTTAAATTCCAACTCCTTGAGGAAAAATACCAATATTCCATTTGCCATCTTCATTATTGTTGTATCTGTGCAATCTCTTTTTTTTAACTAAAAGCAGAAAATTCTGGCAGCATCTATCTGTGGAGAGACAGACCGAGTTGGGCGAGGGAACTTTTCCAGTCAGGGGTGTTGATGTGAACGGGTGTGGTAGTGGGGAAGGGGACAGGAAAATTACAAGAAAATGCACTCAGCCGGTTTGACAAAGTGTTCCTGCCTCGGCTGTTTTTTCCAGGAACAGGCTTTTGAAAAAGTCAGGAACCCCTAGCTGAGGTGGGAAACTATTGAAGAGTTAAAGAGAGAGTTAAGATGGATTGTTTTAGTGGAATTCACCTTTTCCCTGTTTCCAACCCAGGAGTAAGGAAAGACAGCACAGTTGAGGGCAGCACAGTAGCACAAGTTTGTGCTGCAAGTTTGGGGCCGGTTTAGCTCACTGGGGCTGGTTTAGCTCACAAGGCTAAATCGCTGGCTTTTAAAGCAGGCCAGCAGCACGGTTCGATTCCCGTACCAGCCTCCCCGGACAGGCGCCGGAATGTGGCGACTAGGGGCTTTTCACAGTAACTTAATTGAAGCCTACTCGTGACAATAAACGATTTTCATTTCAAGTGGTTAGCACTGTGGCTTCACAGCGCCAGGGTCCCAGGTTCGATTCCCTGCTGGGTCATTGTCTGTGCGGAGTCTGCATGTTCTCCCCGTGTCTGCGTGGATTTCCTCTGGGTGCTCCGGTTTCCTCCCACAGTCCAAAGATGTGCAGGTTAGGTGGATTGGCCACGATAAAGTGCCCTTGGTGACCAAAAAGGTTGGTAGGGGTTTGGATTTACGGGGATAGGGTGGAAGTGAGGGCTTAAGTGGGTCTGTGTAGACTCGATGGGCTGAATGGCCTCCTTCTGCACAGTATGTTCTAGTTCTAGTGGGTACTGCTTCAGTGAAATTGACAATTAAGGCTTTGGTCAGTTACACTCTAGCTGTAGATTGAGGACTTCAGGAAGCAAAGTGTCATACACAGCCCTGTTTGCATCAATGGTATCGAGGTGGAGATGGTTGACAGTTTCAAATTCCTACAATCTGTCCTGGTCCACGTCGACGCTGCCACCAAGGAAGCACAACAGTGCCTATAATTCCTCAGGAAACTAAGGAAATTCGTCATGTCCACATTGACTCTTACCAATTTTTACAGATTAACCATAGAAAGCATCCTGTCTGGCTACATCACAGCCTGGTATGGCAACTGCTTGGCCCAAGACCATAAGAAACTACAGAGTCGTGAACACAGTGCATTCCATCACCCTAAACTGCCTCCCATCCATTGACTCTGTCTACATCTCCCACTGCCTTTGGAAAGTGGGCAACATAATCAAAGACCCCTCCCACCCAGGATATTCTCTCTTCCTAATACTAACAGTTTCAAAAACAACTTCTTCCCCGCTGTTACCAAACTCCTGAATGACCCTCTTATGGACTCAACTGATCTCTCTATGCATCTTCTCTACTGTTGTAGCACTTTACTCTCTATGTTTCACCCTATGTCTATGTATATGTATTTACATTGTGTACTAATATATGTCCTATGTTTTTCATGTATGGAATGATTTACCTGGACTGTACGCAGAATAATACTTTTCACTGTACCTCCGTACACGTGGCAATGAATCTAAATCGAATCATCACTCCGGCAGGATCCAATCACCACCTGTAATCGGGCAGAATAAGTTTTTTTGACCAATTCATTGACCACCAGCCAACTAATCGAACCAAGTCCCACCATCTCTCGAGTGCCAAAAACTTGTGTTTTGCTGTCCAAAGCTAGCATAGTGTGTACTAGTTGTAATTTTTAAGTTCCTCATTTCCCCAGCTCAATTTAAAGATGTACGTCCGTTAAGCATCCATGGATCAAAATTCTAACAGCAGAAATAAAGAAGGGGATAAAAAGGAAATCAACAAGAAGGGCCCTTACACTGCATTGTCCCTCGTCCCTTACCATTTATTTAAAAAAAAGTCTGATTTTACTTTCTCAGTTTCAAAAAGGATGTCTTCAAACTTCTTCCATCTGACATCTGTTTGCTAGTCACTTGGCCTGTCTGACCCTTTGTAACCTCCAATTCCCAACTACTAATCCCCTATTCACCTGAAAACCTGCGAATACAAGTCAATTCATTTAATCATAATCTATTAATCTTTATTATTGTCACAAGTAGGCTTTCATTAACACTCCAATGACGTTACTGTGAAAATCATTGATGTTGAGTACAGACCTGGGAAAGCATGACTTTCTATGTTATGTAACTTGGAGAACATTCTTTTTACCTTTTTTGCTTTCTGTCTTCTGCTTCCCAAACAATTACCAATCCATGTCTCAAGACTACCTCCAATTTCATGCATTCGTCCTTCAATAATAATCTCTATTGTGTAAACTTATCAAAACTCCAAAGAGCCAACATCACAGATCCTCCTCTGTCCATCATGCTGATGATCTCTTCAAAACATTCAACCAGCTGAGTGAAACATGATCTATCTTTCTCAAATGTCCGTTGCTGTGCTTTGATCAGCTCAAGCTTTTCCAAATGCTCAATTATTTGCTGCTACTAATTTGTAATTGAAAATTTGTCTCTGTCTCCCTCCCTTAAAATAATGGAGTGGAATTTCTTATTATTCCTTATTCCGATTATTCTTTAATGATTTACATTGTAGACACTATTTTGTCACATTGTATTTAATTTTCTAAATCACTTTAATAGAGTTTGTGGAAAAATGTTGTTTCTGTTCCGTAGAACTGCTTTTGAAATTCTGATCTGAAGGAACTTACAGTTTGAATTCATGCCCAGCTGGTAGTTAAACAGAAACAAATAGAGAAGTACCAAATTAGTCCAACTGGAATGTGGGATGAGTTCCTCATGACTCTTAAATGTACCCTGCAGGGAAATATTGGTACAATTGACAATTTGTAGAAGCACCTGTGAAGAACTGCTGCTCTTACCAGAACCAAGCTGCTCTTTACTGAAACAGTTGGATTATAAAATAAGTTTGAACAGTGCCATCTAGTGTTATGCACTATCTAAACAAAATTGGTAAAAGTTGTAGAGATACAAAATAATCCAAAGATAAATGAACATGAAAAATTCCAAAATTAATCCACAAATGAGTCAAGATTTTGTTTTAATTTTGTTTACGGGATGTGGGCTTCGTTCGCTAGGGCAGCACTTGTTGCCCATCCCTTATTGCCCTTGAGAAAGTATTGGTGAGCTGCTGCCTTGAACTGCTGCAGTCCATGTCGTATAGGTACACATACTGTGCTTTAGGGAGGGAATTCCAGGATTGTTGGCAACACGCAAGCACTAGTGGATAGCACTGTGGCTTCACAGTGCCAGGGTCCCAGGTTCGATTTCCCCACTGGATCACTGTCTGTGAGGAGTCTGCACATTCTCCCCGTGTGTGATATATTCACTCTGACTGTGTCAATCTGATATATTCACTCTGACTCTCTCAATCTGATATATTCACTAACTTTCAAGCGGTTATTGGATAGGCACATGGAGCACACTAGAATGACAGGGAGTGGGATAGCTTGATCTTGGTTTCGGACAAAACTCGGCACAACATTGAGGGCCGAAGGGCCTGTTCTGTGCTGTACTGTTCTATGTTCCAAGTCTGTGTGGGTTTCCTCCGGGAGTTCCGGTTTCCTCCCATAGTCCAAAGACGTGCAGGTTAGGTGGATTGGCCATGCTAAATTGCTCTTAGTGTCCAAAAAGGTTAGGAGGGGTTATTGGGTTACGGGGATATGGTGGAAGTGAGGGCTTAAGTGGTCGGTGCAGACTCGATGGGCCGAATGGCCTCCTTCTGCACTGTATGTTCTATGTCTATGTTGATTTTGCCTCCACGACTGCGAAGGAATGGAATTATATTTCTAAGGCAGGTAGGTGTGTCTTGGAGGGGATCTTCTAGCTGGTGGTGTTCCCATGTAACTGCTGCTCTTGTCCTTTTAGCTGGGAGTTGTGGGGGTTTGGAAGGTGTTGCCTGAAGAGCCATTTTCTGATGGTACACACTGCTGTTACTGTGCATCGGTGGTGGAGGGAGTGAATCCTTGTGGAAAGGGTTCCAATCAAGCAGGCAGCTTTGTCCTGATGGTATTGAGCTTCTTGGGTGTTGTTGGAGCTGCTTTCATCCAGGCAAGTGGGCAGTATTCCATCACACTCCTGACTTGTGCCTTATAGCTAATGGACAGGTTTTTGGGAGTCAGAAGGTGAGTTACTCACCACAGGAATCCTAGCATTTGACTTGCTCCTGTCGTCAAAGTATTTATATGGCTAGTTCAGTTTGTGGTCATTGGTAATCTCCAGGATGTTTTAAAAAAACAATAAATTTAGAGTACCCAATTCTTTTATTTCCAATTAAGGGCCAATTTAGCGTGGCCAATCCACCTACCCTGCACATCTTTGGATTTTGGGGGTGAGACCCACACAGACACTGGGAGAATGTGCCAACACCAGTCGGAACCTCCAGGATGTAGATTGTGAAGGATTCAGTGATGGTTATGCCATTGAATGTCAAAGGCAATTATTTGATTTTTTTAAAATTGGAGATGGTCATTGCCTGGCACTTGTGTGATGCGAATGTGACTTGCCACTTGTCAGCCCAAGCTTGGATATTGTCCAGGTCTTAGTTCACCTGAACATGGACTGCTTCAGTGCCTGAGGAATCACGAATGGCATTGAACATTGTGCAATCATCATTGATGTTACAGAACATAGAACAGTACAGCACAGAACAGGCCCTTCGGCCCTCGATGTTGTGCCGAGCAATGATCACCCTACTCAAACCCACGTATCCACCCTATATCCGTAACCCAACAACCCCCCCCCCCCCCCCCCCCCCCTTAACCTTACTTTTTTTTAGGACACTACGGGCAATTTAGCATGGCCAATCCACCTAACCCGCACATCTTTGGACATCTTATGTTAGAAAGAACTCACATTGATGTTATGTTAGAAAGAAGGTCATTGATGAAGCAGCTGAAGATGGTCGGGCCTAGGACATTACCCTGAAGAACTTTGGCAATGTTGATCCGGGACTGAGAAGACTGACCTCCAACTACCACAAGTGCACGTTCTCCCCCTGTCTGCATGGGTTTCCTCCCACAGTTTAAAGATGTGCAGGCTAGGTGGATTGGCAATGATCAATTGCCTCTCGCTGTCCAAAAGGTTCGGTGGTGTTACTGGGTTACCGGGATAGGGTGGAGGCGTGGAGTTAAGTAGGGTGCTCTTTCCAAAGGCCGGTGCAGACTTGATGGGCAGAATGGCCTCCTGCACTGTAAATTCTATCATTCTGTAATATTGTCAGGGCTATCACACGGAATTAATCGAAGTGGCTGAAGACTGGCATCTGTGATGCTCGGGAACTCTGGAGGAGACCAAGGTGAATCATCCATTTGGTACTTCTGGCTGAAGATTATTTCAAGTGCTTCAGCCTCGTCTAGCACACATGTGCTAGGCTCCTCCATCATTGAGGAAGGGGATTTTGTGGAGCCTCCTCCCCCAGTGAGTTGGTTAATTGTCTACCACCATCCACAACTGAATGTGGCAGGGCTGCAGAGCTTAGATTTAATCCATTGGTTGTGGGATGGCTTAGCTGGTTGTGGGATAGCTTAGCTATGTCAGTCACTTGCTGCTTCTGTTGTTTGGCATGCAAGCAATCCTAGTGTTGCTTCACAAGGTTGACACCTAATGTTTCAGTATGCCTGGTGCCGCTCCTGGCATGCCCTCTTGCACTCTTAATTGAATGAGGGTTGATCCTCTAGCTTGGTGGTGGAGGATTTGCCGTGCCCCTGAAGTTACAGATTGTGGCTGAGTACAGATCTACTACTGCTGATTTTCCATAGCGCCTCACGGATGCCCAGTCTTAAGTTACTAGATCTGTTCTGAATCTATCCTGTTTAGCACGCTGGTAGTGCCACACAGCATGATGAATGGTTTCATCCTCAATGTGAACACTGGTCTTCATCTCCACAAGGACTCCTAACAATACTGTCATGCACCTGCGACAGGCAGGTGGGTGAGGATGAGGTTCCAGAATGTTATCCCCTCTTATTGGTTCCCTCACATGTCGCAAACCCAGTCTAGCAGTTATGTCCTTTAGGGCTGGGTTAGTGGTGGTGCTACTGAGCCATTCTTAGTGATAAATATTTAAGTCCCCCACCCAGAGCACATTCTGTGTCCTTGCCACCCTCAGTGCTGCCTCTAGATGGTGTTCAACATGGAGGAGTACTGATTCAACAGCTGAGAGTGGGCGGTACGTGTTAATCAGCGGAGGTTTCCTTGCCCATGTTTGCCCTGAAGCCATGAGGCATCATGAGGTCCAGAGTTGATTTGAGGGCTCCCAGGGTAATTCCCTCCCAACTGTATACCACTGTGCAGCCACCTCTACTGGGTCTGTGTTGCTGGGGGCAGAACATACCCAGGAATGGTGATAGTAGTGTCTGGAATGTTATCTGTAAGGTATGATTCTGTCAATATGACTGTGTCGGCTGTAGCTTGACTAGTCTGTGAGATAGCTCTCCCAATTTTGGCACAAGCCGCCAGATGTTAGTAAGGAAGGGTTAACAGGGCTGTTTGTAGTTGTCATTTATAGTGCCTAGCTTGATGCCGGCTGGTCTGTCCAGTTTATTTCCTTTTTATTGACTTTGTAGTGGTTTGACATAACTGAGTGGTTTGCTAGGCCATTTCGGAGTCAACCACATTGCTGTGGATCTTGAGTCACATGTGGCCAGACCAGGTGAGGACTGCAGATTTCCTTCCCTAAAGGGCATTTGTGAACTAGCTGGGTGTTTTACTACAATCAACAGTGGTTTAATATAGAGTCTTAATTCCAGATATTTATTGGATTCCTGTGGCCGGGATTGGGCAGCTGTGTGGTTAGTACAGTTGCTCCACAGCTCCAGGGTCCCACGTTCGATTTCAGGCCGGGTCACTGTCTGTTCAGAGTCTGCACGTCCTCCCCGTGTCTGCGTGGGTTTTCTCGGGGTGCTCTGGTTTCTTCCCACAGACCAAAGATGTGCAGGTTCGGTGGATTGGCCATTCTAAATTGCCCTTAGTGTCCAAAAAAGGTTAGGTGGAGTTACAGGGATAGGGTGGGTGTGGGATTAAGTAGGATGCTCTTTCCAAGGGCCGGTGCAGACTCGATGAGTCGAATGGCCTCCTTCTGCTCTGTAAATTCTATGATCTATGATTCAAACAGTGTCTCTGGAGGATTACTCTTGGTCTTTGGATCATCAGTCTCGTTGCCAAATCGGGCAGCATGGTGGCGCAGTGGTTAGCATTGCTGCCTACGGCGCTGAGGACCCAGGTTCGAATCCCGGCCCTGGGTCACTGTCCGTGTCGAGTTTGCACATTCTCCCCGTGTCTGCGTGGGTTTCACCCCCACAACCCAAAGATGTGCAGGATAGGTAGATTGGCCACTCTAAATTGCTCCTTAATTGGAAAAAATAATTGGGTACACTAAATTTATTTTAAAAAAGTCTCATTGCCAAATCACTATGCCACCACCTCCCCTCAAATCAGTTAGTAAAATGGGAATTATTCAGAAATAATTTTAAGAAATGAAGTAATGTGACCCAATTTCGATATTCTTAAGAATGTTCATTGCTGTTATCTAAATTATTTTAGCGTTTAACAACATTTTTATTCAGGATGCATCTTTTAAAGTACTTGTAAAAAGAAATGTGAGCACTATGGAAAAAATGTAACACACTGTTAACTGATGTCCAGACACCCGGTTTTGTCAGCACAGTCCTGTTTTTTTCACTAAATGTCTCAGTGTCCTGATATTTTCTCCTGATTGTCCAAATGCCCAGGTCTTCAGCTGCTCGGAATCCTGTCCCCTCTACCCCTATTAGAAAGACGGAGGTTGAGGGGGGACCTCATTGAGGTCTACAAAATCATGAGAGGTATAGACAGGGTGGATAGCAAGAAGCTTTTTCCCCAGAGTGGGGGACTCAATTACTAGGGGTCACAAGTTCAAGGTGAGAGGGGAAAAGTTTAAGGGAGATATGCGCGGAAGGTTTTTTACGCAGAGGGTGGTGGGTGCCTGGAACGCATTGCCGGCAGAGGTGGTAGAGGTGGGCACGATTGAGTCTTTTAAGATGTATCTAGACAGATACATGAATGGGTAGGGAGCAGAGGGATACAGACCCTTAGAAAATAGGTGACAGTTTTAGATAGAGGATCTGGATCGGCGCAGGCTTGGAGGGCCAAAGGGCCTGTTCCTGTGCTGTAATTTTTTCTTTGTTCTTTGTTCTAAATCACCTCCCATTCCATGTATTGATGCCAAAGAAAAGAACAGCTGATGCTGTGCTGCACCCTGGGAATCCGAATGCTCACTGTCCATTAAGCAGCTGTGGTGGGAAGCTTCCACATGCACAGTAATCCTTCTTACTGGCATCCAGAGTCTGCATTGGGGACAATTTTCTCCCCAATATTTTGTTCCCTGATTGGTCAGTCAGAGCACTGATGGGATGGCCACACAGGGGTTCCATGGAGGAAGTGAGTGGGGGAGATTGATAGCAATGTCCACTAACTGCAAGACATGCTTGAAGAGTCAGCTGGAAAGTTTCCATTGGTAAACCACTAGTCCGTGCTGAGGAAGTTAACAGAGCAGTTCGGTTGTGTCTTGGTACATTCAACCGAACTTTGCATTCTCATTGAAGGATCGCGTGCTTGTGGCTCTGGTTCCAAACAAAATCTCGTACTCTTCAGGTACACTCGCTAGTTTAAATTTCAGTTGAAAATATCTCTCGTGTAAATGAAAATAAACAAAGTTTTTAAATGGAGATTGATCTTACCATTGTGCACTGCACAGTACTGTTAGAGTGAACAGAGGATCTTAAGACAAGTGAAACCTTGGTTCAGTTTTCTTGAGAAAATGAGGCAGAAATGTAATTGAAACAAAGTTTTGGGTTCATAACTGACGTCATCACATGACCTGCTACCTTCAACTGCCCCTCCCTCAAACTCCTGCAATTGGTCACCCAACATATCACAGATGCCCGCTTTCACAAAGCTTTGCAACGTGTCCTGCTTTTGACTTTTGAAAAACTGATCACCTTACTGTAAACACACTCGACAACCACTTAATACCACTTTTCCCCATTATTCCTTGCCTCCACATGCTTATCTGGCCCCACTTGTCTACACATTGACACACAATCAGAGATTAATTAGTAATTGTTTGTTAAACTGTTGACCAAATTAAAATATTTGGAGTTATCGTCTTGAAATGAAAATCGCTTATTGTAACAAGTAGGCTTCAAATGAAATTACTGTGAAATTACTACTTAAAATGAAATTCTGATGTGTTTAAATTTCTTAATCTAATAAAGGATTGATTGTGTTAAATCACATTCCCAAAAGATCTAGATACACTTATCATGGTGGCACAGTGGTTAGCACTGCTGCCCCACAGTTCCAGGTACCCTGTTCAATTCCAACCTTGGGTGACTGTGTGAAACAAAGAACAATACAGCACAGGAACAGGCCCTTCTGCCCTCCAAGCCTGCGTCAATCACATGTCCTATCTAGACCAACCGCCTGTATCTTTCTACCCCGTCTGTTCATGTGCCTATCCAGATGAGTCTTAAAGGTCGCTAACGTATCTGCCTCAACTACCTCACTTGGCAGTGCATTCCAGGCCACCAACACCCTCTGTGTAAAAAAAACTTTCCCGCACATCTCCACTGAATCTTTCACTCCTCACCTTGAACCTGTGCCCTCTTGTAATTTGAAATTCCGCCCTGGGAAAAAGCCTCCAACTGTTCACCCTATTTATACCCTAATAATTTTATAAACTTCTATTATGTTGCCCCTCAGCCTCTGTCTCTCTAGGGAGAACAATCCCAGTTTATTCAATCTCTCCTCATAGCTAATACCCTCCATACCGGGCAACATCCTGGTAAACCTTTTCTGTACTCTCTCCGAAGCCTCCACATCCTTCTGGTCGTGTGGTGACCAGAATTGGCCACAGTATTCCAAATGTGGCCTAACTAACGTTCTATATAATTGTAACATAATTTTTTGAGCTTTTATACTCGATACCCCGGCCTATTAAGGCAAGCATGCCATATGCTTTCTTCACCACCATTTCCATTTCCACCTTGCTGCCACTTTTAAGGATCTGTGGACCTCCAGATCTCTCTGCGTCTTTATGCTCCTGATGGTTCTGCAATTTATTTTATAGTTCCCACCTGAACTGGATTGACCAAAATGCATCACCTGGAGTTTTCACATTCTCCCCATGTCTGCATGTGTTTCCTCTGGGTGCTCCGGTGCCCTCCCACAGTCTAAAGATGTGCAAGTTAGATGGATTGGCCATGCTAAATTGATCCTTAGTGTCCAAAAGGTTCAGTGGTGTTACTAGGTTACGATAGGGGTGTAGTCCCAGGTAGGGTGCACTTTCGGTGGGTTGGTGCAGACTCGATGGGCCGAATGGCTCCTGCACTGTTCGGATTCTATGATGCTTCTAAACTGGTTGTTCACATTCCTCCTTGTACAGGTCTCTTCACTCTACTTCTAGCTGCAATGTTTCCTAGCAACAGTGGAGACAGATTTACATTATCCAAATTATTAGCAGTAGTTTTAAGGTACGTATCGGTAAAATTTGCGTTATTTTATAAATTTTGTTAAGCTGTGTGATTTTTGATCATAGTTGCTGCCTTTATGTCTGTGAAAATGTTTCCACCTGTTTCTCCTACAATACAGCTTTATAACAATTCAGCTTTATTCTCATCCTCACAGGAGATGAGATGTGTTACCCTTTGTAACACAAATGAATGCTTTGTTTTTAAAATAAAGATGATAAGTGCTGGAGAAACAGCAGGTCTGGCAGTATCTGTGGAGAGAGAAACAGAGTTCACTTTTCAAGTTGAATATGTATAAAAAAGTGTTCTGAGGAAGAGTCACTGAAGAGGAGCCCAAAACATTAATGCTGTTTCCTCTCCACGGGTGCTGCCAGACCTGCAGATTTCCCCCAGCACTTCATATTTTTATTTCAGATTTCCAGCATCCGCAGCATTTTGCTTTTATACATTTTTATTTTTGTTCTTTTAGCATTGGCGGTGTTACCCTTGTAAGTCTGTCGAGTAATGATACAGAGGGAAAAGGAACAATTGGTAAGGCATTTTGCTCCCTCCTTTGAAAATAATAATTTTATGGTGTGTGCGTTTGCATAAAAACTTGTGCTGTGTTCAAAATGAATTTTATTTGTGTGCATAACCATTACATAATAGAGTACCAATTTTATAAATTAACCCAACTGAAGCAATTCCAGCATAATTCAATTCAGGACTTGTAAAATAGGTGACAAAGGAAATGAATGAAAAATGTTCACTCCAAACTGTAGTGATAGAAATTAAGTTATTATGTGAATTATATTATTTTAATCAATAATGAACATTTCCTAAATTCAAGAGATGTTCTGGCAAATGTCTCTTTTAGCCCCACTCTTAACTCATGAAAATTAAGTTTCAGTAGTAGCATTTCATATATTGGCTGAGATCTTTTTGAAACTGTCAATTTGTTATGATCTCAAGGGAGACCATTATCTTTTAAAAATAAATTCAAACTTCCAACTGTTAAATGAAAACTACACCACAAAATTTAATATTTGAACAAAAACTTTTACTATACAAGAAGAAAGCAAACAAAACTAATTTAACCCGATATTTCGTAAACCCTAATTCGCCCAACCACAAAATCTTAATGGACCGCTTCCCATTTTGTTTCTATTTTCACCTAAGAGTTCCTCTATATTTTCCAGGATGTTGAGGGTATTTGCATTTCATCTAGGACCAAACCAAGATTTAAAAAAATTATTTTACAGAGTGGGCATTGCTGGCTAGGCCAGCATTTATAGTCAATCCCTAATTGTCTTAGAGAAGGTGATAATATAAGGGTTTAGCACAAATAAGATTAATTTGTTTAGCACAAATAAGATTGCCCTTAGTGTTTGGTGGGGTTACTGGGTTATGGGGATAGGGTGGAGGTGTGGGCTGGGTAGGGTGCTCTTTCCAAGAGTCGGTGCAGACTTGATGGGCCGAATGGCCGCCTCCTTCACTGTAAATTCTATGATCTAATATGGGACTGAATACAGTACCACCCTTAGTGATTTAGGAGGGCACATGACTCACTGCCAGGATCAGTTGCATGTTGGTCAGTGCCTGGTGTACCAGCAAGCATGGAAACAACTCCTAGCTTGTACCTTCAATATATCTTTATAAATCGTTCTCGTAGTTATGAAAGATTTACAATTAACATACTTCAGACTATGAAGACTTCATTAAAACCTACCAAGATATATCCAACACCCCACAACATTGGGCAGCACGTTGGCACAAGTGGATAGCACTGTGGCTTCACAGCGTCAGGGTCCCAGGTTCGATTCTCCGCTGGGTCACTGTGCGGAGTCTGCATGTTCTCCCCATGTTTGCGCGGGTTTCCTCCTGGTGCTCCGGTTTCCTCCCACAGTCCAATGACGTGCAGGTTAGGTGGATTGGCCATGATAAATTGCCCTTAGCGACCAAAAAGGCTAGGAAGGGTTATTGGGTTACAGGGATAGGGTGGAACATAGGGCTTAAGTGGGTCAGTGCAGACTCGATGGGCCAAATGGCCTCCTTCTGCACTGTATGTTTTCTGTCTTTCTGTCTGTGCTGGCATCTTGTGGGGGGAAAAAAACAAATCTCACTAAAATGCAGAGATACTGAGATGCTGAAAGACTGAGAAGAAATTCAAAAAAGCTGTTGATCTGAAAATAAGCTCCAAAAGCAGAGGTACAGAGTTAACATCGCCAGGAAAAGATCCAAAAAAGGCTTGGAAACTGGAGGCAGAAATTTAAAATTCCTTATTGCAGAAGGCTCCATTGAATCTCCTTTGGAAGACCAACTGCAGAGTCAGCAGAACTTGCAAGGGCAGGGGTGGATTTTCAGTTAGTTGGGCCCCGCCCTCACTTTCATTTCTGCCCCCTCCGAATGTCATGCCCCTCCCCATGCACCCTCACCTTGCAGAATGCAAAGGTGGAAGCCACAATAATACACAAACTGATCACTGCTTTTTCACTTGTAACAACAAGCCTGTATGAATAATTGCTGAAATCAGAGCTTACCTCTTGTCAAGATGATGGTAAAGATGATCAATATAGTGATGTGGGTTTTTCAACAAGCAAACCTGGAACTTGCTGATGAGCAATGAGATGGGAAAATCATCCGATGACATCCCTGCAGCACAGGCAAGGGACAGAATGAGTACAGGAGCAAATACTCTAATCAATAAGATGCACAAGCTACCTTTCCGTATATTTGATACAGTCTCATCCTGTTTCAAAAATAAAAGTTAACTTCTTTGCTTCCTCTTCTAAAATCAAAGATGTTATTGGCGTAAATTCACGTGAGTGGTGTCCAATGAGTCGAAGTCCAGTAGCAGGTGGCTTTGTCAGGCAGGATTCCATTCTTTGTTCTAGAGACTTTCTGAAGACCAGTCTTGAAAGGATGGTGGTTAGAACAATCAGCATGTGACCAGCTGCAGCCTTTATATCAGCCAGCAGTGGTTCATTTTGAAAAACAGAATTTAAACAAGTATGTAGAAGAGAGACATATTTTTAAAGATTTTCTTGCTTCATCCCTGTTGACAGGGCAATTTAGATAGGTTTTTTTCTACACTTCTATCTTTCCAGAATTATCAGTTACTATCTTTCCAAAATTATCAGTTGCATCATTGTAGGTAAAATCTGATAAAGACTCACTTTCAATTGTCAATACTGCTGAACTTGACAAATGTTCTTGGCTCATCCTACTTCGCAAATAATTTTTAACTCTTTCCAATACAGAAAAAGAACATTCACCAGAAGCATTTGTGACAGGTATTGTTAAAAATATTTTCAGAATGGTTTCCACATTTGGAAATGTTGCGTGCAAACCATCACGTACAAATCTGTACAAATCAGCTGGTGATCTTGAAGCACAGTGCTCATCATTATCTATGAAATGAATGAATTGTTTCACGACATCTTCAAAGCGATTTGTACCTATGTCCTCCCAGTAGAATTCACTTAATTTCTTACTGCTGTGACTTTTCGCATTTTCATCCAAACCTTTGACAAAAAACACACAAAATAAGTCAACAGTTTTCTTTAGGGATTCACTGCTACTCTGCAATTGCACAATTACTGTGTCACAAATAACGTTGACAGTCTCAATGATTATCTTCTCTTTTCCTTTTAAATTGATTTCACTTGACTACAATTTAATCGTAAAATAATAGCCTGCACCTTGTAAGCTTCAGATACATCAGAGGGACCTTTTTTTGTTAATGTTAGTGCCTCTGCTTCCACCGAGCTATAGTAATTTTGAACTTCGTTGACAAAACAATTAATTGAGGCTATCAATTGTGCAGCATCCAGTAAATGTGTATCAATATTTTGCAGCGATTTGCTGATGGCATTGATTCTTTGAAGTAAATGATTTAATAAAGGAGTAAAACTGGCAATACCTGCTTTTCAAACTTCTCTGCTGAAGGTTTTGCTTCAGTTTTCATGTGTTTTTTCTGAATTTGATGTGGTTATGTCTGGTAAAATTTCAGTTATATCAGCAAAATTCATTTTCAAAGCCAAAACTGCATCTGCATGAGTAGTCTACTGATGTCACACATTCTTTTGACTGTTGAATGTTTTCCATTTGCCTGGTCCAAGCATGATTACAACATATTCCACCAATGCATGAAAACCAAAAAAAAGGCATACATGTTTTGAAGAAAGTCAAAAAAATGTACTGCCTCCTCACAGGATTCAGCTGAAGCATTGCAGATTATATTAAAGGAGTGACTGGAACATAGGATGAATAATGCACAGTGGCTTGCATTGTTCATTCTAGCATGCAGACCTGAATATTTTCCTGCCATATTTGCGGCATTAATTAAAAAAAAATTTAATTCTGCCCATGACAATTTTTGATTTCCAAACTAAATTTTCAGCGACTTCCAAAATAATTGTGTCCAGACACTCGGATGTGTGGGATATTGCTGGACAAAGCAAAGAAATCGCTCTACATTTTCACCATCGCTGGTCACGTATCTTAAAATTAATGTTAATCAGTCCACATGACGCACATCTGTTGTTGAATTAATTATTATGGAGTAGTATTTGGCATCTTTTACTTCATTATTGAATTGGTTTCTGAGCTCTACCATTATAGTGATGAAGTCATTGTAGGTTTGGTGCATTTTAAACGTTGGTCTTACCTGAGCCACAATATTAACTTTTCAAATGCTCTTTGAGAAGCTCATCAAATTCACTGAAATATTCAAATTTACCTTTTCAATTTGACACTGATGACTCATCTTGTCCTCTTCAAGGTAGTCCCAAAGATGACAATAGTTTGACTGTGACAACAACCCGTTTCAGCACTTTCCTCCAATAAGAACACTCCTTTTCAAACGGAGCCGATAACACAGAATCAGTTCTTCCAGATAATGTACAGCTTTGAAAGAACTCACACATAGCTTTAATATGAGCTTCGGACGTTTCATGATCAGCAATATCTCCTCCAACATTTCTCCAATTAAAGCAGTGTTTTTCAAACTTTTTTTCCTTTTATCAACTAGCCAATATTCACGACTCTCGAGGCCGACCTTCATAACCCACGCCGGCTAATCTTCGTGACACACCATTTTTGCTTACCTTTAATGCGATAGGGGCGCCTGCATGGTCCGCACGATCTCACTTGCTTTGTCATTCAATGTTGCATTTCTGCTAAGGACTTCAGCTGACGATATAAGTTCTCGCTGCATCCTTTTGAAAAGAATCAAGAGGTTTATCCTCTAAGTTGCCATGCTTAGTCTTCAAATGCCTTTGAGGTTTTGAGGGTTATAAACATTAATTTGCCAGTACTTCCCTGCATATAACACACAAGGGCTTTGAAATGAAATTAAATGAAAATTAAATTCACTTATTTTCACGAGTAGGCTTCACTGAAGTTACTGTGAAAAGCCCTTAGTCGCCACATTCCAGCGCCTGTTCGGGGAGGCTGGTATAGGAATTGAACCATGCTGCTGGCCTGCCTTGGTCTGCTTTAAAAGCCAGTGATTTAGCCCAGTGTGCTAAACCGGCTCCTGGCTTTGCATCCTGATTTGCATTGGCAAAGTTAACAAAGCCAAATATCAAGTAATCATCTTTCTTTTGCTTTGCTCCCGATTTCAGTTTCTTGATTGTGTATTCACCAGAGGCCCTTTATCTCTGGATACAGCTCACACCAGCACTGCTTTGTCTTGCCATGGAGTCTGCTGAGAAGCTGTCTTCAGATTCAATTGAGAGATCCTGGCCGGTTTGTGCCTCTGGCCTTCTGTTTCTTTATTTAAAACATGATCCATCTTCAATATTTCACACAGTCCTGTTGCTTGCTGGCAACTACAAAATGGAATCTTTCCTCTGTGACTTCACACCCAGAGTACGTCAGGTCAGTGTATGGGTTGTGTGACCTGTTCTCTGCCGCCGCTTCTGGCGGGAAGACTCCTGGGAAAGTGCACTGACATCAGGAGGTGGCTGTCTGCCCCACTGGGCTCTGGGCCTGCGCACTGCTAGATCCGGCTGAGGGCGTACGCATATGTGGAATGGCCGGCATTATTGAAAGCCAGTTGCTGCCGTCATTTTTAAAAGCCGTGATGCGACCATCAATTCACTCGGACACTCGAGTCGAAGTAAACAGTGGTTTTAATCAGCTTGCATCTTTGCCTGCCTGCGACCGGTACATTACCGAAAGCGGTCCCGCAGGTCAGCTGCTCTTGTACTTCCTGAAAGGGGTGGAGCCATGGGCGGAGCCCGTACATGCTCCACATCTCCCCCTGTGGGTGAAGCCACACAGTGGCCCATAGATGGAGCCCACAGGGTTAATAGCATGGCATAATGCAACACAGTATACTGGTGAATTAATAGTACTTATACATTCACCACAAGCTGGTCGTGGCCATTGGGCACTTCTTCCTGCGATTGGGAACGCCGCGGCCGATCGCTCCATAACCCTCCTTCACCTTCCTGCGACCCACCCGCGAGCCATAGCCCTGAGTTTGAAAATGACTGACTTAGTGTTCCGACCGACCCTTTACAAGGGTTAGGGCATAACTTGCAAACAAAGCAATAGACTATATTGCCTTGGAGGTTTCAGAAAAACATCAACCAATTTCTAATTTCCATCAACCCATTTCTTTTACCTGGTAGAACATATTTTGCCCATAAGGCAATGTCTTTGTGGTAGGTTTCTTTCCTTACTTCAAGAGAATCAGCAATATCATGCCGTTCCATTGTCATTTGTGTCCTCTTCTTGGTCAACTTTTTCACGTGATATAGTATCTCTGGAAATCAAGCCTCTGGAAATCAAGCCCAAGTCATCAGATCATTCATCCATACTTTTGGAGAGGATGAATGTGCACTGTTCAATTTTTCAAACTTTTTAAAGCAAAGTGACAAACATGTTCTCCTGCCATACTTTCAAATTTCTGCATTTTTGACTGCCAGTTGACCGTGTCGCTTCATATTGCTAAAGAAACTGATCTTGATTTTAAGCAGCTAATAAAGTGTCAGAAAGAGCAGGCATTTGCACAGTCAATTCCCACATTTTTATCAGGATCTAGCTCTCCAAAAGTAGGCTACATCTTTTAACTGTGATTCTGATCATGGATTTCAAACAACACTCATTCTACTCTCCTCCGGCCCATTCCCCCCTCACAAACTCCCCCTCCATGCAAACTGGCCTTCACACACTCTCACTCCCTGCAAGTCTGCAACCCAGCCCATTCACACACTCTCCCAACTCTTTCAAGCACTCTATTTTCCCCATCTCCTCACAGTGTCCCCCACCTCTCACACTCTCCCATTCTCACTTAACCTCGCTTGCCTGAGGTCTTTAAGGCAGTCTGCCTCACTCATGCTGTGTCTTTGTTGTGGTCGCAGCGCCTTTTTCTCACCTGGTGCTGTTGTCGCACCCCTGTTGCTGACCTGGGGATGTCTGCTCTGCTGCTGGCGCAAATTTCCTTGGGGCTTGTTTTTGGGGTGTTGCTGCACACCTTTCTGTAAGCCTGGTGGAGTCTGCTCCACTCTGCTGCCAGCGCAAATTGGTGGTCTCATGCGCATACCTGCTGCCAACAACTGTTACTTTTCCTGCCCTTTGAAACTCACCTAATCAAGAGTCTGATTTTGCTTTGAATTTGCTGCTGATCAGATGCAATGGCAGAATAATCGGCCTCTGATTAGATGCCCTGCTAACTGTCAACTCTGGCCATGTCCCACTAATACTTACTGGCTCCAGCATGGGGCCCATCCATTGGCCGGGACCCTATGCCTGGGCATGGTGTGTTTCAATGTAAATCCGCCTCTGTGCAAGGGTGAATTAAATCTTTAAAAATTCAAGGCTGCGCAGTCTTGAGAAGTCTTAATTTCGAGACAGAAATGAAGGTTCAGAGAAATCGGTTGCTGAAACCCAATCTGCGAATTGGAGCCTGAACATAAGGGACCGAGCCCACCAGAAAAAAAGAAAGAGTTAACTAAATCTTTCAAGAACTGTTCAACTCAGCAAAAAGCAAACAGAAACTTTAATTCGATCAACTGACGAGTCAAAAAAATGAAACAAGAGAATTCTGCAAGCCGCCGATCCAGTCATCTCTATTTTTTTTTAAATTTCAATCTGAGCAACCGGTCCTTGTTGGAGAACATGCCAAAACCAGCAAGCGCGGGAAATCCCTTTGAGGATTTTAACACATGAATTTTTAAGTTGTGAGATTTCAAAAGGACAGTTTTGGAACCAAGCATAGGACCTGGTTTCTAATTCTAGCTTATCTGTATGCTTTGTCATTTCAGTTATTATGTTGACTAAAATTGTGAAATAATACAATAACCAGGAATATCTGAAGTTATGACACATCGCAATATCAAGATGATCATTGGACGTAAGAGCAAGAAAATAGCAGGAGCAGAGAGCTCACCCATAAAAATCTGGAAGAATAAGTCATCTTCAGAGATCCTTCATCAGAACCAATCCAAAGTTTCCCAATGTTGACACTCGTACTCTGTGGGTGGGATTCTCCTACCCAGCGCCATTGGCGCAGCGCTGGTGTTGGGCCGCTCAACGCAGCCGGCCCGCCGTTCTCCGGCCCAGGTGGGCCGAGTGGCCGTAAGAAAAGAGCTGAGTCCTGCCGGCACACGATGAGGAGTGTACCCACACCCGCAGATACGACCAACAAGGATGGCCTCAATGGACACCAAAGCTGTTGAACAACAAAAACACTTTACAATGTTATAGATGATCTCATGGTCTACGGTGAGCCAGTCTTCCTGCAGCCAGAGAACTTTCAAAAAATACACCAAGGCATTACCACGTGCAGAGCATGGATCCATTTCACTGTCTGGTGGCCAGGCATTTCCATGGAGATTGGAGATGATTGCAAATGCCAGGTGTGTGAATTGCACAGGCAGGATAAAAGAGACCCTCATCCCCACACAATTCCCTTCCAGGTCATGGGAGAGGTTGGCTGTGGATCTGTTTGAATTCAACAGTAAATGGTTCCTTATTGTGATGGAATACATCTAGTGAAGTAATTATATATGACTACCACAGAGACAGTAAATAATGCACTAAAAGAGAGATGCCGAGTCATGGCATTTCAGACAAAATAGTGTCCAAAAACTTTCCAATAACTGTTCTGTGCACTTCACCACATCTGGCTTCCACCACTGCACCAGCTCCCTGAGATAGCCTCAGTCAAATGGGGAGTCTGAAAGTCCTCCAGTAGAAGAATGATGACTTTATCACAGAACTGCTCACACACACACACGTCAACACCGTTACAATGCGGCCTGCCCCCATCCAAACTCCTGATGGGTAGGGCACTTTGCACACAACTTCCAATCTTGATGGAAATACTCCTACCAGGGGTGGTAACTAAGGATTACCAAGATATTCAAACATGAGAGCAGTTAGGCTTCTGCCTAAAATATAGTACCGTACCAGTGAGTTCAGAAGCATTATCCGGGTCTGGATTAAAGACATCAAGAGAGAGAGAGAGAGATGTACTATTATTAGAAAAGACAGGGATAAACTTTGCTCCTACCTGATTGGCACAGCAGAGGATGCAGTCAGGACAAACCGAAGTTGTCTCTTCCCCATCCTTAGCACCCCCCCCCATCCCCAACACGCAATGGGGGATATTAAGGAAGATACCCAGATGCCAGAACAACTTCCAAACCAACTGTAAGAAACAGCTGCGACAGAGCCTACCTCTCCACTGACAATAGTGCAAACGGGATGTGGAAGGGTTATGAGGCATCCAGACCACCTGAACCTTCATCATTACTACAATGTCTCTCCCTTCTCCAAGTCCTTGAATTCAATTAAACATATGATGGTACTAACAATATAAGACACGAGGTAAATATAATTACACAAAATATTGGATAAAGACTTTGGGGAGTTAGTCACACCCAGGATCAGTTGAGTGTTGGACAATACCAGGTATACTAGCAAGCATGGAGACTGCTTCTAGCTTGTACCCATTACTATATTTTGTAAATAGTTTTGGTAGCTAATAAAGACTTAGTTAATCTACTTCTGACTACAAAGACCTGATTACAACCTACTGAGATGTATCTTTTGTGAGGGCCACGAAGAATCTAGCACAGGTCTGTAGAATCAAAAGAAATAACTTTATTTACCATTATATATGTGCAACAGCAGCAGTACTTCACTGCTTTCTCCTCTCTAGCTGGTTCCACACTGGCTAGCTCTATTTATGCAGGTGACTCTGCTAATGATTTCTCCACCCTCCTCATTGGGGGAGCTCATACTCACTTGAGGATTGTGGGATAGGCAGTAGTCCCTAGCCAGTAGGAATCATGCAGGTTATCACCCCCCCCCCCCTCCCCCAAAGTCCGAGGAATCCACCAAAAACCGTGGCGAAGGAGGGCGTCAGACTCTTTGCCGCAGGCCGGACATTGTTTGCATGATGCGCTGAATAGGGCGGCGTGTAACAAGGAGAACGGCGTTTCCACAATGAACGGTGTAATGGTTGTACATCCATGGGCCGTGGGACTGAGGACTCCACCTCGGAGGGGTCCTGTGAACCCATCTCTGAGTCGGAGTTCAAAGCCTCCGTCATCTCGGCGTCCCTATCTCCATGCGGTTCTGAAACAACCTGTGTAGACTTTGAGTGCAGTGCCATAGGACGATCGTGAGGATGAACCTCCACTGTGCGAGGTCTCTGCGGCTGTAGAAGTGAGCTCTGAGGGTGGGGAACCGTTTGGGGAACTTTCTGGATCAAACGTGGTCTAAATGTTTGCACTAGAGACAACCCTGGGCTTGCACCTTGGAAGAGATTGGGCCTGTTCGTCGAAAGGTAACGCAGGGACCCACTGGGCAGCAGAATTTTGAACAAACGAAAACCGGGTCACCAGGCGCAAACTGCTGAATCAGCCGATGCCGAGAAAGGCCATGCCACTGCAGTTCTCAAGTGGGGCATACTTTTGCGCCAATGTCTGGGAAAACCATGCTAAGGGGGGGGTGCAAAGTCTCCGGCCCATTAGGAATTCCGCGGGAGCTACCCCAGTCACCGTATGTGGAGTGGTCCTATATGAAAACAAAAATGAGCCAGTCTTGTGTCCATAGACTGTTTCTTTAGGCTCCGTCTGCACTGCGCGTTCCACCAACCCATTTGATGCCGGGTGGTATGGAGCAGTGCGGAAATGGCGTATGCCATTCATCTTCATGAACCTCGGAAACTTCTCACTTGTGAAAGGTGTGCCTGTGATGAGCACCTCGGGGAGGCCATGTGTACTGAAAGACAAACACATCTTCTTGATTGTTTTGCCTACCATCTTATGCACGTCCAGCCATTTAGAAATGGCATTGATTAATATAAAGAACATGGATCCTTGAAGAGGGTCGGCGAAATCCGCATGCAAGCACGCCCAGTGATGTAGGGACGCGGCCGACGGAAGCTTCTGATGCTCCTGGCAAATGGAGCAGTTTTGGGCCACGTTCTCAATGTCAGCGTCGAGGCCTGGCATCCAAACATAACTCCAGGCCAACGTTTTCATTTTGGTCACACCCGGATGCCCATTGTGCAAGTCCTTTAGTATCAGCTCCTGTCTTTTTTCTGGGACAATCACACACGTCCCCCACAAAAGGATACCATCTTCCACTCTGAATTCTGACAGCTTGGAGGAAAATGGCGAAACTCGCCCGGGATCTGTCTATGTTGCCCACCATACAGGACTACGTGCCGAACCTTTGACAGGACTGGATCCATCTGGGTGCACTCACGGATCTACGCTGCCATGACAGGCAATGATATAAAAGGGTTGCAACCACCCCTCTGGTCGTGGGGGTCGACATGGGGCGGTCGACAAAGGCAATCGGCTCAGTGCTTCGGCATTCACTATTTGAGTCCCTGGTTTATGCTCTGGAGAATACTCTTAGGCAGCGAGCAACAAAGCCCAGCTTTGGATCCGTGTGGAAGCAATGGGCCGAATTGGCTTATCCGTGGGGCAGCACGGTAGCATTGTGGATAGTACAATCGCTTCACAGGTCCCAGGTTCAATTCCGGCTTGGGTCACTGTCTGTGCGGAGTCTGCACATCCTCCCCGTGTGTGCGTGGGTTTCCTCCGGGTGCTCCGGTTTCCTCCCACAGTCCAAAGATGTGCTGGTTAGGTGGATTGGCCATGATAAATTGCCCTTAGTGTCCAATATTGCCCTTAATGTTGGGTGGGGTTGCTGGGTTGTGGGGATAGGGTGGAGGTGTTGACCTTGGGTAGGATGCTCTTTCCAAGAGCTGGTGCAGGCTCGATGGGCCGAATGGCCTCCTTCTGCACTGTAAATTCTATGTAATCTATGTAATCCTCTCGGGAAAAGTCCAAGCAGAGGCTTGTGATGAGTCACGATAGTGAAGTGGCAGCCATAAACATACTGGTTGAAGCGTTTCATCGCAAAGGGCACCGCCAGGCCCTCTTTCTCGATCTGCGCATACTTCTTTTCCGCTGCAGTCAAATGTGCAAGAGGTGAAAGCTATCAGCCGCTCGGCTCTGTTCTCCATTTTGTGGGACAGGACGGCCCCAATACCATAATGGGGATGCATCACACGTGATGAGCAAAGGCTTTTGAGGATCATAGTGGGTTAGTAATCCAGACAACGATTGTTTTACCCGCCGGAAAGCAGTTTCTTGTGGCTGACCCGAAACCCAGGTGTGATTCTTCTTCAACAGAAGGTGCAATGGTGCCAGATTGGGGAGGAACTTCCCATAATAGTTTACGAATCCAAGAAAAGAACGAAGATGTGAAGTGTCAGTCGGGGTGGGGCCTGTTGAATTGCGCGCACCTTCTCTGCAACGGGGTGCAAACCTTCACAGTCCACCCAATAACCCAGTTAGACCACTGCCTTCGCCTGAAAGACTCCCTTCGTATGATGTAAACGGACTCCAGCCTCTGAGATGCGTTTAAGGACAGCCTCCAAATTTTCCAAATGTTCCTGTCCCTATAATCAAAATGTTGTCCAAGTAAACAGCGACACGTGGTAAACCTCTCCAGATGTCCTCCGTGACGCGTTGAAAGATAACCCAGACAGAGGATACTCCAAAGGGCAGCCGTGTATATTCATACAGGCCCGGTGTGTATTAATAGTTACATATGGCCGGGAGGCAGGGTCCAGCTTCAACTGTAGTTAGGCATGACGCATATCTAATTTTGTGAACAGTACTCCTGCAAGCTTCGCTTAGAGATCTTCTATGCAGGGCATTGGATATCGGTCGAGCCGGGAAGCCGTATTCACTGTAAGTTTATAGTCGCTGCACAAGCGAACTATGGCATCTAGCTTCATTACAGGTACAATTGGCGCTGCCCAGTCAGCAAAACAGACGGGCCTGATAATACCTAAGGACTCCCCACGAGTGAGCTCCGCTTCTGCCTTCTCAAACAAGGCATAAGGCACCGGGCCGCCCAGAAATAGCGCAGCATGACTCCTGGTTCAACCTGGATACGGCCCCTTTTATCATCCCCAAACCGGCCTGGAATACATCTGGGTTCCGTCATAGTACTACTGTCAACCTTCCAGAACGTGTTTGAAGAATGTGCTATCACTGCAGTCGCAAATGGTGCAACCAGTCCCGACCCAATAGGCTGGGCCCCTGGTCACGCACCACAATAAGCGAGAGACGCCCTTCCTGGCGTCCACAAGCAACCGGGGTCATCAAAGTTCCAGCAATGTCCAGTGGTTCCCCCGTGCAAGTGGCCAACCTGGCCTGTGTATCGGTTAATGTAAGGGTCTGTACACCCGGTTTGATGTGGTTGAATGTCCTCTGGGCAATCACCGAGACCGCTGCACCAGTGTTCAACTCCATCTCAAGCGGGTGACCATTGACCCATACCTTCACCTTAATGGGGGCCACACGGGGAGCAGCCACACAATGCCGCTGCAGGCAGACGTCCTCCGTCTCCACACCCTCGGGAGTAGTCCCCGCAGTTCATCCAAATGGAAGGTACGACCCCTGGGCTGGCCCCAGTTTCTGTTGGAACGACGACTCTGACGCCCCCAGGGCCGGTGTCCGCTACGGGATCGGCGTCCACAATTCCAACACTGACATGGTTCCTCATCCATCGGTCCTGGAGAAGGCTCCCTTTGGGGAGGAATATCCGGCGGCCACTGCCGTCGATCCGGATGCGGCTCCGCCCAAGGTACGGCAGGGGTGCGGGGAGACACTTTTGGACAAAAGGAGTTGTGCCCCAAGGCATGCACCTCAATTCCCTGTATCTCCTGTACTGCCCGTTCTGTGCTCTCTCAGGACAACGCTATCTGAATGGCCTGTTGAAAAGTCAATGTCAGCTCGGCTAACCACTTTCTCTGTGTGGCCATGTTGCAAATACCGCAAAACATTTCTGACAAAGTTTCACCATAGTCACAGTACTCTGCAATCCTGCATAGCCTGGATAGAAACTCAGCAAGGGATTCTCCTGGTGTCCCCTCTGCAGTATTAAACCAGTAACGCTGGACTATCGTTATATGGCCCGGTGCAGCACCTTGAATTGGATGAGACTAAGCCTCGCACATGAAGAGGAAGAGTTGACTCTCTCCAAGGCATCCGCCCAAGTCCTGTCCTCTATCTGCTCCCCAAGTTTCCCCCTCCCATTTAGCCTTCAGCTCCTCCACTGACGACTCCTCCACCTCCTGCATTACCTTATAGATGTCAGACACCTTCGCCTCTCCGAACCACACCCCCGAAAGCACTCTGTCCATCGCCCCCCGCGAGGGCAGCAAAGGGAACTCCTCTACCTGTCGCCTAGCAAACGCCTTTACCTGCAAGTATCTGAACATGTTCCCTTGGGGGAACCCAAATTTATCTTCCAGTTCTCCCAGGTCCGCAAACCTCCCGCCAATAAACAGGTCCTTCAATTTACTGATGCCCACCCTTTGCCACCCCCTAAATCCCCCAACAGTGTTCCCCGGGATGAACCGATGATTTCCACCTAATGGAGCTTCCAGCGAGCCCCCTGTTTCCCCCCCTATGCCGTCTCCACTGTCCCCAGATTCTTAGGGTCGCCGCCACCACCGGGCTCGTGGTATACCTCTTAGGAGAGAGCGGCAACGACGCCGTTGCCAAGGCACCCAGGCTCGTACCTCTACATGACACATTGGCCACCCAATAGTACCCCAAAAGGTTGGGCAGCGCCAGCCCCCCTCTATCCCTCCCTCGCTCCAGGAAAACCCTCTTCACTCTCGGAGTCCCATGTGCCCACACAAAGCTCAAAATACTGCTAGTCACCCTCCTAAAGAAGGCCCTGGGGATGAAGATGGGCAGGCACTGAAAGTGGAACAAGAACCTCGGAAGCACCGTTATTTTGACGGACTGCACTCTCCCCGCCAACGACAATGGCTGCATGTCCCACCTCTTGAACTCCTCCTCCATCTGATCCACAAGCCTGGTGAAATTATGCTTGTGAAGAGTCCCCCAGTCCCTGGCCACCTGCACCCCCAGGTACCTAAAACTCTCCCCTGCCCTCCTAAACGGGAGCCTACCAATTCCCTCCTGGTCCCCAGTGTGCACCACAAACACCTCACTCTTGCCTAGATTTAGTTTATAGCCTGAAAAGGTCCCAAACTCAGCTAGCAGCTCCATCACCAGCATCTCTCCCACCGGATCCGCTACATACAGTAACAGGTCATCGGCATGCAACGACACCCTATGTTCGTCCCCACCTCGCACCAAACCTCTCCACCTCCCTGAATCCCAACGGCTCGATTGCCAATGCAAACAACAAGGGGGACAGGGGGCAACCCTGCCTGGTCCCTCGGTAAAGCCGGAAGTACTCCGACCTCCTCCCATTCGTGGCCACACACGCCATCGGGGCCTCATATAGCAGCCTCACCCATCTAATAAACCCTTCACCAAATCCACACCTCCCCAACACCTCCCATAAGTACCCCCACTCCACTCTATCGAAGGCCTTCTCCGCATCCAGCGCCACCACTATCTCAGCCTCCCCCCTCAATCGCCGGCATCATGATGAAATTCAACAATCTCCGCACATTCGTGTTCAGCTGCCTTCCCTTCATAAAACCTGTCTGATCCTCGTGTACAACCCCTGGCACACAGTCCTCTATCCTGTTGGCCAGGATTTTTGCCAGCACCTTGGCATCCACATTAAGGAGAGATATGGGCCTGTATGAACCACACTGCTGGGGGTCCTTGTCCCTCTTTAATATTAACGAAATCAGCACTCACGACATTGTCGGGGGCAAAGTCCCCCCTTCCCACGCTTCATTAAGTGTCCGCACCAGCAAGGGGCCCACGAGGTCCACAAGCTTTTATAAAATTCCACCGGGAACCCATCCGGCCCCGGCGCCTTCCCTGACTGCATCTGCCCGATCCCCTTAACTAGCTCCTCCAGCTCAATCGGCGCCCCCAACCCCTCCACCTGCTCCTCCTGCACCTTCGGGAAAGATAGCCCATCGAGAAACCTCTCCATTCCCCTCCTCTCCACCGTTGGCTCCGACCGGTACAGTTCCCCGTAAAAGTCCTTGAAGACCTCATTCACCTCTACCCCCTTCCGCACCACATTCCCACTCTTGTCTCTCACTCCAGCAATTTCCTTAGCCGCATCCCGCTTGCGGAGCTGATGAGCCAGCATCCTACTCGTCTTTTCACCATGTTCATACACTGCCCCTTGTGCCTTCCTCCATTGTGCCTCCACCTTTCTATTGGTCAGCAAATCAAATTTAGCCTGTAGGCTAGGCCTCTCCCCCAACAGTCCCTCCTCTGGTGCCTCTGCGTACCTCCTATCTACCTCCAGCATCTTCCCCACCAGTCTATCCCTCTTGCTCCTCTCCCTGTGTGCCCGGATGGATATCAGCTCCCCACGAATCACTGCCTTCAAGGCTTCCCAGACCATCCCCACCTGGATCTCCCCGTATCATTCACCTCGAGGTACCCCTCAATACTTGCCTGGACCCTCCTGCACACCTCCTCCTCCTCCAACAAGCCCACATCCAACCGCCACAACGGGCGCTGGTCCCGCACATCCCCCATCTCCAACTCCATCCAATGTGGAGCGTGGTCGGAGATTGCAATGGCCGAATATTCGGCCTCCTCCACTCTCGGAATCAGTCCCCTACTCCCCACGAAGAAGTCTATGTACGTGGGAGAAGAAAGAGTACTCCCGTGCCCTCGGCCTCACAAACCTCCATGGATCCACCCCTCCCATCTGGTCCATAAACCCTCTCAGTACCTTGGCCGCCGCCGGCCTCCTACCCGTCCTTGAACTGAACCGATCCAGTGAAGGATCCAACACCGTATTGAAGTTCCCCCCCCCCCCCCCCCCATAATCAGACCTCCCGCCTCTAGATCCGGGACCCGTCCCAACATACGCCTCATAAAGCCCGCATCGTCCCAATTTGGGGCATACACACTAGCAAGTACCACCTTCTCTCCCTGTAGCCTGCCCCTAACCATAACATACCTACCCCCCTTATCCGCCACCACCTCAGATGCCTCAAACGACACATTTTTCCCCACCAGAATCGCCACTCCCCGGTTCTTCACATCCAACCCAGAGTGGAAAACCTGTCCCACCCACCCCTTCCTCAGACGGACCTGGTCCGCCTTCAGGTGGGTCTCCTGAAGCATTGCCACATCTGCCTTTAGCCCCCTCAGATGAGCAAGTACCCTCGACCGCTTCACCGGCCCATTCAATCCTCTCGTATTCCAGGTGACCAACCGGATCAGAGGGCGACCCGCTCCCCTCCCCCGTCGACTAGCCATAGCCCGTCGACTGCCCGCCCCAGGCCAGCGCCCCCCGCCCGACCCAGTCCCCACAGCGACAACACCTCACCTCTGTCCCCCCAGGCTAGGAACCCTCCTAGCCGCGAACTGTCCTCCATTGTACTTCCGTGGGTCAGCTAACTTCTGCTGACCCCGGAAACTCCCGCCAAAAACCCGACCCCTCCCAAAGTGGGATCATCCCCATCCTGTCCCTCCTCCAGGCACCGCTCCAGCGCAGGGAAGAACCAGTTAAGACCACGCCCCCCCGTCATCGTCTCCACCCCCCCCAGCCCCACAACGCGGGAAACCAGAGGAAAGCCCGCGCTTTCGCACTGCCCCACCACACCCTTCTGACGCAGCTCCCAAATACCAGCCCCACTCCACACCCCCAACCCGATATAGAATACAACATACCTCCCCGCAAGATACAAAACTCAAACAATGCCCCCCAACAAAAAACAGAACAACACCCCAATAAATAACCATATCAAAATTACAAAAGTACAGAAAAAGAGAACACAGCAACAGCAGAAACCAACAATAAAGCATTACAACCGACCCTGCAACCCCCAACCCCTAGTTCGAGTCCAGTTTCTCCATCTGCACGAAGGCCCACGACGACTCCGGGGAATCAAAATACTAATGCCGGTCCAAATAAGTTACCCACAGGCGCGCAGGCTGCAACATTCCAAACTTTATCTTCTTCTTGTAGAGCACCTCTTTCGTCCAATTAAATCCGGACCGCCGCTTAGCCATCTCCGCACTCCAATCCTGGTAGATCCGTACTATCCCATTCTCCCAATTGCTGCTCTTCACCTTCTTGGCCCAGCGCAGCACACACTCCCGATCACTGAACCGGTGGAACCTCACCAGCACCGCACGCGGGGGTTCGTCCTCCTTAGGCCTCCTGGCCAGTACCCTGTGGGCTTCCTCCAGCTCCAGGGGCAGATGGAAAGATCCTACCCCCACTAGCGAGTTCAGCATCGTGGCCACGTAGGTTGTCAGATCCGACCCCTCCGCAAGGCCCAAGGTCCTCAGATTTTTCCGCCTCATGCGGTGATCAAGTTCCTCGAAGCGGTCTTGCCACTTCTTGTGGTGTGCCTCGTGCCCCTCCACCTTACTCACGAGGACCACGGCCTCCTCCTCTCGTTCAGTGGCCTGCACCTGGAACGCCTGGATGGCAGCACCCTGGGTCGTCTGAATCTCCGAGAGCTTTTTATTCGTTTCCTGCAGAGAGCTCAGCACCTCAGCCTTGAAATCTGCAAAACAGCGCAGGAGAGCAGCTTGCTGCTCCTGGGCCCACTGCTTCCACTCCTCTGGTGCTCCGCCGGCCGCCATCTTGGAATCCTTCCCCCGTTTTTTTGGGGAGCTGCTGCCATTTTTCCCCCCTTTCCACTCCGAGTTCGAGTCATGAAATGCAGAGGAAGTCGATCAGCACACCTTCTCCCACCGGGAGACGTTGAAAAATTTCCGTTTTGGGCTCTAAAAAGAGCCGAAAAGTCCGTTTGAATCGGGAGCTCCCAAATGTGCGGCTTCCTACGTCATCGCCGCCACCGGAAGTGAGCCCTTTCAACCGTTTCTTGATAACACATGGAGTGAATCTAATTGGCTGGAAACTGGCATATGTGATGCTAGGGACCTCCAGAAGTGACCAAGATGGATCTTCCATTCGGCACTTCTGGTTGAAAATGGTTGTAAATGCTTTGTCATTTGCACAGATGTGCCGGGCAACCCCATTATTGAGGTCTGGAGATATTTGTGGAGCTTCCTCCGCCAATTATTGTTGAATTGCCTACTACCATCCCTGACTGGATGTGGCAGGATAGATATGATCCCTTGGTTGTGGAATCCACTGTTTGGTATGCAACTCGTCCTGTGTTGTAGCTTCACTAGGTTGGCACCTCATTTTTAAGTATACCTGGTGTTGCTCCTGGTTTGCCTCCCATGCAGTTCATTGATCCAGGGTTCATCCGCTGGTTTTCTGGCAATGATAAAATGGAGGATCTGCAGGGCCATGAGGTTACAGATTATGGTTGAGTACAATTCTGGTGCTGCCAATGGCCCACAGCAGCTCATGGATGCCCAGTTTTGAGTTGCTGAATTGTTTAAAATCTACTCCATTTAGCATGGTGGTAGTCCCCCACAATACGATGGAGGGTATCCTCAATATGAAGATGGACTTCATCTCCACACTGATTGTATGGTGGTCACTTCTACAGGTACTGTCTAGCTTAGCTGTATCTAATAATAATTAATAATATTTATTATTGTCACAAGTAGGCTTACATTAACACTACAATGAAATTACTGTGACAATCCTCTGGTCGCCACACTCTAGTGCTTGTTCGGGTACACTGAGGGAGAATTCAGAATGTCCAATTCACCAAACAAGCACATCTTTCAGGATTTGTTGGAGGAAACCGGAGCACCCGGAGGAAACCCACGCGGATGGGGAGAATGTGCATACTCCGCACAGACAGTGACCCAAGCAGGAATCGAACCCAGATCCCAAACCCTGGTGCTGTGAAACAACAGTGCTAACCACTGTGCTACCATGCCGCCACCTGTGATAGATAAATTGGTGAGCACCAAGTCAAGTGGGTTTTTCCCTCATTTTGGTGTTTTCACCATCTCCCACAGACCCAGTCTGTGCTTTAGGACTGAGCCAGCTCAGTCACTAGTGCTTCCAAGCTCTCAGGACTTCACTTTGATTCTCCTCAGTGTTTCATCTATTCTCCGAGGTGCGAAGTCTCTTGGGGTACTTCCGCTAGCATTGGGGCCAGATGACCCTCCAGTTCTCTTTAAGGACCTCCAAATTGTGGAAAAGCAATATAAATCATGGGCATCATTGCTCACGTCTTCCCTCACTTGACCTCTTGCCCCCTTTATTTAGTTTAGAACTGCTCTGCCGCCCTCATTATACAACTCGCCAGAATATTGTTGAAGACCATCCCAAGTATACAGCTCCAATACAGGTGCCTCTGCCATATGAATCACAACCCCAATTCTCCCAGGCCAATATTTAAGCTACACATTCAACTCTCGCCTTATTTACCATCAGACAATTTGCTCGGGTAATAATCCGGAAATGTACCCATCTGCTGTTTTATTTTCACTCTTCTAACTCTGACCTTGTAAGTACAGATGAGTAATCCTTTAAATGGTGATAGAAATTTGTTTATCACTCTCTCAAACTCTGTTTCTTTTTACAACTTATTCTTTGTTTGTCATTTCAATTTCCAATCTAGAAGATATATTCCTAAAACAAATTAACCACAAAATCAGACATTTTCATTACTGTTTTCCATCATTAAACCACTGAAACTGGAGTCCACAAATGTGTACAATAATGCACAAATCCAGAATTTGTTGTCATTGAATTGAGGGCAACGCGGTGGCACATTGGTTAGCACTGCTGCCTCACAGCTCCAGGGACCCGTGTTCGATTATGCCCTTGAGTTATTGTCTCTGTGTAGTTTGCACATTCTCCCCATGTCTGTGTGGGTTTCCACCAGGTGCTCCGGTTTCCTCCCACAGTCGAAAGATGTACAGGCTAGGTGGATTGGCCATGCTAAATTGCCCCTAAGTGTCCAAAGGTTGGGTGGGGTTACAGAGATACAATGAGGGATTGAACATAGGTAGGGTCTCTCTTCCCCCCCACCCACAAATCTTATCAGCTTACCTTCGACACCTAGCTTCTTAAATGGCCTGTCATTAAACTTATATCTGATGTATGGCACCTACTGCCATAAAAAGGGGACATATCTCTGTCAATTCACCTCTTTTGTAGCACTACCGCCTCACACTGCCGAGGGCCCAGGTTTGATCCCGGCTCTGGATCACTGTCCGTGTGGAGTTTGCACATTTTCCTGGTGTTTCGTGGGTTTCGTCCCCACAACCCAAAGATGTGCAGGGTATGTGGATTGGCCACGCTAAATTGCCCCTTAATTGGAAAAAATTAATTGCGTACTCTAAATTTATTTTTAAAAATTCACCTCTTCGTGGAAGAAATTTGGCATAAGTAAGTGGATAGAGTGGCAATCTAATGCTGATTACTACTCCGAGGAAGCTATAGCCCTAGTGTCTGCAGCTGCTGGGTTGTGGAGGTCATAGTTCAGGTTAGATAGAAAAAGTGTCCCAATCAGGGGTCCTGCCAGTTTGGTATCTCTTCTAGTTCTGAACAGTAATCTGGAGGAAAGCAGTTTCTTAAACACACGGTAGCATTGTGGATAGCACAATCGCTTCACAGCTCCAGGGTCCCAGGTTTGATTCCGGCTTGGGTCACTGTCTGTGCGGAGTCTGCACATCCTCCCCGTGTGTGCGTGGGTTTCCTCCGGGTACTCCGGTTTCCTCCCACAGTCCAAAGATGTGAAGGTTAAGTGGATTGGCCATGCTAAATTGCCCTTAGTGTCCAAAATTGCCCTTAGTGTTGGGTGGGGTTACTGGGTTATGGGGATAGGGTGGAGGTGTTGACCTTGGGTAGGATGCTCTTTCCAAGAGCCAGTGCAGACTCGATGGGCCGAATGGCCTCCTTCTGCACCGTAAATTCTATGTAAACAAAGACAAGTTGACTTGTTACATGATCCTCTCCAACTGACAGTTCCAATAAATGTTGTCACAGCTAGTGGATTTCAGGTCCATGCTCTACATGATTAGATTATGGCTGGGTAATTTCCCCTCTCAGCCAGAGTTCATTGTCTGAAGTGATTCCATAGAATGTTTTGTCCCCACCTAGTTGAGTACCCATGCGATTGTCAGAATGTTTTGTGAATTGGAGAGCAAATGTCTCAATCACCCCAAAAGAACAATACACCACAGGAACAGGCCCTTCAGCCCTCCAAGCCTGCTCAGACCATGGTACCTGCCTAAACTAAAACTGTATGCACTTACGGAGTATCCTTCCAATCCCACCTTATTCATATATTTGTCAGGATGCCCCTTAAATGCCCCTATCGTACCTGCTTCCACCATCTCCCCAGGCAGTGCGTTCCATATATTTACCACCCTCTGTGTTTTATTAAAAAAAAATATTTGCCTTGCACATCTGTTCTAAACTTTTCCCCATGCACTTTAAACCCATGTCACCTAGTACTTGATTCTCCTGCCATTGGAAAGAGCATCTGACTATCCACTCTGTCCATGCCACTCATAGTCTTGTAGACCTCTATCAGGTCAACTCTCAACCTCCGGGGCAGCACGGTGGCCTAGTGGTTAGCACAACCGCCTCACGGCGCTGAGGTCCCAGGTTCGATCCTGGCTCTGGGTCACTGTCCGTGTGGAGTTTGCACATTCTCCCCGTGTCTGCGTGGGTTTCACCCCCACAACCCAAAAATGTGCAGGGTAGGTGGATTGGCCACACTAAATTGCCCTTTAATTGGAAAAAATAATTGGGTAATCTAAATTTTAAAAAAAAGGTAAACTCTCAACCTCCGTCGTTCTAGTGACAACAGACTGAGTTCATCTAACCTCTCCTCGTAGCTAATGCCCTGCATACCAGGTAAAATCCTAGTAAACCTCTTCTGTACCCACTGCAAAGCATCCACATCCTTCTGGTAGTGCGGCGACCAGAATTGTATACAATATTCCAAACAAGGCCTAACTAAAGTACTGTACAGCTGCAACATGACTTGCCAATTTTTATATTCAATGCCCCGACCGATGAAGGCCAGCATGCCGTGTGCCTTCTTGACCACCTTATCCACATGCATTTCCACTTTCAGTGATCAGTGGACATGCACGGCCCGATCTCTCTGCCTGTCGGTACTCGCAAGAGTTCTGCCATTTATTGTGTAATTCCCGCATGCATTGGACCTTCCAAAGTGCATTATCTCATACTTGTCCGGATTAAACTCGATCTGCCATTTCTCCGCCCAAGACTCCAACCAGTTTATATGCTGCTGTATCCTCTGACAATCCTCTTCACTATCCGCAACTCCACCAATTTTTGTGTCGTCTGCAAACTTACTAATCAGACCAGTACATTTTCTTCCAAATCATTTATATACACCACGAACAACAAAGGCCCCAGAACTGATCCCTGTTGAACGCCACTAGTCACAGCCTTCCATTCAGAAAAGCACCATTCTACTGCCATCCTATGTCTTCTGTGCCCAAGCCAGTTCTGTATCCAACTTGCCAGCTCTCCCTCCCATGTGACTTCACCTTTTGTACCAGTCTACCATGAGATGCCTTGTCAAAGGCTTTACTGAAGTCCATGTATACAACATCTACTATCTTTTCCTCATCTATTATCTTTATCACTTGCTCAAAAAATTCGATCAAATTAGTGAGGCACAACCTCCCCACAAAACCATGCTGTCCATCACGTCCGTTTGTTTCCAAATGTGAGTAAATCCTGTTTCTAAGAATCTTTTCCATTAATTTCCCTACCATTTAAGGGTACCCGCTTGCTCTTTACATATGATCACCTCCTTCAGGGTGATCATCCTTGATGGAGTTTTCTTGACTCCATTTTAATGATTTTGGAACCTGTAAGGTACAGTACAAAATTTTAGCTATCTTAAAAACTGATTTTCAAGTTACTGGAACGATTCAGTTTTTTTTCCTCTCTATGGTTTTCAACCAGTAAATACAAAGAGCACCACAGCACAGGAACAGGCTGTTTGGCCCTCCAGGCCTGTGCTGATCATGATGCCTGTGTAAACTAAAACCTTCTACACTTTCTGGGTCCGTATCCCTCCTCCCATCCTGTTCATGTATACATAAAGATATTATTGATATTTAACATTCATGCTATTAGTCTTGCTGTAAAAATCCTGGAAAAATTTGCATCTTGTTGAATGAAATGTAAACTGTTTTTTTAGTGGCATACTAATTGCACAATTAACAATCTGACTTGTCCTGAAAAGCTCCTTTTATATTTAAGGAATGTAAATTTTCCATAATACATAAGTTGTACATATCTTTCAAAAAATTAAGTTTGTTTATATTTGTTTTAGTTTCTATTTTAACCATAATTATTTATTTTGCTATCTGAAAATTTGAATTACAAGTGAAGTATATTAAATGCCTTTAACTTGCTGGATTGCTGTTTGCTTACTACTTTAGTTCTGGTTTATGGAGAAAGACACACATACCTTAGCAGAAAGGCTAAGGAATCAAGGGTTTGGATTTGGATTTAATTTGTCGGGTGTATCGAGGTTCAATGAAAGGTATTGTTCTGCATACAATCCACATAGATCGTTCCATACATGAAAAACAAACGACATGCGATAACTACACAAAGTAAATACATAGATACACGCATCGGGTGAAGCATGCAGAGTGTACTGCTGCTCAGAAAAGATGGGTGGAAAGATCAGTTCAGTCTATAAGAGGGTCATTCAGGAGTCTGGCAACAGCAGGGCAGAAACTGTTTTTGAATCTGTTTGTGCGTGTTCTCTGACTTTTGTGTCTCCTGCCCGATGGACGATGTTGGAAGAGAGAATAACCTGGGTGAGAGGGGTCTTTGATTGATTATGCTAGTTATGGGGCGGCACGGAAGTACAGTGGCCAGCACTGTTGCTTCACAGCATCAGGAATCTAGGTTCAATTCCCAGCTTCGGCCACTGTCTGCGCAGAGTCTGCACGTTCTCCCCGTGTCTGCGTGGGTCTCCTCCTGGTGCTCCGGGTTCCTCTCACAAGTCTGAAAAGATGTGCTTGTTAGGTGAATTGGACATTTTCAATTTTTCTCCAAATACCTGAACAGGGGCCGGAGTGTGGCGACTGAGGAATTTTCGCAGTAAGCCTACTTGTGACACTAAAAGATTATATATTTCTTTTAACTTAGAGTACCCAATTAATTTTTTCCAATTAAGCGGCAATTTAGCACGGCCAATCCACCTGTAAGCTTACTTGTGACACTAATAAAGATTATTATTAAAGAAGTAATTATTACAATCCAACTACTCACATTAAACGTGCATGTTTTAGATGGCAACGGACTGTTGGCTATCACGTGCCTCGTGCATGAGTGCAGAAAACTACCATGCAGGTACAGCAGATAATAAAGAAAGCAAATGAAAGTTGGAATTTAAACCGAGAGGAATAGAGTATAAAGGTAAGGAGGTGTTGTTGCAACCGTACAAGGCATTGGTGAGACCGCACGTGGAATATTGTGCACAGTTTTGGTTTCCTTATTTGAGGATAGATATAGTGGCATTGGAGGCAAGAGGTTCACTGGTTTGATTCCAGAGATGAGGGAGGGGTTTGTCTTATGAAGGGAGATTGAGCAGTTTAGGCCTATGCTCTCCAACGTTTAGAAGAATGAGGGGAGATCAAATTGAGGTATAAAGATGATGACAAAAGGGATGGATAAAGTAGATGTGAGCAGATGCTTCCTCTTGTGGGCCATTCTAGAACAAGAGGTCAAAGTCTCAGCATAAAGGGTAGCAAACTTAAAACAGATGAGGAGAAACTACTCCCAAAGTTTGTGAATCCGGAATTCACTATCCCAGAATGCGGTGGATGCTGGGGCAGTGAGTAAAATTTAAGGAGGCATTAGGCATATTTTTAATTAGTAATGGGTTGAAGAGTTACATAGAATGGACAGAATCTGTGGAGATGAGACCATGATGAGATCACCCATGATCGTATTGAATGGTGGAGCAGGCTCGAGAGGCTAAATTGCCTACTCCTGTTTCTGGTTCTTTTTTCTTATGTTCTAAGAAAGAACTGTTCTGTCTCATTCCACCTTCCAGCACTTGGTCTGTAGCCCTCTAGATAACAGCACCTCAAGCACAAATCTGGTGTTTTTCATTGATAAGGGGATTTCTTGAGGAATATGGGGTTATGGGGAGAGTTGGCATGAGAATGGGGATGAGGAACATGTCAGCCATGATCAAATAGCAGAGCAGACTTTTTTTTTGAAAAAGTATTTTTATTAAGGTTTTGCAGAATTTTTCATAATAAAACAGTAGTAACAATAATAACAAAACAAACTAGAGTGAACATTAACATAGTGCAAAAAGAGAATATACAATAACAATTAAATAGACATTACCACACACGACTCAGTCTTCCCACACCATTCCAATGAAGCACTCACACCCCCCCCCACCTACGGATTGCTGCTGCTGCTGACATTTTAATTTTCCCCGCGAAAGTCGACGAACGGCTGCCACCTCCTAGAGAACTCGAGCATAGACCCTCTTAAGGCAAACTTTATTTTCTCGAGGCTGAGAAACCCAGCCATGTCGTTAACCCAAGTCTCTACACTCGGGGGCTTTGAGTACCTCCACATTAATAAAATCCGTTTCCGGGCTACTCGGGAGGCAAAGGCCAAGACGTCTGCCTCTTTCGCCCCTGAACTCCTGGGTCTTCTGACACTCCAAAGATCACTATCTCTGGACTCGGCACCACCCATGTGTTAAGCACCTTGGACATTGCCCTCACGAAGCCTGCCAGAACTCTGTAAGCTCCGGGCATGCCCAAAACATGTGGACATGGTTTGCAGGGCTGCCCTTGCACCTCATACAACTGTCTTCTACCCCAAAAAACTTGCTCATTCTCACTGCCGTCATGTGTGCCCGGTGGACTACCTTAAATTGAATTAGACTGAGCCAGGCACATGATGAGGAGCAATTAACCCTGCCCAGGACCTCTGCCCACAGACCCACTTCCAACTCTTCACCTAGCTCCTCCTCCCACTTGCCCTTCAGCTGCTCCACCGGGGTTTCCTCTGCCTCCTGTAGTTCCTGGTAGATATCCGACACATTCCCCTCCCCCACCCAGGTGCCGGAGACCACCTGTCCTGTATCCTCAGTGGCGGCAGCATCGGAAAGGCCACAACCTGTTTTTTCAGGAAGGCTCGTATTTGCAGATATTTAAAGGCGTTTCCTGGAGGAAGATTAAATTTGTCCTCTGGCGCCTTCAAACTGGGAAAGCTTCCGTCTATGAACATATCTCCCATCCTTCTGATGCCTGCCCTCTGCCAGCTCTGGAACCCACCATCCATCCTACCCGGGACAAACCTGTGGTTGTTACATATCGAGGTCCAGACCGACGCTCCCTCCACCTTCTTGTACCTCCTCTCCTCCCAGATCCGCAGTGTCGCCACCCACCGGACTTGTGGAGTAAGGGGTCAGCGAGAACGGCAAAGGAGCCGTTATCAAGGCTCCCAGACTAGTATCTTTAAATGATGCCACCTCCAGCTGCTCCCCCCCCCCCCCCCCCCCCATTGCCCGCTTCCTAATCATAGCTATATTGGCCACCGAGTAGTAGTTGCGAAAGTTCGGCAGCACCAACCCCCCCCCCAACTGCGCTCCAAAAGCGATCTCCTTACTCGTGGGGTCTTATTTGGCCACACAAAGCCCAAAATGATCCTACTCACCCGATTTTAAAAAAGGCCTCCGGGATGAAGATGGGGAGGCACTGAAAGACGAACAAAAATCTGGGGAGGACAGTCATTTTCACGGTCTGCACCCTCCCTGTCAGTGACAGCGGGAGCATGTCCCACCTTTTAAAGTCCCCTTCCATTTGCTCCACCAACCGGGTCAGGTTGAGCCTGTGCAGGGCATCCCATTTCCTGGCCACCTGTATACCCAGGTAACAAAAACTTTTCTCTACCATCCTGAGCGGTATCTCTTTCAGTCTCTCCTCCAGCCCCTTGGCTTGGATCACAAACAACTTGCTCTTTCCCATGTTCAATTTGTACCCCTGAAAAACTACCAAAATCCCTCGGGATCCGCAGAACCTCCCCCATTCCCTCCACAGGGTCCGAAATGTACAGGAACAAATCATCCGCGTATAGATGTTTCCCCCCCCGCCAGTTCCTCAAGGCTCTCAGCACCATAGCTAGCGGTTCTATAGCTAGGGCAAATAGTAACGGGGAGAGGGGCACCCCGCCTCGTTCCCCGGTGAAGCTCGAAGTACCCCTCAGCCGGATCGTACATACACTTGCTACAGGCGCCTGGTACAACAATTTCACACAGCCAATAAAGCCCTCACGAAACCCAAACATCCCCAGCGTTTCCCCACAGGTACTCCCACTCCACCCGGTAAAGGCTTTCTCTGCGTCCATCGCTTTACCACCTCTGCCTCCCCTCCCTCTGAGGGCATCATAATAATCTTCAAAAGTCCCCTGACATTGGTATTGAGTTGTCTGCCTTTAACAAACCCAGTCTGGTCATCCTCTATCACCCTGGGACGCAATCTTCAATTCTTGTGGCCAGAATTGTAGCTAGCAATTTGGCATCCACGTTTAAAAGCAAAATCGGCATGTATGACCCGTAATGTTCCGGGTCCTTCCCTCGTTTAAGAATGAGTGAGATTAAGGCCTGTGACATTGTTGGGGGAGGGTTCCTTTCTCTCTCTCGCCTCATTGAAGGCCCTCATCAGGAGTGGGCTCAATATTTCTGAAATTTTCTTACAGAATTCTACCAGGTAACCATCCGGCCCTGGGGCCTTACCCGATTGCATGCCCTCTATGCCCTTGACAATCTCCTCCAATTCAATCGGAGCCCCCAGCCCCTCCACCAGGTCCTCTTCCACCTTTGGAAACGTCAACTGGTCCAAACATTGCCTCATCCCTTCCGCTCCCGTCGGGGGCTCCAACTCGTATAGTTTACTATAGAATTCCTTAAAGACTCAGTTCACCCCCCCCCCCCTTCTTTACTCCCCCGATTTCTCTGGCTCCCTCCCTCTTTCGCAGTTGGTGTGCCAGCATTCTACTCGCTTTCTACCCGTACTCATAGACAGCCCCCGTTGCCTTCCTCAGCTGTGCTACCGCTTTCCCTGTGGTCAGCAGTTCAAACTCCGCCTGCAGACATGCCGCTCCCTCAGTAGCCCAGCCTCGGGGGCCTCCGCGTATCTCCTGTCCACTCGGAGTATCTCCTTCACCAGTCTCTCCCTCTCCACTCTTTCTCTCTTTTCCCTATGGGAGCGAAATTGAGATGAACTGCCTTCAGAGCCTCCCAGACCGTTGCCGCTGCTACCTCACCCGTATCATTTGTTTCCAGGTAATCCTGGATGTTCCTGCTAATCCGCCCGCAAACCTCTTTGTCCGCCAGCAGCCCCACATCCAGTCTCCAAAGTGGGCGCTGCCCCCTCTCTCCTCACTAAGCCGCAGGTCCACCCAGTGCGGGGCATGGTCCGAGACTGTGATTGCTGAGTAATCTGTCCCCGCCACCTTTGGGATTAACGCCCTGCTCAAGACAAAGAAGTCTATGCGGGAATAAACCTTATGAACGCGGGAGAAAAAAGAGAACTCCTTCGCTCTCGGCCATGTGAACCTCCAGGGATCCCCCCCATCTGCTGCTCCATAAAGCCCTCCAATTTCTTTAGCCACTGCCGGTCGCTTCCCTGTCCTGGACTTCAATCGGTCCAGCTCGGGGTCAATGGCTGTGTTAGTCTCCCCCATGATCCGGTTGTGTGACTCTAAGTCCGGGATTTTGCCTGGCATGCATCTCATAAATTCCACATCATCCAAATTCGGAGCGTAGACGTTCACAAACACCACCCAGACCCCCTCCCACTTTCCACTCACCATTATATACCTGCCCCCCCTTATCTGCCACAATTCTCCCAGCCTCAAATGCCACACCCTTACTGATCAGAATTGCTATGCCCCTGGTCTTCGAATCCAGTCCTGAATGGAACACCTGGCCTACCCATCCCTTTCTCAATCTCGTGTGATTTGCGAGCTTTAAATGTTACTCCTGAAGCATTGCTACGTCTGCCTTTAACCCCTTTAGATGCGCAAACATGCGCACTCTTTTGACCGGCCCATTCAAACCCCTCACATTCCATGTGATCAGCCTGGTAGGGGGATCAACCCCACCCCCGCCGACTAGCCATCGCCCTTTTTTGGCCAACCTCGAGCCCGCGCCTTTCGCTTCCTCAAGCGCACCCATAGGGAGCCATTGCCCCCGACCCTCAATTGGGACCCCTCAATTGATACCTCCTCTGTCAGCAAAGCAGCACCCCCCCCCCCCCCCCCCAACTGGCCGGACCCCTCTCCCCACATGAATAAACCAATTAAACTATCTCTCCAGCCCCAGTGAGTAAATAGTAATACAAAACAAAAAATAAACAGAAGACCCTAACATTGCCCCATGAGGAAACACTTGTTGAACCAAGGCTCCAAAACCCGAAAAATAGCACAAAGTACAGGGCCCCCTTCGTATCTCAAGTTTGCCGAAAACACTGCACCCTCCAGCCACCACCACAGCCCTTACACCCACCCAACATGTATACAATCTTATATTAGAAACGGTACCGTGTTACCCAGCCCCACCGCAGCATTCCACCAAAGCTTAACTGTCCTTTAATTCGAGTCCAGCTTTTCTTGTTTGACGAATGACCACGCCTCGTCCGGCGTCTCAAAATAGTGATGCCGTTCCTTGTACGTGACCCATAGCCTCGCTGGGTGTAGGATCCCAAATTTCACGCCCTTGCTGAAGAGGGTCGCCTTCATCCGGTTGAATCCAGCACGCCTCTTGGCCAGCTCCGCACCCAGGTCCTGGTAGATGCGTATCACGCTGTTCTGCCACCTGCTGCTCTGTTCTTTTTTTGCCCACCGCAAGACAAGTTCCCTTGTCCGAGAAGCAATGAAATCTTACCACCATGGTCGTCGGTGGTTCATTTGCCTTGGGCTTCCTTGTGAGGGCTCTGTGTGCTCCGTCCAGCTCCGGGGGTCGAGGGAATACCCCCGTCCCTATCAGCGTCTTCAGCATCTTGAACACTAATGCTCTGGCATTCGACCCCTCCACACCTTCGGGGAGGCCCACAATTCTCAAGTTCTGTCTCCTGGACCTATTTTCTAGGTCCACCAGCCTCTCCTGCCACTTCTTGTGGAGGTCATCCTGCGCCTCCACCTTAAGGGCCAATACGACCAACTCGTCCTCATGGTCGGATAACTTTTTCTCCATCTCCTTAATCGCTTTCCCTTGTGTCGCCTGAGTTGCGTTCATTTGGTCTATTGATGCCTTCATCGGGGCCAGTATGTCCTTTTTAAGATCAGCAAAGCAGTCCCTAAGGAACTCCTGTTGCTCCTGTGCCCACCTCGCCCATGCACCCTGGTCTATACCGGCCGCCATGCCGTGTCTCGGCGCCCGCTCCGCACGCCTCTGTCTGTTGGGACTTAAACGCTTCACCCGGCCACTCCTGGTCCAGCTATCCATACAACAGAGAGGGAATCCTTTTGGCAGTGTTCACTTCACCAATCTGCCCCAAAAGGTCCGTGAAAACTCCTGAAAAAAGGTTTAAGAGTCCGTTCCAGACGGGAGCTGCCGAATGCGCGACCTACTCCTCCATGGCCGCCACGGGAAGTCTCGTCACCGCATCTTCAGTGGCCTTTGCGAGATCTTTTCGCAGCTGTTCCCCTTGCTGCTGGAATTCAGCTTTAATAAAGGCCCTCAAATCAGCTTGAAGCCTTTAAGCTTGCCGTTCCCCCGCCTGCATGTTTGAAGAGGCTTTTGTCTTTGCTGCAGCACCAGCCAAATTCCTCACTGTTTCTGCCAGGTCTGGTAACTAAGAAACATCCCATTCCTGGGGGAAAGTACTCCTCCAACATTCACCTACATCTTTTCATCAAAATTCCACCCCGTATTGATTAAAAAGAGCTCTTTTCTGTAACTTTGGGCAGGAGCTGCTTTGTATGTTACCGCTTACTCCATGGTCCACACCAGAAGTCTTAGCAGAGCAGACTCGATGGGCCGAATGGTCTACTTCTGCTCCTGTATCAATACTCTTTGCCACCCGTGCTACTTGTCGTGAAACAGCATCTGGCATTCAGTATTTAACTTTGTTGTTCAATAATGGTTACTTGGCTGAGGTAGTGGACGGCTGCTGCTATTTGTGACTTTATACCCCACCATAAATGTCTCTACAGCTACATGAGTGATTTAATAAGCTATTGATAATTAGCTAGCACCTTCATTTAAATGCAAGTCTTATAAGGTTCATGTCACCAGATTGTTCAGCTAAGAAGTACTCAAGCTTGCCCTCCAGTCTACACATTACTTCCCTTCATTGCCACTAATTTATATTCTGAGATTCAGCCAGTGCACGCTCCTCAAACTACTGAGTGCTTCTTGCATATTGGAGTGATGATGCACAGTACTCTGAACCACTTAATTTATGTGATACAGGGTCATGTTCTTGGAGTATTTTCTATGTGGTCAAACACTTCTTGTGAATAATCCGCTTAAGTTATGCGCTTAAATGAGCATAACTCCACTTATTTGATCATTCAATTTTAACACCGTAAAATAGAAATTTAGTGCTATTTAGATCATTCAGATTAAATTATTGTAGTTTTTTGTGCAGCGATTGGCTGAATTATGGAAGTGGACAATATAAACTTTGGTTTACTTATTCATGAAATGGAAATTCTATGGAACTGCAGTGGAATGGGCATTGTACCCACCTTGGACTTCTGACGCTGATCCGTCGATGGGATCCTATGTTTCGCTGGCAACGCACTTGCACGCACTGATTTCCCGACAGTGTGGGCTGCCCACAATGGGAAACCATATTGGCCAGCTGCCGGGTGGAGAATCCTGCTGCACGCAGGGGCGCACTGCACCAGAAAACTTGTGCGGCGGGTCGGAGAATCTCGCTGAAGGAATTTTGAGCTTGGTGAATTGGCTAAGTCCAGTCATTTTTGTAGTTTAAAATTGAATCCCTAAGCCTCGCTCCTCTACTCCCATAGCACCTTTTGACATTAGAAACACATTGGTCTGCAAGTGTTCAACATTGCTATTTTGTTAATGGCAAAGAATATAGAATATATTGTTTTTTACAACTAGCATGTAATTTCAATGTGACTTCCCACTTAGGATATTGAACATGCCTGTACTTTCACTTTGAAGGTAGAGGGGAACCAAGGAAACATTCAACACCTGATTCCCTTTGCTTGCCCACAGTTCTGCTGTCTGAAATCATGGCGTGATAGAGTGTCTGCAAGGTTAAACCAATGAAGGGGGAAAAACTAACAGGATAGAAACAAATTTGCAGTCCTGAACTTGGGGGAGGACTTCATTCTGCCCAACCACCTCCGTGCTTTCACTCTTTGAGATTTTCAGCATGCCCAGATGTATTTAATAGTTTAGAGTTGCAGAGCTCAGCTCCTTTGCAGTTTTCTTTTTATGTGTTTCTTTGGTCTGCAAGGTAGTAGAATAAGTGTTGAGATGTTATAAATTTGAAGAGTACATAAAACAGTTGAAAAAAGGAATGGACATTTCCATCGATCCAGAAATGGGGTGGGATTCTCCGGTCCCCCAACTGCGTGTTTCTCAGCGGCACACCTTGTGCTAGCAGAGGGATTCTCTCTTTCCACCACTTGTCAATAGGATTTGCCATTGAAGCCACCCCGCGCTGCCGAGAAAGCAGGGGTGCATTGCCAGAGGGCAATGGAGAATCTCCGGCCGTTAATTTATTACTTGAAGTAGTTCAGCATAATTTCCAACTTTAGTGAAGTGAAAATCAGTAGAATGAAGTGCTGTTGTCTGCTGCAGGACCGTTTTTGTCATCAGTCACTATCTTTAAATCACTCTTAAAGATAGACAAATGACCTGGATGTCTGTGTATGATGATCTGTGTATTACAAAGCAATTCTGAATCAAAGCTACATTAGCTGGATCGTAACTGTTCTTACCCATCAATGTATAACCACAGGAGTATAAGCAATATAAATTAGAAACTATATCCGCAATAGTACCCAAGAAAATAGAAAGAAAATTTTATTTTTTATAAAATATAGTCAACAGATTCCTCCACCTGAATCAATTCTCATTAGCTAAATTGAGCAAGATGTGCAATATATGTTGTGAATATTAAAATAGCACCAGACTTTGATATCCTGTTCATGTCTGATTTAGCTCACTGGGGCTAAATCGCTAGTTTTTAAAGCAGACCAAGCAGGCCAGCAGCACGGTTCGATTCCCGTATCAGCCTCCCCGGACAGGCGCCGGAATGTGGCGACTAGGGGCTTTTCACAGTAACTTCATTGAAGCCTACCCCTGACAAGCGATTTTCATTTCATTTTCATTTTTCATTTCATTTTCATTTTCATGTCTAATCTCACAAGGAGATAAATAATTGGAACTAACATGTTTTTCTGGCAACACAAGTAACAAGAATGGAGAATAGATGCACAACATAGATATTTCTGCACGGAAATTTGTGTTGTCATTCAAATGCAAAGCTGCCACACAAGCAGGCATAATTTTGTTTATGTTGCTATTAAATCTCAATCAAACTATAGCTCGGTGCCAGTATGATCTTGGTTTAACCTATTATTCATCACCTGCTTTGGCAGACATATTCAAGAAGTTCAAAATATTTTCAGATTCGGGTCTCCTCGAGTCTTTAAAGCCAAAAAGAGGTGATGAGCAAGAAACACAAAGTAAAATGGCTGTTTTTTCATATATCCTATCTCTCTCTACCAATCCTTTATCCTTGTTAGTTATGTACCTTTTTCCACCCACTGCCCCAATTTCCTCCCATTGTAGGATTTTCTTGAATCTAAAAGTTAATCTGGGCCCCATTGGTGTTGCTATTGGAAGTTTGCTCTGAGATGCATTTCCCTCCATGTGCTTCCCCTTAATTGGCCTTTACTCCTTTTCTGCAATATGATTGAGGTTCAGAGCTGAGGTTTTCGATCACATCTGTGCCCCACCTACTTTCTGTTTTGCACATTTGCATTCTAGCATGCTGTTTATTTTTGCCTCAATAAAGATTTCAACAAAGTTTACTTTTATTTTAAAAGAAAACTTGCACATATCCAAGCAGTATCAAGCTATGTAAATGATAGACTTACTCTAATGGTGCACAAATCATATCTAAAAAATATTATAATCAAATCAAATATGTATAAAACTGCAATTAATTTAATTAAACAGTTTGGATTTTGGAAGCTATAAAATATTTTGCATACATCAGTTGGAAACTTGCAAGTTATCTAATCAAGTCGTATTTGAACACTGATTAGTGCATTTCACTAATCCTATTTGCCATGAGAATTATTTGCTCCATTCAACTGGTAAAAAAAATATTATAGCCCATTATTTCCATTTTGCCACCGATTAAATGACAATCATTTGAGAGTCTTGGACTTATCTAGTTAGGTCTAGACCAGTGGTTCTCAACCGGGGTCCACATGGACCCTGGGGGTCCATGTAACATTACTGGGGGTTCACACAAAAAAAATACCTAATTGGGGGTCCACAGTGATATTTTAGTGGTCCATAGAGCAATTCTACTTCAGAACAATTGTTATTACTGAGAATCAAGTAGAAGAAAAAAAGTTTGTTTTCATGATGAATATTCACCTTTCTCTCTCTCTCTCTCTCTCTCGCACTGACAAAGGTCAAAGAGAGATTATAATCTATCTAATTTACCTTGAGGGCTGAAGGGGCTCAGAACCAAAAAGGTGCATTGGCTGCGTTTATTTTTGTGGTACTGAATTCTGAGAAAAAAAAATCCATACCGGTTGATGGCAAATGGGTTTATTGTGCTTATTAAATACCCACGGTTGACCTGACGCTTATGCCACGTTTCTCCTTGACAAGTTTAATGAATGATTTAACACAGTAATCACTAGAAACTGTGTATATTTGATATGAATTGGTTATTTTTAGAGTAATTTAATTCAATTTAGTCAGTAAAAAGTTTTTTTCATTACTTTTCATATTAGAATAAGTTTGGCAACGTACGAAAATACCGCTAATCCGTTTCCAACCCTCACGGTAAGGTAGATGGACTTTAGGATTAGTTTACCACGCATATAAGAAGCTTTTTTCTGTGGAATGGCTACGGGGGTCCACAAAAAAAAATTAAGAGGAAAAGGGGTCCATGGGTTAAAAAAGGTTGAGAACTCCTGGTCTAGACTTATCTAGATACCGTCTAAATTTTCCCCATTTCCAAATGAATATATTTGAATGAACTAAATTTACAATAATTAGTCAAATAGCTTTGTCCTCGGGCAGATAGGATGAGAATGTAAGAGTTAATTGAACCAAAGTGGCAGAACAGGAAGAGGTAAGGGCAAAGAGCTGCAGCAGACTGGGAAGAAGGTGGCAGTTGAAAGAGAGAAAAGCCAAATGGAAAAAAGAGCGTCTGTGGCAGGAGTTAGTAGGATTTTGGCATGCTCTTGTCAGCAATGAAGAAGGAGAAACCAGCTCAGTGGGAATGTAAAATGTTTGGTTGGTGAGGGTAGGGCTTGTTGCATGTAGATATCTTGTTTAATTTATGGAATGTTTGGTCAGAAACAAGTAAGCTTGCTATTTCCTATTTCTTCAGTATTTAAAACATTCTAAAATTAAATTAAAAATTGTTCTTCACCCCAGTCTTCCTGAAGGTAAATTCCAAAACCCAATACGAAACAGAACCTGAGCTCATCATCTTGTAGCACTAAGTACGTTGTCACAGGTGCTGTCTTTTTGATCGGATAACGTACCAAGGTCTGAACTACATATTCCGGTATATAAAATGTTTCATGGCACTGATTGAACCCTGGAGGTCAAAATTTATCCCTCAGCCAGCACAACAAAAACAAAGGGTAGCGCGCTGGTTAGCACAGTTGCTTCACAGCTCCAGGGTCCCTGGTCCGTTTCCTGGCTTGGGTCACGGATTCTGCACGGTCTCCCCCTGTCTGCGTGTGTTTCATCTTAATGCTCTGGTTTCCTCCCACAGTCCAAAGATGTGTAGGTTAGGTGGATTGGCCATGATAAATTGTCCTTGGTGTCCAAAAATGATTAGGCGGGGTTACTGGGTTATGGGGATAGGATAGGCTTAAGTGGGGTGCTCTTTCCAAGGGCCGGTGCAGACTCGATGGGCCAAAGGGCCTCCTTCTGTACTATAAATTCTGTGATTCTATGAAATTAATCTCCTTTGTTATTTTTGCATAGATATGCTTCCATGTTTGTCAATATAATAATCATAATTAATTGACTGTGAAACAATTTGGGACATCCTGAGATCATGAAAGGCACTATATAAATGCCAGTTCTTAAATTATATTTGGATTTACTTATCCGGCGTTACAAACCCTTTTGGATTCTCATTCCCAGCAAAACCAATTGAATCATTAGTGAGCAACATCCACTCCTGACCTTATGACAGAAGATAGGTCTTTCTTGGAGCAACTAAAAATGGATAGGCCAAGGATGCTGTCCTATGAAACTCCTATAGCAATGTCTTGGGTCTGCAGTAATTGTTCTCTGCTCACCATCAAAAAGTCCGATAACACTACAGGACCTTTTCGCCAGTAAAAGAAAATCACAGCTTTGTTAGGACTCACTTGAAATACTCAATCAAATACTGTTTTGTTGTTGAGGGCAATTATTCTCACCTCTCTGTTTGCATTTAGTTCTTCTATCTACGTCCGGAAAAATGCTGTCAAGGTTTGGAGCTAAGTACTTCTGAAGAAACCCAAACTGAGTTAGTGACCAGATTATTAATGAATGCATATTACTTGATGACTGTATTGATTACTTAATCAGTTGCTTTACTGACAATTGGAAGGAAGCTGATAACAGTGGTAACTGGTTGATCTAAATTTGTCCTGCTTTTGTGAATTGCGTATATGAGGGCAATTTTCTATTGTTAGGTAAATGCTGGTGTCGTAGCTACACTGGAAAGTCTTGGCTAGACCAGCTGCACAGACCTTAAGCACTACAGCCGGGGTGTTGTCAAGAGCCTGTGGTCTTCACTGTATCGAGTGTACCCACTTTCCTTTACATCATGTGGAGTGAACTGATTTGGCTGGATGGAGACCACCTCTAGAGTAGGTTGTAGCATCACTCATTTGGCATTTTGGATGAAGGTACTTAAAAACCCCTTCCAACCTGTCCCTTACACTGGTGCCAAAATCATTTGTGCCTGTGGTTAGGGATTTTCATGAGAGCCTTTTGCTCCTGTTATTTTTCTGATTGCCCACCACTTTTCAAAAAGTTATGATAGAGCCTTACAACCTAGCTTTGATTTGTTAGGTTATGAAACTCTTTAGTTCTCTCTGTAACCATCTGCATTTGGTATTTAGCTTGCAAGTAACCCTATGCTGTAGCCTCAATAGATAGCTATCCAAGCTCCATTAAACCAAGGCTTTGATGATGTAAGGGGTGCATTACAGATTGTGGTGGTTCCAATGTTGTTGTCACTGATGGTCCTACATATAGATGGCCACATTCATGTCTGTATATGTCAAGTTAACATTTTCTGGGGAGAGTAAAATTAGAAACAAACCTTACCATTTACACAAGGTCCTTTTTTTTTTGGCATACGAACTGAATTGAGAAAGAAACATATATCTTGCTATGAAGCAATTATGGTAGAATAGATAAGAAATGAAGTGGCAACATCGATGAATGATGAAACGCATGCAGTAGCGGGTTTTAGAAAAAGTCAGTATGGTTGCAGATCAAGCCTAAAAGAGATTTTTAAATTAGCAGGTTTGTGCCAGAATCTCTTAACTACCAGTGGTAAATTGATTAAATATGTGGACAAATTCAAAAAATTAGTAGGAATAACAACATTATTTTGATAGGAGATTTTAAGTTCCTTATTTGTTAATTGGGATAGTGAGGGAACAGATGGAAGAAAGAGAAGTATATATTCCTAGAAGTTAAAGTATTAATTTCTAAAACATGTGAATATGGAACCAAATCAAGCAGTACATTGAGAGGAATGTTTAGATGTCCATCATTGGACCTGGCTGATAACCAGTACTATCAGGCATCACTGTGTTCTGCTGAGGCCACTTCAGGATCATCGCAAAGAGCAAAGATACCCCCATCTCCAACTTCTTTACTGCTTAAATCTCAGCCTCACTTGACTCTTTCTGACAAAGTGGGAGGAGCTGTTAGATATCTTCTTCCCAAAGGTTAAAATGACATGTTCAGCTACCTGTATTCCTTGTCCTTGCTCACGGTGTCAAACTATTCCTTTGATTCCTTCCTGCCCTAGCCCTGAAATTTCTCACCCATTTCCCCTCATGTAATCTCTCACTTCGTCCTTACTAAACCCCATTCCCATTAATTTGCTTGCCATAAAACTTTCATTTCTGGCCCCCATTGTAAATTATTCCCTCTCCTCAGGTATCACCTCCCTTTCAAAGTTGCATCCTTTTAGAAGTGTAATATTATTTACATGGTGCACCTCAAGGTACTATTTAAAACCTAACTCACAAGAACAATGTTTTTTTAATGTGCAATGTTTCCAAATTTTGCTTAAGAAAATTTTGTCAAATTATTTATTGTAATAGAATTCAAACAATAACACAATTCCTGTTTATTCTGCACTAGCTCCAGCATTTGATATTGTAATACAGCCCATTTAATGTCCTAATTTTTCAAGGTTAAACCACCTCAGCTGGATGCAACTAATCCAAATTTATATGCTAATGCATCAGAACTTATTCTCCAGCTAATCAAGGCATGATTGGCACTGTAATTGATTGTGTGATTTCATCATGAATATGCCAGAAAATGATCAGCCCTGAACTTTAAATTAAGCTAATGCTCGCTGTTGATTGTAATCAGCTGTTGTGCCTTGTTTTCTCCAATGATCTGTGCTTCATCTCCTGATGCTTTTTCTGTTTTTCTTTATTTAATTTCTAGTTGTGTTTGTACTTTAATTTTATGAACGTATGTTAGTACTAATGAACAATATACAGACACCATCTCTAAGCTTCTATGAAGCTGCAGTCCGCCAGTGCTTCTTAGATTTTTCCAGAAACCTATCTGCTCGAGTGTTTTCAGTTTGCAGAGTATTCACAAACCATACTGCGACAGTGCAATAATGTACTGCATTTCTGAAGAGCACTGTACTGAGACAACAATGGAAGGCACTGAGATACAGGTTTAGTGTTGATAGCCTGGATATAGAGAATTGGGTGCTAGTCCCTAAACTTTGATCATCAATTATGCTTTGCATGGATTTGAATTGCAGAAGCTGCATCCTCAAGGTGTTGCCCCATGTCCATATGAACACCCCATTGCTTAGTATTTGTCACATTTCTAACAACCTGGTTCTTCTTTCCTTAATGCCCACGTGACAGCAAGGTGGGACATATCGTCAACCATCCTAGGAGTGTGTGTTGCATCCCTAGGTAAGTTTCCAGGATCGGAAATGCCATCATTATACCAGGAGATTAAAGTTAATCGATATTCAATCATATTATTTCCCCATGAACCCAATGGATTCATGAGTCCAACGCTGTTAGAAGTCCTGTTCTGTCTCGATCTCAAATACCCCTTGTTGACAATAATTATTTCTTGCAGTCTTGTGCTAATCTGACAATATATACTGCCTTCTCCTGTATTCTTTGTTTTGGGCCTTGCTACTTCTGCTTGAAATCTAAAATAGACCTCTTAGTTATTCAACTTTTTAATTTGGTCAGATCTGTTGCCTATTTATAGATCATACCATAGGCCAGTCAACTGAAGAATTCGTTCCAGTGTTGGAACTCATCAATCTAGATTTCCTATTTTACCAAATTTATTGTTTTATTACCGTTCTGTTGTTCTGATTTACTTTTGTTTTTCTGTGTAGTGCAAACAATATCAAGACTATTATGTAAAATTTCTGTTTAAACTTTGAAGACTCTTTGCTTAAATGTGGTAGCAGTCAAAGAATTTTTGATTTCATCAAAGCCATTGTAGCATAGTTGAAATTTTTGTGGAATCGCTAATAATTCTGTCTTAAGTGCAGATATTTCCAAAATGGTTGGAAATAAACGGAACAAGAAAACATGGGAGTGGGTAATGGGTATTATTTAAAAACAACAGCAGAAAGAAAAGTTTTGACATGGGTAAGAGAAGCAAGGAAGCAGTATTAGGCATTTTTGTTTAAAGTAAAATTAATAGTGTATAATCGTAATGAGAACAAAACTAATGGGAATGCTGGAAATTTGAAATAAAAAAGATAAAATACTGGAAATGCTCAAATCTGGCAGTATCTGTGCAAAGAAAAACAGTTAACATTTTGTGTCAGTAAATCTTCAGCATGATCCTATGAGCAGATCAGTAAAATGAGAATCATTAAGTGCGAGGTGTGACCTCTGAGAAGACAGTAGAGGTTTATGAATTTGTAGATAATAAATGGAAATTGCATGAACACCCAGCAAAGAATTGTTGGGTTGTATGACCTGTATTGCAATTTTTATGTTGTGTCTTTAATAAATTGGATTGGCACAGTATTTTGCAAACTGACAGCAATCTAAATCATAGAATCTCAGAAGAAATTCCCTATCAAGTCAATTAAAAAATCTCTTGATTAATATTTTTCCCCATCTTGTTTGAAAACTGCTGACACATTATCGGAGGAACTGGCAGACATTTCTCAGACTAAACATGTATATGAACTGAATTATATGAACTGAATTACCATAAACCACAGATTAGTGTCATACCCTGGATTGATAGCTGATTTTTGTAGAACTGTTAACTTGGCTCCTTTACACTACTATGCTTCCTGACTCTCTTATCGGAACAAGAGTTAGCTCAAGTTATTTAATAAAAATAGTTCTGGAAAACACCAGAATATGCCCTGTATAACTTTAAAGATTCATGATTCTAACCTTTAATACAGCTTCCCCCCCCCCCCCCCCCCCCATGCCATTAATGTCTTTAATACAGCTTTTTTGAATTATCAGTTGAACAGAAGCTATCTTGTAAAAGTTCAGTTAGTTTTTAAATACTTCCTCTTAGAAATTTCTAAAAATAAATTTCTATGTGTAAGCGAGCTGAAAGTAATGTTCAAGTGAAATGCAAATGTGTTGCGCAATAAAAAAAATTAACTGCTTTCATTTTAAGTTTTACGTAGAGTTCCGATAGCCGCTTTCCAATATAAATTTTGATAAATTGACATGTAGCTTGTCCTGTAACACCACCGTCATAGAGTGCTTATATATTGAACTATGCCCATATTTAACATTTTGCATTGAATGCCCTCCGTATTCGGCTGTTTTTTAGATTTAATCTCCACACTGCCTTATTTATTTCCCTTCCCTATTTATCAAGAAAGAAACGATATATGTGATGTATAAACCCTTGTATTCTTTGTGCTAATGACATTACCACAATTATATTGATTAAGGGCTTCCAGGATATTGACCCATCAATGATGAAAGAAAAGCAATACGTGTCTAAAACAAGATGTAGTTTACCTTCAGGCGAGCTTAGTGTTACTACAACATAGCTGTCCTATTTCTTTATGGTAGAGCTCATTGGGTTTGGGAAACACTATTGAAGTGATCTCGGTGAGTGCTCTTGGTGAGTGCTGCAGTGTATCTTGTAAATCATACATAAATAAATCATACATACAGTAATTATATTACAATGGTAATGGAGAAGGTAGATATTAAATATAGTGGCAGAAGAGCTGATCTAGATGGTACCAAGCTGATAGGGTGGATGCAAATAAAAACAAGTGTTCTGTCACAGTTCTGAATTGAGCTTTCTAAGTGGTGAAAAGGCTTTTAAACATCAGGGCTGGATTCTCCGCCCTGCCGCGCCACATTTCTGCTCCGACCCGTTTCGCCGGCCAGTCAATGGGGTTTCTCATTGTGGAGCAGCCCCACACCGTCTGTAAACCCCCGGGCACCAGCAAAACAGAGAATCCCACTGGCGGAGAATCCCGCCCCAGATGTGTCATAGAGTATCTTTCCTTTGCCCTGCTCTTCACATGGCAGTTCAATTAAGATTCTGGCCATTGGTGACCTGAAAGGTTGATAGTGAGGGACTTGGCATTTTATTGAAGGACATTGGGAGCTGGTTGGGCCATCTTATCTTGGAGATGATTAGTATTTGCCACTTGTTCTACGTATGATAACCAACATTTTTCAGCCCAAGCCTGGAACTTGTCCGTGGACTGCTTCAGTATCGCTGTAATAATTGAAAAACAAATCTACCTGTCTGGCATTATTGACACGTTAGAATCATAGAAACTTATTGCACCAAAGTAAACCATTCAGCCTGTTGTGCCTATGCTGGCTATTTTGAAAGAACGGTGTATTTTGTCACACATCTGCATTTTTGTCTATAATCCTGTAAATTCCTCATCCTCAAGTACCTGTCCAACTCTTTTTAAAATTAATAATGGAATCTGTTTTCACCACCATTCCAGGTGGATCATTCCAGATCCTGACAAACCAATGGGGATGGTGGGGGAGAAATTCCTCATTTCCCCGGCGGCGGGGCGGGGGGGAGAAAATCCTCATTTCCCTCTGGATATTTTGTCGAACAATTTTGAATCTATGATCTCTAGTTATTGACCCATTTACCAGAAGAAATAATGTTTAGTTTTCTCAAAATCTTTCCTTAGCTTGGAAGTTTCTATTTGGTCACCTGCTAATCTTTTCTAAGGAGAACAGCCCTAACTTTTACAACTTTTACAACTTCCCTTCATAGCTGAAGACCCTCATTCCTGGTAACAAACTGTTAAGCCACCTCTGTACCCTTTCCTGAAGTGTGGTGCCCAGAGTTGGCCACAATATTGCAACTAAGGCCCAGCCAGTGATTTCTAAATTTATAGCATGATCACTTTGCTTTTGAATTCTAGTCCTCTATTTTTAAGCCCAAGTACGTGTTTTTAACCAGCATATCAATTTGTTGTACAAGCATTAAAGGTTTGTGTATATGGGCACCTGTGTCATTCTGAAAGCTCAGTAATAAGTCTTACAACACCTTGTTAAAGTCCAACAGGTTTGTTTTGAATCACTAGCTTTCAGAGTGCAGCTCCTTCCACAGGTGAATCTGAGGAAGGAGCTGCGCTCTGAAAGCTAGTGATTCGAAATAAATCTGCTGGACTTTAACATGGTGTTGTAAGACTTCTTACTGTGCCCACCCCAGTCCAACGGGGCATCTCCACATTCTGAAGGTGTAATGATCCATTTTTTAAAGTCTTTCACAGAATATGTGTGTCGCCAGCATGGTCAGCATTTATTGCCTATCTCAAATATCTTTGAGAAAGTATTTGTTAGCTACCTTGAATACAACTAAGTGATTTGCTAATTCATTTCAGAGTAGAGGGCAGTAACGGTGGGGCCTCACGGTAGCATGGTGGTTAGCATCAATGCTTCACAGCTCCAGTGGTCCCAGGTTCGATTCCCGGCAGGGTCACTGTCTGTGTGGAGTCTGCACGTCCTCCCCCTGTGTGCGTGGGTTTCCTCCGGGTGCTCCGGTTTCCTCCCACAGTCCAAAGATGTGCGAGTTAGGTGGATTGGCCATGCTAAATTGCCCGTAGTGTCCTAATAAATGTAAGGTTAAGGGGGGGGTTGTTGGGTTACGGGTATAGGGTGGATATGTGGGTTTGAATAGGGTGATCATGGCTCGGCACAACATTGAGGGCCGAAGGGCCTGTTCTGTGCTGTACTGTTCTATGTTCTAAAGAGCCAACCAAATTTCTGTAGGTCTGGAATCACATGTAGACCAGACCAGGTAAGGATAACAGATTTCTTTCCCAAGAGGATATCTGTGAACCAGATGGGTTCTTATGACAATCCATGGTTTCATGGTCACCATTCCTGATACTAACCTTTTATTCTTTTTCACAATCTACCATTTTGCTAAGTTTATGTGATGTTATAATGCTGCTTCCTACATCTGATTTAAGTTGTTTATGAAAATTATTTATTGAAAAGATATCTGATCCAAAACTGATCCTTGGGAACCTTCCAGCAAAACCTCTCCCAGTCTCCAAAATATCCAATCCCCACCTCTCTTTGCGTCCTGTCACTGGGCCAATTGTGAATCCATACTACCATGTTCGATTTAATTTCATCAGCTTCAATTTTCTTAATAAGCCGCATAAGCCTCCCATGTGACATTCTGTGGATTACCTTCCAAAGATCCATATATATATCTACTGCATTACCTTGATTAACCTGTTACCCCCATCAAAGTTAAATACTTTTCAGAGACACTGGGTATGAAATTGGATGAGGGCAAAGCCACAAAATGGATGGAAGCACTTTTGTCAACCATTATACGTCATGTCCAATATTCAATTCCATTGAATTCCGTGGATCAGTGGAGCAAACATCAGGCAACCAAAATGATAGCATCACTTTGCAGGCTTGACTATGAAAGAAAGTTTAAATGGCCATCAATTTAATTAGGTGATTATTTTATGTATCCGGTCAAATATAGAATTGGCAGTGGTTGGGAACAGGATGCCCATACAACCTGAACATTAGTTGGAGACTAATCTCGGGTGTGGGACTGATCTTAAAGGTTAGGATGAATGGAGAGCCTCTTTAAAACCCAATTTTTTGTTTTAGTATTTCTATAGCCTAAATGTTTTTTTTCATTGCAGGCTCATTGTGGTCATTAACAGGAGCAGTGTTGTATGCCATCTACATAGTCATGATTAAAAGAAAAGTTGACCGAGAAGACAAGCTTGACATACCCATGTTTTTTGGTAAGGCTAACAGCTACACAGTATACTCTGTAATTTATTTGAATGGTAAGAACAACTATGGTTGCATGTTGTACAATAACCACAGTTTACTCGTTAAATTTTCCTGTACAACTGTTTGCGGTTACATCTGTCCACATCTATAATTATCTTCAGATTAAAATGATGAGAACCTTAAAACTTCTGGGAGGGTTGACATTTTTTTTAAAAATGCTATGTTATGTAAAATATTCAGAGCTGTTCATATGATTTAATCCTGATGCTGTCAAACCTATCAACATTCTCTCATTTCAATGGTTAACAGCATACGTACACTGCTATCTCCATGCACTGATGCATGTGGTGGAATCTTACAAGTCCCTGGGTGGTGCAAACTGAGTCAGCGGATCTGGCAAAATGCTTGGGATCTGCATCAGAACAGCTCCCCAATGCAGTTGTACAATTTTGAAAATTTACCAGCGGTGGGAAAGACAGAGGCACAGCTGTCTGCCAGATGGAGGTGGGCAGTCAATTTGAATGATTTGCGGTCTAATTCAGGATAACATTCCTTGGCCACAGGCATTTTGCCAGTGCTTTCTGAGGAAGCTGTGAGCTGTGCGGAGATTGCCCCAAAGCTATTGTTGAACCGCGTGTCCAAACCCTAAATGCTTGGCCCACATACACATTCATTGAACGCTAACCCTTTCGAGGGTACCTCAAATTCCCCTTGATGCCTCACAGTGGCCACCCTTCTCAGTGTTACTGCCAAATGCCCAAAACGGCTGGCCATCTGATTGAACTGGCAGCATAGAAGGTCTGCCGCTGTACTGAATTGGTCACCTCCCCCACCATTTTTAAAAATTATTCATGGTTTGTAGGCATCGCTAGCTAGTCCAGCATTTATTGCCCATGGCTAATTGCCCTTGCGAAGCTGGTGGTGTGCGACCTTATTGAACTGCATTCCATAAGGCATAAGTAAACCCACAGTGCTGTTAGGAAGGGAGCCCCAGTATTTTAACCTGCCGTTAGTGAAGGAATAGCAATATAGTCCAATCAGGATGGTGTGTGGCCCTTGTTCTTCTAGATGGTAGAGATTACTTGTTTAGAAGGTGCTGCCAAAGGAACCTCAGTGATTTTCTGCAGTGCAACTTGTAGATTGTACACACTGCTGCCGTTGTATGTTGGTGGTGGAGGGAGTGAATGTTTAATGTGGTGGATGGGAGGGAACAATAGAGTAGGCCGTTTTGTCCTGGATAGTGTCATGAGAATGTCGTTTAAGAAATGTTTGGCTGCTCATGTTACTGCAGTGATGTCAGAGTGTGGGAGGAGCTGAGCTCTGGTTCTGCTTTTTAGTTTCACTTTGACAAAAGCTTGGGTGTGTCTGTGTTTTTGGTTTTGTTTTTCAGTGTGTTGCAGCTGAAGTCAGACAAAGCAGCTGTACTGTTAAGCTCCATGCCATGAAAGACTATCTCTGGATCATTTGGTGATTATTAAAGTATTCCATTGCACTGCTGACTTGTGCTTTGTAGATCGGGAACAAGCTTTGGGTAATCAGGAGGAGAGTTACCACATAATTTCCAGCCTCTGACCTGTTTTAGCCGCCATATTTATATTGCTGGCCCAGTTCAGTTTCTGGGTCAATGGTAACCCTGTTAACTTTTAATGAATGCCTCCTTCTGGCAATATTGCAGAGGGGTCCCACTTCCTGCCCCAGCATGCTGACCACTCTTTAAAAACCATTCTGGCAATGGGTACACTTCAGTAAAATCTCACCTGTGGATAACCACACCATCGAGGGCGCGATTCTCCCAGCCCCGCGCCGGGCTGGAGAATCGCCGCAACTGCGCCACGCCTCCCCGACGCCGGCACGCGATTCTCCGAGATGTGGAGAATCGCCGTGTTTGGCGCGTCGTGGGCCGCTGTCCGCGGCCGAGCCGCCAACTCGCCGGCCCCAATGCGCCGCGCGGAAACGGCAGAGTCCCGCCGGCGCCGTTAACCCCTGGTCACTGCCAGCGGGAACTCTGCGCGAAGGGTCGGGGAACGGCCTGTTGGGGGGGAAAAGCTCTCCTTCACCGGGGGGGGCCTCCGATGGGGTCTGGCCCGCTAGCGGGGCCCACCGATCGGCGGGCAGGCCTCTTTCCCCCACCGGGCCTACTTTGTTGCGCTTCCGGCTCCAGAACCCCCGCGACATGTTGCGTTGGGGCCAGAGTGTTCCATGAGTCTACCGTGCAAGCATCGGTTGGCGCTTCGTCACTGCGCATGCGCAGGTTGGCGCCGCCCCAAGTCCACGCCAGGATGTAAGGCTGAAGCGGCGTGAACCACTCCAGCGGGCCAGAATCCTTACTGCCCGTGCCCATTTTGCACCGTTGTGAAACGCAATGGCGTTCACGACGGCGTGGACACTTGGTCCCGCGATCGAATGTATGCAATATTGACATGCATTTGGTTATTTTTTTTAAGATTTTTATTCTCCTTTTTCACATTTTCTCCTAAATTTACACCTACCAACAATAAACAATAATCAGTAACGAATGCAATGTCAATCCCCATATCAATAACAACAATCCCATCCTCCCAACAAACCCCCAAACATTAGACCATATGTTAATATAAACAAATAACAAAAAGGAATCAGAAATCACCCATAGTCACCCTTAACATATACCCCCTCCCAATGTTCGATGTAATCCAATTCTCAAAAGTGCATAATGAATAACGCCCATGAATTGTAGAACCCCTCCATCCATTCAGTTCAAAATTGACCTTCTCAAAAGTCAGGAATTCCAGCAGGTCCCCCCGTGACGCCAGGGCACAGGATGGAGAGGTTGATCTCCATCCCAACAGAATCTGCCTTCAGGTGATCAACGAGACGAAGGCTACAACATCTGCCTCCGCACCCGTTTCCAACCCCTGCTGGTCCGACACCCCGAAAATGGCCTCCCGAGGGCCTGGGTCCAGTTTCACGTGCACCACTTTAGCGATTACCCTAAAAATCCCCCCCCCCCCCCCCCCGCGCAATGTTCATGCACACCTTCTACCCCCTCAAAGAGTCGGCTCATCCTCGTCCATGTGAGGTATGCTCTATATACCACCTTCAGCTGTATCAGCCCCAATCTCGCGCAAGAGGTGGAGGCGTTCACCCTCCGGAGCACCTCATACCAGAACCCCTCCTCCATACCCTCTGCCAACTCTTCCTCCCACTTCGCCTTGATCCCATCCAGCAATGCCTTCTCCTCTTCCAAAATAGCCCCGTAAACCGCCGATTACCCCCTTCTCCAGTCACCCTATCGTCAGCACCTTCTCCAGCAATGTGGGGGCCGGCTCTACCGGGAAGCTCTGTATCTTCTTTCTGGAAAAGTCTCGAACCTGCATGTATCTAAATATTTCCCCCTACTCCAGCCCATACTTCGCTCCCAGCTCCTTCAATCCTTCAAGGCAACCTCCAAGAAACTAATCTTTTAGTGTCTTAATTCCCATCTCTGAAAATTTCCATCCCACTGCCCTGGCTCAAATCAATGGTTCCCCCGAATCAGCATTTCCCTTGACCCTGCTCCCAAACCCAAAGTGCTGGCAAAACTGCCTCCAAATTCTCAACAAAGCTATTACTACCAGACACCCTGAGTATCTCCCCAGGGAGTGGCGCTGTTGCTAGCGCCTTCAATCCCGACCCCCAACACAAACTCTTCTCCATTCTGACTAACTGGGAGTCAACCCCTCTGACCTACCATGTACCTTCTCCACATTCGCCACCCAGTAATAATACTCCAGTTTTGGAAGACCCAAACCCCCTGCCTGCCTTCCTCTCTGTAGTAGCACCTTTCTAATTCTGGCGAAATTCCCTCCCCATGTGAACGAGGTAATCATCCCTTCAATCATTTTAAAGAATGCCTTTGGCAGGAAAATCGGCAGGCATTGGAAAATAAACAGAAATTGCGACAGCACGTTCATTTTAATCGCCTGTACCCGACTTGCCTGTGACAGAGGGAGACCATCCCACCTTGCCAGATCAGCTTTCACCCTCCCCACCAAACTAGAAATGTTGTACCTGCAGAACCCCCGCAATCCCAAGCAACCTGCACCCCCAGTGAGTCACTGCCCTACAGAATGGCAGCCCCCCACCCCCGACCGAGACACCACAAAATATTCACTCTTGTCTAGATTTAATTTGTACCCCGAGAAAGACCCAAAGCAGTTCCAGTATTCCCCCTATTGACACACACCACTCCGACAGGCATAATAACAAGTCATCGGCATATAAGGACACCCTATGCTCTATCCGCCCCGCACTAACCCTTTCCATACCCCCAAACGTCTTAATGCGATGGCCAATGGCTCAATCGCGAGTGCAAACAGCAGGGGGGGAATAGGACATCCCTGCCTAGTCCCACGATGGTGAGAAAAGTAGTCCGACCTGATGTTATTTGTGCGGACACTTGCCCTCAACTCCTTATATAGTAGCTTTACCCAGTTCACAAATCTTGCTCCAGTCCCAAACCGCTCCAAAATTGCCATCAAGGGGCAATTTAGCGTGGCCAATCCACCTAACCTGCCGGTCAAATGCTTTCTTGGCGTCCAATGCCGCAACCATCTCTGCCGGTGCCATAACCACATTCAATACCCTCCTAATGTTTGAAAAGAGCTGCCTCCCTCTCAAACACTCTCTGATTTCCCCCATCGGGAGGCACTCCTCCAGCCTACCTGCCAGTACCTTCGCCAATATCTTTGGGTCCACGTTTAAAAGTGATATGGGCCTATACCGCCCACAATCCGTTGGATCCTTATCTCTTTTAAGCAACAGGGAAATCGATGCTTGCCCCAAAGTTTGTGGTAACACCCCCTTCCCTGTCGCCTCCTCAAACATCCCCACCATCAGGGGTGCCAGCTTATCTTTGATTTTTTAATAATATTCCACTGGAAACCCATCCGGCCCTGCCATCTTCCCCAACTGCATCCTCCCAGTTGCATCCTTTATCTGCTGCTCCACGAACACCCCCTCTAATGCAATCCTGTCCACCTCCCCTAACCTTAGGTACTCCAGCCAATCTAGAAATTCCTGCATCTCCCAGTCTCCCCCAGGTGGCTCTGAGCTGTACAACCTTTCATAGAATTTCTTAAAGACCTTGTTAATCTGATCTGGACCTAACACCAACTTCACTGCCCTGTCCTGCACCCGCACAATTTCCCTTGCCGCAGCCTCCCTACGGAGCTGCCCTGCCTTCTCTCCGTGCTCGTAAACTGCATCCCTTGCTCGCCTCAATTGGCATACCGCCTTCCTGGTAGATAGTCGGTCAAAGTTCGCCTGTAGTTCCTTTCTCTTTTCCAACCTCGCTGGGTCCCCATCGTCTGCATACCTCCTATCTACCTCTAGCATTTCATCTATTACCCTCTGACGCTCTAACCTCCCCTCCTTGTCCAGCTAGCCTTGAACGATATCACCTCACCCCTCACCACCATCTTTAGAGCCTCCCAGACAACTGCCTTCAACACCTCACCCATGTAGTTGGAACCTACGTATTCCTCGATTACTTTTTCAATTTTGTCACAGAATCCTCAGTTCCCCAACAGTCCCACATCTAGTTTCCACCCTGGTCTCTGTACCACCCCCTTCTCCAGTACCATATCCACCCAATGCGGAGCATGATCTGATATTGCAATTGCCAGGTACTTCGACCCCATAACGCCAGTCAGCAGCGCTTTCTCCACCAAGTAAAAGTCGATCCGCGAGTATACCTTATGGACCGCTGAGAAAAACTAGTACTCCAACCTCCAAGGGTCCACCCCTCCCATTTCCACCATTAACCCAGCCAGCGCCCCCCCCCCCCCCCCCCCCAACAGGACTAGCGAGCGCAGCCATGACCTGTCCAATTTTGGCTCCTGCACCAAGTTCTAGGCCCCCCCCCCGCTATCAGTTTGTGAGTCTAAGTCGTGGTGGCCCCACACACCTTCGTGAATCCTACATCGTCCCAATTGGGACTATGTACACTTGCCAGTGCCACCACTCTCCCTTCCACGCCCCTGTCACAATCACATATATGTCTTTTTTTTTAATTTCGAGTACCCAATTATTATTTTTTCCAATTAAGGGGCAATTTAGCGTGGCCAATCCACCTAACCTGCACATCTCTGGGCTGTGGGGGTGAAACCTACGCAGACATGGGAGAGTGTGCAAACTCCACTCGGAGAGTGACCCAGGGCCGGAATTCGAACCCGGGTCCTCAGCACCACAGTCCCAGTGCTAACCACTGTGCCACATCACAATCACATACCGAACCTCCTGATTTGCCACCACCTTCTCCATCTGGAAGTGTACCCTTTTGCTGACCACTACTGCTACCCCGCAAGCCCTTCCGTCAAATCCAGAGTGAAACACCTGACTAACCCAGCCCTTTTTAACTCTACCACGTCCTCTCCCACCCAGTCCGGGAAGAAAAAGAAAAACAATCTAACCCATACAATTCAATTCAATAACATATAACCGTTGCAACAACAAAAAAAGGAAACAAAAATGCCAATCAAACAAAACACAAACTTAAACTCTATAACAACGTGAAGTCAAGTAAGTTACAATGCAGGTCAATAAAAAGAAAGTTATAACATTTCTACATTTTCCAGCTCCCCAATCACTGTCCATGATCTCTCTTCCAGCTCCAATCCTCACTTCTGTCGCATGCCTTCTGCCTTCATGAACGCCTCAACCGCCTCCACAGTTTCAAATAAAAATCTTTGGTGTTGTATATCACCCTCAGCTTTGCCGGGTATACCATACCAAATTGCAGTCCTTGTTGTACAGTGCAGCCTTCACTCGGCTGAACGCTGCTCGTCTCTTTGCCAACTCCGCCATCAAGTCCTGGTAAATCCGAACTCTAGCACCACCCCACTACACCTCCTGCTTCTGCTTCGCCCAGCTTAACACCACCTCCTTCATGTGGTCTTTATGGAAGTAGATAATTACTGCTCTTGGCGGCTCATTTACTTTGGGTTTCGGCCTTAACGACCGATGAGTTTGGTCTAGTTCATACTGGAAGGGATCTTCACCCCCCCCCAATCAACTCCGCCAGCATCTAGTGAAGCATTCTGTTAGCCTTGAGCCCTCTGACCCTTCGGCCAAGCTCACAATTCTCAGATTTTGCCGCCTTGAGCAGTTCTCCAAGTCCTCGAGCTTTGCTCGGAGTCCTCTGATGACCTCCACCACCCTCCACAGCTCGTCCCCTATCGAGGTGAGCTGGCCGCTGTGCTGCGACACAGCCTCCTCCACTTCCTTCATTGTTTAACCTAGTTCTCTCACCTCAGCCGATGTCTTTGCCATAGCTACCCTTACCGGGGCGATTGCCTCCTCCACCAATGATTTCAGTGCGACCGCCATCTCCTTCCTCAACGTCTCCATGTGCCTCGCAAGCTGTTTCTCCAGCTCCACAGCCATCACCTCGGTCACCTTTTCCACCGTAAGTAGTGCAGTCCCACCACACGGTCTGGCATCCGCCATCTTGTCAGCGCTTTTGCTGGTCCTCTCATTTGACGGCGAAACAGTGTTTCCTCCCTTCTTCACAGCTGTTTTTGGCATTCTTTAACGGCTTATTATTTTCCCCTTCTTTCTTCAATCTTAAAATAAATAAATAACAATAAAATATTTTTTTAAATTAAAATAAAAAAAATAAAGAAATCTCTTTCCCCCGGGACCGGACTTCAAACTTCTCAAACATCCATTTTCAGCGGGGGCCACCTGATGTGCTCTGCTCCCCCTCTACATTGCGTCCTGAATTCAACTGCCTCGCCTCGTGTCAAGCTCCTCCCCTACTGCTTATTTCTGGCTCGATGCCCCCTACTCCTCCGGCCGCCGGACACTCCCACGGGGCTCCTCACCGGCTCCGACTGGCCCGACCCGTGCCCGTCCCTCAGGTTCCAAAGGTCGAAGAAAGATTTTTTTTAAAACAACGGGGTAACCCCCGAAAAGCATATCGCGGAATTGCGGGAATCTCTTCTCAACGCGACTGCTCGCAAGCGCCACCAGAAGTCGACATGCATTTGGTTATATGGAAATTCCAACAAATTGGAAGGTCTATCATTAGAATTAATGTGTATTTTGAATTTGTACATGGGATTTGAAAATGTTATAGTAGGTAATGCAAAATTTAATTTAGTCCTACTCTACAATTGCAACATTAATATCAGAGTCACATGTAGTGCCGAAGACTTGTGCTGTAAAACTAGCTGTGCTACAACACCAGTATCTAACCAACAAAGTGAAAAAATGCCCAGATATATCAAAATTCAGAACAAATCCAATTTGGTCAATTGCTGCCTTTTCAGTTTGCTCTTGATCATCAGCAAACTGATGCAATGGGTCATCTATTAAACACCATTGCAACCAATAACCTGCTCGCTAGTGCTCAGTTTAGGTTTTGCTAAAGCCACTTCATTCCAGTCTTCATTACAACTTAAAGCCTAACATGGATATAAGTGCTGAATTCTAGAGGTGAGGCACAAATGATTTCCCTTGACATCAAAGCAGCTCTTGTTTGAATGTGGGTTCAAGGAGTCCATTAGCATTAAAATGGTTAATATGGTAATAAGGGACAATCTTTCCGCTGGTTGAAATCATACCTAGCACAAATGAAGATGATTGTGGGTGTTGAGGCTAATCGTCTCAAACAAGAGTTCCTCTGGGCAGTGTCCTTTGCAGAACCATCTTTAGTTCCTTGATCAATGACCATCCCTCTATCATATGATCAGAAGTGATGATATTCCCTGATGATTGCACAGTGTCCACCTCAATTCATAACTGATCCAATAATGAAGCAGCCTAAGCTCACATATAAGAAAGTCATGGGCAGCATGTAGATTTCGTTTAAGAGTGCTAAGTAACATTTTTATCAAGTGATAACCATTTATAACAAAAACCATCTCTTGGCATTGAGTGGCAGCAACATCATCAAATTGACCAGAAACTACACATGACCAGTCGCATAAATATTGCAGCTATAAGAACAAGTTAAAGGTTAAGAACAAGTTAAAGGTTAGCAGATAACTTGACTCCCCAAAGCTCGCAGCAGCCATCGACAAGGCATAAGTCAGCAGTGTGATGGAATACTTTTCACTTGCCTGAATGATTACAACTGCTATTGCACTCGAGAAGCTCAACACAATCCAGGACAAAGCAGCCTGCTTGATTGTCAGCCCATCCACCAGTTTAAATATTTAGGCTTTCCCTACCACCATTGCGTCATACCTGCAACGTGTGCCATCCGCAAGATGTTCTGCAGTATTTCATCAAGATTTCCTCAGGCTGCAGATTTCCTTCCCCAAAGAACATTGGTGAACCATGTGGGTTTTTACAACAATTGATGAGTCGGTGGCCACCATTAGAGACACACTAAATTGCCCCTTAATTGGAAAAATGAATTGGGTACTCTAAATTTATAAAATAAAAATATATGTGAATAGGAGGAAGAGATTAGTGAAAACAAACTTGAGCCAATTAAAGCCAGAGAATCCCAGGAGAGGCTTCCCGGCAGCCTCCATGCCTTGCGGGATTCATCTAAGTCCCACGAGGTTTGGAATCGGAACTCCGCCCAAAATGGGAGGGATCAAATATATCTGTAATGTGTACCATCCACAAGATGTGCTCCAGCATTTTATCAAAGACTTCCTCAGGCTGCAGATTTCCTTCGCCAAAGAGCATTAGTGGATCAGTTGGGCTAAAATAAGTCACACACCTACTGAAGGCGTATCTATCTGGGATCTCCCAGCCTCCCTCGATTCACCGGCCACCCCATGCAGGCTGCAGTTGGGTGCCAATCAATGCTGGTCCACAAGAGCGTGGACCAGGCGGAACGGCACCCAGGAGCCATTGGGTGGTCAGGATCAGTGCAGGGTGGCCCTATGGCTTTCCCCCTAGAACATAGGTACCTTGTCACTGCCCAGCTGGCACCATGACACACACCCTGGCACTGCCAAGGTGCCTGGGTGGCACTGCCAAGCTAGCTGGAGCACTGCCAGGATGCCATGGCGGAAGTGCAAGGGTGCCAGGGTGGTACTGTCATGGGTCAGGGTCCAAGGGGGGGGGGGGGGGGGCAGGCCCTTGAAAGGAGGTTGGAAGAGGGGTTAGAAGGGTGGGAGTATGCAGGGCAGGTACTTAGGGGCCTCCGCGAGATGGAGGGCTGACTGGGATGGGGGTTGTGCTGTAAGGGTGCTTGGGGATGTCCTCATTTCGGGGATGTGGTGTAGTGCCCATGTGTGTGGAGTGACATTTCCAATGGGTGGGAGGTGTGGGGAACCCACAAGCTCACTTAGAGATTTTGGCACTCTTTCAAAATGGCTTGTTCAGCCCCCAATGCTGAAAACATTCTAAATGTGGGCTCAACAGGTAAGAACACCCCAGGGTCCAAAAAACTGTTATTGAATAGCGGTATGGAATTTGCCAGCTTAGCCAGCAGGAAATTCCCTGAAAAACACACCACAAATGAACTTAGACATTTTTCTGGAGAATCTCACCCTTTGCTTCTATTTTCACTGTAGATGGTGAAAGAAATCTGAAAATAATGTAGAACCAAGGTTCTAGAGAGGATGAGGGACATTTAAAAACATCAGTTGGAAAGAAATAGTACAAGAGAAATTAAGGTCATTTTGGCTAAAATGAGCAGAAGGCAAAATGCTAGAATATAATATTAGACAAGTGATAACTGAGCACCCAGATTTTCAAGAATTTAACTAGTAGTATATGTAAGAAGAAACCAGTGGATGTGGTGTATTTGGATTTTCAAGAAGCACTCAAAGTGACACACAAGAAATTATTTCACAAAATTGAGACTTATAGGATTCGGGTACAATAAATTATGCTGTTGATATGAAATTAGGTGGGAACATAAGCAGTGAGAAGGTTGCAAAGGGACTGCAAATGGATATCGATATGTTGGGTGAGGGGCAAGAATATGAAGATGGAATGCAATATGATGAAGCGTGAAGCTATCCATTTTGATCAGAAAATAAAATATTTTTTCAGTTATGAAAGATTGATAAATGGATCTGTATGTCCTTGTATACGAGTCTCAGAAAGTTACCATGCAGGCAAGCAACTAGGAAGGCAAATGGCATCTTCGCTTTTGTTACAAAGGCATTGGTGTACAAGAGTGAAAACATCTTACCGCAATTATACAGGATATTGGTAAGGCTACACCTGGAGTACTAGTTTTAGAGCGCGATCTACCAGTTGCATTGCGCCCCAACCAGCAACGCCTCCCATGGGCTTCCCGACAGCTAATACGTCTCACGAGACCTATCCAGGTCTCGGTAGGCAATGCAAACAGGATCCCGCCCACAATGAGTGGGACCAAGCCTCGCACTCGCAAGAAGTTTTAAAACCCACTTAGACGTGCTGACCTGGGATTTACCGGCCTCCCCAAGGAGATCCCAGCCGGGCATTGTTCAGTACTGGTCCAGGCTGAATGGCACCTGGGGGGAGTCACCCAGGGCAACAGAGGCCCCTGAGTGCTCGGAGACCAGGCAGGGTGGCTACTGGCCCACCCCCTGGAACATGGGCACTTTGGCACTGCCACCCTGGCACTGCCAAGATGCCCAGGTGGCACTGCAAAGCCAACATGAACACTGCCAGGTTGGCACTGACCAGATCGCCCTGCCAAGGGGCCAGGACCTGAGGGGGGGCCATGAAAGGAGGGAGGAGGATTTGAAGGGTGAGGGGGTGCATGGCGGGTATGAAGGGAAGCTGGGGGGGATGAAGTGGGGCGTGGGAACGCCTGAAAGGGGGGGCCTTTAGCGACCCCATAGCAGGGTGTCATCACTTGGGGGGGAAGAGGGGTAATGTCCATGTGTGATGGGGGTGACATTGCCCATGTGTGGGGGACCCACAAACCCACTTGGAGATCGGGGCACCCTTTTAAAATGGTGTCCCGATCTCTGAAGGGCTGGTCTGGCCATTGAGGTCAGCTCCCCAGTGATGAAAATACTTTGAGGTGTGGTCTTGCCTTCCTCCCTTGGTCCCAAAAAAGTGAGGCTAGGTAGTGATGGGGAACTAGCCGACATAGCCGGGAGCCAATAAAAACCTGCCATAAATGACACTTGAAAAGCTTTCCGTTAGGTCGAGCCCTTAGTCTTCTTACCAGAGGAAAGTCACATTCGCACTTGAGGGAAGGCGGTGAAGATTAACTAGACTGGCTCCTGGCATGAGATGAATGTCCTCTAAGTAGACGAGGCCTATATTTCCAGAGTTTACAAGAATAAAAGGCGATCTAATTGAAAAATGTAAAATATTGAGGGGTTCGATGGGGTAGATGTTGAGAAAATGTTTCCCTTGTCTAGGTAATCGATAACCACACAGGGTCAAAATATGGGCTCATCCATTTAGGACTAAAGTGAGGAGAAGTATCTGCACTCAAAAGGACTGTGAATCTTTAAAATTCTCTAACCTTAAAAAGCCGTGGATGATCAGTCATTGAGTGCAGGTATATTCAAGACGAAGGTGAATAAGATCTCGGAGTACTATAGGAATTAAAGGATATGAGGATAGTGCATGAAGATCCAGTTGAAGTAGAAGTTCCGGCATTATCGTGTTGAAAAACAGAACCGGGTTAAAGGACCTAACAGCCTGCTCCAACTATTTCTTATGTTCTTACACGTCTTATTTGATATACTTCAGTAATGAAGCTGTATTTAGATTGCCTCAATGTTCAGATATCAGCGGCAAAGATAATTGTAAGTCAACTGTGATAAATAACACAGCTTGTTTTCATTGGAGGAGCTTGTTTTCATTGGAGGAAAAGGACAATTTGGGGTGGTGTAGTCCATGTATTGAAAACGCTGAGAGGAATAAATTTAAACAGGTTACTTAGCATAGAGGGTGGGATTCTCCGGCCTCCCAGCTGCATGTTTCTTGGTGGCACGAGGTGGCAAGCAGTCCGCTGGCAGTGGGATTCTTGCTTTGGTAACTGATGTGAAACCCGCTCCCGCCCGACATTGTTAACACTCATGCACTAGACGGATTCTGAGGCATTGCAAGGGGGTTGTGGGGGGGCTCTGGGGTCTGAATTCAATGGATCAAATCCCCGCCAGCAACCTGTCCCGCCAAACCTATTCATTCACCTATTAAGGCCTTATTCAGCCCAACCTCCATTTTTAGGCTGGTGGGAGAAGGTGCAGGTAGAGTTGAAAAGTGCCATTTCCCTGACTCTGAATCTCTGAAGGTCGATGGGAGTTGTGGGTTAGGCACCTCACTGAAGGCCCCCTCATTTGGGTTCCCTCCCCCTCGGGATGCTGGAGCTCTGGCACCATTCCCTTGCCCCCAGCACCTCTCCTGCCCCTGTCCCAACCACACCAGCCATTCCCTACCCTACCAAATGTTTCCCCCCTCCCTCTGATTGACCGACAGCTCTCATGATCAGGACGTCCTTCCCAGGGGAGACTCGAGTCCCGCCTACTAGCAATCAGCGCTCAAATGAGCGTCCAAAGGCAGTGGGAGTTGGTGGCCTTGTGTTAGGCGCTGACTCACTCCATCCTTAAAATTCTGCCCTCCTTAAAATTCTACCCTAGGTTTCCAGGACAGCAATTAACACGAAGCTGAATATCTGATAATAAATTAAATTAATGATTAAATGTATTAGATTTATAACATGTTCAAAATAATGTTTCCTTAGCTGCAGGATTCATAAAAATGTCATGGCAAAAAATGGGAACAATCAAAAGTGAATAATTTAAAATGATGTCACATTTCACCAATTTTACTGTTCTGCCGCTAGGATTATTTTTTTGTTTTGGGGATTGGGGCCAACCTGGGAAAGGGACTTCAGATAACCTTCCATCAAGTTGAGTAAAATCTGTCATAAGAAAAATTATATGTTGCCTTAAATAAATTACTTTTAGAAAAATTATCTTCTGTGTTTGTCCTGCTCTTGAAATATTTGTTGCATGTCTTGAGAAGTGGTCTGAAGGGAAGTTCAGATATCAAGGTTGCCTCAATCCGAAACATCATGCTGCTCACTTTTAAGAGTATTGTGAATCGTCAATTATTATGTCTACTTATGATTAAAGTTTAAATTAGATTGCATCAGAAAGAGCTTTTTTGTTTTTTATATTGGGAATGTTTGATACAGCTATCTTAACTCACATACAATATTCACTGCACTGGTAATCAGAATAATAAACCATCCTGTTTTACAGAATAATAAAACAGATCAGAAATGCCAATTTTAAAATTCGAACTATATGCTTAAAATGAATAATGACCTTGTACAACAAACTTACAAATTAAGCAATTTAAATAATTAACTAATTGCAGATTAAACTCCATATTATTGACATTTTTGGATCTATGAACGAATTTAGCTGTCTAGCCTGCTCTTGTCAGCCCTGCAGACGGAATTGAATACAATTGAGAGCGATGAACTATTCGTGCTGGCTACAAGAGTGTTTGGTTTAAAATGGTATTGATGGGTTTCTATTCAATAGGAATAGCAGGAGGAAAGGAAATAGCATACATCTTACCTAATCATAGTAATGACACTTCTGTACGAACAAATATGAATATGAAGACTTTGATCAGTGCATTTGCAAAAATCAATCTCTTGCTTTATTAAACTACAGTAGACAATGCGAATAATCTCACTAACATGAAATAGCTTGTTTCTGCATAAGAAGTAGCTGTTTCATATTTCTGATAGAGAAGACTGTTTTACCTTGAGGTATTTGCATATCAAAGAATTTTACCAAACTAGTCAGACGATTTCCCCCACCACCCTGTTCTCTGAGAAATAGGTTCACTCAGCAGAAGATTTTTTTTTCTGCAAGGAGCAGTATTGTTAAAACAGTATTACCAGTGATTGTAGTATAAACTTCTGCCATATATAAATTAAGTTTTGACAAGAAAGCAATAACATGCTTCATTGCATCCTTTATACAGGGTTGCTACTAAAATCCATTTTCCAATTTTTGTACCAGCTAGATTTGATTTGAAATAAAATGCTTTTCTATCAACATAAACTAAAATAAGTCTTAGACTACACTAACCCTCATTTTTTTGCATTCACATTGTTTTTGATAAGAACATTTCTTTATGTTTCGATTTTTATTTGAAACACACACCTTTCCTGTTTCACAAGCTTCTTACAGTCTTTAATAACTTTTTATACACTATCATTCCATAAGATTTCCTCTGTTTCTATGTGTGATTTTGCCTACATTCCAAAAAAACCTAACTCAACCAGGGATGGCAGAACTGTTCAATTCTGATAGATTGAGGAGACTGGGCCTATATTCTCTCGGTTTTTTAAGAGTGAGGGGTTATCTCATTGAAACATACAAAATTCTTAACGGGTTAGACACGGTAGATGCAGAAAGGATGTTTCCCCTGGCTAGAGTTAGTACACGGACAAGCCATTTAGGACTGAGATGAGGAGGAAATCCTTCACTCTTAGGGCAGTGAATCATTGGAATTCTCCATCAAGAGGGCCGTCGAAGCTCAGTCAATGAGTATGTTCAAGCCAGAAATAGATAGGTTTCTAGATGATAATGATGTCAAGGGATATGGGAATAGTGCATAAAAATGGCACCGAGGGTAGATGATCAATCGTGATCTGGTTGAGTGATGGAGCAGGCCCGAAAGGCTGAATGGCCCACTCCTGCCCCTATTACCCTGAATTTCAAATGGTCTATAATTCTGTTCCAGTTTGCAGGAGCATTTACCTAACACCACATAGGAACACCCTTGTGATGAGATCCATTTTACTCAAATATTTTCATGTCTGCATTTCGTGGCTTCATGAGTTAAATTTCATAAGCTGCAACCAAAAAGACCGTTGAGCATAAACTTTCTACCTGTCAGAAAGACAGCAAAATCTGTGTATTTTAGAATCAAACTGTTGCACTTGGAATCAAGTTTTAACACCCTAAGGGCAGTACGGTGGTTAGTACTGCTGTTTCACCCACCGAGGTCCCAGGTTAGATCCTGGAGTTTGGACATCCTCCCCGTGTTTGTGTGGGTTTCACCCCCAAAACCCAAAGATGTGCAGGTTAAACGCTAAGTTGCCCCTTAATTGGAAAAAATGAATTTAGCACTCTTAAATTTATCTTTAAAAAAAGTTTTAACACCCCGAATTTATCATTCTTTGATAGCTTCAATTAATATTTTAAGTCTGTGTTATGGGAACAAATCCTTATTATGTAATGTCAGATTATTATGCAGTTAAATTCCGTGATCTCAAGCATCCAACATCGTGATGTGCTTGAAAGGAGCACAGGACAGATAAGACAGCATTTTAAATAACTTGTACACATCGGGCTGAATTCTCCACCGTCAGGATGCTCCATTTTGCCGGCAGCCTGGGGGTTTCCCTACAGCGTGGGGCTGCCCCACAATGGGAAACCCCATTGAATAGCCGGCAAAATGTAGAATCCCAATGGCGTGCTGAGCCAGAAATCTGGTGTGGCGGGACAGAGAAACACGCCATCATCTCTAACTTTCCTTTACTTCCCCCGAAACAGGCCCAATGCAAAGTCTCTCATCAAGACTAAATCAGAATTATCCTTGCTTCTGTCCTCTAAGAACACACCCTTCCTGTGCAGTTTAACACCAGGAGCATGATTTTACTCTTAGTGTTATAAAATCTAAAGAATGTTCTAACTCATTACAGGGAATAATAATTATCTTCACTTTTTAACCATTTGTTGTTTGAGTTAATTATAAATATTTGCTCAGGATTTCACTTTCCTTTTTTTTTACAGGATTTGTGGGATTATTTAATCTCCTGCTGCTATGGCCTGGGTTTTTCTTGCTTCACTACACAGGCTTTGAAGCTTTTGAATTTCCAACCAAAACTGTGTGGATGTACATCCTTATTAATGGGCTCATAGGAACAGTGCTGTCTGAATTTCTCTGGCTGTGGTATGATTTTGTTACAATTTATTTCTGAAATGTGTAGACATGTTTACTTAAAATGAAAACCATTACATATACAAAATCTGTCATTGCTAATTTACCAATCACTCAAGTGTTTACAAACATCCCCACAAAAGTTCAAATTTATTAAGCAGGTAGAAGTGTCATGTTTAAAATGCAACAATGCTTTATTGTTTCCCTGAAGATGATCATAAAAGCAGTTGATGAATTTTACATCATTATACTGTTATTGTTGGCTGACATCTGCTGTGTTATGGGTTTGTCTGTTGTCTCATTGATGAGATCTTGAGATTTGTATGTTTAAACATGAACTATTTATTGGTAATCCTTAGCTATGTACAGATCTGAGTTGCCTGCCGCTGCCTCCATGCAGGTTCCATCTAGACTGTTCTCAAGTCCATTACCATTTGACTATAATCATACCATGGGGGGTGCTATTCTCCAGTCCCACACTAACCCTTGCTGCGCTGAGCACCTTTTATATTACAATGGCATGCAGGTAAACACAACAACATTCCCCTTTCCATCAGTAAAAATACCTTCCTCCCTTCTAATGGAGTCTATTTACAATACAATCTTCACTTGCTATCCCTTTTCTACCACCTTATGTCTCTGACTTTATAAACTCAGGTGGTCTTGAGGTTTAACAGTTTTTCCACGTCTTGTTCTGTCTTGTTTGGAGGAATGATAGTCATACTCTGTGTTTCTGGTACTTTATTTTTTCCATTTGTTTTGCTTTTGCTGCTCCTTCGAGTTGTGCTTCTCTTCATTAACCACTCGTCTGCTTTTCTCAGACACTGTGGATTTACCCCATTCCTCCCAAAGGCACTGTGTACTCCATTTGTTCCTGGACTGGATTTGAATGTTCTTTTTTTGTAGTGTGCACCATGTTCCTGCTGGCAATTGACATTTTGCAAATAGAACCTTCATTTCCAACTGTTTCACAATTTCAGCCAAACATTTGTTTGCTGTTTTATTTTCACATTGTTTTCCAAGCTTCTAAATATTTTCATTCAGCTCATTGTTGCAGGAACCATTTATTGGTAATCCTTAATGATGTACAGATCTCAGTTACTGCCATCCTGGTGCTGCCTCCATGCAGGTTCCTCCTAGACTGTTCTTTGTGTCTAGTACGATGTGTCTCTATAATTCACACAATAGATGGTGCTATTCTCCAGTCCCACATTAACCCTTGCTCTGACGAGCCATTTACATCACAGTGGCATGCTGGCACACACAATGTGTCTCACCCTCACAACCCAAACATGTGCAGGGTAGGTGGATTGGCCACGATAAATTGCCCCTTTAATTGGAAAAAAATAAAGGGCGCGATTCTCCGCTGCCCACGATGGGTCGGCGAATAGCGGGAGGGCCTTCCCGACATTTTTCCCGACCTCCCGCTATTCTCTTTCCCCCCCCCCCCTCCCACGGCCGCCCTACGACACGAATCGCTGCTCGCCGTTTTTTTACGGCGAACAGCGATTCTCCCCTAGCCGATGGGCCGAGTTCCCAGACCTTTACGGCCATTTTCACGAACGCAAACACACCTGCTCTCACCATTCGTGAAAACGGCCGCAAAGTGCCGTTCCCGACAACCATGGCCGTGCCAAGGGTGGCATGGGCCCGCGATTGGTGGGCACCGATCGCGGGCAGCAGGTCCGAAAACCGCGCACTCTTTATTCCTCTGCCACCCCGCAGGATCAGTCCGCAGGGCGGCTGAGGGGCATGACGGCCCGCGCATGCGCGGGTTTGACGCATATGCGTGATGACATCATCTGAGCATGCGCGGGTTGGAGCCGTCCAATCCGCGCATGCGCGGCTGACGTCATCGTGCGCGTCAGCCGCCATGACCCTTGGCGCGCGGGCTTAGCGACGGTCGCTAAGCCTGCGATGCCGTGCTTCGCGGGGCCGCGCTGCTAGCCCCAACCGGGGGGGAGAATCGGGTCCCGGGAGGGGCGCGGAGGCGCGGAGGCTGCCGTGAAACACGGCCAGTTTCACGGCAGCCTTTACGACTCTCCGCATTTGCGGAGAATCGCGCCCAAAAACTCTAAATTTAAAAGAAAAAGAAAAGATTGTCACAATTATTATTTTAAAATACATTTTCTATGAAAAATGAGCTGTAATCAATGTTTATCTGTGATATAACTAGAGATCTCTCTCCTACAATCCTGCAGTTCATTAAATTAATAAAATCTCAGATTATACAAATTCAATCTGTAATCTTTTAATGAAAAATCAACAATTTAATTAGGCACAGCTGCCTGTAGAATACTGCCTGCAGTCTCCGAGATCATCCGTATATTCACCAAAGTATCCCTCAGGAAAATGTAATTAGAGGTACATGGTACAGATTTATCTCCTTCAACGTTTCCTCATCCTCTCTCTCTCTTTCCCCCCCGCCCCCCACCACCATGTTAGAGCACTCCTGCCTCCAGTAATATCTTTCCAGGACAAAGCTCTGCTGCCAGGAAATGTAAGTGACTGCCACAAGCCAGTCTGGTCACCCTTCCTACTGGCTGCAGGCGGTAAAAAAACTCAGTACTCCCATATGTTTATATGTTGCATATTGGGGAGATGAAAGTCTTGGCCAGAAAATAAAAAGAAGGTTCACCTATTTAAAACCTTTTTATGTGTGCTCTCTTACTCATGATTTGTTCTTTCCCCATTACTGTCAAAGCTCTGTAATCTACTCCAGTAGAGATGGTTCTGGAATGTGAAAACCGTATCAATCCACTTCACTTTTCCTTCATCAGCGTCATTATCACTTGTATTTCCATTGTGTTCTTCTGTACTCTATCTTATACGAATTTAACTTGACAGTTTGGAATAAATTATAGCTTTCTAAAGCCAACATTCTTGAGACATTTCTATTTAGCAGTTAACTTGGCTAAGTGAGTAACACTTTCACCTCTGATGCAGGAGGTCGTAGGCTCAAGTCCTATTCTAGGAGATAATCTCATTTGACATTTCAGTTCAGTACTGAGGACATGTCATGTTCTTGGAAATGTCGGTATTCAAATTAATAAAGCAATGCCTAGTCTGCCTGCTTCACAAGTTCATGTGTGTGTTTAAAAAAACAAAATGATGACACTATTCCAAAAAAAAAACAGCAATTCTTCTGGAGCCTTTGCCGATATTCATATATTCTTACCTTAACATCAAAGAAACATTGACTAATGGGATCATTTATCTCATTGTCTAGTGCCTGAATGGTACTGTGTTTGCCTTCAGAACAACAATAACTACACTTCAGAATACATCCGAAAAGCTTGGGGCCAAGTGTGTATCGGATTTTGGAATTTTTCGCTTTTTGGAATTTTGGATGAGACGCTCAACCTGTAATAGATTATATGTGAAAATCCTTGCGACTCATTGCAACTTTATTGCTTTTGATTTTTTATTACTCTTGCATTTAAACTGGATAGTGTAGTGCAGTCTATGAATTCAGAATGTTTCATTATACGGAGCACTTGTAGCATAGTTAATTAGAACACTATTCTTTGACAGGTAAAACTCATTTGAAAGAATAATTGGAATTTAACGAGATCAAAATTTCTGTAGATTTTTAAATTTTTTTTTTTTCAGGGGCTGTTTCCTTACATCATCACTGATTGGAACACTCGCATTGAGCCTCACAATACCTCTTTCCATGATAGCAGACATTTATTTGAAAAAGGTAATTCAATCAGTTCTTGAAAACCATGTGATTAATATGTTTTAAATAATATATTTTATATATTTTAAGTAAAGGTAAAGTCGCCACAGTCCCGGATGACCATAGGCTGCTTTCCCCTTTGAGGGAGAGAGCTGACTGGTGGTGGTTCTACCAGAGGATCACCACACCTCAGGTGAGGGGCAAAGTTGAGAAGGCAGGGCCTTCAAGAATAACCTATTTTAAATAATTACTACATGGCAGCCTGGAATTGAGCCATCATATTTCTGTATTTTTCTAAATTTGTTGATGTTCCATTATTTCCATTGCTATTAACTGCTGAGTGCTTCCTTCCAATTGGCATTGCCTGCAAGTATCCCTAGGTGTGTATTGATTTTTGCAGGAACTGCTTTAGAGTGTGACATTGCGATAGGAGAGTTCCTCACACGGAAGCATTTCAGAACCAGTAGAGTAGGTCTTCCAAAAGCTCATTTAATTATCTTGTCACTTGCCAATACTTGCTTTGAGTGGAAAGGGGCGTATGAAGGCTAATATATGACTAATTGGGTGAAGAAGGAATGCACTGCAACAGACTATTAGAGAATTAGAGCTCTGGAAAGGTTAGAAATAGTAAGAAGAGTACAGCAATGCAAAGCTTTTCATCTCATTAAAGCTGGAAATGAGTGCAGCAGCTGGTGAGTAGTAATTCCTTGTTTAGGTTATGATGTACATAACAGAAAACAATGAGTGCGGTAAGTGAAAACAGAAAATGTTGTGAGACATTGCAGGTCAGATACTGACTGAGCTGATGTGTGTCTACCAACATTTTCTGTTTTGGTTTTGATAAATATTTCCTGACATGTGTTTTGTAAGTTTAATGCAAGAACATCTTTGCATTAACACAATGTTGTGATAGCTGTGTCACAAATGTAATTTTGATCATGTTCTTCACAGGAGATTTATAACTAAAATGAAAGCTCATGGGATCCAGGATGAAACTGGCAATTGGATTACCAACCAGCTAGATAATTGGAAACTGAGGATAGTTCTGAATGATATAGTTCTAATTGGATAGCTGTGACCATGCTGTTTTCTGGAACTACTGCTGCTCATGGGTATTAACTTTCCTAATTAGGATGTTATAAATAGGATGTCTATGTTATGCAGGAAACTACAATAGTTTGAATTTGAGTAACGCCTTTATCATAGTAAACCTTCCCAAAGTGCTTGCAGAAGCGTTATCAAATAGAATGTGGACATGATCATCTCGGACTTTGTAGGGGTGGGGAAGGTGCTGAGGGTGGGAAGGACCCTGCTGCGACGGGGGAGGGGGGGGGGGGTGTGTGTTGGCGTTGCCGAACTTGCTTCATTATTATTGGGCAGCAAATGTGGACAAATTGCGGCGGTGGTGGGGAGGAGAAGGGGTAGAGTGGGTTCGGATGGAGGAGGAATCTTGTAAAGGGTGGAGGGCTATGGTGGCGGCAGTGTTGCCAATGGCTCCAAGTAGGTATTGAGGGAGCCCAGTGGTGTAGTCCAGGGTGAAGAGGATGGAAGAGATGTTGGTGTTAACGCCGCTGTGCAAGAATCATGGGTTTGAGCTGGGGGGATGGATAGTGTATACAGGAGGTGGAGGGAAATGGGACTGATCAAGGTGGGGGATTTGTATTTGGAGGAAGGGTTTGCCATCTGGAGGAGCCAAGGGTAGAGCTGCCGAGAGGGAATGAGTTCAGGTATCTGCAGGTTATGTGCAAAAGGTCTGTAGGGGGTTCCCTAGATTGCTGGGATACACTCTGCTGGAGTGCTGCTGCTTCCGGATGTGGAAGGGGAGGGAAGAATTGGGGATATATATAAGTGGCTGGGGGAGCAGAGAGGTGAGCGGGTGGTGAAGATCAAGGAGAAATGTGAAGCGGAGTTCGGAGGAGAGATCAATTGAGTATGGAGTGAGGCATTGCGAAGAGTAAACGGGACCTCTTGTGCAAGGATGAGCCTGATACAGTTTAAGGTGGTGCACAGGGTGCATATGACTCGGTCATGAATGAGTGGGTTCTTTGAGGGGGTAGCAGATGAATGTGAGAGGTGGCAGTGTGGGCCAGCGAATCACATGCACATGTTTTGGAGCTGCGAAAAATTGGGAAGTTTCTGGGCGGGGGTGTTTGTGGTCTTAGCCAGGGTAGTGGAGTAGGAGGTGGACTTGGAACCTTTGGTGGTGATATTTGGGGTTTCAGAGAAGCTGGAGCCCATGGAGAGTAGGAAGGCCGATGTCGTAGCCTTCACCTCTCTGATTGCACAGCGGCAAATTTTGCTGGAGCTGCGGTCGGCTCACCACCTGGGGTAGCGGCATGGTTGGGTGACCTGCGGTCGGAGAAGATAAAATATGAATTAAGGGGCTTAGCAGGGGGGGTTTGAGAAAAGGTGGGGGATGTTTGTGACCGTGCTTGAGGAGCTGTTCATCGCAGGGGGGTGGGGGGGAGGGTGAAAAAGGGGAAGAGTCTGTACAGACTGTATAATTGATTGTTGTGAAGTAAGTTTCCTGGGTGTTTATTTGCTGTAACCTGCTTTGATGCATGTTTGTAATAAAATACATTTAAAAATAGAATATGGCATCGAACCACATAGAGATGTTAGATGACCGAGGAGATGACCAAAAGCATGGTTAAAGTGATAGGTTTTATGGAGAATCTGAAAGGGGAAAGAGAAGCAGAGAGGCTCAGGGAAGGAATTACACAGGTTAGCGCTTTGACAATTGAAAGCATAGTTGCCAGTGGAGGACCTGATGGCCTGCATCCTTGGGTGATAAAATAATTGCTTCAGAGACAATGGATACATTGGTTATAATTTTCCTCCCTTGGTTCTAAAATGGCTCCAGTGAACTGGAAAACTGTAAACCTAATACCTCTGTTCCAGAAAGAAGGAAAACAAAAAGCAGAAAACCCTAGGCCAGTTACCTTAACACCTGTCATTGGGAATATGCTGCGACCCATTATAAAGGAAGTAGTAGCAAGTCATTTAGAAAATGATAATGCAATCAAACAGAGTCAGCATGGTTTTATGAAGGGGAATGTCATAATATACACCAGTATATCATGGTGCAGGCACACACTGATGGACATACACTGGGACCAATCAACATGCACAAACACCGCAGCCAATCAACAGTTAGAATACACACACTATAAAGGCAGAGGGCATCACGGTTCCCGCTCATTCTGGATGCTGCCTCTCAGTAGAACAAGAGCTCATCAAGTTTAGCACAGACTCACACCATGTGCTGAGAGATTCAACTGGTTCGGACAGGCTTAGGTCTCTAGTTAAACTAGCATCGTTTAAACCCACAGTTCTCGTTTGTCGATTAGTTTATAGTTAGTTAATAAAATAGAGTTGAACCTTCCTCAGTGTTGGTGGTATATGTTAACCTCACACGTCTACATTATCCAACACTTCAGGGAAGTCATGGTTGATGAATTTATTAGAGTTCTTTGAGGATATAACAAGCAGCGTAGATAAAGAGAATCAGGGGATGTATTTGGATTTCCAAAAGGCACTTGACTGGAAGGCGCATAAAATGTTGCTGCACAAGCTAAAAGCTTGTTGAGTTAAGGGTGATATATTAGCATGGGTGGAGGATTTACGAACAGGAAACAGAGCCAGAATAAATGGATCATTTTCAGTTCAGCAAAGAGTAACCATAGGGATCAATGCTACTGCTCAACTATTTACAATCTATATTAATGACTTGGATGAAGGGACAGACTGTATTGAGGCTAATGATACAAAGCTAGATAGGAAAACAAGTTGTGAGGACTCGGGATCTTAAAGGAATACAGATAGGTTAGGTGAGCGGGCAAAACATTGGCAGATGGAAGTGGAAAATATGAGGCTGGTTTAGCACAGTGGGCTAAACAGCTGGCTTGCAATGCAGAACAGGGCCAGCAGCGCGATGTCAATTCCCATACCGGCTTCCCTGAACAGGCGCTGGAATATGACGACTAGGGGCTTTTCACAGTAACTTCATTGAAGCCTACTTGTGACAATACGCATTTATTATTATTATTAAAAATATGCGATTACCACTTTGCTGGAAATATTAGAATCAAAATGTTATTTAAATGGAGAGAGACTATAGAATGCTGTGATTTAGAGAGATCTGGCTGCCCTCATACGTGAAAGTCAAAATGTTAGCATGCAGATCCCGGAAAAATTAGGAGGCAACTGGAATGATAATCTATATTGCAAGGGGGATGTAGTTTAAAAGCAGAGAAGTTTTAGTAAAATTGTGCAATGCGTTGCTGAGTCCATGCCTAGATTGATTACTGCATACAGTTTTTGTTCTTTTTTAAAAGGGAATATACTTGCATTGGAGGCAGTTCAGAGAAAGTTTACTGGTTTGATTTCTGGAATCGTGGGTTGCCATAGTAAGAAAGGTTGATCGGGTTAGGGCAATACTCATTGGAGTTTTTAAAAATTAGAGGTAATCATATTGAAGCATAAAAGATTCTGAGGGAATTTTATAATAATAATCATTATTGTCACAAATATGTTTACATTAACACTGCAATGAAGTTACTGTGAAAAGCCACATTCTGGCGCCTGTTCAGGTGCACAGAGGGAGAATTCAGAATGTCCAAACTATCTAACAGCATGTCTTTCGAGACTTGTGGGAGGAAACCGGAGCACCGGAGGAAACCCACGCAGACACAGGGAGAACGTGCACCGGTCCGCACAGACAGTGACACAGCCAGTATTTGAACCTGGGACCATGGAGCTGTGAATCATAGAGTTTACAGTGCAGAAGGGGGCCATTTGGCCCATCAAGTCTGCACCGGCTCTTGGAAAGAGCACCCTACCCACACCCACACCATCACTCTCTCCCGTAACCCCACCCACCCTTTTTGGACACTAACGGCGATATAGCATGGCCAATCCACCTAACCTGCACATCTTTGGACTGTGGGAGGAAGCTGGAGCACCTGGGAGAACCCCACGCAGACATGGGGAGAACGTGCAGACCCCACACAGACCGTCACCAAGCCGGGAATCGAACCTGGGACCCTGGAGCTGTGAAGCAACTGTGCTTGCTACCATGCTACCCTGTGAACCAACAGTGCTACCCACTGCTATCTAGAGAGAGAAACTGACTGCGGGTAAGGAAGGGCTGGGTGGGACAAACTTTTCATGTGTGATTTGATACCAAGGCAAGGGCGGTGACCATATTAATTAGCAGGACAGTAGCGTTCACAGCGATGAATGCAATGACCGACCCGGGGGGGATGATTTGTTATGGGCAACAGGACCCTGGAATGGGCCCCAGTAGTACTGATAAATATATGTACTGCAAATTGGAACAACGCAGTATTCGTCAAATTGCTATGCCCAAAATTCCTGACCTAGGCACTCACCGACTCATCATGGGGAGTGACTTTAATTACGTGCAAGACCCGAAAAATTGACAAATCCAACTCGGGGAGAAAGCCATAACAGGAATGCCTCGAGAGCTAAACATCTTCATGTAGCAGATTGGGGGGGGGGGGGGGGGGGGGGGGGGGGGAGTTGACCCATGGAGGTTCAACCACCCGAGAGAAAAAGAGTTCTCCTCTTTCCACATGCACAAGGCTTACATCGCAGAGAAAATGGTGCAACCAGGGATAGGAGAGAATACTCCACGATCATAATCTCGGACCACACATCCTAGTTAATCTTTATTAGTGTCACAAGTAGGCTTACATTAACACTGCAATGAAGTTACTGTGAAAAGCCCCTAGTCAGCACACTACAGCGTGAGGGAGAATTCAGAATGTTCAACTCACCTGACAAACATGTCTTTTGGGACTTGTGGGAGGAAACCGGAGCACCCGGAGAAACCCCATGCAGACACTGGGAGAACGTGCAGACTCCGCACAGACAGTGACCCAAGCCGAAAACCAAACCCGAGTCCCTGGCATTGTGAAGCAAAAGTACTAACCACCGTGCTACTGTGCCGCCCTTAGTTGGAGAGCAGCCGAGCCCAACACATCCCATGGAGGCTGGACACAGCCCTCTCACCACTAAGGAATTCTGTACAAAAATATCCCAAGCTATCAACGGTTAGGAAACCTGCAACCAGAAGGGAGAGGTCTCGCCCTTCACGTTCTGGGATGCACTGAGAGCAATGATCGGGGTGGGGGGGGGGGGGAATAATAGCTTAAAGGGACAAGAGAGAAAGGGCAGCCAAGCAGCGGCTGATCAACTCCATACTGGAGGTGGATCAACAGTACTCCTTGGCTCCAACCGTGGAACTGCTGCCGGAAAAGAAAAAGCTGCAGATGGAATTTGTTCTGCTCTTCACAAGAAAAGCAGTCCACCAACTACACCAATCATGGGCCTTCTGCGAACATGGAGACAAAGCCAGCCGCAAGCTGGCGCGCCAACCAAGGAAGCAGACTGCCGCAAAGGAAATAGTGCAAGTTAGGAATAGGAATGGTAGGATGGTGGCAGCCCCGAACAAGGTTAACGAGGCCGTTACAAATTTTTACGGGGGCCTATACACCTCTGAGCTCCCGGAGGGGGACTCTGAGATTAAACTGTTCTCAACAGACTGGAAATACAGGCGATGGGGAGAAAAAGAGGCAAGAACTGGAAGCACCGCTGGGACAGGATGAGATCATGGAATGCATTAATTCCAGGTAGTCAGGGAGGACGCCGGGGCCAGATGTGATCCCGGTGGACTTTTATTAAAAATTTGCAATGGCGTAGGCCCTGCTATTGCAGGAAATATTAAACGATTCACTATCAAAGAGGCTCTGGCTGGCACAGGACTCGATCTCGTTGATCCCCAAGAAAGACAAAGGCCTGCCAGAGTGTGGATCAAACATGGAATGGGTCCAAATGGAGGAGGCCTCCTGTACAGGGATGTCTTATAAGGCAGTGGCCATCATTTCACTCCCAGCCCCACCGCACCCACACTCGAGGAGTTTGGTGGTAATAGCCACATTAAAGACCTGGAACCAGTTCAAACATAGTGGTATCTCTATGGAGGCCTCCATCTGCAACAACCATAAATTCGACAAAGATAGACGCCACGTTTTGGGCTTGGAAGGAGGACAGAGGGACCTTGAGGGTGAAGGACATTTATGGTGGAAGGTAAGATAGCAACGCTGGGAGAACTGTTGGAGAAGCTTCAGCTCCCAAAAAGAAATGGGCTTCGGTATTTGCAGCTGCGTTATCATGCCGCTCATGCTCTGTAGGAAGGAAACCTGGAGGTGGAGGACAAGCGTCAGTGGTGTCAGATGTGCCTAGCTAACCATACCCATATGTTCTGGTCTTGCCCCAGACTCAACGGGCTCTAGACAGCTTCTTTGAGGCTATGTCCAGGGCTATGGAGATTAAGATAGAGCCATGCCCGTTTGTGGCGGTTTTCGGGATGGCAGAGCATTCAAAGGTCTTCGCAGGGGCCAGGCGCCCTGGTCTTCACCCCTCTGATTACCCAAGGGAGACATCTGCTGGGCTGGAAGTTGGCAGCATCTCCCAGAACCTCTGAGTAGTTCGCTGACCTGGCTGAATTCCTGAAGCTCAAAGATAAAATTCTCAATCAGAGGCCGTGGATAGAGTCCACGACACATGGAGAAAGCTTTTCAACCTCTTCGAAGACCTGTTTGTAGCCAGCAACTTGGGGGGGGGGGGGGGGGGGTTGGCAGACAGGAGGGGAGGGAGGGAGGGGTGGACGAGTGGAGTGCCGCTGAGGAAAAGGGGACTATGCACTTGACGCAGGGGGAAAAGGGGAGGAGGAGGGCCCCACGCCATGAGGGACAAAGGCCCCTCTCGCATATTAGACACTGAGGAAGCAGTACAGCCTAACCATCCTCGAAAACAAAGGGTTTAAAATGACTCTCCCCATCGCTATTAATGTAAATACAACATTATATGTATGCCAGTATAAATAAGGAAACGCACTGCGAGGACTAAGGTCACAGACATTGTGGCAACCTGTAAATAATATGCCGTTTCAGTTGTTTTCTTTCTCTTTTCTCTGCTTGTTCTGTCTTGTGTAAAGTTTGATATTGTTAAAATTCCAATAAAAATATTTATTTTTTAAAATTATGCAGAGTACAGAACAGGCTGTACTGAACTCACTTTGTTAATAAAGCTCCTATAGTTTGTCAGCCTCTGTACCTCCTCATGTCAACCCTGAGGACACAACATCAACGTTCTCCATAAAGTTCCATGTGCTGCTGTTGTGACATACCTGCTGTACTACTATCCCTAGCTCAATATGTTTTACTTATTTAATTTGTTCAGGTTTATGTATTTAATCAACTTCATTTTTTAGTTTTTTTTTAGTTTTCAGACTAATTTTGCCATCTTGTTTCAATTCCATGTTGGTTAACTAATAATAATAATAATGGAATTGAAATAAAATGACAAAATTAGTCTGAAAACTAAAAAAAAACTAGCAAGTTTACTTGTAAATTTATGCCTGCCACCCCTCCTTTTACAGCACTGTCACTGCGTTTTATTTTCTCCCATGGCTTTCGCATCTCTCTGACTAGAAAGTGTTAGAAACCTTTCTATCTGTGGGCAATTCCTATTTCTTATCTACATGCTGTCTTCACTGACATCATCCGAAAACACAGCATCAGTTTCCATTCATACATTGAGACCACCCAGATCTACCTCACCATTGCCCCTCTCAACCCTTTCACTGTTTCTATTGTCAGATTGCTTTCCTGACATCTACTGGATGAACAAATATTTACTCTAACTCATTTATTGGGAAGAACAAAGCCAATGTCCTGCATTTTCCTCAGGATAACAGTCATAGTCGGACTGCCGCACCCCGTAAACTTTTCTATGCTTCAAAGTCGCTCCACATTTCTTGCCAGGTCTTCTCCATGCAGAGCACCGAGATCCTTGGAGAACTCCGTCACAATGATATTACTTTCGGGGAACGACTCGGCAAATTCCCTTTTTATTGTATTAGCTGTCATATGTTAAGTTTAAATGCCCAGTGTAAATGTTAGTGAATGTGTATGGTGTTATGGTGGATGAAGTGAGTGGGTAGGGTGGCAAGTGGGTGAGGTATCAAGTGGGATGGGGGAAGAGTCGGTGGAGATAGTCCGGGGTTTAGAGTGAGTGATTAAGGGGTCATTTTTGTTTACCCAGGGGTTACGCTAGGATTTTGCGGTCTAACTTTCCCTGAACAATTATTCAGGTATGTCCCTTGGAACAATCCGAACTCTAACTCTGAGTCAGAGACATTCACGGAGAGTCAGTGGAGCAGGGGAATTGCCCTCCTTCAGTTCAAAATTCCCGGCAATTCCCACAGAACGCAGCATGTCATGACCTCTATGGGATCCTGACACGCATTTGGGTCATCCGTCTAAACTCTGATGATCCAGAGACTGGAAGGTCTGGGCCATTGTCTTCTGTCTCCTCACAAACCCAGTTCCAAAGTCACCTACTCCGTCTGTCTCCTGGCAATTGTCTGAAATGGAACTAAGGTCCAGGGCAAGTCGGAAGTAGGAACGCTTCGAAAATAGTGGACCCACATGGCATGCCACTGTCCCCAAGGTGAACTGGAATTTTCAAATCGAGCATAGTGTTAGGGTGAGGGGGAGGTGGAACAGTCGGTAACCTGAGCTTATTAAAGGGCCAGGGAAGAACAGAAGACAAGTTTCAATTTGTAAATTGCCAAACCTGATTCACATTCATGCACAGTGCAATGTGAGGAACAATTAAGTGATTTTTAAAATATGTTAAATTGTGTCACGAGAATTTTGCAGCATATCGGGTGCAATACCTGTCTTCTGTGCGTGGACCTCCTTTGTGCTACTTCTCTTCTTCTACAAGGCAGAATCAATGCTATCATGCCGCTCATGCTCTGTAGGAAGCTCCTGCCTCTTAGTAATGCTCAGAGCTACTAATTGGGATTGCTGAAGACTCCTATAATGCATTTATGTTTGAAGATTGCAGCACAGGTCAGGATCTGAAATTACCCAGGCATCAGGTTTCCAACCCCAGATTGAAAGTCATGCCCTGATGTCACATTTTACCCCAGGATGAGCCTCAAACGACATATCCACACCGTAACTAAGACCACCTATGTCCACCTCCATATCATTGCCCAATTTCACCCTGCCTCTGCTATTTGCTACTGAAATACACATCCATGCCTTTGTTATCTCTGGAATGGACTGTTCCAGTGCATTCCTGACAGGTCATTCATGCTTTACCCTCTGTAAACTTGAGGTAACCCTAAGCTCTGCTGTCCATATCCTAACTCGTACATGGTCCCTTTCACTCATCTCCTATTTGCTTGCTGATATTCTCACCCCTGTTTTCAAATACCTCTATGACCCATGTCCAACAGGCAAAGTGGCAGGGTGGGAATTACTTTTGTTCTCCCCATGGCATTCCCAAGATTTGGATCGATCAGTTCACAAAGGAATATTCAGTTGATGGGGGTTCCTTCTAAATAGTGTAAGAAGCATCCCCAAAATGATTATTGTTTGCTACATGTTGCTAAATTTGGCAATATGGAGAGTAGATATCACGTAGGGCTAAGAATCAAAGGGAGATGTTGGTGTAGTCAACAAGGTAATCCAGAGGCCCAGGCTAATGTTCTGGCAACACAGGTTTAAATCCCACCATATCAACTGATGGAAGTTTGGTTGGCGGTATGTGGCGTAACTTCATTGCAGTGTTATGTAAGCCTACATATGGCAATAAATATTATTAAAGTACCCTCTGAAATGATAGAGAACATCATTTCAATTCAAAGACAGTTGGGAATGGACAACAATTGTTGATCATGCCAGTATCTCCCATATCCCATGACAGAATAAAGAAAAAAATACTAGATTTTTGCTGAAGGATTAGATCTGGTGTGAGCATATAATTTTGAAAATATCTTCAGATTTCAAACAAGATGATCAAGTTTATTCGACCTTACTGAATTCTTTGAAGAATTCTCAGAGGAGACAAATGTAATACAATCATAAAGATGTGCATAAACATTCAGAGGGATTTGATAACAAAAGGCAGAGTTCTACAGTCCAGGTAGCAGAATGGTTTGAAAGATGGCTACAAAACAGAAAACGGATTGTTGGAGATGAGAAAATTTTCTGGCTAGAGATAAGTGGGAAGTGGTGCCCTGCAGGGATCATGCTGGGAAAATTGCTGTTCACCCAATTGAAGCTCAGAGGATATAGGATAAAAAATTGTAGATGATAGCAAATTGAGGGAGGAGGGAAAATAAAGCTAATAATGCGAAGAGCTGCATCAAAATACAAAAGACATCAGCAGACTTTAAGAGTTAACAGATAAATGGTAAATTAAGTTTAATATAACAAAATGTGCAGTCATATATTTTGGTCGGAGGAATAAGGAAGCACTTACACTTTGGGAGTTAGATTCCCCATAGAATCCCTACAGTGCAGAAGGAGGCCATTCGACCCATCGAATCTGCACTGTCCCTTTGAAAGAGAATCCTACCTACGCCCATTCTCCCACCCTATCCCCATAACCCTTTGGATACTATTGGGGAATTTAGCATGGGCAATCCACCTAACCTGCACATCTTTGGACTGTGGGAGGAAACCGGAGAACCCGGAGGAAACCCAGACACAGGGAGAGTGCGCAAACTCCACACACACAGTCACTCAAGGTCGGAATCGAACTTGGGTCACTGGCGCTGTGAGGCAGCAGTGCTAGTCACTGTGCTGTCCCATGGTGTATCTAAATTAAGTAGAGGATCAAAGAGCTGAGAATACTGGTACATGCCTCACTAAAAGGTGTTACGCAGGTTGGTAAGGCAATAAAGAAAGCAAACAAAAGTTTATTGCAAAAGGGATTCGATACAAAGCGGGCAGTAAACATTTCTATAGTACCTTAGCTACCTCTCATTTGGAATATCATGTGCAGTTCTGAAATCCATAATACAGAAAGGATATAGAAAGTACAGAAAAGATTTTCAAGGATGAATCCGCAGGATATACCTATGGTGAAAGATTAAGCAGGCTAGGAATCTCTTATTCTTTGTAAAAGAGGCAACTAAAAGGAGACTTGATACCACTGTTTAAAATGATAAAGTGGTTTAATAGAATAGATTTGAAGAAACTGTTTTCACTTATTGATAAGTTCAGAACAAGGATCATGAATATAACATAGCCACTGACATATCAACTGAAGAACTTAGAAGAATTTTTTCTGAGTGGTTAGAACGTGTAATTTGCTGCCATATCAGCCGTGATTGAATGATGGAACAGACTCAATGTGCCGAGTGGCCTAATTCTGCTCCTACGTCTTATGTCTTCTATGGAATATTTCAAACAGGTAACATTGGAGCTTTAAGGAAGGCTTAATGCACATGGCCAATGAAGGATTAGAGGGTTGCAGGTGCATTGTGAGAAGTCATAGATTTGGATGTGGCTCCAATGGAATATTATCACTTACAGAGACCAGTTTGGCCAAATGGATTATTTCTATACTGACTTGAACCATTCTGTAAGATTCACTATTTCTTGATTTGAATAACGTATTTTAAATATAATCTTAAAGTTCTGCTGGGTTTCAACAAGCAAGCTGGTGTCAAGGAGTCAATACCAAATATCTTATTGTAATAAAGGATGCTATACTGAAGCTGTTTTCCCTCTATAAAATAACATTTATAATATTTTATGTATGGCACTGTGTAATGCTGTAAAAATGTGTCTACATCTGTTTAAGCAATTTGAACTTAAAAATATAGACAAAAAGATTGCACCCTATAATAAATTCTAATTTTTATTTTTTAATTTTCTAGGTGGAGTTTTCCTGGTTATTATTTGCAGGATCAGTTCCAGTCTTCCTCTCTTTCTTCATTGCAACTCTTTTATGTCACTATAATAACTGGGATCCAGTAATGGTTGGCCTTAGGCGGATATTTGCATTTATATGCAGGAAGCATCGCATTCAGAGGTATTGCTTTTCTTTATGTATACTGCAGGCACCCATTTAAGATCGAAACTTTCCAAGAGCAATGTGGAGCCAGCAGTTATACTGGGCTATACTGATGGAGTACTCTTTCTATTTATACATGTTTTAGCTGTTAATGGCAGTAAAAAGGCACCAAACATGCTTTATACTAGCAATTAAAATGATGTTTACAAACTTCTTGGGACATGAGGAAGCTACTTAAAATGCATTTTAATGTGAATTTGGAGAAATTTCTTTACTCAAAGTATAGATGGAACTTGCAATGCTTTGCCATAGTGTGTTGAAAGACTGCATTGCATTTTGTAATGGTACATCGTGCACATGAGGAAGCAGAGGAAAATACAGGACTATAGAGAAAGGGCATAACAGCACAAACACAATGGACTGACCAGCCTTTTTCTGTGTTGCAAACACATATGATTTTAAATTCAATTGTGCTACTACTACTACTAATAATAATAATTGCTTATTGTCATAAGTAGGCTTCAATGAAGTTACTGTGAAAAGCCCCTAGTCGCCACATTCCGGTGCCTGTTTGGGGAGGCTGGTACGGGAATTGAACCCACGCTGCTGCCTTGTTCTGCATTACAAGCCAGCTGTTTAACCGACTGTGCTACTTCACTCGATATAAAGTTTGTATTGCTTCTGTTAAATATAATCCAAGCTGGCAGTTAACTTTCTCATCAGTAGGTGCTGGATTGAGGCATGGTAGTGCAGTGGTTAGCACTGCTGTCTCACGGCGCAGAGGACCCGGGTTCTATCCCAGCCTTGGGTCACTGTCCGTGTGGAGTTTGCACATTTTCCCCGTGTCAGCATGGGTGTCCCACCCCCACAATCCAAGACGATGTGCAGGGTAGGTGAATTGGCCATGCTAAATTGCCCCTTAATTGGGAAAAAGAGAATTGGGTACTCTAAATTTTATATTTTAAAAAAGTAGGTGCTGGATTGAAACTCCTCAAACTAATTTAATTTAAAGACCCTTGCATCCAGCATACAAAGGAAATCCTCAATACATTTCAAACCAAGCCTGATTGATTAGTGATCATTGTCTAAATCATAGCTTCATCCAATTCAGTTATCACTGCTCTCTTATACTCTGAAGCCCTTGATTAGTCTTCTTGGTAACGTAGGCTGGAAACCTTCAGTGAATAAACCATAAGCGAGTCCATACCTTAATTTCAAAATTGACTTTGAATTTATTTTTAAACTGCATTTCAATCCAGTTTATCCAGGTTAATGTGCTAAATCAGCATGTTATTATTTGTATTTGGTATAATTCTGAACTACTTTTAGCCAGGCCACTAGGTCATGCCTTTTTACTGAGGGCTGGAAAGATAAAATGAGATTGTTTGCCCATTATCCATTGTATTCTTGGGATGTGGACATTTCTGGCAATGAGGTGATAATGAGGTGGCTTCTTGAACCACTGCAGTCCATGTAATTTAGGCACACCGCAGTGCTGTCCTGCCGGGGGTTCCAGAAATTGCCCCAGCAATGATAAAGGTATGGTGAATAATTTCCAGGCCAGTCATAATGATATGTGACTTTTGAGGTGAGCATGCAGGTGGTGGACCCATCCATGCGTCTTCTGCCTTGTTCTTTTAGCCAGCAGAGGCTAGAGGTTTGGAAGATGCTGTTGAAGAAGCCTTGTCAAGTAGCTTCCGTGCATCTTGTAGATGGTATATAAAACATGTTGTTGTTCTGGTGGTGGAAGGAGTGAATGTTTAAGGTGATGCATGGGGTGCAAATCAAGCTGGCTGTTTTGATCTGGATGGTGATGAGTTTCTTAAGCGTTGTTGGAGTTGCAGTCAAAAAGGTACTTAAAGAATATTCCATTACAGTTGTGCCTCCTAGATGGTGGAAAAACTTTGGGGAGTCAGAAAATGAGTCACATGCTTTAAGATACTTAGCCCTTGGCATGCCCTTGTAGAGACACTATTTATATGCTGGTCCAGTTAAATATATGGTCCATGGTGAACTATTGAATGTGCAAGTGTTTAGACTCACTTCTCGAAAATGGTCATTGTCTGGTAATTGTATGGCATGAATGTTACTTGCCACTAGTTAGATTAAGCTTGTACATTCATTGAACCTTGTTGTATGCGGGCACAGACTGCTTCTTCAACTGAGGAGTTGTGAATCATCAACAAACAACCCACTGCTGACTTCATTATGGAGGGAAGGTCATTGAATCAGCTCAAGATAGTTGGGCCTAGGTAGCTTAGTAGTTAGCTAGCTCAATGGAATACTTAAAAGCGATTCTGTTCTGGGGCTGGATTCTCCGCCACGCCACATTTCTGCCCCGACCCCCCCCCCCCGGCGGGATTCTCCGTTATGCCGGCTGGTCAATGGAGTTTCCCATTGTGGGGCAACTTCACGCCGTCGGGAAACCCCCGGGCGCTGGCAAAACGGAGAATCCCGCCAGCGGAGAATCCCGCCCTGGTCTTTTACATGACGAGGAGCAGTCTGAGAGAGGGAGCAAGAAAAAATGAGATCTGAAAGCTAAGTCTTGAGCTATCAATTAGGTGAACAGGAAGGTGACTCAGCAAATTGTGCAATTTGTTTCACGAAACAAGGCAGTTGTTTAAACTAGGACCAAGGAGCTTTAAAAAGTTTATTAAAGTTAAAATGTAGCTAGTTAACCTACTTAATGTCACTCAATTTTTATTAATTTAAAAATTTTAAACCCTAACTAGTTAAACAAAATAAAATACGCAAAGGCAGAGCAGGTGATGTGTTGCAGCTGTCAAATCTAAGAGTTGTTTGCCACCATTTTATCCACAACCACAGCAAATATACCTGCAGTAAATATCTGCAGTTTAAGAATCATTGGCTCAGTTGATGAGCTGAAGTCCAAACTTCAATCTCTGATGTACCAGGGAGGAGAAATTTAATGTTCCAGGAGGCAGTCACACCTCTTGGGTTATGTACTTCATATTTGCTCCACTGTCAGGGGTAGTAGAGTGTGACTAAGAATGAGGTAGATATGGTGATCCAAATGGTAGCATTGGAGGATTCTCAGCCCTTGTACTTATTCAACAGGCATGAAGCTCTTGCAGCCTGTGTGGGTGAGAGCAAGGACTGCAGGGAGGGTGAGAAAACTGACCACAGCACTGTGGTTCAGCAGGATATTCAAGTTGGAGGAGTAAAAATGAATGGAGTAGTGGGGGTAGAGTTAAGGGGATTAATATGGCTCTCTGCTGACAAGACAGCGAGTCCCTGGGGCTGTGTTGTCTGCCCGGTGGCAGAATTCAGAGAATGTTCTTGTGAGGGAAGGATCCCTACTTCTTAATTTGCCCATGTGGACCACAACTGGATCATAGATCATAGATTCTATGATCTATGATCCAGTTGTGGTCCACATGGGCACCAATAACACAGGTAGGAATAAGAAAGAGGTTCTTCCAAGATCATTTGAGTAGCTAGGGGTTAAATTAAGAAGTAGTACCACAAAAACAGTAATCTCTGGATTATTGCCTGAACTACGTGCAAATTGGCATTGGTAAATAAGATCGAAGAGTTAAATATATGGCTTAAATTACGTTGTTGGAGAAATGGGTTTTGATTCATGGGGCATTGGCACCACTGAAGAAAGATGAAACTGTTCCATTGGGATAGGATTCACTATATGGGGGTTTTAAACTAAATAACGGCAGGGGTGATTTAGAAAGTTAGTGATAAAGAACAAGGCAATTACGTAGGTAGCATTACAAGGAATGATAGCCAGAATGCGATGGGAAAGAACAGAGGCCAGAATTTTCCAGCCATCCTTACTGGTGGGATCTACTGGTCCCGCAGATTTTTTTTTTGGGGGGGGGAGGTTGCAGAGAACGGAAAACCCTGTTGGTAGGCTGCTGCAAAAAATACTACAGGGGTGTGTGGAAAATCCCGCCCAGAGTGTACAAGTGCAACAGAAAATAGAGTCATAGAGTGGGGAAAAAGCTATTAAGACAGAATTACTGACTCTTGCGAAATGCATGAATCATTCCAAAAAGGATTGGTAGAGCAAATATAAAGAGGTGGATGTTATATAATAGCCGGTAAAGAGATGTGGTTGCAACGTCACAACGTCTTAAAACTCATTATTTAAGTATATTTAACATTTCAAAAGGCTAAAAAGAGGAGGAGATGGGGTGGCTTTGTTAATAAATCAGATTATAATGCAGTAGTGAGAAATTATCTAGCTTAGAACATCAAATGTAGAATCAGTTTGGATGGAGATGAGGAGAGTCAATAGAGGCACTGAATAATCTTGGGTAATTTTAATCTTCATATGGATTGGATGAATCAAATTGACAAAGGTAACCTGGAGCATGAGTTCATAGAGTGAATTCAGAACAGTTTATTTGGATAATACTTTAGAGAGCCAATCCGGGAACAGGCTTTTTTAGCGTAATGAGACAGGGTTAATTAACGATCTCACAGAATAGGATACTCTGGGGAAGAATAATCATAACATGCTGGAATGTCACATTCAGTTTGAAGATGAGAAACTTGGAAACTGGGTTAAAGGGTAAGATAAGCAGTGGCAGGCATTTAAGCATATATTTCACCGTATATTCCATGGAGAAAGAAAGGCTCTATGAGATGGATGAATTATCCCTGACTAACTAAGGAAGCTAAGGATATAATTGAATTAGAGAAAAGGCAAACACTGCTTCAAAAATCAGTGTTAAGTCAGAAGTTGGAAATCTTTAGAAACCAGCAAAGGATCACTTTTTTTTTAAAAAATTAGATAAATTAGAATATGATAGTAAACTAGCAAGAAATTTAAAGAGACATTTAGAGCTTCTACAGGAATATGACAAAGACAATAGTTAAGGGAAACATTGATCCCTTAGAAGATGTGACTGAGGAATTAATAATGGAGACAAGAAATGGTGGAGAATTTGAACAAGTATATGTATTTGTCTTTGCGGTGGAAGACACCAAAAGCTGGTTTAGCTCACTCAGCTAAATCACTGACTTTTAATGCAGGCCAGCAGCACGGTTCGATTCCCGTACCAGCCTCCCCGGACAGGCACCGGAATGTGGCGACTAGCGGCTTTTCACAGTAACTTCATTGAAGCCTACTCGTGACAATAAGCGATTTTCATTTAATTTTCATTTCAAGAATAGTAAAAACTCAAGGGCCAAAAGGGAGGGAGGAACTTAAACAATCCCAATCACTAGAGAAAAGGTACAAAGAAACTGAATGGGACTAAAGATGAACAAGTTGCTTGAACCTGATAGTCTGCATCCCAGGATGTTGACAGAAGTGTCTCTGAGATGGTAGATGAATTGGTTGTAATCTTCCAAAATTTCCAAGTTTCTGGTAAGGTCCCAGTAGATTAGATAACTATGAATGTAATGCCCTATATTCCAGAATGGTGGGAGACAAAAAGCAGGAAACTGTAAGCCAATGAGTTTAATATCTACCATTCGGAAAATGCTGGAATTCTTTATTAAGGAAGTAGCAGAAGGACATTTAGGAAATCATAATTCAAGCAGATTCAACATGATTTTGTGAAAGGAAATCTTGTTTGATAAATGTATTATAGTCCTTGAGGATGTAACAAGCAGGGTGAATAAAGAGGAACCAGTAGATGTGGTGTATTTGAATTTCCAAAAGGAATTTGATAAAGTGCCACATAGAATGTTTCTACACAAGATAGGATGTTAGGATAATATGTTAACATGGATAGAGGATTGGTTAACTAAGGATTAAAAAGAGTCAGGATAAATGCGTCATTTACTTGTTAACTAGTTGGGTGCCACAAAGATCAGTGTTGGAGTTTCAGTTTACTATCTATATTAATGATTTTAATGAAGGGAGTGTATTGAGTCCAAAATTGCTAATAGGATAAAGATATGTAGGAAGCCAAGTTGTGAGGAAAACTTAGTCTGCAAGGGGATATAGACATGTTAAGCGAGTGGGCAAACAATTGGCAGATGGAGTACAATGTGAGAAAATGTGAGGCTGTGCACTGACAAAAAGTACAGAAAAGTAGAATATTATTTGAAATGAGAGACCACAGCGTACTAGTGTACAGAGGGATCTTGATGTCCTCATACATGATTCACAAAATGTTAGCATACAGGTACAGTAAGGAAGGATGAAGTCAAATTGAATGATGTCCTTTATTGCAAGGGGATGTTGGGGTATAAAAATAGGCAAGTCTTGCGGCAACTATATGGGCATTAGTGAAACCGCACCATGTGTTTTGTGCTGTTTTGGTCTCCTTTAATTTAATGAGAGGTATATTTGCATTCAACGCTGTTCTAAAAGGTTCACTGGATTGATTCCTAGGATAAATGAGTTGTTTTATGAGGAAGGGTGAGCAGGTTGGCCCTTTACTCATTGGAGTTTAGAAGAATAAAAGTTGATTTTATTAAAATGTACAAGCTCCTGAGGGGGTTTGACAGCATAGATGCTCAGGGAATGTTTCCCCTTGTGGACTGATCTAGCATTTGGAGGGGAGGGGGGGGCGGCATTTCAGAATAAGCTGCCTCCCATTTAAGAAGAGGAGGAATTACTTCACAGGAGGATTGGTTTATCTTTTGAATTTTATATCCCAGAGAGTAGTAGTGGCTGAGTACTTGAATATATTCAGCGGAATTGAACAAATTTTAATCTAAAAAGGAGTCGAGGGTTATGGGGGCAGATAGGAAAGTGGAGCTTGGGCCACGATCTGATCATCCATGATCTTTTTAAATGGAGCAAACTCAAGGGGCCAAATGACCTGTGCCTGCTTCTATTACTTATGGTCTTATGTCCATTTTCCACTGCCCGAAGGAACTCCTATAGCAATGTCCTCGGGTAGAGATGATTAGCCTTCATCAACCACAACATCCTTCCTTTTTACTAGGTCTAACTCCAGCCAGCGATAAGTTTTTCACCTCTTAATCTTCTATAAACTTAAACAGGTAGTGGAAACCATACTGAATGCTTCATCTAGAATATCTGTCAGATGAAGTAAAACATGTACAATCCTGTGTCTTTTGGTAATGTGAATAATTTTACTTTTTCAAATAGCATAATGGGCAATGCATTTATTGAACTCCAGAGTGGAATAAGGAAGTGCCATTTAATAAAATGGTATGTGTAGACTGTTGAAGGAAAAATCAACTATCTGACTAAGTGCTATGGTTAAACATTTGATTTGATCTGAAATATTCATATTTTCCTTCCAGAAGATAATCACCATCCTCTTTATTGATTCATTTAACAAAATTAATAAATGGCATTAATTCCCATGTCAGCCAGGAGGTTTGTTACCATTGTTGTAAATGTAATTTGGTCTATTTTCAGCATGATTTTTAACATTTTCTGTTAAGTTATAGTCTCCAATGAAAGCAAAAGTTGAAAGTGATAATAGTTCTACTTTTGTCAGCAAGCTACTTGAAGGAATACATGGAAGAGCATTTAAAATTTGATTGCATTAAAATTAAATCAACTAATAAGGAAAACTTAATATTATTATAGTTTCCCCAATAGTTTTTATAGGAACACATGGTGTAGTACAAAGCCCAATAAAGATCTGAGCATCCCAGATTTTATTCTTGGTTAGTACTGACTATAAGGGCAGAACCTTGTGGATGCAACAGGCATGTTAGCCACCAACTGGACAGCGACGGGAGCCCCACGTCGTATCTTTTAGGGATGGCCCTCTGGCAGGCCTACCCCCAAGATCAAGGACCTTGGGGTGGAAACCCCGCCCACTTAGAGTTGCCAGCCAATCTGAGGCCAGCAGCTCTATTGAATGGCCGTGCCACTGGGGAGGTCATGGCTGCTGCGGCATGACACCCACATGAGATCCAATATTGTCGCTAGATTCCAGGTCAGAGGTAAGTGATGGCTGGACGGAGGTCTCTGGGATGGGGTGGGGATCACAGGAGAGGGGTTTGGCAGCAAGGGCAGGGGTATGGAATTCATTGGGCAACTCCCACCTTCCAAATGCCAGTCCCTCGATCAGGCACTGAATGCCTTTGAAGAAGGCAATCCCCCTGGAAGCCCTCAAGCAACCTTGCACAGGTTTGCATATAGTGCACCTCACATGATGAGCCCACTTGCATTAAGTGTCGACTTCCAGGCCTGAATTGGCTACAGGATGGGAAGAATGGGCCTTCCCATCATGGACTTAATAAGTGTGATGGTGGCAGGTTCCTCACCCACTACCCTTCCATCTAATTAAATACCTCCACCATCAGCAAACATTCCATAGGAGTGCACTCGAGATGAATCTCCAGGACACTGCTGTAAGCAGCTAGGTCAATTCATTTTGTTTTTAAAAAAGTATTTATTTTGATTCTTTTATGCTTTCATTCATTACTTATAACAATGCTGAAGATGAGAAAAAAAACTAACAGTCAAGAATCTTCCAGCTGTCCAGAAATCTAATCAACCTCTGTTTTAAACATGCTCGATGACTGAGCCTCTACAGTCCTCTGGGATAGAGAATTCCGAAGACTTATCATCCTCCGAATGAGGAAGTTCCTCCTCACCTCATTCCTAAATGTCCTACCTTTTTTTATTCTGAGACTAGGCCCGATTTAATGGGACAAGTTCTAACTGTCGTAGCGAGCAAGGTTTCCTGTGAGCTCCTCAACAGCTGCATTGGCGAGCCCCTGACCGCTACCGAGCTCCTCTCCAGACGAGCCCACGCTTTGAATTATTTTCAGAACTGGGGAGCTGAGCTCGCTGGCCAAGCCGATTCCTCAGACACCCAGCCGCCATTTTGGAAGGGTATCCCCCCAATCTCTTGAATGAGCTTGGGGGCCCCCACACCCTCCATCCAAAGGCAGTGTCACCCCCCCCAGCACATTTATTGGTGCCACTTGGTCACCCCATATTATTATTTAGTCTCATTATTTAGAGTTAGATGTTCTGCCATTAACAGGTTTTGCCATGGTTGTATCATTATGATGAGCACCAACCCTCAGTGAGGACACCCCACCATGGGGTCGCTGAGGGCCTCCCTTTTCAGATGTCCTGCATCCCCTTTTGGCCTCCCCCTTTCCAGGACCCCCACCCTGCAACCCCCAACATTCTGGAGGCCTGCCCTTCAACCCCTATTCTCCATACTCCCCCTCATCGCTCCTCTCACGCTTATTGCTCCCCTCAGACCAAAGACCCTTGGCAATGAGATGGAAATTGGACTTGATTGGTGGTTTTTGCTTTTTCGCTGCACCGAGACAAGTTCCTGAGTCCGCCAACGTGAGCAGGCTGGTTCAATCACAAACCGCTAGGTGCCTGGCGAGATTCCCGATTTAGGCTGCTCCCGCAAACAAATGGCCTTGCTCGGGTTCTCGCCAGGCGCGACGAGGCCGCTAAATCGCACCCTGTGTCCCTGATTCTAGACCCGCAGCCAGGAGAAACATCCTTTGTGTAGCTACCTTGTAAAGCCCACTTAAAAGCAGGCATACTCAGCTTTTAGAGAGAGTTGATGATACAACCATGGCAAAGCCTATTAATGGCAGAACATCTAACTCTAAATAATAAGAGTAATATGCGGTGATCAAGTGGCACCAATAAATGTTGTTGTCTTTTAGCATTTAGGTACGTGGATCAATTCAGTAAAATGTATTTTTCTTTTGAGTAATTTCAATTTGCAAGACTCCTGGAGTTGGCTTCATTACAAATGTTTCATCACGAACCATAACTTAAAGCTAATGGAAATAAATAAAGTTGCAATATATTATTGAAATTAAAGGTTGACTTTTCTTTATATGTATATGCAAGCAAATAATTTTTAACTTCATTACGGGTGTGTTGTCCTGACAAACTGATATTGTATTTTGACATTTACTTTGGTGTTTCTTTTCAACAAACAGCATTTCAAACCTTTCTCCGATTCTGTTGCACAATGAGTAACCAACTAATAAATAAATGAGTATAACCTCTTTTCAGAACTCCAGAGGACAGTGAGCAGTGTGAAAGCCTCATTCCTATGCATGGTGTTTCTCAGGAGGAAGGAACTAATTGTTGTTCATGAGGCGCAGGTATAAGATTATATTCTTAATGGATATCTAGCATTTGCAGATTGGTAACTGTTGCTTGTTTGAAAATCCATTACATTTCTGTGTAAGTGCAAGAAGTGCAAGCATAGCTTACTTGAGGCAGATTAACCTTTAAAATGAAAATCCCCTGGTTGACTGCATATTGATGTTTTTGAACTTGCTTATACTTGTGCATTTGGAAATGACAATAACTGTTTGAAGAAGCTTAACGTTGCTGCTGTGTGTTGCACCATTTTCAGATGCTCTTCAGGCTGTAACCTGATTTAAACCATGATAAATATATCACTTTAAAAGTAATTATACTTTAAGGCAACTGTATGTCTGGTCAATATGTGTTCAGGAATGTTATGAATGCAATACAGCCATTAAAAGAATACACATAACATATTTGGATGTTTTTATAGATCCTAATAGTTAACCTATTCACTCATTTACTGATAACATCACACCACATTTGTCAACCTCATTCAGATCAAATGTCCTCAATGCACACAACTCCAGGTCCCTTGGTTAAATCACTGCATCTTGATTTCATCCATGTCTTTCAATAGAAAAATAAAAAAGTTCAGTCCCTTAATTCCAGTTTTCAACTTCTTCATACTTCTTGAAAGTCTGCATAACCCTGCCTTAGCTGTTCTGTGCCAAAATCCTTATCCATGTATTTGTTACCTTCTGAGCACAATGCTGTCCTGACCAGCCTCACACCTTGCACCAAACTCAAGCTCACGCAAGAACTGTGCCTAACGTGTACCAAGAAGCATTCTCCTATTTTTGTTGGCCATGTCTTTATTTTACAATTGTCATTGCTTTAATATCACTCCATGGCTTGGCCCTTCCTATCTCTCTATCAGCCCTACAACTCTCTTGTTTTCCTTCTGGTAGCTCTAAATCTTCTATAAGGGAAGGTTCGATTCCCGGCTTGGGTCACTGTCTATGCGGAGTCTGCAAGTTCTCCCTGTGTCTGCGTGGGTTTCCTCCCACAATCCAAAGATGTGCAGGTTAGGTGGATTGGACTTGCTAAATTACGCTCAGTATCCAAAAAGGTTGGGTGGGGTTATTGGGTTATAGGGATAGGGTCAATGTGTGGGCTTGGATAGGGTATCCTTTCCAAGGGCCAGTGCAGACTCGATGGGCCGGATGGTCTCCTTCTGCACTATAAATTCTATGATAACTCCCTATTCCTACCATACCTAGAGAGACCAATCTTGGGCAAAATGAAATGAAAGGTTTGTAATGTTCTTGACAATTGCACCTTCCACACAATTGTATCCTGTCATCTTTATGTGGTTGGTAAGTATTTCTTTAAGGTTTGTTTTTTTACTTATTTCACCTTTTCCCTACTTTCACTATGTCCCTTCAAGCATTCTCATTTAAAAAACTATAAGGCATATAAAGTCCCTCACTAGCTTTTTGTATCTCAGAACTGGAATTTCTTCACTTTTCCTTCTTTTTCCCTCTTTGTTTATTATTCGTTCGTGGGATGTGGGTGTCGCTGGCTGGGGCAGATTTACTGCCCATCCCCGAGGGCACTTAAGAGTCAACCACATTGCTGTGGATCTGGAGTCACATGTAGGACGGCAGATGATATTCTGGCTGTCACAGAAACGTGGTTAAAGGAAGGGCAGGATTGGCAGCTGAACGTTGGAGGATATAGATGTTTCAGGAGAGATACAGGGGGATGTAAAAGGGGTGGAGTAGCATTAATGGTTGAGGAGAATATTATAGCCGTAATACGGGAAGACACCTCGGAGGGCTCATACAATGAGGCAATCTGGGTAGAACTCAGGAACACGGAAGGGGGCAATCGCAATGTTGGGGTTTTTTTTACAGGCCCCCCAACTGCCAGCAAGAGATAGAGGAACAGATGGGTAGGGAGATTTTGATTAGGTGCAAAGGTAGCAGGGTAACTTCCCATATATTGACTGGGACTCACTTAGTGCTAGGGACTTGGATGGGGCAGAGTTTGTGAGGTGTATCCAGGAAGGCTTCTTGATTAAATATGTAGATAGTCCAACTAGGGAAGGGGCAGTACTGGACCTGGTGGTTGAGGCTTCAATAGGGGAACATTTTGGGAGTAGTGACCACAATTCCGTAAATTTTAGGATACTTTTGGATAAGGATGAGGGTAACCCTCGCGTTAAGGTGCTAAACTGGGGAAAGGCAAATTCCGATAACGTTATTCAGGAATTGAAGAATTTGGATTGGGTGTGGCTCTTGGATGGTAAAGCAACATCGGACATGTGGGAGTCTTTCAAGCGACAGTTGATTAGGATTCAGGAAAGTCATGCTCTTGAGAGAACGAAGGATAAGTATGGGAAGTTTAGGGAGCCTTGGATAATGAGGGATATTGTGAACCTCGTCAAAAAGAAAAAGGAGACGTTTGTATGGTCTAGAAGGGTGGGGACAATCAGAACCCTTGAGATTAAAGAAAGGAGGAAGGTACTTTAGCGGGAAATTAGGAGGGATCATGAAACGTCCTTGGCAAGTAGGATTAAGGTGAATCCCAAAGCTTTTTATTCATATGTAAAAAGCAGGAGGGTAGCCAGGGAAAGGATTGGACCACTTAAGGACAGTGGGGGGAATCTATGTGTTCAGCCAGAGGAATTTGGCCAGGTACTAAATGAGTGCTTTGCATCCGTGATCAGCAAAGAAAATAGGTATGGAGCCTGCTCTGCCCAAGACCACAGAAAACTACAAAAGGTCGTGAATGTAGCCCAGTCCATCATGCAAACCACCCTCCCACCCATTGACTCTATCTATAATTCCTGCTGCCTCAGAAAGGCAGCCAGCATAATTAAGGGCCCCACGCACCCCAGACATACTCTCTTCCACCTTCTTCTGTCAGGAAAAAGATACCCAAGTTTGAGGTCACGTACCAACCAACTCAAGAACAGCTTCTTCCCTACTGCCATCAGACTTTTGAATGGACCTACCTCGTATTACGTTGATCTTTTCTCTATACCTTGCTATAACTGTAACATTATATTCTGCAGTCTCTCCTTCCTTCCCTAAGTACGGTATGCATTGTTTGTACAGCATGCAAGAAACAATACTTTTCACTGTATACTAATGCATGTGACAATAAATCAAATCAAAAAGGACTTTGCGGAAGATTCTTGGGTAGGGTGTGTGGCCAGTTTGGGTCATGTTGACATCAAAAAGGAGGAGGTATTAGGTGTTTTAAAAGACATTAAGATAGATAAATGCCCTGGGCCAGATGGAATCTACCCCAGAATACTGAGGGAAGCAAGGGAGAAAATTGTTGCGGCCTTAACTGACCTATTTGTATCTTCATTGGCTACAGGTGAGATCCCAGAGGACTGGAGAATAGCTAATGTGGCACCACTGTTTAAGAAAGGTAGCAGGGATAATCCATAACTATGCACTGGCGAGCCTCACGTCAGTGGTCGGTAAATTATTGGATAGAATTCTCAGGGACAGGATTTACACCCATTTGGAAACAAATGGACTCATTAACGATAGACAGCATGGTTTTATGAAGGGGAGGTTGTGCCTCACTAACTTGATTGAGTTTTTTGAGGAGATGACAAAGATGATTTGACGAGGGGAGGGCGGTGCATGTTGTTTACAGGAATTCAGTAAAGCATTTGACAGGGCAGCACGGTGGCGCAGTGAGTAGCACTGCAGCCTCACAGCGCCAAGGTCCCAGGTTTGATCCCCGGCTCTGGGTCACTGTGTGGAGTTTGCACATTCTCCTTAACCATTAATGCTACCCCACCCCTTTTACATCTCCCTCTCTCTCTCCTGAAACTTCTATATACTCCAACGTTCAGCTGCCAATCCTGCTCTTCCTTTTAACAACGTTTCTGTGATAGCCAGAACATATCTGTCGTCCAAAGCTGGTCTGGCCTACATGTGACTCCAGATCCACAGCAATGTGGTTGACTCTTAAGTGCCCTTGGGGATGGGCAGTAAATCTGGCCCAGTCAGACCAACAACCCAAAAGATGTGCAGGGTAAGTGGATTGGCCACGCTAAATTGCCCCTTAATTGGAAAAATGAATGGGGCACTCTTAAATTTAAAAAAAGTAAAGCATTTGACAAGGTGCCTCATGGCAGACTGGTACAAAAGGTGAAGTCACACGGGATCAGAGGTGAGGCAGCAAGCTGTATATAGAACTGGCCCGGTCACAGAAGGCAAAGGGTAGCAGCAGAAGGGTGTTTTTCTGAATAGAAGGTTGTGACTAGTGGTGTTCCACAGCGATCTGTGCTGGGACTTCTGTTGTTTGTAGTATACATAAGCAAATGTAGCTGGTCTGATTAGTAAGTTTGGGGATGACACCAAGGTTGGTGGAGTGGCAGATAATGTTGAGGATTGTCAGAGGATACAATGCACGTAGATAGGTTGGACACTTGGCAGAGAAATGGCAAATGGAGTTTAATCCAGCAGATGTGAGGTAATGCATTTTGGTAGATATAACAGGGGGGAAATATAACGTAAATGGCAAAACTCTTAGGAATATAGAAAGTCAGATCTGGACGTTCAGGTCCACAGATCTTTGAAAGTGGCAACATAAGTGGACAAGGTAGTAAAGAAAGCATACGGAATGCTTGCCTTCATTGGACGGGGCATTGAGTTTACAAACTGGCAAGTCATGTTACAATTGTATAGAACCTTTAGTAAGGCCGCACTTGGAATATTGCGCACAATTCTGGTCACCACACTGCCAGAAAGATGTGGAGGCTTTGGAGAGGGTACCGAGGAGGTTTGCCGGGATGTTGCCTGGTCTGGAGGGTGTTAGCTATGTGGAGAGGCTGAATAGACTTGGATTGTTTTCATTAGAATGACGGAGGCTGAGGGGTGACCTGATTAGTATTCTACAAGATTATGAGGGGCATGGATAGAGTGGATGGCAGGCACTGTTTCCCAGGGTGGAGGGCCAGTCACCAGGGGGCATAGGTTTAAGGTCCGTTGAGCAAAGTTTAGAGGAAGTGTGCAAGGCAGGTTTTTTTTACTCGGAGGGTGGTGAGTGCCTGAAATGTGTTGCCAGGGGAGGCTGTGGCAGCAGATACATTTAACGGCATTCAGAAGGCATCTCGACAAATATATGGATGTGTGTAGAAGGATTCAACAGTAGGAAGTGCTGAGGGTTTTGGCCACGGGTGGTATCATGACCGGTACAGGCTGTGAGAGCCAAAGGACCTGTTCCTGTGCTGCATTCTTCTTTGTACTTTATTACCTTCCCTAAAGGAAATTGGTGAACCAGATGGTTTATTTGTGATAATTGACAATGTTTCATGGTCGTCATTAGTCTTTTAATTCTAGATTTATTTATTTTTTTGTTGAATTCAAATTCCACCAATTGCCTTGGAGGGATTCAAATCCAGGTCCCCAGAGCATTACCCTGGGTCTCTGGATTACTGATTTAGTGATGGTACCACTATGCCACTGCCTCCCCTAACTGTTATCTTTAGTGTATTAACAACTGAGTTTGGCATTGAGTTGAATTCTCCGCCCACCGGCACCGGCAATGCGGATCTCGATCAGGTGGAGAATCGAGCATTCTGCCGAAATCCAGTTTTGAACTGGGTGCCAAACTGACGGCTGTGCTCCACCCACACCGTCCCCTTTCCTGGCAGGGAGATCAGGGTTTGCGCCTGTGCACTCCGCAGTAGGATGCTTAGCGGACCTGGCACCAGAGTCTCCGAGTCTTCGTGGTTCTCTGTGCAGGGAATCACATGGGCATAGATTACCACTGGTATTGCCCAGCGTGGCCCTGACATGGTGGACCTTGTCGTGGGCCAAGAGGGTTATCTATCAAGGGAGTTGCCTCCAAAGTACACCTGAGGGACACCCCGCCCCCACAATCCACTGCCTTCCCACACCTCCCCCTACCAGACCTCAGCCCCCCTACCCCCCCACCCCGAGATAGGGAGACTCTTTCCCCCTCATCCAGAGACTTCCCAGATAGGGAGACCTTCCCCTCAGAGACCCCTAGATAGGGAGGAGACCCCTGGATAGGGAGACCCCACTGGAGACCCCCTTGCCAGAGACCCTCTAACTAACAACCTTCCCCCCACCCCTTTCCACAGACCCCACAGAAATGGGACCCCTGACTGGAAGCTAGACGGCAGTCCAGACAGGGGCAGTGAACTATATCTAATTCTTTCTTGAAATTACACAACTATTTGGCCTCAACTACTTTCTGTGGTCGTGAGTTCCACAGATTCACCACTCTCTCTGAAGGAGTTTTTGCTCACCTCAGTTCTAAAATGTTTACCCCTTATCCTGAAACTATGACCCCTAGTTCTGGACTCCTCCATCATCGGGAACATTCTTTATCAATCCACGCTGTCTAATCTTTTTAGAATTTTACAAGTTACTATGAGTTACCCTCTCACTCTTCCAAAATCCATCAATATAATCCAATGAATGTAATTGACAGCTTTCACAAACCCAACTGTTAGCCATGCTTCGTTCATCTCCCTTCATGGATGAGTAACTCTGAAGTGCTGTAACCACAATTTTTACAAATATCAACCGCTTCAAAGAAGTACATTCCATCACCCCCTTCACACTTGAGTGGTTTTGAAGTGCTGAGTTGGAAATTGACAGCACTTGACTCTTTTTGAAGTAGTTGATGTTTTCCAGGTACATTTTTAGAGTCTTGTCATATTGCTGTGTTGACAATGCAACACAGTTTGTGGTTATTGTAGACACAGCACTGAGGCTGAATTCACTGAATCCAAGATGAATGGAATTTGTTTTATTTTTGGAACCCGTCTACGTAAGTGGGAAGTCAACCTACCCTAACTTACACAGTTCATCTTTGCTTGTTTTTCCATATTTTTATTTTCAAGAGGTTCTGCTGGTCTGTTTCATTGCAAGTCACATTAAAGACCCCCAAGAATTAAAACCCCTAAACTATATTTTTTGATTTGATGTTTATCTTTATTAACTGGCAAGTATTTACAATGGATGTTTATGGTTCTTCAAAGTAGAAAGAAATTTATTGGTATGGAATTTATTGGTACAGGCTTGAAGGGCCTGTTCCTGTGCTGTATTTTTCTTTGTTCTTTGACATATTAATATAAATTAGCATGAATATCTGCCTTTTAACTGTGGAGAAAAGAAATTCAACCGATGATGTTGTTTCTTGTTTTTGTCCCCAGACTGAACATGAATCCATAGAGTACATTTGCGCTCAGACAATCTTCTGAAGATTGATGAACTCTTATTCTTTCAGTGCCTGTTCAAATGTCTTATCTGCAAAGTTTCAATTGTTTTAAGACGCTGCACACATTTATAAATGTTATGTGTTGGGAACATCTGTGGACTACAAAGAAATCAGAATTACTTCCATATCACTAAAGATTGTTGTGGGAAACTCAGCTTTCAATACAACCTATCTGCCTTATTGAATGTAGCGAACCTTCAACGCAACTTGAAAATTGAACACTATGTTTTGAATATGAGGATAAACTGTTTCTGGATGATAATTCTGCCTGTAGGTTTTTGGAACATACTCGCCAACGTTGAGACTGAACATTTGAGGTGTATCTAAAGTACAATATGTTGAATCAGTAACTCTATATTGACGCATCTAAGGAAAAAAGGGAAAATTATATTGAATGAGTACCAATCCAATTTTAGTATTATGTGTACATCATAATTTAGCCAGGAGGAAAATATCAAACAGATGTTCACAGAAGCAAATGGAACTTAAGCTTTTGAAATACATTTCAAAGGACAATGTTGCTAAGGTGTTTTGAATTGCCTGGTTAAACAGCGGATACACTACATAGCCTGTATTTTCTTTAATTCAGATTTCAGTATTCTTAGTACTATATGTTTCAAAGTGAATATATTTCTGATCTCTATAAAACCTGTCAAATTGAATTGGAGTAAGATTTTTCCATACGTGTTTAATTCCAAGAGTTTGTGGTTTCAAAAGATGTACAGAAACCACAATTTTATTGTTACTGAAAAGTTGTAGTTTCTGCAATCTTGTACCAGTTGTATACATTTCAATAATGTATTTGTATTAAGGTGCTTCTACAGTTATGTACACCATTTGTGTCTGTGATTCTCAGGTCAGCAGTCCCATTTTTCTATGAGATCATGTAAATTTACTGATACACTGAGAAGCTGTTTTTAGAAAGAAAATCTGTCAGTCCTTCACTTTTGGTTGGAGTGTTGTACTTAATTATTCGAAGATCAGGTTTTATTGCCTGCTTTAAAAAGGATGTCAGGCAATCAACGATATACTGTAGTTCAACCAAACTCTTCAGTACTAATTTGTATACCAAGTAGAACAGGTTTGTGGAAATATGGTTTTAGTTCAGTGTGGGTTAAATACTATTTTACTGATTGAAGTTGTAGTGACTACAGTCACTTTACCTACCAATTAGCATTAAATTATGGATTGAATTTGACCTCGGGTAGTCGCCTAGTGCAAAATACCTTGTATAATTCTGATAGTAAGGTATTTCCATTTGTATGTAGACCGGCCTAGTGCACTGTACTAGTCAGTTTACTGTAAATTCCAGTGTAATATAAATATTTGTTGTGAAATATTTTCAATTTGTGAACATGGATGTTATTTATTGTATAGATCTTATTAGTAAAAAGATGCATACAAACAGTGTTTTATCATTGTGGAGAGAAGTGAAACTTTATAAATCACTGGCTGAGCATTCAAGACAGTTCTGGGCACCTTATTCCAGGACAGATGTAAAGACATTTGAAAGCATACAGAGGAGGTTTACCAGGAGATTGGAATAGTGAAGACTGTTCTCCATGGAACAGGGAAGGTTACGGGGTGGCCTAACGGAAGTTTTCAAGATAATTTTCAATGGAGTAGATACATTTTTTTTTTTAAAAACGATTCGCTCTAGCGTGAGTCAATAACCTAAGATCAGAACGATAAAACCCTTAGCAGAAGATCCAGAGGTAAAATGAGGGTAATTTTCTCACTGAATTGTCAGGATCTGGAGCACTCTACCTGAAAAGATGGTGGAATCTGATTCCATTGATAATTCTTAAAGTGGGTTTGAGAGAAACTTGCATTGTTCCAGGAAAAAAGTGGTGATGACAAACTCCGCACAACTGCTCGTTTAAAGAGTAACAACAGGTCAAATAGCCTGCATCTGAGCTGTAGATTTCTATGATTCTAAAGCACCACTAACAGTAGACCTATGGTAAAACCTGCAGCTATAAAAAAAATCTCCTATTTTCTCCAGTGATCCACTTGTGATATCTCATTTAAGATATTAATGCCCACTCTGGCTGCTAGCGCGCGCACTATTTTCCAGCTGTCAATGTCATAATTGGGCATCCTGAAACCTCTGTTCCACTTCCAGACCTTTCCATCAGGCAGAAGATACAGAAGTCTGAAGACCCACACATACAGACATAGGAACAGCTTCTTCCCCACAGTTACTAGATTCCTCAGCAATTCTCCCTCTGACTAATCTGTAAGAACACTATCCATGACGCCCTATGCTGCTCTTGCTCATGTATTTGCTTGTTTGGCCTTTGTTCCGCACTGTAACCAATCGATATTTATTGATGTACCATTTGTCAACATACTCTGTCGATTATTCATTTGTCTACTATGTACATTATGTGTACGTTTCCTTGGCCGCAGAAAAATATACTGTACTTCAGTACAGGCGGAAGCAAGCGCTGGAGTATGGCGACTAGGGGCTTTTCACAGTAACTTAATTGAAGCCTTGTAACAATAAGCGATTATTATTATTACATGGGACAATAAATATCAATCAATCAATCCATCCTGGCCACTGCCCACTTCCCTATTGACCCCTAGCAGTACCTCGCCGTTTCTCCTTGCATCCTCATGCTTCCCCCACAACCACTCACTTTTTTCTTCACGCCTGGCTTGTTCCCCCTCCCACTTCCCTTCTGTTCCATTTGCCACTTCTTCCTCCTTCCTGCCTCCATCCCTTTCACTTCTCCCTTCCACTCCCTAACATTCAGTCCCAAGATGAGCCAGTGGTGAGGGGCCATAAGAGGGAACAGGTTGGGAGGGAGAAGGCAGTGAGGGAAGCGAGGGGTTGCGAGAGGAAGCAGCAATGGGAGTGGTGAGGGGAAGAATGATGGACAAGCGAGGGGCCCAGGAGGGGGGGGGGGGGGTGCAAGGGAGCGACTAGGGGAGCATGAACAGTGTTGGGTTTTCTTGTCCGTATGCAGCTTCCTGGGGTGTTGCCTTCAGTGACATCATGGGCACTGCATCTCCACATGTGCAAGATGAGCTCCCCCTAATGTTGTGGCACAAAAACAATGCAGCCTTTGTTTAATTCCAAGCTAATTAGCACTGATCGTTGGTAATATGATCAATTTTCTATATGACGAACTAAATGCAGCTAGAATATAAAATATTTATTATGTTAAGTGATTCTTGTTTAGAAATTTAATGATTTTCTTTAGCATATTACTGATTTTCCAAAACTTTTATCCAGGGCACATACTTGTACTTAATGCAAGTAAACTTGGAAGTGTAACGTTGTACAACACTATTTTAGTTAAACACTGGAAGAAGGTTTTTCCCCAATATGTTGTCAGAATTCATGGATATATTGAAAACTGCACGATTAGAGTCCATCAGGAAACGAGTATAATCTGGAATGTAATGATCTTGTTAAAAAGGTTTGTAAGGACTTCCGGTGGCGGCGATGCCTGAGTGAGCCGCACATTCGGCGGGCTCTCACTCCGGCGGGGCTTTGGGGCTGATTCCCCGCGATAGCGGGACCACGGGGGCAGCAAAAAGGCTGCCGCGAAAGAACTGGAGAGCGGGCTGCAGCTGATGGAATCATGGGAAGCCAGCAGGTAGGGGAAGAGAGAGAGACGGGGGCAAGGAGCAGAGGAAACTGACCTGAAACGTAAGATGGCGGACCCACGGACCTTCCTTCCTCCAGGAGAAGAAAAAAAGGTTTGGAGTCGCTGAAGCAGGACAACGTGGACCCACTTCAGATGCCCAGAAGGTAAAATTTAAGGAGCTGGGTGAAGGAGGGCGGCAGCGAAAGTGCTGAGGAGCGGGCTGCGGCACATGGAACAGCGGGAGTCCAGAAGGCAGAAGAAGAAGGAGAAAAAGGGACAGAGACAAGGACCTGAAGAAAATTACCTGGGACCTAAGATGGCGGTCACACAGACCCCGGACTCAGCAATCCAGCAGGCGCTGGATAACATGCTCCAGGTAATGAAGTCCAGTTTTGAAGCGCTGAAGCAGGACAGCTTGGACCCAATCCAGAAAGTGGTGGATCAGCTGAACCAGAGGCTGGACGCCCAGGATGTTAAAGTTAAGGAGCTGGGAGAGGCGGTGGAGGAGCAGGCGGATGCGCAGACGGTTGCAGCGCTAGAAGAAGCGCTACAGGGATGGTGCAGGCGGGAGGGATTCAGATTTCTGGATAACTGGGGCTCTTTCTGGGGAAGGTGGGACCTCTATAGACAGGATGGTCTACATCTGAACCTGAGGGGCACCAATATCCTGGGGGGGAGATTTGTTAGTACTCTTTGGGGGGGTTTAAACTAATTCAGCAGGGGCATGGGAACCTGGATTGTAGTTTTGGGGTGCGAGAGATTGAGAGTAGAGAGGTCAGGAGCACAGTTTTGACTTCGCAGGAGGGCGGCAGTGTTCAGGTCTGTGGTTTGAAGTGTGTCTATTTCAATGCCAGGAGTATACGAAATAAGGTAGGGGAACTGGCAGCATGGGTTGGTACCTGGGACTTCGATGTTGTGGCCATTTCAGAGACATGGATAGAGCAGGGACAGGAATGGTTGTTGCAGGTTCCGGGGTTTAGGTGCTTTAGTAAGGTCAGAGAAGGGGGCAAAAGAGGGGGAGGTGTGGCGCTGCTAGTCAAGGACAGTATTACGGTGGTAGAAAGGATGCAAGATGGGGACTCTTCTTCCGAGGTAGTATGGGCTGAGGTTAGAAACAGGAAAGGAGAGGTCACCCTGTTGGGAGTTTTCTATAGGCCACCTAATAGTTCTAGAGATGTAGAGGAAAGGATGGCGAAGATGATTCTGGAAAAGAGCGAAAGTAACAGGGTAGTTGTTATGGGAGACTTTAACTTTCCTAATATTGACTGGAAAAGATATAGTTCGAGTACATTGGATGGGTCGTTCTTTGTACAATGTGTGCAGGAGGGTTTTCTGACACAATATGTTGACAGGCCAACAAGAGGTGAGGCCACTTTGGATTTGGTTTTGGGTAATGAACCAGGCCAGGTGTTAGATCTGGAGGTAGGTGAACACTTTGGAGACAGTGACCACAATTCGGTGACCTTTACGTTAGTGATGGAAAGGGATAAGTATACCCCGCAGAGCAAGAGTTATAGCTGGGGGAAGGGCAATTATGATGCCATTAGACATGACTTAGGATGTGTTGGTTGGAGAAGTAGGCTGCAAGGGTTGGGCACACTGGATATGTGGAGCTTGTTCAAGGAACAGCTATTGCATGTTCTTGATAAGTACGTACCAGTCAGGCAGGGAGGAAGGGGTCGAGCGAGGGAACCGTGGTTTACCAAAGAAGTGGAATCTCTTGTTAAGAGGAAGAAGGAGGCCTATGTGAAGATGAGGCGTGAAGTTTCAGTTGGGGCGCTTGATAGTTACAAGGAAGCGAGGAAGGATCTAAAGAGAGAGCTGAGACGAGCAAGGAGGGGACATGAGAAGTCTTTGGCAGGTAGGATCAAGGAAAACCCAAAAGCTTTCTATAGGTATGTCAGGAATAAAAGAATGACTAAGGTAAGAGTAGGGCCAGTCAAGGACAGTGGTGGGAAGTTGTGTGTGGAGGCTGAGGAGATAAGCGAGATACTAAATGAATACTTTTCGTCAGTATTCACTCAAGAAAAAGATAATATTGTGGAGGAGAATGCTGAGACCCAGGCTATTAGAATAGATGGCATTGAGGTGCGTAGGGAAGAAGTGTTGGCAATTCTGGACAAGGTGAAAATAGATAAGTCCCCGGGGCCGGATGGGATTTATCCTAGGATTCTCTGGGAAGCCAGGGAAGAGATTGCTGAGCCTTTGGCTTTGATTTTTAGGTCATCATTGGCTACAGGAATAGTGCCAGAGGACTGGAGGATAGCAAATGTGGTCCCTTTGTTCAAGAAGGGGAGTAGAGATAACCCCGGTAACTATAGGCCGGTGAGCCTAACGTCTGTGGTGGGTAAAGTCTTGGAGAGGATTATAAAAGATACGATTTATAATCATCTAGATAGGAATAATATGATTAGGGATAGTCAGCATGGTTTTGTGAAGGGTAGGTCATGCCTCACAAACCTTATCGAGTTCTTTGAGAAGGTGACTGAACAGGTAGACGAGGGTAGAGCAGTTGATGTGGTGTATATGGACTTCAGTAAAGCGTTTGATAAGGTTCCCCACGGTCGGCTATTGCAGAAAATACGGAGGCTGGGGATTGAGGGTGATTTAGAGATGTGGATCAGAAATTGGCTAGTTGAAAGAAGACAGAGAGTGGTAGTTGATGGGAAATGTTCAGAATGGAGTTCAGTTACGAGTGGCGTACCACAAGGATCTGTTCTGGGGCCGTTGCTGTTTGTCATTTTTATAAATGACCTAGAGGAGGGCACAGAAGGATGGGTGAGTAAATTTGCAGACGACACTAAAGTCGGTGGAGTTGTAGACAGTGCGGAAGGATGTTGCAGGTTACAGAGGGACATAGATAAGCTGCAGAGCTGGGCTGAGAGGTGGCAAATGGAGTTTAATGTGGAGAAGTGTGAGGTGATTCACTTTGGAAAGAATAACAGGAATGCGGAATATTTGGCTAATGGTAAAATTCTTGGTAGTGTGGATGAGCAGAGGGATCTCGGTGTCCATGTACATAGATCCCTGAAAGTTGCCACCCAGGTTGATAGGGTTGTGAAGAAGGCCTATGGTGTGTTGGCCTTTATTGGTAGAGGGATTGAGTTCCGGAGCCATGAGGTCATGATGCAGCTGTACCAAACTCTGGTACGGCCGCATTTGGAGTATTGCGTACAGTTCTGGTCGCCTCATTATAGGAAGGACGTGGAAGCTTTGGAACGGGTGCAGAGGAGATTTACCAGGATGTTGCCTGGTATGGAGGGAAAATCTTATGAGGAAAGGCTGATGGACTTGAGGTTGTTTTCGTTAGAGAGAAGAAGGTTAAGAGGTGACTTAATAGAGGCATACAAAATGATCAGAGGGTTAGATAGGGTGGACAGCGAGAGCCTTCTCCCGCGGATGGAGGTGGCTAGCACGAGGGGACATAGCCTTAAATTGAGGGGTAATAGATATAGGACAGAGGTCAGAGGTGGGTTTTTTACGCAAAGAGTGGTGAGGCCGTGGAATGCCCTACCTGCAACAGTAGTGAACTCGCCAACATTGAGGGCATTTAAAAATTTATTGGATAAGCATATGGATGATAAGGGCATAGTGTAGGTTAGATGGCCTTTAGTTTTTTTTTTCCATGTCGGTGCAACATCGAGGGCCGAAGGGCCTGTACTGCGCTGTATCGTTCTATGTTCTATGTTCTAAGTTGACGGCCTGAAAGAGCGGCAGAGAAGACTCCTGGACAGAGTGGAGGAGCTGGAGAATAGAGTCCGCAGGAACAACCTGAGGACGGTCGGCCTCCCGGAGGGGGCTGAGGGAGCTGATGCTGCAGCGTTTGTAGCAGACCTGCTGAAGCAGCTGATGGGGGCTGAAGCCTTTCCGCGACCGCCGGAGCTGGAGGGGGCGCACAGAGTGCAGACAAGGCAGGGGTGGCTGGGCGGACCCCCCCCCCCCCCCCCCCCGCCCGATGGTGATTAGGTTCCACAGGTTCGTGGACAAGGAGCGAGTGCTGCGGTGGGCTAAGAGCGCCAGGAGCAGCACATGGAACAACAATGTTATCCACATTTACCAGGACCTAAGCCAGGAGGTGGCTCGGCGGCGAGCAGCCTTTAAGAATGTCAAGGAGGTGCTGTTCAAGAAGCACATGAAGTTTGGTCTGCTGTTCCCAGCTCGCCTATGGGTCACGCACCAGGGTCAACACCACTACTTTTCCGAGCCCGAAGAAGCGATGGATTTTGTGAGGGACATGGGGCTGGTCCAGAAAGGAGGCCCCAAGGGCGCGAATTAGGGCCCGAGGATTGCCGGGGGAAGGTACGCCGAATGGGCCTGGACTGCTGCTCAACGGTTTGCTGGGCCAAAGGGGCCAAGCGGAACATTTGGGACTCTTTCCTTTGTTCATGGACATTGGTTTGGGGGGATAACCCTTTTTTGTTGTCTCTCTTTTTTCTTATGGGGGTTTTTTTTTTGTTTTTTGTTTTTTTGTGCTTTTTCCTCTTTTTTCTGTTTTTTCCTGTTTGGGCTGATTTGTACTTTTTGTGCAGCTCGCGGAAGACACTGGAGCCGGCTTGCCCCAGTGGGTTAGAGAGGGGGATGGGGTGCCGGGGAGTGGGGAGGAGGACGGGGAAACAATGGGAATGAGACAGGAAGGCGCCGGAGTGTTGAGTCACCGGGCTAGCAGATTGGCAAGTCAAGGGAGTCAGGTGGGGGGGGAGGTATCGGGGGATGTGGTTGGGGGGGGGGTTCTGCTGACGTGGGAGGGACTTGAAATAGGCACTGGAAAGGAGGTCGAGGGCGGAGGCAGCCAAAGGGCGGGCCAGGAATGGCGCGATGCACGGGCCGGGGGCCGACCCGAGAAAGGCTATGGCTGACCGGCGGGGTGGTGGGGGGTGGGTTGTGCCCCCCCGACCAGGCTGGTCACCTGGAACGTCAAGGGACTGAATGGGCCGGTTAAGAGTGTTCGCACACTTGCGGGCTCTGAGGGCGGACGTAATTATGTTGCAGGAGACACATCTGAAAGTGTCTGACCAGACCAGGCTAAGGAAGGGCTGGATTAGCCAGGTCTTCCACTCGGACTTGGACTCGAAGTCCAGAGGGGTGGCAATCATGATCAACAAGCGCGTGCAATTTGAGGCAGAGGGCATATCCGCAGACAGGGGGGGGCAGATACCTGATGGTATGGGGCACACTGGAGGGGAGAAGAGTGGTGCTGGTGAATATATATGCCCCAAACTGGGATGATGTGGACTTCATTAAAAGAGTGCTGGGGAAGAACCCGGACCTGGATTCTCGCAGGCTAATAATGGGAGGGGACTTTAACATGGTCCTTGACCCGACTTTGGATCGGTCGTGTCCCAGAATGGGTACACTCTCAGCAATGGCAAGGGAGCTGAAAGGGTTTATGGAGCAAATGGGGGCAGTGGACCCCTGGAGAGATAGACAGCCAACAGGAAGGGGCTACTCGTTTTACTCGCACGTCCATAAAGTATATTCTAGGATAGATTTCTTTGTACTAAGCAGGGACTGTATGGGGGAGGTAAGAACACGGAATATTCAGCAATTACTCAGACCATGCCCCGCATTGGGTGGACCTGCAGATCGGGGGAGCGAGCTACCAACGCCCGCAATGGAGGCTAGACGTGGGACTGCTGTCGGAGGAGGGGATCTGCGAGAGGCTTCGGAGATGTATGCAAAATTACCTGCAGGTGAATGACACGGGGGAGGTCTCAGCGGCGACCCTGTGGGAGGCGCTAAAGGCAGTAGTGCAGGGGAAGCTGATTTCAATTGGGGCCCACAGAGCCAAGGCAGACCGGGCAGAGATGGATAGATTGGTCAGGGAAATGGTTTGGATAGATGAAGAGCACGCGGAGTCCCCGAGGGAGGTTTTACTCAGGGAGAGGCAGAGACTACAGGCGGAACTGGGGGCACTATCCACGAGTAGGGATAGGAAGGTGAGGGGAGTGGTGTACGAGCATGGGGAAAAGACTAGCAGACTGTTAGCGCAGCAACTCAGGAGGAGGGAGGCGGCCAGGGAAATAGGTAGAGTGAGGGACGGGGGGGGGGGGGGGGGCGCAAAGTGGAGGACCCGGCAGAATTGAATAAGGTATTCCGGGACTTCTATCGTAAGCTGTATACTTCGGAGCCGTCGGAAGAACCGAGGGGATGAAAAGGTTTCTGGACGGGTTAACCTTACCAACAGTAGGTGGGGGGCGAGTGGAAGAGCTGGGGCCCCGATTAGAGTAGAGGAGGTATTGGGGGGCCTAAAGGCCATGCAGTCGGGGAAGTCCTCTGGGCCGGATGGATACCCAGTAGAGTTCTATAGGAAGCTCTCTGAGCTGGTGGGCCCGGTCTTGGCGAGGGTTTTCAATGAGGCAAGGGACAGAGGGACCCTGCCGCCGACAATGTCACAAGCCACTATATCACTGATATTGAAGCGGGGTAAAGACCCGGAGGCGTGCAGGTCCTACAGGCCAATCTGCCTGATTAATGTAGACGCCAAGCTCCTGGCAAAGGTACTGGCGGTTAGAATGGAGGACTGCGTACCGGAGGTGATTGGGGAGGATCAAACTGGGTTCGTGAAAGGTAGGCAGCTGGCGGCCAACCTGAGAAGATTACTTAATGTGATAATGATGCCCCCAGTGGGTAGGGAGGTGGAGGTAGTGGTGGCAATGGACGCCGAGAAGGCCTTTGTCCGGGTGGAGTGGGACTATCTATGGGAAGTGCTCGGACGGTTTGGGTTCAGGGAGGGATTGGTGGATTGGATCAAATTATTATATCAGGCCCCGAGGGCCAGCATCAGGACCAACAGAGAAGTGTCGGAGTACTTTAGGTTGTACCGAGGGACCAGACAGGGCTGCCCGCTCTCCCCGCTGCTGTTTGCGCTGGCCATAGAGCCGCTGGCGATTGCGCTGAGAGCCGCAGAGGGTTGGAAGGGGATGGTGAGGGGCGGGGTTGAACATAGGGTCTCTCTTTATGCAGACGACCTGCTCCTGTACGTGTCGAAACCAGTGGCCGGGATGGGGAGACTACTGGGAATGCTGAGGAAGTTCGGCCAGTTCTCAGGATACAAATTAAATACGGTCAAGAGTGAAATGTTTGTGGTCCAGGCAAGGGGCCAGGAGAACAGATTGAGAGGGCTACCGTTTAGGCTGGTTGAGGAAAATTTCTGGTATTTGGGAATCCAGGTGGCACGAGACTGGGGCAGGCTGCATAAGTTAAATTTGGCCAGGGTGGTGGAGCAAATGAAGGGAGAGTTTCGGAGATGGGATGCACTCCCGCTGTCGTTGGCAGGGAGGGTGCAGACTGTAAAGATGACAATCCTCCCTCGATTTCTGTTTATTTTTCAGTGCCTCCCGATCTTTATCCCACATTCCTTCTTCAAAAGAGTTAACGGATGATCATGAGCTTTGTCTGGGCGGGAAAATCCCCACGGGTGAAGAAGGCGATGTTGGAGAGGAACCGCAGCAAGGGAGGGCTGGCTTTGCCGACTCTGATTAATTATTACTGGGCGGCCAACATCGCTATGATAAGGAAGTGGATGGTGGGTACGGGGTCTATTTGGGAGCGGGTGGAGACGGCTTCATGCAGGGGCTCCAGCTTGGCAGCCCTGGTCACGGCTCCTCTACCGCTGCCGCCGGCCAAGTACACCACCAGCCCAGTAGTGGTGGCAACCCTGCGGATATGGGGCCAGTGGAGGAGGCATGTAGGGGAGATGGGGGTGTCTGTCTGGGCGCCAATCTGCGACAACCATCAGTTTGCCCCGGGTGTATGGATGGGGGGTTCAGAGTATGGTGGCGGGAAGGGTGGGTGATATGTTCCTGGAAGGGAGCTTTGCGAGTTTGAGGAGCTTGGAGGAGAAATTTGGGTTGGTAAGGGGAAATGATTTTAGATACCTACAGCTGCGAGACTTTGTTCGTAGACAGGTCCCATCTTTCCCACACCTCCCGCCAATGGGGATCCTAGACAGAATAGTCTCTAGGAGGGAAGAAGGGGAGGGTAGAGTCTCGGGTATTTATAAGGTGCTCATGAGGGATGAAGGGTCCCAGACAGAGGAACTGAAACTTAAATGGGAGGAGGAGCTGGGCGGGGAAATGGAGGATGGGCTGTGGGCAGAGGCCCTGAGTAGGGTAAATTCGACCGCGACATGTGCTAGGCTCGGGCTGATTCAATTTAAGGTCATTCACCGGGCCCATATGACGGTGGCTCAGATGAGCAAATTCTTCGGGATAGAGGACAAATGCGCTAGGTGCGCGGGAGGACCAGCGAACCATGTTCACATGTTTTGGGCATGCCCTAAGCTGAGGAGGTACTGGGAGGGATTTGCGGGGGTCATGTCCCGGGTGCTAAAAACAAGGGTGGTGATGAGTCCAGGGGTGGCAATTTTTGTGGTTTCGGAAGACCCAGGGGTCCAGGGGGAGAAAGAGGCCGATGTTTTGGCCTTTGCTTCCCTGATAGCCCGGCGACGAATACTATTGGCGTGGAGGGACTCAAAGCCCCCGAAGACTGTGGTGGCTTGTGGACATGTCGAGTTTCCTGGGTATGGAAAAAATTAAGTTCACCTTGAGGGGATCTGTGCAGGGGTTCGCCCGGAGGTGGCAACCATTTATTGACTTCTTTGCGGGAGAGTGAGCGTCAGCGGGGAGGGGGGTAGAGTAGAGTAGGAGGGAAAATATGGCGGGTAGTACTGGTGGGAGAGGAGCGGGCTTGTGCAATATGTTACGATGGAAGTATTGAAAGTACGTGGATGTTTGCACATTTTTGCCTTTTTTGCTTTCTTTCTGATGATGTCTGTAACTGTTTATAAAGCCAAAAACTACCTCAATAAAATTGTTTATTATAAAAAAAAAAGATTTGTAAGAATTCCTTTATATCCTTCTGCAACGCGCCCATCCATTCGAACTGGTGCAGTGTGAAATTTTATACATTTTTGGAAATGTTTCTGCCTGGTTGCCGTCAGATGTGTTACCCATTGCACCACTAGGTGGTGATCACACAGGAGCTTCCTCAGGCTTCGACAGGCCTCTGAGCTGCTGCATCTTCTGCAGCACCTGGAGGTGATCCAGGTTGGGCAGGTGTATGGCTGGAAGCGTCGTCATGCTCTTAAATTGCATAATCAATTTAATAGGGGTCTCAACAATTTACACATGCTTTTGGGCCTCTTCACCTGTTGTACAGCTTGCCTGTATTATGTGGATGTAAGTGAACCTTGATTCATAACTGCTGCCTTGTTTGACTTGTTATGTTGCTGTTTCTGCATTATAGCTTTTGTTTTCCTGATTTTGTGCTGCTGCTGCTAAAATTGTGCCACTTCGGACTTAATTTGCACAGAACAGTAGTCAAAGCACTGTTGTGTAATGTAATTTGGAATAACACAAGCTGCCACTTGATGCAGTTTTGAGAAAAAGATGCTCCAGACTTTGAAATGAGTTCAATGTGTTTTATTGAACTATTAGCACAGTTCTCAATGAGTTTGACTCTCTGCTAATCTAAATGTAACTCAGTCTAACTGAACCAGCCTTGCTCTAAGCCACGTGCTGGGGTGTGATGCTGAGGATACACCCTGTCTCACTCTGTAGATGTTGGTCTGTGGAAAGAGGCGAGGTGTGAGTGCCTCATCCCTTTTATAGTGAGATATCACCCCTCAGTGTCCTGACTGCTCATTGGTTGTGTCCTATTCTATGTGTTCATTAGCTGCATGTTTGCATATCATGACATCTCCCCTTTTTTTTAATGTTTTGTTGGCGTATGTGAATGTATTCACATGTGAATGAGTTGTCAAACAGGACTGACGGAGGACAACAGAACAGAACAAACACAACAAACATTCACAAGTCCAGGCCCTGAGGCTTGTGTCTGATCCTGGTCGACCGCCGGAGAGGTGGCGGAGGGGACAACGGCACCTTGACAGGCGGGATGGAAGCCTGACTGGTGGCCTTGTGGTGCGAGGTATCAGGAGGTGGCAATTCAACATGTGAAAATGGAGGAGAAAGTGGTTGCGAGCAGGCAACTTTGCGCAGTGCCCGTCAATTCCTTTGCACGATGGAGCCATCAGCCATACGTACAATATAAGAGTGGGGCGCGGTCTGTCGAACAACGACAGCCGGGGCAGAGCACCCACCATCCAATATCTTGATCCTGGCATTGTCTGCTGGGGATAGCATGGCCAGATCGGTGGCATGGGCATAATAGCCCTGCTTTTGATGGTCTCTGAGCTGCTGCATCTTCTACAGCACCGGGAGGTGATCCTGTTTGCGCAGGTGTATGGCTGGAAGCATTGTCCGCAGGTCCCTGTTCATCAGGGGTTGAGCCGGCGACATGCCAGTGGACAATGGAGTCCCCTGTACGCGAGCAGTGCAAGGTGTATGTTGGAAGCAGAGTCTGCGGCCTTGCAGATGAGCTATTTCACAATGTGCACCCCTTTCTCGACTTTTCCATTGGACCGCGGATAGTGCGGACTGGAGGTGACATGCTGGAAATTGTATGACCTGGCTAACGTGGACCATTCGCGACTGTTAAAGCACGGGCCATTGTCACTCATGACGGTAATTGGAATGCCATGCCTTGCGAACGTCTCCTTACAGGCTTTGATGATGGTCCGAGAGGTGCGGTCCGGGAGCTTCAGCACCTCCGGGTAATTCGAGAAATAGTCGATGATCAATACATAGTCGCGACCATTCGCATGAAAGAAGTTGATGCCATCCTTGGACCACGGAGTGGTCACTATGTCATACTGTTGGAGCGTCTCCTTGCTCTGCGCTGGCTGGAACCACTGACAGGTAGCGCAGTTCAGGACCATGTTTGTAATGTCCTGGCTGATGCCAGGCCAGTAGACAGCTTGCCAGGCTCTGCGGCTGCACTTCCCGACGCCCAGGTGTCCCTCATGAATCTGGCACAGCACCAAGCTCTGGAGACTGAGTGGAATGACAATCCTGTCCAGCTTGAGGAGGATACCATCAATCACCTTCAGGTCATCCTTCACATTGTAAAATTGTGGGCACTGCCCTTTCTGCCAGCCATTGATGAGGTTGTGGATGATGCATTGCAAGAGGAGGTCTTTGGCTGTCTCATACCTTTTCATCTGTTGCCAGGAGAATGCTAGCACACAGCAGCACCTGCGATTCGATGTGCTGGATGATCTCCAGAGGCTCACTGGCCGAGGTGAAGGAGCGGGACAATGCATCAACGATGATGAGCTCCTTGCCAGGTGCGTACACCAAGCTGAAGTCATACCTCCTAAGTTTAAGCAGGATTCTCTGCAACCGAGACATCATGTCGTTCAGGTCCTTGTGGATGATGTGGACCAGAGGGCTATGATCCATCTCGACAGTGAATGTCAGCAGGCCGTAGGCATAATCATGAAATTTGAGGATGCCGGTGAGAAGACCCAAGCACTCCTCCTCAATCTGAGCATATCTGGTTTCAGTGGGCGTCATCGCCCTTGATGCGTAGGCTACTGGTGCCCAGGATGATGTGTCATCTCGTTGAAGCAACACCGCACCGATGCCATTCTGACTCGCATATGTGGATATCTTTGTCACCCGTTCCGGGTCGAAGAATGCCAGGACTGTTGCAGTGGTGAGCTTGGCTTTCAGCTCCAGCCACTCTGTCTGGTGTGCTGTCTTCCACTCAAAGGCTGTTGACTTTTTCACCAGGTTGCGTAGGGTCGTGGTGTGTGTGGCCATGTTTGGAATGAACTTGCCCCGAAAATTGACCGTACCCAAGAAACGCAACAGCACATCATGCTGTGAGATCTGATCGCCCAAGAACTTGAGCATCGATGTGCCAAAACAACATTTGGACCTATTTAACTTCAGGCCGTTGGCATGTAAACGGCAGAATACCTTCTGGAGACGGGACACATGTTCTTCAGGGGTCGTGGACCATATGATGATGTCGTCCACGTACACACGAACCCCGTCAATGCCGTCCATCATCTGTTCCATGATGTAATGGAATATCTCCAATGCCGAGATGATGCCAAAAGGCATGTTGAAGGTATAGAGCCTTCTGCTGGAGGCTTCCAGCTGGATTTTCCAAAATCCCTGTGATGCATCCAATTTGGTGAAGAAGCGCGCTTGTGCCATCGCACTCATGAGTTTCTCCCTCTTTGGGACGGGGTAGTGTTCCCGCATGATGTTCTTATTGAGATCCTTGGGATCAATGCAGATGCGCAGGTCCCCCAAAGGCTTCTTTACGCACACCATCGAGCTGACCCAGTCCAAGGTGACCTTGGATATGATGCCTTTTTGCTGAAGATCCTTGAGCTGTGCCTTCAGACCCTCTCTCAGTGGAGGAGGATCACGTCGTGGTGCGTGGACCACTGGCTTGGCATCAGGTCAGAGCAGGATCTTGTATTGATACGGCAGCATGTCCATCCCGTTGAAAACATCTGGATACTGGCCGAGGATGTCGTCGATGCCGGCCTGAAGATCCACATGGGAGGATGTTGTGGTGTAAACCCTTTGAATGAGGATACCCTGTCCGGCTTAACAATTTTAAAGCGTAACCGTGCTTGTGTGTGTCGGTTGGATACGTGCAGATGGCAGGATCCCAGTGCGGTGATGGCATTCCCGTTGTAATCCAGGAGCTTGCAGGCAGCTGGAAGGACCGTGAGGAGCTTAATGCGTCTGAAGTCTGCCTGTGAGAGGAGGTTGGCAGAGGCACCTGTGTCCAGCTTGAACTGGATGGGGCAGTGGTTGACCTTCATTGCTCGCCATTCGTCCTCTGAATCCACAGCTAGGATTGACTGGACTTGCGATGAGTCTGGTGTGGCATATTCACACATTGTAATAATGCCCACGCGTTAGGCGTTGTCCAGGCATTCATCATCTGGATCCGTTGCACTGCCGGGATCAGAATCCTGTAGGCATTGTTGCACACTCCGGATGTGCCGTCGTCGGAATTGGGAGCGCTGGCTCCTGACTGGTGGTGCAGATCTGCACAGGGCTGCATAGTGGCCTGGCTTCCCGCGGTTTAAACAGCGTCTGCCTCTTGCAGGGCGGTGTTTCTTTAAATGGGCGGTGCCACAGTTCGAACACGTCATGACGTCGGCGTCCTCCATGCGTTGTTGCACATGCGCAGTGCGGTTCACAGATGTCTGCACCTGCGTAGTGCGGGTTTCGGCAGCTTCGTTAGTCCATTTGCATCGCGCATGCATGGGGCGCCGGGAAGAGCGAGTGAAATGGCCGCTTTCATCAATGTTGAGGCGTTGCATCCGGGAGATGGCCTGCACACACTCCGCCTCGTCTGAGGCTAGTTTATCATTTTCTGATGTTTTGTACAGGGAATAGCGATTTTCAGCATGCTCATGCGCTGTGCATGTTTCAATCGCGACTGGCATGCTTTATCTTCAGTAATTGCTCTCTCAGAGGATCAGAGTGAACTCCAAAAATGATTTAGTCTCTGATCCTGATGATGTGTTAGGCTGCAACTGGATGCAGTGCAGCTAGAAACAGACGTCTGACCCAGGAGATGATCCAACACTGTTTTACTTAACTAGTGGACTGCTTTACATGTTTAGCTGTGGGTTGACACTCTACTAATCTAACTGATGACCTCTTACTGGCTTGACCAGACTTACTAGCTACCACATGGTGATAGTGCTCACTAGCTTGTGCACTCTGACTGTCTCAGTAGCTGGGTCCTGAGAGGGAGAGTCTTAATGCCCTGTGGGCTTTATAGTGGTGGTGTCCTGTCTGGTGATTGGTTGTTCTGTGTTCATTGGTGCATCAATCACTGCCTGTCTGCATCTCATTATATCCATGAGTGGATATTATGACACCTGGAGTCCGTGATATCCCCAAAGTTGCAGGATTGCACGAGCAGTCTAAGGTTAGTTAAATATGAGTTGAAGGATTCGTCTTTACCTTGCAATCGCTGCTTGAATATGTAGCACTCGAAGGTTTTGTTGGTGTCCACCTCAGAGTGGCTGTCAAACTTGTCCAGGATGGTTTGAAACTTTGTCTTGTCCTGGTCTTCGGCGAAGTGAAAGGAGTTGAATATTTCCACGGCGTGATCACCCGCTGTGGTGAGGAAAAGAGCTATCTTCCGTGCATCGGACGCACCATTGAGGTCTGATGCTTCAACGTGAAGCTGAAATTTCTGCTTGAATGTCCGGCAGTTGGCACTGAGATTGCCGGAGGTCCTGAGCTGGTGAGGAGCCGGAATCTTTTCCATTGTGCCGGTATACATTCGCTGGTCGTCACGGATCTTGCTGAGTTGAACTAACTAGATTGAACAGACTCCTAGTATAATGTTGTTGTATTATGTAATTTGGAATAACCCAAGCTGCCACTTGATGCAGTTTAGAGTAAAAAATGCTCCAGACTTTGAAATGAGTTCAATAAGTTTATTGAACTATTAGCACAGTTCTCAATGAGTTTGACTCTGCTAATTTAAATGTGGTAACTCAGTCTAACTGAACCAGCCTTGCTCTAAGCCACGTGCTGGGGTGTAATGCTTAAGATACACCCTGTCGCACTCTGTAGATGTTGGTCTGTGGAAAGAGGCGGAGTACGAGTGCCTCATCCCTTTTATAGTGAGATATCACCCCTCAGTGTCATGACTGCTCATTGGTCGTGTCCTATTCTATGTATTCATTAGCTGCATGTTTGCATATCATGACAAGCACTAGTTGCAAGGATTTGTAACACTGCTCAGCAAAGGAATGTTGTTGAGTCAACAATGGCACTTGCAGTATTAAAGGAAGAAGTAGAATTCAGGCAGAGGGATGAAAAGACAATGGTCTGATAGCTAATGTGCATTTTGGCACTCAAAATTGACCTGGGGCCTGGACCAATAGCACAGAGGATGTTAGTTCAAATGCTGCATTGGCAATTTGAGAGGAAAGCTTGAATCAATAAACATGATTCAAAAGTTGCTGGATTTTCATATCGATCAAAGTGGGTATTGCTGAACCCAAAGTAGGTGCTGAACGTGATCAGTGTTTGCTGTTCCATGATCCCTTCAGCCATTGGCGCAAGAAGGGCAATCTGCTGCCTTGGTTAAGAGTAATGCAAAATACAAATGTATTGTGCAGCCAAGATTACAGGGCTTCCACTTAAAACTGTGTTAGTGGCCCTAAATAAATAGTCATGTGCAAGCTACAACAAAACTGTGGGCGAAATTCTCCGCCCCCCACGACGGGTGGGAGAATAGCGGGAGGGCCTTCCCGACATTTTTGCCGCCCTCCCGCTATTCTCCCACCCCCCCGCCGAAGTCCCGACCCGAATCGCTGCCGCCGTTTTTTTACGGCCGGCAGCGATTCTCAGCTGTTAGATGGGCCGAAGTCCCAGCCCTTTCCGCCATTTTTACGAACGGCAAACACACCTGGTCTTGCCGTTCGTAAAAACGGCGTCACAAACTCGCTATTAATAACCATGGAACCGATTGGCACGGCCGTACCACGGCCGTGCCAAGGGTGCCATGGGCCCGCGATCGGTGGGCACCGATCGCGGGCAGCGGGCCCGATGCCCGCGCACTACTTGTCCTTCCGCCGCCCCGCAGTATCCATTCGCGGGGCGGCTGAGGGGCAACCCGGCCCGCGCATGCGCGGGTTTCGCGCAAAAACACGATGACGTCACCCGCGCATGCGCGGGTTGGAGTCTTCCAAACTGCGCATGCGCGGCTGACGTCATATGACGCGTCAGCCGGCGCTAACTCCGGCAAGCGGGCTTAACGATTTTCGTTAAGCCCGTCTTGCCGGAGCCTACGGCGTCGGGCTGCTAGCCCCGACCGGGGACCAGAATCGGTCCCCCGTCGGGAAGGGGCGCGCTGCCGTAAAACCCGCCCGGGTTTTACGGCAGCTTTACGATTTCTCCCGTTTTGGGAGAATCTCGCCCTGTATATGTTTTTTCTGGCATTAACTGGCCCTACTAAGCCCCAGATATGGTAGTCAGGAAGTCTGTGAACATTTCAGACCGAGGGTTTGCTAGCTCCATATTGGAAAAAGAGGAAAAGGATATTGTTGTCTAGGGCATCAAATGAAATAACTATTAAATATCTTATTACATCTAGAAAGGGATTGAACTTCAGGATGCGTAAGCTAGCTGCATGCATATAACCAAGTCTTGACCACCTGTGACATGCAAAGTTTTTTCATATTTACTTACCGGAATGCAAAGTTGGGTGGAGCTGGAGAAGTCCTCCCACCCCTATATTCAAAGAATATTTGTCTCCAGTCTTAACTTCCTGTCCTTCCCCACTCCTGGCCTTCCAGGCTACTGCCAATCAACTTCCTTGATCATCCATTAATTTCCAAGCTTTCCAGACGAGATTGATGATGAAGACAATCTTTATTGTCTTTAATGTAAGTAGGCTTACATTAACACTGCAATGAAGTCACTGTGAAAAACCCCTAGTCACCACATTCCGGCGGCTGTTCGGGTACACGGAGGGAGAATTCAGAATGTCCAAATTACCTAACGGCGCGTCTTTTGGGACTTGTGACCCAAGCCTGCAATCGAACTTGGGACGCTGGCACTGTGAAGTAACAGTGCTAACCACTGTGCTACCGGGCTGCCCATTGCTGACCCTGGTCCAGAGCCACTTACTGGAGGACCTCTGTAATTTGCACTTCGTCAGCAAACCCTTCCCACGTCACAATTCCATTATAATGAGGCCTGGGGTCCAACATCAGGGCAACTTGAGCCTCACCATTCACGTAAACGCCCAAGAATGTGCACACCTGAATTTCTAATCAGGGAGGTTTGAAATACTCAGGTGCGTATTCATATTTCAAAACTGAACCTTAGTTTTACATCGCAAATAGTGAAACAAATGCTAACGTGTACATATATTACGTTAATGGAAATGTAACACCAAAGTAATCTCCACTGATTATGCCAGGCCTGATGAGTGTTTCCAGCATTTTCTCTTTTTCTTTGCAAAAAAAACCATTCCAGCTTTGATCCATAATTTTCCAAAATCTATTTCATGGGTCATCATTATAATTCATAAAAAAACTTAAGAATTTGCTCTTGTAAAATGATAATTATCCTGTATCTCTGGTTTAGCTCACTCGGCTAAATCGCTGGCTTTTAAAGCAAACCAAGCAGGCCAGCAGCACGGTTCGATTTCCGTACCAGCCTCCCCGGGCAGGTGCCGGAATGTGGCGACTAGGGGCTTTTCACAGTAACTTCATTGAAGCCTACTCGTGGCAATAAGCGATTTTCATTTCATTTCATTTCATTGATCTGTTTGTATTACTGTAGCCACTGTATACCATAAGACAAAATATTTTAAAAATTTTATTGGGCAGATTTGATTTTTCAGAGCTGGAAATGGCAAATAGGCCAAATGGCCTCCTACTACTTGGGAACAATTCTATGACAGTGTCTCCAATTACCCTTCACTCACTGATTTGGACAGCTGAATTCTTTTGGTGTACCACTGAACAAAGTTTTCATTGTTTATTGTTCCTGTCAACACTTATTTTATTAATAATGAAATTTTCTCAAACATTTAATACAAGTCCCCCCCCCACTGCCCCTCCAGGTTCAATTAGAAGTACTTGAACATTGAGGGAACAAAAGTTATATACATCAATGTACTTGGAAAAGATGTTCAATTTCCTGTTACTAGAGGGCAGTGCTGTGGCATAATGCATCAAAAATAGCACTGCATAAATGGAAAGAAGAACATTGTGAGCTATTTCAAGCCTCACTGAACCATAGTACAATTCGGGAAAAACAAGCCTTAATAAGGAACAGGCAAAAAAGAAGTTTCAATATATTTTTAATGCAATGCAAGTATTTACATCCCCCCCCCCCAAAATTCTACAATCACAAATAAAGTGTAAACGGTTGTAATTGCAGCAAAATAAATTTATCTGACCAGTACTGTGAGCATTCCATGTCCAAATGCAGCAACACCTGGACAATATCTGGACTTTGGCTGACAAGTGGCAGTAACAAGCAGTAACATTCACACCACCCAAGGCCAGGCAATGACCCTCAACAAGAGAGAAGCTAACCATCAATCCTTGGCATTCAATGTCATTTCCATTGCTGACTATTTCCAGCCAATATATTTCTGTTCACTCTGTCCCATGCCTTCATCACTTTGAGCACTGCTACCAAATCAGCCTTAATATATTTTCTAATAAAAGCTGTCCAAAATATAAGACTGCAATGTACCTTTACTCCTGCTGCCATGTTGCCTCTTGGAATTACCTGCATGAGTAGGTAATGCTCATTGGAAAGACCAAGCCAAGTACTCAAATGTTCTTATTGTGAATGGGTGGAGATGAAATGTTCCAGTGGCCTCACTGGCCCTCAGACTGCCAGAAGCAAATACAGCTCTATCAAACTTCAAGGCAAAAGAAAATTGAAAAACCTCTTCTGGAACTAAAGGTGGATATTCATGCTTTCAAAAGTATGTGCATTATCTAAATTATTTTGCTGGCATCAAACACAGGACTTTAATGGAAATTGGGACACAATTGCCTGTCACTCACATTAACAAATCACCATTCCTTTTTTCTACTTATTATGTTGGAGCTTTGAAGAATTCGACTGCCAAAATAAATTCAACCTCCAAGATATCTTATGAAGACCTTTTCATTTGCAGGAGGCACTGTTGGATAATGCAACATTTAAATACAACATTGAAGCCAATATCTACATTCATTTCAGAAGTCTTATGGAGCAGTTCCTTTATCTTTTGTTTTTTCTTGGGCACAATGGGCACCAACACACTGCTGACCTTGAAAATTTAATAGCCCCTCTCTTTTTCCCAATCTTCTGCTGCTGCTCCTCCTTCTCTTTCATTAAAACGTCAGGGCTTGAATGCTCCGTTCTGGAGATCAAGTGCTCCAGCCAGTGGAGAATCAGGACTGGTCTCGGCTGGTGCTAGGAGCAGTGCCCAGGTGCGGGTCTCTCTTCTTAACCATGCAAACATGTGCATGGGAGAGAGCTCGCCGGATTCCCTCAGAACTCGGATATTTGGCTGCCATTTTGAGCAGCTGACCCTCCTCCCGCGCCCCCCCCCCCCCCCCCCCCCCCAACAATGCAAATTCTGTCCCCCTTCCCACTGACATGTAGAGGCATCCACCCTCCACCAGAGGAATTACAGGTCATCCCGACAACACGCACACATGTGACCCAACCCTCTCCGCACTGACCCAATCAGATCCCTATCAGACCTCCCCCTCAGACAACCCATAGAAGACCCCCATATGCGACCCTCATCAGAGACCATCATTCGGCACCTCTGCCTGAAAGCTGAAGAGCAGTCCTGGCAGCACAGTGAAAAATCATTGTATTTTCACTTACCCTTCCCCAACACCTGCTTCCTCAGACAAAAGTGTTTAAAGCTACAGCTGTTACAAGTGTCAGAGGCATCCTTGAAAGCCAAGTACACTTGAAAGGGCTTCAAATCCCTTGACAGTCTTTGAAATGCAATACCCCCATTCAATTTCACACAGCAATACATTTCACTGGCCAGTAATTGACAGTTTTATTAGTCCAGAGAGGGTGATTGATGGATTGTTTATTTATCATTCCATTCATGCTTGAATGCATCTCAAGTACTCCACTTTGATTCAACCGCAATGTTTATAAACACTCAACTCCTTTTGATGTGATGAGGAGCTGTCAATGGAGCGAGACTGTTCATCAGAAAATGCTGTTGTAAGTAAGAGGTGATGGCTGACTCTGATGGGGGAGTTTGATGGCAGGGTCTGATGGCTGGTTAGATGGAGGGGTCTAATGGGGGTGATTAATGAGGGGTCTGAAGGGGGTGACTGTTGGGGTTGTCTGATGGGGTGGCTGAATGGGACTTTGATGGGGCTGAGTGATGGAGGGTCTGATGGAGGGTCTTGTGGGGGTCTGATGGGAGGCTAGGGGTCGGTCGGGGGTCAGTGGGGGAGAGGGTCGGTTCATCCTCATGGGTGCCTGTTGTGGGGGGAGACTGTCCCTACTTGTCAGGGAGGATGTGGGGCAGGACCTGCGTTGTTAGGGAGAGAGAGCAATTAAACTCGTGGCTACAGGGATGGTGCAGGCGGGAAGGATTCAGATTTCTGGATAACTGGGGCTCTTTCTGGGGAAGGTGGGACCTCTATAGACAGGATGGTCTACATCTGAACCTGAGGGGCACCAATATCCTGGGGGGGAGATTTGTTAGTGCTCTTTGGGGGGGTTTAAACTAATTCAGCAGGGGCATGGGAACCTGGATTGTAGTTTTGGGGTACGGGAGATTGAGAGTGTAGAGGTCAGGAGCACAGATTTGACTTCGCAGGAGGGTACCAGTGTTCAGGTAGGTGGTTTGAAGTGTGTCTACTTCAATGCCAGGAGTATACGAAATAAGGTAGGGGAACTGGCAGCATGGGTTGGTACCTGGGACTTCAATGTTGTGGCCATTTCAGAGACATGGATAGAGCAGGGACAGGAATGGTTGTTGCAGGTTCCAGGGTTTAGGTGTTTTAGTAAGCTCAGAAAAGGGGGCAAAAGAGGGGGAGGTGTGGCGCTGCGAGTCAAGGACAGTATTACGGTGGCGGAAAGGATGCTAGATGGGGACTCTTCTTCCGAGGTAGTATGGGCTGAGGTTAGAAACAGGAAAGGAGAGGTCACCCTGTTGGGAGTTTTCTATAGGCCACCTAATAGTTCTAGGGATGTAGAGGAAAGGATGGCGAAGATGATTCTGGAAAAGAGCGAAAGTAACAGGGTAGTTGTTATGGGAGACTTTAACTTTCCAAATATTGACTGGAAAAGATATAGTTTGAGTACATTAGATGGGTCGTTCTTTGTACAATGTGTGCAGGAGGGTTTCCTGACACAATATGTTGACAGGCCAACAAGAGGCGAGGCCACATTGGATTTGGTTTTGGGTAATGAACCAGGCCAGGTGTTAGATCTGGAGGTAGGTGAGCACTTTGGAAACAGTGACCACAATTCGGTGACCTTTACGTTAGTGATGGAAAGGGATAAGTATACCCTGCAGGGCAAGAGTTATAGCTGGGGGAAGGGCAATTATGATGCCATTAGACATGACTTAGGATGTGTAGGTTGGAGAAGTAGGCTGCAAGGGTTGGGCACACTGGATATGTGGAGCTTGTTCAAGGAACAGCTATTGCGTGTTCTTGATAAGTACGTACCAGTCAGGCAGGGAGGAAGGGGTAGAGCGAGGGAACCGTGGTTTACCAAAGAAGTGGAATCTCTTGTTAAGAGGAAGAAGGAGGCCTATGTGAAGATGAGGCGTGAAGTTTCAGTTGGGGCGCTTGATAGTTACAAGGAAGCGAGGAAGGATCTAAAGAGAGAGCTAAGACGAGCAAGGAGGGGACATGAGAAGTCTTTGGCAGGTAGGATCAAGGAAAACACAAAAGCTTTCTATAGGTATGTCAGGAATAAAATAATGACTAGGGTTAGAGTAGGGCCAGTCAAGGACAGTGGTGGGAAGTTGTGTGTGGAGGCTGAGGAGATAAGCGAGATACTAAATGAATACTTTTCGTCAGTATTCACTCAGGAAAAAGATAATGTTGTGGAGGAGAATGCTGAGACCCAGGCTATTAGAATAGATGGCATTGAAGTGCGTAGGGAAGAAGTGTTGGCAATTCTGGACAAAGTGAAAATAGATAAGTCCCCGGGGCCTGATGGGATTTATCCTAGGATTCTCTGGGAAGCCAGGGAAGAGATTGCTGAGCCTTAGGCTTTGATTTTCATGTCATCATTGGCTACAGGAATAGTGCCAGAGGACTGGAGGATAGCAAATGTGGTCCCTTTGTTCAAGAAGGGGAGTAGAGATAACCCCGGTAACTATAGGCCGGTGAGCCTCACGTCTGTTGTGGGTAAAGTCTTGGAGAGGATTATAAGAGATACGATTTATAATCATCTAGATAGGAATAATATGATTAGGGATAGTCAGCATGGTTTTGTGAAGGGTAGGTCATGCCTCACAAACCTTATCGAGTTCTTTGAGAAGGTGACTGAACAGGTAGACGAGGGTAGAGCAGTTGATGTGGTGTATATGGATTTCAGTAAAGCGTTTGATAAGGTTCCCCACGGTCGGCTATTGCAGAAAATACGGAGGCTGGGGATTGAGGGTGATTTAGAGATGTGGATCAGAAATTGGCTAGTTGAAAGAAGACAGAGGGTGGTGGTTGATGGCAAATGTTCAGAATGGAGTTCAGTTACGAGTGGCGTACCACAAGGATCTGTTCTGGGGCCGTTGCTGTTTGTCATTTTATAAATGACCTAGAGGAGGGCACAGAAGGTTGGGTGAGTAAATTTGCAGACGACACTAAAGTCGGTGGAGTTGTAGACAGTGTGGAAGGATGTTGCAGGTTACAGAGGGACATAGATAAGCTGCAGAGCTGGGCTGAGAGGTGGCAAATGGAGTTTAATGTAGAGAAGTGTGAGGTGATTCACTTTGGAAAGAAAAACAGGAATGCGGAATATTTGGCTAATGGTAAAATTCTTGGCAGTGTGGATGAGCAGAGGGATCTCGGTGTCTATGTACATAGATCCCTGAAAGTTGCCACCCAGGTTGATAGGGTTGTGAAGAAGGCCTATGGTGTGTTGGCCTTTATTGGTAGAGGGATTGAGTTCCGGAACCATGAGGTCATGTTGCAGCTGTACAAAACTCTGGTACGGCCGCATTTGGAGTATTGCGTACAGTTCTGGTCGCCTCATTATAGGAAGGACGTGGAAGCTTTGGAACGGGTGCAGAGGAGATTCACCAGGATGTTGCCTGGTATGGAGGGAAAATCTTATGAGGAAAGGCTGATGGACTTGAGGTTGTTTTCGTTAGAGAGAAGAAGGATAAGAGGTGACTTAATAGAGGCATACAAAATGATCAGAGGGTTAGATAGGGTGGACAGTGAGAGCCTTCTCCCGCGGATGGAGGTGGCTAGCACGAGGGGACATAGCCTTAAATTGAGGGGTAATAGATATAGGACAGACGTCAGAGGTAGGTTTTTTACGCAAAGAGTGGTGAGGCCGTGGAATGCCCTACCTGCAACAGTAGTGAACTCGCCAACATTAAGGGCATTTAAAAGTTTATTGGATAAGCATATGGATGATAATGGCATAGTGTAGGTTAGATGGCCTTTAGTTTTTGACTTCCCATGTCGGTGCAACATCGTGGGCCGAAGGGCCTGTACTGTGCTGTATCGTTCTATGTTCTATGTTCTATGTTGTCAGGGGGAAGAGGGCCTTCCAATTGACTCAGTTATGCACTTTACCTCCTTGACCCATGTCAGGGTCCACCGCATCAGGGCTACGCTTGGGCGAACTGGCACCAAAGCCCATCCGGTGGATTTCCCACTGTGTGCATCAGTGCAGAAGGCGGGGGGAGGGCAGGGACAGTGGAGAATCGGGCTTCCAACCAATTAAGTATATTGAAATGGATGCAGATCACTGCCGCGCGGGGTGTATAAAGTGCATGGGCCGCCAGGGGATCGGAGCATCACAATGGGTTTGGCGTTGGGTGCCAAACCTGGGCTGGATTCTCCGGTCGCCAACACCGAAATCACGTTCGGCGATCAGCCGGAGAATCAAAGTTCCTGACCAAATCGGGTGCAGCTCCACTTTCGCGCGCGATGCTCTGCCCTCTCCAAAGCGGCGTACCCAAAGTGATTGGGGGGGGGGGGGGGTGATGAGGAGGAGTGATGGTCTCAGACTGCCAGAAGCAAATCCATTTCAATCCAGTGTTACGATTGGATGAGGTGGAGTGTGTTGGTTTATCAGCTTTCATCTTGTTCCCGTAAATGCTTTTTCTAATCCAAGTGTATTTATTCATGAATGAGGAGCCAATCAAATCAGGTTCTCTTGAGTCAAAGTTTTATTTATTAAAGTCAATGTAAGTTTATTAATTACTAAACCTGAGAAAAAATAATAAAGATGTGACTGCATGCACACATACAAATATCAGAAGTAAGAAAGTTACAGTCCAATAAAATGTTACAAGAGTATATGATTAAGTCTTTTGCTTGTCTTTAAGGCATAGAATTTTCAGCATTGTGGCCATATGGAGCTAATTAGTTTCCTGTAGAATTCTGGAGTTCAATTAATTCAGGTCTGCATTTTGTTGCGGTCAATCTTTAGCTTCAGAGAGCGAGAGAGAGCGAGATTTCCTGATCTTTTCGAGCAGTATTTTCAGCTGACTTGTTTCTTTTTCCTCCTATCTTTTCCTCGCTCTTCTGCTTGGCAGAACCAGTTTTTAAACTTTTGGCTGTGTATTCCCAGAAAAGGAGGTTAATTAGCATGTTTTACAGACCTTGGTGCAGACCAAGTAATCCCATTCTTCGTCTTCGCCAAAACCTTTGGCACATTTCAAATTATAAATGAACAGGAGGTCAGGATTATTTTGCACTCCACAGAGGTTTTCGACTGACGGGCATTTGGCTGCTCAGCAGTTCTGATTGTCTTGATGGAACTATAGCTGATCAAAGCCCAGTACTTTGCATTTTTAATGCCTTCCTTTCAAGAGTGTCTGTCTTTGAAGTGAACCTTGACACCCCCTAGGTGTGAAATTCCATTAAATGTCTACAGTGCAATTCATACGGAAACCTTACGGAGAAGTGGTCAACCATACAGTGTCAGTTCAGGTGACACATGCAGCAATTTTTTGATCAATGTCGTTTCTTTTTTTTAAACAGGTCTTCTGGAAACAGTTCAATATGTCCATAGTAAGCTGGTGAAAGTGTAGGTATCTCTCACTCAGCCACTGTTTTCTTCCATCGTGACACCAGTTTTATTGCAAAAAATGGACAAAAATAACCCTAATTTCCTGTTGATTTATATCTTGAAAGGTGTCAAAGGTTTTGACCAAAATGCCTGCAACTCTAGTTACACCTCTTCAAAGTTTCTTCAGACTGAAAGATCCAAACGATGCAATTTCTGCCGATTTAAACTGATGCTGGCAACACGTATGCTTCTTTCATCAATGTAACATACCTGCCATATATTGTAAACCAGGTCCCCTCATTGACATATATTTAAAGTAGCTGCCTGCATGTATCAGTGGACAGATTGTGTGGAGGCCCCAAATCCCATCATGCTTTACATCACTCCCACAGTGAGGTGGAAACCCCATGAAAAGGACATTGCATTGAAAAGGACCACCAGCAATGATAGCAATTTCTAGACCACGATGCTCAAGCTGGACTATCTGATCAGGTAGCAAATGGAATCAAATAGCTTCTCTTGGCACAGGTCAAGAAACTCAAAAGAGAAATTGTCCATATACTACGATGCATGTCCTTGTGGCTGAATGTGGGTAGGTTTAACAGAGTCTTAAAACAAATTACATACTTGTGGGGCGACTTTAAGAATGGAAAATATAAGGCAACAATAAAAAATGCCATTAGGTTTAATGGGATGAATGCATGTTCAGTAAAAGTGAACTAAGGGATGAATGAAATTCATGAATAAATATCTTAATTCGGTGTTATGGCGTTTCTTGCTCACATAAAAGTGAAAAAAGAAACATTACTTCATAAGAAAAAATTTGCTGCATTTGTTTCCATAACTTACATATTAAATGTTAAGAAAATTAAAAGAATTTTCTGAACTCTTAGCAAGATCTATTTCTGACCATTAGATTGGTCTTTGTTATGTACTGCACCGTGACTTTCATAGAGAGGAAACTTATAGATGTGACAACCTTTTCAAACTGCAAGTGCCTGTAGGTGGAATTTAGGTAATTGAAGTGTAGCCTTTACTGGGCAGTAATGACATTTTAGTCAAACATTTAAACCTCAATCTTATTAAAATATTAATGAGAAACCATAATGATTTATTAGAGGGTAAACATTGTTTCCTCCACCTTTAAAAGGTTTGCAGCACTGGAGGACAGAACAAGGTTCCAAATAGATTAAGCTTACTTGCCTTCAGGTAAATTTAAAAAAAGTAGATTGATTATCTCCAGCCAAAGAATTAAATGTATAAATAGAGTGGTGTGTCTCGGCAAGCTAATGAAAGCAGCTAAAAAAACATCCTTCATTTTGGATTATTAATTCCTTTTGGTTACTCTGAGTGCAACTTTACTTTGTATGCTTTCCATTAAACTAACTCTTATTTCCATTAATAGCAAGAAGTAAATATGTTAAAACAAACACCTAGGAAGATTAAGAGTTTTCTCAAATGATTGATACTCACTGACAGAGATTGATTAGGTCGAATGATCTTTTTTCAAGTTGGAACTTCTATGTACTTTGACATGCTAAGTGTCGTACGTATTAGTATGTATTAAGGGGGCGGCTGGTTTAGCTTATTTGGCTGGACAGCTGGTTTGTGATGGAGTGCAAGGCCAGCAGCGGGAGTTCAGGTTAAAACACCAGCAGTCATCTCCCCCTCAAAGGGGAAAGCAGCCTATGATCATCTGAGACTATGACAACTACTTTTATCATTAAGTATCCCAAATACATTTGAATTACATTTTCAGATTCATCAATAAAGTTATTGTTACTTTTATGAAGGGTATAAATTTTAATTTCATGATAATTACCTTAACTTAATCTTATTACTTCTGTTACAAATTGAAAGCATTTAACTTCTAAGATCTGCTTATAACAAGTTAATGCAGAAGTAAAGAAAATAATGATCAGGCACTTCACTATTCTTTACTTTGTATTCTCGAAGGAGACAATAAGTAGTTTCTACACCTTCATTAATGATCTCCAGTAAATACGTTCAGCCAATGTTATAGAAACATCATGAAAGAGATGTGAAATAAAGACAGAGAATGCTGGATAAACTCAACGGGCGGGATTCTCTGATGCCCCGCCGGGTCAGAGAATCGCCGGGGGCCGGCATGGATTCCTCCCCCGCCCGCTAAATTTAGGGGGTGGAGGGGGGTGAGAGGGGTGGAGGGAGGGTTGGGGGGTGAGGGGGCGAGTGCCGGGGTGAGGGGGCGAGTGCCGGGGTGAGGGGGCGAGTGCCGGGGTGAGGGGGCGAGTGCCGGGGTGAGGGGGCGAGTGCCGGGGTGAGGAGGCGAGTGCTGGGGAGGGGGGAAGAGGGTGAGTGCCGGGGAGGGGGAGGGGGAGAGGGCGAGTGCCGGGGAGTGGGGGGGGCGAGTGCCGGGGTGAGGAGGCGAGTGCCGGGGAGGGAGCGAGTGCCGGAGAGGGGGGGGCGAGTGCCGGAGAGGGGGGGGGGGGCGAGTGCCGGGGTGAGGGGGAAAGTGCCGAGGGGGGGGGGGGGGGCGAGTGACGGGGAGGGGGTGAGTGACGGGGTGAGGGCGAGTGACGGGGTGAGGGCGAGTGACGGGGAGAGGGCGAGTGCCGGGGAGGGGGCGAGTGCCGGGGAGGGGGCGAGTGCCGGGGAGGGGGGGGGGCGAGTGACGGGGAGGGGGCGAGTGCCGGGGAAGGGGTGGGTGCTGGGGTGAGGGGTTGAGTGCTGGGGAGGGGGTGGGTGCTGGGGTTGGGGGTTGAGTGCTGGGGAAGGGGGGGTGAGTGCCGGGGGGGGGGGGGGGGGGGGGGGGCGAGTGCCGGGGTGAGGGCGAGTGCCAGGGAAGGTGGGGCGAGTGCCGGGGAGGGGGGCGAGAACGAGTGCCGGGGCGAGGGGGCGAGTGCCGGGGAGGGGGGAGAGGGCGAGTGCCAGGGAGGGGGCGAGTGCCAGGGAGAGGGGGGGGGGGGGGGGCGAGTGCCGGGGAGGGGGGCGAGTGCCGGCATGAGGGGGCGAGTGCCGGGGAGGGTGGAAAGGGTGAATGCCGGGGTGAGGGAGTGAGTGCCGGGGAGAGGGGGGGAAAGGGCGACTGCCGGGAGGGGGCGAGTGCCAGGTGAGGGCGAGTGCCAGGGAGGGGGCGAGAGCCGGGAAGGGGGCGAGTGCCAGGGAGGGGGGAAGAGGGCGAGTGCAGGGGCGAGTGGGTGAATGCCGGGGTGAGGGGGCGTGCCAGGGTGAGGGGAGAGGATGAGGGAGGTCGTCTGCCTGTCCAGGTGCCAGCCTCCCAACAGTCACGCCCATGCAGCCCATGGCACCTGGCTGCTGGGGGCGGGGGGGGGGGGTGGGGGTGGGGGGGGGGGGGGGGGGGGTGGGTACGGGCAATGATGACATGTTGTCGTTCCCTCCTCCACCCCCACTCCCTGCAGGCCATTCTGTTTGCTGATCAGCCAGCGATGTTGGCCGCCGTGGCGGCAGCTGCACTTCTACATGTTGCCCTGTGGCAGGAGAAGGAGGAGGAGAGTGCCAGGGAGGCGTTGGAGGCTGCTACAGAGGAGCATTCCGCAGAGGGGCAGGCGGCAGCCGCCCAGGCTGAAGGGCCGCCCGCCCGACAGGACGAGGAGGAGGAGGAGGTGGTGGCGCCACGGAGACGCCCGAGGAGGCCCCCTGTGTACCGGCCCCGCTTGTCGTACCACGACGACACGGACCGGGCATGCAGGAAGAGACTCCGGATGAACCGGGAAACCGTGGCGCTCATCTGCCACCTGATGGCACACCTGGCACCGCATGGCACTGGGGGAGGACACCCTCTCCCCGTGTCCGTCAAGCTTACGGTGGCCCTGAACCTTTATGACTCCGGGTCATTCCAAGTGCCGAGTGGGGATCTGTCCGGCATCACGCAGACATTGGTGCATCCGGGCAGTGACATACACCCTATATGCCATTGCAGACCACTACATCCAGTTACCTATGGACCGGACCAGCCAGGATGCCCGGGCAGCGGGCTTCGCTGCCGTGGCTGGGTTTCCCATGGTCCAGGGCGCGATCGATGGGATGCACGTCGCCGTGCGGCCACCTGCAGATAACAGGGCCGTGTTCACGAATAGGAGGGAGACCTATTCCATGAACATTCAGGTGGTCTGCGACCACCGCATGAGGTTCCTGCACATCTGCGCCCGGTACCCAGGAAGTGTACATGACTCATATGTATTGGCGCAGTCTTATATCCCCGGCATGTTCGAGGGACGCCAACCCCGGCTGAGGGACTGGTTGCTGGGCGACAGAGGTTACCCGTTGTGATCGTGGCTGATGACACCTAAACGGAGGCCACAGGCTGACACGGAGAACCACTACAGCGATGCCCATGTAGCGACCAGGGGTGTGATAGAGGGGTGCTTTGGCCTGCTAAAAATGTGTTTCAGGTGCCTGGACCGCTCTGGGGGGGGCCCTCCAGTACCCGCCAGATAGGGTCGGCCGCATCATTGTGGTGTGCTGCGTCCTGCACAACACAGCCCAGCAGAGGGGCGATGTGCTGCAGGCAGAAGAGGGGGGAGTGGAGGAGCAGCAGGACGAGGCGCAGACCTCCCTAGATGAGGAGGATGGGGGAAATGGTCAGGACAGACAACTGGACATGGGCGGGAGGCTGCCCACCGTTACCGGCTGGGCCAGCGGGCACGGGACAGGCTGATAACCGCCCGGTTCACTGACTAGGGGGGCGTGGTAATCCCCGAGTACGGGCACAGACTGCACACCACGGCACCAGCCTACCACCCTCACCCCACCCAACCACCCAACACCAACCACCCTCACCCCACCACTAACACCATCGTTGGACAATGTCTGACCCATGGCCACAGTACCACCATCCACCCGGACCATCCCTGCATGCGGCCGTGACACTGCAGCGCACGGTCGCATCCTCTGCCCGGGGGGATGGCGAGGGCGACCCGCGGGGAGGGGGGGCACACACACCTGCGGCCAACGTAAGGCCACCCCTCACACACAAACTGGCGCTCAACGCACATTACACCCCCGTACGCTTCGGACAGAGCACAAAGGCAGCTTCTGTAGGTGTGAAAGTGATTTTAATAACAAACAGTCCATACACATGCCCTAGCCCCTAAAACCCACCTGTGCCTTGCACCCTTGCCAACTTACTCAGTGTCTAATTGTTTGGCCTTACGGGCCCTTTGACTACGCTTAGGTAGTTCCCCAGACGGTACAGCAAAACTGGAGGTGGACTTCTGTGATTCCTGCCCTGTGACTCGGGAATCCTTTGGCGGCCGTATCCTGGGGCGGCCCGGCCTAGGTGGGCCAGGCTGCGACTTGGGCGACTGGGATGGCAAGCTGCCAGTCTCTCCTGCCCGTTTCCCACCAGATGCACCTGGGACGGAAGGGGGGAGTCCGAGGTGTCGCGGTGTTCCGGGACCTCCCCTATAGGGGGTCTTGGGACAGGCCCCAGCACCTCCTCCTCCCTCGGGGTGCCCGATGCCCCCCCCCCCCCCCCCCCCCCCCCCCGAGGAGGTCGGGGGCGTGAACGGACAGGCCATCCGACACCCCCCCGACACCTGGCGCTGCCAGTCCTGGAGACCCGCCCTGGTATTGACAAGGGTCTACAAGTTTGCAGCCATGGAGCTCAGGGAGTTGGCCATCCCTGTCTGTGTCTGGGCGACGCCGGACAGCACCTGGGCAATGTCGCCGATGCCCTCAGCGATGGACTGCTGAGACTGGGCCTTTGCCTGCAGAGACTGGGCCATGGCCTGCTGAGACAGGGCCACGGCGTTGAGCGCCTCTGTCATCTGCCACTGGCTCTGGCTCATGGCTTCCTGTGAGAGGGCAGCCATGTGCTGGGCCACAGACGCCGCCTGCACAGATTGCCCCAGGCCTTGCATACTGCTCCCCATGTCTGACACCGATGCACCCATTGCCTCCACCGCGGACGCCACCCGTGCGGTTTCGGCCTGGGTGGCACGCATGACCTCCACCACTCTCAGCTCCTGGACGCGGGTGCGATCCTCCACCTGCGTCTGCAGCCGCCACAAGCCGGACGTCACCTGCTTCGATCGTCCCTGCTTCGTTTACTGCATCGGGTCTATGGGTGGGTGAGGTAACTCCAGGAACCCGGGACCCATCAGGGCGGCAGATGTCTGCTTGAGCCAGGATGCCCTCCGACCCCCCTGCTGCTCCTACCTCCACCTGCTGTACCAGTACAACTGTGTTGTGTGCACCAGTTAGTGTACCAGAAGCCTCATCACTAAAGTGCCCAACCAAGGTGGTTGAGGGTGTTGGAGAAAGCAGTGGCATTGTGTTGTGAGCATCGTCTGACCCAGAATCCATGGTCCCCTGGGGTGACGGTTTGTGTCCACCCGTCCGCTGTGTGTCACTGACCTGTCTTTCGGTGTCATGTGTGTCGGTGTCCCGTGTAGGGCTGTCCTGGGTAGGGCTGTCCTGGGTAGGAGTGTCCTGGGTAGGGCTGTCCTGGGTAGGGCTGTCCTGGGCAGGGCTGTCCTGGATAGGGCTGTCCTGGGTAGGGGTATCCTGGGTAGGGCTGTCCTGGGTAGGGCTGTCCTGGGTAGGGCTGTCCTGGGTAGGACTGTCCTGGGTAGGGCAGTCCTGGGTAGGACTGTCCTGGGTAGGGCTGTCCTGGGTAGGGCTGTCCTGTGTAGGGGTGTCCTGGGTAGGGGTGTCCTGGGTAGGACTGTCCTGGGTAGGGGTGTCCTGGGTAGGGCTGTCCTGGGTAGGCGTATCCTGGGTAGGGCTGCCCTGGGTAGGGCTGTCCTGGGTAGGACTGTCTGGGTAGGACTGTCCTGGGCAGGGGTGTCCTGGGTAGGACTGTCCTGGGTAGGGGTATCCTGGGTAGGGCTGTCCTGGGTAGGGCTGTCCTGGGTAGGGGTATCCTGGGTAGGGCTGTCCTGGGTAGGGTTGCCCTGGGTAGGGCTGTCCTGGGTAGGGGTGTCCTGGGTAGGGCTGCCCTGGGTAGGGCTGTCCTGGGTAGGACTGTCCTGGGTAGGGGTGCCCTGGGTAGGGGTGTCCTGGGTAGGGCTGCCCTGGGTAGGGCTGACCTGGGTAGGGCTGTCCTGGGTAGGGCTGTCCTGGGTAGGACTGTCCTGGGTAGGGTTGTCCTGGGTAGGGCTGTCCTGGGTAGGGGTGTCCTGGGTAGGGCTGTCCTGGGTAGGGGTGTCCTGGGTAGGGCTGTCCTGGGTAGGACTGTCCTGGGTAGTGGTGTCCTGGGTAGGGCTGTCCTGGGTAGGGGTGTCCTGGGTAGGGGTGTCCTGGGTAGGACTGTCCTGGGTAGGGGTGTCCTGGGTAGGGCTGTCCTGGGTAGTGGTGTCCTGGGTAGTGGTGTCCTGGGTAGGGCTGTCCTGGGTAGGAGTGTCCTGGGTAGGGCTGTCCTGGGTAGGGCTGTCCTGGGTAGGGGTGTCCTGGGTAGTGGTGTCCTGGGTAGGGGTGTCCTGGGTAGGGCTGTCCTGGGTAGGGCTGTCCTGGGTAGTGGTGTCCTGGGTAGGGCTGTCCTGGGTAGGAGTGTCCTGGGTAGGGGTGTCCTGGGTAGGGCTGTCCTGGGTAGGGGTGTCCTGGGTAGTGGTGTCCTGGGTAGGGGTGTCCTGGGTAGGGCTGTCCTGGGTAGGGCTGTCCTGGGTAGTGCTGTCCTGGGTAGTGGTGTCCTGGGTAGGGCTATCCTGGGTAGGGCTGTCCTGGGTAGGGGTGTCCTGGGTAGGGCTGTCCTGGGTAGTGGTGTCCTGGGTAGGGCTATCCTGTGTAGTGGTGTCCTGGGTAGTGGTGCCCTGGGTAGGGCTGTCCTGGGTAGGGGTGTCCTGGGTAGTGGTGTCCTGGGTAGGGCTCTCCTGGGTAGTGGTGTCCTGGGTAGTGGTGTCCTGGGTAGGGCTGTTCTGGGTAGGGGTGTCCTGGGTAGGGCTGTCCTGGGTAGTGGTGTCCTGGGTAGGGCTATCCTGTGTAGTGGTGTCCTGGGTAGTGGTGCCCTGGGTAGGGCTGTCCTGGGTAGGGGTGTCCTGGGTAGTGGTGTCCTGGGTAGGGCTCTCCTGGGTAGGGGTGTCCTGGGTAGTGGTGTCCTGGGTAGGGCTGTCCTGGGTAGGGGTGTCCTGGGTAGTGGTGTCCTGGGTAGTGGTGTCCTGGGTAGGCTGTCCTGGGTAGGGGTGTCCTGGGTAGTGGTGTCCTGGGTAGTGGTGTCCTGGGTAGGGCTGTCCTGGGTAGTGGTGTCCTGGGTAGGGCTGTCCTGGGTAGGAGTGTCCTGGGTAGGGGTGTCCTGGGTAGGGCTGTCCTGGGTAGGGGTGTCCTGGGTAGTGGTGTCCTGGGTAGGGGTGTCCTGGGTAGGGCTGTCCTGGGTAGGGCTGTCCTGGGTAGTGCTGTCCTGGGTAGTGGTGTCCTGGGTAGGGCTATCCTGGGTAGGGCTGTCCTGGGTAGGGGTGTCCTGGGTAGGGCTGTCCTGGGTAGTGGTGTCCTGGGTAGGGCTATCCTGTGTAGTGGTGTCCTGGGTAGTGGTGCCCTGGGTAGGGCTGTCCTGGGTAGGGGTGTCCTGGGTAGTGGTGTCCTGGGTAGGGCTCTCCTGGGTAGTGGTGTCCTGGGTAGTGGTGTCCTGGGTAGGGCTGTTCTGGGTAGGGGTGTCCTGGGTAGGGCTGTCCTGGGTAGTGGTGTCCTGGGTAGGGCTATCCTGTGTAGTGGTGTCCTGGGTAGTGGTGCCCTGGGTAGGGCTGTCCTGGGTAGGGGTGTCCTGGGTAGTGGTGTCCTGGGTAGGGCTCTCCTGGGTAGGGGTGTCCTGGGTAGTGGTGTCCTGGGTAGGGCTGTCCTGGGTAGGGGTGTCCTGGGTAGTGGTGTCCTGGGTAGTGGTGTCCTGGGTAGGCTGTCCTGGGTAGGGGTGTCCTGGGTAGTGGTGTCCTGGGTAGTGGTGTCCTGGGTAGGGCTGTCCTGGGTAGGGGTGTCCTGGGTAGGGCTGTTTTGGGTTGTGGTGTCCTGGCTCGGCTGCGACGGGGGCCTGTGGCTGCCCCCCTCATCGCCGGGTGTCACACGCCTGCATTGCTGCACTCACATGAGACGGGGGTCATCGTCTTCGTGTTGCTTCGGGCCTGTCCCTGTCTCGTGGCCGCCCTGGGGCATCCGGCGGGTGGTTGGCATCCGCAGGGACGGGTGCCCCATCTAAGATGGCCACTGGTAACACAAAATGGAAGACTGCAAAGAGTGCAGGGGAAAACGGACATAGTAAAGAGCAAACAGCTTGCAGAAGCTTTCAGCATTGAGACACTTGCAAAAACCGGTTTCCCGACAGCTGCAGAGTTCAGGCAGCGCTGTAAATGGGAAAACAGTTTACATATTAATGAGTTGATACCGGGACAGTCCCGGGCACAATAGATACACTCAAGTATCAATCGATACTTTCAATAGCGAAGCAGACACGTTGGAGCCAGCGAAGCCAGGACAATGAGTCCTAAGAACTGCCCCAGCCATCAAGGAACGACCCTAGGATAGGGGGGGTTCAAATCATATCGATTGGGAAAAGGCCCAATCGATCCCCAGCAGGTGAGGAAGCCCGCCCCAAGGGGCATGGACCCCCTGGGACCTATAAAAGAGAGGTTCCGCACATGGTTCAGTCTCATGTCTCCGGCCTCCGACTCCAGCCTCCAGACCCCTGTCTTTTACACCAGCCGTCGAGCAGCAGCCATCGATAAGTAAGTGCCAAACGACGATCGCTACTTGACCCAGGCGTTACTTATACCCTTGCCAACCAATAGTGACTCGAAGTTGCAGACCAGAACGGAACGAAGGCCTTGTTCCCTGACCTTGCAGGTTCCTTCTTAGATAAGTATTAGTCGTTTAATGGTAGAAGTAAGTTAGTCTTTAGCGTGTGCATGAATGTTATTATAATTGTTTTATAATAAACTCTAATTGTTTTGGACTTACTAATCGGTGTATAGCTTTATTGCTTTGAACTTGACCTTGATACTTGTGAATGTGTCTTTTACGGCACCTGGCGACTCCAGAGCATAGAAAGAGAAACAGAGCCAAGTGAGTGTTAAGCACACTTACTCAGAACGAGCAACACGTGGGTAGAGCTGTCCTGGGTAGGGATGTCCTGGGTAGGGCTGTCCTGGGTAGGGCTGTCCTGGGTAGTGGTGTCCTGGGTAGGGCTGTCCTGTGTAGGGGTGTCCTGGGTAGTGGTGTCCTGGGTAGGGCTGTCCTGTGTAGGGGTGTCCTGGGTAGTGGTGTCCTGGGTAGGGCTGTCCTGGGTAGTGGTGTCCTGGGTAGGGCTGTCCTGGGTAGGGCTGTCCTGTGTAGGGGTGTCCTGGGTAGGGCTATCCTGTGTAGTGGTGTCCTGGCTCGGCTGCGATGAGGGCCTGTGGCTGCCCCCCTCATCGCCGGGTGTCACACGCCATGAGACGGGGGTCGGCGTCTTCGTGTTGCTCCGGGCCTGTCCCTGTCTCGTGGCCGCCCTGGGGCGTCCGGCGGGTGGTTGGCATCCGCAGAGACGGGTGCCTCGACGTTTGGTCCTGCAATACACAACACCGCATGCATGGTTAGACACGCAGGTGGTGATCGGGAGAAATGGGGGAGTGGGATATGAGGGATGGGCGATATGGGGACGGGGGAATGTGGGGGTATGGGGGAGGGGGAATATTGAAGAGAGGGATATAGGGGATATGGGGAAAGGGGGATATGGGGGAATGGGGACGGGCCGTGGAGGGTCTCACTTGGTGGTTCGCCCCCGATCTCTGCATCGGCAACCTCCAGTCCTCGGGTCCGCCTGCCAGTTCCAGGGCCCTCTCTTCATGAACGGTGAGTGGTCTCTCATCAGCTGGGCCCCCTCCGGTCCTCTCACACTCCCTGTTGTTGTGTGCGCGCTTCTCCTGTGGGGGGCGGGTGGCAGGGATAAAGGGCAACAGTGTTAGGCAGGGATATACAAGCAGGCCAGCGGTTGTGCGTAAGTTGGCATAGGTACTCAGCACATTAGGATCAGGGTTAGGGTTAGGATTAGGGTTGGTTGCACCTGGGGGTGTGCCGTACATTGGGGGGGGTGGGGGGGAGGGGAGGGGCGGGGGGGTTGGCACTCACCCTGTCAGCCCTGACGAGGTCATTCACCTTCTTGTGGCACTGGGTGCCTGCCCTTGGTGGTACAGCCACAGCGCTGACAGCCTCTGCCACCTCCCTCCACAGGCGCCGGCTGAGGCGTGGGGAAACCCTGCGGCCGTGTCCAGGGTACAGGGCCTTCCTCCTCTGCTCTACTGCATCCAGGAGCGCCTCGATGTCGCAATCCTGGAACCTAGGGGCAGCGTGGCAAGCGGCCATCTTGTCGGGTCTCCGGGGGGTGGCATCATTTGTGCTGTGACGCCGCCCGGCGTCAATGACGCCGCGCATCCGCGGCGGGTGACGCCGTCGCAAATGGCATCACGCCGCTACTAGCCCATTCCGGGCCGGAGAATTTGCGCCTTTTGGGGGGGCCTGACGCCGAAGTGATCCGCGCCATTTTTGGCGTCGGGTTCCGGCCATCACGCTGATTATCAGAGAATCCTGCCCAGCAGGTCTGGCAGCATCTGTGGAGAGAGAAACAGAGTTAAAATTTCAAGTTCAAATGACTCTTGTTCAGAGGTAAAAAATGGGAGAAATGTGCCGGATTATATACTAAGCGAGAGGGGGTCGAGTGGGTGGAGCAGCATTTTCTGATTTTCTTTCAGGTCACAAGCAACTGCAATGTTTTGGTTCTATTTTTGCTTTTCTTTTATGCAAGAGGCATAGTTCGCTGAACTATGAATCCAGCAGAGGGCAGTAGAGCGGAGCTGCTGATTGGCTGTTGCGGGGAAAATTTGCATCAGTGCATTGTGGTCACCGTATCTTGAAGGTGGTTTGTGGAGGAGCTGTTGTCAAGGGATGTAGTTACTCCGAAGAATGAAGATAGATGGGTGACGGTGAGAGGGGCTGGGAGGAAGCGGTTAGTGCAGGGATCCTCTGTGGTCGTTCCACTCAGTCACAAGTATACCGTTTTGGATACTGTTGAGGAGGGCGATCTACCACCGGTAAGCCATGGTGAACGGATCTCCAGCACTGAGTCCGTCCCTGTGGCTCAGAAGGGAAGGAGGGAGAGCAGGAGAGCAATAGTTATTGGGGACTCGATAGTTAGAGGAACAGATAGACGGTTCTGTGGCAGCGAAAGAGACTTACGGATGGTATGTTCCCTCCCGGGTGCCGGGGTCCATGATGTCTCGGACCATGTTTTCAGAATCCTTCAGGGGGAGAGGGAACAGTCACAAGTCGTGGTACACATCGGTACCAACGACATAGGTAAGAGAAGGGACGGGGATTTAAAACAGGAATTTAGGGAGCTAGGGTGGAAACTGAGAGCCAGGACAAACCATGCAGTCATCTCTGGTTAGTTGCCGGTGCCACGTGCAAGTGAGGTGAGGAACAGGGAGAGAGTGCAGATAAACAAGTGGCTGCAGGGATGGTGTAGGAGGGAGGGTTTCAGGTACGTGGATAATTGGACCACATTCTGGGGAAGGTGGGACCTGTACAGACAGGACAGTTTGCACCTGAACAAGAGGGGCACCAATATCCTGGGAGGGAAATTTGCTACGGCTCTTCGGAGGGGGGGGGGGGGGGTTTAAACTAATTTGTCAGGAGGCTGGGAAAACGAGCTGTCGTCCAGAAGCCAGTGTTGAGAGTAGTGAGGTACTGAGGAGGGTATCAAGGTCGCAGGAGTGTACCGGCAGACAGAAAAGTGGGTTGAAGTTCAATGCAAGGAGCATCCGGAATAAGGTAGGTGAACTTGGAGCATGGATTGGTACTTGGGACTACGATGTTGTGGCCATTACGGAGACATGGTTAGAACAGGGACAGGAATGGTTGTTGGAAGTTCCGGGGTATAGAGTTTCAGTAACAGTAGGGAAGGTGGTAAAAGAGGTGGAGGAGTAGCATTGTTCATCAAGGATAGTTTAACGGCTGCAGAAAGGCAGTTCGAAGGGGATCTGCCTACTGAGGTAATATGGGCCGAAGTTAGAAATAGGAAAGGAGCGGTCACATTGTTAGGAGTTTTCTATAGGCCCCCAAATAGTAATAGAGATGTGGAGGAAGAAATTGCAAAACAGATTATGGATAGGTGTGGAGGTCTCAGGGTAGTTGTCATGGGAGACTTTAACTTTCCAAATATTGATTGGAACCTCTATAGGTCGAACAGTTTGGATGGGGCAGTTTTTGTACAGTGTGTGCAGGAGGGTTTCCTGATACACTATGTGGATAGGCCGACAAGAGGGGGGGGCACATTGGATTTGGTACTGGGTAATGAACCGGGCCAAGTGTTAGATTTGTTTGTGGGAGAGCACTTTGGAGATAGTGACCACAATTCGGTGCCTTTCACTATTGCAATGGAGAGGGATAGGGCCATACGGCAGGGCAAGGTTTATAATTGGGGGAGGGATAATTATGATGCGATTAGGTAAGAATTAGGGAGCATAAGATGGGAACAGAAAATGTCAGGGAAAGGCACAAATGGAAAGTGGGGCTTGTTCAAGGAACAAATACTACGTGTCCTTGATAGGTATGTCCCTGTCAGGCAGGGAAGAAATGGCCGTGTGAGGGAACCATGGTTCACAAAAGAGGTTGAATGTCTTGTCAAGAAGAAAAAGGAAGAATATGTAAGGATGAGAAAACAAGGTTCAGTTGAGTCGCTTGAGGGTTACAAGGTAGCAAGGAATGAGCTGAAAAAAAGGGCTTAGGAGAGCTAGGAGGGGGCATGAGAAGTCGTTGGCAGGTCAGATCAAGGAAAACCCCAAGGCTTTTTACTCATGTGAGAAATAAAAGAATGACCTGGGTGAGGTTAGGGCTGGTCAAGGACAGTAGTGGGAACTTGTGCATGGAGTTAGAAGAAATAGGAGAGGCGTTGAATGAATACTTTTCTTCAGTGTTCACAAAGGAGATGGGCCATGTTTTTGAGGATGAGAATGTGATACAGGCAGGTAGGCTGGAGGAGGTAGATGTTCTGAGGAAGGATGTATCAGCAATTTTGAAAAACCTGAGGGTCAACAAGTCCCCTGGGCCAGATGGGATATATCCTGGGATACTTTGGGAGGCAAGGGATGAGATTGCAGAGCCTTTGGCTTTGATCTTTGGGTCCTCACTGTCCACGGGGATGGTGCCAGAGGACTGGAGAGTGGTGAATGTTGTTCCTCTGTTCAAGAAAGGGAATAGGAATGACCCTGGTAATTATAGGCCGGTTAGTCTTACTTCGGTGGTCAGTAAGTTAATGGAAAAGGTCCTGAAGGTTAGGATTTATGACCATTTGGAAAGATGCAGCTGAATCCGGGATATTCAACTCGGATTCGTGAAGGGTAAGTCTTGCCTCACAAATTTGATTGAATTCTTTGAGGAGGTAACTAAGTGTGTAGATGAAGGTAGAGCAGTTGATGTCGTACACATGGATTTTAGTAAGGCGTTTGATAAGGTTCCCCATGGTCGGCTGATGAAGAAAGTAAGGAGGTGTGGGATAGAGGGAAATTTGGCCAATTGGATAAGTAACTGGCTATCACATAGAAGACAGAGGGTGGTGGTGGATGGAAAATTTTCAGACTGGAGACCAGTTACCAGCGGTGTCCCACAGGGATCAGTGCTGGGTCCGCTGCTATTTGTGATTTTTATCAATGACTTGGAGGAGGGGGCTGAAGGGTGGGTCAGTAAATTTGCTGATGACACCAAAATTGGTGGAGTAGTGGGTGAGGTGGAGGGCTGTTGTAGTCTGCAAAGAGACATTGATAGGATGCAGAGCTGGGCCGAAAAATGATGGATGGAGTTTAACCCTGATAAATGCGAGGTGATTCATTTTGGTCGAAAAATTTTGAATGCGGATTACAGGGTCAATGCAGGGTTCTGAGGAATGTGGAGGAACACAGAGATCTTGGGGTTCATGTCCACAGATCTCTGAAGGTTGCCACTCAAGTGGATAGAGCCGTGAAGAAGGATTATAGTGTGTTAGCGTTTATTAACAGGGGGCTTGAGTTTAAGAGCCGCGGGGTTACGCTGCAACTGTACATGACCCTGGTGAGACCACATTTGGATTATTGTGTGCAGTTCTGGTCACCTCACTATAGGAAGGATGTGGAAGCATTGGAAAGGGTGCAAAGGAGATTTACCAGGATGCTGCCAGGTTTGCAGGATAGGTCTTATGAGGAAAGGTTGAGGGAGCTAGGGCTTTTCTCTTTGGAGCGGAGGAGGATGAGAGGCGACTTAATAGAGGTTTATAAGATGATGAGGGGGATAGATAGAGTGGACGTTCAGAGACTATTTCCTCGGGTGGATGTAGCTATTACAAGGGGGCATAACTATAAGGTTCAGGGTGGGAGATATAGGAGGGATGTCCGAGGTAGGTTCTTTACTCAGAGAGTGGTTAGGGTGTGGAATGGACTGCCTGCTGTGATAGTGGAGTCGGACACTTTAGGAACTTTCAAGTGGCTATTGGATAGGCACATGGAGCATACCAGAATGACAGGGAGTGGGATAGCTTGATCTTGGTTTCGGACAATGCTCGTCACAACATCGAGGGCCGAAGTGCCTGTTCTGTGCTGTACTGTTCTATAAATGTATGGGAATCAAGTCTGGATTTTCTGAGTTGTTGAGGTGCTGGAACCTGCTGCAACCACTGTCATTTCTGCATGGTCTTAGAAACGCTCACTCATTATTTGGCACGTGAAATGAAATTCAATGGAAAGAACATGGCAGCAGCAGCAATTCTATTTTCTGACATCCCACCCTCATTTGCAATCGGCAGCATTTATGTCTATATAAACCAGGTGCCCAGAGCTTCTTGGAGTTGCATAAAATAATGAAATATTTCAGACTTGTAGATTCTTCATTATCTTCACACTGATTTTAGATATGCAATAAAACCCATGCATCAGTATGCAGACCATGATGAGTGCGATGGCAGGTAACGGCAACAACCCATCACAGACACTTAAAAGAAAAGGGATTGGAACAAATAGCTTCAATTGAAGAATTGGCAAAATGCCCACCTTCTGTGATATAATTTTTAATCATTCTGTCAGTTGTTTCAAAGAGGTTGGACTGCTGTTGGATTTAATCTGTCTTGCCTACAACAAATCTGCATTCTTCTGAGACACAAAAAAACTAACACGGAAGGTGGCTCAAACGTTGCGAACAAAAGAAGTTAAAGATTGCTTTAGATCAAAGGCTTATGTTCTAGAAAATTGGTAAGCCTGGGAATTGGGAACAATTTAGAATCCAACAAAGAAAGACGAAGAAACTGATAAAGAAAGAGAAAAGTGAATATGAATGCAAGCTAATGAGAGTCAGAAGCCTACTATAAAAGCTTCTTTAGATACGTGAAAAGGAAAAGATTAGCAAGTGTTTGGAAAATACAGATAGTTTTAAGGGATTTATATTTGCATTGGTAAACATTAGAAAGAAGGTATAGTTTTAAGTGAGTTTAATTTAACATTCATGCGCTGGAAGGGTGAAACCTATTGTTAGATTTATGCTAGAAACCGGACAGGAAGGGAGCTGCAAAGAGGTAGGCTTCCTAATGCACAATTTACAGTCCAGATAACCAGGGAATTGGGACAGAAAGAATGTTTAAGATTACTAGAGTTAAGTCAGGAGGGACCAAGATATTGTTCAGAATAATTCAAAGAAGAGTAAACAAAGTGCTTTGAGTTAAAGAGCCAATTGCAGTAACTAGGTTGAACATGGGACGGCAGATGAAATGTTTGATGTCATTTTAATTGAATCTGGGAATCGATAGCTTAAGTAATTGTGAACAGTTTTCACAGCAGTCAAGTCAAATAAATCCTAAAAGAGTTGGTGTAAAATCTGAATTGGATTCACTGTTAAAAGTGGAACAGAAAGAGGCTTTGTTTAAAAGTTCAATTTTTGGAAACCCTGATCTGGATTCCGGAATGCTAATTGCTTAGGGAAAGCATAATAAGGAGAGACGATTTTAAACATGTTTTTGGTAGTGGAGTTTGGAAACTCAAATGTAACAATAATTTGGGGGGACTCTGAGGAGACAATGATAAACATTCACTTGGGGTTCAGAGTGGTGAGTATACTTGCCCACAGTCAACTTGCATGATTAAAAGTGACTTTGTGTTAAAGAAACTATTGTAGATTAAGATGTACTTTGCAACCTTTGTTCATCCCTAAACCTATGAATACATCAAAGCAGCCATCCTAAGTGTTATGGGCCAGGGTTTAAAGAACACCAAAGTATATCATGGAGTTCACCTGACCCACAACTTTTAATAGATTTTGGTTATGGAGAGCACAAGGGCCCACTTTACAGGTGTGATGCAACAGAGATCTTAAGTATTTTTAAAACAAAACCATGTTATTCTATGAATCCAGTTAACACTTAATAAACACACAGTAAACAGTTTATCAACTACGAACACTGATAATCCCCACAGGTATAATGCTCTATAGGTAACCCTGAATAACAACATCCATAAGCCAAAACACCCTTTTTTCTCTCAAAACAGTAGGTTTGAACTCCTTACAGAAAACAGGTATTACTTTGAAGTTATCAAGTGATCTGGAGACACCTTTTTAACCTGCAGAGAGAGAGAGAGACACATGCACAATACTTTGCTGTCTTTATCCAGCTTCCAACGGTCTAAACCGAAAGTAAAACACAGAAAACCAAAAACAGCTCCCAGCACAAAATGAAAGTAAAAGACAGAATCACATTCCAGCTCCACCCACACAATGACATCACTGCAGCCATTTAATAAAACACACTTTTCTTAAAGGGACTCTCACATGACACTAACCAACTAAGAGGATAAATGTGGTTATCTGTGCTATGGCAAATGATGTGAAAAAGGCTGTGTAGAGATGATGTACATGCTGTATTTATGATTCCATATAAAACAAATAAATTGGATCCTAGAGTGATATTCATACATCATATACGCTACCTAGCTAACAAAACAAAATGGGAAAGGGGGGTAGAATTGCTTGATCTACATTGATTCAGCCAGGTAGGTAATGTCACAACCTGCACAACCATCCAAGGGTTCTTCAATGGTACTAATAAGGATCACTTCACAGGCTGCACAGATTGCGCCTGTCACCAAAGAATTGACATAATCCTGATAGTGTAAGTGGAGTTATGCAAACAAATCTCTCCTCCAGAAAGACTTACATTTATATTGTGCTTTTCAGGAACTCAAAATGTCCCAAAGTTCTTTACAGGCAATGAAATACTTTTTAAGTGTAATCACTGTTGAATAATAATAATAATAATAGCTTATTGTCACAAGTAGGCTTCAGTGAAGTTACTGTGAAATGTAGGAAATGTAGTAGCCAAGTGAAAAATGAAATGAAAAATGAAAATCACTTATTGTCACAAGTAGGCTTCAAATGAAGTTACTGTGAAAAGCCCCTAGTCGCCACATTCCGGCGCCTGTTTGGGGAGGCTGGTACGGGAATTGAACTGTGCTGCTGGCCTGCCTTGGTCTTTTTCAAAGCCAGCGATTTAGCTGTATGCTAAACCAGCCCCTGTTGTATGGAGCATGGTTGCACAAATGATAATAGTCATTTTGCAGTACAGAACTATAGTATTGTTGAAAAAAGACAATTTGTCAATGATTTTTATCTTGCACTCATCAGGACAAGAATAACAATGTCAATGGAAATGTATGTATAATTAGTATAAGCATGAATACATACATTAATACACAAGGCCCTGTCTGTTGCAGACAGATAGAGCACATATGCATATTGCACCTGTTTCAGCGAAGCAAAATAAGTGATAGCTATATGCTCATTCATTCTTCAGGACAATGCCTTGACCAATCAGATTTTCAAACAATGCTTGGCAGTTAACTGTCAGTCACCATTACCTGGCGCATTCTCCATGTCAATGCCTCTCCAAATCATAGTCCACTTGTCTGCCAATCATACAGTATAAAGTTGCTGTTTTCACTGACATTTATATTCTTGCGATTGTCCTGATAAGTGCAAAATTAATAGATTCAATAAAATGCCCTTTTTCAGCAATACACAAATAGCAAGGTGCTAATTACCAGATTTTGTTTTAGTGCCGTTTATTAAGGGATAAATCTTGACTGGGATTTATTCAGCGTAATTATCTGAAAGCACCTCTAACAGTGAGGCACTCCCTATGTGATGTACTGGAGTATCAGCCTTATTTGCTCAACTTAAGTAATATGCAGTTACAGAACAATTTACACGTGCTCCTCCCAAAACAAATTATTTGATAATTGACTGAACAATACCATTGAATCATCAGATAATTTATCAAGTCATCCCCCTATTTAATGAGTGATACCCCAACGTTATTTTTGTCTTTACTGAGTCCTACTCACTTGTTGGCAAAACGGTTGTCATCATGTTTGAATATTGATATTTGTTATTGAAATAAATGGCAGCAGATTCATTGATCAAAATGTGTTCAAATGTAGATCTATTTCACGTTTGTGTGTTACTTGACAAAATGCCATGTTCTTAAGAGTAGGAATGATAATGTGAAGATTCCTTACATATGTTTAGATAAAAGTAGATATAGTTTTGCAAAAATGTTCCCGATTTTTAAAATGAGGTCTAATGACAGGTTTACTCTCTAAAATGTAAACACGTCCATGACTACAGTTACTGTGAGGGACATAGATAATAATATTCTCATTGCAAAATCTGTTCAACAAGAATCACGTCCTTCAACAGTACAAAGTAGGAATTCTTTGCGAGTTAGGTTTGTTTGAATCTGAGCCTTATTAATATTCATGCCTACCCCTTTAAAAGTTTTTACTAATGGTCAAATTATAAATTTATATTTGAACCTTTTAATTGAAATCAAACATTGAACATATTATTGATATTAGTGCTATTGAGTAATGTTTAATGCCTGGAAAATGAATGGCTTTCTTTTCTCATGTATTTAATCAGATATTTCAGAATCTTTCACAATGCTTTTCGGCATCAACTATATAAATCTCAGAAATTAATTATCCAGAAATCACATTTGTGTTACAGTCAAAAATAATGGAACTTTTCACTATTGATCAATAATTCTTCTACCCCAACAAAAGCATTGTTTCAAATGAACAAAGGTATTGAAATCTTGAAAGCTGTATCATACATTTCCAGTCCAACATTCATATGCGCTTGCTAAAATCAAAAGTGGAACTATTGTTAATGAACTATTGTCCACCACATAATAAGTATCCAGCCTAAGAAGAATTATCAATATTCTTTACCATATATAGCCAGCTGGATTCATTAAAAATTAATACTAAACTTCTTTCCCACCTTGAAGCCAAACACAGTGCATATCTCTTAATGCAAAGTTGCTCAATAATATTATCGGATAGCTTTGCCAAAAACTGGTTCAGCCACAATGGGCTGTGATGTATCATTCAATGATTCTTTGATTCTAAACAGAAGTTGGGTAAGAGTATATTGGGGTGAATTGGGGCAGCACAGTGGGTAACACTGCTGCTTCACAACGCCAGAGACCCGGGTTCAATTCCAGCCTTGAGTAGCTGTGTGGAGGTTGCATTTTCTCACCATGGTTGCGTGTATTGCTTTCAGATGCTCCAGTTTCTTCTCAAAGTCCAAAGAAGTGCAGGTTAGGTGGATTGGCCATGCTAAATTGCCCCTTAGTGCCCAAGATGTGTAGGCTATGTGGGGTTACGGGGTTACAGGGATATGGCGGGGGAGTGGGCCTATGAAGGGTGCTCTTTTGGAGGGTCAGTGCAGACTCTATGGGCTGAATGGCTTCCTTCTGTAGGAACTGTATAGTTCTATGTTTCTATGAATTGCCTTGTGGATTCTCCAATTTGCCATCTGTAAGCTTGGCAAAAGAGTCATGGAAACCCTGGAAAACAAAGAACAAATAACAATACAGCACAGGAACAGGCCCTTTGGCCCTCCCAGCCTGTACCGGTCATGATACCAACCTTTGCCAAAACCTCAGCACTTCCTTGTGCCGTATCCCTCTATAACCATCCTATCCATATATTTGTTGAGATGCCTTTTGAACGCCGTTAATGTATCTGCTTCCACGACCATCCTGGTCACATGTTCCAGGCACTCACCACCCTCTGTGTAAAAAACATGTCTCGACCATCTCCTCTAAACTTTGCCCCATGGACCTTAACCGATGCCCCCCTGGTGACTGACCCCTCCACCCTGGGATAGTGTGCCTGCCCATCCACTCTATCCATGCCCCTCATAATCTTGTAGACCTCTATCAGGTCACCCCTCAACCTCCATCTTTCTAATGAAAACAGTCCGACTCTACTCAGCCTCTCCGCATAGCTAATACCCTCCAGACCTTGCAACATCCTGGTAAACCTCCTCTGCACCCTCTCCAAAGCCTCCACATCCTTTAGTAGTGTGGCGACCAGAAATGTGCACAATATTCCAAGTGCGGCCTTCCCAAGGTTCTCTCCAACTGTAGAATGACTTTCCAGATTCTATACTCGATGTCCCGTCCAATGAAGGCAAGCATTCGGTATGCTTTCTTGACTACTTGTCCACTTGTGTTGCCATCTTCAAAGATCTGTGAACTTGCACACCCAGATCTCTCTGACTTTCTATATTCCTAAGAGTTTTGCCATTTATGGTATATTTCCCCTCTATGTTAGACCGACCAAAATGTATTACCCCACATTTCTCCGGATTAAACTCCATTTGCCATTTCTCTGTCCAAGTCTCCAATCTATCTATGTCCTGCTGTATCCTCTGACAATCGTCAACATTATCTGCCACTCCACCAACCTTGGTGTCATCTGCGAACTTACTACTCAGACCAGCTATATTTTCCTCCAAATTGTTTATGTACACCACAAACAACAAAGGTCCAAGCACAGATCCCTGCGGAACACGACTAGTCACAACCTTCTATTCAGAAGAACATCCTTCTATTGCTACCCTTTGCTTTCTGTGACCGAGCCTGTTCTGTATCAATCTTACCACCTCACCTCTGATCCCTTGTGACCTCACCTTTTGTACCAGACTGCCATGAGGCACCTTGTCAAAGGCATCACTGAAGTCCATGTAAACAACATCCACTGCCCTCCCCTCATCAATCATCTTTGTCACATCCTCAAAAAACTCTATCATATTAGTGAGGCACAAACACCCCTTCACAAAACCATTCTGTCTATCGCTAATGAGTATAAATCCTGTCCCTGAGAATTCTCTCCAATAATTTACCGACTACTGACGTCAGGCTCACCGACATTAAGTTTCCTGGATTTTCCCTCCTACCTTTCTTAAACAGCGGTACCACATTCACTATTCTCCAGTCACCTTTGCCTGTTAGCCAATTTGTTGACCAGTCATTGATCTCTTCATGCTAGAAGAAATGGTCCCTGGCAATTGGGAGGTGGACAGGTTGCAGTTTGGCACTTGGAGGTACATGAGGTATTGGCCATTATTGTGGTAGGAGGGTAAACAGAAGATCAGAAGTGAGATTGAGGGAGATTGTGATTGCGTCACGGGCTAAAGCGAGGTCATCATTATCCAAGGCCTTCTTTAAAGTGTTGAGAGGAGCACTCCTGCTCCTCCTATCCACATGGTTTGCAATAAAAGCATATACATTCTGGAGCCAGCAACCTGCCTCCCTTTCGCTGATGGGGTTCTTGAGTCCTAGGAAAAGTGGACGACAACAGTTAAAAAAGTATACTCATGGAGTGTCCTACCTACCCAAGATGATGTATTTGCAAATCATGCACCACTGTAAGAGTGGCAGCAGGCATATATACATTGAGGTTATGCCATGTATGGTGCTTTTAAGGGTTTAATGCACTCACTCCTGAACTCCACTCTTCTGTCATGGGGTTTTTAATACTCATTTCTATGCAATTGATTGATGCTTTCAGAGGTAGCATGCAAATGAGAAATAGGTTTGTGCCAAGATATACTCTTGGCTCCAGAAGTAACTCTGCAGAGATGGGGGTGAAAAACCATTGCTAGAGATTGTCCTGCTACAGTGAGATATGTAAGAATGGAACCAGGTGGGGCAACTCCACCAGCTTGTGCGATGGCAAGGTTATACACAGAGGTCAAGAATGAAGAGAAAGAATGGTGCAAAACGGTCACAGTCACACAGAATGGGCGCAATTCTCCGCACTCACGACGGTGCGGAGAATAGCGGGGGTCGTAAATTTTTACGGCCACGCTAGTCTGACGTCCTCCCGCTATTCTCCCCTCCCCACGCCCGACTCCCGACACGAATCGCTGCCGCCGTTTTTTTACGGCGAGCAGCGATTCTCAGCTGGCCGATGGGCCGAAGTCCAAGCCCTTTACGGCCGTTTTTACGAACGGCAAACACACCTGGTCTGGCCGTTCGTAAAAAGGGCCGTCAAGTTCCGATCTTGGCAACCATGGCACCGATTGGCATGGCAGTACCACGGCCGTGACAAGGGTGCCATGGGCCCGTGATCGGTGGGCACCGATCGCGGGCAGCGGGTCCGATTCCTGCGCACTCTTTGTCCTTCCGCCGCCCCGCTGTATCAATTCACGGGGCGGCTGAGGGGCATCCCGGCCCGCGCATGCGCGGGTTTCGCGCAAATGCGCGATAACGTCATCCGCGCATGCGCGGGTTGGAGTCTTCCAATCTGCGCATGCGCGGCTGACGTCATGTGACGCGTCAGCCGTCGCAAACTCTGGCAAGCGGGCTTAACGAAATTCGTTAAGCCCGCGATGCCGGAGTTCACGGCCGCGGCACGCTAGCCCCGACCGGGGACCAGAATCGGTTCCCGGTCGGGGAGGGGGAGGCTGGCGTCAAACCCGCCCGTTTTTGACGCCAGCCTTATGATTTATCCCTGTTTGGGAGAATCATGGGAGGGGCTGGTTTAGCTCAGGGGCTGGTTTAGCTCACTGGGCTAATTCGCTGGCTTTTAAAGCAGACCAAGCAGGCCAGCCTCCCCGGACAGGTGCCGGAATGTGGCGACTAGGGGCTTTTCACAGTAACTTCATTGAAGCCTACTCGTGACAATAAGCGATTTTCATTTTTCATTTTCATTTCAAATCGCGCCCAATGTTCTTAGTGAGCTTGATCAGAGCTGTTTCACAGACTAGCGGCAAGCTGTGAAAAATGTAACAGCAAAACCATTAACCTATATTCACACTTCTTTTCAAAGTATTTTCACATTACACCTGTTAGATCAAGTCACATTAGCTGTTGCTTGCCCGAATATCCTTGTAATCTCTCATATCTTCTAAAACTCCTTTTAATTGCATGCGACAACAATGTTCAAATTGAAAGTTAGAGGTTTACCATGCTATTTTCAAAATGGTAACCTTTTGAGTTTCATCCAGTTCACCTCAAAGGCCACCGGATCCACAGAACAAGTGAAAATTACATAAAAGAATCTTTGACCAATATTACCAATATCCTAGCAAATGGTGAATCAATTCCATATAATTTATTGGATAGTAGATAAAATACCGCAAGTCCAAACTCAGACAATATTCTGTTTACATTTAGGATGTGTCATTGAAGATTTCATATCCCTGAAATTATCAGAACAGTGAACAACTTTGAATCTTATTAATACATTCTCAGAATATCATTTGATATATTCGCTCGCATCACACTTTTGAAATGGTATCACTCCAAGATTTTCATCCAGCTCCAAGGGTAAATTATTACATTGTCCAAGGTGTTAATATGTGAGACCACCATATATGATTGTATGACATATGTTCTTATTTGTTTCTTCAAGCTGTAGGATATATTTTCAATTGATAGTAATATATTGTGCATGAGAACATCAAATAATAATTGTTTGCCCAATATTGTGAGTGAATTTCCTTTCAGAATGGCATCATACTGCGCTGTAAATCTAACACTGGTAGATATAGAGTGCACAAGATCTGATTTATATTCTGGTCTAACCTTGGCTTTGATTCATTCAGTCCTCGTGCACTGTCACATCTCAGGCTGAAAGCCAAATACTCAAAGTGACAGATTTAACTAAAAGTATCACATCATTTAATTTGCCATGCTGGTTAATTTCTGAACATGTGCTATCTGACCTTCCACAGCCAGGACAGGTGACCCCATATGTAGAACAGAATATACATTACAGTACCTTATCTGAATATCGTATGGTATCTAATTCCTCAGACCACACCCAATCAGCTATCGTCATAAAACCCAGCAGCTCTGTACCATTGTACAGAGATCTGATTGAGTGATATAAAGATAACTGCATTTCTTCAGGGGGGTACTTAACGGTAACACACTTGCTTCTGAGTCAGAAGGCAGTCTTAACAATACACTTAGAAAGGCATGGTTTGATTGGAACAAATTAACATGGTTTTAGGAATCCTGTTTGAGAAATTTAGTGGGGTAAATAAAGGGGAACCAGAAGATGTTGCATACTTGGATTTAATAAGGTGTCACACAAAAGGTTAAAAAACAAGATAAGAGCTCATGGATAGAGGATTGATTAAAGGACAGGAAGTGGAGCGTGGGGAGAAATGGGGCATTGAGTTGACAAGCTGTGATTGTCAGGATTGAATTGACAGCATTAAGTTGGCAGGCTATACCACAAGGATCGTGCTGGGGCCTTGGCTAATTACAATCCATATTCATCACTTAGATAAAGAGACCAAGAGTAATGTATCTAAGTTTGTTGACAATACAAAGTTAGGTGGAAATGTGAATTGTAACGGGAACACAATGAGGCTGCAAAATGATATATGCAGGTGAAGTAGTGGGCAACAGGATGACAAGCGGAGTATAATGTGGGAAAGGGTGAGGTTATTCACTTTGGTTGTAAGAATAGGAAAGCAAAATATTTTTTAAAAGGTGTGAAGCTTGTAAATGTTGATGTTCAAAGAGAATTGGCACTGCCAGTTGACAGGGGCACTGCAACGGTGCCAGGCTGGAAGTGCCAAGCTGGCATTTTTTCGTGACAGGGATCGGACCCTGCGCAGGTGCGGTGGGGTGTGGCGGGGTGCGGTAGGGCCCGAGAACCACTTTATAGGTGAGCTGGGGCTTTAGGGTGGTTTGGGGGTCACATGGGGGGGGGGGGAGAGAGATCAGGACGGCATTTAAAAATGGCATGCTGATCTCCTCCTACACTGAGGGGTTCTCGTGAGCGCAGCTCCACAGTGCAGGAAATGGAACTAAGTGCGGCCTCATCGGGGTGTTCCCTGCTGAGGCCCTGAATAGAACCAGAGTCCTGATCGATAGCGTGATGTTTCTTGGCACTGCGAGCGCTGGGAAATACCCAGCTAAATGCTCTCATTATGGTACTCTGTTCCCATTCGGTTGGATCGCGTCCTTCCTTTTACTGAGGTAAAGTTGGTGGAAACACTGTCTGTGTTGCTGGAGCAACTTACAGGTTGTTGCTGTCCACCAGAAATAGCATTGGTTTGAGGGACAAGTGCTACAGTGCCATTTGGTCTGCGACATGAGCAGGACATGCAGAGAGGGGAAGCCCTGTGAGGAGGGGGCTGAAAGAGATGTCTCTACAGAAGGGTTACCCGGGCACACCTCTTGTCTGTGGCGGTGAGTCAGGAGCAGTACCTGAAGAGGTTGTTCAGCTCACAGGAAATAGCAACAGAGTTGTGCCACTTCCTTCACAATGACCTGGAACCTCAAACCAGGCTGAAGTTGGTCCTCCCAGTTCCTATGAAGGTTACAATCACCCTTACATTCCATGCCACATGATTCTCAATGAATGCGAATTGGGGGAGGGTGGGGCAACATCAGCAGAGAAACATCAGGAAGGTTACAGAGGCAATGTGCAGCAGAGAGCATTTTGTCCTCTTTTCACTGAGGGGGGTAGGCCAGCATGAGAAAGCACGTGGATTTGCCAAGATAGTGAGCTTCTTGATAGTAGAGGGCATCATCAACTGCTGCCAATGGCTCTGCGGGTAACCAACATCAATGAGAAAAAATACCAAAATCACAAGAGCTACTACTCACTCAACATACAGTTGGTTGAAAACCACATCAAGAGGTTTATTTGGGTGATTGTCCACTATCCTGGCAGCGCCCACAAAGCTTTTATCCAATGCCAGTCCACAATACCAGCTATCTTCAGACCTCGAATATGCAATGCAAGGTAGCTGCTGAGTGACGAGAGATATTGCCTCCTCATCTGCCTAATGACCCAGCCATGTGAGGTAATTAGGAAGAACCATGAAGCCACCTGCAGTACTGTGGAGCAAGCCATCGGGTCCTAAAGCCAGTACTGTTTTGTCCATTTGGGGCATCTCTGCAGAACATGCCCAGGAGTAGTCACCATGGCTGTCATGGTGTGCTGTGTCCTCCACAAGCTCACAATAATAAGGATGCAGCCACCAGCCTTTAGAGACCACCTTGATAAGAGGAAGAGGAGGAAGGGAAGGTGCTACTTTCATCATGTGAAACTGGATGGAGCAAGAGGGACTGCAGGTTGAGGCTTTAAAAGGAATTAATCCACCCTCAACATGGTCACACCATTCTCTTGTTGTACATGTTGTTTTTTGTAGATATGCAGCGATGACTCACACCAGGAGTGGAATCTTCCGCATGATTAGAGGCAGGGTTGTATTTAAACAAGTGGGTGGGTGGCAGGTTAGCTGCCGGCCACTTTTCCACCTCCAACCCGATTTAATCCAGGGTGGGAAGCCCTATGGTCAACCTTACATAAACACGGGAATTGCACAAGGGGATTTTTGTCTTTTTTTTTTATCAATGAATAACTGAACTGGGTTCAAATGTGATACAAACCAAAACACATATCCAAAAGCTCTGCCAAACACTAACACAGCTGATGGATATAATCTAACTGAGTTATTTATTCAGCCTTGTTTATTGCAGTCTACACTGCAATTCCTGTCTACAGCTGCAGATACTGTGCGAGTTAACAAAATCCTTTGAAGACAGCACCAAACCATGAAAATTTTCAAAGATAAGGGGCGCGATTCTCCGATGTCACGCCAGTTGGGAGAATAGCGGGCCGCGCTGTTTTTTCACGCGACGCCGGTCCAAAGCGCTCCCGCTATTCTCCCAACCGGCCAAATTCGTGTCATCGTGTTTCGCGCGCAAAAACACGGAGAATCGCCCGATGCAGCCAAAATGCCGATTCTCCGGCACCCCCGCTATTCTCCGGGCCGGATGGGCCGAAGTCCCGACGTCGTGACGCCAGGTCACACCGTCGCCGTCCACACCTGCTTTTTACTGTCGCCAGCCAGTCGTGCCGCCTGACAAGGAGTGAGGAGGTGAGCGGAACGTCCCGGAGTCTCCACAAACTGGGGAAGGCATCCCGAGAACGCTGCCGCCAGTGGGGGAGGGGGGAAGGGGAGAGAGAGAGGGAGAAGTGGGGGGGGGGGGAGAGGGAGAAGTGGGGGGGAGAGAGAGCGAGTGGTGGGGGGTGGGAGAGGGAGAAGTGGGGGGGAGAGCGAGTAGTGGGAGGGGAGAGAGCGAGTGGTGGGGGGGAGAGGGAGAAGTGGGGGGGAGAGGGAGCGAGTGGTGGGGGGGGGAGAGGGAGAAGTGGTGGGGAGAGAGGGAGAAGTGGGGGGGGAGAGAGCGAGTGGTTGGGGGGGAGAGGGAGAAGTGGGGGGGGGAGAGCGAATAGTGGGGGGGGGAGAGCGCGAGTGGTGGGGGGGGAGAGAGCGAGTGATGGCGGGGGGGGGGGAGAGGGAGTGAGTGGAGTGGGTCGTCCACCCCCGGATGCAACATGTCAGCCGACCTGCCATGGCAGGACGGTCACGAGGACACTGCCGCTGGTTTCCTGTGGCTGATGGCCGCAGCCCACTGACGCACCAGTGAGGAGGACGTGTTGTTAACTGCCCGTTGGACGCAGAAAGTGACCAGGGGTTAGCAGCTCTGGCCGCGTGTCAGCAGCGCCACCAGGCCACCGGGACACACAGGTATCCCGTGGCAGGCAGCTGCCGAGGTGTTGACTAACCTCCGTCTAACATGTTGTTTCTCTGCCCCCCACCACCCTTCTGTAGGTGACCATAATGTATTCTAACCGAACGGCTATGTTCAGCGCAGTGGTTGGGGCCGCATCACTGCAGTTGGACATCCAGCAGCGTCCACAGCCACATCCCACACTAGATGCAGGGGCAGCTGCAGCAGCAGAGGGAATGGCCGCAGAGTGGCCCGTCGTCGAGCAGCATGGGGGGGGGAGGAGGAGGAGGAGGAGGAGGAGACATTGATGGTGGAGCCAGGGTGCCAGAGGCGACGACCAAGGCCGAGGGTGTACCGTGGCCGCATCTCTTTCCAGACAATGCCGGACATCACCTGCAGGAGGAGACTCCGGTTGAGCAGAGAGACGGTCACACATATCTGTCACCTTGTGACGCACCTCGTCCCACGTGGAACGGGAGGAGGACGCGCGATCCCAGTTGCCGTCAAGGTGACGGTGGCACTTAACTTTTATGCAACCGACTCCTTCCAGTCTCCGAGCGGGGACCTATCCGGGATCTCCCAGTCATCGGTCCACAGGTGCATCCGGGATGTGACCGACGCCCTCTATGCCATCGCGGACCGCTACATCACCTTTCCCAAGGACAGAGCAAATCAAGAAGCACGAGCCCGTGGATTTGCCAACGTGGCTGGGATACCGATGGTCCAGGGGGTCATTGATTGTGTTCACGTCCCCATGCGCCCGCCTGCAGGCAACAGGGAAGTGTTCACAAACAGGAGGGGGACATACTCCATGAATATCCAGGTGGTATGCGACCCCCACATGAAGATCATGCACATGTGCGCAAGGTTCCCTGGCAGTGTGCATGATGCGTACATTCTTGCGCTGTCATTCATCCCAGCTATGTTTGAGGGACGCCCCCCCCTCCCCCCCCCCCCCCGCCCCCCCCGCCCCGGCTGAGGGGCTGGTTGCTGGGCGACAGGGGTTATCCACTGAGGTCTTGGCTGATGACGGCCATACGGAGGCCTCAAACCAACGCGGAGACCCTTTACAATGAGGCCCATGCAGCAACCAGGGGTGTGGTGGAGCGCTACTTTGGTCTGCTGAAAATGCGATTCAGGTGCCTGAACTGCTCCGGAGGGGCCCTGCAGTACCAGCCGAGGGTCGCTCGTATTGTCGTGGTCTGCTGTGCGCTGCACAACATCGCGATGCAGAGGGGAGATGCCCTGGTGGAGGAGTCGGAGGGAGAAGCCACTGGCAGTGGTGCCAACACGGAGGAGGAGGTGGGGGAGGAGGAGGAGGAGGAGGAGGAGGTGGAGGAGGTTGGTGGTGCGTCGGGCGCAGCACGCAGACACGACCCGGGTGCTGGTAATGTCTAGGAGGCTGCACGACGGCACTGGCGAGGACAGCGGGCACGCGATGCCTTGGTGGCAGCAAGATTCACGCGTCGCACACGACGGCACCGCTGAACACCGACACTACCACCTGCATCGGCAGTCATGCAGACGGTCAGCACACAACTGCCACAGCCCCCCCTCCCCCCCCCCCCCCCCCCGCACCCCCGCTCTGCGTACACTGCTCCACTTCGAGATCACCCTTACTACTGCGGCAAAACGGTATGGCACGACATTGATGGCTGTGTCAGCGGGTGTGATCAGTGCCATGTGGAATGATGACAGCCCGCTCTGCGGTGAGCTGTGAGCTCAGAATCGTTAGACAAAGTCTGACTCATGGCAATAGCTGAACCATCCATCTCGGTGGTCGCTGAGTTCGTCAGGGACACTCCATCACGTGCCCGCGTGGGGTAGCTGTGGGAGGGGGTGGGGGGGGGGGAAGGGACTGCACACCCGGCACCGAAGTTTCACCGCTCGTCAACTCCAGCGACACTCGGTCTCCATCACGATCCCTGTGGCAACGGAAAAATCACACAGTCTTACAAGTTAGGTGCAACAGTGAGTTTAATCGTGAATATTATGTACAGATGCCCTAGCCCCTACAACTAAACTGTGCCCTTCACCCGTGCCAACTTACTCTGTGTCCCTCTTCATTGCCTTACGGGCCCTACCACTACGTTTAAGTGAATCCCCAGATGATACAGCAGGAGTGGAGGACTGCTGAGAATCACGCCCTGCGACATGTCTCCCCGTCGGCACTCGTTTCATGGGTCGACCCTGCCTTGATGGGCCAGGCTGCTCCGCGGGCGTTTCGGATGGCGTGGTGCCACCCTGCCCTGCCTGCTGCCCACCCGATGCACCAGGGATGGGACGGGGGGGAGACTGAGCGTCCCGGGACGTCCCGTGATGGAGTTAATGGGACGGGCCCCAGAACCCCCTCCTCCCTCGGTGAGCCCGGTGGCCCCCGGGCCTCACTGTGGGACGGAGGTGCGAGCGGGGAGGTGCCCCGTCGCCCCACCAACACCTGGCGGTGCCAGTCCTGGAGGCCTGCAACGGTCTCCACCAGGGTCCGAAGGTTCGCTGAGATGGAGTCCAGGGAGTGAGACATTCCCGCCAGGGACTGTGCGACCTAAACCTGTGAGTGCACGATGCCATCCAGCACGTGTGTCAGGCGGTCAATGCTCTCCGCGACTGACTGCTGGGACTGTGCCATGGCCTGCTGGGACTGTGCCATGGCGTATTGGGACTGTGCCATGGCGTGCTGGGACTGGGCCATGGCGTGCTGGGACTGGGCCATGACCTGGTGAGACTCGGCCAGGGCCCGTAGCGCGCCGGCAATGTTGTTTTGGCTCTGGCGCATTGCTGCCTGTGAGAGGGCAACCCTCTCCAGGGCCGAGGATGATGCGTGCAAATCAAGTCCAACGCCTTGCAGAACCTGTCCCATGGCCGAAACCATTTCACCCATTGCCTCGATCGCGGACGCCACCCGTGCGGTGTCAGCCTGGGTGGCTGCCATGAGCGGCACCACTCCCTGCTCCTGGACGCGGTTTGACTCCTCTAACTGCGTCTGCAGCTGCTGGAAGACAGCCCTCATCCCGTCATTGTGTCCCTGGGTTTCGAAATGCATCGGCTGTCCACGTGGGTCGACTAAATATAGGAACCCGGGAAACGTCTGGGAGCCAGCTGAATGCTGGGCCTGGGCTGCCCTCCGACCGTCCAGCCCCTCGGCTGCTCCGACCTCCACCTGCTGTACTGGCTCAGCTGTGTGGTGCACACCAGACCGTGACCCAGGAGCCTCATCACTTAATTGCCCAACTGAGGTGAGTGTCTCTGGGATGGTGGATGGTGTTGGAGACAGCAGTGCCGCAAGCTCTAGGTCCTCGTCCGTCATAAAACCAGCAGTGTCCTCGTCCCAGTCATATCCGAGCGCAGGCTGCACGCGGCCCAAGTCTGGTTCTCCCTCAGGTGACTCTGTTGAGTGTGTCGCCGTCCTGTGTGCGCCCTGCTTGACGGTCCCGGGTTGGGAGGATGGCACTCCTGGCTGACCTCCTGCCACCCTCTGGCGTGCGGCCCTAGGTGCGGTGGTCGTGGCGGATGGGCCCCTGTGTGTGGCACCAGACGGCCCTGGACGTTCGTCACCATGCCCCAGGGAACAGAATAATACGGGGTTAGTTAGACACGCTCGGCCGGGCGTAGCATGGTCCAGTGGGTAGAGTGTGAGGGGACAGAGGATGGGGGGTCCAGTGGGTAGAGTGTGAGGGGACAGAGGATGGGGGGTCCAGTGGGTAGAGTGTGAGGGGACAGAGGATGGGGGGTCCAGTGAGTAGAGTGTGAGGGGACAGAGGATGGGGGATCCAGTGGGTAGAGTGTGAGGGGACAGAGGATGGGGGGTTCAGTGGGTAGAGTGTGAGGGGACAGAGGATGGGGGGGTCCAGTGGGTAGAGTGTGAGGGGACAGAGGATGGAGGGTCCAGTGGATAGAGTGTGAGGGGACAGAGGATGGGGGGTCCAGTGGATAGAGTGTGAGGGGACAGAGGATGGGGGGGTCCAGTGGGTAGAGTGTGAGGGAACAGAGGATGGGCTGGGTGGGGGGGGGGTTGCCATGCAGGGTTGTCTCACTTGGTTCTGCACCTCCAACCGCGCATTGCGCGATCTCCCGGGTGGCAGATCCCCCAGCAAGGTGCAGTGCCCCTCTGTTCAAAGACTGTCAGGGGGTGTCTAACGGGTGAACCCCCTCCGGTCCTGTTCCGCTCCCGGTTGTTGTGAGCCATCTTGTCCTGTTGGAAGAGGGCATAGCTGGATCATCACAATTCGGAAGGGACATCAGGGTGTTCAGATATTGGCACAGGTTGTGGGGAAAGTTGCAGCTACACCATGGCATCTCTCCAGGGGGTCGCAGCGTTCATGTGGGTCTGTGACAACTTTGTTAACCACCCTCCACTCACTCTCGCCCCCTCCCCCTCGTGCCCGGGGTGGTCCTTTTACGACGCGGAGCGGCGTCACTCGGGCGTCATTCTGCCATCATTCTGCCGTCATTCGGGGGTCGTGGGCTTTTGCCGTCATTCCCCACGTGTTTCACGCGGCCCCGCTCCTAGCCCATTTCCGGGGCCAGAATTGATCGGGAATGGGGCCGTTTCGAGCCGTCGTGAAACTCGGCTGAGTTCACGACAGCCTTCCCGATGCCGCGCGGGAGCGGAGAATCGCGCCCAAGGTGAGACCCCAGATTTCTCGGTATCACCTAACACAGAATAACTTCACTGATTGCCAACCGCTGTAATTGTCGATAGTTTCAATCCAATAAGGGTTTTGGCCCGTTGTGAGTATAGAATCACTCGGTTTATTGTAAGAATCCTTCACACACTCTCCAAAGATAACAGTAAATCTCAGGAATTAAAGCAAATTCCATAGCGACTTTATCTTCACGCAGTAGTGGAATGACCGGAAATAGAAGGGATAGTGGCCACAGGGGTTTATACCAGAGAAAGAATATTGCACTTTGAATTTTGAAGTATTGCCCAATTTACATTAAAAATATAAATACTAAAATAGTTGTTGAAATCTTTACCTGTGTTTTTGTGAGACACTCCATATAAATTCACACCACAAAAATGCCAGGCACTAACAATCTCCAGCAAGAGAGAGTCTCACTCCATCCCCTTAACATTCAATGGCAATGTCCAAAGATGTGCCGGTTAGGTGCATTGGCCATTCTATATTGTCCCTTAGTGTCTAAAGATGTTTAAGTTAGTTGGGGCTACGGGGTTGGGTGGAGTGCTCTTTCGGAGGGTCAGTTCAGACTCAATGGGCTGAATGGCCTCCTTCTGCACTGTAGGAATTCTAGAACAAAGAACAAAGAAAAGTTCAGCACCGGAACAGGCCCTTCGGCCCTCCAAGCCTGCACCAACCATTCTGCCCGTCTAAACTAAAATCTTCTACACTTCCGGGGTCCGTATCCCTCTATTCCCATCCTATTCATGTATTTGTCAAGATGCTCCTTAAACGTCACTATCGTCCCTGCTTCCACCAACTCCTCCAGCAGCGAGTTCCAGGCACCCACTACCCTCTGTGTAAAAAACTTGCCTAGTATATCTCCTCTAAACCTTGTCCCTCGCACCTTAAACCTATGCCCCCTAGTAATTGACCACTCTAATCTGGGAAAAAGCTTCTGACTATCTATTATGTCTATGCCCCTCATAATGTTTTAGGCCTCTATCAGGTCGCCCCTCAACCTCCTTTGTTTCAGTGAGAACAAACCAAGTTTATTCAATCTCTTCTCATAGCTAATGCCTCCATACCAGGCAACATCCTGATAAATCTCTTCTGCACCCTCTTCAAAGCCTCCACATCCTTCTGGTAGTGTGGCGACCAGAATTGAACACTATACTCCAAGTGTGGCCAAACTAAGGTTCTATATAGCTGCAACATGACTTGCCAATTTTTATACTCAAATTCTATGAATTTACAACACTGCCAATTGAGGTTCTTGAGTGACAAATCAAGGGTTTCATCCTATCTTAACTAGTATTAATCAGAGCTAAGGGTGCTGGGAGTGGGAGGGGGGGGGGGACCACTGAGAGTAACATCCCTGTCCTCTTCGATGACCTCCCTATACCTTTTGGTCATCACCCTTGCACCACCTTACCCTGCAAACCCCTCACACCATTATTCACCTCTGAACTCCTGGGATTCTGGTAAGTGTCTTTCCTGCAGCAGTCATGCCTTCCCACAGACACTGCTGAGCATATATATGAATAGATATGTGAACATACAATCAATGAGTAGTAGGATATTTGGCCCTTTGAGCCTGCCCCACCATTCAATAAGATCATGCCCAATCTGATAGTAACATCAAATCTGCATTGCACCTGCTCCTGATACTCTATCGTCCCTTTGCTTCCCAAGACTTTATCCACTTCTGTCTTAAAAATATTAAAACACTCTTCTATCTTTTGGTCATCATCCTTACATTATAAAATCCTAATGAACAGAATTACACAGGCTGCAGCTTCCCTCTTTATCTAACTGATGGCTAAAGACTTCTTGGACGGGATTCTCCATCGGACGACACCAGAATGGGGGTAGCACAGTGGTTAGCACAGTTGCTTCACAGTTCCAGGGTCCCAGGTTCAATTCCCAGCTGGGTGACTGTCTGTGTGGAGTCTGCACGTTCTCCCCGTGTCTGCATGGGCTTCTCCCAGGTGCTCCGGCCTCCTCCCACAGTCCAAAGATGTGCAGGTTAGGTGGATTGGCCATGCTGAATTTCCCCTTTGTGTCCAAAACAAAGGTTGGGAGGGGTTACTGGGTTACAGGGATAGGGTGGAGGTGTGGGTTAGATAGGGTGCTCTTTCCAAGGGCCGGTACAGTCTTGATGGGCCGAATGGCCTCCTTCAGCACTGAAAATTCTATGATTCTAATCGGGGAACGCGATTGTGCGGAGAATCGGTTCCGACGTTGAAATTGTGGCAGGTGCCGATTTCATGCCACATCCTAATTCTCCATCGCCTCAACAGCAGTGTCAATGCGTTCCACTCCACACGTACAATAAGCATCGTTGGCATATCATTAGTGGGCCTAACACAGTACCCTGATACAATGTCACCTCCCACACACATGGACATTACCTCATACAACCCCCAATTTAGGACACCCTGCTATGGGGTCAGTGAGGGCCCCCCTTTTCAAACCTTCCCACACCCCCTTTTGGGCCCCCTCTTCCAGGACCCCCATCCTTCATTGCCCCAACCTTCATTTCATGGGCATGGCCCCCGCTCAGGCCCTCACCAGAAGGCAGTGCCACCTTGGCGCCTAAGCACCCTGGCACCAGCATCCTGGTAGTGCTCCTGCCAGCCTGGCAGTGCCAACCTGATGCCTTGGCAGTGACAGGGAGGCAGTGCTAAGGTACCCGGGTGCAAGGGGGAGAGCCGGGGGGGCCACCCCACCCTGCCCTGATTACCCAGGTACCTCCAATGTCCTGGGAGACTCCCCAGGTGCCATTCTGCCTGGTCCATATTGGTGTGGACCCGTACTAAACGGCTCCCGGCCAGGGTCTCCCTGGGGAGGCCGATAGATGCCGGTAGCTGGTTAGATTTGGCATCAGCAATTAAGCGTGAAAGACTGGTCCCGCCCATATATGGACAAGATCCTGAACGCAATGCCTCACGAGATCTGGTTAAATCCTACAAGGCCTACCAGCCTTCGTGAAGCCTGGGGCGGCCTCTCCCGACATTCACTGGTTGTGTAACGCCCCTGCAGATTGCACTATCCATCAGTCTCCCTGACTTCCATCACTCAAAAGAGACCAACAACAAAAACTCTCATTCAATTTATGCAGTTTTGTCTATGGTCATCCGGGCACCTTTGTGGAAAGCAAGAGGTTCACTGTCATTCCATCCATACTTTGTATTTTATGACATAATTCAGGTGAACATAAGGAATGAAGATGTATCATCCTGAATGATTTTGGCAGTGTTGAGTGCTGCTGGCTGGTTCTGTGACTTTGCTGCCAATAGACAATTCCACAGGACCACTAAGGGGCTGCAGACATGCTAGTCCCATGGTTTCCGTCCCATTGTGGATGACCTTCTCCTGCATTAGAGAGGGCAGATTCAGTGACTGTGTGTCAGTGTGTGTGGGTGATGTGCCAGCCATATTGAAAAGCTGTAGGTTTGTGAAGGCATGTTGAGGTGTCTATGCAGCTGTCATAGTTGGAAGGTATATGTTTGTGAGGTGTAGTCTGAGAATGTTAGAAGTGTGTCCTGGGTGTCAGAGTGTGCTGCAGAGTCATGAGGGTGTGGTTCATTCAACAACGTGAGAGGTGCATGGTGTGATGTGTGAGAGAAGTAATATGCAGATGCATTTGCCCATCATGACCATCTGAGTAAGGTCATTAAACTTTTTTCTCACTGTTGCCATGTTCTGGGAGTTCCAGTCTGGGCAGTTATGATCATTGCCATGTTTGCTGGTGTGGTGATTGTCCCTTTAAGGGCAATGTAGCTGAGTAAGTATCACATAGCCTGTGTGGCCAAACGGGACTCAGTTTGAATCACCCCATGGTGAGAGAGGCTCCGAGGTAGAGACATTTTGCGAGCAGCTACAGCTATGTGGCTGCTGTACAATTCTTATGAATAAACACCTTTTGTGTTCATGAAACAAGTCTGTGAAAGTATATCTTTACAACTGGCGACAAGGATAAATTATCCTGACACTACCTCTGGCCCAACATCTGTTTGTATCCTGTTTCAATCAAACTGAGAGAAAAAGTACTCACCAGAATTCCTCTCTTTGGGCGAAAAGACCTATTTGACTCGTCCACAGAGGATTGGACACGATGTGTCGAGCACCTTGGGTATTATTTCCAAAAAAACAAAATAGGAAAGAAGGCAAAATGCAAAGCAATTCTTCTAAGTGTTTTTGGAACTCAGATCTAACTTTATTTGCAGTCTTACAGCCCCAAGTGTGCCCCACTCTAAATCATTGAGTGAGCTTGTGGATTTAGTAAAGGCACAATTCCAACCGCAACCATCAGTCATACATACATTGCTAAATTGAAGCAAATATCGGAGTCTTTAAATTTGGACACACCCCAAAGGACATGATATGGGATATGTTAGTCTGTGGCCTGAACAACGCTCTACTCAATGCAGATTTCTTGTAGAGGTCAACATAAAAATTGCAGAAAAGTCAGTGGTGTTAAATGAGCAATGAAGCTAGTGCTGGCCATGGAAAGTACTGAATACAGGTGCATTAAAGCTCCAGAGCACATAACATTGTGCTGTTCACCAGTTAGGGCAGGAAGCTGAAGCCAGCCGTAGTGCCAAAACTGCCAATGCAGCCACGAAGCAGGAAAGAATTTCAGCCATCAACAAAACAAAAATGTACAGAATAGACAATCAGTTAGCAATGCTTAAAGTGGTATAGAACATAGAACATACAGTGCAGAAGGAGGCCATTCGGCCCATCGAGTCTGCACCGACCCACTTAAGCCCTCACTTCCACGTTATCCCCATAACCCAATAACCCAATAACTAAAGGCAATTTATCATGGCCAATCCACCTAACCTGCATGCCTTTGGACGGTGGGAGGAAACCGGAGCACCTGGAGGAAACCCACGCAGCGGGAGAATGTGCAGTCTCTGCACAGACAGTGACCCAGCGGGAATTGAAACTGGGACCCTGGCGCTGTGAAGCCACAGTGCTAATCACTTGTGCTACTGTGCTGCCCTGTTACTGAGGTGCCAGTAACCACACTCCTCAATCATGCTGGTTTCGGAGGCTGAGTTTTTTATTGTCACAAAAAAGGAAATTTGATAAAGTAGTGCAGAGCCACGTAAAGATCACTGAGTAATCAATCGTGACCTCTATCTCACCAGTGCATCCAGTGTAGGGTTGCTGAAAGGCGAGTCCTTTCCTTTAGCTGAAGAAACATCCTTGACCTGAAGGATTAACTTTGTTTCTCTCTCCACAGATGCTGCCAGACCTGCTGATCGAGTATTACCAGCATTTTGTTTTTATTTTAGCTTTCCGACAAGAGCAGTATTTTGTGTTGGTCTGTCCTTCACTCGGTTTGCTATCCTCCTTCAGTGCACCAGTACTGGTTATCCAGTATGCCCAGAAGATGTTGGCAGTGCCACGGAGACCAGCTCAGCATGTGCTGATGACACGACTGTCGTGGGTCGGATCTCAAACAACGATGAGTCAGAATACAGGAGGGGGATAGAGAACCTAGTGGAGTGGTGCAGCGACAACAGTCTCTCCCTCAATGTCAGCAAAATTAAAGAGCTGGTCATTGACTTCAGGAAGCAAAGAACTGTGCACACCCCTGTCAGCATCAACTGGGCCGAGGTGGAGATGGCTGACAGCTTCAAAAACCGAGGTGTGCACATCAATGACAACAAGGGCCACTGTACCTTGGTACACGTGACAATAAACCAATCCATTCCAATCTAATCCAATGCAGTGTCCAGGGCACTCGGCCATGGTGGCCATTATGGGTGCTGGCATGTGGTGCAGGGTGGGGGTCGGCGGCTTTCTGTGTTGGGGGGGGGGGGGTACGGGTGTTTGGGATGGGGGTTGGTCCACCCACGTCAATTTTATGACCAAGAAAGCATTGCACCGCCTATACTTCCTCAGCAAACTAAGGAAATTTAGCATGTCCACTTTGACTTTTACCGGCTTTTACACCATGCAAAGCATCGTATCTGGCTGCATCACAGTCTGGTATGGCAACTGCTCGGCCCAAGACCAGAAGAAACTACAGAGAGTAACCCCAGCTTAAAGAGGTGTGAATTGTCTCAAGCCAAGACAGTTGGTAGGATTTCGCAAGCCCAGGCCAGATGGTGGGGGATGAATGTAATGTGACATGAATCCAAGGTCCCGGTTGAGGCCGTACTCATGTGTGCGGAACTTGGCTATAAGTTTCTGCTTGGCGATTCTGCGTTGTCGCACGTCCTGAAGGCAGCCTTGGAGAACGCTTACCCGGAGATCAGAGGCTGAATGGCCTCAACTGGGACCTGGAATTCATGTTGCATTACATTCCTCCCTCACCATCTGGCCTGGGCTTGCAAAATCCTACCAACTGTCCTGGTTTGAGGCAATTCACACCTCTTTAACCTGGGATTACCCCTATCTCTGAATCTGTAAAGACTTGATTACCTGCAAATGCTCGCATTCTAAGCATTGTCTGGCATCTTTGAATTTGTCTATATATATGTTTCTGGAACATACCTCTTCATTCACCTGAGGAAGGAGCAGTGCTCCGAAAGCTAGTGTTTGAAACAAACATGTTGGACTTTAACCTGGTGTTGTACGTCTTACTGTGCTCACCCCAGTCCAACGACGGCATCTCTAATCTAATCCAATGCAGTGTCCAGGACACTCGGCCATGGTGGTCGTTATGGGTGCCGGCATGTGGTGCAGGGTGGGGGTGCGGCGGCCTTCTGTGTTGGGGGGGGGGGGGGGGGGGGTACATGTGTTTGGGATGGGGGTTGGTTTTTGGGGCACAGTGCTGCCTACTCACTATGGCTGCTCTGAGGAGGTCATGCAGTGTTTTATGGCACTGTTGGCCGGTTCTGACGATGTTACCCATGGTGCTCAGAACTTCTGCCACCTGCGTCCAGTAACGGTGAACGATGGTGGCTGGCAGTCTCCTTCCCACCCCAGGGTACAGGGAGGCCCGCCTTTCCTCCACAGCATCTATCAGGGTCTCCGGTTCAGTGTCCAGGAAACAGGGTGTCGCCCACCTTGTTGCCATCTTGTTGGCTGGGATGGTGTGTGTGGGGAGTGGAGTGCGTATATGCGGCTGCAGCTTGTCAGCTTCCTGAGTGTTATTCCCAAACTCGGCGAATCCTGCACCATTTCTCATTGGAATCAATCGTGTTCCATGTGGCGCCGGTACTAGCCCCCTAACAGTCGGTTAATTGGTCCAAGTGTGGCGCCAGTTTTTTTGTCGTAGAAGTCCACGAATCCTGCCCCAGTATCAACACTTTGTCTCAGGAACGGACAATCCAGCCGATTAGATTTATCCTCTCAAAGGTTTTCAAAACAGTTTTACCTGAAAATTCAGCCTATAATGCAAACAAGAAAACTTTACTTACAAAAGCCCTTATGGCACTGTCATGTCTGCTGCCTGATGGACTGCTCTTCAATAGTGACAATACTTGCAGTTATATCATACATCCATGTGTACAAGTTGCCTTTTCACTATGTGGCTATGGCCTTAGTCCATAGTGAGGACAACTTTCACTGCTTAAACATAGCATTTCATCTTATTACATCCATTAGGACTTACATATGAATAAGAAAGACTAAAGGAACAACCTCCCTAAAAACAACCGCACCTAAATATTAATTACTCTTTCTGCTGGTTTATTTTCTGTCCATTGTCACCAGCATGATTCATTGAAAAGGAAATGCTTGTCTAGCCACATCCATGACCTCCGGTTGTCCCAGTTTGCTTTATGACCAATACTTTTGAAGTGTAACCACTGTTGCAATGCAGGTAAATACACCAGCTAATGTATTCACAGTGAGGTCCTCCAATAACACTGTTAAAAAGAAGTTATCAGTCAATGTTGAGTGAGGGATAAATATTAGACCGCACACTGGGGACATATGCCTTGAAATAGGCATAAGTGTGGACCCCAGGGCAGGATTCGCGGACTTCTACGCCAGTAAAACTGGCGCCACACCTGGACTGATTCAGCGACCGTTGAGGGGCTAGCACCAGTACCTATGGAACATAATCGATTCCAATGAGAAACGGTGTCAGATTCACCAGGCCCCTGATTGACACTCAGGAGGCTGACAAGCTGCAGCCGCATCAACACACTTCACTCCCCACACACACTCATCCCAGCCAACAAGATAACAGTGAGGAGAGCGGCACCCATTTAATGGACACCGAGCAGGAGACCCTGCTAGACGCCATGGGGAGGAGAAGCGGGTGACCCTGTACCCCAGCACAGGAAGGAGGCTGCCAGCCGCCGTCATTTGCCATGCCTGGGTCTACGTGGCAAAGACTGTCAGCACCATGAGAAACACCATCCGGATTGGCCAGCATTGTTGAAAGAAGCTGTACAACTTCCTCAGGGCGGCCAGGGTGAGTTGGCAGCACTATGTCCCAAGCACCAATCCCCGTCCACACACCCGTAACCCTACCACCCCCTTCCCTGCCCACCCGGACTGCAGCCAAATCCCCACATGCCAGCACCCATACCAGCTGCCATGACCAGCTGCCATGGTCACTGGAGCCACCAGCTACCCACCCCCTGGGCTGCATGCATCGGACAGTATAACACTGTGCATCTTCTGTTTCCACCCACCCAGGAGAAGGCCACCCAGAACTGCTTGGAGCGGGAAAAGACTGGAGGAGGACCGCTGGACCTGCAGCCTCTCACTGCGGCAGAGCAGTGGGCCCTGGATATAGTCAGCAGACCCGAGAAAGGGCAGTTGGCGGGGCGGAGGTCGGCATAGGGCGAGGACGTGAGACCCTACTGATATGCGGTTCTCCATAGAATGTGTGTCTCCCCCCTCCCCAACCACCCTCACCCCCATACCACCCTCACACCACCCCACACCACCTTCACCCACACATCACTCTCACACCACCTCCTCACCCACACCACCCTCATCCCCAAAACACCTCCACCCCCACGCCATCTCCACACCCCCGCTCCATCACCACGACAGCCCCTACTCCACCCTCTCAAACTCCCCCCCAACACACTCCCACCATTCCCACTCCCCCCAGCCTGTGGGCTAATCATGAATCCTGTCTTGTGTCTTGCAGGACCTGCTGGTGATGGGGCAGGTCCTTCTGGTTTTGGGGGTGTCCTTCTGGTGTCCCATGACCCTGCCCACAGCCGCAGTCAGAGCCCCAAGTGCTGACTAGCAACGATGACACCGACATGGATGTGAACCATCGACCCGAGACTTGGACACCCCGGAGCTCGAGTCCGCGGATGACACGGATTTCCCATACCAGGTGTCTCCAATACCCTCCACCATCTCACACTCACTTCTGCTGGGCACTTTAGTGAAGAGGCGCCTGGAATACTATCTGGTGCACACCACACACATGCTCCAATGCAACAGGAGGAGGCAGGAACTGCCGAGCAGGCAGACGGTCGGAGGGCAGACCAACCAGACGGGGTCCGGGCTTCTGGAACAGACATTCCCATCGATTGTCGAGCCGCACTTGTAGGAGCAGGAGGTAGCCATGTGTGCCAACCAGGTCAGTGGGTGGTGTCTGCGTGGAGGCCTTGGGGGGGGGGGGGGGGGGGGGGGGGGCGAGTGTTTTAGCTATGGATCAGCATGGCCAAGGCCTGTGCAAGTAATGGCCGAGGCCCAGGACAGGGCTGCGCTATCACAGGCAGCCATGTACCAGAGCCACCTGGACATTACAACAGTGCTCCGGAGGGTGGCTCAGTCACAGTGAGCCATGGCTGAGAGCGCGGCGGCATTGAGTGCTGGCCAATGTAGCACAGGCACAGAGGGAGGTGGACCAGTCCCAAAAGGATTTGTTTATTGTCACGTGTACCGAGGTACAGTGAAAAGTATTTTTCTGCGAGCAGCTCAGCAGATCATTAAGTACACGGGAAGAAAAGGGAATAAAAGAAATACATAATAGGGTAACACAAGGTATACAATGTAACTACATGAGCACTGGCATCGGATGAAGCATACAGGGTGTAGCGTTAATGAGGTCAGTCCATAAGAGGGTCATTTAGGAGTCTGGTGACAGTGGGGAAGAAGCTGTTTTTGAGTTAGTTCATGCGTGTTCTCAGACTTCTGTATCTCCTGCCCGATGAAAGAAGTTGGAAGAGTGAGTAAGCCGAGTGGGAGGGGTCTTTGATTATGCTGCCCGCTTTCCCCAGGCAGCGGGAGGTGTAAATTGAGTCAATGGAGGGGACGCAGGTTCGTGTGATGTTCACGACTCTCTGAAGTTTCTTCGGTCCTGGGCCGAGCAGTTGCCATACCAGGCTGTGATGCAGCCCGATAGGATGCTTTCTATGGTGTATCTGTAAAAGTTGGTAAGAGTTAATGTGGAAGTTGGCTGGAGTGTCACAGACCCAGAATGTGGTGGTAGAGTCACAGCATGATGTAGTGCAGTCCCAGACAGAGGTGGCCCACGCCCCATGCGCCATGGCATCGAGCATGCAGACCCTAGTCGAGATGTCCAAGACTGACAGCGGCAGGTGGTGGGGGAGCCTCAGGGATTAGCTCCGCAAGCACCCCTGTCCTATAGAATAGCCTGGGGGCCATTGGGTACCCCGACGGAGGAGAAGGTGACGGGACAGGGAGGTGCCGGAACATTGAGGCACCTCCAACTACCCCCCCCTCCCCCCCCCCCCCCCCCCCCCCCCCTCCGGTCCCTGGCGCATCTGGTCGGCAGCAGGCAGAACAGGGTGGCATCACACCACCTGGGCAACAGCCGGGACCATTCAGGCCCGGTCGCCCCAGAAGGTGCCCGCCAAATGGGACCCAGTTCGCAGGGTGGGAATCAGTGGCGGACTGGGTCTAAAAATATTGGTTGCCAGGAGACAAAGGGGGGCCACCCACAACTACAAAGCTATCATTTAATTTTCATAACGAATAAATAAAATTTTCAAAAAATACATATGGAAAAAAGGGTACAACTAAAATTTTTGTGGCAAGAAATGTGTACTTCTTAGTAATTACAGTGTACATGTACTGTACATATTACTGGCAGTAGATACCAAATGTAAATACAGAATGTTATAATTGAATTATTTATTTGTCCAAGCAGGACAAATCTTTATACAACTGTTTGTGTTGTACAAAGCGTGATTCTAGTGACTGGTCAATGCAATCCATTATTAGGTTAAACACATTTACTCGAAAATCAGCTAGAGAATCTGAGGAATTTCTTTCATCATCAATAAGCTCATCTGCCATTCTTTTCTTCTTCCTCTGCCTCTTAACTGGCAATGCTGTTTCCAACGCATCAATTTCCAATGTTTGATTTTCATCCATATTCATCTGTGAAATCCTGTCATTACATTTATTTACAAATTCCAAAGCCTTGCTGTGAACGTTATCAAATGTTCTTGTCTGTTCCTTCAACTTTGTTGTAGCTGAACCTACCAAACTCCATGCAGTAAACATATCTAAACCACTTGTCTGTAGATAACTTGATAACGGGGTTTTAGTTTCAAATATATACAAGTAAGTAAATGCTATCAATATGGTTTCAAACTTTAGAAGACTTTGAAGTAAAACATTTGCTTCATGTTTTGTTTTTGCATCAAACTTTTCTGAATCTTGTATCATCGATAAGCATGTCAATAGATTTACGAAAGTACTGGCAGCGGCATCATCAAAACGTCCAAATATAGTTGTTGCTGCATTGGATTTTCCTGACCATCTGTTCTCACCAATTAGCTTTAATCGTTTCATTTTTTCTTGTCCTAGATGTTTTCCAACAACTTCTATCCATACAGCCATTCTCTTGTGTGATGCTTTCACAAAAGTTGCTATATTCTGGAGCAAATTGAAAAAAGAAACTGCAGGCACACAACATTTTGTTGTTTCAGTTATCACCAAATTCAAGACATGGGCATAGCACCATATATGAACATGTTGATCAGCCACATCAGCAATTTTACTTTGTAAACCATTATACTGGCCATGGTAGCTTGCAGTGCCATCTGTGCTATCAGATAAACATTTTTGGGGGTCAATTTTAAGATGCTGTAATGTTTCAATCAATAGATCAAAAAGTCCCTGTCCTGTACCATCATTACTTGGAACAACTGGAAGTAGTCGCTCACAGATAATACCTTTAAGCACATACCGAATAATAATGCTAAACTGATCGATGGATGAATTATCTTGTGTTGAATCAACCTGAATAGAATAATATTTTGCTTGAGAAACTTCATGACTAATTCTTTCTTGTATCATATTCTTCATAATTTCGATTAACATGTTTATAGTTGTTTTACTCAGGTATGTAACAAGTCCACCACGGCCTTTACTTTGAGCCTTTCCTTGTTGCTCTAATCGTTTGATTCTTTGTTTAGACTTGTTTTGCACTGCAGAAACGTGAGCTGCCATAATGGGGTCATATTTTGCCATCAACTGCACTGTAGCTAAAACATTGCCATGATTCAGAACCTCATTATCTAAAGTGTAGGCCGATTCATTTCTGTGACCTCGAAAAGGAAGTGCTTGCTTGCCTAACATCTTTATGATGTCTAGAATCCTCATGACACTACTTCTCTGCTTCAATACTTCTTCTTTCCTTTTAATTAGTGATGCTGCAAAAAATTTATCTAAGGTGCCATCATGAACCACACTGATATATTGCTGAGCATTTCTGACATGTGTTGTTGTCGATTCATGTAAAGTCAAGCTCTGGCTAATACGCCTGTAGTCACTAAAGCCACATACAAAGGGTGATGGATTACAAGTGTTGGGAAACTCAAAGGCTAACCAGTATGAACAATATAAGCATCTATTTTCTTTGTTATATGTTAGCCATTTTCTTGGGACTGGGTCATTCATAATTTTCCTCTCATACAAACGAGCATCAAATGGCAGATCATCAAGTGGCTGAAGTGGATGTTCAGCAAAAAACTGTTTTAGCTTTGCTCGTGATGGATATTGGAAGATTCCAGTAATTGATCTTTCATTTTCTTGCGTAGGTTCATTTACAGGATGTGCTTCAGAAACCAAGTCATTTATGCTTAAAGGAATATCTGATTCCCTGTCACTAGTTGAAGCTATGTGTTCAGATGTTGCAACTACAGGCAGTACAGATACCGGAACAAGGAAGCCAGAAGAAATATTGGGCCTGGGTTGATTAATAATGGATGTACTTGTATTTGTCTCTACATTCAAAGTAGCTCTTCTTTGTTCTTGTAACTCGCATGTCATTGCATCATCACCATGAGCATTGTTTCTTGCTTCTTGATTATTTGTTGCAGAACTGGATATTGATGTGGATTGTGCTTGTGGTATTATAAACTCTGTAATAGGCCTGCATCGCTTGGCTGATTCCTACCTTTCTGCTTCTTTTTGTTCTTTGCGTTTTAGTGACCCAGATTTATGCTTTTTCTTTTCCATGCTGGTAGGGGTAATATTCCTGAAATAAAAACTTAATTAAAAATAGCCCACATTGGGAAAAATGAATATTGATGATTGCAAGAATAACTTGAAGGAACGCCAGATAAACCCCTACTTGATAAAACATATAAAATAACTTCCTTACACTTCAATAGGTTATGTTCATTAGTCAATACTACTGTGGCCTATGCAGCTTCAGAAGAGGAGACAATCCACTATCCAGTGTTCACACCAGCAAGCAACTAAGACAACTGTTGAAACTTAGAAGTTTGGTCCGACTATAGTAAGACATTAAGAATGATCCCACGACCAAAGTTAACATGTCCAGTTTGATACCAGTGTAGTGTTACAAGTCGCAACCCTTTGAGTTTACCGATCATGGCTTATCACTTCAATATCTTTGACCTCATGATTCACGGTCAAAGGTACCGCTTCTCCTTTTCGGTGACCTCACGACCCTATGTACTGCTTGATATCCTTTCAAGTTGCCGACCATCTCAAATCACGAACTGTAACTTTATCTTTAAATTCACACACTCTTGCTGAAAACGTGGATTTCCAACTATGTCCGACCCGGGTGAACCAGTCTCCCCCCACCCCCCCCCCCCCCCCCCCCCCCCCCATTCCTTTTCACATCCGTTTAACACTGCTTCGTTCCTTCATACACTGAGTGATTATTTGTTTGTTTCTTTATTGCATTTTTATTTGGTATTGCTCTTTTTAAAAACAATTATATTTTATTAAGTTAGAATACAAATCTCAGGAAAGAAGTTGGAGATTTATTTATCTAATTAATTCTAATTTTAAAGGGCCCTTCAAAGATTCACGGGCCCCTTCTTGGCTCTCCGGGCTCCGGACCGATGTACCGGCTGAACCAAGACTACTGCTTGATATCCTTTGAAGTTGGCGACCATCTCAAATCACGAATTGTAACTTTATCTTTAAATTCACACACTCTTGCTGAAAACATGGAATTTCCTTAATTATGCCCGACCCGGACCCCCCTATTCCACATCCTTCCACTGCTTCGTTCCTTTTCATGCACTGCTTACTTTTGTCCTGTTCTCTTTTTTTTTCTTATTCCTTTTTATTACTTAAACAGTTGTCTGTGTTTGTTTCTTTATTGCATTTTTATTTGATATAGGGGGCCCACTTCATCAGGGACCCACTTGCCATCGGGCAAGCTGACACCCTGGCCAGTCCGCCACTGGTGGGAATCACAGCAGGCCGCCTCCACTCCTGTTGTCCTCTTTGGTGATCCACCTGGACATAGCGATAGGGCCCGGAAAACCATAAAAGCAGACACTAGCTAAGTTGGCAAGGGTACAGGGCATAGTTTCACGATTCGGGCTTGGGCATGTATCTGTAGATGTGTTTTTGCATTAAACATCTGTGCACAATGTTACACCCGCTCTTGGTGGCCGTGAAGGTGATGGTCATCCTAAACATTGACGCCACGTCATCCTTCCAAGCACCGAGTAGGGACCTGTCCGGGATCTCACAGAGCTCGGCGCACAGGTTGAGGCACCGGAGAATTGCAATTTGGCGTGAAACCGGCGCCCGCCATGATTTTGGCGTCAAAACCGATTCTCCGCCCAATTGCGTTTCCAATTCCGGCATCAGCCGACGGAGAATCCCGCTCAGGATATTTTACATTTAGCTGAGAGAGAGTGAGTGAGATCTCAGTCAAGCATCTTAGACATAGAACATACCGTGCAGAAGGAGGCCATTCAACCCATCGAGTCTACACCGACTCACTTAAGCCCTCACTTCCACCCTATCCCCGTAACCCAATAACCCCATCTAACCTTTTTTTATGGACACGAAGGACAATTTAGCATGGCAATCCACCTAACCTGCACGTCTTTGGACTGTGGGAAGAAACCGGAGCACCCGGAGGAAACCCACGCAGACTCGGCGAGAACGTGCAAACTCCACACAGACAGTGACCCAGCGGGGGATCAAACCTGCGACCCTGGCACTGTGAAACCACAGTGCTAGCCATGTGTGCTACCGTGCTGTCTTATCCAAAGACAAATCCTCCGACACTCCCTCAATGCTGAGCTAAAATGCCAGCCAGGAGTATATGCTTCAGGCTCTGGAAGAAGGAACATAAACGCACAACTGTCTGATTCAGAGATGCCAAATGAACAGAGGCTGACACCTAAAGTTGTAAATTTGCATTAGCTGTTTTCCCCCCCCTGTCTAACCCAAAAATACTGCATTATAGTAAAATATGGTTCTGTGTACACTGCAGGCACTCCCTTAATGATATCATTCTAACAGAAACCTGGGAGGGGGTGCTGACAGAGTCAGAACATCAGCGTGTTGTGTTCTGTGATATGACCGTTGTATTTATGTACACAGAACATCCAGTTGTTTGACGAGAAAGATGAATTATTAACTAACATGTGGAAAGAAAACTAACAGATTACTAAAAGCTATTGATGAGAAGCATATTGAAAAATAGTAATAATAAATAATAATAAAAATACTTATAAACACAACATATAAAGGAAGCATTGTTTTACTAAATATTGCAGGTCACATATTATAAACCAGGGGAATCATTTTCCACATTGTAAGTTTATCCCATTGTTGTAACTGACCAATGACCACACAAGTACAGTGATTTTCCTTAACCCTATTTGCCAATGACTTTTGTGACCTCTTCTAGCTCTCCTGACTCCTTGTTTAAGTTCCTTCCTACTTTCCTTATATTCCGCACAGGAACATGCCGGTCCTGTATTCCTTTCAACTGACATTTGAAAGCCTCCACATGACAGATGTTGATTTACCCTCAAACATCCTCCCCTGATCTAGGTTCTTCAGTTCCCGCCTAATATTGTTATAATTAGCCTCCCCTCAATTTAGCACATTCACCCGAGGACCACCTTGTCCACCAGCACTTTAAAACTTACTGAATTGTGGTCACTGTTCCTGAATTGCTCCCCTACTGAAACTTCTACCACCTGGCCAGGCTCATTCCCCAATACCAGGTCCAGTACAGCCCTTCCCTTGTTGGACTATCTACATACTGTTTTAAGAAGCCCTCCTGGATGCTCCTTACAAACTCTGCCCCGTCCAGGCCCCTAGCACTAAGTGAGTCCCAGTCAATATTGGGGAAGTTGAAGTCTCCCATCACAACAACGCTATTGTTTTTACTCGTTTCCAAAATCTGTCTACCTATCTGCTCCTCTATCTCCTGCTGGCTGTTGGGAGGCCTGTAGTAAACTTCCAACATTGTGACTGCACCCTTCTTATTTCTGATCTCTACCCAAATAGCCTCGCTGCCCTCTGAGGTGTTCTCCCGCAGTACAGCTGTGATATTCTCCCTAACTAATAGCACAACTCCACCACCCCTTTTACATCCCCCTCTATCCCGCCTGAAATATCTAAATCCTGCAACGTTTAGCTGCCAATCCTGTCCTTCCCTCAACCAGGTCTCTATAATGGCAACAACATCATAGTTCCAAGTACTAATCCAAGCTCTAAGTTCATCTGCCTTATCCTTAATACTTCTTGCATTAAAACATATGCACTTCAGGCCACCAGACCCGCTGATTTCAGTAACATCACCCTGTCTGCTCTTCCTCAGAGCCATACTGGCCCTATTCCCTAGTTCTCCCTCAATGCTTTCACCTTCTGACCTATTGCTCTGGTACCCACCCCCCTGCCATACTAGTTTAAACCCTCCCGTGTGACACTAGCAATCCTCGTGGCCAGGATATTTATGCTTCTCCAGTTTAGATGCAACCCGTCCTTCTTATACAAGTCACACCTGCCCCGGAAGAGCTCCCAGTGGCCCAGATAACGAAAACCCATCCCCTTCCTCCTACACCAGCTGTTTAGCCACATGTTTACCTACTCTATCTTCCTATTTCTAGCCTCGCTGGCACGTGGCACAGGGAGTAATCCCGAGATTCCAACCCTCGAGGTCCTGTCGTTTAACTTTCCGACTAGCTCCATGAACTCCTGCTGCAGGAACTCATGCCCCTTCCTGTCTATGTCGTTAGTACCAATATGTACCAGGACCTCTGCCTGTTTGCCCTCCCCCTTCAGGATGCCCTCTAACCGTTCGTAGACATCCTGGACCCTGGCACCAGGGAGGCAACATACCATCCTGGAGTCTCTTTCGCGTCCACAGAAGCGCCTATCTGTGCTCCTGACTATCGAGTCCCCTATGACTATTGCTCTTTGGCGCTTTGACCCTCCCTGCTGAACATCAGAGCCAGCCATGGTGCCACTGCTCTGGTTGCTGCTGTTTTCCCCTGATAGGCTATCCCGCCTGACAGTATCAAGAGGGGGACAACCACAGGGGATTCCTGCACTGACTGCCTGCCCCTTCTGGTGGTCACCCATTTCTCTGCCTGCACCTTGGGTGTGAGCACATTTAGATAACTGCTATCTATGACGCTTTCCGCCACCTGCATGCTCCTAAGTGCATCCAACTGCTGTTCCAACCAAACCATGCGGTCTGTGAGTAGCTCTAGTTGGGTGCACTCTCTGCAGATGAAGCCATCCGGGACGCTGGAAGCCTCCCGGACCTGCCACATCTCACAGTCAGATCACTGCACCCCTCTAATTGACATTGCGTCAATTAATTAGTAAATTAAATTTACATTTTTAAAAAAAGTTACTGCTAACTATATGTTTTCTAGCACTAGATTTCTATTATAAATGTGAAAGCTTAATACAGTACTCTCCGATCTCTGGCTAAATTATAATTAAGTAATTATGTAATTATGTTTACTTAGTTTAACAATGCTTAATTTTTAAATTTAATGTAGATTCCCAACCAGCCAATCAGGTCACAGCTTTACTGTGATGTCACTTCAGTTTCCCCCCCCCCATACAATTTGAAAAGGTAATAAAAATAAAAAATGAATAAATATCACTTACCTTCCCAGGTTCTCAGATGCTCTTTGGTTCTCTCCCTGCAGATTAAAAGTTACAGGCCAGAAGAAAGAGAGAGAACAAAACAGTAGGGAAAAAGCACTTTCTCCCACTCTGCACCGAATTACCTCACTGCACCAAATTCCAAATTCCCACTCTGGTTGTGTCTCACTCCGGCTGTGTCTCCTTCACTTGCCCAAAGCTGCACATACCTCAGCTCATCAATGCAGGAAGAGATCGGGGCGCCATTTCTTATGCTGTCCCAATCTCTTGATCACCCCCGTCACAACCTCCGGACCCTTCATAGAATTTATCATAGAATTTACAGTGCAGAAGGAGGCCATTCGGCCCATCAAGTCTGCACCGGCTCTTGGAAAGAGCACCCTACCCAAGGTCCACACCTCCACCCTATCCCCATAACCCAGTAACCCCACCCAACACTGAGGGAAATTTTGGACACTAAGGACAATTTAATTTGGCCAATCCACCTAACCTGCACATCTTTGGACTGTGGGAGGAAACCGGAGCAGCCGGAGGAAACCCACGCAAACACAGGGAGGACGTGCAGACTCCGCACAGACCGTGACCCAAGCGAGAATCGAACCTGGGACCCTGGAGCTGTGAAGCAATTGTGCTATCCACAATGCTACCGTGCTGCCCCAACTTACCAATTAGGAGGTCTTGAGCCCCCACCTCATAAGGGAAGGGTACCTCTGGACCTGATCCCCGGCACGAGCAACCTGGCACCTTGGCAATGCCAGCCTGGCACCTTGGCAATGCCAGCCTGGCACCTGGCAACATCCCTGCCAGCCTGGCTGTGCCACCTGGTCCACATTTGTGTGGACCAGTGCTGAACGGTGCCATGGCAAGATATCCCAGGCATGAGTGTATGATCCTGGGCCTTGGGATGCTCCGGCGCAGACATATTTAAGTGAAGCTAACTACTCACTTAAATATGCAAATCTGGATCCCAGTGAAGGCGAGATATGGATCATGTCACTTCAAGAGATCTCACAAGATTTAATGGCCTCGTCGCGTCACTGCGTCGGGTGTGATGGGGCTGTTCAACACAGCACATAATGTTTAACAAAGACAGTAGTATACAATCATATCACTCAGACATCGGTTCTATGGCATGGTGTTTCGTTGACTAAAATCTTGATCAGTTTTAGTTGGCAAAAACATTTAAATATCTGAAAAAACATTACAAAAATTCCAAAATGGCCATCACAGAAAGTGCAACATTATACTCATTTTTTACATGGATAATGTTGCGTTCGAAGGTGCTTCAATTCAATTTGAAGAAATATTACAAAACATTTCAAAATGATTATTACAGAAAGAGCCTTCATATTCAAATTTTCTACATAGATCATTTTGCACTCTGAAGTACTGAAGATTTTGATGGTCATAGGCGGGACGGTAGCACAGTTGTTAGCATTGTTGTTTCACAGCGCCAGGTTCCCAGGTTCAATTCCCAGCTTGGGTCAATGTCTATGCAGAGTCTGCGCATTCTCCCCGTGTCTGAGTGGGTTTTCTCCGGGTGCTCCGGTTTCCTCCCACAAGTCCCGAAAGACGTGCTTGTTAGGTGAATTGGACATTCTGAATTCTCCCTCAGTGTATCCGAACAGGCGTGTGGGGATTTTGATGGTAACTTCATTGCAGTGTTAATGTAAGCCTACTTGTGACAATAATAAAAAGATTATTAGAGATTCTTTACAAACGTTTGTGCCGACCATTTTATAATATTGTAGTGGCTTGAGGCAATACTGTGGAGACTCCCAGTATAACTGAAAAATAAAAAATAAAGGTAAATTATGTGTATAATTTACGTAGGCACAGAGTAACTAAACAGGTCTTCGCTCTCTGGTTCCCGGGTCCACACTTCCCAGGCCCCTTTCCTCACAATTTTACAAATTGCAAATAACTGGGTTCTCATCCGGGATCCTAATACTTGATGTTATTCTATACCAAGGATGTTGTCCTACGTTATACATCACATCCCAGCATGTGAGCTGCTCCAAGGCTTGTATCTCATGCTGATTATTTTGATTCTCCTTTTATAGGTGGATCAGATGTTTACTTGTCATCTTTGTTTTCTTTAAAATCACTTTTAACTTTAATGAAAAAGTCGGGATGAGTTGTCCCAGACTTGTCACTGCCTAATTGCTTTCCAGTAGCATGCTAAAATTGACCTGCAACTCTTTTACATTATGTTGAAGTATCCAATTAACCCACTCCAATCCTACCTAAATTCAATATTTAAGTTTATAATAGAATTCCAATTCTCTTCCCACACTTCATGGTGCATTAAGGCAGACTTATCTGTTTCCATTGCTAGTTATTTCTGGAACAGGTCACCCATAAGCTTGTAGCTTGAGGAACACCACTCCCCATCAACCATGGCTGACCAGGTGTCTGCCCTGCTCTCACTGCCAGTCATTGGCGCATTGGAAGGATTTTTTGCAGGTTGACATTCAAGCTGTTTTGGTTGCATCATGAGCACACCTTCCTTGGCCATCAGGTCTCGGGGTGGGATTCAATCCCTGAACTTCAGGCTTAGATGCAGGGACGCTACCCATTGCGCCACACAACCTTAAAACAGAAAAGACTCCTGGTTAATAATACATCAGAAATTTCCCACCTTCAAAATCTTTGCAGCTGTAGTCACACAATAAGTGTCCTTGCCTTGCTGTGCTAATTTAGTTTCATTTAATCCCCATATGCAAATTACCATTTTACAAATTGCACCCTTTATTCTCTTCTGTGTAATATCATATCCACACAAATTCACTTCCTCCTGCTTAATGCACCAATCCAAATCACTTGACATCCATATGGAATCCTGGTTCACTAAGTGTTTCTCATGATGAATTATGCAATGCCCATCATTTATTCCAATTGATTGTACTGAATCCAGGTCTTAACCTTAATCTTTTTGTATGAAATGCATTCTTACAGTAATCGTACAACATTCTCATTTACATTAGTGGGTGGGGGGGGGGGGGGGGGGGGGGGTGGGGGTTCTGTTCTTGAATAATAAACAGCATTCAACTATAGACTATGGGTATACTTCTATTCCTCACCATTCTGACAATCTCCTTTTTTAATTACAAATGCCAATTGTACTTTTTCAATCTGCTTCAATATTTTGACTGTCTTCTGCAACAAGTCCCTCATACCTACTGCAGCCTTGACAATGTAATTATATCCCTTTCCTAATCTATTAAATTGATTGTCCAGTCTTCTACCTGCTTAAAGAGGCTGTGTCCCTTTATAGTGACTCCTAACATTCTGTACTTTCTATGTCTACTACATTCATCATCACGGTCCCTATTCCGAGCGCTTTGATATCCTGTCTACAACTTCTCCAGAAAACCATAAGACATAGGAGCAGAATTAGGCCATTTGGCCCATCTAGCCTGCTCCGCCATTCAATCATGGCTGATATGTTTCTCATCCCCATTCTCCTGCCTTTTCCCCATTACCCCTCAATCACAACATCAATCAAGAATCTATTTCTGTTTTAAAGACACTCAGTGATTTGGCCTCCACAGCCTTCTTCGGCAATGATTCACCACCCTCTGGCTGAAGAAATGACTCCTCATATCTGTTTGTATTGCTATTATTTATTGCTTTTTCTCGTGTACCACCCTCCCTCTATGGTTAGGGTGTTATCTTTAAATGTGGTAATCTGTTCCTTAATCATTCTATCCATCTGTCGTTTGGATTGGATTCGATTGGTTTATTGTCATGTGTACTGAGATACAGTGAAAAGTATTGTTCTGCCTGCAGCTCAAACAGATCATTCCATACATGAAAAGAAAATACATAATAGGGCAAACATAACATATAACAGAGAAACGTTAGTGATAGTATCAGTGTTAGAATTAAGTTTTATGAGATTAGTACGGTTATAGGAGATGCAAGAAGAGGATCTGTGTGAGAGAGCTCGCAGAGAGTCGCCACTCTCCGGCGCCATCTTGAGGATTCCCACCGGCTTCACGTTGTGCCGGTGGGTGGGAGAATTGAAGGGGCCCGGTGAATTCAGTTTAAAGTCAAATCTGAATATGTTTATGAAGATTTAAATATGCTAATCTGGTCCATGCCCTCGTTAGTGCTTTCTCCTCCTTTTGAGACAATCCAAATCCTATTGCTGTTAAAGCAAGTGTGACAACTGACCAAAGTATTACAAGAACAATTGGAACCATACACTCGTGTAGTGGCACCTGGTCCTTTAGTCATGGTTATGGCTCCTCCCTTCTGGCTGATGAAGAATTGAGTTTTTACTACTTCTACTACTAGCAAGGTGATTGCGTTGATCATCAAGGCCCTCATGATTGGTTCTTAGTTAACGTGTGGCAAAAGTTTATAATTTATCTTCTACAGTTTTTAACTGACCTGCAATAGGCCGATAGCTGGGTTAAGGTTTAATGAATGTATAATGTCCCATCCATTTTATATAGACTCAATGCTTTCTTGGTGCAACATTTTGGAGTATTAACTGATCGCTTACCCTGTATTCAAATTCACTTTGTGAATTGATCGTCCATTACTAATGCATATGTATAATTGCCCTGCGACTTAGATATAGCTCTTGGGGCTAAAGGGATCAAAGGGAAATGGGGGGAAGGCAGGATCAGGGTATTGAACTTGATGTTCAACCATAATCATAATGAATGGTGGAGCAGACTCAAAGGGCCGAATGGCCTGCTCCTGCTTCTATTTTCTATGTTTCTATGACTTGGTGAATGGGCCAATGAAATCAATTCCTGGTCCCTCTGATGGAGGCTGTGAGCAGAGCCAAACACAATTGGATTGTGAAGGTGGCCTGGGCTGGAGTCATGTCAGATATCAATTGGCAACGTGGTCAGACATTAGAACTTAGAACATACAGTGCAGAAGGAGGCCATTCGGCCCATCGAGTCTGCACCGACTCACTTAAGCCCAAACTTTCAACCTATCCCCGTAACCCAATAACTCCTCCTAACCTTTTTGGTCACTAAGGGCAATTTATCATGGCCAATCCACCTAACCTGCACATCTTTGGACTGTGGGAGGAAACCGGAGCACCCGGAGGAAACCCACGCAGACACGGGGAGAACGTGCAGACTTCGCACACACATTGTTCAACATGGACTGCTATCAAATGCCATCATCACGCTCAGGATACTTATTGCAGAGTCTTACAAGTGGTATAAAGGCTTGATGTAGCCAGACTTCACAAATTAAACTAAATCAAATACGTTGTGTAGAATTGTAAATGTTGGACGGTGGTGGGGGCTGAATGAGGGGAGTGGGTTCAGGTATAATGAGAAGGCTAAAGTCCCCATAAGGTGGAGCTGGGCCATTAGGTAAGTAATTTCAATATGAAAATCGGCAACTTATTGCAGATTTAATCTAGGCTTCTGGCTTTAGACATCAAATCACTTAGTAGGCGATTGATCATCCATTACTAATGCATACGTATAATTGCCCTGTGACTTCGATTTAGCTCTTGGGGTTAAAGGGATCAAGGGAAATGGGGGGAAGGCAGGATCAGGCGAGACTAGGCGAGTACCTAGCAGCGGGTCAATATTCACTGAATCTGACAGCTTGAAAATCCTTTGAACAGTCAAATTGGATAACTGCTGGGCTGCCTAATTGAAAGACGTGTGATAAGTCACTGCTTCACAGATGACCTCCAATTTTCTGGAAGTAATTGTACCTTAGCTTGGACATTGCTCAACTTGATTAGATCTTCTCTGCTGCCTATCAGTCTTTACTACAACATCGGAAAGGCTTATGCAGATCTGCCTTGCACCTCCAGTGAGGAAGGAGAACAGCAGCAGCAAAGCCAAGAGCAGCTGCACTAATTGCTTTCACTTCAGCCGCTTGCCCCTCCACAGGACAAAGGGGCTGGACATGGAGCCTCGACTTGAAGGGCCTGATACCTCCAACCCAGGGAATAGAGGCAGAGGATCAGCAATCTCAAAATGTCTCAGCACCAGGGCAGCCCAGACATTCTTGGCAGGTTCTTGCTGACATCTGCAGTTTACTGAAGAAAGGCCTTCTTCACTGTGGACCTGGTGGGTATACATTGCCAATGGCCATCATTGGTGGGTTGACCCTGGTTTTCTGCCTCTCCCTGCAGTTCTGCATTGAGTGTGAGAAATGGACGGTGTGGATAAGAGGGAATGTCACCAATTGTGGAGAGTGAGAGTTTCAGAAGGTCAGTGTCAGTGTTGGCTGTGTGAATGGGGATGAGAGAGCGTGCCTGAAGAGAGAGGAAAGAGTGGAGCTGCAATGTGTGCTGTCCTGAGGAATGCTGTGGAGGAGGATTTTGGGAAAGTTAGAATGCTGGATTGGCACCTGAACGTGAGATGTCGCTGATCATCCCTGGCCCCCTGAGGTCTTGAGAATTCCTAGGGCACTGAACCCAGATCAGACTGGCCACACCGCTGCTGCTAACTTCCTCGGCCATTTCTGTCTGCGCCTGCTTTGTTGAGAGGCTGGCCTCTCACCCCCATATGTGCACTTCACTTCTGTCCATCGGATCCCACAGCAGGATCTCCAGGGAAGAACATGAGACCTTGGTAGGATTGAGATGTGGGTGGGGGAGGGGTGGGATAAGGTGTGAGGGGTGGGGAAAGTGCTGCCTTCACTCATCTCATCTCCATTCCTGCAACGTCAAAGAGCGATATCCAGTTCACCCATTCAGATTTGACTCCCAAACTCCAAAGTCCTTTTAACTAGAAATACATCCTTTGATAAATGCAGGTCAACTCCATGCTCGCCCTTCATGATTGGTCAGGAAACCCGGACGTGGGTTGTTATCACTGTGGCTGAATTAAGGACAAAACCCATTCCAAAAACAAGCGGGTTCCCAACTCCCTGCCAACACCCTGACACCCCAACCCCCCACCTCTTGTCATGGCTGTGAAAGGGTCTGGTAAGATACAATTCCACCAAATGGTACAGAATAAAGATGAAAAAGGATAAAATAGTTTTAATGGAACAAATAAATGAGTAACACAAAGAGATAATAACCACACACATTATAGAATTCCAATTCCATGTGTTGTAAGTTAAATAAAACAATCTTTTGCATGCTGTCAGCATATGGAACAGGAAGTGGTTGCTGACTGTATTATTTTCCCTTTCTACAAATTTTCCAAGCAAATGTCACATAAACAGTTTTTATCTTACAGATGTTATACAGGACGCCACATAGTCTAAATAATGAGAACTATCAACTTGAAGCTTCATGCAAGACTGAACTACTTGGTCCAGGGAAGTCGCTCTTTTCTTATCTTCTCCTACTTTGAGTAGTTTCTTTAAACAGTAGGTTTATAAGGAGTGGATTTGAAAGGCAGTGATACCATTAGTTCATGTAAAAGTCAAGTTGTTAGAAAAACTAAAGATAAAATTGTAAACTACCTATGCCAAGATACTAAATGAATGTTGCATTGGGAGTGTCTTTGGCATTAAGTAAGAGAAAATAAGAGTAACCCAAAGACGATAACAACCAAAACGGGAAAAATTATGAAAGAATCATATACAAATTCGATTGAGTTAGATAAAAGAGTTTCATTCCAACACTTTTTAAGTGGCTAGGATTGGAGAAAGTGGATTACCCACTTTAAATCTGACACTCCAGATAAACCATCAGATTCCAAGCACCCTTTTCCGAGGTTGGGTCAGGTGAAGCTGAGGACAGCAGTCCTGAATCACGCAGTGGAAGGCAGGCAGCCAAACATGATGTATATAGACATGGATAGAGGTGAATAAATTGTAAATCCAGAACTGCAAACCTAAGGCCACAAGGGTAGTGCAGAAACTGCTTCAATTACCTCACAAAAATAAAAAGGGTGAACAAAGCTCTTCATGTTTACATCTTTCGATAAAGACACATGACAGCAACCCTTCCCCGAGCATTATGATTTATCTATCCCTCTCTGTCACATTGTCCCCCCATCCATCAAAACAGCATCGTACACCATGGGCTGGATTCTCTATTTCCCCAGTTGTGCGTTTCCCGGCAACACGGCATTCGCTCGTAATAGGATTCTATACGCTCGCCGCTTGTCAGTGGGATTTCCATTGAAGACGCTCCATGCCGCCGGTAAACCCATGGGTGGGGTAAAAGTGAAATTGCACTGGCCAGAGAATTCCGGCCCACATCTCATTCTCATTCTGAGCACACACTCAAATCTTCCTTGCCATGTCACGAACACTTTAACCACAGATAATGGTTAATCTTCTACGGCTAAGAACAGCACGGTAGCACAGTGGTTAGAACCGTTGCTTCACAGCGCCAGGGTCCCAGATTCGATTCCCGGCTTGGGTCACTGTCTGTGCAGAGTCTGCACTTTCTCCGTGTGTTGCGTGGGTTTCCTCCGGGCATTCCGGTTTCCTCCCACATATCCCAAAAGACATGCTAATAGGTCATTTGGACATTCTGAATTCTCCCTCAGTTTACCCGAACAGGCGCCGGAGTGTGGTGACTAGGGGATTTTCACAGTAACTTCATTGCAGTGTTAATGTAACCCTACTTGTAACAATAATAAACATTATTTTTATAGTTTGGAAGAATTTGTGTTTTTGAAGACACTCAGCGAACCTGACCAAATAAGTGTCAGTTCCACTGAGAAAAATGGTGCAAATCCCGCTGACAATTTCTCATGCATTTTGAGCATCTTAAAGAAACTTTTTTTCCCCACGTGAATCATTCCAGACTCTTGGCGGCCTCCTGCTGATTAGCGCACCCCAGGGAATCTTAATCAGTGCAATCACTGGGGAGCTCCATTTAAACACCTCCCCAGCACTTGTTCCAGATCCATTCGAGGGGAAGGCTACCAGGAAGCCAGCACTGTGATTCCCAGAGGGAGCCCTGACCAGACTCCTGAATGGTGTGCATGGGATGTCCTGTACCCACACTCCAGGATGCAACCCACCAGCATGGTGGCCACCCCCACCTGGGAGGGCACAGCAGCTTTAGTTAGTGCCCGGTTCTTGCAGGCGAAGATGGGGCAGCAGTGCCGAAAGAAAATGAATGACCTTCTTTGCGCAGCCAAGGAAAACATGCCACCTCCAGTCCCTCATTGCATCCGCTCGCCCACCCCATCCACCTTCAAGGTGATCTCTCGCCTAGGCACCTAGCGGGTTGTTCACCTGTCACGGGGTTTGTCATAATATCCACTCATGTATATCATGAGATGCAGACAGGCAGTGATTGACACACAAGATAACCAATGAACACACACGACACAGAACAACCAATTACCAGACAGGACACCACCACTATAAAGCCCATAGGGCATTAAGGCACTCTCTCTCTCACAGGACACGGCTAGGGAGATAGTCGCAGTGCACAGGCCAATGAACATCATCACCATGTGATAGAGAGCTAGTCTGGTCAAGCCAGTAGGAGGTTATCAGTTAGGTTAACAGAGTGTCAACCCACAGCAGATTATGTACAGCAATCAACAGGTTCAATAAAACAGTGTTGGACCATCTCCTGTGTCAGAAGCCTGTTCTCATTTTACTGCATCCAGTTGCAGTTGATGTTAGACCAACACAGATAACATATCAGGGTTCTCTTCCCCACCCCCCAATCTCCTCGCTGCCCCCCAAGTCTCAACTCTGTTCCTCACATCCCTGCTCCCACTGCAGTCCCATGTATGCCATTCCTCAACCATCTGAACTGGCAGCACTCTCGCCTACACTCTCCACATCTGTATCCCCACAGGATCACATAGAGCACAACCAGCGTGAAAGGGCGCAGCCGTCTAGAGTCATGTGGGAGCCCCACAACCTCACCCACCCATGAGGAAAGAGCCCTTTAACTGGCCAGGGAGGAGCTGGGCCATGTCTATGCTGATAGCGAAGTGGGGGCAGCGAGCAAAAGTACGAAATCTAAGGACAGTCATTCCGCTAACCTCACTGAAACAGCTCACATCATTTATCGCCCGTGATGTATTAATGCCATTTCCCTTCCCTTGCAGGACAATCAGGAGAGCAGTCCGGACAATGCTCGTGTCCCTTGGAAATCACAGACCTGAGCAGCTCAGAGGGGGAGTTCTTGGACATCACCATCGAAAAGGGGTCACAGCTGTCACCTGTACCCTCCACCAGCACAGATACTCACAGCTCGGTGGGATTGGGTAGTAAGCAGGCAACTGGGTCACTGATTGTTCAGCATGATTGTCACAGCTGACGATCTACAGCAGGTGGAGGCAGGGACGTCCCAGGGATCCAGCACTTGGAAGGATGCTGGAGCCCAGAACACTGCTGAGTCCCAGGCCGATGAAGTGCCCCTCAGTCCGGTTGTCCCTGAACTGGTGCTACTGCAAAGGCAGATTCATGAGCATCAGGAAGACCTACAAGGCTGACTGGAGGAGTCCAATTGCCTACTGATTGAGGAGATGGTGTCATCAATGCCACACAAAAAGGCCAACACTGCGAGTGGGGCATCCGGAGTGGTTGGTGCAAGACATGCATTCCATGGTGGGATTTGTCCGCTCCATGGCTCAGCACATGAGGTCCATGGTTGAGGGCATGACCTTCATGGCTGAAGGCATAACCTTCAAGGCTGAGGGCTTCAACTGCATGGTGAGGGCACAGGTGGGAATCCACGAGTGGTTGCATCAGAGGGCAGAGGGGTTCTGGACCTCACTACAGCTGCTCCTCTCTTCCCAGGGTCCGCAGGGTGTGACCAGCCCATCTGACATCCCCTTCCCTATAAGTGATACACCTCCAGCCCAGAACACCATGCAGGGTAACACTGCAACACCCATACTGCCTGAAAATATGCCCTGATCCTCAAGGTCCAGGCCCCTCAGAGGACGCTTGCCAAAGTCATCTCAGGCAACATGGTGTGGATGGCAGCAGACTGCCTCAACCTCAGCTATGGATCCTCCGGAAATCACTGAACATAGTGGGAGAGTGAGGAAGAGTAAGAAACTGTAGACGCCTAATGGACATAGGTGAGTAGAGGCACTTGTTAAGATAGGTCAACCACTATAAAACAGCACATGTAAAGAAACATCACAAGCAGATCCTCCTCCCTGTCATTACATGGTGCATGCTCCGCGAACCCCCGCGCACACTCAGCGTTTCATCCCTGTGCAGTGTGAACGTGGTAGTGCTCTGTCTCTCCCACCTCCCACACTGATAATAATAATAATCTGATAATATAATAATTATTATTGTCACACATAGGCCTACATTAGCACTGCAATGAAGTTACTGTGAAAAGCCCCTAGTCGCCACACTCAGGGGCCTATTTGGGTACATGGAGGGAGAATTCAGAATGTCCAAATTACCTAACAGCACGTCTTTCGGGACTTTCGGGAGGAAACCGGAGCACCCGGAGGAAACCCACACAGACACAGGGAGAATGCTAGTCAGTGACTCAAGCTGGGAATCGAACCTGGGACCCTGGCACTATGAAGCAACAGTGCTAACCATTGTGTTATCATGCCGCAGAAAGACTTCCCTACTTTTATAGTCCACCTCCTTGCATTAAAAGCCAACATTCCATTTGCCTTCCATTTGCCTTCCTAAAATATTATTATTAAATAGTCTTCTCCGGCAAGGAGTAGAAGCATTGAAGTAAAAACCTCACCAATATTCTTAGAATTCCCCCTATACCCGATAGAGCGCTGTAATTCTAAATGGTGATCCAGGGATTCCCTTGTTTTCCCTGACTCCTAGGCAAACTGAGGTGGATGCCAGTCAGGTCAAACTATTATTTCAAGTTATCCCCCGGTACAACCCATATCTTCCTAGAAGATTCTGTTTTCTTTTTTTTTTAATATAATTTTTATTGGAATTTTTTACAGAAAATATAAAACATAACGACAAACAATGAAATGCAACAAAATAACCCATAATAACTGTGACACCCCCAGACCGTATCGGCGCATGTATCACATCCCCCCACCCCCCCCAACCCTAATGAACAACAAAAGAACTTAAAAAATATTAAAATTAAATAAACAAACATAGTCATTGTCGGCCCCCCCCCCCCCTTTTCCCTCCCCTTTTCCCTCCCCTTTTCCCTCCCCGGGTTGCTGCTGCTGCTGTCCCCGTACCCTATCGTTGAGCCAGAAAGTCGAGAAAAGGCTGCCACCGCCTAAAGAACCCTTGTACCGACCCTCTCAGGGCGAATTTGACCTTCTCTAGCTTAATGAAACCCGCCATGTCATTGATCCAGGTCTCCACGCTTGGGGGCCTCGCATCCTTCCATTGTAGCAAGATCCTTCGCCGGGCTACTAGGGACGCAAAGGCCAGCACACCGGCCTCTTTCGCCTCCTGCACTCCCGGCTCCACCCCAACCCCAAAAATCGCGAGTCCCCATCCTGGCTTGACCCTGGATCCCACCACCCTCGACACCGTCCTCGCCACCCCCTTCCAGAACTCCTCCAGTGCCGGGCATGCCCAGAACATATGGGCATGGTTCGCTGGACTCCCCGAGCACCTGACACACCTGTCCTCACCCCCAAAGAACCTACTCATCCTCGTCCCAGTCATGTGGGCCCGGTGCAGCACCTTGAATTGGATGAGGCTAAGCCGCGCACACGAGGAGGAAGAATTAACCCTCTCCAGGGCATCAGCCCATGTCCCGTCTTCGATCTGTTCCCCCAGTTCCCCCTCCCACTTCGTTTTCAGCTCCTCTACTGACGCCTCCTCCGCCTCCTGCATAACCTTGTAGATATCAGATATCTTCCCCTCTCCGACCCAGACCCCCGAAAGCACCCTGTCGCTCACCCCCCTCGCGGGAAGCGAAGGGAATCCCTCCACCTGCCGCCTAGCAAATGCCTTTACCTGCAGATACCTGAACATGTTCCCCGGGGGGAGCCCAAATTTCTCCTCCAACTCCCCCAGGCTCGCAAACCTCCCATCAATAAACAGGTCCCTCAGCTGTCTGATGCCCGCTCTGTGCCAACCCTGAAATCCCCCATCAATGTTCCCCGGGACGAACCTATGGTTCCCCCTTAACGGAACCTCCATCGAGCCCCCCACTTCTCCCCTATGTCGCCTCCACTGCCCCCAAATCTTGAGGGTAGCCGCCACCACCGGACTCGTGGTATACCTCGTAGGAGGGAACGGCCACGGCGCCGTTACCAGGGCCCCCAGGCTTGTATCGCCACAGGACGCCCTCTCTATCCGTTTCCATGCTGCCCCCTCCCCCTCCATTACCCACTTACGCACCATCGACACATTGGCCGCCCAATAATACCCCGAGAGATTGGGTAACGCCAGCCCCCCACCATCTCTACCCCGCTCCAAGAAGACCCTCTTCACCCTCGGGGTCCCATGCGCCCAAACAAAGCTCATGATGCTGCTAGTCACCCTTCTAAAAAAGGCCCTAGGGATAAAGATGGGCAAACACTGGAAAAGGAACAAGAACCTCGGGAGAACCGTCATTTTGACGGACTGCACTCTACCCGCCAACGATAGCGGCACCATGTCCCACCTTTTAAATTCCTCTTCCATCTGCTCCACCAGCCTGGTAAAATTAAGCTTATGGAGAGTCCCCCAACTCCTGGCCACCTGCACCCCCAGGTATCTGAAACTCTTCACTGCCCTCTTAAATGGGAGTCTCCCGATTCCCTCCTCTTGATCACCCGGGTGTACTACAAATACCTCACTCTTGCCTAAATTTAACTTATAGCCCGAGAAGCCCCCAAATTCCGCTAACAGCTCCATCACCCCCGGCATTCCCCCTTCTGGATCCGCCACATACAACAGCAGGTCGTCCGCATACAGCGATACACGATGTTCCTCCCCACCCCGCACCAGACCCCTCCATCTCCCTGACTCCCTCAACGCCATAGCCAAAGGTTCAATCGCCAGTGCAAAGAGCAAGGGGGACAGGGGGCACCCCTGCCTGGTCCCACGGTAGAGCCTAAAGTACTCCGATCTCCTTCCATTGGTAACTACACTCGCCATCGGAGCCGCGTAGAGCAGCCTCACCCATTTGATGAATCCCTCCCCGAATCCGAACCGCTCCAGCACCTCCCACAGGTACCCCCACTCAACTCTATCAAATGCTTTCTCCGCATCCAGCGCCACCACTATCTCAGCCTCCCCCTCCACTGCCGGCATCATAATAACATTTAGTAGTCTCCGCACATTCGTGTTGAGCTGCCGTCCCTTGACAAATCCTGTCTGATCCTCATGTATCACCCCTGGCACACAGTCCTCTATCCTGGTGGCCAGGATCTTCGCCAACAACTTAGCGTCAACATTGAGGAGCGAGATAGGCCTGTATGATCCACACTGCAAGGGGTCCTTATCCCGCTTCAGGATCAGAGAGATCAGTGCCCGCGACATCGTTGGGGGCAAAGCCCCCCCCTCCCATGCCTCATTGAAGGCTCGCACCAACAGGGGGCCCACCAGATCCGCATACTTTTTATAAAATTCTACCGGGAACCCGTCGGCCCCGGCGCCTTACCTGACTGCATTTGCCCGATCCCCCTGACTAGCTCCTCCAACTCTATCGGCGCCCCCAGCCCCTCTACCAGCTCCTCTTAAACCCTTGGGAAGCATAGCCTGTTCATGAAGCTCTCCATCCCCCCTCTCCCCATCGGAGGTTCTGACCGGTACAGTTCCTCGTAAAAGTCCCTAAAGACCCCATTTACTTCTGTCCCCTTCTGCATTACATTCCCACCCCTATCCGTCACTCCACCAATTTCCCTAGCCGCATCCCGCCTGCGGAGCTGATGCGCCAACATCCTGCTCGCCTTCTCCCCATACTCATATACCGCGCCCTGCGACCTCCTCCACTGTGTCTCTGCCTTTCTGGTGGTCAACAAGTCAAATTTGGCCTGCAAACTACGCCGTTCCCCCAGCAACCCCTCCTCCGGTGCCTCCGCGTATCTCCTGTCCACATCCAGGAGCTCCCCCACCAGTCTCTCCCTCTCCTTCCTCTCCCTCCTTTCTCTATGGGTCCGTATGGAGATCAGCTCCCCCCGGATCACTGCTTTCAGAGCCTCCCAGACCATCCCCACCCAGACCTCCCCCGTGTCGTTGGTATCCAGATACCCCTCAATACTTCCCCGGACCCTCCTACACACCTCATCAGCCAGCAGCCCCACATCCAGGCGCCAGAGCGGGCGCTGGTCCCGCGCCTCCCCCATCTCCAGATCAACCCAGTGCGGAGCATGGTCTGAAATTGCTATGGCCGAATACTCTGCATCCTGCACCTTCGGGATCAATCCCCTGCTCAGGATGAAGAAATCTATTCGGGAATAGACCCTATGGACATGGGAGAAAAAGGAATACTCCCGCGCTCTCGGCCTCCCAAACCTCCAGGGATCCACCCCTCCCATCTGGTCCATAAACCCCCTCAGTACTTTGGCCGCCGCCGGTCTCCTACCCGTCCTTGAACTGGACCGGTCCAGTGGGGGATCCAGCACTGTGTTAAAGTCTCCCCCCATGATCAGGCCCCCTGCCTCTAGGTCCGGAATGCGGCCCAACAAGCGCCTCATGAAGCCGGCATCATCCCAATTCGGGGCATATACATTAACCAGCACCACCTTTTCTCCCTGCAGCCTACCCTTCACCATAATATATCTGCCCTCCTTGTCCGACACCACCTCAGCCGCCTCGAACGCCACCCTCTTCCCCACCAGAATCGCCACCCCCCGGTTCTTCGCGTCCAATCCTGAGTGAAAAACCTGCCCCACCCACCCCTTCCTCAGACGAAACTGGTCCGCCACCTTCAAGTGGGTCTCCTGGAGCATAGCCACGTCCGCCTTCAGCCCCTTCAGATGAGAAATTACCCTAGTTCTCTTAACCGGCCCATTCAGCCCCCTCACGTTCCAGGTAATCAGACGGATCAGAGGGCAACCCGCCCCTCTCCCCCGCCGGCTAGCCATAGCTTATCGACTGCTTGCCCCAGGCCAGCTCACCCCGCCTGACCCGTTCCCCATGGCGATAACGCCTCTCCTCTACCCCCCCGGCCCATGCCAGCTCCTTCCTGGCCATTCCAGCAGCAACCCGGTATCCCCCCCCCACCCCCCCAGGCTCGGACCCCTCCTAGCCGCGACGCACCCTCCATGGTACTTCCGTGAGTCAGCTGACTTCTGCTGACCCGGCTGCTCCTGCCAAAACCCATCTCCTCCCAGCATGGGGTCATCCCCCTCTTGCCACACCTCCTTGGCCCCGCTTCAGCGTGGGAAAGAAAACCAGTAGAGGCCACGCCCCCACCTCCAGCTCCGCCCCCCCTGCCCCGCAGCGCGGGAAACCAGAGGAAAGCCCGCGCTTTCACACTGCCACACCCCACCCTTCTGACGCAGCTCCTCAAAATCCAGTTTCACCCCAACCCCCAGCCCCGTACCGAAGAGAACATATAAAGCACATACCCCCAACGTTCCCCACATACCCCACACCCATACCCAACAGACAAACCCACCCGGAAACAGAGCAAAAAGAAAACCAGCATAAAAAAAACACGTGTCAAAATTGAAGAACAGCAACAGCAAAAACAGCAACGGCCATAGCGTGTCCCCAGACCCTAGTTCGAGTCCAGCTTCTCTGCCTGTACAAAGGCCCACGCCTCCTCCTGGGACTCGAAGTAGTGGTGCCGGTCCTTATATGTCACCCACAGACGCGCAGGCTGCAACATTCCAAATCTGACCTGCTTGGCATGCAGCACCGACTTCGTCCGGTTGAACCCGGCCCGCCGCTTTGCCACCTCCGCACTCCAGTCCTGGTAGATTCGCACTATCGAATTCTCCCACTTGCTGCTCCTCTCTTTCTTGGCCCAGCGCAGCACACACTCCCGGTCACTAAATCGATGGAACCGCACCAGCACCGCCCGCGGGGGTTCATTTGCCTTAGGCCTCCTGGCCAGCACTCTGTGAGCTCCCTCCAGCTCCAGGGGCAAATGGAAGGACCCCGCTCCCATCAACGAGCTCAACATCGTGGTCACGTACGACGGGAGATCCGACCCTTCCAGCCCCTCCGCCAGGCCCAGGATCCTCAAATTCTTTCGCCTCGTGCGAACGTCCAGCTCCTCCAAGCGGTCTTGCCACTTTTGTGAAGTGCCTCGTGCAACTCCACTTTCCCCACGAGGACCACGGCCTCCTCCTCCCGCTCAGCGGCCTGCTGCTGCAATTCCCGAATAGACGCCTCCTGGGCCGCCTGGGTCCCAAGCAGCTTGTTGGTAGTCGCATTCAGGGAGTCCAGCAACTCAGCCTTCAGCTCCGCAAAACAGCGCAGAAGAGAGGCCTGCTGCTCCTGCGCCCACTTCCACCAGTCCTCGAGTGTTCCGCCGGCCACCATTTTGTCCTGCTTCCTCCGCTTTTCTTGGGGAGCTGCTGCAGCTTTTTCCTTTGCCCCACTCCGGGTGAGCACCATAAATTATGGGGAATGCGCCTCTAGACACCTTCCCCCACCGGGATTCGTTGAGACAGCGCCGTTTGAGGCCCTCAAATCGGCCCAAAAGTCCTTAAGTAGCGGGAGCTGCGGTGCCGCACCTACAAAGCCGATTTTCTGACCGCTCCACTCCTAGTCCAGGCCATCCACTGGTGGAGAATCTGAGAAGGAGTGTTCCCACACGGGGAAAAGCCCAAACAGCACCACTGCGAGCCCTTAAAAGAGCCCCAAAGTCCGAAAATAGTGGGAGCCACTGAACGTGCGGCTTAGCTCCGCATCACCACTACCGGAAGTCCGTCTCCGCTTCTTCAATGGCCTTGGTGAGATCTTTTCACAGTTCTTCCCTCTGCTGCTGGAATTCAGCTTTCATAAAGGCCCTCAGGTCAGCTTGAGACCTATAAACTGGCCCTTCCCCCGCTAGCATGCTTGCTTTTGTTTGTTGCTGTTCGGACAAATCCTGCACTGTTTCTAAGGGTCTGATAACCAAGAAACATCCTATTCCTGGGGGAAAATACTCCTTGAACCTTCACCCACGCCTTTTCATCGAAATTCCAACCCGTGCTGCCCAAAAAAGAGCTCTTTTCTGCAATATTAGGCAGGAGCTGCCTCTGTGTGCACACTCACTCCATAATGCACACCCGGAAGTCAAGATTCTGTTTTCTTACCACTTAGTAGCTTACACATGGGTCCGGCTTGCTAAGTAGAGTAATGTAAACTTTCTAATAATAATAACCACTCTTTCAGGTTATCAATTTAAACTTAACTTTATTTTCAAGTTAAAAAGATAAAAACTACTTTTACAGAAAGGGAAAAAGACCTTTTCTTGTTCGGACCAGTTGTGAAACTTTCAAGTCTACCTTATCAATCTGTCTTCTTTAACTTTTGGTCTTCTGTTCACTTCTCTGGGTTGCTCGGTCTTCTGATGCTGCTCGTCCCATCACTGAGGAAGAATGAATTGGCTGCTGAATTTTCAGGGTTTATATAGCCCTTTGACTAGCTTTAGTTTTTCCATGACCTTTTATTGAAAGTAACTTTCTTTCGCTGCTTCATTATTTTATGGAAAGCAAATTACTTTCACTGCTCCATGACCCCACCAGAACCTCACCAGCAAGTTGCTTCTTTGTCTAATACCACCTTCAATTACAGATTTTTAGTCTTTAAACTATCGGGTTCTGCTTGACAAGTCATAACTTTGGTTGCTGCTTCTTCAGTAAATGTTCTGATATCAAACCCTAGTGTTACCATAACTTGTGCTCAGTGAAGCAGCTCGCTTTTCTGCATTCAACTGGCGTCAGTCTGTCAGACATGTATCTAACCTTATCTAAATTGGGACGTAAATCCTGACCCTTCTTAGTTGATTATTTGCTAAACATTTTAACTTCTAAAAATGTGTGTAAACAAAAAATGTAAATTGTAACTAAAACCCCCTTGCTACCTTGTAAGTACCACTTTATGTGTTACCAAAACCTAATTCACTACAGCTTCTTTATCTGGAAAGTAATTGTTGTAGTCTTGTGGTATTTCAAACTGCTTGTCCTGCTGTTAACCCTTTGTGGGACTTTTCCCTTTCATTTAAAATCTCAGGCATTCTCAGTGTTATTTCCATGTTTCAAATGTCATATTCTTCCAATTTTCATTACAACGTTAACTTGACAGGTTCCATGAATTTCTAGAGTAATGTACTGAAAAGAGAAGAAAACTAAAGAGAGTGGTGAGGGTTGCTGAGAAAGCGCTGCCCCTCAGCCCTCTACTCCTCTGGGATCTCCGCCCAGGCGCTTCCCCCTTAGTGTGTGCCTCTCCAATAAGCTTCACACCCTGCCCTCTCACACTGGCATATCCCCACACCTGCCCCTCTCAACTCCACCACGATTATGCACCTGGACACTCGAGGGTCTCACTGGGCCCATCATGACCAATAACATGGTGAGGGATTATGGACATCACCATGATGTGCACTGAGGTTCACATCAGTGTATCCTGCTTGGTACTCGGATCAGTGACAATGAATTTTAGTTTTGCACATTTCAGTGGTACAATTGACTTGTCAATGAAGGGTGAAATTGCATATTTAGCTTTTGAATGTCTCTTGTGACAGATGAGGCACAGCTGATTGGAGTGAAGCTTGCAATTATCATGACAAGCACACATCTAGAGTACCCGATTCATTTTTTCCAATTAAGGGGTAATTTAACATGGCCAATCCACCTACCCTGCACATCTTTGGGTTGTGGGGCGAAACCCACACAAACATGAGAGAATATGCAAGCTCCAGACGTGATGCAACGCATTCCTGAGAACCCCACTTTGCCCTTGCAGCCTGGTGTCTCATGGGATCCCACCCAGAAACTTCACAATCGCCTCCCGCCCACTTTCCTGTTCGCCCTAAGGCCGGGCACTCCCTCAGTGGTGATTTGACCAAAGCCCAGCAGGAAGGACGTGGGAAGCGATGCCACCATGCCAGCCTTCAAACCCCTGTAAAGCAAGAGTTGCCTGTCATAATATGCACTCATGTTCATAATGAGATACAGACAGGCAGTGAGGGACACATACAGGAACCAATCACCACACAAAATACAGAACAACCAATCACCAGGCAGGACACTACAGGGTACTTTACCAGTATAAAACACACGAGGCAGGAAGGCTCGACCTCTTCGTACTGGGTGATAGCTGGAGCAGCAGTCAGGATGCAATATACAGTCAGCACCTACTACACATGGCACAGGGTAAGTCTCGGCAAGCCAGACCAAGGCTAGCAAGCTTAGATTGATAGAGTGTCGACTCACAGCAAACTATGTACATTACTCGGCAAGTTCAATAATACAGTGTTGAACGATCTATAGCGTTGGAAGCCTGTTTTCAAGTGATACTGCATCGAGTTGCAGTCCGTGCTAATCCAACACAGATAAGACATCATGGTACCAGGAAGATATCAACTCTAACAGACCTACCTCGCGTAAATCTGAAACAACCGGAAAAGCAAGTAGCAAACAGTTAGCAGTGTGGAAAAGATCCAGGCCCCTCCGCAGCTCCTGGGGCAGAATTCTCTGACCCCCCGCAGGGTCGGGGAATCGCCCAGGGCCGGTGTAAATCCCACCCCCGCCGTGGCCAGAATTCTCCGCCACCCGGGAATCGGCGGGCCGCGGGGGTTCTCCAGCCCACGATGGGCCGAAGTCCTGCTGCTGACAGGCCAATCCCGCCGACGTGGTTTAAATCTCCTCTGGTGCCAGCGGAATTGGTGGCGGGGGATCCCGGCATAGCGGAGTGGCGCCAACCACTCCGGTGTCCTTTAGGGGCTAGGCCAGCGCCGGAGTGGTTTCTGCTCCGCTGATGGCACCAAAACTGGCAAATGGCCTTTGGCGCTATGCCGCCCGGCATCGGCGCTGGCCGAAAGGCCTTCGCCGGTCCGCGCATGCGCCAGTGCGTCAGCGGCCGCTGACGTCACCACTGGCTCATGCGCGGTAGGAGTGTCTCTTCTGCCTCCGCCATGGTGGAGGCTGTGGCGGTTGCGGAAGAAAAAGTGTGACCCCACGGCACTGACCCGCCCACCGATCGGTGGGCCCCAATCGAGGGCCAGGCCACCGTGGGGGCACCTCCTGGGGTCCGATCGCCCCGCTCCCCCCCCAGGACCATGGGGACCCGCTCGCGCCGTCAATCCCGCCGGCACCAGAGGCCGGAGAATCGCCACGGGGGCATGCCGATCGGCGGGGCATGATTCCCGCTCCCGCCAATTCCCGGTTGGTGCAGAATTCCGGCCACAGTGGGGGCAGGATTTACGCCGGCCCCAGGCAATTCCCCGACCCTGCGGGGGGTCAGAGAATTCCACCCCTGATCCCCGTAAACCTCAGCGGAAAGGGGAGGGTCTTCAGACAGAAGTTCCTCCTACACCTCGCAGCATCCGACCTTGATGAAGCATCAGATGCCAGGAAAATCGCGCTGCTCCTGGCGACGGCCGGGGATCACGCCATCCACATCTTTAACTCGCTCATGTTTACCCAAGGAGAAGATAAAGCAAAGTTCCAGACCATTCTGCAAAAATTCGACAGCCACTGTGAAGTTGAGGTGAATGAGAGCTTTGAACGGTACATCTTCCAACAGAGGCTTCAGGGTAAGGACGAACCTTTTCACTCCTTTTTGACCCATCTCCACATCTTAGCGCAGTCATGTAACTATGACTCGACTGTTGACTCCATGATCCGGGATCGGATCGTTTCCGGGGCCCATTCCGACTCCCTACGGGAGCAGCTCCTTAAAATCAAACGTATGACCCTCCCAATTGCCATTGAAACATGCGTTGCCCATGAACATGCCAGAAATAACTACTCCCACATCAAGGCGGCAGAAACAGGAAAACTAGCCTCCCATGAGGCAGAAACTGTACAGGCCATCGCTAGACTGCAAGGCCTGAACATTGAAGAGAGTGGCCATTTCGCGGGCTTCAGGGGCTGTTTCGCAGGCTTTCCACGGAGCCCCGTGCATGCGCACCGTGACTGGGAGGACAATGCGACAAAAACCCTATTGCGCATGTGCGAACGTCGGCCAACCGCACTGCGCATGCGCGAAGGTGCACTGAACGCACTGATGTCAGCGTCATGATGTGCTGAAATTGTGGTTCCGCCCACTTAAAGCGGCAATGCCCAGCCAAAGGAGTCTCCAATGTGGAAAGCCTGGCCATTATGCGGCTATCATGCAGGTCCACTCCACCGGTCAAAATCCAGCGCTCCCAGCAACAACACAGACCTGTCCATTGCATACAGCAAGGCGTGCAGGACTCCGAACCCAAAAGTCCAACCGACCCAAATGATGACTGCCTCGAGTCTCCATATCAGGTGGGAATCATCACCATACGTGAGAATGTCTCCTCCTAATGCAAAGTGCCTCTCAATTCTAAGTGTGGATTCGGATGATGAATGGGGCGCTGTTGTTAAAGTGAATCTGCAGAATCCAATTCAAACTGGACACTGGTGCGTCTGCAAACCTCATATCCCGGGCAGACCTCGACAGCATCCGAGACCAACCCAAAATTCTTCCAACAGCCTGCCAACTCCTTGATTAAAATGGCAATGCCATAGTTGCTAGTGGATCATGTCATCTAGTTGTATCCCACAAGGCAATAAGGTTGACGTTAAGATTCGAGATTGTCAGGCCTGACAAGGCATCCCTGCTCGGTGCCCGTTCATGCAAACTCCTTAATCTGGTACAGAGAATCCATGCCATGTCCTGTGCACCCCCGACTGCCTCATCGCATGTGAATCTACAGGGTGACATAGACGACATCCTCACGCAATATCCCAATGTGTTCGATGGGATGGGAATGCTCTCGTATCGCTACAAAATACTACTCAAGCCGGATGCCACCCCAGTCATTTACGCACCACGCCGGATGCCGGCTCCTCTAAAGGATCGCTTAAAAGCGCAGCTGCAAGAGCTCCAAAGCCAGGGCATCATCTCAAGGGTCACGGAACCAACAGACTGGGTCAGCTCCATGGTCTGCGTGAAGAATCCCTCAGGCAAAATAGGAATCTGTGTCGATCCCAAAGACCTCAATCGCAACATCATGAGGGAGCACTACCCGATCCCAAAGCGGGAAGAATTAACCTCTGAGATGGCACACGCCAAATCCTTTACCAAGCTGGACGCCTCACGTGGTTTCTGGAAAATACAACTGGACGACTTCAGCAGGAAGGTCTGCACGTTTAACACTCCGTTCGGCAGGTACTGTTACAACCGCATGCCTTTCGGTATCATTTCAGCCTCTGAGGTCTTTCTCCGCATAATGGAGCAAATGATGGAGGGCATCGAGGGTGTGCGAGTCTCTGTGGATGACATGATCATCTGGTCCACAACCCCCGAGGAGCACAGAGATCGGCTCAAACAGGTCTTTAAAAGGGTCCACGAGAATGGCCTCAAGCTAAATAGGGCCAAATGCTCATTTGGTCTGTCTTCAATCAAATTCTTGGGCGACCAAATATCCCAGCAGGGTGTGCAACCTGATTCTGACCAAGTAACGGCACTCAATGCCATGAAGACCCCAGAGGACAAAAAGGCGGTACTACGCTTCCTGGGGATGGTGAATGTTCTGGGAAAATTCATTCCTAACATGGCATCACACACCACTGCCCTCCGGTATCTAATAAAAAAGACCACAGTATTCCAGTGGACACCAACCCATCAAGCAGAGTGGATGGAGCTCAAGGCAAAGCTCACCACGGTCCCAGTCCTGGCGTACTTTGACCCGACCAAGGAAAGGAAAATATTCACGGACGCCAGCCAGGACGGCATTGGTGCGGTGCTCCTCCAGAAAGGTGACTCCTCGTCCTGAGCTCCAGTGTCATACTCATCCAGGGCCATGACTCCGACCGAGCAAAGATATGCACAGATTGAGAAGGAGTGCCTGAGTCTCCTAACAGGAATCGTTAAATTCCACGATTACGTCTACGGTCTGCCAAAGTTCACAGTGGAAACAAACCACAGACCCTTAGTTCACATCATCCAGAAGGACTTAAACGACATGACGCCCCGGCTACAGCGCATTCTTCTGCCACTCCACCGATATGATTTTGACCTCATCTACACACTGGGCAAGGAGCTGATAATCGCGGCTGCCTATCCAGATGCATCACCACGCCTTGCGAACATGTAGACTTCATTCACCAAATTGAGGCACAAGTGCAGATGTGCGCCAGCAACTTCCCGGCCACTGATGAACGTGTCGTCCAGATGCGAGCAGAAACTGCCAAAGACCCTCTGCTGCAAAAGGTAATGCACCACCTCGCAAATGGTTGGCGCAAGGGGCAATGCCACCAGTTTTTTAATGTCAAGGATGATTTGACGGTTGTTGAAGGGATCATTCTGAAACTTGATCGAATTGTTATCCCCCACAGCACATAGGCCATTGTGCTCAAGCAGATCCACGAGGGTCACCTTGGAGGCGAGGAATGCCGACGCAGAGCTTGACAGGCAGTTTACTGGCCTGGGATCAGCCACATGCCAGAGATTCCAACTATCTCAGCCAAGGAGATGCTCCAACAACATGAGCTCGTGACCTCTTTGTGGTCCAAGGTGGGAATAGACCTCTTTCATGCAAATGGGCGTGACTATGTACTTCTGATCGATTACTTCTCGAACTACCCAGAAGTTGTGAAGCTGTCGGACCTCACGTCAAAATCAGTCATCAAGGCCTGCAAGGAGACATTTGCCAGGCATGGTATATCACTCACAGTGATGAGCAATAAAGGTCCATGTTTCCACAGCCAAGAATGGCCCAACTTTGCACAATCCTACCACTTCAAATATATCACATCCAGTCCCCACTACCCGCAGTCAAACGGGAAGGTGGAAAAAGGGGTCTGAAGTGTTGGCTAGTGTAGACTTGAGAGATGAACAGACACTACCAACACTGAGGAAGGTTCAACTCCATTTTATTAACTAACTTCTAACTAACTAACACACAATGACTGCGGGTCTAAATGATGCTAATTTAAACTAGAGACCTAAGCCTTGTCCGAACCAGTTGATTCTCTCAGCACGTGGTGCGAGTCTGTGCTGGGCTGGATGAGTTCTTGTTCCACTGAGAGGCAGCAGCCAGAATGAGCGGGAACCGTGGTGCCCTCTGCCTTTATAGTGCGTGTATTCTAACTGGTGATTGTCTGCGGTGTTTGTGCATGTTGATTGGTCCCTGTGTGTGTCCATCAGTGTGTGTCTGCACCATGATATACTGGTGTATATTATGACAGGGTCCACATTGTCAAGCAGCTGCTCCACAAGGCTGCAGACTCTGCATGTGATTTCAACCTTGCACTGTTGGCATACAGGGCAACCCTCCTGTCGACTAGTCTGTCTCCGGCTCAACTAATCATGAATCGCAACCTGCGGACATCTATTCCAGCCATCCACATTCCAGACCTTGATCACTTCCCGGTGCTAAGAAAAGTGCAGCGACTCAGGGACCAGCAGAAGATTGCGTATGATGCTCATGCCACTGATATGCCTGTGCTGGCTCCAGAAGATGTTGGTCGCATCAAGCTGCCTGAGGGAGGTTGGTCAGCCCCAGCTGTTGTTCTATGACAGGCTGCCCCCAGGTCTTTCATTGTTCGCATGGCTGATGGCTCCATTCTCAGGCACAACAGAAGGGCACTGCGCAAAGTTGCCTGCCCACCACCACCTGACCACACCCCTCCGTATGTCGAGGAGGCTACTCCGGACATTTCAAACTACGAGCCGGCCAATCTGGCAGCAATCCCATCTGTCGAAATGCCGGCATCCCCCCCCCCCCCACCCCCCGGCCACCTCTGAGGCGGTCGACACAAATCCGCCGCCCACCAAAAAGACTGGACTTATAGACTTTAACTGTGTAAATTTTGTTCACCTTGTTCTGTATATGCATGATAGACACCTTCCCATGTATATATGTTCAATCGCTCACCATTTTGCACATTGTCACACATGTAAATACAAGCACACAGCCACAAGCATCCAAAATTTATTCAAAAGGTGGGATGTCATAATATGCACTCATGTTCATAATGAGATACAGATAGGCAGTGAGGGACATACAGGAACCAATCACCACACAGAATACAGAACAACCAATCACCAGGCAGGACACTACAGGGTACATTACCAGTATAAAACACACGAGGCAGGAAGGCTCGGCCTCTTCGTATGGGTGATAGCTGTAGCAGGAGTTAGGGTGCAATGTACAGTCAGCACCTACTACACATGGCACAGGGCACGTCTTGGCAAGCCAGACCAAGATTAGCGAGCTTAGATTGATAGAGTGTCGACTCACAGCGAACTATGTACATTACTCGGCAAGTTCAATAAACAGAGTTGAGTCATCTACAGCATTGGAAGCCTGTTTTCAAGTGATACTGCATCGAGTTGCAGTCCGTGTTAATCCAACATAGATAACACATCATTGCCCTGAAGTGAATGGAAGCTAAGGCCTGTGAGCGGCTCTCTCCGAGATTGAGTGACTGAGTCCCAGCCCCGGCCTCGAGTTAAACGTACCCGTGTTCCCCCACATCCTCTCCAATGTACCCCGAGCAGTGAAGCAGTGGAGATTCATAGCCGCCTGATTGCTCACCTTCAATACCCCCCTCGGTGGTAAGGGCACCAGGTTCACGCTTTTATATGTAACGCCAGCGCCTGGTGCCTGTTCTACGAAAGGGGAAGGTCTGGAATGAGTGCTCGCTAATGACATGCTAATGTATTAAAATGATGTTCCTGGGCTCACGCGGCATGATTCCAACTGAGAGGGGGTGAAAATTTCAAAACCCAAACGCACTGGAGAATTACCGGCTGGATTATCCGTTCCTAGACTAAGTGTTGACACAGGGGCATCATTCATGGCGTTCCATGACAGCAAAACGGGTGCCACACCTGGACCAATTCAGCGACCATTAAGGGGCTAGCACTGGCGCCATGTGGAACACAGTCAATTCCAATGAAAAACTGTTCGGGATTCGCTGGGTCTGTGATTGATACTCAGGAAGCTGACAAGCTGCAGCCGCATATACACACTTCAATTCCCACACACACTCATTCCAGCCAACAAGATGACACTGGTTGCGCTAGAGGATGCCCATCCCACTGATGGGTTGGCTGGGGCCAGAGAGCAACTGGAGGGTGGCCTGGAGGACATCCATATGACCTGTGTCCCTAGGTTCACAATGGGCAGTTTGCAGCATGCGCAGCCGCATGGCTGCCTTGCAGGCTGCTGCAATGGTGCTCCGTGCCCATCCAACCCTAGCCCACCTCCTTTCCACCCCCTCCCCAGCCCTGGCAGAAGCCCCCTGGCCAGTTGGACACTTTCCGTACCCCCTCTCTCTCCCTCATCAGCCACGGCGCCTGTTTCACGATTTTTAAAGGCACAAGTGAAACTTGCCATCGTGAATTCACCCCAGTGGAGGAGGAAAATCGCTGAGGCACCAGAGAACACTGGGTCGGGCCCGCTAATGATATGCCAATGATGTTTACTCTATGTGCATTCTGGAACGCACTGATGCCGCTGTCGAGGCGGCAGAGAATTGCAATTTACCGTGAAAGCGGTGTCTCCCACGATTTCTGCATCAAAACCAATTCTCCGCCCAATCGCATTTCCCGATTCTGGCGTCAGCCAATGGAAAATCCCGCTCCACGTCTTTCGATTCTCTTCGGATATTGAGGCCACGCTGAGTTCCTCAAGCGTGGTTAATGCGGATCAAAATCACCCTCACTGTTTCTTAAAGGGTTAATCTCGGATTCTGATTTCCTCGAAAAAGCATCCTTTTACAAGAAAAAGGAAATCAGCAGTTTTAAAGAAGCTGGTAACCGCTTCACCCTGGTGGACTGTATACCAGGAGGTCACATCATAGATTATGTCTCTGAAATATACCAAGCCCGCAAAACTGAAAGGTTGGTTTTGCTTTGAGAAGGAGGACCAAGTGCTTGTGAAAAGAAGACAGCAGCCTCTTTGCAGTCCAGAGCCAGTCCAGAGCCAGAAGTGAATATAAGTTGGTTTAAGTTGCTATGTGATGGAGTAGTGCCTGTAGGTTTCCCCTGGGTTCCATCTGAAGAGCAATGCAAGAATCATTGACCGTTTCACAAACCTGCACTGAGAGACCACCCGTATAATCTGGGCACCATTTCGAGGACTCCACCAGAAGACCAAAAGACATAGGAGCAGAATTAGGCCACTCGGCCCATCGGGTCTGCTCCGCCATTCAATCATGGCTGATATTTTCTCATCTCCATTCTCCTGCCTTCTCCCCATAATCCCTATCCCCTTATTAATCAAGAACCTCTCCATCTCTGTCTTAAAGACACTCAGTGATTTGGCCTCCACGGCCTTCTGCGGCAAAGAGTTCCACAGATTCACCACCCTCTGGCTGAAGAAATTCCTCATCATCTCCGTTTTAAAGGATCGTCCCTTTAGTCTGAGACGGTGTCCTCTGGTTCTAGATTTTCCTACAAGTGGAAACATCCTCTCCACATCCACTCTATCCAGGCCTCGCAGTATTCTGTAAGTTTCAATAAGATCCCCCCTCATCCTTCTAAACTCCAATGAATACAGACCCAGGGTCCTCAACCGTTCTTCATACGACCTGGTCTTCATTCCAAGGTCAGCATGGTGGCGCAGTGGGTTAGCCCTGCTGCCTCACGGCGCCGAGGTCTCACGTTCAATCCTGGCTCTGGGTCACTGTCCACATGGAGTTTGCACATTCTCCTCGTGTTTGCGTGGGTTTTGCCCCCACAACCCAAAGATGTGCAGGCTAGGTGGATTGGCCACGCTAAATTGCCCCTTAATTGGAAAAAAATGAATTGGGTACTCTAAATATATATAAAAATTAATTTAAATAAAGTTCTTCTTTCCAGTGATCATACTTGTGAACCTCCTCTGGACGCTTTCCAAGGCCAGCACATCCTTCCTTAGATATGGGGCACAAAAATGTTCACAATACTCCAAATGGGGTCTGACCAGAGCCTTATACAGCCTCAGAAGTACTTCCCTGGTCTTGTATTCTAGCTCTCTTGACGTGAATGCTAACATTGCATTTGCCTTCCTAACGGCCAACTGAACCTACACATTAACCTTAAGAGAATTGTGAACAAGGACTCCCAAGTCCTTTTGTGCTTCTGATTTCCTAAGCATTTCCCCATTTAGAAAATAGTCTGTGGCTAAATTCCTCCTTCTAAAGTGCATAATAACCTCACACTTTTCCACATTGTATTTCATTTGCCACTTCACTGCCCACTCTACTAGTCTGTCCAAATCCTTCTGCAACCCCCTTGCTTCCTCAATACTACCTGTCCCTCTACATATCTTTGTATCATCTGAAAGATTAGATGCCTTCAGTACCTTCTTCCAGATCATTAATGTATACAGTATTGTGAAAAGTAGTGGTCCCAGCACAGATCCCTGAGGCACACCATTAGCCACCGGCTGCCATCCTGAAAAAGACCCCTTTATCCCCACTATCTGCCTTCTGCCAGCCAGTCAATCCTCTATCCGTGCCAGGATATTACCCTTAACACCATGGGCTCTTAACTTATTTAACAGTCTCCTTTGCGGCACTTTGTCAAAGGCCTTCTGGAAATCTAAATAAATCACGTCCACTGGTTCTCCTTTGCCTAACTTCCTTGTTATCTCCTCAAAGAACTCTAACAGATTTGTCAGACGCAATCTCCCTTTGACAAAGCCATGCTGACTCAGTCCTATTTTACCATGCACTTCCAAGTACTTCACGATCTCATCTTTAATTACCATCTTTCCTTTTCTGTGTGTGTGTCTATGTCTGTGTTGTGTATGTGTCTGTGTTGTGTGCCTGTGTGTGTGCCTGTGTTGTGTGCCTGTTTGTGTGTCTGGTGTTGTGTGCGTGACTGGTGATGTGTGTGTGTCTGGTGTTATGTGTGTGTCTGGTGTTATGTGTGTGTCTGTAGTTGTGGGTGTGTCTGCGTTGTGTGTGTGTGTGTGTCTGTGGTGTGTGTGTCTGTGGTGTGTGTCTGTTGTGTGCGACTGTGTGTGTATGTGTTGTGTGCCTGTGTGTGTGCATATGTGCTGTGTGTGTGTGTCTGTGGTTATGGGTGTGTCTGCGTTGTATGTGTGTGTGTGTCCGTCTGTGGTGTGTATGTCTGTGGTGTGTGTGTGTCTGTGGTGTGTGTGTGTGTGTGTGTAGGGTTGTGTTGTGTGCAACCAAATGATCTAAATCCTGCTGTATCCTTTGACAGTCCTCATCGCTATCCGCAATTCCACCAACAATTGTGTCGTCTGCAAACTTACTAATCAGACCAGTTACATTTTCCTCCAAATCATTTATATATATTACGAAGAGCAAAGGGCCCAGCACTGATCCCTGTGGAACACCACTAGTAACAGACCTCCAATTAGAAAAGCACCCTTCCATTGCTACTCTCTGCCTTCTATGACCTAGCCAGTTCTGTATCCACCTTGCCAGCTCACCCCTGATCCCGTGTGACGTCACTTTTGTACCAGTCTACCATGAGGGACCTTGTCAAAGGCCTTACTGAAGTCCATATAGACAACATCCACTGCCCTACCTGCATCAATCATCTTTGTGACCGCTTCGTAAAACTTTATTAAGTTAGTGAGACACGACCTCCGCTTCACAAAACCATGCTGCCTCTCACTAATACGTCCATTTGCTTCCAAATGGGAATAGATCCTGTCTTGAAGAATTCTCTCCAGTAATTTCCCTACCACTGACGTAAGGCTCACTGGCCTATAGTCCCCTGGATTATACTTGCTGCCCTTCTTAAACAAGGGAACAACATTGGCTATTCTCCAGTTCTCCGGAGCATCACCTGAAGACAGTGAGGATCCAAAGATTTCTGTCAAGGCCTCATCAATTTCCTCTCTAGCCTCCTTCAGTATTCTGGGGTAGATCCCATCCGGCCCTGGGGACTTATCTACCTTAATATTTTTCAAGACGCCAAACACCTCGTCTTTTTGGATCTCAATGTGACCCAGGCTATCTACACACCCTTCTCCAGACTCAACATCCACCAATTCCTTCTCTTTGGTGAATACTGATGCAAAGTATCCACTTAGTACCTTGCCCATTTCCTCTGGCTCCACACATAGATTCCCTTGCCTATCCTTCAGTGGGCCAACCCTTTTCCTGGCTACCTTCTTGCTTTTTATGTACATGTAAAAAGCCTATTTGCCATTGACGTTTTGTGATCTCTTCTAGCCCTCCTGACTCCTTGCTTAAGTTCCTTCCTACTTTCCTTATATTCCACACAGGCTTTGTCTGTTCCCATCCTTCTAGCCCTGACAAATGCCTCCCTTTTCGTTTTGACGAGGTCTACAATATCTCTTGTTATCCAAGGTTCCTGAAATTTGCTGTATTTATTCTTCTTCCACACAGGAACATGACGATCCTGAATTCCTTTCAATTGACATTTGAAAGCCTCTCACATGTCAGATGTTGATTTACCCTCAAACATCTGCCCCCAATTTAGGTTCTTCATTTCCCGTCTAATATTGTTATAATTAGCCTTCCCCCAACCTAGCACATTCACCCTAGGGCCACTTTTATCCTTGTCCACCAGCACTTTAATACTTACTGAATTGTGGTCACTGTTCCCGAAATGCTCCCCCACTGAAAATTCTACCACCTGGCCGGGCTCATTCCCCAATACCAGGTCCAGTACAGCCCCTTCCCTAGTTGGACTGTCTGCATATTGTTTTCAGAAGCCCTCCTGGATGCTCCTTACAAAATCTGTCCTGTCCAGGCCCCTAGCACTAAATGAGTCCCAGTCAATATTGGGGAAGTTGAAGTCTCCCATCACAACAACCCTGTTGTTTTTACTCGTTTCCAAAATCTGTCTACCTATCTGCTCCTCTATCACCCGCTGGCTGTTGGGAGGCCTGTAGTAAACCCCCAACATTGTGACTGCACCCTTCCTATTCCTGATCTCCACCCATATAGCCTCGCTGCTCTCTAAGCTGTCATCCCATAGTACAGCTGTGATATTCTCCCTAACCAGTAGTGCAACTCCGCCACCCCTTTTACATCCCCCTCTATCCCGCCTGAAACATCTAAATCCTGGAACGTTTAGCTGCCAATCCTGTCCTTCCCTCAACCAGGTCTTTGTAATGGCAACAACATCATAGTTCCAAGTACTAATCCAAGCTCTAAGTTCATCTGCCATACCCATAACACTTCTTGCATTAAAACATATACACTTCGGGCCACCAGACCCGCTGTTTTCAGCGACATCTCCCTGTCTGCTCTTCCTCAGAGCCATACTGTCCCTATTCCCCAGTTCTCCCTCAATGCTTTCACCTTCTGACCTATTGCTCCGGTACCCACCCCCCTGCCATACTAGTTTAAACCCTCCCATGTGACACTAGCAAACCTCGTGGCCAGGATATTTATGCCTCTCCAGTTTAGATGCAACCCTTCCTTCTTATACAGGTCACACCTGCCCCGGAAGATCTCCCAGTGGTCCAGATAACGGAAACCCTCCCTCCTACACCAGCTGCTTAGCCACGTGTTTAGCTGCTCTATCTTCCTATTTCTAGTCTCACTGGCACGTGGCACAGGGAGTAATCCCGAGATTGCAACCCTCGAGGTCCTGTCTTTTAATTTTCTGCCTAGCTCCCTGAACTCCTGCTGCAGGACCTCATGCCCCTTCCTGCCTATGTTGTTAGTACCAATATGTACAATGATTTCTGCATATTCGCCCTCCCCCTTCAGGATGCCTGTTACCCATTTGGAGACATCCTGGACTCTGGCACCAGGGAAGCAACATACCGTCCTGGAGTCTCTTTCACATCCACAGAGGCGCCTATCTGTGCCCCTGACTATAGAGTCCCCTATGACTATTGCTCTTCTGCGCTTAGACCCTCCCTGATAAACATCAGAGCCAGCCGTGGTGCCACTGCTCTGGCTGCTGCTGTTTTCCCCTGATCAGCTTTCCCCCCCGACATTATCCAAAGGGGTCAACCTGTTCGAAAGGGGGACAACCACAGGGGATTCCTGCACTGACTGCATGCCCCTTCTGGTGGTCACCCATTTCTCTGCCTGCATCTTGATGTGACCACATTTATATAACTGCTATCTATGACGCTTTCCGCCACCTGCATGCTCCTAAGTGCATCCAACTGCTGTTCCAACCGAACCATGAAGTCTGTGAGTAGCTCTAGTTGGGTGCACTTTCTGCAGATGAAGCCATCTTCATCATTCAGGAAGCCTCCCGGACCTGCCACATCTCACAGTCAGAGCACTGCACCCCTCTAATTGACATTGCGTCAATTAATTAGTAAATTAAATTTAAATTTAAAAAAAAGTTACTGTTAACTATATGTTTTCTAGCACTAGATTTCTACTATAAATGTGAAAGCTAAATACAGTACTCTCCGATCTCTGGCTTAGATACTCCTCTAAATTATAATTAAGTAATTATGTTTAATTAGGTTAATAATGCTTAATTTTTAAATTTAGTGTAGATTCCCAACCAGCCAATCATGTCACTTCAGTTCCCCCCCCCCCCCCCCCCACCCCCACCCCCACACACACAATTTGAGGTAATAAAAATAAAAATGAATAAAAATCACTTACCTTCCCAGGTTCTCAGATGCTCTCTGGTTCTCTCCCTGCAGATTAAAAGTTACAGGCCAGAAGAAAGAGAGAGAACAAAACAGGAGGGAAAAAGCACTTTCTCCCACTCTGCACCGAATTACCTCACTGCACCAAATTACCAAGTTCCAAATTCCCACTCTGGATGTGTCTCACTCCAGTTGTGTCTCCTTCACTTGTCCAAAGCTAGGTTAAAGTCTCTTTTATTCTAGGTAACAGTAGGAAAGTGAAATTATTGGCCATTTTGGTGAGCAAATCAAACTTTGGAACTAATTTTGTGATCTGTGGAATAGTGGGGCTAGATCACCCACGCACTCTTCCCATCCTTGTTTTAACAACAATAGCTACTAGTAGCTTTCTGGTTTCACTTATTGTCCATTGCTGAACAGCCTCTTGACAGACACCTGAGATGATTTGGGGCAGTGGGGTTATCTTTTGAGGAAAGGTTGAACAGGTTGGGCCTGTATCCATTGGATGTTGGAGAGACTAGAACTGGAGGACACAGTTTGAAAATAAGAGGTCTCCCATTTAAGATGGAGATGAGAAGAATTTATTTTCTCAGCGGGTCATGAATCTTTGGAACTCTCAACCCCTGAGAGCTGTGGGGGTGGGGGGGGGGGGGGTCAATTAACATTTTTCAGACAGAGATGGATAAATTCTAGACTATCAAGGGAGCCAAAGGTTACTGGGAGTAGGTGGAATGTGGAGATGAATCCTCAATCAGATCAATCATGACCGTCTTGACTGGTGGAGCAAGCTCGAGAGGCCGAATGGCCTATTTCTGCACCTAATTTGTATGTTCACATGTTTTTACATATGTATCATGATTCCTTCCTGATTTCACATTTCAGCCACTCACTTTAGTGTAGGCTGCCTACATGAGCACTCTGAATTGGGATGCGGCAACATGCTAAAGGATTCGCAGAAGAAAGGGAGTTTGTAGAAGGGCTAGCAGTTTCTTAGGATCGAAGTATTGAGGCTGAGTGAAGAAACATGACACCATCCGCGGCAGATCTGCATTGTTGCTTCACTTGTCCTTGACACTACCACGAGAGCAACACCTGCACAAGGACTGCAGCAGTTCAAGAAGGCCTTCTCAAACCTTCTCAGCGCAACTAAAGTTGGGACTTAAAAGACCCCTGAAGAGCATCAACCACATCCAGAGAACAAGTAAAAGAAATACTAGAATAATTGCACACATAAGATAAAGCATAAAGTGGAAATTAACAAGAAAGGAAGTTCTATGAAATAATAAATTTAAACAGTTAACAAAGTATTGGATACTTTGAGCATATCTCAAATTAAAGTATTTTCCTGTATCTCTCAATCTGTCAATTGTTCAAAAGGTTTGTGTATCTTATTGGCTTCCAGTTATTTCATGAAAACAAGCAATACAAAGAAACAGTGTAAAGATTGAGAAAGGTGAGCTAGCAAATATTAAATAATTGAAGTTCCAGATGTGAACATACATAAATTTAAAAAGTCAAAGTTCTATAAATAGAGCAAAATATATGCTGACTTTCACACCAACGGCCTGACTGTTTATATTATCAGCACAGCATTAATGATGTGGTACATTGTTGGTATAGACTAGTTGTGTACATTTCATAGAATAGAATCCACAGAATCCCTACAGTGCAGAAGGAGGCCATTCGACCCATCAAGTCTGCACCGGCCCACTGAAAAAGAGTACCCTACCCAGGCCCAATCCCCGTAAGTGGACACCCGGAAGCAACCCACGCAGACACGGGGAGAGCGTGCAAACTCCATACAGTCACTCAAGGCCAAAATTTAACCTGGGTCCCCATCAATGTGAGGCAGCAGTGCTAACCTCTGTGCCACATTCCTACATTATTTGAACATGATTCAAACCTGCGGTGAATGTATCTTGTGAAACACAGGGGGAACACAGTTGGAATGAATGTGGAGGCTCTCCCTATCCCCTCAGATTTCTTCTTGGCTTTGTTACATTTTCTTTGCAGGGGGTGATGTATACTCAAATTAACATTAACATGTCTCTACACCTGATAGGATACGCTGTAGGTTTCATAGTTCAAACTGCGGGAATTATTTTTGAAATCAGGAGAGTATTAGGTTGCTGGAAAATTCAAGGAAACTGATTGTTACTGTAGTGATACAGTAAGTTGTGTCTAGGGTAGCTATGCTATTTTACTCCAGTTTATCGTCATGCATGCAATGATTATATTCACAATTATATGGCCCTAGTGCGCATTTTTACTTTCTTTTATTTCACTGTATTAATTGAATTATCACCAGTCCCAAAGTTGATTATCACTGATATGAGCTAAGACTTAATTTTACTTTAATCAGCATTGCACTTTAATCATACTTATGTATGGGCTTTGTCTGTGTTCTTTTAAGTGAAATGGTTTATTCAGAATGAACAGAGAGCCAAATTAAGCATTGTAACATTGTAATATGGCCCAAGGCATAAACTAAAATAAGGATTTATTTCTCCCACAGAGTAGATCTGAGGTCACTGAACTGGCTGGCTTACAGAAGTCATTACAAGGATATATGATGGAGAAAATACCTTGCACTGAATTTTCTAGGTTGTCAACTGTATATTATTAAAGAACCTTTAGCCAGCTGAAAATCTATTTTAATACCCAGTAGAAATCCATCCGCAGCAGACTTTAAGTATCGATCGAGATAAGCCTTTTCTGTGATAATAGATAGCACAGTGATCAAAACCTCGCCCATCCCTCAAAGAGTTTTTAGTAACTTTGTGGAGGAATTCATTTGTTCCCATCTCTCTTGGAAACAGTTCCATGAATTGATATGAAACTTATTTTTTTATTTTACAGACATCCTACACCTTCTGAGTGAAAGTCAGGGTAATGGCATTTGAGACATGTTGCAGAAACATTTAACTCATTATAGATATATTTTTATTACTACAACTTGCCTAATCTAACTCCATTCCCTTTCTTCAATCCAGTAGAAATATGCAATGTTAGACTCAATGCACCATACTATACCTTTTTGCACGGTAGCACAGTGGTTAGCACTGTTGCTTCACAGCTCCAGCGTCCCAGGTTTGACTCCCGGCTTGGGTCACTGTCTGCACAGAGTCTGCACCTGCTCCAAGTGTCTGCCTGGGTTTCCTCCGGGAGCTCTGGTTTCCTCCCACAAGTCCCAAAAGACGTGCTGATAAGTAATTTGGACATTCTGACAATAATAATAATTGCTTATTATCACAAGTAGGCTTCAATGAAGTCACAATGAAAAGCCTCTAGTAGAATTCTCCCTCAATGTACCCGAACAGGCGCCAGAATGTGGCAACTAGGCCCTTTTCACAGTAACCTCATTGCAGTGTTAATGTAAGCCTACTTGTGACAATAATAAAGATTATTATTAAATAAATTATGCAATTCTGCTTTTAAAAATGGTTTCTGCTTGCACAATAGTCCGCAGTAGACCAATTCGTATATACCAACTTCACGGCTAACAGAATCTTCCAAAACTCCAATTAATTACTTTGAAAATTACCTTAAATCTGTGGTATCTCACAGGGTAGTGGATACACTTATGTATTTACTCTGATACTGTCATTTATCATCTTGCTGACTTCTATCAGGTCACTGTTTGGGCTTTTTAGTTTAGTGACAAAGCCCCTAATTTCACAAATTAATCCCTCATCCCTGGTAACATGCTGCACCTTCTCGTTGAATTCATGTGCTTACCGTGGCATGGCTGAAACTGTGCATGTTATATTCCAAGTGCCGTTTGCTTCTGCATTCTAGGGCTTTGGGTACAAAACCCAGGATTCATATTGTCTTTTTATGGCTTTATTTCCTGCGCTGCCACCTTAAAAACCTGTGTAGTTTCAAGACCCCTTTAAATCCCTCAGAACTCCAACTGAAATGTGTTTCCGTCTGCTTCTTTTACTGCCAAAGTGTACTGTTCCCCATTTCCCTAGATTGAACTCCAACTGCCACCCATATGCCTATCACAACATCTCAGAGTATTTCATACTCTTATTTAATTGATACAGATAGAATGCAGAGTCATCCTGCACATTTTGGTGTCTCAGTGACAAGGGACAGATCGCAGACAATCCAAATCCATTTATCATGCAGTAAATGCTGGGACACATCAGCAGAGGGGACACTCAAACGTACTGACACCAATTGAAAACATGGTTGTGGTAGATTGCAAGGTATGAGCATTTTTGCTATATTGCCCTCTGTTGGGGAGGCGTAAATAAAGTTAATTCAGCCATGGTTGCCTGCAGCCGAGCATGTGCCGGTCTTTTGTCAATGCACAACTGAAGAATAGTGACAAGGATGGGATAGAATCCCTTTTTTTTACATTTCATTTGAGAAATTAAAGTCTGAAAAACATTGTGACATGCTTTTAAATACTTCAAAGGTTGATTCTGAGGAAATATGGGCAATTTGAAAGTTGGTTCTGTGTGCACAATGTGATCAAGTACACAGTGAGTCAACATGATATGTAATTGAAAAAAATAATTGCTGAAGGCATATTTTAGGACAATGTGGGCATTGAACCCTCACAAAGCGGGCTGCTGTAGTTATAAACAGATGTTACACATTTGTCAGAAAGTGAATAAAGTGGCAGTAATATTGTATATTATATAATATATATATAATATATTGTATATTGTATAATATTGTAATATTGTATTGTAATATAAAGATTTGGCACATACAGGGTTAATATGGAACTGACTAACAATAATCTTTTTATTGTCATAAGTAGGCTTACATTAACAAGGCAATGAAGTTACTGTAAAAAGTCCCGAGTCGCCACATTCCAACGCCTGTTCGGGTACACAGAGGGAGAATTCAGAATGTCCAATCCACCAAACAGCACGTGTTTTGGGACTTGTGGGAGAAAACCGGAGCACCCAGAGGAAATCCACGCAGACACAGGGAGAACGTGCAGACTCCGCACATACAGTGACCCAAGCCGGGAATCGGACCTGGGACCCTGGCGTTGTGAAGCAACAGAGGTAATCACTGTGCTACCTGTGGTAAACACCACTGGTAACACACTACATTTATTATGGTACTGCCACTGTATTACAGGTACCACAGTAAATCACAGCCTGTTAGCTCCTCCCAGCAGGCGACTGAGAAAAGTGTATGCTCTCCTGCGCTGCTCCCATTCTGGTTCCAGCTGCAGGAGGCTCAACATCTTGTGCAATAAAGCCTCAATTGTTTCACCATTCTCGTCTCGTGGTCATTGATGGTACATCAATTTATTGCAATAGATTTTTAAAAGATGAACATCTTAATCAAGCCTGATCGCCTGGAGCTGAAGCCTCATCCAGCTGACACCACAGCCACCTTTGATCACTGGCTAGCCTGCTTTGAAGGATACCTCGGAGCAGCCATTGAAGAACTCTCAGACCCACAGAGGCTCCAGGTCCTCGACTCATGGGTGAGCCACAAGTTTTTCCCCTCATCCGGGACCCGCCCGTCTACACAGAAGCAATGGCGCTACTAAAGGGACAGTGCATCAAGTCTGTGAATCAAATGTACACCCAGCGCCTCCTGGCAACGAGACAGCAACTCCCAGGGAAGACTCAGGATGATTTCTTGCGGGCTTTATGGATTCTCGGTAGGAACTGTGAATGCCAGGCAATTTCGGCAGTCCAACACACTAAACTACTAATCAGAGACGCTTATGTCACGGGCATTAAGTATACTTACGTTCGCCAGCGGCTATTGGAAGGGGATACGCTCGACCTTGCAGAGAATGTGCAGCTTGCTAATTCCCTAGAAGTGGCCTCCCATAATCTGGAGGCCTACACCTCCGACCGCGCGGCACCCTCGTGGGCATCGTGGGCCCCACCAGCTGCTGACTCAAGTACACCGCAAGCCTGCGCCGCGCAGCAGCCGACCAACTACGGAGGGCCCAAATGTTATTTTTGTGGCCAGAGCAAACATCCCAGACAGTGCTTCCCGGCGTGCAGCATGACCTGCAATGGGTGCAGGAAGAAGAGCCACTTTGTTTCCGTTTGCCAGGCCTGGTCGGTCGCTGCTGTTTCCAGACCCAGCATCACTATAACCCCCACGTGTGATGCAGGGGTGCCGCCAGCTTCGCCACCACAAGCCACGTGTGGCCCATGGGTGCCGCCATCTTTGATGCCATCCGGTATCTTGGACCGCGCCTCAGGACCCCTGCTCGTCTGGCCGTTCGCAGACCACCGATGCATCCGCTACCGCTGATCAGCCCGGGACCTCCCAACATCTTCCGCAGCTCACCTCAATCACCCTTGATCAGTCTCAGCCCCGCAACCTCGTGACCACTACAACGACGGTAAAGATCAACGGGCGTGAGGCGACCTGCCTCTTTGACTCCGGGAGCACAGAGAGTTTCATCCACCCTGCTACGGTAAGGCGCTTCTCCCTCCCGGTACTCCCCGTTACCCAGAAAATCTCCCTGGCTTCCAGATCCCATTCCGTGCAAATCTGGGGGTACTGCGTCGCGACCCTTACCGTTCAGGGCGTAGAGTACAGCAACTTCAGGCTCTGCGTCCTCCCCCATCTCTGTGCTGCCCTGTTACTAGGTCTTGATTTTCAATGCCATCTACAAAGCCTTACTCTGAAATTCGGCGACCCGTGCCCCCCCCCCCCCCCCCCCCCCTCACCGTCTGCGGCCTCACGACCCTTAAGGTCAACCCACCTTCACTTTTTGCAAACCTCACCTCGGACTGTAAGCCCGTCGCCACTGGGAGCCGATGGTACAGTGCACAGGACAGGACCTTTATCAGGTTGGAGGTCCAACGGCTTCTGCGGGAGGGGATCATTGAGGCCAGTAACAGCCCCTGGAGAGCTCAAGTGGTGGTAGTGAAGACTGGGGAGAAGTACAGGATAGTCATTGACTACAGTGAAACCATCAACCGGTACACGCAGCTCGATGCGTAACCCCTCCCATGCATATCTGACATGGTCAATCAGATTGCGCAGTATTGAGTCTTCTCCACAGTTGACTTGAAGTCCGCCTACCACCATCTCCCCATCCGCCTGGAGGACCGCCAATACACTGTGTTCGAAGCAGATGGCCGCCTCTATCATTTCCTTAGAGTTCCCTTCGGCGTCACCAATGGGGTCTCGGTTTTCCAGTGAGAGATGGAACGAATGGTTGACCAGTACGGGCTGCGGGCCACCTTCCTGTAGCTAGATAACGTCATCATCTGCGGCCACGATCAGCAGGACCACGATGCAAACCTCCAAACATTCCTCCATACCACCAAACCCCTTAACCTCACCTACAATAAGGAGAAATGCGTGTTCCACACCAACCGCTTAGCCATCGTTGGCTACGTGGTGGAAAATGGAGTCCTAGGGTCCGACCCCGACCGCATGCGCCCCTCCTGGAACTCCCCCTCCCCCATTGCCCCAAGGCCCTGATACGATGCCTGGGTTTTTTTTCTCATATTATGCCCAGTGGGTCCCTAATTATGTGGACAAGGCCTGCCCACTCATCAAGTCCACAGTTTTTCCCTTGATGGCTGAGGCCCGCCAGTCCTTCAACCACATCAAGGCGGACATCGCCAAGGCCACGATGCATGCGGTCGACGAGACCCTCCCCTTTCAGGTGGAGAGCGATGCATCGGACGTAGCTCTGGCCGCCACCCTGAACCAGTCGGGCAGACCCGTGGCTTTCTTTTCCCTCACCCTCCATGCCTCCGAAATTCGGCACTCCTCTGTGGAAAAGGAGGCCCAAGCCATTGTGGGAAGCTGTGCGACATTGGAGGCATTACCTGGCCGGCAGAAGATTCACTCTTCTCACTGACCAACGGTCGGTTGCCTTCATGTTTAACAATACGCAGTGGGGCAAGATAAAAAATCACAAGATCTTGAGGTGGAGGATCGAGCTCTCCACCTATAACTATGAGATCCTGTATCGCCCGGGGAAGCTGAATGAGCCCCCAGATGCCCTATCCTGCGGTACATGTGCCAGCGCACAAGTGGATCGATTCCGGGCTCTCCACAATGACCTCTGCCACCCGGGGGTCACCCGGTTCTTCCATTTTATCAAGGCCCTACTCCATTGAGGAGGTCAGGACCGTGACCAGAGACTGCCAAGTTGTGCAGAGTTCAACCCGCACTTCTGCCAGCCAGATAGAGTGCACCTGGTAAAGGCCTCCCGCCCCTTTGAGCGCCTCAGCATGGACTTCAATGGGCCCCTCCCTTCCACCGACCGCAACGTGCACTTCCTCAAAGTAATTGATGAGTCCTCCCGTTTCCCTTTCGCAATCCCATGCCCGACATGACTTCTGCCATGGTCATCAAGGCCCTGCACAGCATCTTCACCCTGTTCGATTTCCCCACCTACATCCACAGTGATCGGGGATACTCCTTCATGAGTGATGAACTGCGTCAGTTCCTGCTCAGCAAGGACATCGCCTCAAGCAGGCCAACCAGCTACAAACCCCAGGGAAGCGGGTAGGTGGAGAGGGAGAACGGGACGGTCTGGACGGCCGTCCTGCTGGCCCTTCGGTCTAGGAATCTCCCGGTCTCCCGCTGGCAGGAGGTCCTCCCTGATGCACTCCACTCCATCCGGTCGCTCCTGTGCGCCGCTACTAATGAGACCCCTCACGAATGTGTGTTTGCCTTCGCTAGGAAGTCCCCCTCTGGGGTCTCGCTCCCTACATGGCTGACAGTTCCTGGACCCGTCCTCCTGCGGAAGCATGTGCGGAGTCATACATTGGATCCCTTGGTTGAGAAAGACCACCTCCTGTTGCACGTTTTACTATGGGCGTAAAACGCGTTTATTGGAGTGTATTAACACGCCTCCGTATTCGACGTGTGCTTAACACTACTAGGCTCTGTTCTATGTATTTATTCAGCTCTGGAGTCGCCAGTTGCCGTATAGACAACGTCACAAGTATTCCAAGGTTAAGTTCAAAGTAATAAAGACGATACACCGATTAGTAAGGTTCAAACGATCAACATTTATTATACAGTTATAATAAATACTCATGCACACTAAGAGACTAAGCTATAACTAAACTTAAGTGAACAGAATACTTATCTAACAGGAACAGGCAAGGTCAGAGAACGAGGCCTTCGTCCTGGTCTTGTACTGCAGCCTTCAGCAAGCGTTCTGGTACTGGGGGTCTAGTGGGCTTGGATCGCGTAGCGAGCGTTGAACTTACGGTTTCGGCGGCTGGTGCTCAACGGCTGGAGTCAGGATGCAAGATGTCTATCAGGGCCGGAGCACGGGTTTAACAGACCGGGCTCTGTGGGGAATTTGCCTTTATACCCCTCTCTAATGTCCTTGCCCCCTTCTAGGCGGGCTCTACCTTTCGGTACCGATTGGAGCGTTTCCAAACGGTTACCTTCGAAATCCTCCAATGCGGGGGCTTTCCTCGATGTTGGGGGGTGGTTCCGATATTCTTTACTCTGGTGCCATCCTGTCTGCGCAACCAATTAAGTGTTACATTGAGATGGAAATGTTGCCATTGTTTGTGCCTGGATCTGGGCTGCCTCATCAGAATGCTAAGCGCTTTGCCATTAACACCTTTGGCTTGGAGATCTTGCACCTGGCCAGAAACTGGTTTGCTGCTTGCAAAATGCTAATTAGTTGAGAGCAGACTGTCTGTTCTCACTAAACAGGCTTTTCCTTCTGTCTTCCATTTTACTTTGGCTCAGTGTCCATTTTGCGTGGCCAGCATGGCTACACTCCTCCATCCGAACTCACAATACGCCTACATGGCACACTCCGATGGGCGTCAGGACACAGTCTCCCTCCGGGACATGGCACCCGCTGGGTTCCCACCCACAATCCCCGACCTGATACCGCTTCTCCCCCCCTCCGGTTGCTTCTTTCACCCTTGTGCCGCCCACCCTCCCACCGGCGAACCTCACCGTGGCCCCCACCCCAGCAGGTTCCGTCTCCTCACTGGATCCACTAAGGGGTGACGAAGGAGAGGATGACATGCTCCCGGAGTCACAGATGACCACATCGACGCCCACACCACCACCAGGACTGAGGTGATCGCAGCGGAGGGTCAAAGGCCCTGACAGACTCAATCTGTAACGTTGTTCTCCACCCCCGCCAGATTTTTATAAAACAGGGGGTGAATGTGGTAAACACCACTGGTAAAACACTACATGTATTATGGTACTGCCACTGTATTACAGGTACCACAGTAAATCACAGCCTGTTAGCTCCTCCCAGCAGGTGACATATAAAAGTGTATGCTCTCCTGTGCTGCTCCCATTCTGGTTCCAGCTGCAGGAGGCTCAACATCTTGTGCAATAAAGCCTCAATTGTTTCACCATTCTCATCTTGTGATCATCGATGGTACATCACTACCATGCCACCATACCACCCATACAGTGATGCAAAAGGCACAGGAACAGTCTAGCAATGGACAGAGCCTTGTGTACCTGAAAGTATGAAGACACCTCCCAGCTTGCGCCCTTTATTGTATGTTTGCAAATTGTTCTCAGAGTCCATAAAGACTTAGGACACGATTCTCTTGCCACGTTGCGCTCAAGCGAGAGCACAACGCGGAGGTGGAATCCCGGGAGAGGCCTCCAGCAGACCTCCCAACAGCCTCCGTGCCTCACGGGATTCACCTAAATCCCACTAGACATCGGAGTCGGAACACCACCCTAAATGGACATGACCAAATGACGCTCGCGGACATAGGTCGTAAACCTTCTTTCGACCAACCTGCCCGGAATCCACCATCCTCCTTCGATTATCTGGCCTCCACAGGGAGGCTGCGGCAGGATGCCAATCAGTGCTGGTCCACACAAACACGGACCAGGCAGAACGGCATCCGGGGGGCCTCTTGGGCCACAGGAAACACCTGGGTGGTCAGGGTAGGTTTAGCGTGGCTCCCAGGCCCTCCCCCTAAACACGGGCCCTTGGCACTGTCCAACTGGCACCTTGGCACTGCCAAGGTGCCCAGATGTCACTGCCAAGCCATCAGTAGTACTGAAAGTGTTTGGGAGTGTCAGGGTGGCACTGCCAAGAGTCAGGAGCCGAGGGGGGCCATGAGGGGGGGCACGAGGGGGGATTTGAGGGGTGGGGGAGTGCAGGACAGGAAAGGGGGGGGGGATGATGGATGGGGGTCTGGAAGGGAGGGGGTGTTGTAAGGGGTTTGAGGGCCCTGAAGAGGGGGGACCCCTAGTGACCCCATCGTGGGGTGTCCTCACTTGGAGGTGTGGGGGACCCACAAGCTCACTTAGAGATCGGGGCGCACTTTCAAAATGGCAGCCTGATCTCTGAGTTTAGCTTCCCAGTACTAAAAGAAATTCGAAGGGCACGATCATCCGGTCACACTGCGCCAGAAAAGCAAATCGCCACAGCACAGTGTGGCCGGTTGAATGCCGGGAGGCCTCGCTCCCAGGATCTAACCGGTTCACAACGCCTCACGAGATACAATGCAACTTGTGAAACGTTGCAAGGAAAATCCATCCCACAATGTGTGGGATTGTTTATTGGCAAATCTGCATTTTAGAGTGAGGTAGTAAGCCTTACTCTAATGTACAGATTCCCGATGTACCTGAGGCTTTGAGATTCAAACCCTTTGCCTTGGGGACCTCAGGCGAGTGCCGTTCGGTGGCAGAGGTGGTGAGCGCCTCCAGCAACAGTCCGGAAGGGCCAGCAGTGCCGGATGAAACTGCACTACCTCCTCAGGGTGAGTATGCAAAACTCTGCCCTAGGCAGTAATCCATATCTCGCACAGCAGTAACCGTACTCTATGAAGCCAGAGGGCGGCCGAACTCTCACCCTACACCACATTCCCATAATGCCTGCCATGGCTGGGTGCCTTGGCCACTGAAGCCACTAGCTACCCACACCCTGGGCTGCATGACTCAGACTGTCTAATATTTATTTTCTGTTCCCCCCACCCCCAGTAGAAGACTGTACACAACTCCCAGAAGACTGGAGGGGGACCGCCGGACCTGCGGCCCCTCACCATGGCCGAGCAGAGAGCCCTGGACGTGGTCGACAGGCCGGAGGTATGGGAGGTCGTTGAGGTGGAGCTTGGCTGCAGGTGAGGAAGTGAGACACTGTTGTGTTGCTGTTCCCCATGACACATGTGCCAGCCCCCCCCCCCCCCCCATACCACACTCACCCTACACCACCCTCACCCCCACACCACCACCCCACTCACACGGCCACCCCCCTCCCCTTCCACCGGCACTGGTCTAATCATATGTCTTGCTTTTTGTCTTGCAGGACCTGCTGGGGATGCGGTAGGTCCATTAGGCATCCCCCACCCTCAGCCAGTGCCACTGCCGGAGAGCCCCATGAGCTGAGCAGTGACAGTGACAGCAGCTCGGACATCAGCCCTCTGCCCGAGACTCAGGAGACCCCGGAGCTCGGGTTGGAGGATGACAGTGATTTCCCATCACAGCTGTCTCCAACACCCTCTATCATCCAGAGAAAGTCACCTCAGTTGGGCATGTTAGTGAAGAGGCTCCTGGGACACTCTCTGGTGCTCACCACACAGCTGCTCCGGTTGAGCAGGTAGAGGTAGGAACACACGAGGGGCCGAATGTCGGAGGGGAGGCCGACACCAGGAACTAGCTGCCGTCTAGATGGGTCTCGAACTTCTGGAACACACATTCCCATCGATAGTGGAAATGCTGTCGCAGAACCAGGGATTACATGAGGGGTTGTCGACGAGCATCTAGTACCTGTAGGCGCAGTCGGAAGAGTCCAACCACATGCAGCGGCAGGAGGTGGTGCCGACAATGTGTGCCACACAGGCCAACACCGCACAGGTGGTGTCCTCGGTGGAAGCATTGGGGCAAGGGTTTCGGCTATGGGTCAGCAAAACCTGGGGCATTCTGTGCAGGCACTGGCCGAGGCCCAGGTCAGGGTTGCGCCTCACAGGCAACCATTTCCCAGAGCCACCTGGAAATTGCAGCGGTGCTTCTGGGCATGGCCCAGTCACAGCAGGCCATGGCTGGGAACGTCAACGGCATTGCCCAAACACTGGCCAATGGTGCAGACACAGAGGGAGGTGACCCAGTCCCAGAGGGACTGAAGGAACACAGACTAGAGTAGATAAGTGCACTAAGACAGGCACAAGGGATTTTGCAAGATTATAAATAACCAAATATAAAGCGTGCCTATTATAATCACTTCTAAATCTTTTTTGCAAAGATTATGATGAAACAATGTGCATTATTAGACACCCCTTAAGAGTTTAGAATAATCTACTGTCACTACAAGCAATTTGAAGTGTTCCAAATGACCAAGATCACAACGTAAGACAAGCAATATGCCTCCCTAAAGTTTCTGACATATTAACTGAGAGTAATAACTAAGGCGCCCGTTAAATAGGCCTGAAAATGGCCGTTTCCTAAGTTTTGTCACCAATAGTTTGTGGGTCAGATGAGGAACCTGTGGTTGTGATGTTTGTAGAGACAAAATGACATTAACAGTATTGATGCTATCATCTGACTTCTGGCTAAATCAAGGTTTACCTAGAAAGTGGAACCAGCAATCTTCAAAATACATTATAAAATAAACGACCAATGCAAAACTTGCAAAAACAATGTTTCACTTGTTATTAGGAGAGTTGTAATATTGTGCAAGGCTTGGCAAGGCTGTGTGTATGAATTTGGGATAGTTTGACAGGAACTGCTTTATCGCCAACTGATAAAGAATTCTGTTGCGTTATCTGACTTTACATGTTTTTTTTAACAATGATTTATAAATGCATTTTATTCAAACTTATATCAAAATAGGTTACAGCAAATAAACACCCCGGGAAACATTCTTCCCAACAATCAACTAAACGGTTTGTACAGATTTTTCTCTTCTTTCACCCCCCCTCCCCATCACCCACCACCCCACCCCACTGCGACGAACAGATCCTCAAAAACGGTCACAAACATCCCGCACCTTTTCTCAAATTCCCCTGCTGAGCCCCTGGACTCATACTTTATCTTCAGGCCATATTTGGAGTGTCGGACAAGCCAGGGTTGGAAATGGGTGCGGAGGCAGATATAGAACATAGAACATAGAACAGTACAGCACAGAACAGGCCCTTCGGCCCTCGATGTTGTGCCGAGCAATGATCACCCTACTCAAACCCACGCATCCACCCTATACCTGTAACCCAACAACCCCCCCCCCTAACCTTACTTATTAGGACACTACGGGCAATTTAGCATGGCCAATCCACCTAACCCGCACATTTTTGGACTGTGGGAGGAAACTGGAGCACCCGGAGGAAACCCACGCACACACGGGGAGGACGTGCAGACTCCACACAGACAGTGACCCAGCTGGGAACCGAACCTGGGACCCTGGAGCTGTGAAGCATTTATGCTAACCACTATGCTACCGTGCTGCCCTCACGTAGCCTTCTCCTCGTTGATCGCCCAAAGGCGATCCTGCTGGGGTTGTTGTTGATTATTGTTTATTGTTGGTGGGTGTAAATTTGGGAGAAAATGTGAAAAAGGAGGAAAATCAAAATATTTTTTAAAAAACCTCATACTTTACCTTCTCTAACCGCAAGAAGTCGTACAGGTCACCCAACCATGCTGCTTCTCCCGGTGATGATGGCGACCGCCACTCCAGCAAAATTTGTCGCCGTGCAATCAGAGAGGCGAAGGCCAAGACATCGGCCTTCCTCCTCTCCATGAGCTCCGGCTTCTCTGAAACTCAAATATCGCCACCAAAGGGTCCGGGTCCACACCCTTCTCCACTGTCCTGGCTGAGACTGCGAACACTCCCGCCCAGAATCTTCCCAATTTTTCACAACACCAAAACATGTACACATGATTCGCTGGCCCCCACCCACACCTCTCACACTCATCTGCTACCCCGTGAAAGAACCCACTCATTCTCGCCCGAGTCATATGCACCCTGTGCACCACCTTAAACTGTATCAGGTTCATCCTTGCACAAGAGGAGGTCTGTGGTGAATGCAACTCTGTAATTCACATTGTGATATATATATATAAGACCGTACGATTGTAAGCGCAGTTGCGTTGCCCGACCACTAGGGGGAGTAGCTCTGGAAATGCTTAGGAGTTTGTACATGGCTCCACCCTTGGCTCCGCCCATGGCCCCTCCCCCTGGACTGCTGTATAAATATCAATGCCCAGAGCCAGCCGACCAGTTCATCGAGAGTTCAACGTGTAACAGGCTGGCTCTGTAGTAAGTAGATTAAAACCACTGTTCATATCTCAAAGCACGTACCTAGTGAATTGATGGTCTCATCAATTTAATCTACTTAAGAAACAGTCAGGATCAATCATGGAATCAGCCCTCAAGCCTGAGCGACTGGAACTCGACCCACAGGATGCAGAGGCAAAAGAAATATTTTCTCATTGGCCCCGGTGTTTTAAAGCCTACCTGGCGGGAGCAAGCACAGCCGAAACAACGGAGGAGCAGAAACTGAGCCTACCGCACGCGAGGGTGAGCCACAGAATCTCTACTCAACTAAACTCTGCCGGTTCGTATACTGAAGCCCTAGCGCTACTCGACAAAATGTATGTGAGGCCTGTTAATGAAGTCTATGCACGACACGTGTTCACTACCCGCCACCAGCGGCCTACGGAATCGCTCGCAGAATTCCTGAGAGAGCTTAAAACTTTATCTAGTGACTGTAATTACCAGGTGGTTACCACGGCAGAACATAGAGAACTTGCTATACACGATGACTTTGTTGCGGACCTTAGGTCAAATTACGTGCGCCAGCGACTGCTGGAAAAGGGGGCTCTAAATCTCGAAGCGACTGTTGAACTTGCTACAACTATGGAAGTCTCCTTCCGCAGCCTCACCTCGTTCCCATGGACCCCGCGACCCCGTCATGGGCCCCCGACCAGCGACTACCCCAGGCCTGTGCCGCACGGCTGCCCAGCCACAATGCTGCCCCAGCCTGCCACTTTTGCGGCCAGAATCAGAACTCGCAGCAGCACTGCCCGGCCCGCCACGCGACCTGCAGCAGCTGCGGGCGAAAAGGACACTATGCCAGAGTGTGTCTGGCGACGAAAGCCCCAGCCTCTAACGCTCCCACGGCTCAAAGCACTCGTTCCGCCCCAGCCTCTAACCCTCCCACGGCTCAAAGCACTCGTTCCATAAATTCACAGGCCCGCAGGCCCTGAAATGCTGCAGCTTGTATGCCGACTCCGCTCCCAACCGACATGTGCGACTCATGGGGGCGGCCATCTTGGCAATCCTCCTCCATGCGGCCAGCCATGTGCGACTCATGGGGGCAGTCATCTTGGCAATCCTCCTCCATGCGGCCGGCCATGTGCAACTCATGGGGGTGGCCATCTTGGGATCCATCCCCTTCAAACTCTGAAACTCACCTCGACGACTATGAACTCAGAGAGCAGTCATCATGGGGCCACTCCAGCACAGCTGATTGAGCCGCCAACTACCCGCAACTCAGCGCAGACACTCTGGACCAATCGCGCCTGAAACATCTGCGAAACTCGATGGCGACGGTCCATTCGAGTTAATGGACCGGACTTGATTTTCTTTGTAGGGGGTGAATGTGGTGAATGTAACTCTGTAATTCACACTGTATGAGACCGTACGATTGTAAGCGCAGTTGTGTTGCCCGACCACTAGGGGGAGTAGCTCTGGGAATGCTTAGGAGTTTGTACAGGGCTCCACCCTTGGCTCAGCCCATGGCTCCTCCCCCTGGACTGCTGTATAAATATCAATGCCCAGAGCCAGCCGACCAGTTCATCGCGAATTCAACGTATAACAGGCTGGCTCTGTAGTAAGTAAATTAAAACCACTGTTCGTATCTCAAAGCACGTGTCTAGTGAATTGACGGTCTCATCAAAGTCCCTTTTACCCTTTGCAGTGCCTCACTCCATACTCCCCAATTGATCTCCATTCTCAACTCTGCTTCCCATTTCTCCTTGATCTTCAACACCCGCTCGCCTCCCTGCTCCCCCAGCCACTTATATATATCCCCAATTCTTCCCTCCCCTTCCACATCCGGAAGCAGCAGTCGCTCCAGCAGAGTGTATCCCGGCAATCTAGGGAACCGCTTCCAAACCTATCGTGCAAAATCCCTAACCTGTAGACACCTGAACTCACTACCCCTTGGCAGCTCTACCCTCTCCCTTAGCTCCTCCAGACTGGCGAACCCTTCCTCCAAATACAAATCCCTCGCCTTGACCAGCCCTACATCCCTCCACCTCTTGTATGCACTATCCATCCCCCCCAGCTCAAACCCATAATTCTCGCATAGCGGCGTTAGCACCGACATCCCTTCCACCCTAAAATGCCTCCTCAGCTGATTCCATATATTCACCGTGGACTGCACCACTGGGCTCCCTGAATACCTACTCGGAGCCATTGGCAATGCTGCCGTCACCATAGCCCTCAAACTAGACCCCTTACAAGATTCCTCCTCGATCCTAACCCACTCTACCCCTTCTCCTTCCCACCACCGCCGCACCTTGTCTACATTCGCCGCCCAATAATAATGAAGCAAGTTTGGCAACGCCAACCCCCCCCCATGCTGTCTCTGCCTCTGTAGCAGGGTCCTCCCTACCCTCGGCACCTTCCCCGCCCATACAAAGTCAGAGATGATTGTGTCGACTTTCCGAAAAAAAGGCCTTTGGTATAAAGATCGGGAGAGCCTGAAAGATAAACAAGAACCCCGGCAGAATATTCATTTTCACCACTTGGACCCTCCCCGCCAACATTAAGTGCAGTGTATCCCACCTCTTAAGATCCTCCCTGGCTTCCTCCACCAGCTTCGTTAAGTTCCAGTTATGGAGCCCTGTCTATTCCCTCGCTACCTGAATCCCCAAGTAGCTAAACCTATCCCTCGCTACCGTAAATGGCATCCCCCCTAAATTAGCCCGCTGTGCCAGCTCATTCACCGGGAATACCTTGCTTTTCCCTACATTCAGCTTGTATCCCGAGAACCCTCCAAACCTCTCCAACAGGCCCATAATCCTTCCCATACTCTCCAACGGATCCGAGTAAGAGATTATCGGCATAGAGCGACACCCGTGCTCCCTCTGTCCCCTCAGTATCCCCTGCCACTCTGCCGACCCCCTGAGAGCCATCACCAATGGTTCTATGGCCAGCGCAAACAGCAGCGGCGGCAGTGGGCACCCGTACCTCATACCCCTGTGTAAGTCAAAGCTTTGTGAGCTCATATCATTCGTCCTCACCCTCGCTCTTGGCGCCACATACAGCAACTGCACACATGCCACAAATCTCAGCCCAAACCCAAACCTTCCCAAAACGTCGAACAAGTACCGCCACTCCACCCGATCAAATGCTTTCTCCGCATCCATGGACACCCACCACCTCAGGTACCAGAGCTCTCGACGGACTCATCACCTCATTCAACAGCCGTCTTATATTACTCGTGAGCTGCCGGCTCTTCACGAAGCTTGATTGATCTTCTGCAACCCCCCCCCCCCCGGGACACAATCCTCCATCCTCCCTGCCAACAACTTAGCCAATACTTTCACATCCTTGTTCAATAGTGATATGGGTCTATACGATCTACATTCCACCGGATCCTTCCCTTTTTTTGGGATTAGTGTGATTACTGCCTGCTTCATCGTCTCCGGCAACCCCTCCTTCTCCAGTGCTTCATTAACCGCCCCCAACAGATGTGGTGCCAGGTCTGCCGTAAATTCTTTATAAAATTCTGCTGGGTACCCATCCGGCCCAGGGGCCATCCCCCACTTCATACCCCTGATACTATCCAGCACCTTCCTCAGCCCCAGGGCCTCCTCTTTACTTCCTGTACCTGGGGAAATTCCAGCTCGTCCAGTAACCACCCATGTCCCCCTCCTCTCCTCCTGGGTCTGCCTCATATAGTCCCTGGTAATACTCACTAAATGCCTTATTTATCTTCCCTGGCTCTGACACCATATCCCCAGCCCCAGTCCAGATCTTCAATATTTCCCTGGACGCAGCCTGCCTCCGCATACTTGCATTGTAGCCCTCTTGCCCTACGCAATTGCGCTTCCGCCCTCCCCATTGTCAGCCTGTCAAATTGCCCCTGCAACTTTTTCCTCATCGCCAATCCCTCCATGATGTGGGTACCCTCGAATATTCCCTGTCCACCTCCACTATCGCACTCACTCGGCGGTCATGTTCTGCTCTCCTTTCCTTATTCGCACGAACCATAAATGAGATAATTTCTCCCCGGACCACTGCCTTCAGTGCTTCCCAAAAAATGCCCGCCGACACCTCCCCATTCTGATTGAACTCCACATAATCCCTAATCGCCAACCGCACTTTATCACAAAAACCTCCATCCTCCAACAACCCCGAGTCAAACATCCACCACGGCCTCTGCTCTCGCCCCGTACTGAACCAAATATCCAGCCAGTGGGTGCATGGTCCAAGATAACTATTCCCGCATACTCTGCCCCCTCCACCCCAACCAAAATCTCCCGACTTACTTCTAGGTAATCAATCTTCGAATACACCTTATAGACATGTGAAAAGAAGGAATATTCCCTTTCCCCTGGCTTGTGAAAGCACCATGGATCCACCATACCCATCCTCTCCATAACCCCCCCCCCCCCCCCCCCCCCCCCCCCCCCCAGCTCCATTGTCATTCGTACCCTACCCATTGACCTGGGGCTCGATCTATCCACCCTCGGCTCCAGGACCCAGTTAAAATCTCCTCCCATGATCAACTTGTACATGGCCAAATCCGGGATTGCTGCCAGCAACCCCCTCATAAAACCCACATCATCCCAATTTGAGGCATACACATTTACTACCGGTGCCCCTTCCAATACCCCACTCATGATCACATATCTCCCACCTGGTTCCTTCACCTCCTTCGCACTCACAAATCCCATTTTTTTGCTCATTAAAATCAGCACACCCCTTGATTTCAAATCAAACCCCGAGTGAAAAACCTGCCCGACCCACCCCTTCCTTAACCTCACCTGGTCCTTCACGAGGAGGTGTGTCTCCTGCAAAAAGACAACACCCGCTTTCAAGCTCCTGAGGTGCGCGAACACTTGCAAACTTTTAACCAGCCCATCAGTCCCCGGACGTTCCACGCTACCAACCTTACCGGAGGCTAGCGCCTCCAATCACCTCTACTGTCCGCCATCTTCCCCACTTAACTCCTGCCCCTTTAATTCCACTCTGTACCTAGCCCATCCCAGATGTCCCCTTTCTTCGCCCTTTACAATGTCATAACCCCCCCCTCTGCCATGTCGCAGAAACCCCCCTCCCCCCGGTTTTCCCCTTCCCCTTCTTCCTCCCCACACATCCCCTTTCCCCCTCCCCCAGCCACCCCTCCTGGCCTCTCCCCCACTTCCGTTCACCAGCACAAACTGCTCGCGCGGCTGCCCCTGCCCAAAGGCACATCCTAATGACCTCCCCTTCCATCTCCCCCCCCCCCCCCCCCCCCACTCCTCAGCTCAAAGAAGAAGGCCTCCTGCTGGCCTTAACCTCCCCAACCCAAACAAGGACTTCTCCTGAACTCCAGGTAGCCTTCTCCAAAGCAAACAAACAGATGTTAACCACAAACAGTCCCATAAAACAGGAGGGGGGTGGGAACATCCATCCCCACATAAACTTTTCACCCCGACAACAACTTACAATCTCAACATTGAACAAACCCCCGCCCTCCCCCACAAAAAAAGGCGAAAATCTCCCAATCCCTACACCCACTTCAAACATGCTCCCGACCATTGATGTGTTGGGTGCTCTGGATCCGTGGAACACATACAGGCCACCAACACTTAAAATAGTACAACACTATTTTATTAAACTATAAACTGTTGAACACACTCTTACTGTGGGTTAACACGATGTTAGTTTAAACTAAAGACCTGTGCCTATTCGAACCAGTCTGGTCACTCAGCACATGGTGAGGATCTGTGCTGTAAACCGTAAGCTCTGTACTTCTGAAAAGCTGGATCTCGAATGAGCGGGAAAACTGATGCCCTCTGTCTTTATAGTGAGTGTGCTCTAACTGGTGATTGGCTGCGGTGTTATGCATGTTGATTGGTCCTACTGTATGTTCATCAGCGTGTGTGTCTGCACCATGATATACTGGTGTATATTATGACATCCCCGCTTTTTAAAAAAAATGTATGTTTCTGGCAATAAATAATGTGTGGTAATAATGTTCCTAACTACGTGTGGGGTGCGAAGGCATATTTACAGGACTATGTACATGAAAACTAAGCTATTTACAAGGGAAGGTGCCTGGTGCAGAGAAACAGTATGCAACAAGAGGAACGAGAACATTATATACAAACCAGGAAAACGATCAAACAAAGCAACAAAACAATTCAGAGAGTCCATAAATGTGTAAAGTTCATAAGTTTAGTCTGAGGTGGGCGACGAATTCTGGTTGACTGTAAGGGTGGCACACCACTCATCATCTGGATTGATGATGTGTATCGGTAGAGGCTTGATTCCGTGCTTCGGGGACACCCTGTTTTTTGTTATGATGCTGACTTGAAAAGACGCCTTCGGGTCCTCGGTCTAAGTCAGGTGACAGGTCTGAATCGGGCTTGGTGACTGTGGGTTGAATGGCCCGGACATCCCTGCGAGGCTGGCTGGAGCGCCGAAAGCTGGCAGGTTGAGTTGGTCTGCATAAGGCAGCACAGTGGCCAAGTTTGCCACATTGCAAGCATCGTCGGGATTTGGCAGGACACTGCCGCTTTAAATGGGCGGAACCACAGTTGCCGCACGCTGTTGCATCAGTGCGCTCATTGCGCCACCGCACATGCGCGGTGCGATCATGTGTGGTACGCGCCTGTGCAGTATGTTCGTCAACGTCGCCGTCCCCTCGTTCGATGCGCACAAGCGCTGGGGTCCGCGAAAAGTGCGCAAAATGGCCGCCCTCATCCAGGCTGAGGCCCTGGAGTTGTTTGATTGCTTGGACCTGTTCTGCCTCATGGGGAGCTTGCCGCACCGTTTCAGCCGCTTGGATGTGGGAATACCGACTAGTGGCATGTTCATGGAGCACGCAGGTCTCGATGGCAATCGTTAGAGTGAGCTGTTTTACCTTGAGGAGCTGATGGCGAAGGGGGTCCGACTGAACACCGAAAATGATCTGGTCGCGTATCATGGAGTCGGAGGTGGACCCGTAGTTACAGGACTGCGCAAGGATGCAGAGGTGGGGTGAGAAAGGACTGGAAAGGTTCATCCTTACCCTGCAAACGCTGTTGGAAGACATAGCGCTCAAAACTTTCATTCACCTCAATGTCGCAGTGACTGTTAAACTTGTGGAGGACCATCTTGAATTGAGATTTATCTTCACCATTGGCAAAGGTGAGAGAATTGAGGATGTGGATGGCATGGTCCCCGGCAATCTTCCTGGCACCTGAAGCAGCTTCCAGGTCTGTGGCTTCAAGGTAGAGCTGGAAGCGTTGTTTGAAGATCTTCAAGTTGGACCCTAGGTTACCGGTGATGCGGAGCGGCGGCGGCGGGCGGACACTGTCCATGTTGCAGGATGGCTGTATGCTGGTGGAAGGCAGATCACTTGCAGGTAGGTCTAAGAAGTTCTAACATCAACTACTGGTACCATGATGTGTTGGGTGCTCTGGATCCGTGGAACACATACAGGCCACCAACACATAAAATAGTACAACACTATTTTATTGAACTATAAACTGTTGAACATACTCTTACTGTTGGTTTGTGGCCAGGGAGGCCTCCATGGGACCGGGGCGGTGTCCAGGCACTGACTGCCATTGCTAATCCTGCAAGGCAGCCATCTTGCTGCAGACCCTACCTATCACCCACCTTGGCTCGAGGATCTGCAGGGTGCCACTGGCCCTATAATGCCCTCACCCCACCACCCCCACACCCAAGCCCCTACTCCCACACAACACCTTCCACCATAGCCCCATCCCCCAATCCGGCCACCACCCTCTGGTGGGGCTTCACATGGCCCACCCAAGGGCAACGGCCATAGTAGCCCTGGCAGAATGGACGGGCGTCAGGGCCAGAGGCCCCCAGGGGCGGGGAACCGACGGGGCCAAGGGTGCGGAAATGAGGATGTGCGGGTGCAGGGCCCGCAGTGCCAACCGGAGCCAGCTCAGTGGACTTGGTTCGGCACAGGGGGGCGCACCATGCCAGCATGTCGGTCTTCCACCCCCTGCAGAAAATAGATGCTGAAACGCAGCCAGCAAAGTTGACCTTCCTCCTAGTTGCTGCAACTCTCTGGGATGCACTGCAGATGTATGAGTTGGAGCGGTTTGAGGAGGAGGAACCTGCAGCAGCGGAGCACGTCCCAGAGAAACAGGAGGCAGCCAATGAGGATGGAGAGCTGACTGCCCAACAGGCTGAGGAGGAAGAGGAGGAGGTGCAAAGGAGGCATTGCATGTAGCCTCATGTCCTGGCAGCATCTGTCATTCAAGGACTTGCCAGACTGGGCATGCCATCGAAGACTCCGTCTGAGAATGAGGATAGTGTGACATATCTGCCAAATCATGGCACACCTGGCATCACAAGGAATGGTTCTTCCAAGCGCTGAGAGGGGACCTGTCCAGGATCTCACAAGCTCGATGCTCAGGTGCATCCGCGCCATAATGGAGGGCCTATACGCCCAGTCAGCACAGTACATCCATTTCAATTTGGACCAAGCCCACCAGGAAACCAGGGCAGTGGGGTTCGCGGCCATTACTGAGATGTCCAGGGGGTGAGCGATGGGATGCACGTCGCTGTACAGGCACCTGCAGATGACAGGCCACTCTTCACAAACCAAAAGAGATTCCATTCGACAAACATGCAGCTGATATATAACCATGAGCTGTGCATCACACACCCAAAAGCCGGGCAGTGTGCACGGCGCCTTCATCCTGGCACAGTTGACAGTTCCCATCTCTTCGAGATCCACCCCTGGCTGGGAAGTTGGCTCCTGGGTGACAGGGGTTATCCACTGCAGTTGTGGCTGATGACACCTATCCGGAGGCCACAGTCCGACACGGAATCATGAGCGTTGGCTGAACTGCGGTCCCTGGACCAAACCCACCACCAGTGTTCACCCATTTCCCCCCCTCTGCAAACCTTCTGCAGCCAGCCCAGACCAGGCTAGCCCTCAAGCTCTTGTAACAGAGCACTGGGGAAGGCTGTAACATTATGCCCAGTTGTTTCATGTGAAAATATACATACAGATTCCTAGCCCCTATTCCTAAACTGTGGCCTGCACCCGTGCCAACTTAACTGGCATCTAATTTTCTAGCCCTAATTTACGTGCCCTAACGCTACGCCTAGGTGGATCCCCAATTGGTAGATAAGGAATGGAGGTGGCCTGCTGTGACTCCTGCCTTGTGACAAGGGTCCCCGTTGGTGCATGTCTCCTGGGGCGATCCGACCTGGATGGGCCTGGCTGATGCTCGGGTGTCCAAGGTGGCGTGATGCCGCCCTGTTCTGCCTGCTGACCATGTGATGTGGCAGGGAGAGGAGGGGGAGTCCGATGTGCCTCGGTGTTCCAGCACCTCCCCTGCAGTAGTCACCTGCAGTAGCCCCAACACCTCCTCCTCCCTCGGGGTGCCTGATGGCCCCCGGGCTACTCCATGGGTGAGTGTACGTGTGGAGAAAACCCTGGCGGCTCCCCTGCTGCCAGTCCTGGAGGCCCGCTCTGGTCTCAACCAGAGTCTGCATGCTTGCGGCCATGGAGTACAGGGAGTGGACCATCTCCCTCTGAGAGTGGGCTACCCCCCTCTATGTCTGTGCCACGTCAGCCAGCCCCTGGGCAATTCTGCCAACTCCCTCAGCCATGGCCTCTGTGACTGGGCCACACAATGTCCAGGTGGCCCTGGCACATGTCTACCTGTGAGAGGGCAGCTGTGATCTGGGCCTCTGCTACTGCCTGCACAGAGAGCCCCAGGCCTTGGCCATATTGATCCATGGCCAAAACCTTCGCCTCCAAGGCCTCCACGCTACACCTGAGTGTTGGCCTGGGTGGCACGCATGGCTGGCACCACCTCCTGTTCCTGGGACTATGGCTGTTGCTGGGGTCAGAGGTCGGGGACACCAAAAGGGCCCCGTTCCCGGCAACTTAAGGCCTGCCGACCAGGCCCAGCGTCTTGTTCTCTTCTGTGGTAAGGGGTCACAGGTCCAGCCGTCCCCCCCCAGTCTTCTCCCGCTCCCAGCAATTATGAGCGGCCTTCCCCTCGGGGTAGGGGGGAACAGAACACGCACAGTGTTAGACAGTCTGACGCATGCAGCCCAGTGGGTGGGTAGCTGGTGGCTTCAGTGACCAGGTCACCTCGCCATATATCGTACACATCCCTGTCTGTGTCAATGGTAGAAGTGGCTGATAGCCTCAAATTCCGAGGTGTACACATCACCAACAATCTGTCCTGGTCGACCCACATTGACTCTATGGCCAAGAAAGTACAACAGCGCCTATACTTCCTCAGGAAACTAAGGAAATTGGCACGTACACATTGACTCTTCCCAATTTTTACAGATGGCCCATTGGAAGCATCCTATCTGGCTGCATCACAGCCTGGTATGGCAACTGCTCGGCCCAAGACCATAAGAAACAAGAGAGGCGTGAACACCATCCAGTCCATAACGTGAACCCGCCTCCCATCCGTTAACTGTGTCTACACCTCCTGCTGCCTTGGGAAAGTGGGCAGCATAATCAAAGATCCCTCCCATCCAGGTTATTCTCTCTTCCAACTTCTTGCATTGGGCAGGAGATACAAAATTCTGAAAACAGGCACTTACAGGTTCAAAACCAGCTTCTTCCTTGTTGTTACCAGACTCCTGAACGACCCTCTTATGGACTGAACTGACCTCTTCACACATCTTCTCTACTGAGTAGTACAACACTCCATATGCTTCTCTCGATGCCTGTGCCTATGTATTTACATTATGCATTTATGTATGTCCTATATTTTTTTATGTATGGAACGATCAGTCGACTGTACGCAGAATAATACTTTTCATTGTACCTCAGTACACATGACAATAAATCAAATCCAATCTAATAAATCAAATCCAATCAAATGATGCCATGGAATCTTTTACACCCCTTTGTGAGGGCAGAAGGGCTTCAGTTTGATGCGTCATCTGAAAGATGGAGAGGGGAGTCTCCAGTCTGCCAGCTGCATTTTCCGCGCTCCTACCGCCAGCGGGATTTTCCGTTCCCGCAGCTGGTCAATGGGTTTTCCCATTGTGGCCATCCCATGCTGTTGGGAAACATGCGGACGTGGGTACGCTGCTGGGACACCGGAGGATCCTTTCAATAGAGAATTCCACTGGGCATCTTACAAATCTGCTCTTCTTTGGTACTGTATGTTTGCATTCACCTAGATTTTGTGCAAGTATGTCTGGAATGGAACTTCTTCAACGCACATCCTTCTGAATCCAAGTTTGGAGTGCTGAAAATAGCTGGAAAAACTTCCATACTTTTCCAGGTCTTTCAGGCCATGGACAATTTGTTGATACCCATTGTCACCTTCCAAACACACTGCATAACAATCCTCTGGAATGTTGCCATGGATGTGAAACATGGATTGCCTCTTCATGCTCATCACATACATCAACACTTTCACCTCACCAGACATCAAACCGGGAGATACAAATTCTCTGCCCTCTTTCACTAGCCAGCCAATCTTTTACGAGAATCATAGAATTTACGATGTGGAGATGCCGGCATTGGACTGGGGTAAGCACAGTAAGAAGTCTTACAACACCAGGTTAAAGTCCAACAGGTTTGTTTCAAACATGAGCTTTCGGAGCACAGAGCAGAAGGAGGCCATTCGGCCCATCGAGTCTGCACCGGCCCTTAAGCCCACGCCTCCACCCTCACCATAACCCAGTCACCCGACCTAATCTTTTGGAGCAAACTACTAAGGGTCAATTTACCATGACCAATCACCTAACCTGCACATCTTTGTACTGTGGGAGGAAACTGGAGCACCCGGAGGAAACCCACGCAGACACGGGGAAAACGTGCAGACTCCGCATAGACAGTGACCCAAGCCGGGAATGGAACCTGGCACCCTGTAGCTGTGAGCAACTATGCTAACTACTGTACTACCGTGCTGCCCATACATAATACTTTTGCAAAGTTTCTTTATGCCACCTCTTCTGCTTTATCTTTCCATGGTATACTACATGTCTCTCTTTTTTCATCATCTTTCTGGCACTACTTTTGCTTTGTTCCAATCATATATAGGGTTGGTTTAGCACAGTAGGCTACACAGCTGGCTTGTGAAATGAAAAAATGAAAATCGCTTATTGTCACGAATAGGCTTCAATGAAGTTACTGTGAAAAGCCCCTAGTCGCCACATTCCGGCGCGTAACGCAGAATAAGGCAGCAGCGCGGGTTCAATTCCCGTACCGGCCTCCCTGAACAGGCATCGGAATGTGGCGACTAGGGGCTTTTAACAGTAACTTCATTGAAGCCTACTTGTGACAATAAGCTACTATTATTATTATCTTCTTCATACAGGTATGTCCCTTCACTTCTGTGCAATACCTCAGATGTGCCGCAAGGTTCCATTGTTGGCTTCATTTTGCCTCATCTACTAGCTTTTCCTTCATACATTACCATGGAGGTATGTTTCCACATTGTTGAAACTCCTGGATCATCAAGTCATGGGCTAAACCAAAATTTCTTCCACGTTTGGAAAAAATGTCATTGTTTTTACATGCTGTCAGAAACGTTTCTCCCTTGCTACTCAGTTTACCCTGTTCCGCAATTGTTCAATAATGCCGCACCAAATGATGTGAAGCTTTGGTGCCTTGTATGACCCAGAAATAAATTATATATCGCACACCCTATACTTGAGCAAAACAGCTTCTTTCCACCAGAACATTACCTATCTCCGCCAACCTGGTCTTCGCTGCTGCTGAAATTCTTATCCACCATTTTAATGCATGTTATGGCGTCTCCTCTATCCAATATTAATTTAGATTATTTCAAATTTCTTATCGTTTTAACCAAGCTTACAATCTTCTATCGAAACTCTAAGTTTGCTTCCTTTATTCCTTTCATCTATACTTTCCCATTTGTAAAGTGCCTTGGGATATTTCCTATCTTAAAGCTGCAATATAAATGTAAATGACTATTATTGAGACTTGAGGAATTGGTAATGCTATTTTCTGAAATAACATAAGCAACTGGTGGAACTCACGCTGTCAATAAAAGGATGTAGTGGTGTCAGATCTTTAGCCACTAAATTAAATATACCGATATGCTTTAAATATTTAATTAATTGGACAGCGCGTGTGCTTGTTTGTATTGCTGTGAAAAGTACACTCCTTTATTTATTATGTTTATTTCAGTGGCGTCCTCTTGCAAAGTTATTTTTTCCATCTCTTTCCTCCCGTCTTGTCCTGAACACCTTAGAGGGTTTGCTTCTATATGCACTCGCAATCTCTGGCTCTTCTTACAAACTAGTCAAGTTTAATGTTTTGAACTGAAACATGATTATCAGCTATCAAATTAATAGCTAATCATTTTTGGTTGTTGTGACACTGAAGCATACCTTTTCTTTTTATAAATTTAGAGGCCCAATTATTTTTTTTTCCCAATTAAAGGGCAATTTTAGTGTGGCCAATCCATCTAACCAGCACATCTTTGGGTTGTGGGGGTGAAACCCACGCAGACAGGGGGAGAATGTGCAAAATCCACACGGACAGTGACAGCTCACCTGTTATTCAAACTGGATTCTCTGGTCCTGTTGCAATGAATGAAGTTTTGGCTGAGCGCCAAATTCTGTTCTCGCTGGCAGCGGTGGTGGGGTGAAATTGGATCGGATAATCCTGCTCTCAGTGTTTACATTAAATATTAGTTTGGGTGTAACGCATTTGTTGTGTTTGTTAAGTTTTTTTCATTCAAGGGCTCAATTTCCTAACTCTGTAAAGTTCTAAAGCAGAAATGTAGAAGGAGCAGTGTTGATAACAATCCAAAATTTAATAATGTTGGATAACATATAAAATATGCATTTGTTTTAGAAGCATATACAACATCCCGCATGCTCACCTTACACATCTCTACAGTACGTCTTCATCCTACTATAGTTCATGGCTTGTAATAAACATAGAAACATGGAAAATAGAAGCAGGAGGAGGCCATTCGTACCTTCGAGCCTGTTCCACTATTTAAATGATCATGGCTGATCATCAAGTTCAATACCCTGATCCCGTCTTTCCCTCATATCCCTTGATCCCTTTAGCTCCAAGAGCGATATCTAATTCCTTCTTAATATTACACAATGTTTTGGCCTCAACTTCTTTCTGTGGTAGCAAATTGCACAGATTCACCATCTTCTGGGTGAATAAATTTCTCCTCACCTCAGTCCTAAAAGGTTTACCCCATATCCTCAAACTATGACCCTAGTTCTGGCCTCCCCCACCATTGAGGTCATTCATTCAGAATCTACCCTGTCTAATCCTGTTAGAATTTTGTAAGTTTCTATGAGATACCCTCTGTCTCTTCTAAACTCCAATGAACATAATCTTAAATTGATTTAGTCTCACCTCATGTGACAGTCTCGCCACCCCTTGGAAACAGCCTGCTAAACCTTCGCTGCACTCCCTCCATAGCAAGAACAGCCTTTCTCAGGTAAGAACACCAAAGCTGCACACAATACTCCAGGTGTGGCCTCACCATTGCCCTATGCAATTGCAGTAAAAAAAAACACATTTTGCATTCACACTGAAAAATGAATCCTTAAGAATTTGACCTGGTGTGCCGTGTTGACGAACTGAATCTGTTGTGATGATGCAAGTTCTTTTGTGGTGAGTGGGGGTGGGAACTATTTTTCTTGTGCTGCAGTAGTCCCTTTACGGACTAGGATCTGATTCTGGGTGTTGGCAAGAAAGCATTAAAACTCGTCAACCGAGGAAGTCAATTAAGTTAGTTGAATTTTGGTTTGCCAAGCAGTGGGGTGGGGTAGGGGTGGAGCGAGGTGACAGAGTGAGGGAAAGGTTACAACTCCATAATTAACGAATATTACATCCAACAGAGCTATAACCGGAGATGGCTATGCTTAAATCAGAGACACTTACGTTGAACAAAGTGTTTGTAGCATTTGCAAATAAACAGAAGTCCAGGACATCACAGCCTGTGTACAAATTGTTGATGTAATACCTAGACGAGATGGTTAATCTTTCAGGTTTTGATAAGCATGTGGCTTGAAGGTTTTGGGTTGTATGTCTAATAAGTGCAGAAGGAAAGTGTATGTGGTTTGAACTATAAGTAAATGTGTTTATTGCATTATTATCTTCAGGTGATGGCTATTTAAGGTGGAGTATAGTAATTATAGTTTGCGTTCTTTAACTTATGTGTAGTGAAAATATTTTGTTTAAACTGCAATCAGTGGCATAGGGGTGTGTGGGGGGGTGTGTGGCAGGTAAGTATGGACCTTTGGGAGGTTGGGGAGTGACTGGAGGGGGGTGCTGTAAGAGGGCATGGGGGGACCCACCCAGGGACGCATAGTGGGTTGTCCTCACTTAGGAAATTTGAGAGTGCCTTGGTAGGAATATAGAAGTTTACCAGGATGGTTCCAGGGATGATAAACTTCAGTTATAAAGAGGGATTGGAGAGGTTGGAACTGTTCTCCTTGAAAACAAGAAGACCAAGAGGATATTAAATGCTTTCATGGATGGACAATAAATGCTGCCCCAGCCACCGACACTCACATCCCATGAATGAATAAAATTGGATAAAACTGTTCAAAATCATGAGAGGCCTGGACAGAAGCTGTTCCCGCTCACAAAAGGATTGAGAACGAGAGGGCTTTCTGTGTGACTTTTTTTTAAAAAGTAAATGCGATTTACGAAAAACACTTTCTCTTCCGCAAGTGGTTTGCATCTGGAATGCACTGGCTGGATGTGCAGTGGAGACAGGTTCAATCAAGACATTCAAGAGGGCATTACATGATTATTTGACTAGAAACAATGTGCAGGGTTCTGGCTGGGCGCATTCCCAGCAGAAGACAACCGGGCAATTAATGAGGCAGCCAGATTGAGAGGTTATCTGGCTGACACATATTTGGCTCTCAGCACCAGGATGAATATAGATTTTTTGAATATAGAACATACAGTGCAGAAGGAGGCCATTCAGCCCATCGAGTCTGCACCGACCCACTTAAGCCCTCACTTCTCACCTTATCCCCAGAACCCAAGAGCCCTGAGGAGGGTGGGGGAAGGGGTGGGGGATTGAAATGAAGAAGGTGAGAGAGGTATCTGAAAGTTGTTCGGGTAATTAAGAGACCATGTTGGGAGTGAGAAAAATGGAATCCTGGAATGTTGGGGCAGGATTTGGGGAGATTAGAGGCCACCAATAAGAGGGTGGAGGATGGAGTGAATTATTGGAAAGATCCCAAAGTCTGTTGCAGGGGGTGGCCAGGAAGACTGAGTCATTGGGAGGTTATGACTCAGGCAGAGACATTCCCGTTGTGGGAGTGATAGAATCATGGGAAAGGCTGATCATAAGCTCAGAATGTGAGTTGGCATTAAGTATTCAGGTCCCACCTGGCCCACAAGCAATACTGGAAAAGCACTGAACCTAGAGGAAGCTGCTTTATCCAACAGTCCTCATCTTCCTTCAGTAGCTGCGTTTCCTGATCAGTGGATCAGTGTTAACTTTAAAATAAATGTAAAGGAAAGAAGGATGCTGCCGCATTAAATAGATAAATGAGTTGCCTGGCTCCTTCCCACCAGCATTAAAACTGGAACTGGATGGGTTGGGATCAGGTTTTCATTCCAATTGACTGAATCCCACTCATTTAGGCTGGGGGGCTTAAAATTTTCTCTGTGGAGTCTGAATTTGGAAGCACAAGTTAAAATAGTTAATTCAGTCACAAACTATGTACAAAGTGTGAAATAATGAAAGGAAAGAAAGGTGGAATTTAATGGATTGATATGAGAGAGAGAAAGATAAAGGGCATGATTCAGCCAGCATGACATACACAGCCCTATTGGTGAATCTCGTGAAAGCCACAAATCGGGCTCTGTGCTGGGTCGATCATGAGTCACCTGATTCACTCCGCATGGCATGGTCCAGATAAGGATATTTAAATGTACTATTAAGCTCACTTTGTTTCATCCGGCACGCGGGAGACAAAGGCTGTGATTGCAAGACCTCGGCCAGGCGCCACATAGCACATCAGGAGGTCATGCAGGCCATTAGAGACCCCTGAGTGGTCGGTGGGAGGGTAGGGTAGTACACCCGCACTGCCCCTGACACCTGAGGACCTTGACACTGCCAGCCTGGCACCCTGGCAGTGCCACCTGGGCAGCCTAGTTGTACCACTGTCACCACAATACCTGTAGTTGTAAACATCAAGCTTTAATTGACAACTCCTGGACCACATCAAGAGAGTTAAGTGCTGTCTTTTAGTTTCACAGCTGACTCCTTCAAAGTCACTCAAGCATGAAAGGAGATGAATGTAACAATACAGAAAGTTGGGTGTGTCTGAAACCTGTCAATCACAGCCTAGTACAATCAATATCAAAGAGAAATGAAGCAATGGCTGACAGGTCAAAGATCTGAGTGGCTTTAAACCCAGTTTACTGATTTTCTCTTTCCAGGAATTGACAGGTGCTGCTTCCTGTGCATGAGCCAGCAGCCGCATTGGCCAGGTGAGTTTTAAAGCAGTGTCTAATTTTACTGCCTCTGATGGACTGACCTCTAGCTTCCAGACAGGAGCCTCTCTTCTGGGAGACTTCCAGATAAAGTGTCACTCTTCTGGTGGGCTTCCAGCTAGAGGTCTCTCTTCAGTGGTCTTCTAGACAGGGTTCTTTTTTCTGGGGGACTTCGCAACAGGGTTCTCGCTTCTGAGGTTTCTCTTTATTTAGGTGGTCTTGGGGGTCTCTTTAATTAGGGGGTTTATGGGGGACAGTGGTGGTGGTGGGGGGGGGGGGGGGGTTTAGATCACCTCAGTACCGTGGCTGAATTTGATTGTGGGGGAGGGGGTCCAGGCTGCCATTTTGAGCAGGCGGCCCGATAATGGAATTCCCTAATGAATCCATTGCAATCCCCACCATGCAAAAATTGGCATATTTAAGGATTGGGAATTGCCTCCTGATATGTGCGCCCAGCGAGAGAGGGACCTGTGACTAAAGGGACCCCCCCCCCCCCCCACCACAGACACCTCTCCCCCAACCCCCACCAGAAATGGGTGCAGTCCAGAGAGGGATCGTGAAACAAATTACAGCCCAACACTTAACTTGAAGCTCCACAAGGTCATTCTTGGAAGGAGAACATCAGTGACATGTATTTCAACCCCTTAGATCCACGAGCTGCAATCCACTCATTCATTTCTGGTAGGGAGCTGTGATTGACAGCTTCAACATAACAGCTGCAGCCTTGATTGATTCATCTCCCTTCATGGATGAGTAACTCTAAGTGCTGAAACCCTAATGCTGAGTGTTGACTGATCTGTGACAATCACAGAGGGATGTGGCACAATCCTAGAGGGACGTGGCCTAGTCCCTGTGCTCCATGGTCAATCCTGTTGATGGGTCAGCTGGGGTCGGAGAGCTCCCATTGGTGGGTGGCCTGGGTGGGCTCCCAAATGACCATTGGTGCTCTGAACATATACAGGACACAGTGGGCAGTCAGCCGGGTGTGCAGTCAGGGGCTTGTACCCTGTACACAATGGCTGCCTTGCAGACCTGTGGCAATGCCGGTCCGTGCCCAGCCACCCAGATCCCGGTGGGACACCTGAATCCACAACTCATCTCCGAGTTGATTCCCACTACTTTCCTCGGCACTGGCAGACCTCCCGCCCCCCAGTTAGCGACACAACTGTCAGCCCACCATTGCGAGTTTGGAAACTTTTCTTACCCCCTCTCTCACAGCAGCCACAGAGCTCGGTCCCTGTATTTAAATAACTGTGGTAAACCTCACCCACATCACTTCCGCCTGGTAGGGTTAGAGAATCGTGGTGGCTGGGAGAATACTTGGCGGAACCCAGTACTGATATGCTAACACATGCAAATGATGGTTTTTCATGCCAATGCGGCACGTGCGTGAAGTGAATTGTCGCCACCAGCGGGGCCCCAGAGCATATAATAATCTTTATTGTCACAAGTAGGCTTACATTAACACTGCAATGAAGTTACTGTGAAAAGCCCCTAGTCACCACATTCCGGTGCCTGTTTGGGTACACAGAGGGAGAATTCAGAATGTCCAAATGACGTAACAGCATGTCTTTCGGGACTTGTAGGAGGAAATTGGAGCATCCAGAGGAATCCACGCAGACACGGGGAGAACGTGATGGGGAGAATGTGCAGACTCCGCACAGATTGTGACCCAAGCCGGGAATCGAACCTGGGGCCCTGGAGCAGTGACGTCATTAACCACTATGCTACCGTGCTGGCGCCTAGCACCAACCTCGATTTTCGATGGACTTCCAATTCTCCGCCCGATCCAGATCCATGTTTCTGGCGACACTAAGAATGCACCCCATAGTCTCCCAAATGGAGAATCCTGCTCACGATCTTATTGAATGGTGGAGCAGGCTTGAGGGGCTGAATAGCCTACCACTGCTCCAAATTTATATGTTCATATGAAGACCCCTTATTCTTTGGAAGGTAAGATAGTAAATGGAGTTGAGGAGCAAACAGAAAAGTAACATATGTCGATAAGATCATAATGGGTGCAATTCTGGCCTCCATATTAGAATCAGGGGACGATTTAGCTAAGTTGACTGGACAGCGGGTTTCTGGTGCAGAACAGCACATATCCAATAATGGCTGAGGTTATTCATGAAGGCTTCACCCTCTCAACCTTGCCCCTCGCCTGAAGATCCTCAGGTTAAATCACCACCAATCAGGAGAAAGCAACCTCTGGTCATCTGGCACTCTGGCGACTTTACCTTACCTTACTATAAATGAGATACCTTACTGTAAAAAAAGAATTGGAAGTGAGTACAGAAAAGATTTACAAGGGACCAGATAAATTGTGTTCAATGACAAATGAGATGGTGACCTCAAAGTAGCTTTTGAAATCTAGTGATTTCTGTAGTAAAGACTTTACGTCGCTCAATGTAGAATTGATAGATTAATGGGGATCCCAGCATTGAGCTGCAGTTATGTCAGCAAGTTGAACATGCAGCCAATCACACTAAAGCATTCTTCCAGATACAAATCATGAAATACTGATGATCAATCACCGCTTAAATATTTTACAGTGTAAAATGAAAATTGGGTCATTCGTATGGCATTAAGATATAAACTGAAATATGAGTAAACTTTTAAAAATAATTCTTATTTTTAAAATCTAGCAATTATTATAATAGAACAATTTACCACTGGGTCAGCACAGTGATAGAGTGGTTAGCACTGCTGCCTCACCGCGTCAGGGACCCAGGTTTGATTCCAACTTCGGGTGACTGTCTGTGTGGAGTTTGCACGTTCTCCCCGTGTTTGTGTGGGTTTCCTCCGGTTTCCTCCCGCAGGTGTGCAGATTAGGTGGATTGGACATACTAAATTGCCCCTATAAGGGTCTGCAAGATGGGGGTTTGGGCCTAAGTTCGGGTGCTCTTTCAGAGAGTCGATGCAGACCTGATGGGCCGAATGGCTTCCTTCTGCACTGTAGAGATTTTATGGGTCAGCAAAGACGTTAACAATATTCCACAGGTATAAGAAAAATAATTTTCGGGGTCAGATTGATCATTCAGCGACAGGAAAGGAATGGTTTCTTTTGCTCGTAAAGGAACAGATCTCTACAGTGATTAGCCTAGAGCATTATAAGTATTATTGTTAACTCCTATTTCTACTCAGATTTCTATTAAAAACCCAGTTACACCTTATTGAACAAGACATAATTTTTTTCTGGGGTTTCTGTCAGTGATGTGAGAACAGAAAATGGAAATTTATTTTCAGATCAATTCATTTCACTGACTGCTAGCAAGCGGTGGGTGGAGGGGCGTTCCTCAGTGTAACCTATGGTGCTGCAGTGAGTGAAGGACCACAACTTCAGTATTTCTGTGTTAAGTAGTTAATGTGCGAAATCCTGAAGTTGTGGTCAGTTTCAGATAGGAAATGAATGTGAATGCTGACAGCTTACCATTAAAAACTCAACACCTTTGGGGCCAAGGATGTTACCAGAAAGGAATTCTCAGGAAATGTTGCCTAGGCTGAGATTATTCCTTCTGGAAAAGTGAGGATGAAGAGGACACCTGATATGAATCTTTAAAAATATTAACAGGTTCGATGGGGTGGATGTTATTCTTGCTGGTGAGCCCACAATCAGGGTGGTAAATGAGGCACTGGGATATTTGTGACAGTATTTAGGAGGAACTGCTTTAAACAGAAAGCTGTCAGAATGTGGAACTCTCTTCCATTTGGAGAGGTTGAAACAGAAAGCATTTTGCATTTAATAGGTGGCTTGAAGTATAGGTGACGGAGAAAGGAATAGAGGGGCTTGGCGGTCAGGAGTTAGAGTTGGAGGGGGCTTGTGTGCAAACACGGACATGGAGGTCAAATGGTTCCTTGTTGGGAAATTTGCACAATTTTCTGAAATGTTATGTTACAGACACAATAGTGATAAAAAAGACTGGTTCACCCACCAGAAAAAACAAATGTTCATATATCTGTAGAAGTTAGTGATGGCTGGATGAAACTGCAAAGCAGAGCGTGAGCGAGTTAACAATAATATTTATAATGCTCTACACTAATCACTGCAGAGATCTGTTCCTTTACGAGCAAAAGAAACCATTCCGTTCCTGTCGCCCCACCTTTGTTTACATATGCGTCCAATCATTTTGATTTGTTCAAAGGCTCAGACTGCACTCATTGCTCCAAAGCTTCAAGTACGTCACAGTGAGATTATGTGCTTAATATTTAACAGAATCTACCGAAGTTCATAGTCAAAGATTTTACACCGGACAGCACAGTTGCTACATCCAGAAGCTTTCCAGTAAAAATTTTTAAAAACAAGAGAGCAATTTAACTTCTGGACGATAAAGGGAAGAATTGATGTGATTTCTCACGTCTTCCAGGAAGGTGAACTTTGCTCATTCTGACTTGTGGGAAAGTGCTCATTTGAATTCTTGGAACCGATTACCTTTTGGGCTGACATTTCGTAAAAAGCATCTAAATTGTTCGTCGTTATTTTCTTTCTTTCGAAACTGATCAGAAAGTAATTCTATCACTTTATTTTTAATCATGGGACATCAGATTGAATGTGAAACCTACTTCAACCACCAGCATATGTCTGAATTTGATGTGGCCATTTCAGTCAAAGTTGGCCTTACAATATTATACAGTATTATTTTTGTGGCTGGAGTATTTGGAAACAGCCTAACCATAAAAGTCGCACATGTTCTTCAAAAGAAAGGATATCTTCAGAAGAGTGTTACAGATCACATGACCAGCCTTTCCTGTGCGGATTTGCTTGTTCTTATACTGGGAATTCCTGTGGAATTGTACATTGCGATATGGAATCCATTCTTAACATCCACTGAAGATGCAGCCTGCAAGATCTATCACTTCCTCTTTGAAAGCTGTAGCTATGCCACAATATTGCACGTTGCTACTTTGAGTTTTGAGCGTTACATTGCAATTTGCCACCCACTCAAGTTTAAATCTGTCTCTGGTTCGAGAACAGTGAAGTTGATCTGTTTTGTTTGGCTGACTTCCTTTTGCGTCGCCTTGCCTCTCCTTTTTTCAATGGGGGTGGAGGACCCAATTAAGGCTTTTAGAAATGTTCGTAACAATAGCTGTGACATCAGGGAATCAAATAAAACTATTTGCACCAACCTCAGCTCCCATCAGATCACGTTCCAGTTGAGTGTTTTCAGTGCTTTCATTCTGTATGTTGTGATTCTTGTCTCAGTTGCATTTATGTGCAAAAAGATGATGAAAACTTTAATTGGAATGAAGTCTAATGCTTCAGCTACTGAAAGCAAAAACCTACCGAAACATGGGAGTACAGCCACAGAATCGTCCAGAAAACAGAGCATTATCTTTTTGGGTAAGTATTTCAATATTTTCTAATGATGTAGTACTGCTTAGTTTGGCTTTATAATTTTCGAAAGAAAAACACGGTAGACTGGTTGCATTCCCAGTCAGCAAGCCAAGCTTGCTACCGTCCATGCTGAGATGGTGCAGTCTGCAACTGAGCCTTTAGGTATCAGAGCTGTTTGAGGTTGTCCTACAAGTTCATCTGCAATCTCCCTGCCAATGAAAAGCAGCAGCCATGCCGCAACCACATGTGCAGAGGTGCTCTAGGCCTAGCAAAGTTAAACGGAAGACAGGCACAAAGGGAGTGTTAGTTGACGTCTGTTTGCAATTTGGCATGAGTCGATTTAGAATGTTTATTTTGTATTGGTTTTCACTGTTGCATTGTGACTAAGAGGATACTATGATCGTTCGTGACAATGTGATGGAAGCTGAGGTGTGGGACTGAATGGCGAATTGTGGTTCCATTTACTTGAAGCTGTCAAATGAGTCTGGTTAGCCCAGCCAGAATGGGCTTATGTTGGTTGCCTCTTCCTTTCCTCTTGCCCCACTTCACCTCCTCCCCTTTTTCCACATTGGATTGCCATATAGCTGTTGGTAAGAACTGTACCATCCTGAAAGTGAGGCTGTTCCAATCGCAGCAGACCATCACAAATTTTGACACCCACTCTCCTGGACAGTGGAACTATTCTTTCGATAATGCTTTGTTCTATCAGATTTGGTGTGGCAGCATAGCTACCGTTGTATGCATGCTGCCCACATGTGCATGGGTCCCACATTGATGTCTTCAGCCAGTTAGTCTGTGATATCTTTCCTGGACAAAAAGACTCAGTGGGACACATGAAGTTGGATTCTCCGACGGCGGAATCCACCGTTTCGCTGGCAGGGCACTCACGCCCCCGGATTTCCCAATGACGTGGGGATGCCCACAATGGGAGACCCATTGACCGGCTGCCGGAATGGAAGATCCTGCTCCCAGCGGGGCTGCACCGCACAAGAAAACGGGTGCGACAGGATATAGAATCCCACCCATGGAGTTCGAATGCCTAATTAAACTCTATTCTGGTTGTGATCTAGATTAATATACACAGGAATGACTACAAAAGGGTGCTACTACACTCCTCCCTCCTTAATGAAAATGTTACCCAGTGATCAAGCCCCATATGAATTATATACACTTCTGTTTTTTATTTCTTTCACAAATCAAACTTAACTAATACTTTCCTTTTCCTAAGAGGATATCTCTTTTTTTGACCTAAACTTTCAGAACTTGGGGAAGGACCTTGACCCATCTTGGCCTGAGTCTGCAATTAAGGGTTTCTCCAATAAAGATTGACTTTGCAACGTAATGATAAACTTTCATCAAGGAATGCTTGTTTCTGAAAACTTTACTTATATTTCGGGCAGCACGGTAGCATTGTGGATAGCACAATTGCTTCACAGCTCCAGGGTCACTGGTTTGATTCCGGCTTGGGTCACTGTCTGTGCGGAGTCTGCACATCCTCCCTGTGTGTGCGTGGGTTTCCTCCGGGTGCTCCGGTTTCCTCCTACAGTCCAAAGATGTGCAGGTTAAGTGGATTGGCCATGGTAAATTGCCCTTAGTGGCCAAAATTGCCCTTAGTGTTGGGTGGGGTTACTGGGTTTTGGGGATAGCGTGGAGGTGTTGACTTTGGGTAGAGTGCTCTTTCCAAGAGCCAGTGCAGACTTGATGGGCTGAATGGTCTCCTTCTGCACTGTAAATTCTATGATAATCTATGATTTATTTTCTTTTTTCCTTTAAGTTTTAAAAAATAAATTTAGTGTACCCAATTCATTTTTTTCCAATTAAGGGGCAATTTAGCGTGTCCAATCCACCTAGCCCGCACATCTTTGGGTTGTGGGAGCAAAAGCCCACACAAACACAGGGAGAATGTGCAAACTCCACACGGAAAGTGACCCAGGACCGGGATCGAACCTGGGACCTCGGTGCCGTCAGGCTGCAGGGCTAACCCACTGCGCCATCGTGCTGCCCTTCCTTTAAGTTTATACATTTGACTTGAATACTTTTGGGAAGCATTAGCTTGAAGGAATCGGGTCACCTTTTCACCAGCCATTTTATTGATGTTAACTACATTTTCTTTGTAGATTCATAGAATCCCTACAGTGCAGAAGGAGGTCTTTCGGCCCTTTGAATTTGCCCTGACCTTCTGAAAGAGCACACTACCTAGGCCCAATCCCCCACCCTATCCCTGTGAACCCACCTAGAGGCAATTTAGCATAGCCAATCCACCTAACCTGCACATCTTTGGGACTGTGGGAGGAAACCGGAGCAGCCGGAGGAAACCCACGCAGACACAGGGAGAATGTGCAAACTCTACACAGACAGTCATCCAAGTTTGGAACTAAATCCAGGGCCCTGATGCTGTGAGACAGCAGTGCTAACCACTGTGCCACCCCCTTGTTTATTTGTAACATTTATTTGATATTAGGACCTAAATCCCAAGAGGATATCTCCTTTTCTGACCTAAACTTTCAGAACTTGGGGGAGGACCGTGACTCATATTCTACACAAGCCTCCATCTGCCTTTTTCAATTAACGCCATGAACATATCCTTATGTTCCTTTCTCCTTTATGTAACTTCGCTAAATGCATCTATGTTGTTTCTTTGACTGCCCACTCTCTGACTAAAAGAAGTATCTTTGTGACTACTTTATATTTATGGCCCCATCCTTTCAGTTTCACCCGCACGTGGTGAGTGATTACTGCACTTAATCTATCAAACCCCTTCATAATACTACAGAGCTCCATAAAGCAAACCTCAGGGACACGATTCTCCGTCGGCCGATGCCAGAATAGGGAAACGTGATTGGGCCGAGAATCGGTTCCGATGCCGAAATAGTGGCGGCTGCTAATTTTCGCGCCAAATCGCAATTCTCCGGCACCATTAGCATATCATAAGTGGGCACAAGTGGATATTCTCTGGGGCCTCCACGAGTCTCCACTGCCAATGGGCCGAATTCCTTACAGCAAGGTTCACTTGTCTTTTTAAAAATCATGAAAGATGCGCCGTGGCTGCTGAGGGAGAGAGAGGGGATACGTAGAATGTCCAACATTGCCATAGTTTGCTGACAGTCGTGCCGTCTATTGAGCGCCTACTGCCAAGGCCGGGAGGTGTAGCGGGGGGTGGCCAGGAGGTGGGCTGTGGGGTCAGGATTGACAGGCACGGAACACCATTGCGGCAGCCTGCAAGGCAGCCATGCAACTGCACATGCCGCTGACAGCCAATTGTGAACTTAGGGCCACGGGTCGTATGGGTGCCCCCCAGCTGCCCTCTGGCCCCAACCGACCCATCAGTGGGATGGGCGCGCTCCAGCACAACCAGTGTCATCTTGTTGGCTGGGTTGAGCGTACTGAGGAGTGAAGTGTGTATATGTGGCTGCAGCTTGACAGCCTTCTGAGTGTCAATTGCGAATCCGGCAAATCTAGCACCATTTCTCATTGGAATTGATTGTGTTCCACGTGGTGTTAGCCCCTTAACAGTTGCCGAATCAGTCCAGGTACGGCAGCCAGTTTTGCTGTCGTGGAATTCCACAAACTCCACGAATCCTGACTTAGTCTCAGGAACGGGGAATCCAGCTGCAGTTTTTTCTCTTAGAAAGCAGAGCCCCAGTCTGTTGATTAAAAATATATTTGAGTGAAACATACAAGGTCCTGAGGGGGATTGGCAGTGGAGAGGATGTTTCATCTTGCGAGAGAATCTAGAGCAAAGGGTCAAAACTGAGGTCCATGGGACAACCTCCTCTGGGAATCCCTAAGCAGCAAACAAATTGCACAAAATATCTTGGGCTGGATTCTCTGTCGACGGGATCCTCTGTTTCACCGGCAGCACTCTCACACCAACTGATTTCCCGATGGTGTGGCCGGCTGCTGGGATGGAGCCTGGGGTGCACTGCACCAGAAAACAGGTGCGGCAGGATGGAGAACCCTGCCCCTTGGGTTTTGCTATTTGCTGTTCAATTCATTGGAAACCCTCAACCCACTTTGAATCACTTCCTATCACAATGAAGACTTGCTGCCCTTCAAATTCTGCAAAATTTAGGTGCAATTTTCATGATGGCAAAGGTTCTGATGGCAGCTTCTTTCTACTTCTTGACATACTGTGCAATATTTCATGGTGTCTTCTAAGTCCTTATCCAAATCTGGCCACCAAAGGTGGCTTTGCATTATTCTTTGTCAAGCTTATCCATAGTGTTGATCATATAAATTGCATAGCAACTGCAACCTGTACCATTCAGGAATTGCAACTCTGGCTTCCTACATAACACAACTTTTAACAATTGACAAACCATCCTTCAGGATAAAAAATGGCCTGATTTTTAACTCCGTATCTGTGTTGGCCTCCCATTTGCGATATACTCATATACCCTTGCTATTAGGGCAGCACGGTAGCACAAGTGGATAGCACTGTGGCTTCACAGCGCCAGGGTCCCAGGTTCGATTCCCTGCTGGGTCACTGTCTGTGCTGAGTCTGCACGTTCTCCCCGTGTCTGCGTGGGTTTCCTCCGGGTGCTCCGGTTTCCTCCCACTGTTCAAAGACGTGCAGCTTAGGTGGATTGGCCATGCTAAATTGCCCTTAGTGATCAAAAAGGTTAGGATGGGTTATTGGGTTACGGGGATAGGGTGAAAGTGAGGGCTTAAGTGGGTCGGTGCAGACTCGATGGGCCGAATGGCCTCCTTCTGCACTGTATGTTCTATGTTACAGGCTCCTTGCGAGTTGTACCACCAGTTTCATCTGCTGTAAATGGCAACTCACTTCTGTGCAAAGAGGAAAACACTATCTTCCCAGGTGGGGTTCTGCCTTTGTTGGGCTGGTCAGCATTACAATCATCTGTGCTTAATGTCACACTAACAAGAAGACAAAATCAAAGCCCATCTCTGGATTCAAGCTGCAGCTAAAGTGGGTACTGGAGGTTCGAACTAACCATCAATGGCTTCAATTGTGGAACCACCACCAGTCAAGCATTTATGAAATCATCTTACTCCAAAAAATCAAAGTAAATTCTTCACATTCTATCTGAGCATAATTTCACTCACTGGCACTGTGTGTGTGCTAAATGCAGTTAGTCTCTCAGTACCATTATCCTACACCTGAACGATCACAGCACCTACTCCCTATGGAGAGACATCACATGTTAGTGTAATTTTATTGAACACATCATAATGTATAAGCATTATACCATCTACCAGTTGAATTTTACACAAATTGAATGCTTTGTCACACTTTGTTCAATTGCGCAAGTGATTAATTTGAGCAATGCAATAAGGTTGTCAAATTTGGTATGAATTTACCATAATTCACTAGATCCAAGAAAGATCTTTCTCTGCTCCCTGACGCCAAAATCGCATTTGGCAACAGGGCGGAGAATCCGTTTTGGCGCCAAAATTGGTAGCGGTGCCAGATTTTGAATTCTCCACCACCTGAAAAGCGGCGTACTCTAGGAGTACGCCACATCGATTATCCACCGCCTCAGGCCATTTCCTGAGGCCCACCCCTCGATACTAGGAGCAGGATTAGGCCATCTGGCCCCTCGAGGCTGCTCTGCCAGTCAATGAGATCATGGCTGATCTTTTGTGGGCTCAGCTCCATTTTCCGGTTCGAACACCGTAACCCCTCATCCCTTTATTCTTCAAAAAACTATCTATCTTTATCTTAAAAACATTTAATGAAGGAGTCTCAACTGCTTCACTGGCCAAGGAATTCCATAGATTCACAACCCTTTGGGTGAAGAAGTTCCTCCTAAACTCAATCCTAAATCTACTTCCCTTAGAACCTTAGTTAGGCCACACTTGGAGTATAGTGTTCAATTCTGGTCGCCACACTACCAGAAGGATGTCGAGGCTTTAGAGAGGGTGCAGAACAGATTTACCAAGACGTTGCCTGGTATGGAGGGCATTAGCTATGAGGAGCGGTTGAATAAACACTGGAACGACGGAGGTTGAGGGGCGACCTGTAAGAGGTCTACAAAATTGTGAGGGACATAGACAGAATGGATAGTCAGATACTTTTTCCCAGGGTACAGGGGTCAATAACTAGGGGGCATAGGTTTACGGTGCGAGGGGCAAGGTTTAGAGGAGATGTACGAGGAAAGTCTTTCACACAGAGGATTGTGGGTGCCTGGAACTCGCTGCCAGAGGAGGTGGTGGAAGCATGGACGATAGTGGCATTTAAGGGGCATCTTGACAATACATGAATAGGATGGGAATAGAGGGATACGGACCCAGGAAGTGAAGAAGATTTTAGTTTAGACGAGCAGCATTGGCGGCACAGGCTTGTAGGGCCGAAGGGCCTGTTCCTGTGCTGTACTTTTCTTTGTTGTTTGTGCTTTGTTCTTTGTTCCCCTTATTTTGAGGCTAAGCCCCCTAGTTCTGCTTTCACCCGCCAGTGGAAACAACCTGCCCGCATCTGTCCTATATATTCCCTTCATAATTTTATATGTTTCTATAAGATCCCCCCTCATCCTTCTAAATTACAGTGAGTACGGTCCCAGTCTACTCAACTTCTCCTCGCAATCCAACCCCTTCAGCTCTGGGATTAACCTAGTGAATCTCCACTGCACACCCTCCAGATGGAATGTGCCAGCCTCCCGTACCAGCCTCCCCGGACAGGCGCCGGAATGTGGCGACTAGGGGCTTTTCACAGTAACTTCATTGAAGCCTACTCGTGACAATAAGCGATTTTCATTTCATTTTCATTTCATTTCATTTCATTTCCAGCGCCAGTATGTCCTTTCTCAAGTAAGGAGACCAAAACTGAACACAATACTCCAGGTGTGGCCTCACTAACACCTTATACAATTGCAGCATAACCACCCTAGTCTTAAACTACATCCCCCTAGTAACAAATTCCATTCGCCTTCTTAATCACCTTTGCACCTGTAAACCAACTTTTTGCGACTCATGCACCAGCACACCCAGGTCTCTCTGCACAGCAGCATGTTTTAATATTTTATCATTTAAATAATAATCCCTTTTGCTGTTATTTCTACCATAATGGATAACCTCACATTTGTCAACATTGTATTCCATCTGCCAGACCCTAGCCCATTCACTTCACCTATCCAAATCCCTCTGCAGACTTCCAGTATCCTCTGCACTTTTTGCTTTACCACTCATCTTAGTGTCATCTGCAAACTTGGACACATTGCCCTTGGTCCCCAACTCCAAATCATCTATGTAAATTGTGAACAATTGTGGGCCCAACACTGATCCTGATGGACATCACTAGCTACTGATTGCCAACCAGAGAAACACCCATTAATCCCCACTCTTTGCTTTCCATTAATTAATCAATCCTCTATCCATGCTACTACTTTACCCTTAATGCCATGCATCTTTATCTTATGCAGCAATCTTTTGTGTGGCACCTTGTCAGAGGCTTTCTGTAAATCCAGATATACCACATCCATTGGCTCCACGTTATCTACTGCACTGGTAATGTCCTCAAAACAATCCACTAAATTAGTTGGGCACGACCTGCCCTTTATGAACCCATGCTGCGTCTGCCAAATGGGACAATTTCCATCCAGATGCCTCACTATTTCTTCCTTGATGATAGATTCCAGCATCTTCCCTACTACTGAAGTTAAGCTAGCTGGCCAATGATTACCCACTTTCTGCCTACCTCCTTCTTTAAACAATGTTGTCACGTTTGCTAATTTCCAATCCGCTGGGACAACCCCAGAGTCTAGTGAATTTTGGTAAATTATCACTAGTGCATTTGAAATTTCCCTAGCCATCTCTTTTAGCACCCTGCGATGCATTCCATCAAGGCCAGGAGACTTGTCTACCTTTAGCCCCATTAGCTTGCCCATCACTACCTCCTTAGTGATAACAATCATCTCAAAGTCCTCATCTGTCATTGCCTCATTTCCATCAGTCACTGGTATGTTATTTGTGTCTTCCACATTGAAGACCGACCCAAAAAATCTGTTCAGTTCCTCAGCGACTCTTTTTTGTTTTATATATTTGTAGAAACTTTTACTATCTATTTTTATATTCTGAGCAAGTTTACTCTCATAATCTATCTTTCTCTTCTTTATAGCTTTTTTAGTGGCTTTCTGTTGCCCCCTAAAGATTTCCCAGTCCTCTAGTCTCCCACTAATCTTTGCCACTTTGTATGCTATTTCCCTCAACTTGATACTCTCCCTTATTTCCTCAGAAATCCACGATCAATTTTCCCTTTCTACCGTCCTTCCTTTTTGTTGGTATAAACCTTTGCTGAGCACTGTAAAAAATTGCTTGGAAGGTTCCCCACTGTTCCTCAACTGTTTCACCATAAAGTCTTTGTTCCCAGTCTACCTTAGCTAGCTCTTCTCTCATCCCATTGTAATCCCCTTTGTTTAAGCACAAAACACTCGTGTTTGATTTTACCTTCTCACCTTCCATCTGTATTTTAAATTCTATCATATTGTGATCACTCCTTTTGAGAGGATCCGTAACTATGAGATCATTAATCAATCCTGTCTCATTACACAGGACCAGATCTAGGACCGCTTGTTCCCTCGTAGGTTCCATTACATCCTGTTCCAGGAGACTATCGTGGATACATTCAATAAACTCCTCTTCAAGGCTGCCTTGACGGACCTGGTTAAACCAATCGACATGTAGATTAAAATCCTTCCGAATAATTTGATACCCTTGGATATTTAACTCCTAGTCATGACCATCCTTTAACCATGTTTCAGTAATGGCCACTAAATCATAATCATTCATGATGATTTGTGCCATTAACTCATTTACCTTATTCCGAATACTACGAGCGTTCAGGTAAAGTACACTTATGTTGGCTTTTATACCTCTGTTTTGAATCTTAACACCTTGATCTGTAACCTCTCCCAAGTTATTTTTCCTCTTAACCTTTCTCCTAATTTTCCTTGTCGTTGAACCCATATCTTCATGTGACAACCTGCCGCGTCACTTTCGATTTATGTTTTTACTTCCCGTTTTATTCCTTTTAATCTTTAGGGGGCAGCAGGGTAGCATGGTGGTTAGCATAAATGCTTCACAGCTCCAGGGTCCCAGGTTCGATTCCCGGCTGGGTCACTGTCTGTGTGGAGTCTGCACGTCCTCCCCTTGTGTGCGTGGGTTTCCTCCGGGTGCTCCCGTTTCCTCCCACAGTCCAAAGATGTGCGGGTTAGGTGGATTGGCCATGCTAAATTGCCCGTAGTGTCCTAATAAAAGTAAGGTTAAGGGGGGGGGGTTGTTGGGTTACGGGTATAGGGTGGATACGTGGGTTTGAGTAGGGTGATCATGGCTCGGCACACCATTGAGGGCCGAAGGGCCTGTTCTGTGCTGTACTGTTCTATGTTCTAATATTACTGGACCTATTCACTGAGCTTCCCTCAGTCACTGTACCTTGTACTGTTTTCCTTTTTGATTTTTGACTATGGCTTCTCTGCCTTACACTTTCCCCCTTACTGCCTTTTGTTTCTGTCCCTGTTTTATTACCTTCTGATTTCCTGCATCAGTTCCCAGCCCTCTGCCACATTAGTTTAAACACTCCCCAACCGCTCTAGCAAATATCCCCCCTCAGACATCAGTTCCAGTCCTGCCCAGGTGTAACCCGTCCAGTTTGTACTGGCCCCTCTGAAACCCTCCCCCGATACCATCCCTTCAGCCACGTATTCATCCTTTATCATTTCTACTCTGGCTAGCACGTGGCACCGGTAATAATCCTGAGATCACTACCTTCGAGGTCCGATTTCTTAACTTCCTTCCTAGCTTCCTGTATTCTGCTTTTAGGACTTCATCCTTTTTTTACCTATGTCATTTGTACCGATGTGTACCACGACTATTGGCCGTTCACCCTCCCCCTCCAGAATGTCCTGTACCCGCTCCGAGACATCCTTGACCCTAGCACCAGAGAGACAACACACTATCCTGGAGACTCGTTTGTGGCCACAGAAACGCCTGCCTATTCCGCTCACAATTGAATCCCCTATAACTATTGCACTGTTGCCTTTATCACCCCTCCTCTCTGCAGCAGAACCAACCCTGGTGTCACGAGTTTGGCTGTTGCCGTTTTCCCCTGAGAGGCTATTCCCCTCAACAGTATCCAAAATAGTATATCTGTTCTGCAGGGGAATGGGCACAGGAGATTCCTGCACTACCTGCCTCACTCTCTTGCTCTGTCTGGTGGTCACCCATTCCCTTCCTGCCTGCGGAGTCTGAGCCTGCGGTGTGACCACCTCTCTATACGTGCTATCTACGATGCACTCCGACTCGCGGATGCTCCATCCTGCCACATGGAGTAAGAGCAGCAGACCACACCTTGGAGCTGACCTGCCATGAATTATTCCTTTAAATTAAACCTTTGAGATTGAACTTTGGAAAAATGTTTTTGTGTCAGATTAAATCCAATCCCCATGTACTATTTAATTAGATTTTGTTTTAAAAACTGATTATTTATCCCTCTTGATCTGACAACAAATTCAAAATAGCTATTTAATTGAAATTAAAAAAGTTATTTAAAAGAAATTAAAAATAGTAATTTAAATCAACCAAAAATAGTTATTTAAGTCAAATAAAAAATTTGTGTGTATGTGATCGGGCTGAGAGTGCCTGATTGGGTGTGGGGGGTTGATGCGGCGGGCTGGGGATCCTCCCATGGTGCATTATGGCTGGGGATGGGGTCAGGGGTCACTTCGTGAGCAGAGCTCCCCAGTGTATAAAACAGGGCTATGCGCAGCGCTTTCCCCACCAAGGCTCCTTATACAACGTGAGTCAGAGCTAGATGCGCTCACCATGGGACTTTGATCAGACTCTGCACATACAGTGACCCACGCTGGGAATCGAACCTGGGACCCTGGTGCTGTGAAGCAACAATGCTAACCACTGTGCCACTGGGCACTCCACACTGGATCCCTGACGAATACCCCCCCCATCCTCTGACTATCCCTTCATCTCCTGACTCTCCTGACTCTCCAATCCCCCACAACAATCCAACCCCAAACCCCAATGACACCGCCCCACCTTACCTTACACGCTTACCTCCTCTGCCTGTCTAAGCGGCTGAGGCATCCAACCTTACTGGAATATAGCAGCTAGTGCTATAAACGGGGTTATGGCTGTATTTTCCCAATGCTCCTGCACTACACTGAAGGACTCCAGGAGGAAGCGCTCTCTACATTTCTCCGCAGGCCCTGGTTTGATGTCCTGTGAAATGTGGAGTTCCAGTCCAAGGTAGGAAAGTAGGAACTGAGTGATAACCACAATCAGGTTGCCTCTCCGTGGAAGATTTGGCCCAGTCTCAAGTCTTTTCAGTTCATGCTCTACCCTCTCTCTTAGAACTTAGGGTACTGTATGAATAGACTGCCCTAACTTCTTTAACTTAAGCAGGCTCTTCCTAACAAGGCTTGCTTTTACCATTCATCCTTCGCCACAATTGTGGGCAACTTTTCACATTGATTGTTGTATGTGACTGGACCTGACACACTTCCTATTTTGGGAATATTCTCTCCTCCATAACTTTGGAATTCTATTTGCAATTTCACAAGGATGTTAACTCAACTGTTCATGGTATAGCAATTGAAGAAAAACACTCTCTGGTGCACTCACGTCCACCACGTTTATCAGATCTTCATCCACTGTTGCTTCAATTACAGTACCTTGTGATCCACCATCAATTGGATACGAGACGAGGATGAGATCCAAACAATAGGCTTTAATGCACAAGATATGTGCCCGGCAGCAGATGTACAGAAGAATGGCCGACAGCCGGACAGTACGGGTTCTTATACCCCACCTCGTAGGCGGAGCCAATCGGCTGAGAGGCACATGACTTCTTCAGCCAATCGGCAGAGAGGCACATGACTTACCCGGGCCAATGGGCAGCGAGTCTTCTGCACCAAAAGCAGCTCGCTTCCAAGGTACCGTAATATCCCTAGTCATAATACCACACCTTGCATATTTCCATTGGACTTCCTTGTGTTTAGATCATCTGGATCTCAACCAACCCCTCACTCGACCTGCTGCCATTGCACAACCGTATGTAATGACTGCTGTTTCCTCCAGACAGCATTTTCTCTGTTTACCTTCTTCTGCCATGCCTTCACAAAATGACATTTCTTCTTGCAGCTCTTGCACTCTCCCTTCACAACTGCGTAATTCTGTGCCCAATATTGGCTTCAGCACTGTTAACAAGACTTTATATATATATATTAAATGTATATAAATCCTAACTCTGTCAGCACAATTCAGCAACCTCGTCGCACCCGACTTGATATGAATGGAATCTCGTGAGACTGGGCAAGATCCAGATATGTATATTTAGATATGTATATTTAAATGAGTCATTAGGCTCATTCAAATAATGAGTTCATCGGATTCACCTGGGACATGGAATTCACCGGCCGTGCCTGGGAGACCGTGCCAAGGCACCATTTAGTACTGATCCAGACAAACATGGATCAGTCGAAATGGCACCTGGAGGGGGGTGCGGTTACCCAGGCCACTGGGTGATCGGGTATAGGGTAGAGTGGTACCCTGACACTCCCTCTGGCACCAGAGCACCTTGGCACTGCCAGCCTGGCACCTTGGCACTGCCAGCCTGGCACCTTGGCACTGCCAACCTGGCACCTTGGCACTCTGGGCACACTGGCTACGCCACCCAGGTACTGCCTGCGTGACTGGGTGCACTGCTAGGCTGGCAAGGTGTGAAGCTGGCAGTGCCAAGAAGCCCAAATACCAGGTTGTCCATGCCAGACGACTGGCCTGGAGTGAGGGGGAGTCAAGGACCCCGGAAGAGGAAAGTTGGGTGAAGTGGAGGAGTGCGGAAGCCATGGTGGGCTCGCTGAGAGGAATCAAATATCGTATCTACCCTTAAAAATGGCACCCCGATCCATGAGTAGTCTTCCTGCAATGGCTGAAATGATTAAAGTGCAGCCGCAACAGGAAGATCCTCACCGAGGCCAAAAAGAAATGGCAAAATATCGTAGGATAACCTGGTATTTATCACTGCTGGTGCCAGGAAACACCCTGTTAAATGTGTCATTCAGCCGACTTTAACTCAAGTCCACTAAATCGTGCCCTGAGGCTGCAAAAGATGCAATTAAGATGTTGTAGATGTGAGACCATCAGTCATTCAAACCGGGTATGTGTTTATAAAGAGAGGCCAAATGGACTTTTGTTTATGAAAAGAAGGACAACATGGTGGCACAGTGGTTAGCATTGCTGACCTTGGGTGACTGTGTGGAGTCTTCTGGAGAATTCTGGCCACAGTCTCATTTTAGGCGAGTTTGGCGAGGTGTTTCCTGCAGCTTTTTGGGTGCGATCCAGACAAAATTCACTCACACTTAGTCATTTCTTTGGGGGTATGGGGAGTCTCTCACCCATCAAGCCCACACTCAGTTCCAGCCCCTCAGAGATCGGGTGCCATTTTGTAGGCCCCCCCACCATCCCACAATGCATCCCCTGCAGACATGCAATTTTGCCAAAGGCTGTTAAATAGTAGTCTGACACAGGCATAGACAGAAAGATCTGCAGGCTGATTCCTGAAAGTGATTCACTCTCTCATCAAGCAATATTTCCAAGAAATCTCTATTCAAGTAATCCTGTGTTTACTAACTTGATAAAGTGTTTTTGACCTGAAATGTGTTTTGTTTAATTGGAGATAGAGCACATATCAGTTAGAAATTAAAGTGTTTTCTTTTATTGTTAAGAAATGTTTTACTGTAAGCTATTTTTTGTGATGTTCATGTGTTTAATCCTGTGTTAAGAATAAAGTCTGTTTTAATGTAAAATATGCCTATTGGTCAGTGGAATCACTCCTAGAGCGAAGAATACTTTCCTCGCAGTTTTACAAATTAAAAAAAAAATGTTTGAATACTTGTCCGGTATCCTAACATTCATTGGGGTTTTGTCCGGAATCTTAACAATGCTGTTTAACAAATGAACTTTGGCAATCTCAGCAATTTACGATGATGAGTTAACTTTTTAAACCTTACACAAATATATCCTGCTTGCTCTCTCTTGAAATTCCCCAAATTTACTATTTTACGGTTACAATAAAGCATCCAGTCTCCCCACTGGGCAAATGATACCTTGTTCCAAACTGATAGCTTTCTACAATCTCCAATGATTTGGGTTTGTAATGCTGCTAAAACTTACACAAAATGTCTGACATGGAATGTATTTTACCTCAGCAGTGTTGAGAAAATTTTTAAACATTTCATACACTTCTCAGTGTGATTCCAGCAAAAATGTTGCCCTTCACCTTTCCCCCCCTGCCTGATACCAGTTGGATTATCAGGAAGATTGTATATTTTATTAGCAGTGAAAAAGATCTCTAGTCATTGCACATATGCAACAAAAGACTCTCCATCATGGCTATACTTTCCCAGACAGCCAATAATGTCTGTTGAAGCAATCATCTTTGAAGGTTAGTCTATCAACATGTATCAACATCTTTTTCTCTTAGACCACATTTCTTAAAATATTTTATTCAAGGCAATAACATATATACAAACAGAATCAGAAGAACAACCAAACAATTCAATAAACAACCCCCACTCCCCTGACATCAACCCCTCATCACATCCCGCCCTCCCCATTTTAACCCCCTTGATGACCTCTCAAACCTCGGAAAACAACTTGGTATCCACGTTCAATAACGATATAGGGCGTACGTCCCGCACTGCTCTGGATCCTTATCCTTTTCAAACGAGTCTGAGAACATGTACAAACAGACTCAAAAACAGCTTCTTCCCCACTGTCACCAGACTCCTAAATGACTTTCTTATGGACTGACCTCATTAACACTACACCCTGTAAGCTTCATCCGATGCCGGTGCTTATGTAGTTACATTGTATATCTTGTGTTGCCCTATTATCTATTTTATTTTATCCCCTATTCTTACCATGTACTTAATGATCTGTTGAGCTGCTCGCAGAAAAATACTTTTCACTGTATCTCGATACACGTGACAATAAACAAATCAATCAATCAACAAAGCCTGCGACAATGTAGGGGAGAGATACCCCCTCTCCCTTGCTTCATTATATTCCCTCACCTGCAATGGCCCCAGGACCGCCCCAAACTTTTTATTGAACTCTACTGAGAGCCCGTCTGGCCCAGGGCCTTCCCTGCCTGCAAATCCCCATACTCTGCATCACCTCCTTCAGCCCAATTGAGGCCCCCAGTCCCTGATCCAAGCCTTCCTCTACTTTGGGAAACTTTAGCCCATCTAGGAACTGTCACACCCCTCCTCCACGGCTGGGAGCTCCGACTATTGAGCCTTCTTGGTGCGGCATGGTGGCACAGTGGTTAGCACTGCTGCCTCACAGCTCCAGGGTCCCGCGTTCAATTCCAGCCTCGGGCGACTGCCTGTGTTGAGTTTGCACTTTCTCCCTGTGTCTGCGTACATTTCCTCCGGGTGCTCTGTTTCCTCCCACAGTCCAAATATGTGCAGGTCAGGTGGATTGGCCATGCTAAATTATCCCTCAGTGTCCAAAAAAAAAGGTTAGGTGGATTACTGGGGTAGGATGGAGGCGTAGGTGTTAATAGAGTGCTCTTTCCAAGAGCCAGTGCAGACGTGATGGGCCGAATGACCTCCTTCTGCACTATAAATCCTATAAAGAAGAAAAAAAAAGAAACTTCTATGAAACGCCTCGAACACCCCTTTCAACCCCTCCGGGTCCATCATGACCTTGCCCTTATCATCCCTAACTCTGCCAATCTCCCTTACCACCTCTTGCTTTTTCAACTAATGGGCCAACATCCAACTTGCCTTCTCCCCATACTCATGCATTGACCCTCTGGCCCTCTGTTCCTGGCCCACTGCCTTCTCCGTAGAAATTTGTCTAAACTCCATCCGGAGCCTCTGCCTCTCCTTCAACAGGCCTGCCTCCGACACCTCTGAGTATCTCCTGTTCACTCTCAAAATTTTGTTCACCAATCTAGCCCTCTCCTCCCACTCCGTTTTCTCCCTATGCGCCTGTATTGATATATACTCCCCCCTGACTACCATCTTGAATGCATCGCGCAGCGCGGCATTCGTGACCTCCTCCATGTCGTTTAGCTCCATGTAGCCCTGAATAGCAGCTCACATCTGCTCACACACCTCCTTAGCTGCCACCAACCCCACTACGGACCCCCCTCCCCAGGGCCACACTAAAATCCATCCAGTGCTGTACTTGGTCGGAGACTGCAATCGCCAAATTTTCCAAGTCGAGTCAGTCACTCCCGCCACCAACGTCTTTTCCAGCATGAAAAAATCAATCGGAGAACACCTGGTGCACATAGCAGAAGTACGGAAACTCCTTTGCCCTCGGCCTCCTGAAACTCCATGGGCCCACGTCCCCATGTGCTCCATAAACCCCCTCAGCTCCTTCGCCACTACTGACACCCTTGATGACATGGGATTCGACCTGCCCAAGTTCGGATCTATGACCGTATGAAAATCCACTCCCATAATCAGCCAATGCGAGTCCAAGTCCAGGATCTTCCCTAACACCCGCCTCATAAAAACCACATCATCCCAATTCAGAGCATAGACATTTACCAGATACACCGGCATTCCCTCCGACTTTCCACTAACCATCACATATCTCCCCCTTTGATCGGTCTCATTACTCCCTACCTCGAACGCAATCTCCTTATTAATCAACACCGCTACCCCCTCATCTTCATATCCAGCCACGAATGAAACACCTGCCCCACCCAGCCCTTTCTCAACCTCTCTGGTTCCCCCAACTTCAAGCGCGTCGCCTGCAAAAAAGCCAGGTCCACCTTCAAAAACTTCAGATGCGTGAACACCCGACCGTTTAACTGGCCCTTTCAACCACCTCACATTCCACATGACCAGCCTGGATGGGGGGGGGGGGTCCCCGCCACTTCTCCTGCCGATCAGCCATACGCTTTTATGAGCCAGTCCCTGGCCCACGTCACAAACTTCTGCAGGCCCGCCCTCGAATGTCCACCATCATCGATCTATTCCCAACTGTGCCACACCAACCACACCCATGTCAGCAACACTCCCCCCTCTTCCCTCGTACCCTCAAACAAAGAGCCAGCCCCATCCTTTCCCAACACCTTCCTCCTAGTAATCTCGACCTCATTTCCATTAACTTGGCCTCCCAGCAACCATGGTGGTTAAAGGCCTCCAACCAGCCTTCCTCCCTCCAGTTCCACTCCCCCACCCATCCAACCCAACCATTCATCCCTAAAGCGTAACAAAAGGCACATTCACCATCGTTATTCCCTCGTGAAAACTTCTCCCCAGCACCAAACACTTTAAAGAGCACTCAAAACTCCTCCAAAGTTCAATGTCCTCTCATTCCTCCCAGTTCATTGGCCCTCATAAATTCCATTGCCTCCTCTGCCGTGTCAAAATAAAACTCTTCTGGAAAGTCACCCACAAGCAAGTTGGGTACAAAGCCCCAAACATCACCCCCTTTTTGAAGAGGGCAGCCTTAATGTGGTTAAACCGGCCCTCCTCTTCGCCAGCTCAGCACCCAGGTCACGGTACATCCACAGCTTGTTCCCTTCTCAGGTACATTTTCTGGTCTGCCTCACCCATCAGAGGATCTTCTCCTTGTCCAGGAAGCGGTGTAACCGCACTGCCATCGCCCTCAGCGGCTCACTGCCTGCGGCCTCCTCCTCAGCGCCCTGTGTGCTCGGTTGACCTCTAGGGGCTGATCAAAGGCCCCCTCCCCCATCCATTTCTCCAGCATTCTTGCCATACATCACGATCTCCGCACCTTCAAAGCCTTTAGGTATCCCGAAAATACTTTGGTTTTGCCTTCTGGAACGATACTCCAAATTCTCCAACTTGACCCTCAGCTTTGTCGGGCTCTCCCACATCAGTCCCACAATGGGACCAACTGCTCCTCATGTCCTCCCACCGCCCTCTCCACTTTCTGGGTCACCAGAGCCTTGGACACCAGCCTCTGCTCGATCCCAGATCTCAGCGGTTCCACCACCTTGGCTCGGTCTTCCAGGGCCTCTTTCTTCTGCTGCCGAACACTTATCATTCAAAAACTCCACCAACTGTTCTGCTGACCACTGGGTGAGCAGCACAGCCCCTTTGTCTATCACCATCTGTGGAGCACCACCTAGACTCTCCTGCTCCAGCTGTTCTTTCTCCCTCGCACCACTCCACGACAATCGGCAATGGTTTAATGGTTATCATTAGAGTCTTAATTCCAGATACTTATTGGATTCAATTTCTACCATCTGTCGTGGCTGGGGCTGGGCAGCACAATGGTTAGCACAGTTGGTTCACAGCTCCAGGGTCCCAGGTTCGATTTCAGGCCGGGTCGCTGTCTGTGTAGAGTCTGCACGTCCTCTCCGTGTCTGCATGGGTTTCCTCTGGGTGCTCTGGTTTCTTCCCACAGTCCAAAGATGTGCAGGTTAGGTGGATTGGCCATGCTAAATTGCCCTTAGTGTCCAAAAAAGGTTAGGTGGAGTTACAGGGATAGGGTGGGTGTGGGATTAAGTAGGATGCTCTTTCCAAGGGCCGGTGCAGATTCGATGGGCCGAATGGTCTCCTTCTGCACTGTAAATTCTATGATCAATGTTTCACTCCTCATCCATGGATCCATCCACCAACCACACCAGAGGAGTATTACCATCCCCAGGCAACATTTTCCCTTAAATACTTTGCCCTTTAGGCAGATAAAAGACCGAATAAGTCCACCTTGAGTGGGAGCCATCAAATGCACGACCACTCACTCCATGGCCGCAACCGGAAGTCCTCAGGCAGCATTTTTAACCCTAGTTTCTTGGCTAGGAAAATGTCTACAACCCAAATTTGTTTGGCTCGAGAATCCAAATCCGATCCTCATCGCTAGACTAAAAAGAAACTGTATGCCAAATAGAGTTCATGTACCCAACTGAATTAGTTTATTCCTGTTTTGATTCACATACATACACAAATGCCGACAGGATTACATGGTCAACAGATAATCCATGTTTCATTTGTCCTGGTGATTGAAGAGCAGCTGGTACAATGGGCTGCTGCAGAATGATGGCATTATGACTGCTGCCAGGATACCTGGTATTGACCTCTGCTCATTTTCTCTGTCATGTTGTAGTCCGAGAGCATTGCATACTACAGCACCTTTGATAGTAACAAGTGGGGCGGGGTTCTTTGTCCCTTCACACCAGTTTTCTGGTGCGGCTCTTCCCCACCAGCAGCGGGATCCTCCGTCCCGCTAGTTGGCCAATGGGGTTTCCCATATGTGGGCATCCCCACGCAATCTGGAAATCCCGGGCGTGGGTGTGCGGCTGGCGCAACAGAGAATCCCACCAGCGGAAAATCCCACCCCAGGTTTCTGCGGCATCCTTGACATCAGATCAAAGTCTTTTAGCCGTGCTACATTATTTCCTGTAGGTGTTCACAACCCTAATAATATAAAATAAAATTACCAAGCACTTCTACAATCACAGTAACAGCTGGTCAAAATAAATGAGCAACTTTATCAATTAATATTTACATATCACAGGTAGGGGTCAGCAGGGGCGACAAGTGGGGCTGGGGGTTCTTTCTTTATTTTATGTTATGGGATCTAAGCATCACAGGCAAGGCCAGCATTTGTTACCCAAATCTAATTCCCTTGAACTGCATGGCTCACTCAACATTTCAGAGGGCAGTTAAGAGCCAAGCACAATGCTATGGGTCTGGAGCCACATATAGGCCAGACCCAGGTAAGAGTGGCAGATCTCCTTCCCTAAAGGGCATTAGTGAACCAGATGAGTTTTTACAACAATCAACAATGGTTTCATGGGCACCATTAATTTTAGGTTCTTGTTGAGTTCAAATTCCACGAGCCGCCATGGGACGATTGAACCCGGGTCACCAGTGACAATACCAATACACCACCATCTCCTCCTGCATGTTCAATGTGTGTGTTTAAAAATGGTGTTAGCTGGAGTGATTGACATCACATATACATCTAGAAGAGGCTCTCTCCATGTCCCTTATCCCTTACTGAACTGTCACCCAGAATGGCTCATGCTGGAGGTTTTTTGGAACCATAAGGTCAAAAAGCAAAATCAAACACAAAGGAGCGGAACTTTGTGGTCAATGCTTTCGCCCACCTGATATTAATCCAATAACCAACATCTGATTCTCATACTTAGCAAAATTCAAACATTCGGAAACTTGCACCTCCCTCCTATAGTCTTCTTTAAAAATTGTATCAGAAGGCTATTAAAAACAACACAGCTCCAGATTAGCATTAACATGAGGTAAAGAGAAATCAAATTGTCCTCTTGTCTTGTTGTAGTCTGTGTTGATTTTGTAAAAATTGTATGATCAATAAACATTTGGCCACTTATTGCGGTGGAGCAAAAGCTGTTTGATTTCCCTGGGGCAGATTCCAATGTGGATATCAGAGTCAAAGAGTAGATCTTGATATTGTGTGACTGTGGAAATGGATGATAGTCAGTCAACAACCCATTCATTTTATACCCCTCCTGACTTTTATTTCCAGTAAATAATGCCATCTCATTATCACCAATTGTGCACAATTGCACAAATACTCAAAGCAATAAAGATAATCTGTTTATGTTTAAATTTCACACAAAGTGTGACTGTTGTGCTGTAGAAAAATAAATATACTCGCCATAAAATATGAATGAATCACGTCGATAGGGCTGGTGATATGAGTGCTATTTTGTGAACAAAATGGCATCTATTCCACTCAGTCGTGGTTCTGGAGCAGGTGGCACTGGTCGCCATTTTAGGGTGATCATTTGACCCAATGACAGTGAAGGAATAGTGATACATTTCCAAGTGAGTATGATGTATGACTTGGAGGGAAACATGCAGATGGGTGGTGTTCCCATGCAACTGCTGCCCTTGTACTTCAAGGTGGTGGAGGTTGTGCATTTGGAAATTGCTGTCAAAGGTGCTTTGGTGAATTGCAGCAGTGCAACTTGTAGATTATAATCACTGCTGCCCCTGTGCATCAGTGATGGAGGGTATGAATGTTGATTGTAATGATGGGGTGCCAATCAAGTGGGCTGCTTTTTTTCCTGGATGTTGTCATTCTTTCAGTGTTGTTGGAGCTGTACTCATCCAGGCAAGTAGAGTATATTCCATCACACTCCTGACTTGTCTCTGGTAGGTGGTGGACATGCTTTGGGGAGTCAAGAGATCCAAAGTAACCATGAAAGATGTAAGGGTCCTTTCTGTTTATTCACTCATTTCCTCTTTCTTTTATTTTGCATTATCATTTTTAATCCATGGGTGATTAATGGGAACATTACATTCATGGGCAAGTTACAAGTGCCAGGCAATGCCCATTTCCTACAAGAGAAGATCTAACCATCACCCCTTCACATTAGGTGGCAATACCATCGCGGCAATACACATCCAACATCCTGGGGTTACCATTGATCAGAAACTGAACTGGACGAGCCACATTAACATTAATGCTGTGGCTACCAGAGCACGTCAAAGGCGAGGAATCCTATGGCGAGTAACCCACCTCCTGACCCCGCAAAGCCTGTCCATCATCTACAAGGCACACATCAGGAGTGTAATGGAATACTCTCCACTTGCATGAATGAGTGCAGCTCCAACGGTACTCAAGAAGCTCAACACCATCCAGGACAAAGCTGTCCGCTTGATTGCTCCCCCTTCCACAAATATTCAATCCCTCCACCACCGACAACCAGTGGCAGCCATGCGTACCATCTACAAGATGCACTGCAGTAACTCACCGAGGTTCCTTAGACAACACCTTCAAAACCCATGACCACTACCATCTAGAAATACAAGAGCAGCAGATAACTGGGAACCCCACCACCTTGAGCTTCCCATCCAAGTCACTCACCATCCTGACTTTGGAAATATATCGCCACTCCTTCACTGTCGCTGGGGAAACATCCTGGAGCTCCCTCCCTAATAGCACAGTGGGTGTGCCTACACCTCAAGGACTGCAGCAGTTCTAGAAGGCAACTCACCACCACCTTCTGAAGGACAACTAGGGAGGGCAATAAATGATGGTCTAACCAGTGAAACCCAAAACCTGTAAATGAATAAAAGAAAATGTATCTTTAAGTCAAGCAGCAGACAGAATGAGAAATTCAAAAGTTACAAGAGAGAGCATTCTGTTAGTGTCTGCCAGTTTGAACAAGAACTTCAGACAGATTGGCAACAGAGAGTGAGATGAGCTGTGACATGGTTTGAGTGATTGTCTGCGGGCCAATAAATTGGCCCAAAAGGCTGTTCTCTGCCAGTAACAGGTGCTGATTGGATCTTATCTCAGTGGGATGGTTCTCAAAGACCTGAAGGTATCAGTTTTAATTCCTGAACACATAAAGACGAGGACATGCTTTCTTTCTCTCTCCAGAAAGGCTGCGAGTGCTCTATTCCTGAGGCTGCATAGAATATGGATGAATGTATCTACAGGAAAACCAGGCTCAGACAAAGACCAGGGCACTTTCTCTCCTGAAAGGCTGTGAGTGTGGTTTTCCTAAAACTACAGAGGCTTGAATAAAGCTACAGTAAAAACAAAACAAGGTTTGATGAGGACCAGGGTACTGGAATACACCATCTGAAACAAAGACTCATTTTATCTTTTACTTACTTTTTTTTACCACTTTCTTCCCTCAGTGTTTGTCTGTCGTATGTGTAGGTGTGTGTGTGTGTGTAGAGGGTAGGGGTCACGTTAATGCGAATAATTAGGAATTAGATAATAGTTAACCAGTTGTAATTTGCTGCTCATTTCATTATAATTATAGTTATAAATAAACAGTAATTGTGTTTAAACTTACAAACCCGGTGACTGTAATTATTGGACAGCCAAGGGCCAAAGACTTGGGGTATTTTTCAAATAATTATTGGTTAATTCACTTGTGTTGTGATTCCAGGTTAAGCAGGTCTGGAATTGACTTTGCCCTAGCACAGGGTGTCATAACACAGGATAAGTATACGTATATCAGTCATCAAAAGTAACTCATGGCCAAAGTCCTTGCTGGCACATGATCATTTCAGCCAGTATGTGAATCAACCTGGGACGGCATTTATATTTGCAATGCAAGCGTCCATTTGAATAGCTTTTCAATACTGACAAATATTCTAAAGGGTATTCATTCATGATATGTGTTTATCTGTTTATTGTTTTCTGTTGTAAAATACAGTTTTAAATCAGGTATTGTATGTATATTTGTGGAACATAATAATCAATCATCTGCTTACAACTTGAACTTTTAGAATACATTCTACAATCAAGGCATTCTTATTCAAAATCAGTAATGGAACTGTATCTGAACTAAACGATTTAAATCTCTTGTGGCTGACTTTAAACACTTGTAAATAATGATGCATACACATTTCATGTTGGAAATCAGCATGCACAGTGTGCATTAACCTGATTGATGATTTTACTCCATCTACATCACTTCATTAATTTACTTACTAACAGAAGATAATAGCATCATTGCTCATCTCACAACCATTTAATGTAACAAATGTGCCAAATAAATCACTTTTGAAACATTTATTGAAATGTAATAATATCACATTGTATTTTTTTAATATCCTTTATACAACCAAAGTTTTGAAAAGTCAGTGCTAAGGTTAAGACGTACTGATAAGCCATAAACATGTGAGTATTTCAACAATGTATGCATAGGGAGTCTAAACAAATTAAGCATTCTGTTTTATCAATGAAGAAGCGAAGAATTGATTTCCCAAATTAATTCAACTGTCACTTTTCAACCACAATAACAGTCTTTAACTCTGACTCATCTGATTTTCCAAATCATCCAAATCCTTTGAAAAAGAAGATGGAAAAGTTGTCAGATCCAAACAGGGGAAAGGAAATTTGAAATCAAATGTACAGACATATTAGAAGCTTGTATTCAATAGAATTACAATTTTAGGATATTTTAATTCACCAAAATGCATTGTGGCATAAAATTGTTCATTGAAATAATGGTGAAATGCTTCCACAGTATGTACAAGACTGTTGTCTGAGTTAATAAGTTGCTTTTTTAATAAGAAAGGAATCATTACTTGATATGGCTCTTGTGAATGAATAGAGCTAATAAACAACTTAAAAGCAGGAGGATATTTGAGAAACAGTGATCTTATTATTGTTAGATCCAATATACAAATAAAAACAGAAAAAAATAGAAACTATCACCACAGTACTTAACTGGATATTAAACATAGCATTTTACAATGAATAAAATGAACCTTGCCCAAATTACGTGGAAGGAAAAATTGGCAAGTTGAATCTTAGATTGTCAATGAGAAATATTTATTTAGGAAATGAAAAGGGTGCAAAGAAAACAAAATCCAGCAAACAATAAAAATGAATGAAGTCTGATAGTTCTGGAAGAATATTGTCGGCCAATATATGTCGCCTTTTAAACATTATTCTTTTGCCTTTCCCTGCAACCGAGCTTGTGGTGATACTTTCATAGGAACACAGGAACATAAGGGCAGCACGGTAGCATTGCGAATAGCACAATTGCTTCACAGCTCCAGGGTCCCAGGTTCGATTCCGGCTTGGGTCACTGTCTGTGCGGAGTCTGCACATCCTCCCTGTGTGTGCGTGGGTTTCCTCCGGGTGCTCCGGTTTCCTCCCACAGTCCAAAGATGTGCAGGTTAGGTGGATTGGCCATGATAAATTGCCCTTAGTGTCCAAAATTGCCCTTAGTGTTGGATGGGGTTACTGGGTTATGGGGATAGGGTGGAGGTGTTGACCTTGGGTAGGGTGCTCTTTCCAAGAGCCGGTGCAGACTCGATGGGCTGAATGGCCCCCTTCTGCACTGTAAATTCTATGATAGGAATTAGGAGCAGAAGTAGGCAATTCAGACCTTTAGCGTACTCTGCCATTCAATCAGATCATGGCTGATCTCTTCCTGGTCTCAAAGTCACCTCCCTACATAGAACATAGAACATTACAGCGCAGTACGCAGTACAATATTCGGCCCTCAATGTTGAACCGACCTGTGAAACCACTCTAAAGCCCATCTACACTTTTCCCTTATCATCCATATGTTTATCTATTTAAATGCCCTTAATGTTGGCGAGTCCACTACTGTTGCAGGCAGGGCATTCCACGCCCTTAATACTCTCTGAGTAAAGAACCTACCTCTGAAATCTGTCCTATATCTATCTCCCCTCAATTTAAAGCTATGTCCCCTCGTGCTAGACATCACCATCTGAGGAAAAAGGCTCTCACTGTGCACCCTATCTAATCCTCTGATCATCTTGTATGCCTCTATTAAGTCACCTCTTAACCTTCTTCTCTCTAACGAAAACAGCCTCAAGTCCCTCAGCCTTACCTCATAAGATCTTCCCTCCATACCAGGCAACATCCTGGTAAATCAGCCAATTCTCAATACAATCTAGTATTCTACCCTCAACTTTTATGCGGCACCTTATCGAACGCCTTCTGAAAGTCTAGATATACCACATCCACAGGTTCCCCATTATCCACCTTGCTCGTTACGTCCTCAAAATCCTCAAGCACGTTTGTCAAGCATGACTTCCCCTTCATAAAACCATACTGACAATGGTGGATTGAACTTTATCTTTCCAAATGTTCAGTCATCTTCTCTTTCATGATTGATTCCAGCAACTTCCCCACCACAGACAACAAACTAACCTGTCTAGTTTCCTACTTTTTGCCTCTCCCTTTTTGAATAGTGGAGTTACATTAGCGTATTTCCAATCCACTGGGACCTTTCCAGAATCCAAAGAATTTTGAAACATCATAACCAATGCATCCACTATCTCTGCTGCCACCTCCTTTAATACCCTAGGATGCAGGTCATCAGGTCTCAGCAACTTATCACAGATTATCATAGAATTTACAGTGCAGAAGGAGGCTATTCGGCCCATCGAGTCTGCACCGGCTCCTGGAAAGAGCACCCTACCCAAGGTCAACACCTCCACCCTATCCCCATAACCCAGTAACCCCACCCAACACTAAGGGCAATTTTGGACACTAAGGGCAATTTATCCTGGCCAATCCACCTAACCTGCACATCTTTGGACTGTGGGAGGAAACCGGAGCACCCGGAGGAAACCCACGCACACACGGGGAGAATGTGCAGACTCCGCACAGACAATGACCCAAGCCGGAATCGAACCAGGGACCCTGGAGCTGTGAAGCAATTGTGCTATCTACAATGCTACCGTGCTGCCTTACAGTATCTGCCTTTAGTCCCATTAGTTTATTCAATACCTTCTCCCTACTGATGGGTATTGCACTAAGATCCTCTGCATTAACTGCAGCTCTTGGCAATGTCTTATTATCCTCTACCGTGAAGACAGAGGTAAAATATTGGTTCACTGCATCCTCCATCTCAGTGTTCCCCATTATGGCCTTACCAGTATCATCCTCAAAAGGGCCAACAATTACATCAGCTATTCTCTTCCTCTTTATATACTTTATATACTTATATATGAGCTCCTGGTATCAGCGTTTATGTTTTCTGCTGGATTCCTTTCGCACTTCATCTTTGCTTTTTAAATTCTATTTTCAGTAGATTTTGCTGACCCCTAAAGTTCTCCCAATCCTCCAGTTTACCACTAACTTTTGCAGTATGTTATGTCCTAATTTTTGCCTTTTTGTCCTCCTTGACTTCCTTGTATAGCCATGGAATGTTTTTCTCCCTTTACAATTCCTCTTCCTCTCAGGAATATACTTTAATTCAGAGATGTTTAATATCTCCCTGAACATCCTCCATTGTTCCTCAACTGTTCTACCCTCACTTCTCTGTGCCCTGTCTACTTGGGCCAACTCTTTCCTTAGGTCTGAATAATTACCTCTGCCAACTCTGAAACTCTGGTATGGAACTCTGTCCTCTCTCATTCAATCTGAATTTGAATAGTAGCTCATGATGCTGAAAAGATGTTCGATAGAGCGGCAAGGTAGCATAGTGGCTAGCACTGTTGCTTCACAGCGCCAGGGACCGGGCTCGATTCACGGCTTGGGTCACTGTCCATGCAGAGTCTGCACGTTCTCGCAGTGTCGGCATGGGTTTCTTTCGGTTCTCCGGTTTCTTCCCACAGTCCCAAAAGACGTGTTTGCTCGGTAAATTGGACATTCTGAATTCTCCCTCAGAGTACCCGAACAGGCGCCAGAATATGACGACTAGGAGATTTTCACAGTAAATTGATTGCAGTGTTAATGTAAGCCTACGTGTGACACTAATGAAGATTATTATTATTAATTGGAATATTTCTTTGAGATTCTTGGGAGATTTGGATTTGGCCATAAATTTGCCACTTGGAATTGTCTGCTATATAATCACACGAACACTCAGATTACTTCCCCTTAAATAGGGACAGTAGACAGGGCTGCCCTTGTCCCCCACTTTTGCTTGCCTTGCCAATCGAGCCTCTCTCTATAGCACTGAGAGCCTCCAGTCAATGGAGGGGTACTTGTTATGATGGGGTGGAGCATCGAATTCTGCTTTACGCGGATGACCTACTTATGTATATTACGGACCCAACTCCCTCCATTGACAGCACAATGAAGACGTTTAATACCTTTGGCTCATTCTCTGGTTATAAATTGAACCTAGGTAAGAGTGAATATTTTTCAGTTAAACCCCTGATAGGCGAGCCCAATTAGGCGCGTACCTTTCCATCTCTAATACAAGTTTCTGCTATTTTGAGGTTCATGTGGCCCATAATTGTGCCTCGTTTTATAAGTTAACTACTCAAGCCTGATTAATAATGTTAAAGCATATCTATAGAGGTGGAACAACCTTCCTCTGCCTCTGGTGGGTCGGATCAAAATAATTAAAATGAATGTATTCCAAGGTTTTTCTTTTTCTTTCAATGTCTCCTCATATTTTTCCCAAATCCTTGTTTATTAAATTAACAAATTAATTTCTGCTTTTGTCTTGGTGGGTAAGAATCCCAGAATCAGCAGTATTGACAATAAGCAGTTATTATTATTATTATTCTGCTCCAAAGGGATAGGTGAACAGGAGGCGTGTCTCTCACTAATTTATTGGTTTATTACTGGGCTGCTAACATCCAAAACGTTTGTTGTGGATTAGTGACCCCGATTCTATTTAGAACATAGAACAATACAGCGCAGTACAGGCCCTTCGGCCCTCGATGTTGCACCGACATGGAAAAAAACTAAAGACCATCTAACCTACACTATACCCTTTTCATCCATATGCTTATCCAATAAACTTTTAAATGCCCTCAATGTTGGCGAGTCCACTACTGTTGCAGGTAGGGCATTCCACGGCCTCACCACTCTTTGCGTAAAAAACCCACCTCTGACCTCTGTCCTATATCTATTACCCCTCAATTTAAGGCTATGTCCCCTCGTGCTAGCCACCTCCATCCGCGGGAGAAGGCTCTCGCTGTCCACCCTATCTAACCCTCTGATCATTTTGTATGCCTCTGTTAAGTCACCTCTTAACCTTCTTCTCTCTAACAAAAACAACCTCAAGTCCATCAGCCTTTCCTCATAAGATTTTCCCTCCATACCAGGCAACATCCTGGTAAATCTCCTCTGCACCCGTTCCAAAGCTTCCACGTCCTTCCTATAATGAGGCGACCAGAACTGTACGCAATACTCCAAATGCGGCCGTACTAGAGTTTTGTACAACTGCACATGACCTCATGGCTCCGGAACTCAATCCCTCTACCAATAAAGGCCAACACACCATAGGCCTTCTTCACAACCCTATCAACCTGGGTGGCAACTTTCAGGGATCTATGTACATGGACAGCGAGATCCCTCTGCTCATCCACACTACCAAGAATTTTACCATTAGCCAAATATTCTGCATTCCTGTTATTCTTTCCAAAGTGAATCACCTCACACTTCTCCACATTAAACTCCATTTGCCACCTCTCAGCCCAGCTCTGCAGCTTATCTATGTCCCTCTGTAACCTGCAACATCCTTCCGCACTGTCTACAACTCCACCGACTTTAGTGTCGTCTGCAAATGTACTCACCCATCCTTCTGCGCCTTCCTCTAGGTCATTTATAAAAATGATAAACAGCAACGGCCCCAGAACAGATCCTTGTGGTACGCCACTCGTAACTGAACTCCATTCTGAACATTTCCCATCAACTACCACTCTCTGTCTTCTTTCAACTAGCCAATTTCTGATCCACATCTCTAAATCACCCTCAATCCCCAGCCTCCGTATTTTCTGCAATAGACGACCGTGGGGAACCTTATCAAACGCTTTACTGAAATCCATATACACCACATCAACTGCTCTTCCCTCGTCTACCTGTTCAGTCACCTTCTCAAAGAACTCGATAAGGTTTGTGAGGCATGACCTACCCTTCACAAAACCATGCTGACTATCCCTAATCATATTATTCCTATCTAGATGATTATAAATCATATCTTTTATAATCCTCTCCAAGACTTTACCCACCACAGACGTTAGGCTCACCGGCCTATAGTTACCGGGGTTATCTCTACTCCCCTTCTTGAACAAAGGGACCACATTTGCTATCCTCCAGTCCTCTGGCACTATTCCTGTAGCCAATGATGACATAAAAATCAAAGCCAAAGGCTCAGCAATCTCTTCCCTGGCTTCCCAGAGAATCCTAGGATAAATCCCATCAGGCCCCGGGGACTTATCTATTTTCACCTTGTCCAGAATTGCCAACACTTCTTCCCTACGCACCTCAATGCCATCTATTCTAATAGCCTGGGTCTCAGCATTCTCCTCCACAATATTATCTTTTTCCTGAGTGAATACTGACGAAAGGTATTCATTTAGTATCTCGCTTATCTCCTCAGCCTCTACACACAACTTCCCACCACTCTCCTTGACTGGCCCTACTCTTACCCTAGTCATTCTTTTATTCCTGACATACCTATAGAAAGCTTTTGGGTTTTCCTTGATCCTACCTGCCAAAGACTTCTCATGTCCCCTCCTTGCTCGTCTTGGCTCTCTCTTTAGATCCTTCCTCGCTTCCTTGTAACTATCAAGCGCCCTAACTAAAACTTCACGCCTCATCTTCACAAAGGCCTCCTTCTTCCTCCTAACAAGAGATTCCACTTCTTTGGTAAACCACGGTTCCCTCGCTCGACCCCTTCCTCCCTGCCTGACTGGTACGTACTTATCAAGAACATGCAATAGCTGTTCCTTGAACAAGCTCCACATATCCAGTGTGCCCAACCCTTGCAGCCTACTTCTCCAACCTACACATCTTAAGTCATGTCTAATGGCATCATAATTGCCCTTCCCCCAGCTATAACTCTTGCCCTGCGGGGTATACTTATCCCTTTCCATCACTAACGTAAAGGTCACCGAATTGTGGTCACTGTTTCCAAAGTGCTCACCTACCTCCAGATCTAACACCTGGCCTGGTTCATTACCCAAAACCAAATCCAATGTGGCCTCGCCTCTTGTTGGCCTGTCAACATATTGTGTCAGGAAACCCTCCTGCACACATTGTACAAAGAACAACCCATCTAATGTACTCGAACTATATTTTTTCCAGTCAATATTTGGAAAGTTAAAGTCTCCCATAACAACTACCCTGTTACTTTCGCTCTTTTCCAGAATCATCTTCGCCATCCTTTCCTCTACATCCCTAGAACTATTAGGTGGCCTATAGAAAACTCCCAACAGGGTGACCTCTCCTTTCCTGTTTCTAACCTCAGCCCATACTACCTCGGAAGAAGAGTCGCCATCTAGCATCCTTTCCGCCACCGTAATACTGTCCTTGACTAGCAGCGCCACACCTCCCCCTCTTTTGCCCCCTTTTCTGAGCTTACTAAAACACCTAAACCCCGGAACCTGCAACAACCATTCCTGTCCCTGCTCTATCCATGTCTCTGAAATGGCCACAACATCGAAGTCCCAGGTACCAACGCATGCTGCCAGTTCCCCTACCTTATTTCATATACTCCTGGCATTGAAGTAGACACACTTCAAACCACCTACCTGAACACTGCCGCCCTCCTGTGAAGTCAAATCTGTGCTCCTGACCTCTATACTCTCAATCTCCCGTACCCCAAAACTACAATCCAGGTTCCCATGCCCCTGCTGAATTAGTTTAAACCCCCCCAAAGAGCACTAACAAACCCCCCCCCCCCCCCCCCCCAGGATATTGGTGCCCCTCAGGTTCAGATGTAGACCATCCTGTCTATAGAGGTCCCACCTTCCCCAGAAAGAGCCCCAGTTATCCAGAAATCTGAATCCCTCCCGCCTGCACCATCCCTGTAGCCACGTGTTTAATTGCTCTCTCTCCCTATTCCTCATCTCACTATCACGTGGCACGGGCAACAACCCAGAGATAACAACTCTGTTTGTTCTCGCTCTGAGCTTCCATCCTAGCTCCCTAAAGGCCTGCCTGACATCCTTGTCCCCTTTCCTACCTATGTCGTTAGTGCCAATGTGGACTACGACTTGGGGCTGCTCCCCCTCCCCCTTAAGGACCCAGAAAACACGATCCGAGACATCACGTACCCTTGCACCTGGGAGGCAACATACCAAACGTGAGTCTCTCTCGCTCCCACAAAATCTCCTATCTGTGACCCTGACTATTGAGTCCCCAATTACTAATGTTCTACTCCTTTCCCCCCTTCCTTTCTGAGCAACAGAGACAGACTCCGTGCCAGAGGCCCGTACCCCATGGCTTACCCCTGGTAAGTCCCCCCCCCCCACAAGTATCCAAAACGGTATACTTCTTACTCAGGGGAACGACCGCAGGGGGTCCCTGCACTGACTGCTTCTTCCCAGTCCCTCTTACAGTTACCCATCTATCTCCAGTCTTTGGTGTAACTACTTCCCTGAAGCTCCTATCTATGACCCCCTCTGCCTCCCGAATGATCCGAAGTTCATCCAGCTCAAGCTCCAGGTCCCTAACACGGTTTTTGAGGAGCTGGAGTTGGGTGCACTTCCCACAGATGAAATCAGCAAGGACACTGACGGTGTCCCTCACCTCAAACATTCTGCAGGAGGAGCATTGTACTGCCTTCCCTGACATCATCTCTAGATTTAAAAACTGTCACTTGACAACAGCCCCTCCACAAACCACCTTCAAATTAGGCTGACTGCACCTTTGCAAATTTCCCCAGAACAGCTGATCAGTAGCTCTGCTCTGCTGCCCTCTGCTGGATGCTTGCCTTCACTCAAACTCCTTGGGTCTCCTTCGCAGGTTCACCTTCAAATTAGGCTGACTGCACTGCACGTATGCAAATTTCCCCAGAACAGCTGATCAGTAGCTCTGCTCTGCTGCCCTCTGCTGGAAATGAAAATGAAAATGGCTTATTGTCACAAGTAGGCTTCAATGAAGTTACTGTGAAAAGCCCCTCGATGCCACATTCCAGCGCCTGTTCGGGAAGGCTGGTACAGGAATTGAACCGTGCTGCTGGCCTGCCTTGGCCTGCTTTAAAGCCAGCGATTTAGCACAGTGTGCTGAGCCAGCCCCTGGGGCCAAATAGAGGCTTGCTCGTTAATTACTTCCACTCCACATGCCATAATTACCACACCATTGTCCTTTTCTCCAGCTAGATTTTTCTCAAGTAAGGTGGTCTCCTCTCTTAGGGTTTGGAAACAGTTTCAGCAGCGCTCAAGCTCCTCTCCCTGTCTTCCTTCACCCTTATTTGTAACAATCACCTTTTCTTCAGGTTTGGACCCATCATTTAAATCTTGGAAAGCAAAAGGACTTGAGCATTTTGGGGACCTATTTGTCGAAGGGAGCAGGCTGACAAGTTTCAGTTACCCAATTCTAGCCTCTTTCGTTATTTTCAGGCTCATCAACTTTTCCCACAAGGTTTTCCCTTCCTTTCCTTTGGTTCTAACTTCCTCCTTGCTGCATTCTTTTGAATTCTTGGCGCAGCCTGGCAATGAGTCTATTTCAGATCCCACCCCACTAAATGGGGTGAGGACGAGATGGGAGAGCGAGCTAAGACATATACTTACTAGTAAGGCTTGGAGGGAGGATTTACAGGGTCAACTGCATGTTTTGCCAGGCGGAGCTTAAATCAGTTCAAGGTGCTACACAGGACGCACTTGATCAAGGAAAAGATGAGTGGTTCCTCCCAAACGTGAAGGACAGATGTGATCGCTGTTCCCTTGTTCTAGCTGACCATACACATGTGTTTAGGTCCTGCCTCAAACTTGCCAGCTTCTGGGCTACCCTTTTTAGCACTATATCGGAGATTCTCTGGTGGCTTTAAATCTATGTCCATTGGAGCCATATTTGGAGTTTAAGATTCACTGGTGTTTCACTTTGGGGTGGAGGCGGGCTTTGCTGCTTTTGTCTCACTGTTAGCCTGGAGATGAATATTGCTTAGTTGGAGGTCTTCCATTGTGTCCAGTGCTACTGCCTGGTTGGGTGATTTAATGCCATTCCCACACTTAGAGAAAATTAAATGACCCATCACGGGGTTAGTGGGGAAGTTCTATCTGAGCTGGCAGCCTTTTATTTCCTTTTATAAGGATCTAGAGACTGTCAACTGGTAGGTGTTTTGTTACAGTGTTTAAGTTTAATTTTGTGCTTTTGTTTTAGACTTGCTTGACTCTAGATTTTGTACTCTTGCATTTTCATTGGCTGATTGTTTATTATTATGTAAAATTTCAATAAACATACTTTCAAAAAAAACCCAGGAAATTTGAAACAAAAATATTCTTTTAGGACAGATATTAAAAATATTGATATTGAAAGTCAGGAGAAATGTAAAGGATATAGAGGAACATCAATTTGCATTTATGCAGCACCTTTATTTTGAACAAATGTCAGAAGGAATTCCACAAAGATACAATCAGGCAAAAATCGTTAGGAAGCCCAAAGAAGCAGATCTGGGCCAGGATTCTCCCCTACCCGGCGGGGTGGGGGGTCCCGGCGTAGCGGAGTGGCGCCAACCACTCTGGCGTCGGGCCTCCCCAAAGGTGCGGAATTCTCCGCACCTTTAGGGGCTAGGCCCGCGCCGGAGTGGTTGGCGCCACGCCGACTGGCGGCAAAACCGGCACCAACGGCCTTTGACGCCCGCCGGCCGGCGTCGGGGCTGGCCGAAAGGCCTTCGCCGGTTCGCGCATGTGCCGGTGCGTCAGCTGCTGCTGACGTCACCACCGGCGCATGCGCGGTAGGGGGGGTTCTCTTCCACCTCCGCCATGGTGGAGGCCGTGGTGGTGGCGGAAGAAAAAGAGTGCCCACACGGCACTGGCCCGCCAATCGTTGGGCCCCGATTGCAGGCCTGGCCACCGTGGGGCCACCCCCTCAGTTCCGTTCGCCCCGCCCCCCCCAGGACCCCGGGGGCCCGCTCACGCCGCCAATCCCGCTGCCACCAGAGGTGGTTGAAACCACGCCGACGAGAGAGGCCTGTCAGCGGCGGGACTTCGGCCATTCACGGGCCGGGGAATCGCCGCAGGGGGCTCGCCGATTGGTGCAGAGGGCACGCTGATCGGCGTGGCGCGATTCCTGCCCATGCCAATTCCCGGGTAGGCGGAGAAATCCAGCCAAGGCGGGAGCGGGATTTACACCGGTCCCGGGCGATTCTCCGACCCTGCGGGGGGTCGGAGAATTTCGCCCCTGAGGAGGATGTCCAAACATTTGCCCATTGAGGTTGCTTTCAAACAGGACCTTAACAGAAACGAAAAAGTTGTAGAAGGAACAGATTTAGCAAGGGAATTTCAGATATGGGGCCCAGACAGTTGAAGTCACAGTTGCCAATAAAATGGTGAAGAGGAGGAGGGATGTATAAGCAGCCTGAGTTGAGGAATAGATCATTCGATGAGGATTTTCACAATCTGTCATGCCTGGACTATGCTGGAATTGCAACAGATGGCACACCAACTCAGGTAGTTTTCGTCATGCATGGCACGTGCCTTGAAAGCATGGTTTGATCCACTGCCCCTTCATATATTGTTATTATTAGTTTCATTACCACCTCAAATGGAACTCCTCCATCTTCTACATTCCTATATCTTTCATGACAAATTCTCTCGACAGTTTAACAGCCTGGAGTCTGTATAAATCTGAAATCCATCTGCCTTCAACACTGCCCCCTATCTGAATGAGTTTTCTATCATCCCCCCTCACACTCTCAGGCAGCATACCAATAAATATTGTCGTTTGATAGGCTGTCCATTTCTTGCTTCTAGCCTCCAATCTCTCGTTCTGCTGCAACCTTTCTGTATTACGAAAGCTACTGATAATACACTCCTAGCTTTCCCCTTGCTCTATCTAAGCTCCAAACATTCCACCCTACACTGCCTTCATAATTCCTACATTCCCACTATGTTGAAGTTAAGGCTCATTGCAGGGTTTCTTATTCTAACTCTTCCTTTCCCAGGATCTCAATCCCCCATGATTCCTCACTTCCTCCAACCTGTTCCTCATGCCACAATCTTCAAGCTTTTGAAGCCAAAGTTTGGCAATGCCGGATTTACTTTATGATTTACTTTACATTCTCAGCTCTTTATAAAGGTAAGTGGAATATAGGGGATGGTTTAGCACAGGGGGCTAAACAGCTGGCTTACAATGCAGAACAATGCTAGCAGCGCAGGTTCAATTCCCGTACCGGCCTCCCAGAACAGGCGTCGGAATGTAGCGACAAGGGCTTTTCTAATAACTTCATTGAAGCCTACTTGTGACAATAAGTGATTATTATTATTAATATCTTGCATTTTGGATTTCCAATTAAAAGAAAAACCTCATTAAAATCCTACAAAATATTTAAAACTTGAAAACCAAAACTTCATGATACTTTGAATAAGTTTTTAATAGACTTACATGGAATTCTTGCCCGAAAATTCATTAACACCTCATTACAAACTCGATGAGGACATCAAATCAGTAGAGCTCACCATGTGGCACAATTTTGAATTCTTTGCCATTTCAGAAGACAGGGAGAAACAGGAAAACCATTGAAACTAAAGATACCTGCATAATATCTTATGGATCTTAGGGCAGCATGGTAGCACAGTGGTTAGCATAGTGCTTCACGGGGCAGCACAGTGGCGCAGTGGGTTAGTCCTGCAGCCTCACGGCACCAGGTTCGATCCCAGCTCTGGGTCACTGCCCGTGTGGAGTTCTCCCCTTGTTTGCGTGGGTTTCGCCCCCACAACCCAAAGATGTGCAGGCCAGGTGGATTGGTCATGCTAAATTGCCCCTTAATTGGAAAAAATGAATTGGGTACTCTAAATTTATAAAAGAAAGAAAAGCATAGTGCTTCACAGCTCCAGGATCCCAGGTTTGATTCCCAGCTTGGGTCACGGTCTGTGCGGAGTCTGCACGTGCTCCCCATGCCTGCGTGGGTTTCCTCCGGGTGCTCCGGTTTCCTCCCTCAGTCCAAAGATGTGCAGGTTAGGTGGATTGGCCATGCTAAATTGCCCTCAGTGTTCAAAAATGTTTGGTGGGGTTACTGAGTTACGGCGATAGGGTGAAGGTGTGGGCTTAAGTAGAGTGCTCTTTCTAAGGGCCAGTGCAGACTCAATGGGCTGAATGGCCTTCCGCACTGTAAATTCTATGATCTATGAATGGGTTATATGAAGTGCCTGCCATTTGTTTTAATCATCTGTATGTCTAACAGGCACAAATTAAACACCATCTTTGACAACTTCTAAACCAAAAGACAGAGATCCAATGCATAATTGCTTCAACAAGAGAGGACACACTTTACTTGTAGGAACACATTGCCACTTGCTTAAGCTCAGATAGCAGGCACAGGAGGTCTAGAAGCATGGCTTAAGAGGGACACATATCAGCCATTAATTTTTTTTTTTTTAATTTAGATTACCCAATTATTTTTTCCAATTAAGGGGCAATTTAGCATGACCAATCCACCTACTCTGCACATTTTTGAGTTGTGGGGGCGAAACCCACACAGACACGGGGAGAATGTGCAAACTCCACACGGGCAGTGACCCAGAGCCGGGATCGAACCTGGGACCTCAGCGCCGTGAGGCGGTTGTGCTAACCACTAGGCCACCGTGCTGCCCATATCAGCCATTAATCTCTTGAAAATGAACATTGGGAAATACATACATAGAAGATAGGAGCAGGAGGAGGTCTTTTGGCCCTTCAAGCCTGCTCCGCCATTCATGACAATCATCCAACTCAATAGCCTAATCCTGCTTTCTCCCATTGATCCCATTCTCCCCAAGTGCTATATCTAGCCGCCTCTTGAATATATTCAAAGTTTTAGCATCAACTACTTCCTGTGGTAATTAATTCCACAGGCTGATCACTCTTTGTATGAAGAAATATCTCCTTATCTCTGTCCGAAATGGTTTCACCCTGAATCCTCAGACTGTGCCCCTGGTTCTGGATACACCCATCATTGGTAACATCTTCCCTGCATCTACCCTGTCTAGTCCCGTTAAAATTTTGTAAGTCTCTATGAGATCCCCTCTCATTCTTCTGAACTCCAGCGAGAGCAAACCCAACCTAGTCAATCTCTCCTCATATGACAGTCCCGTCTTCCCTGGAATCAGTCTGATAAACCTTTGCTGCACTCCCTCGAGAGCAAGAACATCCTTCCTCAGAGAAGGAGACCAAAACTGCACACAATACTCCAGCAATGGCCTCACCAAGGCCCTGTATAATTGCAGCAACATATCCCTGCTTCTATACTCGAAGCCTCTCGCAATGAAGGCCAACATACCATTAGCCTTCTTTGCCGTCTGCTACACCTGCATGCTTACCTTCAACGACCGGTGCACAAGGCCACCCAGGTCCCACTGCACACTCCCCTCTCCCAATTTATAACCATTCAGGTAGTAATTTGCCTTCAAGTATTTGCTTCCAAAGTGAATAACCTCACACTTATCCAACTTATACTGCATCTGCCATTGGTTTGCCCAGGCGCCCAACCTGTCCAGGTTATGCTGTAGGATCCCTGCATCCTCGTCACAATTCATCCTCCCATCTAATTTGGCATCATCTGCAAACTTTGAGATGTTACACTTTGTTCCCTCAGCCAAATCATTAATAAATATTGTGAATGTCCTGCTGATTGTCCAACAGGAGTTACTCCTGCATATAATCATTCACTTTGAATGTTGCCTGAAACTCCTTAGGAAGGAACCCCAACCTTAGTGCCAGCTCATCTATTTGCCTCACTGGCTGTTTAGAGTCACAGATCTTCCTGACTGTTACATTTCACAATCAAGTCTGACACAGGGGATTGACTGGATTCCAATATTCCATTACCAGTTTGGCATTAAAGGAATCATGCTTACCTCTTCCTGCCAGTAGCTGACATTTAAATAAATGCTTGTGCCAACTTAAAGCCATAACAGGATGGATAGAGGAACCTTTGTTTAATCTATCCCGTAAAGCACATTGGAATATTTCACTACCTTGTCGGTGCTAGATAAATGCAACTCCCTATGATCTTCAGTTGTTGTTGTTAAAATCCTATTAAACAGCATGGTGAGGAAGACAACAAAATAATCATCATTCTTTTCACCGTAACATTGACACAAATCCTACCAAGCCTCATGAACCAGAGGTTGAATGAAATTTAGAGGTAGGAACTTCAGCAGCAAATTGCTGCCTTTTAGCAATCCAATTAAGGTCAGCATTAATCCCGAGTATGTACATTTATGTTGTTATAAGCAGCTGCCATGCTAAGAATCTATATGGCAGATGTTTATGTTTAAAATGGGAGGTCTCTCCCTTTCTCACGTAATTAATGGTGGCAAGAACCGGCAGGAGGTGGGAACTGCCAGCCTGGTGCTAGTGACAAAGGCAGGTGGCAGCCATGTTGGAGACTGCTGCTGCCTTGCCAAAGAGAGCTGGCTGCTCCTCAAAGGGTCATCAGCGTAGACTGGAGTGGAAGAGGTCATGAATGGGAAATTATGGCCCAGCAATGACAATGGCTATAGGTCCGGGAAACAACAGGTTCAAACAAAGGTGAATAAATCCAACGTTTGTGCAATAACATGCATCGGTTTGTTTAAATTCATAAAGACAATGCTTTAAAATTCAAGTTTCAACCCAGAAATCGCCTTAAGAAGGTTAAAGAACCATTCATTATCATTGCGCACATAATTGCAAAGTTCCCAGGATACTGAGGTGGCTGCTGGGACCATAATTTGCAAATCCCTCCGACAGGAGGTTGCAACCTCGTGGCCCTTTGAAAATCTGAACCCATATATCTGTGGGTTTGGTGCTGTGTGAGACTGCATCTCACAGTGGAAGTGATTTTCTTTAGTATGATAATGGCACAGATTTTCCCAGTCACCTTGGGCGGGATTCTCCCCTACCCAGCAGGGCGGGCGGTCCTGACACCGAGGAGTGGCATGAACCACTCCGGCATCGGGCCGCCTGGAAGGTGCAGAATCCTCCGTACCTTCAGGGGTTAGGCCGGTGCCGACTGGGTTGGCTCTGCGCCAGCCAGCGTTGAAGGGCCTCCGCCGGCCGGATCGAGTTGGCGCATGCGCGGCAGCGCCCATGTGTGTTGGCGTCATCCCAGCACATGTGCAGGGGGGGTTGATCTCCGCACCGGCCATGGCAGACGTCCACAGCAGCTGGTGCGGAGGGAAAAAGTGCCCCCACGGCACAGGCCCGCCCGCGGATCGGTGGGCAGCGATTGCGGGCCAGGTCACCGTGGGGGCACCCCCTAGGGCCAGATCCCCCCGCACCCCCCCCCCCCCCCCCCCCCCAAGAACACTGGAGGCTGCCTGCAGAGCCAAGTCCTGCCGGTAAGTACCTGGTCTAATTTACTCTGGCGGGACCGGCCTAAACCAGGTGGCCGCTCAGCCCATTGTGGGCCGGAGAATCGCAGTGGTGGGGGGGGGGGGGGGGGCGCCAACCGGCGCGGTGCGATACCTGCCCCCGCCAAAACCCCGGCGCTGGAGAATTTGGCAGCCGGTGGGGGCGGGATTCATGCCGCCCACCGGCGATTCTCTGGCCTGGCGGGGGGTCGGAGAATCCCGGCCCTTATATTTTATGTATTGGTTGACAATTTTTCACAGGGAAGATTTGAGAATAATATTTCATCATTCTATAAGAACCGAAAAGTTCCTCACAGATGATGAGCAGCAAAGCTTCTCAGAATGCTTCTCTTGCCTTTGATTTGAAATTAAATGAAATGAAAATCGCTTATTGTCACGAGTAGGCTTCAATGAAGTTACTGTGAAAAGCCCCTAGTGGCCACATTCCGGCGCCTGTCCGGAGAGGCTGGTACGGGAATTCTTCGGATTTCTTTCCCAGAAAAGGTTATTAGAACTATTTTGCTTGTAAACACAACTCAAAAAACGCTTCCGTCATTGTCTGTAGAACCATAGTCCCTGAGGTGTGCACCTTGGCGCATTAGAGGTAGAGTAATTTGTCCTGGTGCATTCACACAACACACACACACACACACACACACAATTTACAGTGCAGAAGGAGGCCATTCGGCCCATTGAGTCTGCACCGGCTCTTGGAAAGATCACCCTACCCAAGTTCAATACCTCCACCCTATCCCCATAACCCAGTAACCCCACCCAACGCTGACGACAATTTTGGACACTAAGGGCAATTTATCATGGCCAATCCACCTAACCTGCACATCTTTGGACTGTGGGAGGAAACCGGAGCACCCGGAGGAAACCCACGCATACACGGAGAGGATGTGCGGACTCCGCACAGACAGTGACCCAAGACGGAATTGAATTCAGGCTGGCAGTGTTGCAGATGTGATACTTATTGTCCAAGGATAATTCTCATGCATGTGTAGCATAAAAGCAATATCAAAATATGTCAATCTTCGTACATCCCAAGCATGGTTGGCAGAATAACCAGCCTCAGCTGCTAATTTTCAGCCAAGAGGTTGCCAATTAATTTTCTCTTGGTTATCACATAAAATACATACAAGAACTTAAAATGATTAGAAATGTTTTCTTAAATACAAATGTTAGAATATGGATAGTGTTTAGAAATAAAGTTTTAAAAAAATGGAGAATGAAAGACAATATAGAAGGGGAAAATATTCAACAATAGAGTTTCTGCTTTGGTCACAATCACCAAACGGGGAGTAAATTGTGCTCAAAATTGCACCCATTGTGAAAGTGTGTTTGTTCTCGAGTTTAAGCTCAAACTCATTTCCAGATCATCACATAGAAAATCAGCTATGGATTAACCAGGCAGCAGTTTAAAATGTAACTTTTTTCAAATAAAGGTCTGTTTTTAGTTTTTGTTCATTTTACTTTTAGTTTGAATCTTTTAAATATTGATTTGCAATGAATAAATTCTTGTAATATCCTTGGTATCTAAGCATGCTTATGATTGCAGCATGAATGTTTATTTCAGGATTGCATTATGCAATCAGAAATAATGAACTTTAAAGAAGTGTAACTCGGGAAGTTGAGGTTCCCTGGACCTGCACTCGTCTAAGCATTAATACAAAAAAACCTTTATTTGATCAGTTATTTCTGTATAACTAATAACTAGGATACATTTTTTGCCACATCTAAAGTTGTCTTGGGTTGCAAGTTATTACAGAGTTGTAGAATAATGCAGTGCAGTACAGAAAGAGACATTCTGTCCATCATTCCTTTGCTGTATTCAATTACCCTGCATTTCCCCATAGCCGAGGAAAGCTTTCCAATTCCCCGTTGAAAGTTATTGCAGAATCTTTTTCCACCATCCTTTCAGATAATGTCATTCCAGTTCACAATAACTTTCCACTTTCTTTTTACAACTCACATTATCTCTGGTTCCTTTGCCACTTACTGTAACCCATGTCCTCGGTTTTCTTTTTATACACATAAATACACAAATATGTGGGCACCACTGGCAAGACCAGAATTTGTTGCTTATCCCAAATTGCCCTCAATAAGGTGGTACTGAGCCAACTTTTTGAACTGCTGCAGTTCACGTGATGCAGATAAACTCACATGGTTACTGGAGAGGGAGTTGCAGTATTGTGACCCAACAACAGTGAAAGAACGACAATATATTTCCAAATCATGTTGGCGTGCAACTTGGAGGGGAACTTCCAGGTAATGTAATTCGAGTGCGTCTGCTGTCTTCCTCTTTCTAGAGGGTAGAGGTCACAGGTTTCGAAGCTGCTGTCAAAGGAACCTTGATGAGTTGCATCTCATTGATGGTATACACTCCTGCCACTGTGTGCTGCTGGTGAAATAAGTGAAGGTGATCGATAAAGTGCAGATCAAGCAGTCTGCTTTGTACTGCCTGGTGTCAAACTTTCCAGGGTGGCACAATGGTTAGCACTGTTGCTTCACAGCGCCAGGGTCGCGAGATCGATTCCCGGCTTGGGTCACTGTCTGTGTGGAGTCTGCACGTTCTCAACATGTCTGTGTGGGTTTCCTCCGGGTACTCCGGTTTCCTCCGCCAAGTACCGAAAGATGTGCTTATTCGGTGAATTGGACATTCTGAATTCTCCCTCAGTGTACCTGAACAGGTGCCGGAGTGCGGCAACTAAGGGATTATCACAGTAACTTAATTGCCTACTTGTCACAATAAAGATTATTATTATTGGTGCTTCACTTACTCAAACAAATGGAGAGTATTCCATCACATGACTGAATTGTACCTTGTACATTGTGGATAGGCTTTGGGGAGTTAAGAGGGGAGTTATTTGTTGCAGAATTCCAAGTCTCTGACCTGTTCTTGTTGCTACTGTAGCTCTATGGTTCAATGGCAACCACAGGATGTTGATGCCGGGAGATTCAGCAATGGTAGTGCCTTTGAACATCAAGAGAAGATGGTTAGATTTGTTCTTGCTGGACATGGTCATTACCTGGTACTTTTGTGGGATGATTATTACTTGCCACTCATCAGTCCAAGCATGTATGCTGTTAAGGTCTTGTTACAGGCAGAGACAGACTCCTTCAATATCTGAGGAATCAAGAACCATACTGAATACTATGTAATCATCAGCGAACATCCCCAGCTCTGACCTTGTTATGGAGGAACGGTCATTGATGAAGAAGCTAAAGATGGTTGAACCCAGGGAACTCCTGCAGTGATGACCTGGGATGAGATGACTTGTCTCCAACAACCACAATCATCTTCCTTTGTGCTAGATATGACTCCAACCAGTGGTTGGTTTTGCCCCTGATATCCATTTGCGTCAGTTTTACTAGGAATCCTTGATTCCTCAATTGATGTAAGGGAAGTTCACTTTCACCTCAATGCTCGAATTCAGCTCCTTTTGTCCATGTTTGAATCAAGACTGTAAAGAGGTTTGGAGCTGAGTGGCCACGACTAAACTCATACCGAGCATCGGTGGACAGGGTATTGCTGTGTCGGTGTTGCTTGATAGGACTGACGAAGACACCCTCAATCACTTTGCTGTAGATTAAGAGTAGATTAGTGAGGGAGTAAATCCGAATCCTGCCCAGCAAGGACAAGATCCAGATCGTGATGTCTCGCAACATCTCATTAGACCTTGCGAGATGTTCTATGCATCACGAAGTCGGGTGCAACGAGACTGTTCGATCGCGCCCAAAGTCTTTCATCCCTGGTATCAATCCAGTCAATCTCCGTCACAAACGCACTCTAGCTTTGATCTCTTTTATGAGATTGGTACCCAGAATGGGCACAATATCCCGGCTGGGAGCTAACCAATGAAAATAAAGTTTATATATATTTTGTACAAGTTTTAGACGTTCGCTAAAACATATTTTATTTTGTAGTTTATGGCACTAATCATGAAGGCAAGGATTCTGTATGTATTTTTTCACAGGCTTCTCAACTTGTCCTGCTTCTTTCACGCCTTTGTGTCTTAGTTAGTTCATGCACACTCTTTCAATTTGTCCCTTTTAGTTTATATAGCAATCCATCATTCTTCCGACCAAAATTAATCATATTCACACTTCTCAGCATTGAATATCATCTAGAACAGTCTGTCCATGTCCTCCTGTTGTCTGTCAATGTGCTCCTCACAGATTACTACATTTCAATTTCACCTTATCTACAAGCTTTGAAATTACGCCCAAATCATTACTGTGTGTCCTAAAGAGCTGAGGTCCCAACACCAACTCCTGGAACACATCACAGCACATTTCCTCAAGTCTTAAAAACAACCATTCATCACAACTTTCTGTTTTCCGTTCCTTAGCCAATTTTGTATTCACGTAGCCGCTAACGAGGCCACCAACCCTATTTACCATCCTCTGGACATTTAAGCACATATACACTGAACCCATCTGTGTCTGTCTCATGCTTCCATTTGTCTGATTACTTCTATTTTTGAATGATCCTTTATCAGTGCCAGTACTCTGTGCACCTAGTATCTCCTCTTTAATACTTAATTTTGGTGTTTCTACACTTGCCAAAATTAGTTTAATCCGTCCCCACAGAATCTTCCTGTGAGGACATTGGACCCAGCCCTGTTGAGGTGCACCCCATGCGTCCTATAGAAGTTTTTGCTATTCCAGAGCTAGACCCAACCCCCAGGAAATGGGAGGCCTCCCTGCTGCATCATTTATCCAGCCATGCATTAAACTGTCTGATCATACTGTTCCTATACTAGTACTGCCGAAGGCTTTGTGGTGCTTGGAACCTGACTGCCATTTTATTAGTTACAGCAATTCTTTATCTTTTTAATCCTAGTTCGACACAAATCCATTCATATTTGCACTTATTAAATAGATACCTGCCTTTCTTTTAATGTAATTCTGCAGTTATGAGCTTCAGAAACAATGCTATGAAAGTATTATACATAAAAGGGTTGTGGGCCAGCATGATGTGTATTTGATAAATTTATAGGTTTGTATATAGTCCCTGATTTTTTGATGTATTTACAACAACCAGCAGTTGATTAGCCTGGACAGGGCTCAGTATCTAAAGGGATTCATTTTTAAACATGATTGATGTGCTCACACATCAAGAAAATATGACAGAGCTTGTGACAAAAATGGCAAAGCTAATTAAGAGTCCAGCCTTCAATGCACTCCAGTATAAGAATGCAGGAGTGAGAGAAGACATAACAATTTTACAGAATCTATTCATTTCAAAGAATACATGTTCTGCACTGCATCAAATTGCTTTTGACAAACTGCCTCGTTTCTTCATCCTAGTTCTTTGATGTTAAATATATGCCATAGAATTGTGTTGGCGATCACCATTGCAATCTACAGTCCTTTACTTAAAACCAAAGTGGTCCCTTTCATTTGCCCTAATAAGATACTGAATAACAATACAGATACACAAATCAATCCCTACTGAAATCTGTTTGAGATGGATATTCCTAATACAGTGAAGTTATATAAGCACCAATAAACCACAACAATAAATTGAATCTCAATAAGTCTTTCATAGGAGGTCGTTATAATATATAAGAGAAGGAATTCTCCATTATCTTGCATGAAATTATGAGATTTCTGACCACAAACTCACCAAGGCTGGCAATCTTTCACCACCTAATAATGTAAGCCATAGCAGAGGTCAGGCTCCCATGGCTTCCCTTCTTTCTGACCGAGTTAGGCCACTTCCCACGCCAGAACGTAGAAGATGGCAGTATGCCCTGAAAAACAGCTCATAATTTCAAGCACCGGGTCTTCTCGGTGCCTCCTCGCCCTGTATCCTGCTTCAGACACTTATCTGCTGAAGGCTTCCCTCTTGGTTGAAACCATTTGTGGGGATCATACTTATCACTTTTAGGCATTTTAAGATTTCTTATTTCCTCTGTTAAGAACACAGAACATACAGTGCAGAAGGAGGCCATTCGGTCCATCAAGTCTGCACCGACCCACTTAAGCCCTCCCTTCTACCCTATCCCCGTAACCCAATAACCGCTCCTAAACTTATTTTGGTCACTAAGGGCAATTTATCATACCATGGCCAATCCACGTAACCTGCACATCTTTGGACTGTGGGAGGAAACCGGAGCACCCGGAGGAAACCCACACAGACACAGGGAGAACGTGCAGACTCCACACAGACAGTGACCCAGCAGGGAATTGAACCTGGGACCCTGGCGCTGTGAAGCCACAGTGCTATCCACTTGTGCTACCGTGCTGCTCAAGCACGATAAAGCTGAGCTTCATCCGTAAAAAATTGCTAAGAGTGAAGAGGTAGTTTCATATTCCACTCCATCAGTACTCCAACCCTTAGTAAATAATCCCCCTGTTTCCCATCCCTAAGCACAACTTCCCACCATGTAGTTAATCCCAACAAAGTAATCTTCACCCAGAGATTGGTTGGAATGTAGAACTTGCTACTTCATTAAGTGGTTGAGGTGAGTAGCATTGGGCATTTAAGGAGAAATCATTCAGTGCATGAGAGGGAAAAGAATATGTCGACAGGGTAGTAAGTGGGGTGAGTATTATATATTGTGTTATGTGTAAATATCTGTAAGGAACTAATTAGCTAGGAACTAATTGTTATGTGCAGGTATTGCAGGCGGTCACACATCACAGTCACATTGGAAAGTCATGCTATGTATAACAGAACCAGTTCAGACCAGTCCTTCTGTTGTACAAGACAGAATGGCAATTAATAAACGTAAAGCGCTCTTGACTTTCCAAGCTCAAAATGTGATTATTACTAACATCAAGGTCCAAAAGGCAACAAGAACAAATACCATTCGGATAGGTACTTGTGGAGCTGGGATCTTTTGTGTCAAACGGCCAGTTTTGCTGCTGCAAATTCAATGTAATTTTATGGAAATTCTCAGAAAATAATTTGGGTTACTGCTGTCCATTGAACACCTGCAAATGCAAAAAATCCCCCGCACTTACCTTGCAGGTCCCAATCAGACAGGTTTCATCGGGAAACGTGTTTGTCCCTCCTGCCCTGCAGCTTGCTGGCACAATGCAAGTGAGGATGACCACCCAGTCCAAGTCAAATGCAATAATTATTCCCCAAAAAGCTTGCATATAGCTAAAATATAAGAACTTGAGCTGAGCTATCCTTGTTCATTTAAATTATTGATAGAAAAAAAATAAAATATGTATTGCATTCATAGAAGGCAAGTTCAAAGTAAATAGAAGTTTGCCTCTATATATCCTCTGAATAAATAATAAACATGCTTCATTTATTGTGACTTTAAAAATAAATTTCATACCAAATGATTAATATTGTGGTGCTCCTGTAATTTATTGGATTTACTAGGTGAGTAATTACCTAGTGGCACACACAGAGCAATTGCAATCTATTTAGTCCTTCAGGGGCCTATCTTTAATCTTTCCCAGTGCAGACCCTGTCAAATATTAATCAGTTTCAGGTACTCATAATTGAAATGTTCATATATTATGAACATATCTGGCTTGGTTTTCAAAAGCTGGGATTGTAGCAGCAGTCGTAGTTATAAAGAAAAACATCTTTCATATCAGCACATCCTGAGGATGCTGCAAAGGACTTCACAACCAATTGACTCCTTTTTGAAGTATTGTTATATGGCAATTTCCACACAACAAACTGAACAGTTAATTTATTTCTAATCGGATTGATTGATGGTATTGGCTGCCTGGGACACTGGGAAAACCCGTACGCTTCTGAAAATAGTGCCATGGGATCGTCTACATTCACCTGAACATAAAAATGAGCCCTTGGTTTAAAATAGCACCTGACATCCGCAATTACTATAGAGCCGTGATTTTTAAACGTGCATTTATTTTCACATAGGGTGTGGGCATCGCTGGTTAGGCCACCATTTATTCCCCAACTCTAAAATTGCCTGTGAGAAGTTGGTGAAGAGATGCCTCCTGGACTGCGACAGGCCCCATGTGGTGTAGGTACACCCACAGTGCTGTTTGGAAGGGAGTTGAAGGATTTTAACCTAGCGACAGTGAAGGAATGCCGATATATATGCAAGTCAGGAAGGTGTGTGACTTGGAAGGGAACCTCCAGATGGTGGGCTGCCCTTGTCCTTCCAGGAAGGTGCTGTCAAAGGATCCTTGTTAAGTTGCTGCATTATATTTTGTAGATGATACACACTGCTGCCACTGTGCATTGGTGGTGGAGGGAGTGGATGTTGAAGGTGGTGGATGGAGTGCCAATTAAGCTTTTTTTCTAGATTCTGTTGAGCTTTTTGAGCATTTTTGGAGCTGCACTAATCCAGGCGAATCGTTACCTGAGCAATTTTTCACATTGCTGGGCTGATTCCAGTGTTGGAGCTCTACTGAAAAAGCTTGGTTAGGGGCACAACCAGTTCTGTAGCACATGTCTGGAATGGTGTCAGGGCCCATAGCCTTTACAGTATCCAGTGTCTTCACCCTCCCTTGATGTAGTGAATTGAATTAGCTGAAGACTGGCATCATGATTGTGGGGACCTCCGGAAGAAGCCAAGATATAGTATCCACTCGGCACTTCTAGCTGAAGATTATGGCAAATGCTTCATCCTTGTCTTTTGCAGTGATGTGTTGGGCTCCTCCATCATTGAGGTTAGGAATATTTGTGGAGGCTCCACCTCCAGTGAGTTATTTAATTGTTGACCACTATTCACGACTAGATGTAACAGGGCTGCAAGACTTAGATCTGATCCATTGGTTGTGGGGTTGTCTATCGCTTGCTGCTTCCACTGTTTGACAAGCAGGTTGTCCTGTGTTGTAGCTTCACCACATTGACACCTGATTTCTTTTAGGTATGTGCCTGTTGTTGCTCCTGGTATGTTCTCCTGCATTGTTCATTGAACCATAGCTGATTCCCCAAGTTGATTGTAATGATAGAGTGGGGATATGTCAGGCCATGGGGTTATTGACTATTTTGGAGTACAATTCTGCAGCTGCTGACTGTCTACAGTAATTCATGGATGCCCAGTTTTGAGTTGCTAAATCTGTTCAAAATCTATCCCATTCAGCATTGTGGGTAAGCCACACAACACAATGGAGGGTATCCTCAATGTGAAGATGGGACTTCATCTCCACAAGGATTTCACAGTGATCAGTCCTGCCTACACAGTCATGGACACATGCATCTGAAAAAGTTAGAATAGTGAGGATGAGATCAATGGGCGGCATAGTGGCCCAGTGATTAGTACTGTTGCTTCACCGCTCCAGGGTCCCAGGTACGATTCCTGGCTTGGGTCACTGCCTGTGCGGAGTCTGCACGTTCTCCCTGTGTTTGCGTAGGTTTCCTCCGGGTACTCTGGTTTTCTCCCACAAGTCTCGAAAGACGTGAATTGGTGAATTGGATATTCTGAATTTTCCCTGTATCTGACGACTAGGGGCTTTTCACAGTAACTTTGTTGCAGTGTTAATGTAAGCCTACCTGTGGAAATGAAGTGCCACCATGCTGCCGACAAGTTTTCAGCAAGTTTATTCCGAAGAAAGAATAAAAGTGCATAAGTGCTCTCTTATTGTCACTGTAAAAATGATCATTCATTCAGCACACTAGTTCTAATACTCTAATCACATTAAAATCCCTGAAGATGGATCACCTCTTTTTTGTTGTGAGAAGAATAAACTGGGCTGTGGATGCTCCAAAGTATTGAGTGAGTTTTAGCAAGGTAGTCTTGCTTAATAACAGGCAATCTGAGACCAACTGTGGTTGACAAACAGACGTTGCAGCAGAAGAAGATTTAGAAAATGAAATCATGCAACACCTATTGACATCAGTGCTAGATTACCAAAAGGCACCCACTCTGTCACATATTATGGGCTTTTATTTAATATTTTCCACTGAATCTCTGGGAATGCAAGCATTACATCTGGTTCAGATATCTCTCCATTTGCTCCACTTTGTGCACTATTTATAGGGTGCAATTCATCCAAAAAATTACTTTAAGTGTAATTTTGGGTTAATTTGGTGGGATGATTTCCCTTGGTTTTTTTGGGCAGAGATCCAGTCCCCCTTCACTTCCCCAAACTTATGGTGCGCTTTGACACCTCCCTTTCATGGGCATGGCCCCCCCTCAGGCCCAGCCTTCGGCAGTGCCAACCGGGCACCGGGGCATGGCCCATGACAGCCTGGCACCTTGGCAGTGGCCAGTTGCCAGGGCCCTGTCATATCCCCAACCACCCGGTGGGCTCCAGTGGCCTCTGAGTTCCCCGGCATGACCATCACGTAGGCAGAGCAGTGATAATCGACCCCGGGTGAAGTCTTTCTGGTGTGGCCAGTGACTCCCAGAAGCTAGCCTCATACAGGCCGCGTGTATTTAAATAAGCTAAATTTAAATGATTATCTGGATCACGCCATCGCTGGATGTGATCCAGATCGCACCAGGTTTCTTAATAGGGTGACTCGTGATCGACTCGGCACCTGATCTGAAGCCCATTTTGGGCCTCCCCCGCGATGGACCCAGTGCAACGGGATCGGCGCCAGCCACAACCCTGTGTGAAAATTGCACCCACACCTCTCTCCCCTTCTTACCTCCTCTTGGAGGTTGCAGCTGTCTGAGTTGTTTGCTTGTATCTAATTTTCTATAGCGCTCTGTAAAACTGCAGGTGCGAATAAAGCATGCTATTAGTACCAGAGTTACTGAGGAAAAAATTCAAGTGGGACTTATTAAAACCGTTATGTTCTCCAATTAGCATCTAAATTGATGATAATTAAAACGTGGTCAGCATCACCACTGGGATTAGAAACCGCATGTAAATTTAATTGATCATTATGTAATAACACAAAAAATTGAGATTGTGGGCCATAGAATTTGCAGTATAAGCATTATAGTAAATACAGTAACCCAATTCTAACTTCAAATCACTTGAGATCATCATTTAATTTCAAAACTCTGGACTTGCTTAACTGTATAAAGGAACTCATCTGTCACCAGAAAGCTACAGTTTTGAATGGAGTTCAGAATACATCAGATATCAAAACAACTGCTTGAAGGTCAGTGCACATAAAAGTCTTGTCAAGAAGAAAGAAAAGCTTCAGTAATAAAACATGAAGCAGAAGATAATGACATTGACACCTCTGAAGGGCAGTTCTAGAACTATTGCCAAAGTACTGTTCAAAATTATAGTGCAAGATTTCTGTTTATACCTCTTACCTGTTGTGTCTACATTTGACTGTATGAATGTGAGAAGAGACTGGCAGTTAACATAAAAGGGAATCCAAAAGCCTTCCACGGGCATATAAATATTAAAAGGATGACTGATTCCGATTATGGACCTAAAAGGGGATTTATATATGATGGCAGAGGTACTAAAAAAAGTAGAATTTTGCATCTAACTTTATCAAGGAGGAACAGATTGCCCGGATTATGGTGAAAGAGAAGATCGTTAAGACACTTGATGGGTTTAAATTGATAAGAAGAAGGTATTCGATAGGTTGGCTGTTTGCAAAGTTGATAAGTCACCAGGACTAGATGCGATGAATGCAAGGATAATGAGGATCGTAAAGGTTGAAATTGTGGAGACACTGGACATAACATTCCAATCCTCCTCAGACATAGAAGTGGTTTCAGAGAATTGTAAATGTTACATCCTTCTTCAAAAAAGGCTGTAAAGATAAGCCCAGCAACTGTAGACAAGCCATTTTAGCTTCAGTGATGGGAAAGCTTTTAGAAATGAGAATTCTGCCAACATTAACCGTCATTTGGCCATATATGGGTGAATTAAGCAAAGCCAGAATGTTTAACTGACTTGCTTGTGTTTTTTGATGAGGTACTGGAGAGAGTAGATGAGAGTAATGTGAACGATGTGGTGTCCATGGGCTTCCAAAAGGCATTTGTTAAAGTGCCACACAACAGACCTATGAGCAAAGTTCGAGCTAATAGAATAAAAGGCTCAGTAGCAATGTGGATATGAAATTGGCTGAGTGACTAAAAACAGAGACGAGTGGTGAATAGTTGTTTTTTGGTCTGGAGAATAGTTTATAATAGGGTTCTGCAAGGTTTGGTATTTGGACCCTGCTCTTCTTGATGTAAGTTAGTGCTCTAGACGTTGGTGTACAGGGCACAATTGCAATATTTGTGGATGCCCCAAAACTTGAAAGTATTGTGAACGGTGAGGAGAATAGTTCCTCCTCAGCCTCCAAAAGGACATTCAGGTTGTTAGTGGAATGGGCAAACAAGTGGCAGATGAAAGTTAATGCGGAGGAATATCAAGCGATTCAGTTCAGCAGGGAGAATGTAAATAGGCAAAATAAAATAGGAGTAAAATTTTAATATGGCAAGTAACTCACCTCCCAATTCCCAAAGCCCAACCATAATCTACAGGGACAAGTCAGGAGTGTGATCGACTACTCTACACTTGTCTGGATGAGTGTAGCTCCAACAACACACAAGAAGCTTGACACAATCCAGGACAAAGCAGCCCACTTGATTGTCAAGCATTCACTCCCTCCCTCACCAATGCACAGTAGCAGCAGTGTGCAAGTTGCACTGCAGGAAATCACCAAAGTTCCTTAGATGGCACCTTCCAACCCGTGACCACTACCATCTAGAAATACAAGTGCAGGAGATACATGGAAACACCACATAGACATTTCCCTCCAAGACAGTCACCATCTGGACTTGGAAATATATCGCCATTCCCTCACTGTCAGTGGATCCAAATCCCAGAATTCCCTCCATGGACAATCCAGCATTGTGGATGTACTTACATGACATGGATTGCAGTGGTTCAAGAAGACAGCTTACCACCACTTTCTCACAGGCAATTATGGAAGGGAAATGAACACTGCACTCGTTGAATTAATTTTTAAAAATTGACTACCCATTTCAAAGATGAATTTGACCATAGGATGAAGTACTTTAAGGTGTGTAATTAGAATAAAGCTGGGCAGTTAACTGTTCCATGCTGCTTCTTCCATGGCAATGCTTCCACACACCAGAGTCCACACACCAACTAATGGGCACTGTCTTCTCATGCAGCATAAATTGTTGTTCCCCTGTTACAGTTGGTGATTTCTTGCTAGCTATCTTGATGAGTGCAAGATGAAAAGCTTAGATAGTGTGTCTCTTTCTCAGCAATTACAAAACAATCTTTTGGGGCCATTCAAAATGATTCAGGGTCATAAATGGGATATTAGACCTAGAAATTGGTCATAACTCATTTCCAAGTACATTACACTGGCACATAAATACACCAAGAAGCACTTGGGCTGCATTTATATTAATTGGTGGAGTTGCCACTACCTGACACAACTCGAAATGCAGTTCACCCTTTTTACACAGTTGAATATTGGGCTACTTGCCTCTCTGGCAGCAAGCCCTGAGATAAGTCAAAGATTTAGCTGGGGTTACTGCGCTGGGTGAAGGGGGACTGGAGAGTGAGTACTGTAGTGTTGGGAGTGATTATTCAAGCACTCATGCACCAACCTTCTTTTTTATTTATTTTATAAAACTTCTTTTGGTGGCAGTCACCATTTAGGTGCTGGGGCCCCTGAAGTTAGTCACTCCAATTGTCATGATCCAGTATGGTTGTGGGGTGGTAAAACGAGTAGTTGACCTTTCTTTTACAAATGCAAGGAATCTAATGCCCGCTTTAAGCAGTTACCAAGAATGCATGATAAATGGCCTGACCCATTCTAGAACGGATACCCCTCTTGTAGTATCGGACATTGATCCTAGAAATTGACCCTTGTTGCATCCATTTTAAGTCTGTGGAACAGGTCTGATGCCATTTGATGTCTCCCCATTATTAGTTTCTAAAGGTTTCTCAAGGTCGCTGCTATTTTAATAAATGCAACTACTGTGTTTGGATTGTTTTCTTCTTTCATCAACTTGATCTGAACCGCCACTGTTTAATGGTCAAAGAGACTTGGTGGGAAGGTTCACAGATCATTAAAATGTCATGAAAAAGGTACAAAAAATAATAAAAGCCACTAATGGAATGATGGTCTTTCTATCTAGAGGACTAGACTACATGGGATAGAATTTATACTTCAGCAATAGAATGCCCTGGTTATACCAGAGTCAGATCACTGGGAGCTGTTCTGGGCACTACATCTTAGGAAGGATAGACTGGTCTTGGCAAAGATACAGCATAGCTTAACCAGAATTTTACCTGGTCTCCAAGGGTTATGCTATGAGGAGACTTTGCACAACTGGGGTTGTATTTCCTTCGATTAGAAGGTGAAAAGGTAATTTGATCAAAGTTTTCATCATATTAAAGAGAACATATAGTGTAGATAGAGATAAACTATTACACTGGTTGGTGAGTTTAGGAGTAGGGGCCAAAGTCTAAAAATTGGAGCCAGATCTCTTAGGATTGAAATTAATTAACACCCATACACACAAAATGGTGGTAAAAGGTTGGAACTCTTTTCTGCAATGGCAACTGATGCTGGATCAATTGTTAAATTTAAAACTGAGACTGAGGGCGGGATTCTCCGGTCGCCGATGCCAAAATCACGTTCGGCGGTCGTCCGGAGAATCAACATTTGCGCCAAAATCGGGGACAGTGCTACCTTCGCGGTGCTCCACCCCCTCCAAAGCAGGATGTTACATGGAGCCCCACCCCAATGCTCCGCCCCCGACTGGCCGAATTCCCAATGGCTTGGGTCTCTCATGCTATTATTTGTCGGGAACTCGGCTGAGTCCAGGGCCGCCACAGTCGGGGGAGAGTCGTTCCGCGGGCAGGGGGGACTTTGGCAGGGGCTGGGGGTACTGTTGGGAGGTGGTCCAGGGTCGCGAGCCAGTCAAAGGGGTGCACTAGTGAGTGTCTAATTATTGATATTTTAAATTTCTGTATGCCCCACTCTCATCAAGCATAGCACAACTATCAGATCTGAAGTTTATCAATTCTAGTTAATGATCCTTAAGTTTCCCTAATCTCTCTTCATAAGTAGTACAAAGGGACTTAGGGGTTCAGGATTCTCTTAAGGTTAACATGCAGGTTCAATTGGCAGTTAGGAAGGCAAATGCAATGATGGTATTCATAGAATACAAGAGCAGTGGTATACTGTTTCGGCTGCACAAGGCTCTGTTCAAACCCCTTTTGGAGGAGATCCCGTGAGCCCGTTCGATCTGGCGTCGGCAGAGTTAAGTGAGTTTTTAAACTCATTTAACTCTGCAAGTCTCTATCCTGTCTATTGTTGGCGGGATCCAGATCACAACATCTCGCAGATCCCGATCTTTTTGGAGCTCGCAAGCCATAATGACTATCGGGAATCTACCAGACCTGTCCCATCCCGATTCCGTCGGGATTTGACCAGGAAATTACATCCTCAATCTCATTAGCAGTTCTTAAGGTAAAAATCTATATTTACTCACATTTCACTGAATTAAATTAGTTCTTGGATGGAGGTAATGCCCTATGAGGAAAGATTAAATAGACCTGGCCTTTATTCTCTAGAGTTTGGAAGAATGAGGGGCAATCTCATTAAAACATACAAAATGTTTACAGGGCTTGACAGGGTAGATGCAGGAAAGGGGCATAGTTTCAAAATAAAGAGCAGGCCATTTTGGACTGAGATGGGGAGGAATTTCTTCACTTAGCAGGTGGTGAATATTTGGAATTTCCTGCCCCAGAGGGTTGTGGAGGCTTAGTCGTTAAGTGTATTTATGGCTGCATGGGTTTCACCCCCACAACCCAAAAGATGTGCAGGTTAGGTGGATTGGCCACACTAAATTGCCCCTTAATTGGCAAAAAATAATAATTGGGTACTCTAAATTTATAAAAAGAAAAGTGTGTTCAAGACTGAGAACGATAGATTTCTACATATGAAAAACATCAAGGAATATGGGGACAGTGCAGGGAAATGGTGTTAAACTAGAAGATCAGCCAGTTTAGCTCAGTTGGCTGGACAGCTAGTTTGCGATGCAGAACAAAGTCAACAGTGTGGGTTCAATTCCCATAACAGCTGAGTTCATTCATGAAGGCCTTGCCTTCTCAACCTTGCCCCTTGTCTGAGGTGTGCTGATCCTCAGGTTAAATCACCACTAGTCAGCTCTCTCCCTCAAAAGGCAAAAGCAGCCTGTGGTCATCTGGGACTACAGGGGCCATATTTTTACTATTTCCAGTCCACATTTTATCAGATTATTGTGCCAAATTTTCCTTTAGAAATTCATTGGTTCACATTTAAGCTGCCTCAATAAAACTGTTATATTGGTATTATCCCCTCCCATCAGTCCTGTGCCTCAGTTTTGGTTCTCCCAGCTTCTTAACCTACAGAAAAAGGCAAGAAACTATTTTGCTCCAAACAAATCTATTTTTCTTATTCTCCGCACTGCTGTAAGCTTTTTTGCTTCACTATAAATAATCATATAAAATCAAAGTAAAAATAGAATGTATGACTTCAAAATGAGGACAGAATTATGTTTGTGCACCCAGATCCAATTATTTCCTGCCCTCTGTCTTCACATCACCTGAAGATTATGCCTGGCATTGAATCACAGAAATAGAAGTGTTTTTAACTGAAAATGAAAATAAAAGTAGCATTGTAGTGCTGAGCTTAACACATTTTCTTTTTACCTCTGGAAATAATTAGATTTGAATTCAATCTAAAGGGAGGACAGTTTTCATTCTCAAATGTAAAATTTAAAATTAATTCATAACGTGCTTTGTTCTAGCACACCAAACGGTTTGGCACAAACTGGTACTGATTTTGCAACCACACTCCGAGAGGCTACAATGGCCACTGATGTGGAAAATGAGGAAAAAAATCACAATAGTGAACTGGGATGCACTTTGAGGTTGGTGTTTCATTATATATCAGGCCCAAAACCTCTGTTCAGAAAATATATGAGACTTAATCTCATGAGACGGGGCAGCACGGTAGCATTGTGGATAGCACAATCGCTTCACAGCTCCAACGTCCCAGGTTCAATTCCGGCTTGGGTCACTGTCTGTGTGGAGTCTGGACATCCTCCCCGTGTGTGCGTGGGTTTCCTTCGGGTGCTCCGGTTTCCTCCCACAGTCCAAAGATGTGCAGGTTAGGTGGATTGGCCATGGGAAATTGCCCTTTGTGTCCAAAATTGCCCTTAGTGTTGGGTGGGGTTACTGGGTTATGGGGATAGGGTGGAGGTGTTAATCTTGGGTAGGGTGCTCTTTCCATGAACCGGTGCAGACTCGATGGGCCAAATGGCCTCCTTCTGCGCTGTAAATTCTATAACTCTATGAATGGAACGGTGTGAAGTTTCTTGCTGTAGATCTAGTAAAATGGGTTCTTTATTGTGCAGTTATCTTGATTCTACATCACAGCTATCAAACATAAAAACAACTTTGAGGTCAGAATAAACTGTTCTTGCAATTCAGTGTTGATAAAAGTTTCAACTCAGTAGCAACTGATCACCCGCCTCAAAAGAACATTATACCTTTATATCTGAAATAAACTGTCAAATCTGAAAGTGAGTGCTGCTGGAAAAAAACAACATGCTTTTGAAGCTTTTTGTCTTGCAGTTATCATAGAATTTACAGATTTACAGTGCAGAAGGAGGTAATTTGGCCTATCGAGTCTGCAACGGCCCTTGGAAAAAGCACTCAACTTAAGCCCACTCCTTCACCGTATCGCCGTAACCTTTTGGACACTAAGGGGTAATTTAGCATGGCCAAGCCACCTAACCTGCAAATCTTTGCACCGTGGGAGGAAACCGGAGCACACGGAGGAAACCCATGCAGTTACAGGGGAGAAAGTGCAAATTCCACACAGGCAGTCACCCAAGGTCGGAATTGAACCTATGACCTTGGAGCTGTGAGTCAGCAGTGCTAACGACTGTGCTACCGTGCCGCCACAGGCCAGATAAAAGAATGCCTAATTTCAAATGCAGCAACAATTTATACTGCATGAGAAAAGGGTGGTGATTGGATGGCACATCAGCTGTGCTTGATCAAAGTGATACTATAGAGAGGTATTGATCACATGCTTTTGCTCAATTCAATTCAAATAGGCGCGCTATGTAGTTTCTAGCTAGCATAAGCGATCTACATTGCGAGTCCAACTGATAATCTTAAATTGAGTGTTAGTGTATTTCTTAGCACACTTGGGATTGTTCAGCAATTGCTGTCCAATTGCAAAACCACATCTAACTTTAGACATTATATTCTGAATTTTGCAAGCACAGGCTGATTGATTGTGGCTAGTACTCTGCCTATTATAAAGAAACGTGCTGTTTGATACAGCTTGTCAGTCATTGAGACATATGGCTAACATGTCTGGCATTGCACTGGCACTGAAATTTGAATACCATATTTCTCATTTCTATAGGAAGGAAAACATCCTTTTGGCTGGTGTGGAAAATACCACTTGTGTTCTTTTTATGAGATTGTTGATCAGGGCAATCCTATAGCATACGGAGCTGTAGGAATCCTAATACATATATTGACTGGAGAAGGTAGGCTTGAAGCAACCAATCATAGAGATTTCAATGGATTTCTCAATAAGCTCCTCATTGGACTGTTCCATTTTGAAGGTGAAATTTGAGCATGGGATGGTTGGAGTGCATTAGAGTTGTAAGGAAATTCTGACATGCAACTGCAGATTCAAATAGAGCAACCATATCTAAGCAATTGCACAGTTTTAGTAACATAGCTTTAAAAAATCACCAAATTAATGTTCAAATGAATCAATGTTATGTTTGATTCCTATGTCACAGAAATAAATCCACCATTATCTATTGTTATTGTAACTTATTTTTCAAAACTGGTCTTTTCCTGCTGAACAAATAAAATTAAGATGGCCGCTACAAATCACCTGATCTATTCCAAGGAGCCACTAATAGATTCACATCATGCCTGTGATTGATGAGACCAATTTCAAAGGCTACAACAAAGATGTTATTTGCATTTGATAAGCCAACCTTGCTAGTGGAGTCAGTGGGTCCGCTGAAATGATGGCTTCCCACAGACCAAACCTTCAACATAGTTGGAACCCCTTCCAACTAATGACCAAAATATTTTCAGTGCTGAAACCAAAGTCAATCCCAGATGCTGGATAAACATCTTTTTTGAAGTCCTTGTGGAGGGGGAAGGTCAAATGGACAAAGCTTTCAGCCTCTTGGACAATATATTGCATCTCTGGTCATCACAGCCAGACTGCAATGTTAGCATCAACTGGAGAGAACTCTAGCAGCTAGACTGGGTAAGCTGTCACAACTCCATGAAGCCTACTTGATTTTTCAAATTCTCTGATTAATATCTGCCAAGTGGTTTAAACACAGAAAAGCCCCTTGTACAGCAGCATCATTTATTTCAAGGATTTTCATTTTGTTTAACCAGCCAGAAAATCATTGGAACATAACCCCACCATGAAAGCAGCCTCCTCTCGATTCTGACTTTGGACTCTGCAATTGACATGAACTAATATTCATTTTCTGTGGTTTCTATACTGTAAAATCCCTTTTATCTATCCCCATTTATTGTGTGAAGACACAGAGTGGGGAGCCATAAAAACTCCTTTTTTTTGGTTTTGAATGTATAAAATAAATTCACCATCTGGGATTAATCCTAAAGCGAGCTACTATCAGTAAAACTGGATCACAAAATCTAAAGGATTTGGAAAATGCACCAGCTCCTATTTCTAAATACCTTCTGTGTATGGACAGGTCGTTAGAGGAAATCAATGCAGCAAACTGTTGGATGTTGAGAAAGGGTCAGGGAAAGAATTAGGGCACTGAAAGATGGTGCTCCAGGCAGGAGGGGTGATTATTTTCAACAGCATTAATTTCTCCCTAAGCACCCATACATAAACAAAACAGGTAGTTAATTTTTTTTTCTCCTCTATATAAGTGGTAGTTTATTTCCCAAAATCCTAGATTTTCGTGTGATCCGATTTTCTATTAACCCCGCAGCAAACTTGAGTTGGGATGAACTCAAAAGGGTTAGCTTATTTGCACATGCTCAAATCACAGGCAGGGAGTTTGCAACACTATCTCCACAGTCAGACAATAAAGAGAGGGACAGAGAAAATAAAGATTTACAGTGCAGAGACGACTGAAAAAATAAATATTGGCTCACGTGAGTTTCAGAGTCCAAAATCAAAGTCCTTTGAAAAGTATTCTTTCACAGAGGTCAGCGAGGGGAAAATTGATTCTGTATGATTCATTCTACTGGTGATGTTGACTTCACAAGGTGAGATAGGCATGTAGAGATGGTAGACGATGGTATGGAACTTCCAACAGAAACGATATAGATGGGGACAGGTGTCAACGTGGCTACAGCTCCTTTCTTTGTGTGGTTGCTAGCCAGGTATTAAAGAGCTGACTGAACTATGCAGGTCAGCAAGGCATTCTAAGTTGTTCAATAAGCCAGAGGCTTAGGTCACGTGACATTGCCTCTCCACAAGGTCTCAACAAAAGGATGTTGATCCAATGTCTGGGATTCAGCATCATCTTCGAGATTGCTAAATGTCCCTGCCATTATGGGTTAAATGGAATGTTTGAGAGGCCATTGTCCTATTAGACATTCCATTCTTACTGTCAGGCCTGGGTTGTCAAAAACAAACGGCCTTCGATGTAGTTCCCTTTGAAGTTAGGCTGCACAGTGATTGTTGTAGCGCTGTAGAGATAACACGGTGGGAGATTGACAAAACCGCTGCTTTTGTTCTGGAATGGTTCAGCCAATGGTCTTTGTTCAGCCAAGGTCCAGTTTTAAATTGAGAAATAGGCATGAGGATATTTTTCAATGAAGGGATGGTGTGAGGGTCAGTTCCATCACACCTACACAGATCTATCGCCGTGTTCTGTCATCATGTGATTTTACATCGCTGACGATGTGGACTATATATCTACATATTCAATATTAACCCTTTAGGAGCGGCGCAGTGGTTAGCACTGCTGTCTCACAGCGGTGAAAACCCTGGTTCGATCCTGGCCCTAGGTCACTGTCCGAGTGAAGTTTGAACATTCTCCCCATGTCCACGTAGGTCTCACCTCCACAACCCAAGGATGTGCAGCGTAGATAGATTGGCCAAGCTAAATTGCCCCTTAATTGGAAACATTTTAAAAAGTTAAAAAATATATATATATTAATCCTTTAAACTACATCCCCCATCAATGCCACCCTCCCCCAAGTCTCTGGCTCAGTGAATAATATTATTCCACTCCCCACCACCTGTTGACATGAAAGTGCTTCTATTTATTCTCACTATCCCATTACAAGTTTCAACCGAATAAGCTCTCAAACTTCACCTGACCTTCTCTATTCTGGTCTCTATCCAAACTAGTTTACCTGGTTATGTTCTGGTAACTCCTGCACTTTATGGTGACATTTGTAATGCATTGTCTGATTTACATGACATTCATCCTAATTATCCCTCAGCCAAGGTATGAGTGTATGTGGAAGAACAAGAAGTTGTGGACAATCTTCTACCCATCAGTAGTTCTGACAGATCAAACCCATTTTGTACAGTACTAAGCTGAGATCAACATTCTTTTTCAGAAAATCTTTGACAGTTCTTACTCCTTGCTCAACCTCACCATTTGCTTGTGGGAACCTGGCTGAATGAACTTGTGGACAAATCCATAGCCTTCTGTAAATTTCTTGAATCCTTTGTTCGCAAACTGGGTGCCATTGTCGGAAATGACAAGATCTGGAATAGCATGTGGCAAAAAGTTTATTTTAGTGAATTGCTGACTGTTTGTGAGGTTGTTCCATGAAGACGTTTGACCTCAATCCATCTGGAGAACTAGTCAACAAATTCCCCTTGAGCTTGAATAGACTGATTCCAGGCTCTGGATGGAAATGTTGATACCACTGCATGTCCATCTGCTCTTGGCGATGAATTGCACAGGTGATGAAGCTCAAAATCATATCCTCGAGTGATTTTGCAGTAATTGGTCATTGTTAGAGTCTTTCGTTTAATTTCCCTTTGTTCCCATTTCTTTTATTTTGGGCGTGATTCTCCGGCCGAATTCACTCAGTGACTGCAGTATCCCACCCCAGGTCAATGGACTTCTCCATTGTCCGCGTCTCGCCCGTGGCGTTCTTGCGGCGGGTGGGGCGGAAGAATCAAGCCCTTTATCTTTATTTTTTTGGTCCGGGCTCATTAATTAAGATATACCTTTAAGTCGAGCAGAAGTATAGAATTCAAAGATTCAAATACCTTGATAACTGGAACATAATGTCCTCAAATTTTGTATCTGGGAAAGAAAATCCCAGACTTTCTGGCACCCAGGAGATTGGAGGGATTTGGTTTGATTGGTTGGCTGGCGGCCAATGGGTTGGCCAGGGACGGTGTTCTGCCTGGCAACAGACTGCGATTGGTTCCTGACAGGTGTGCCTTTTCAGAGAGAACCCAGCCGAAGACAGGAAACAGTCGCAGTAAGACGTTGTGTTTTCTCTCCTCTTTCTCTCTCGGCTGCTGGCTGCTTGCTCTGTCTGCGACTGTACAGTGAAGACCATTACAAGCTAAAGGAAAAAATAGCATCCAACCAAAGACCTAAAATGGAGAATGGGACTAACTGGAAGATGCCCATCTGAAGACAAAGATCCCTGTCTTTTATTTATTATCCTTATTTTCTTCCTGCTCCATCACCCTGTCCATCTATGTTGTCTACATGTGTATATAGTGGGGTGCGTTAGAAAGGGTGTGGGGTTGGGAAATAGATAGTAGTTAACCAATTGTTATTTTCATACTAATGACTGTCAAAAAATCAAAGGTTATTTGTGTTAAGATTTACAAACCTGGTAACTGCATTTATTAGGATCAAATCAAAGACATCAGTGGTGGGATTCTCCGCCCCGCCGCACCCGTTATTTGGTGCGGCATGTCTCCGCCGGGAGAGGGATCCTCCAACCTGGCAGCCAGCCAATGGGGTTTCCCATTGTGGGCACGCCCACGGCGTCAGGAAATCTATGGGCGTGAGTGCGCTGCCGGTGAAGTGGAGGATCCCGCCGATGGAGAGTCCAGCCACAGTAACTTCAATCTTACTTGTGTTGCGACTCCGGGTTAAGTGGAACTGGAATTGTCATGATACCACCAAACTGAATTTTGTGTCCATGCTTTTTGCTTTGTCATGTCCAGGTGTCCCTGGTGCATTTCTTTCTATAAATGTTTTTGAACATAGTATGTTTACAGTTATGTACACAGATTGAAATATATATATATATAAAAAGAGAACTGGTAGGATACTGTACACCAGCTCCAAAACAACAACTCTGTACAGTTAGCAATTTTTACATTTAACATATTAGGTAGGCACATGTTTGTGGTTTGGGGGGGGGGGGGGGGGGGGGAACTGGCGCGGTACATATACATTTGGGTGCCGGAGAAACAATTACAGTAGTTATGTCCAATACAGAGAGGGCAATACGAGAATTGATCTGCTGTTGGTGTTGTTACTTGCTTCTCCCGGACAGTTTACGATGCCGTTGTTGTTGCACATTCACCTCCGCTTAGGTCGTTCGTCCCTTCTTTCTCCTGTATTTTCTTGCTCTCTGTTACCGTATTTGCTGAGTTTGTTGTTGTTTCCCGTGCTCTCCTTCTGGCTTTCATTCCCTCGCCTCCCCTCCCTCTCTGGTTCCCCTCTATTGTTTCCTGTCTCCTCCTTCTTCCCTCTTCACCCCCCGCCCCCCGCCTTCTCCTGTGGTTCACCTATCTTCTTTCTGAGATTTAGCTGTCCTACTTGTTAAGTGGGCTCTATGGACCACTTTTAGTAGCGTTAGGCTGAGCCTTGCACACGCGAAGGTGGAGTTGACCCTATGCAGTATTTCGCTCCAGAGTCCCCAACCTATTTCAATCTCCAGGACTTCGTCCCATTTCTTTCTTGTTGCGTTCAGTACGGTGTAGGCCCTTTCTACCAGTCGGTCACACATGTCGCTACAGTTTCCTTTATCTCGGATGTTTGCGTCCAGTAACTCTTCCAGTAATGTCTGTCATGGCGGCTCTGGGTATGCCCTTGTCTCCTTTTGTAGGAAGTTTTTGAGTTGCAAGTACCTTAGCTCATTCCCCCTGGCTAGCTGGAATTTCTCTGTCAGTTCGTCCAGTGTTGTGGTCCTGCCGTCCGTTTATAGGTCCCTAACTGTCAGTGTTCCTCTGTCCTGCCCCACTTTTTAAACGTGGCGTCAGTCAGCGCTGGTGTGAACCTATGGTTGTTGCAGATGGGGGCTTTGTCTGGCATTTTGATCAAAAAACACTCCAGAAGCTCAGTGGTGATAGCCACCCTCCAGTCCAGGAAAAAACTACGGCAGCAATTTGAACAAACTACAGCAGTCAAATTGCTGCCGTAGTTGGTTCCAGGACTGGAAGATGGCTATCACTACTGAGCTGCTGGAATGTTTTTTGGGTGGGGATAGGAGTGCCGCCGTGGCAAGGGCCCGGAGGGAGGTCCCCTTGCAGTAGTAGAATTGTAGGTTTGGGAGGGCTAGCCCCCCGCTGGATTTTGTTTTTTACAGTACCTTCCTTGGGATCCTAGCATTGTTCCCCCCCCCCACCACCACCCCACTCCCCCCATACGAATGCCATGATTAGTTTGTCTAGTGCTTTGAACAAGGCCTTGAGGATGTAGATCGGGATAAATCTAAGTAGGAAGAGGTATCTGGGCAGTACATTGATTTTGATCATCTGGACTCTCCCCGTGAGGGAGTGGGAGTGTGTTCCATCTTTGCAGGTCCTTTTTGACTTCCTCTGTCAGACTGTTGAGGTTCCATTTGTGGATCCCTTCCCAGTCGTGGCCTATTTGGATCCCCAGGTAACGGAGTTTGTGTCGGGCTTGTTTGAACGGCTGTCCCATTAGTGCTGCCCCCACTACTTGTGGGTTTATTGGGAAGATCTCGCTTTTGCTCATGTTGAGTTTGTAGCCCGAGAAGGCAACTGGTGCATGTTTTGAAGGATTCTGCATCCGTGGCCTCTTGGCATGCCCAATCTCTCATCATTGATTATTACGTCCTCCCGAATACTGGGATGTCTGCATTGTTCAAAGTACTGTTTGTGGGCGGGATTCTCCGGGAATCGGCGGGGCGGGCAGAAACGGCGCAGTGGAGTCGCGGGAACCACTCCAGCGTCGGGCCGCCCCAAAAGATGCGGAATCCTCCGCACCTTCAGGGGCTAGGCCGGTGCCAGAGAGGTTTGCGCCCCGTCAGCTGGCGTGGAAGGCCTTTGGCGCCGTGTCAGCCGGGACCGAAGTGACTCCGCCGGCCGGCGCGGGTCCGCGCATGCGCAGGAGCATCAGCGGCTGGTGACGTCATCCTTGCGCATGCGCGCGGGAGGTTCGCATTTGCGCCGGCCATCGCGTGGGCTTACACGGTCGACGCGGAGGAATAGAGTGCCCCCACGGCACAGGCCCGCCCGCGGATCGGTGGGCCCCGATCGCGGGCCAGGCCACCGTGGAGGCACCCCCTGGGGCCAGATCGCCCCGTGCCCCCCCCCCCCTACCGAGGACCCCGGAGCCCGCCCGTGCTGCCAGGTCCCGCCAGTAAGGTACCGACTCCAATCTACGCTGGCGGGACCTGCATAATCGGCCCTTCGCGGGCAGGAAAATCGCTGGCGGGGTTGCTGCGAGCGACCGGCGCGACTCCCGCCCCAGCCAAATCTCCGGAAAATTCGGTAGCCGGCGGGGGCGGGATTCACGCCGCCCCAGGCGATCCTCCGACCCGCCGAGGGGTTGGAGAATCCCGCCCTTTAAGATTAAATTTTCGGAACTTATTCTGCCCATTTATTTTTGTGGCATTTTCTGATTTTTGCACATTCTTCATTTGTTTTCTATGCTTGCTGTATCTGACACAGGTCCTTTGCTGGCCAATTATTGGGAAGCCAGCTTGAAACACGTGCTGAGAAAGGCTCAGTGCTGCCGAGTGGAGCATGAAAAAGGCAGGCACCAAGAAAAAGGAGGGTGTAGGCTGACACTTCTAATGGGCTGCCTCAAAGCAGACAGCTGCCACAGAGCTGTCTCAGAGAGCTGCAGGCGTCTACAAATAAAATATGATGAAAAAACACACAACTTTACTCAGGCAGTACATTTAAACAGCTGGCAGCAGAACCCAGACAACCTCAGTCCCCAGACAACATTTTCAATTTTATTTCAGCTTTGACATTTCATCCTACCCTGGGTCGAAGTTTTAGATAAAAACGTGAAGGTTTCCTGGCCGATCGCCCACCTCCCAAGAGTAAAAATAAACAGGCCAAGTAAAATTGCTTTAATTTGACTCCTTGATTGGTCTAATTAGGTGCTTAATTTTCAGCAGGCACACTTCTGACATCCGCCAAGGCCACCAACTTAAATATCATATGAGTGCATAATGATGTTGGGACCTTCACCTGACGTCTTCTTGTGGGATTTCATACACTTCAGGTTCGGGTGCATGCCTGACTGCCTGAGCAATGTAAAATTCTGGCCCATAATATCTACACTCAAATCGTTTTCATTTCACCCTGTGACTTCCCCCAAGAATGAATGGTACTTATCGTTCTTTTTTCCTTCAGTTTCTTGAATTCCTTCAATTTCCTGATCTTGGCTGTACTTCCTTTATTTTTTGGTAAAATGCTGTTTGCTGCAACAAATGGATTTAAAATGGCCCCTCTTCTTGAGTGAATGGCACGCGACAGTTTGAGGTGATGCAGCCTTTTCCTGCCACAAGAAGAAAACTGAAGGATGGCGGTTACCGGACCTTCTCTTTTTCTCCGTTTGGGATTAGGTGCACTGCAACTTTTTCAAGCTATAAACTGATTGCACCAGCCTGGTTTCTCAATTAGATTTATTTTTTGCTTTGAATAGCATTTTTTTTTGCTTTTGCTCTTCTGTCTGCCTCACCAATTGCACCACTTCCAATTTGGTCAAGTCCCCCATGACTGTGGAGACAACATTGAAGGATGTCTCTTCTAAGAATCCCTCAACATTGCAATCCCTAATTATTGATCTTTCAGGAGTTTTCAGGACTGTATTCGCAATTTTCTCCCAATCGATACTACTTATTAATGAAGGAATTGATGCTCTCTCCTGATCTCTGGGTGCGCCTTTAAATTTTGCTTGCTATATTTTCCCATATTATCTTGTCCCGCAGCCATTTCCCTCACTGCTCCTTCTAGTCACTGAGTTCTTCACTGGTTGCTCCTTCCGTCATGTTTAACCATTGCCACCATCTGTTAATGTTGGTTTTAGTCTGCTACGCTGTAGTTATGGTCCTGGACTTACTGGAGGTGTTACAGTTAGCATGAAATTAAATAAATAATAGGGTTTGCTAACTAGTTACTAACAAATGATGTTCTACGTACAATGATCTCTCTCCATGCTCCGCTATCATGGGATCTAATATCCCTGATGACGTAGACTATGGGGCAATTTTGCGCTTGCATTTGCTGTGCCTGCAAACGGCGAGATCTTATTTTCCGATTTTCTCCGCCCCTCGCCGGTGATGTAACATTTAAATGTATTGGAAAGGATTTCCTGCCGAGCGCCCCCCAGGGAGGGAATTCCGATGATGGTTACAACAGATATTGAAAAACAAGAAGCAGGCGAGGCAAGCCCACTGAGGGCTCAAAGGTAAGTATAGTCCCTGGGGGGAGAGTGACATCCCTGGGCAGTGCCCTGGAATCCTAGCACTGCCCTGACAGTGCCAACCTGGCAATGCCAGGGTGGACCCTATGGGCAGGTCCAATAAGGGGATTCACCTTCTCCTCTGTGTGTGTGGGTGGGGGGGGGGGGGGGGGGGGGGCAGGGCTGGGGGTTTGCCCAGCTGCTTGTGTTGGATGGGGGCAGGGGTTGCCCCGGTGTTTGTTGGGGTGAGGGGGGGGGTGGGAGTTGCATGCGCCAGTACTTGTTTGGTCGGGCAGCGCGGGCTCATTGTGGGGTGCATCCCCAGTGTCCATATGAGGGTTCTTTTTAATGTCAATTGGGGCACCCTTTAAATATCATACCCTGATCTCTGTGGAGCTTGCATTGCCAGGTCCATCAAGCCCCGCCCTGTCAGCGTGACGGTGGAAATCACCCCCCTAGATTTTCTTTGCAGAGTGTCAGAGAATCTGAAGGGAAAGCTTGCCTATCTATTTACTTTTCAACATTAACCCTTTATACTACATTTCAGTATCTGAGGGGTTGCGAATAGAACTGAACATGCAACTACAACCATCTTCCTTTGTGGCAGGTATGACTGCCACCAGTGAAGAGTTGTACCCCTGATTCCCATTGACACTAGTTTTGCTCGAGCTCTTCATGTCACACTCGTGTGAAATGCAGCCTTGATATTAAGGATATGGTTACTCTCACCTCTTGATATAACTATTTTGTTTATATTTGGACCAATGCTGCAATGATATCAGGAGCTGATTGGCCCTGGTGGAACCCAAACTGAGTTTCAGTGAGCAGCTTATTGCTTTGTAGGTGCTGCTTGATAGCACTGTTGACTATGGGCGCAATCTTCCCAAAAGGGAACAAAGTCCCCTAGCGAGTACGTTTAGCCACAGTGCCGAGAAACAAATGGCTATTCATTGCGACTCATGTAGAATAAGGGGCCAGAACGGGGAATGCGTGACCGAGGCTGCACATAGCCCCATTTTGTACAATGGGGAATTCCGTTCGCCAGAACTCCCTGTTGTAGTAAGAGATAGGGACGCCATGTTTTAAAGGTGTCCCAATCTCCGAGGCCCCCAAAAGACTGATCTCATTAACACTACACCCCTGTATGCTTCATCCGATGCCGTGCTTATGTAGTTACATCGTGTACCTTGTGTTGCCCTATTATGTATTTTCTTTCATTTCCTTTTCTTTTCATGTACTTAATGATCTGTTGAGCAGCTCACAGAAAAATACTTTTCACTGTACCTCGTTACACGTGACAATAAACAAATCCAACCCAATCCAATAATATGGGAGGTGCCACCTGGATACCCTGGCAGTGCCAGCTTGGCACCATGGCAGTGCCAAACTGGAACCTTGGCAGTGCCCATGCCAGCTGGCAGTGCCATCTGGGCACCTTGGGAGTGCCAGGCTGTCACCCAGGTGGCACTGCCAGGGCACCACCCTGCCCAAAAGGCATGCAGCTAGGGGCCTCCGATCCTCTTGGAGATCCCCACCAGTGCCATTCCGTCTGGTCCCCGTTTGAGGGAACCAGCACCAAACAGCGCTCGCCCGAGGTCCCTGAGGCAAAGGGATTGAATTGGGAATCTGCACAGTAGAGTAAGGATTACTGCCTCACCCTAATATGCAGATTTACTAAAACATGAGGGGTGGGATTCACCTTGCAACGTCTCGCAAGATTGCGTTGATTCTCACGAGGTGTTGCAAGCCGAGTGTGCTGGGCTGCTTTTCCAGCACAGTGTGGCTGGAGGATAGTGTCCTTTAAGCACAGTAGACTAAACAGCTGGCTTGTAATGCAGAACAATGCCAGCAGCGCAGGTTCAATTCCGCACCGGCCTCCCTGAACAGGTGGCGGAATGTGGCGACTAGGGGCTTTTCACAGTAACTTCATTGAAGCCTACTTGTGACAATAAGCGATTATTATTATCATATGTTCCATAACTTTGTTGACGATTGCGAGTAAACTAGGTCAATTGGCTGAGTTGGATCGGACACATAGCTGGGCATTTTATCACATTGTCGGATAGATGCCAATTTTGTAGCTGTACTGGAGCAGCTTGGCTAGGGGCGCAGCTAGTTCAGAATCACAGCTTTTCAGTATTACTGCTGGAATTTCGTCAGTGTCCATACCTTTTGTGGCATCCAGTGTCTCCAGTTGTTTCTTGATAGAATGTGGAGTGAATTGGATTGGCTGAAGACTGGCATCTGTGATACTGGGAACCTTAGGAAAAGATGATTCAGGTGTTGGATGTGGTATCAATCGAGCAAGCGGTATCAAGTTCTTTTGCTCCTACAACCTCACTCACTGATGGTGGAGCTGAGGAAGGAGAGGTAAACTTGAATCAAGAGAGGTAATTGTGTAAGTTAGGATAGAGGGCTGGATGTTATGACCCTCGCCCGACATATTTGAAGGTGGAGGGTCTTGTAAAATGAAATGGGTGGCCTCCCACTACCTTCCTCACCAGCCCCAACATGTCACCCAAAATACAGTGGGTGGAGAAAGCTTCGGGCAACCTGCCTGCCCTTAGACTGTGTTCCAATTGATAGCTACATAAGGCCTCATTTTGCCTCTGCCTCTCATTTCCCAGTAGCAGGGAAATCGGAGACAAGGCGGGTCACCTGGCAGTTTACATTGTGTGGGAAACCTTTGAGCAAATGGGTGGAGTACATCCTTTGTGGGGTCCCTGTCCCCAATGGAGGCACCCCACCAACCCCCCAATTATATCAGGTCACCCAACCTCCTCCCACCTCAGTGGGGTCAAAAAGCCCTGACTTAATTTTAAGTCCCAGCTCCAGTGGTATGCTGCCTCAGGGAGCATAGAGCCAAAAGTGGCCACCGTTGGATTCTGGCACTGCTGGGATGACAGAGCAATGCCCTAGGATGGGACTAAGCCCTAGATGGGAGCAGATGTCCCACTCTTCTTCTTAAAATCAATATGTTGGGTGACAGAGAACCGGTGGCAGGAAGGAAAGACCTACAGTGCATTTCACGATCTCAGGACCTCTTAAAACACCTTTCAGCATATGCAACACTTATTTTAAAGTGTAGTGACTTATAATTTTGGAAACATGGCAGCTAATGTATGCACAACAAGGTCCCACAAGCAGCTATGTGATAATGATAAGGTAATATGTTTCACTGACATTGCATTTTGTTAAAATTAATTTTTCTGAGATACAAAGCCAGGGCTCAGAATGTGGACAGGTGCGAACCCCTAATCCAGCTCCTTGCCTGCTCCAAAAACCAATTCAAATTCAAATTGAATCCAATTCATGGTGCCCGCAAGACAGACATACCAGATCTGAGCCAAAAGGCAGAGCAGATACTAAACTTGATCTGAGCCAAAAGGCCGAGAAGCGATTCAGTGTCATGGCTGAAGGATAAATATTTACCAGAACAGAGAACAACTCCTATGCTTTCTGTGAAGCAGTGCCATGCGATCTTTTACATCACATCGTGAAGGCAGACATTGCCTCGCTTTAACCTCTGTTCTGAGAGACAGGGCAGCGTTCCCTCAATATTCCATTGGAGCGCAAGTCTAGATTTTATGCTCAAGAGCCTGGAGTGGAATATGAACACCCAAGCTCTGACTCAGTGACAGGAGTGCTACTATGAAACAAGCTGACAGCTATACATGAGTTAGTGGGGGATGCATTGCAAATAGTTCAGTCTTGGCATTGTGAAGATGAAAAGGGAGGGGTTCCATTAAATCTGTGCCCCCACCTAGCTCACTCTGCGGCCTGGGGTCAAGCTAATTCTGTCACCTGTAGTGGCTCCTGTGCCACTGATTATCCATTTCAAGTGAAGCGATGAGAAATCACAGCAGCAGTGATCACAGCACAGCATGGGGGAAATAATTCACTTGTTTCAAAGAAAAAGTCTCCAAGTCCATCGTGCAATCAGCCAGACTGCAATCGATGCACTAGGCTGAGTTGAACATCACATTTCAATGCTACCTCGACTGCTTTAATGTTGGTGGATGGGAGGAACACAGTGGAATTCCTGACATTCAAAGTTGTTAAGATGTTTATGATATAGTCAGATTATAGTCAGGGTACTTGTCAGATATTTCCATTCTTAACACTGAACTTGAAGAATCACTGGGAACTAAATAGCTAACAAAACAAATCCCTGTCACATATTCTGTAACCATCTATCCAGTGACTGATTCAAAACGGGTTCAGAAACTCAGAACCCATTTCGGGTGTCCCCTGCGGTCATCTCCCTCCAATAGAGGTATACCATTTTGGATAGTGTTGGGGAAGATGGCTCACCAGGGGAAGGCAGCAGTAGCCAGGTTCATGGCACCGTGGCTGGCTCTGCTGTACAGAAGGGCGGGAAAAAGAGTGGAAGGGTCATAGGGGATTCAATTGTAAGGGGAGTAGATAGGTGGTTCTGTGGTAGAAAACGAGACTCCCGAATGATATGTTGCCTCCCATGTGCACGGGTCAGGGATGTCTCACATCGACTGCAGAACATTCTGAAGGGGGAGGGTGAACAGCCAGTTGTCGTGGTGCATATAGGCACCAATGATATAGGTAAAAACGGGATGAGGTCCTACAAGCAGAATTCAGGGAGTTAGGAGCCCAGTTAAAAAGTCGGACCTCAGAGGTAGTAATCTCAGGATCGCTACCAGTGCCACGTGGTAGTCAGAGTAGAAATGAAAGAATAGGCAGGATGAATGCGTGGCTTGAGAGATGGTGCAGGAGGGAGGGTTCAGATTTTTGGGACATTGGGACCGGTTCTGGGGAGGTGGGACTGCTACAAATTGGAGAGTCCACACCTGGACCGGACTGGAACCAATGTCCTTGGGGGTGCTTTTGCTAACACTGTTGGGGATGGTTTAAACTAATGTGGCAGGGGGTTGGGGACCAAATGAGGAGGTTAGTGGACAGTAAGGAGGTAGTAACTAAAGCCTGTAAGAAACTAGATCATGAAGTCAGCGTGATTAAGGGGAAGAGTAGGCAGGGAGCAGATGATGAACACAAAGGGTCTGGTGGTCTGAGGTGCATTTGTTTTATTGCAAGAAGTGTAGTAGGTAAGGCAGATGAACTTAGGGCTTGGATTAGTACCTGGGAGTATGATGTTATTGCTATCACTGAGACTTGGTTGAGGGAAGGGCATGATTGGCAACTAAATATCCCAGGATATCGATGCTTCAGGCGGGATAGAGAGGGAGGTAAAAGGGGTGGAGGAGTTGCATTACTGTTCAGACAGGATATCACAGCTGTGCTAAAGGAGGCCACTATGGAGGAATCGAGCAGTGAGGCGATATGGGCAGAGCTCAGAAATAGGAAGGGTGCAGTAACAATGTTGGGGCTGTACTACAGACCTCCCAACAGCGAGTGTGAGATAGAGGTACTGTCGTATTTTATATTTTCCCCGCGTCTTGACTGTGATAGAGAAATTCAAACAGCATTCATTAGGTGAGCAAAACTGAACTTTATTCACTAATTAGAACTGCTAGCAGAAATTGGCTGATACTTGGAAAGTCGGAAGGCAGTCAATTACAAACTGCGGAGTCCGTCCCAAGTCTGCGATAGTACAGAAAAGAAGGCGATTCTTATACATTATAGGATCAAGATAACATGAATACAGCTTGGTCAGGAATTTGATTGAAAGTAAAACATAAGTAATAATCGTTACAATGGCGTCACCTTCTGACCTTTAGGGGACTTGAGTTTCATATCATTTTCTTGTCTTTGTTTTAAGAACTGGACAAACTTGTTTACATACAGGCAGAGACAATTGTTCAGCTTGTTATTTATTGAGACTGCTTCTCGGTTGATGACGAACATTTTGTATTTTGTATCTGTGTCTTAGGTTAAATTCAATTGTACCAAGAAGACTTGACTAGTTTTCCCATCATGCCATTATTTGCTTCACACAATACCGCAGTACAAATATGTAAACAGATTATGGAAAGATGTAGGAGCAACAGGGTGGTGGTGATAGGAGATTTTAATTTTCCCAACGGTGAACAAAGAACAAAGAAAATTACAGCACAGGAACAGGCCCTTCGGTCCTCCCAGCCTGTGCCGACCCAGATCCTTTATCTAAACCTGTCTCCTATTTTCCAAGATCTACTTCCCTCTGTTCCCGCCCGTTCATATATCTGTCTAGATGCATCTTAAATGATGCTATCGTGCCCGCCTCTACCACCTCTGCTGGCAAAGTGTTCCAGGCACCCACCACCCTCTGCGTAAAAAACTTTCCACGCACATCTCCCTTAAACTTTCCCCCTCTCACCTTGAAATCGTGACCCCTTGTAATTGACACCTCCACTCTTGGAAAAAGCTTGTTGCTATCCACCCTGTCCATACCTCTCATAATTTTGTAGACCCAAATCAGGTCCCCCCTCAACCTCCGTCTTTCCAACGAAAACAATCCTAATCTACTCAACCTTTCTTCATAGCTAGCACCCTCCATACCAGGCATCATCCTGGTGAACCTCCTCTGCACCCTCTCTAAAGCATCCACATCCTTCTGGTAATGTGGCGACCAGAACTGCACGCAGTATTCCAAATGTCGCCGAACCAAAGTCCTATACAACTGTAACATGACCTGCCGACTCTTGTACTCAATACCCCGTCCGATGAAGGCAAGCATGCTGTATGCCTACTTGACCACTCTATCAACCTGCGTTGCCACCTTCAGGGTACAATGGACCTGAACTCCCAGATCTCTCTGTACATCCATTTTCCCCAGGACTCTTCCATTGACCATATAGTCTGCTCTTGAATTTAATCTTCCAAAATGCATCACCTCGCATTTGCCTGGATTGAACTCCATCTGCCATTTCTCTGCCCAGCTCTCCAATCTATCTATATTTTGCTGTATTCTCTGACAGTCCTCCTCGCTATCTGCAACTCCACCAATCTTAGTATCATCTGCAAACTTGCTAATCAGACCACCTATACCTTCCTCCAGGTCATTTATGTCTATCACAAACAACAGTGGTCCGAGCACGGATCCTAGTCACCCTTCTCCATTTTGAGACGCTCCCTTCCACCAGTACGCTCTGTCTCCTGTTGCCCAGCCAGTTCTTTATCCATCTAGCTAGTACACCCTGAACCCCATACGACTTCACTTTTTCTATCAACCTGCCATGGGAAACTTTATCAAATGCCTTACTAAAGTCCGTGTTTATGACATCTACAGCCCTTCCCTCATCAATTAACTTTGTCACTTCCTCAAAGAATTCTATTAGGTTTGTAAGACATGACCTTCCCTGCACAAAACCATGCTGCCTATCACTGATAAGTCTATTTTCTTCCAGATGTGAATAGATCCGATTCCTCAGTATCTTCTCCAACAGTTTGCCTACCACTGACGTCAAGCTCACAGGTCTATAATTCCCTGGATCATCCCTGCTACCCTTCTTAAACAAAGGGACAACATTAGCAATTCTCCAGTCCTCCGGGACCTCACCCATGCTCAAGGATGCTGCAAAGATATCTGTTAAGGCCCCAGCTATTTCGACCCTCGCTTCCCTCAGTAACCTGGGATAGATCCCATCCGGTCCTGGGGACTTGTCCACCTTAATGTCTTTTAGAATACCCAAAACTTCCCCCTTCTGCATGACAACTTGACCTAGAGTATTTAAACATCCATCCCTAGCCTCAACATCCGTCCTGCCCTCTCCTTGGTGAATACCGATGCAAAGTACTCATTAAGAATCTTACCCATTTCCTCTGACTCCACGCATAAATTCCCTCTTTTGTCTTTGAGTGGGCCAATCCTTTCTCTAGTTATCCTCTTGCTGCTTATGTATGAATAAAAGGCTTTGGGATTTTCCTTAACCCTGTTTGCTAAAGATATTTCATGGCCCCTTTTAGCCCTCTTGATTCCTCGTTTCAGATTGGTCCTACATTCCCGATATTCTTCCAAAGCTTTGTCTGTCTTCAGTCGACTAGACCTTATGTATGCTTCCTTTTTCCTCTTAGCTAGTCTCACAATTTCACCTGTCATCCATGGTTCCCTAATCTTGCCATTTCTATCCCTCATTTTCACAGGAACATGTCTGTCCTGCACTCTAATGAACCTCTCTTTAAAAGCCTCCCACATATCAAATGTGGATTTACCTTCAAACAGCTGCTCCCATTCCACATTCCCCAAATCATGCAGAATTTTGGTATAGTTGGCCTTCCCCCAATTTAGCACTCTTCCTTTAGGACCACTCTCGTCTTTGTCCATGAGTATTCTAAAACTTACGGAATTGTGATCACTATTGCCAAAGTAATCCCCGACTGAAACTTCAACCACCTGGCCGGGCTCATTCCCCAACACCAGGTCCAGTATGGCCCCTTCCCGAGTTGGACTATTTACATACTGCTCCAGAAAACCCTCCTGGATGCTCCTTACAAATTCTGCTCCATCTAGACCAGGGGTGGGCAAACATTTCCGTGCAAGGGCCACATTCAGAAATTCACAATTCACAAAGGGCCGCATAGTATATTAAGTAAAATAATTACTTCACCCGGTTATGATTCTGGGCGCCCCATATAGAACATAGAACAGTACAGCACAGAACAGGCCCTTCGGCCCTCGACGTTGTGCCGAGCAATGATCACCCTACTCAAGTCAACGTATCCACCCTATACCAGTAAGTAACCCAACAGCCCCCCCCCCCATTAACCTTAAAAAAAAATTAAAAAAAAAAAAAAAAAGAAATTTTTTTTTTTTTTAATGACTTGGTGGGCCGCAGAAATACCTTTGGCGGGCCGCATGCGGCCCGCGGGCCGTAGTTTGCCCACCCCTGATCTAGACCTCTGACATTAAGTGTATCCCACTCAATAAGGAAAGTGCTCCAATTAGCAGCAGCTGGGAGAAATTTAACTCTTCGTGTATTGGCGAGTATTGTGATTGGTAAGTAAAATCTTTATTCCTTTCACTTATTAATTATTTGATAGTATATTTTGTAGTCAGTTAAGGTAAAGTGTAAAAATGGCGGGAGATCCCAGATCCGTGTTATGTTCCTCGTGCTGAATGTGGGAGTTCAGGGACGCGGCCGATGCCCCTGACTCCTTCATGTGCGGGAAGTGTGTCCCGCTGCAGCTCCCGTTAGACCGCATGACGGCTCTATAGCTGCGGATGGACTCACTTTGGAGCATCCGCGATGCTGAGGAGGTCGTGGATAGCACGTTCAGTGAGTTGGTCACACCGCAGATTAGGATTGGTGAGGGAGACAGGGAATGGGTGACCAAAAGGCAGAGAAAGAGCAGGAAGGCAGTGCAGGTGTCTCCTGTGGTCATCTCCCTCCAAAACAGGTATACCGTTTTGGATACTGTTGGGGGAGATGACTCACCAGGGGAAGGCAGTAGTAGCCAGGCTCATGGCACCGTGGCTGGCTCTGCTGCACAGAAGGGCGGGAAAAAGACTGGCAGGGCTATAGTCATAGGGAATTCAATTGTAAGGGGAGTAGACAGGCGTTTCTGTGGTCGAAAACGAGACTCCCGAATGGTATGTTGCCTCCCGGGTGCACGGATCAGGGATGTCTGAGATCGGCTGCAGGACATACTGAAGGGGGAGGGTGAACAGCTAGTTGTCGTGGTGCATATAGGCACCAACGATATAGGTAAAAAACGGGATGAGGTCCTACAATCAGAATTTAGGGAGTTAGGAGATAAGTTAAAAGGTAGGACCTCAAAGGTAGTAATCTCAGGATTGCTACCAGTGCCACGGGACAATCAGAGTAGAAATTCAAGAATAGTCAGAATGAATACGTGGCTTGAGAGATGGTGCAGGAGGGAGGGGTTCAGATTTTTGGGACATTGGAACCGGTTCTGGGGGCGGTGGGACCATTACAAACCGGATGGTCTACACCTGGGCAGGACTGGAACCAATGTCCTAGGGGGTGCTTTTGCTAACACTGTTGGGGAGGTTTTAAACTAATGTGGCAGGGGGATGGTAGCCAGATTAGGAAGTTAGAGTTCAGTAAAGAGGCAGCAACTAAAGCCAGTAAGGTACTAGATAATAAACTCAATGTGACTAAGGGGAAGAGTAGGCATGCTTTCCTTCATCGGAAGGGGTATTGAGTACAAGAGTTGGCAGGTCACGTTACAGTTGTATAAGGTTTGGGTTCGTCCACATTTGGAATACTGCGTACAGTTCTGTTCTCCACATTACCAAAAGGATGTGGATGCTTTGGAGAAGGTGCAGAGGAGGTTCACCAGGATGTTGCCTGGTATGGAGGGTGCTAGCTATGAAGAGAGGTTGAGTAGATTAGGATTATTTTCATTAGAAAGACGGAGGTTGAGGGGGGACCTCATTGAGGTCTACAAAATCATGAGAGGTATTGACAGGGTGGATGGCAAGAAGCTTTTTCCAAGAGTGGGGGACTCAATTACTAGGGGTCACGAGTTCAAGGTGAGAGGGGAAAAGTTTAAGGGAGATATGCGTGGAAAGTTCTTTATGCAGAGGGTGGTGGGTGCCTGGAACGCATTGCCGGCGGAGGTGGTAGAGGCAGGCACAATAGCATCATTTAAGATATATCTAGACAGATACATGAATGGGCAGGGAGCAGAGGGATACAGATCCTTAGAAAATAGGCGACAGTTTTAGATTGAGGATTTGGATCGGCGCAGGCTTGGAGGGCCGAAGGGCCTGTTTCTGTGCTGTAACTTTTCTTTGTTCTTAGTAAAGATCATTGCATGCTGCATTCTAAAATGGTACAGACAGACAACTGGTTGCACACTGTTGGCTAAAATCTGTCATATTTTTCTTGTCTAACCTTATCAGATTCTGTGCTACCGCTACTTTAAAGCTGAGCATGTCTGGCTTTTTTAAAAATATTACATCAAATACCACCCTGTGTTTCAGAGACCAGCTTGCAGCACGGAGGTGTGCCTTGGTCTGCTTGCCAAATAGTCTTTGAGCTGCTGCACTGTCCATTATTTCATTAGGGGGCAATTTTTTCTCTCTTTGTGCTTTGCAAAAAAAAATTATAATGGTGGTCTTTTATGAGCAATTTTGTTACACATGGAAAATTTCTGGCTTTGATGTCTTGTGATGTTTGGTTATTGTGCACTTTAATAAACTGAAACTTCAGAATAAATTTATCTGCTGTTTACTGCTCAGCAATCGTGTTTCTACCACATTATTATCAAACAAAACAAAATCAATGTGGAGGACAGAGGAATTGTGGCAGGTGCCACAATTCATCACAAAAGCCTATTACTACAACCTCTGAAAAATGACTGCTGCCACCACTGAACTTATCCAAATTTTTATTATGAGAAGGACTCCCAGAAGTATGAATTTTTATTTGACCCAAGGAGGCATTCAACCCAACGTGCCTGAGAATCCTAAAAGGTTGTCTCAGTTATTTGCACTTTCCTTATACCCTTTTCAAATATTTATCATCTTTCCATTTAAAAAGTAAATGGCAGGTTGACTAGCAGCCCAGATGAGTGCTCACTCTTTTTTCAAATTCGAGGGGAAAAAAAGTGTGACTGAGATCAATGATCACTCTGAATTTTCTTTGCCTATTTCTTTCAATGGACAGTGCCTTAACAGTTTGTTATACAGCTGTGCACCTCGAAAGGAACATTGGAAAAAACTACTAAAGTTTCTTAAAGTGCCAAGTAATAACCCGAGTAAATTGTTCACAAATATTTAAATACTTGCTCACATATTATTCCAAGTTTGTATTTCCCTTCGGTGTCCAGATATAAATATTCCATGTTAATGTTGGGTACGAATTAACCAAAACATTTCTCAGTGTCATTTCGAGCATGTTTGGCAGGATGTTTCCTGGCGGCTTTTTGTGTGAGATCCACACCGCTTCTCACCCACGCTTGGTCATTTTTTGGGGCCTTGGGGAGTTTCTCCCTGGTCTAGCCCACACATAGAGGGCACGATTTTCCAGCTTCGCTGCACTCCTGCTAGTGAAATGAGGCCAGTGAATAGCGAGAGAGGCCGAAAACGGGAACCGCGCCAGGCGCCAAACAGTTTGCGATGCAATCGGTCTGCTCCTGTGGACAAAATCAGGATCTCACCGTAGCATTGCGAGAAACCAATTATTACCACTTAAGCCCTATTTCCATACAATTAATAGGAGCCACTCCACATCTATCGGCCTCCTGTGATTCATCAGCCTAAGAGTGATATTAAGAAGCGCTGGAAATCTCGTGTCAACTTTTACTTCTTTCTGTCAAAGAACAATGTTGGATAACAGAACAATGCTGTATAATGAGAACTACTTGCTTGAATATATATAAATTGTAATACAGTGGGATTAGGTTTGCTCTGAGCAACGATTGCAGCGGTTCAAGAAGGCAACTCACCACCACCTTCTGAAGGGCAGCTAAGGATAGGCAATTAATGATGGCCTAACCAGTGACGTCTATATCCCGTAAATGAATTTTTAAAAAATCAGCCTTCGTTACATTTGCCCACTTGGCCACAGACCTTATTATAGAATCGTCGAATTATAGAATTACTACAGTTCAGAAGGAGGCCATTCGGCCCATTGTGTGCTGGTGGGATTTTGCATTACAACAATAAGTCAAATTATTGTGATGCTCTCTATGACCCCACCTCTCTTCCCCAATTATCGGGACCTGGCTGCTAGACCCCAGGCTTCCTCTAACTTACCTGAATTCTCTTTGAGGCGGCCTGGCCATTGAGGCAGGTGCAGTCTCAGTAACAGCCACTGCTAGTTCTGGCATTGATGAGCTGCTGGCTCATGAGGGTGTGCTATTATCCTTAATTCGATGGGGGCCTAGCGGAAGCCCCCTAATTGACCACTGCTGACAAAATGCCACGCCCCAGCCCTGCCACCTGCCAAACTTTGGTGTAGGGGTGGTGCTAGGTGACCTCCCGATTATGGTCCTGGAAGTGGAACTTCTGCCCTCGCCACAAAATTCTGCTCTGTATATCTCCTAAATCAGTTACATTGAAGATTCCTTAACGAGCAGAAGTGTCAGATAGAAAATTGAATTCAATGTCAAATCAGCTACAGAATGCAAAATACAAAAATGAAAGGAAAGATGGGGGCCGGGATTCTGCAATACTGCGTCTAAGTGTTGACACCGGCGTAAACATCGGAGTGTTTCATGCCGGCATCAATGAGCCTCCTGGCGCAGCGTTTCTGTGGCTCACAGGGGGCCAGCACGGTGCTGGATTGCTGCACGCAGTGCAGGCGTGGAAGCACATTCGCACGGCGGCGACTCCGTGCCAGGCCCGCGCAACATGGCGGAGCCACACAGTGGGCCACCGCGGAAGAAGGTAGGTCCCCCCGCACTGCACACACCCGCCAATCGGTGGCCCCCGATCGTGGACCTTGTCGTTGTGGAGGCCCCCACCGGACTCTGGTCCCCCTCCCCCCCCCGCCCCCCTCCACCAGGACGGCAACCGCGGCTGCGGGTCCGAGCTTCCGCCAGGTGGAACCATGTTAGAACCACATTGGCGGGAACCCGGCCGGTCAACCACGGAGAATCGCTGCGGGGCCTCTTTCAACGGCTCCCAACTGGCGCCACGCCGATCGCGCACGCACGGCTGCCGGCGATTCTCCGGTTGCCTGCCCGGGTTAGGAAAGAGAGATTAAAAGAGAAAGAATACCGCGACGCACGGGTCAGGGGCCGGCCCGAGAAAGGCTATGGCTGACCGGCGGGGTGGGGGGGGTGGGATGTGCCCCCCGACCAGGCTGATCACCTGGAACGTCAAGGGACTGAATGGGCCGGTTAAGAGGGCGCGGGTGTTCGCGCACTTGCGGGCCCTGAGAGCGGACGTAATTATGTTGCAGGAGACACATCTGAAAGTATCAGACCAGACCAGGCTAAGGAAGGGCTGGATTAGCCAGGTCTTCCACTCGGACTTGGACTCAAAGTCCAGAGGGGTGGCAATCATGATCAACAAGCGCGTGCAATTTGAGGCAGAGGGCATATCCGCAGACAGGGGGGGCAGATACCTGATGGTACGGGGCAGGCTGGAGGGGAGAAGAGTGGTGCTGGTGAATATATATGCCCCGAACTGGGATGACGTGGACTTCATTAAAAGAGTGCTGGGGAAGGTCCCGGACTTGCATTCTCGCAGGCTAATAATGGGAGGGGACTTTAACATGGTCCTTGACCCGACTTTGGATCGGTCGTGTCCCAGAACGGGTAGACTCTCAGCAATGGCAAGGGAGCTGAAAGGGTTTATGGAGCAAATGGGAGCAGTGGACCCCTGGAGAGAGGGACAGCCAACAGGAAGGGGCTACTCGTTTTACTCGCATGTCCACAAAGTATATTCCAGGATAGATTTCTTTGTGCTAAGCAGGGACTGTATGGGGGAGGTAAAGAACACGGAATACTCAGCAATTACCATTTCAGACCATGCCCCGCATTGGGTGGACCTGCAGTTCAGGGGAGCGAGTTATCAACGCCCGCAATGGAGGCTAGATGTGGGACTGCTGTCGGAGGAGGGGATCTGCGAGAGGCTTCGGAAATGTATAAAAAATTACCTGCAGGTGAATGACACTGGGGAGGTCTCAGCGGCAACCGTGTGGGAGGCGCTAAAGGCAGTAGTGCGGGGGGAGCTGATTTCAATTGGGGCCCATAGAGCCAAGGCAGACCGGGCAGAGATGGATAGATTGGTCAGGGAAATGGGCCGGATAGATGAAGAGCACGCGGAGTCCCCGGGGGAGGTTTTACTCAGGGAGAGGCAGAGGCTACAGGCGGAACTGGGGGCACTATCCACGAGCAGGGCCGTGGAACAGCTTAGGAAGGCGAGGGGAGTGGTGTACGAGTATGGGGAAAAGGCTAGCAGACTGTTAGCGCAGCAACTTAGGAGGAGGGAGGCGGCCAGGGAAATAGGTAGAGTGAGGGACGAGGGGGGGCACAAAGTGGAGGATCCGGCAGAATTGAATAGGGTATTCCGGGACTTCTATCGTAAGCTGTATACTTCGGAGCCGCCAGAAGAACCGGAGGGGATGAAAAGGTTTCTGGATGGGTTAACATTCCCAACAGTTGGGGGGGGGGGGGCGAGTGGAAGAGCTGGGGGCCCCGATTAGAGTAGAGGAGGTATTGGGGGGCCTAAAGGCCATGCAGTCGGGGAAGTCCCCGGGGCCGGATGGATACCCAGTAGAGTTTTATAGGAAGTTCTCGGAGCTGGTGGGCCCGGTTTTGGCGAGGGTTTTCAATGAGGCAAGGGACAGAGGGACCCTGCCGCCGACGATGTCACAAGCCACCATATCTCTGATATTAAAGCGGGGTAAAGACCCGGAGGTGTGCGGGTCCTACAGGCCAATCTTCCTGATTAATGTAGATGCCAAGCTCCTGGCAAAGGTACTGGCGGGTAGAATGGAGGACTGTGTACCGGAGGTGATTGGGGAGGATCAAACGGGGTTCGTGAAAGGTAGGCAGCTGGCGGCCAATCTGAGGAGATTGCTCAATGTGATAATGATGCCCCCGGCGGGTAGAGAGGTGGAGGTAGTGGTGGCTATGGACGCCGAGAAGGCCTTTGACCGGGTGGAGTGGGAATATCTATGGGAGGTGCTCGGACGGTTTGGGTTCGGGGAGGGATTGGTGGATTGGATCAAATTATTATATCAGGCCCCGAGGGCCAGCGTCAGGACCAACAGAGAAGTGTCGGAGTACTTTAGGTTGTACCGAGGGACCAGGCAGGGCTGCCCGCTCTCCCAGCTGCTGTTTGCGCTGGCCATAGAGCCGCTGGCGATTGCGCTGAGAGCCGCAGAGGGTTGGAAGGGGATGGTGAGGGGCGGGATTGAACACAGGGTTTCTCTTTATGCAGACGACCTGCCCCTGTACGTGTCGGACCCAGTGGCCGGGATGGGAACTATACTGGGAATGCTGAGGGAGTTCGGCCAGTTCTCAGGATACAAATTAAATACAGTCAAGAGTGAAATGTTTGTGGTACAGGCAAGGGGCCAGGAGAACAGATTGAGAGGGCTACCGTTTAGGTTAGTTGAGGAAAATTTCCGGTATTTGAGAATCCAGGTGGCACGAGATTGGGGCAGGCTGCATAAGTTAAATTTGGCCAGGGTGGTGGAGCAAATGAAGGGAGAGTTTCGGAGATGGGATGCACTCCCGCTGTCGCTGGCAGGGAGGGTGCAGACTGTAAAGATGACAATCCTCCCTCGATTTTTGTTTATTTTTCAGTGCCTCCCGATCTTTATCCCACAGTCCTTCTTCAAAAGAGTTAACGGGCTGATCATGAGCTTTGTCTGGGCGGGAAAGTCTCCGTGGGTGAAGAAGGCGATGTTGGAGAGGAACCGCAGCGAGGGAGGGCTGGCGTTGCCGAGTCTGGTCAATTATTACTGGGCGGCCAACATCGCTATGATAAGGAAGTGGATGGTGGGTACGGGGACTATTTGGGAGCGGGTGGAGGCGGCTTCGTGCAGGGGCTCCAGTTTGGAAGCCCTGGTCACGGCTCCTCTACCGCTGCCGCCGGCCAAGTACACCACCAGCCCGGTAGTGGTGGCGACCCTGCGGATATGGGGCCAGTGGAGGAGGCATGTGGGGGAGATGGGGGCGCCTGTCTGGGCGCCAATCTGCGACAACCATCGGTTTGCCCCCGGCAGTATGGATGGGGGGTTCCGAGTATGGCGGCGAGCAGGGGCGGGAAGGGTGGGTGATATGTTCCTGGAAGGGAGCTTCGCGGGTTTGAGGAGCTTGGAGGAGAAATTTGGGTTGGTAAGGGGAAATGATTTTAGATACCTACAGTTGCGGGACTTTGTTCGTAGACAGGTCCCATCTTTCCCGCGCCTCCCGCCAATGGGGATCCTAGACAGAATAGTCTCAGGGAGGGACGAAGGGGAGGGTAGAGTCTCGGGTATTTATAAGATGCTCATGAGGGAGGAAGGGTCCCAGACAGAGGAACTGAAACTTAAATGGGAGGAGGAGCTAGGCGGGGAATTGGAGGATGGGCTGTGGGCAGAGGCCCTGAGTAGGGTAAACTCGACCACGACATGTGCTAGGCTCGGGCTGATCCAATTTAAGGTCGTTCACCGGGCCCATATGACGGTGGCTCGGATGAGCACATTTTTCGGGATAGAGGACAAATGCGCTAGGTGCGCGGGAGGACCAGCGAACCATGTGCACATGTTTTGGGCATGCCCTGAGCTGAGGGGGTACTGGGAGGGATTTGCGGGGGTCATGTCCCAGGTGCTAAAAACAAGGGTGGTGATGAGTCCAGGGGTGGCAATTTTTGGGGTTTCGGAAGACCCGGGCGTCCAGGGGGAGAAAGCGGCCGATGTGCTGGCCTTTGCTTCCCTGATAGCCCGGCGACGAATATTATTGGCGTGGAGGGACTCAAAGCCCCCGAAGACTGAGTGGTGGCTTGCGGACATGTCAAGTTTTCTGGGGATGGAAAAAATTAAGTTCGCCTTGAGGGGATCTGTGCAGGGGTTCACCCGGAGGTGGCAACCATTTATTGACTTCTTTGCGGGAGAGTGAGCGTCAGCAGGGGGGTGGGGGGAGGGGGGGGTAGAGTAGAGTAGGAGGGAAAATATGGCGGGTAGTACGGGTGGGAGGGGAGCGGGCTTGTGCAATACGGTACGATGGAAGTATTGAAAGTACGTGGATGTTTGCACATTTTTGCCTTTTTTGCTTCCTTTCTGATGATGTCTGTAACTGTTTATAAAGCCAAAAACTACCTCAATAAAATTGTTTATTAAAAAAAAAAGAGAAAGAATACGTAAAATGAATGGTTTATAAATGTTTTGATATTTTTAACAATTATTAAAACCTGAAGCAACAAGATTTCATACTTTAGAAGCTAATTTTCAATGCCCGAGTGGTCGCTGGCAGTAATTAAGATTTATATAAAACTTAATTTGCTTACACTTGAATGGACAAGCTACAGTGAAAATGTAGTTTCTGGAGGGGAAGGGCAATGCAGACAGCAATTGCTTTTGACTGCGCATGTATACGTAGTAATGTTAGAAGTAACTGCGATTTTTAATGATGAGCAGTGATAGATACACCATGATATTTACCACAAAATCTATTTTATCATGGTGCTGAACTAATAATAGCGTTGACAGAGGAACTGTTTATAAGAGGCCAAAATTTTGAGTTATAAGAACAGTAACATTTTCTATCCATTATGTCATCAACTCTTACTGCCATTAAAATAAACATACACTATTAAGATTGAAGAGCCTGCAAATGAAAAAGCGATGGAGTGTCGACTTAATAATTTCTCAGTGCAACAGTAAGCCTAAATTAATTAATGTGTGTTAGGGAGCACGGTAAAGGTAATCAGAGTCGATCTGTAGTCTTAAAAATAACATTTATAATGGAGTGCCATGCTTAATACAAATGGCCTTGTACATAACCTGGAAAACTAATTTACTAAATAATCTGGAGAAATATCAGTTCAGCAGCTCTTAATTTAATTTGCAATGAGAGGTTAGGATGTGTAAATACAAATAAAACTCTTATTCTTTACCATACACTAAACATAGTAAACCCAAGAAGACAATTAAATTAAGGAAATCAATTCTGCAGTTCAGATTTATCCATAGACGAATGACAAATTATTTTTGCCGTGATCTGCGATCCAAATTCCAGGATATTAAAAGGAGACCAAATTCAGACGATATTAATCCCAGATGCCCTGTAAAGCATTGTCAAAACACAAGTATTGAATGCGAGAATATTTGTTAATATTTCAATGCAGGACAAATGGAACGCCTTTAAAGGAACAATGCTGGACTTACAGTCAAGTGCGCAACAAAAATCATCAATCCCTGATTCAACTTTAATTGGATTAATAAATAATTTTAAAATGAAATATAGAGCAAATATGATGTCCGAAATCATATAGGGCAAAGCAGAGGAGCTCAGTGGGATGAATTTAGGATTGTGCCAAAACAAGTTTAAAGGGTGCACAGAAACACAGGAAAAAGCATAGCTGCTTAGACAAAGTATAACAAAGAAAAATGGTACTTCAATAATAATGAGAATGTCAGAGAAGAGTTAAGAATATTTTTTTAATATAAATTTAGAGTACCCAATTTATTTTTCCCAATTAAGGGGCAATTTAGCATGGCCAATCCACCTACTCTGCACATCTTTGAGCTGTGTGGGCGAAACCCACGCAGACACGGGGAGAATCTGCAATCTCCACACGGACAGTGACCCAGGGCCAGGATCGAACCTGCAACCTCAGCGCCATGAGGCAGTAAGTGTTAACCACAGCGCCACCGTGCCGCCCTGAGTTAAGGATATTAAAAGATGGGGAGGAATTTTAACCATAAATGTTCTGCATTAGGATCCTTTGGAAAGAGGACTTACGTTATCTTTCAGCATACATGAGGAAGGTAATGGGAAACCATCACATCTACTCTTTTCGCCAGTCATATTACTCAATGAAATTTAAAGTGGGAGGCTCCTTTGAACAGCTGAAGAGGAAAGTACAAGTCCATGAGGCATAGAGAAATGAGCAGCTGGCCTTAGGCAGATCACTCCGACATTTTACATGATTACCTTTGTAAAATAGTCAAGAGTCAAAGCATGAATAACAGACCCTCTCCCACTCCCTACTCCCAAAACAAGTATCAAAATATAATTATTAAAATTTAATTCAAGACTTCAAGTAGACAGACTGAAATCCAAGGCAGGTTGGAAAAAACTTTAAAACATTCTAATTGTTAGATGGTGCTTTTTTCAGAGTCATAGACAGACTGGCAAGGAGATTTGTGAGGCATAAACATCACTACGAAGAAGTCATTAAACACTGGGGAGGCACCGATACACTGGAAGCAGACTAATACGATGCCCGTTTTCAAAAAAGATGATTAAACAGGCATCAGAAACTACATTCCCATTAGTCTTGCTTCAACTACATGCAAAATAATAAAATCAATTATCTGGTGTATACTTGAGGATTATCTGAATGACGATCTCAGAAACAACTGTCTTTATATGGAAAATACTAACTTCCTTGTTTCCGAAAAAGCAATAAGTCAACTGTGGTGTTGTGCACTTAACCTTTCAGAAAGCATTTGAACAAGTTCCACATGAAAAATCACTAATTAATCTCAAAGCTGTTGGGATTCAGAGCAAAACTTGTGTAGGGATAAGAAATTGGTTAAAGGATAAAAAAAGCAAGGTGCTGCTTTGAAGGATAATGTCAGTGTGTGACAGCGGGAGGAGTATTAATTGGTATCCTGGGGCTTAGTGTTGGGGCCAGTACTGTTTTCAATCCAGATGAATGACTTTGGTGGTTCGGGGTTGCCGGTGGTGGGTGAAATGTTACCAGGTCCTTGAAGGGGATTTTGGGTGCTTGTGGGCATGAGGATGGAACAATTAGTACAATTATCAGGCAGGAATGCCAATGGCCCCTCCTCCTTTTCCTGTAAAGTGCTTGTATGCATTGGAGCCTGCCCAGCAGTGGCAGGAAGCCAACTGAACTTGTTATTGAATCAACTATCAACCATTTATGCAGGGCAATGACGAGAACCACACAGAGCCCCACAGTGTCTGCAGCTTGTCAACTCACAGGAGAGGAGCACCCAGTGGGAAGTCTCAATGCAGTACACATTGCCGCTTTTTAAGTTGACGCATTGGTTCACCTTACCACCTCTTCAAACCACCTGTTGTTCCAACTGGACAGTGACCCTGAAGGCAGGTTCTTAATTGGAGAACCTGGGACCTCGGCGCGAGAGGAGAGTCAGCCGGGACATTGAAAACAGCGTGAAAGGAGAATCAGCCGGGAGATAGAAAACAGCGCAAAAGGAGAGTCAGCCAGGACATTGAAAACAGCGCGTGAGGAGAGACAGCCTGGACATTGAAAACAGCGTGAAAGGAGAGTCAGCCGGGAGATAGAAAACAGCGTGAAAGGAGAGTCAGCCAGGAGATAGAAAACAGCGCGAAAGGAGAGTCAGCCAGGACATTGAAAACTGCGCGTGAGGAGAGTCAGCCGGGACATTGAAAACAGCGTGAAAGGAGAGTCAGCCGGGAGATAGAAAACAGCGTGAAAGGAGAGTCAGCCGGGAGATAGAAAACAGCGCGTGAGGAGAGACAGCCAGGACATTGAAAAATGGGAGAGGAGCAGGAGAGTTAAAAGCGGGAGAGGAGTCGGAGATTTAAAAGCGGGAGAGGAATCCGGTGATTTAAAAGCGTGGGAGAGAAGCCGGAGATTTAAAAGCGCGGGAGAGGAGACACCTCCTCTAACCTGAGGGGTTGAGTGAATATCAGGTAAGCTCTTTCTTTCTTTCTTTCTTTTTCTTGTTTTATCCGCAAGTAATCTAGAGTGGATGGCAGGGAAGGCAGTGCAATGTTCCTCCTGCAGAATGTTTGAGGTGAGGGACGCCGTCAGTGTCCCTACTGATTTCACCTGTGGGAAGTGCACCCGTCTCCAGCTCCTCAAAAACCGCATTAAGGAACTGGAGTTGGATGAACTTCGGATCATTCGGGAGGCAGAGGTGGTCATAGTTAGAAGCTTCAGGAATGTAGTTACTCCGAAGAATTAAGATAGATGGGTGACGGTGAGAGGGGCTGGGAGGAAGCAGTCAGTACAGGGATCCCCTGTGGTCGTTCCCCTTAGTAACAAGTATTCCGCTTTGGATACTGGTGGGGGGGATGACTTACCAGGGGTAAGCAATGGGGTACAGGTCTCTGGCACAGAGTATGTCCCTGTTGCTCAGAAGGGAAGTGGGGAGAGGAGTAGAGCAATAGTCATTGGACACCCCGTAGTTACGGGGACAGAATGGAGATTCTGTGGGAACGAGAGAGACTCGTGGTTGGTGTGTTGCCTCCCAGGTGCCAGGGTCCGTGATTTTCAGGATCCTTAAGATGGAGGGGGAGCAGCCCCAAGTCGTAGTCCACATAGGCATCAACGACATAGGTAGGAAAAGGGATGGGGATGTAAGGCAGGAATTCAGGGAGCTAGGGTGGAATCTTCGAGCTAGAACAAACAGAATTATTATCTCTGGGTTGTTACCCATGCCACGTGCTAGCGAGGCGAGGAATAGGGAGAGAGAACAGTTGAACACGTGGCTACAGGGATGGTGCAGGAGGGAGGGGTTCAGATACCTGGATAATTGGGGCTCATTCTGGGGTAGGTGGGGCCTCTACAAATGGGATGGTCTATACCTGAACCAGAGGGGTACCAATATCCTGGGGGGAAATTTGCTAATGCTCTTCGGGAGGGTTTAAACTAATTGGGCAGAGGAATGGGAACCTGAATTGTAGCTCCAGTGTACAGAAGGTTGAGAGTAGTGAGGTCATGAGTAAGGTTTCAAGGTCACAGGAGTGTACCGGCAGGCAGGAAGGTGGTTTGAAGTGTGTCTACCTCAAGCCAGGAGCATCCGGTATATACCTACCAATTTCCATCGTGAAAGTAAATGTAACCGAATTGTGATCACTATCAGCAAAGTGATAGCGAGGCCTCATTGGATTTGGTACTGGGTAATGAAACGGAATAAGGTGAGTGAACTTGCAGCATGGGTTGGTACCTGGGACTTCGATGTTGTAGCCATTTTGGAGACATGGATAGAGCAGGGACAGGAATGGTTGTTGTAGGTTCCGGGTTTAGATGTTTCAGTAGGCTCAGTGAAGGTGGTAAAAGAGGGGGAGGTCTGGTATTGTTAGTCAAGGAGAGTATTACTGTGGCAGAAAGGACCTTTGATGAGGACTACTGAGGTAGTATGGACTGAGGTTAAAAACAGGAAAGGAGAGATCACCCTGTTGGGAGTTTTCTATATGCCTCCGAAAAGTTCCAGAGATGTAGAGGAAAGGATTGCAAAGATGATTCTGGATAAGAGCGAAAGAAACAGGGTAGTTATTATGGGGGACATTAACTTTCCAAATATTGACTGGAAACACTATAGATCGAGTACTTTAGATGGGTCAGTTTTTGTCCAATGTGTGCAGGAGGGTTTCCTGACACAGCATGTAGATAGGCCAACAAGAGGCGAGGCCACATTAGATTTGGTAATGGGTAATGAACCAGGCCAGGTGTTTGATTTGGAGGAAGGTGAGCACTTTGGTGATAGTGACCACAATTCGGTTACGTTTACATTAGCGATGGAAAGGGATAGGTATATACCGCAGGGCAAGAGTTATAGCTGGGGGAAAGGCAATTATAATGCAATGAGCCAAGACTTAGGATGCATAGGATGGGGAGGGAAACTGCAGGGGATGGGCACAATTGAAATGTGGTGCTTGTTCAAGGAACAACTACTGCGTGTCCTTGATAAGTATGTACCTGTCAGGCAGGGAGGAAGTGGTCGAGCGAGGGAACCGTGGTTTACTAAAGTAGTTGAATCACTTGTCAAGAGAAAGAAGGAGGCTTATGTAAAGATGAGATGCGAAGGTTCAGTTAGGGCACTTGAGAGTTACAAGTTAGCCAGGAAGGACCTAAAGAGAGAGCTAAGAAGAGCCAGGAGGGGACATGAGAAGTCTTTGGCAGCTAGGATCAAGGAAAACCCTAAAGCTTTCTATCGGTATGTCTGGAATAAAAGAATGACTAGGGTAAGAGTAGGGCCAGTCAAGGACAGTAGTGGGAAGTTATGTGTCGAATCCGAGGAGATAGGAGAGGCGCTAAATTAATATTTTTCGTCAGTATTCACACAGGAAAAAGACAATGTTGTCAAGAATACTGAGATACAGGCTACTAGACTAGACGGGATTGAGGATCATAAGGAGGAGGTGTTAGCAATTCTGGAAAGTGTGAAAATAGATAAGTCCCCTGGGCCGGATGGGATTTATCCTAGGATTCTCTGGGAAGCTAGGGAGGAGATCGCAGAGCCTTTGGCTTTGATCTTTATGTCGTCATTGTCTACAGGAATAGTGCCAGAAGACTGGAGGGTAGCAAATGTTGTCCCCTTGTTCAAGAAGGGAAGTAGAGACAACCCTGTTAATTATTGACCAGTGAGACTTACTTCTGTTGTGGGCAAAGTCTTGGAAAGGATTATAAGAGATAGGATTTATAATCATCTAGAAAGGAATAATTTGATCAGGGATAGTCAACACGATTTTGTGAAGGGTAGGTCGTGCCTCACAAACCTTATTGAGTTCTTTGAGAAGGTGACCAAACAGGTGGACGAGGGTAAAGCAGTTGATGTGGTGTATGTGGATTTCAGAAAAGCGTTTGATAAGGTTCCCCACGGTAGGCTATTGCAGAAAATACGGAGGCATGGGATTGAGGGCGATTTAGCGGTTTGGATCAGAAATCGGCGAGCTGTAAAAAGCCAGAGGGTGGTGGTTGATGGGAAATGTTCAGCCTGGAGTTCAGTTAATAGTGGTGTACCACAAGGATCTGCTCTGGGGCCACTGCTGTTTGTTATTTTTATAAATGACCTGGAGGAGGATGTAGAAGGATGGGTGAGTAAATTTGCGGATGGCACCAAAGTGGGTGGAGTTGGGAACAGTGCGGAAGGATGTTGCAGGTTACAGAGGAACATAGATAAGCCGCAGAGCTGGGCTGAGAAGTGGCAAATGGAGTTTAATGCAGAAAAGTGTGAGGTCATTCATTTTGGAAGGAGTAACAGGAATAGAGAGTACTGTGCTAATGGTAAGATTATTGGTCATGCGGATGAGCAGAGAGATCTCGGTGTCCATGTACATAGATCCCTAAAAGTTGCCACACAGGTTGATGGGGTTGTGAAGAAGGCGTACAATGTGTTAGCTTTTATTGGTGGAGGGATTGAGTTTCAGAGCCATGAGGTCATGTTGCAGCTGTACAAAACTCTGGTGCAGCAACATTTGGAGTATTGCATGCAGTTCTGGTTGCCGCATTATAGGAAGGATGTGGAAGCATTGGAAAGGATGCAGAGGAGATTTACCAGGATGCTGCCTGGGATGGAGGGAAGATTTTATGAGGTAAGGCTGAGGGACGTGAGGCTGTTTTCATTAGAGAGAAGAAGGTTAAGAGGTGACTTAATAGAGGCATACAAGATAATCAGAGGATTAGATAGGGTGGACAGTGAGAACCTTTTTCCTCGGATGGTGATGTCTAGCACGAGGGGACGTAGCTTTAAATTGAGGGGAGATAGATATAGGACAGATGTCAGAGATAGGTTCTTTACTCAGAGAGTAGAAAGGGCGTGGAATGCCCTGCCTGCAACAGTAGTGGACTCGACAACATTAGGGGCATTTAAATGGTCATTGGATAAACATATGGATGATAATGGAACAGTGTAGATGGGCTTTAGAGTGGTTTAACAGGTCGGCGCAACATCGAGGGCCGAAGGGCCTGTACTGTAATGTTCTATTGTTCTATCTTCTTGGAAGATTGGGTTGCGAGGAGACATATTGGAGTAGTGGCAATATCACTGGATTAATAATCTGAGGGATGCGACTGTTGCTTTGGGTTCAAATCTTACCGTGGTAGCTGAAATAAATGCAAAATTGAAAGCTAGACTCCGTAATGGTGCCCATGAAACTAATGTTGCAAAAACCCATCTGGTTCACTATTGTCCCTTAAGGAAGTAAATCTGTCATCCTTGGTTGGTACGACCTAGACATGACTCCAGATCCATTGTTAACTGCCCTCTGAATGGCATTCACAAACCATTCAGTTTAAAGGCAATTAGGGATGGGCAAGAAATCGCCCCATCCCGTGAAAGAATTTTAAAAAACTTAAATACGAAGATTGGATTGACAGTCCTGTTACTGTGGCGATCAGTTTCGTGACACAAAAATGATCCCAATATTTGGGGGCGGGGGAGAAAGGTTACATGGTGGGGGAGAACCATCCTTGGGATTCAGTGGCGTAAAGTGTAGGGAATCACAGACCCCAGGATAAGAGTGGAAGCTTGGGTGGTGGGGATTTGCATGAGGCCTGGGAAAAAAAGGCCTGGCAGATATTGGAAGGGTAAGAGAGAGGATGTCCAATCGTAGTGTTTAGTCAGGCAAACAGATACGTGAAAAAGCATGAAACTCTCCGATCTGACAATTCCCGGCTGGATTTAGTTGCCAGGTTTCCCAAAACTCATAAAATCTGGCCAAACGATAATTAAATTAAAATTAATTAATACAAACAAAATAGAAACAGAAAATGTTCTCCTCGGAGCAGTTAGGTCACCTACCACTTTTCCAATTGAAACTGGAAATGGGCAGCTAGACATTGGGATTCATATTTGCAACACTTTAATCTCCCTACCAACCCAAACCCTTATATATGATCTCTTAATTTATCTTCAAATATGTGCCAGAGATCCGGTTGATTGGAGGTGTCCAAAATACAACTTTATTTGATAATCATTCACCTTGACTCACTCACATAAAAACTAAATCAAAAATGTTGATCAGAATAGTACATAGACTGGTCAGAACATAATGAAAAGAGTTGAACAAAAGCATAAGAAAATATAAAGAAAATTAGAAAATCAATAGATGGTTCAGAATTTCATGAAAGCATAAATTCAGAATAAAAAACGTAATCCCTCATTTACTCTCATTGGTTTCTAATTCTCAGCTGAGACTTTCTAATTTATTCAAATAACTGTCTCTTAATGATTTGTTAATCAACAATATTGGCCATTGCTTAGGATTCACTAATGTCCTTTAAATTAATTTAATGCCCATGTGCGCCCGCCACCTGCGCCAATCTTATAATGATAAGGGGCTGGATTCTCCTAAAATGGGACTATGTCCCTACGCCAGCGTAAAAATGCTGGAGTTTTACTCTGGACAATCCTGCAAAAAAGATCAGTTCATTCAATGCCCTGCAGGGGGCTCTCAGGACCCGGAGTAATTCACGATACGGGCCACCGCACTTCCGGTTTTGAGTCTGCGCATGCGCACAGCGGCAGACTCCAGCGGCCACACCTAGTACCATGGCGGACTCTAACTGTGGAGGCAGACACAAAAATTAGTAGACCCGATCAACCACGCGCCCGAGGATATGACTGCGCGGATATTATTCCCGGCCGCCTTCAAAGTCCCCCCCCCTCCACCGCCCCCAGTGTCCGATCGCCCCGCCTTAACCACGGCAGCTGCAGACTGAGTCCGCAGCTGCCACGCCAGCATCCCGACCGGCAATAGGTGTTTAGTTCCACGTTGTCGGGATATCGGCCGGTTGGGAGCGGAGGATCGCTTGGAGGGCCTCTGTCAATGGGCCCCCAGCCGTGCAGTGTACTCTGTGATCACGCCGATTCTCAGGTCCTGGAGAATCGCCGGACCAGCACGAGGCCTGATTTTGGCGTGAAAGTGGATTCTCCGCCCCCGCGTCAAATGCAATTTCGACGCAAGGCTGCAGAGAATTCAGTTGAAGGAGCTTGCATTAATCTTGCTGTTGATAAGTATTTGGGGCGCGATTCTCCGCAAATGCGGCGAGTCGTAAAGGCTGCCGTGAAACTGCCCGTGTTTCACGGCAGCCTCCGCGCCCCCTCCCGGGACCCGATTCTCCCCCCGGGCGGGGCTAGCAGCGGGGCCCCGTGAAGCACGGCATCGCGGGCTTAGTGACCGTCGCTAAGTCCACGCGCCAAGTGTCACGCCGGCTGACGCGCACGATGATGTCAGCCGCGCATGTGTGGGTTGGACGGCTCCAACCCGCGCATGCGCGGATGACGTCATCGCGCAGACGCGTCAAACCCGCGCATGCGCTGGCCGTCATGCCCCACAGCCGCCCCGCGGACTGATCCTGCGGGGCGGCGGAAGAACAAATAGTGCGCGGGTATCGGACCCGCTGCCCACGATCGGTGCCCACCGATCGCAGGCCCATGCCACTTTTGGCACGGCCATGGTTGTCCGGGACGGGCACTTTGCGGCCGTTTTCACGAACGCTGAACGCAGGTGTGATCGCGGCCGTGAAAACGGCGTAAACTCCGTGGTATTCGGCCCATCGGCCTGCGGAGAATTGCTGCTCGCCGTTTTTTACTGTGTGCCCTGCAGCTGGCAACATTATGGGCTTGTGCCTGTGCCATCCTGGCCACAGCTGGCCTGAGCCCTTGCCATCTCGCTTGCTGTCTCCCACTCACCCACCATCCTGATCTTTTGCTGCCACTCACTTGACATTTGCTTGTTACCCACTTGCTGCCCCTCACCTCAGCTCTCACCACCTCTGCTCAAGCTCCTGCTGACTCTTACCCATGCCCTTGCTTGCCACCCCTCTCCTATAGCTACAGCACTGGTTAATTAGAGAGGAGACTGCTCTGCACAGTGTCCTATTGCACACTCGCCAGGAAAGACAGAACATGAATTAGAAACAGAGCAAAGCAGCACACTGTCTATTTAAATGATCAGAAAATCTGCCACTCTTCCTTTAGATCCAAAAAAGCATTGCTTTCAGGAACATTACATTCACATCTTGAAACAGTTATCTCAGGAACCATTACAATCTTGTGCTATAATTATCTGGTATTCAATCTGCTTACGTATTACCATTTAAGAGGCGAGAGCATTCCTTGTATTTTCCAGTTCAAGGTGTATTTTATTCTGACGGTATTAGAACTGCACCACCTTTATTACGGGCTGTTGCCTGGACACAGCCTGGGGTGATATTACAGGCATTGCAACTGCATACATGGGAAATGCAGCCACTGTAACTGTGGCTTCAGCAAACCAGCCTGAAAAAATTTAAAGTTCTCCTTTCTGAAGGTAACATCCTTTAAGGACATCTGATCTGGCTACAAAGTGCCTAAGAATACTGACTGCAGCATTGCTGACAGATTTTTTAAAGTGGGTCTGAAACAGTTGTGTGGCCTTTGATTTTCATATGCAAAAGTCCGAACCTGTGTTTGAAGTGCAGGTCCTGACCACCTTTGTCGGGGCTGTTACTCGTCGAGTGGGCAGCATACCTCCAACCTGGAATGAACATGTGCATGCTGCCTAACATCTTAATTGTTTATGTTCCAACATTTTTGTTAAACAATTTATTGCTGTCAAATATCTGAGCCAATAGGTATGGACGGCACTGTGGCACAGTGGTTAGCACGGTTGCTTAGCCGCGCCAGGGTCCCAGGTTCAGCTCCCGGCTTGGGTCACTGTCTGTGTGGAGTATTCACGTTCTCCCTGTGTCTGCGTGGGTTTCCTCCGGGTGCTCCGGTTCCCTCCCACAAGTCCCGAAAGTCGTGCTGTTAGGTGAATTGGACATTCTGAATTCTCCCTGTGTATCCAAACAGGCTCTGGAATGTAGCGACTAGGGGCTTTTCACAGTAACTTCATTGCAGTGCTATTGTAAGCCTACTTGTGACAATAAAAAAAAAATGGTTATTGCCCCATATTGGGCCCAAAGCAGCAACAGCCAGTCAGAACAGAGAGGGGCAAGGACTGAAATAAATTTGTCCTCAGCTGTGTTATCATAACCAGGGGAGATGCAGGTATCGGTACCCTGACGCATCTCATCACTCAGGGCCTAACAAATGCTGGATGACCCACAGATAAATAGCACGCAGCAAATAACAAGGGAGGGTATTTTTAAGCAACGGAGTACACTTGATCCTTCAGGTTTTACAAATAACAAAATTTCATAAGGTTTCATAAGGGTGATTTTATGAGCAGCCTTTAGAATACTGTTTAAGGGTGTCTCATTAGGGGACTGGAAACTCAGAAATGCTAGTTTAGGTAGTAGGTCTGAAATGTGTGCGGGAGCATAATTTATACATTAACTGAGTCCTGTGTTCATCTTTGGCAGCCGCCAGGCTGTATTTAAATAAAAGGCCCCAACAAATTTAGCATAGCCAGCTAGATCAGGCTAGACAGGCATAGGCTTCTGATTTGCTTAAATTGGCTATTGTTATGGCCCTCATACACCTTTAAACAGGCACAATTATTTTGAACTCAATTTTAGAATTTAAACCGGTATCTCTCGGGATATATTGACATTTTCCATTGATTTTAGTCTCTTGACTCAAGTAATTTGACACTTCCCTCTGATTTGCTTGTCTTTTCTCTAATAGACTGGTTAATGAGGTAGAGAAGTGATTCTCCTTGATTGCTATACTTGGGGAACAATAAAGAAATCCCAGATGAAAGATGGTAATTACAGTGCTTAACTGTCAGGTACAAACAAATGTTTGCTACTGACTAGTAATTTTGAACAATACTGTATCTCATGCTGAGTCTCTACATAGGTAGTGCACATCAAGGGACAGCACTTCTCCTATTGCATTAACCAGTCAATTAAGTCCCGTTTAGTATTCTGAAAGGATATTATGTTCACATGCAAATTTTGGTGACTCAAAGATCTGTGCTTTAAAACTGGCACGTAGCAACCTAGCTCCGAATTGCCAACCGTGTTGATTTTGAGATGGACCTCTAAGCCGAAACGGGCAGGAGACTCCAACATCTGTTACAAATCCGGTCCAGATGTTTAAGTTACAACCCACCAACGCCAGTTTTGCTGTGACATTGTGGCCATTGCCAATTCCCAGTCCCAACAATTTGTGATATATGTCAAAAGGCAGACATTTCTCATCAACATTAGTGAGATTAGTTACCACAAAGGAAAGCTGAAGCAAGGTTTGGGAAACATTCTTATGGCAACTGCTTTTACATTTTGATCTTTAGGATCTCCCCACAAAATACCTGCCAATGTAAAGTGCCGCTTGTTTTAATTCCTGGTTTCACTAACTTTTCCTGTTAAAATACAAGTGCTGACCCCCTAACATTCAGTCACCCCATCTCACTTTCAGATCAACAAGCCATGTTTCACACTGGCAACTCACTGGCAATGTTGTAATCAAAATATTGAGAATACCAAAGCCTGTCTTTGGTTCCTGCTCCAAATCTCTGAGATATCAGCACTCCTCTAAATCTGGGCTCTTGAACAAACCAGGCTTTAATTACTCCACAATTGAAGCTGGTGAGGCCCTAAACTCTGAAATTCTCTGCCCAAACCTCATTTCCTCACTAGCTCCTTTTCTTACATTAAGACACTCCTTAAAACCATCTTTCTGACCAAGCTTTTGACCATCTGCCTTGATGCCATCTTCTGTGTTAAATTTTGTTTTATGATGCTGAGTAAAGTGACTTGAGATATTTTTATTACATTGAAAGTGCTATAGAAATATAAGTTGTATTGTTGTTGACCCTAAACTGATGTCTCCAGGTAGCTGCTGTGCATACTTTTTTTAATTGTTCATGGGATGTGGATGTTGCTGGCTGGACCAACATTTATTGCCCATTCCTAATTGTCCACGAGAAGTTGGTGGTGAGCTGCCTTTTGATGCACAGCAGTCGTGTTGTCGTAAAACCCACAGTGCTGTTAGGAAGGGAGTTCCTGGATTTTTACCAAGCGACAGTGAAGGAACATTGATATAGTTCCACGCCAAGGTGGTGCGCAGGCTTGGGCATTAAAATGAACGTCATGGTGTTACCATGCATCTACTGCCCTTGCCCAACAAGGTGCAAAAGGTCACAGGTTTGAAAGGTGTTGTTGAAGCAGCCTTGGTCTGTTTCTGCAGTGAAATTTGTACTACTGCCACTGTGCTTCCTGAGTGGAGGGAGTGCATGTTGAAGGTGATGGACGGGCTGCTTGGTCTTCCATGGTGTCGAGCTTCTTGAATGTTGTTGGCATTGCACTCATTCTGGCAAATGAAGAATATTCCAGCACACCCCTGACTTACTTGTGCCTTGCAGATAGTGACCGTGGGGAGTGAGGAGGTGAGTTTTTTGCCACAGAATTCCCAGCCTCCTTGTTGCCACAATATTTACATGGCTGGTCCAGCTCAGTTTTTGGTCAATGCTAACCCCAGGATGTTGATGGTGAGGGATTCAGTGATGGCAATGCCATTGAATGTCAAGGCAGGATGGATCCTCTCTTGTTGGCGATGATCATTGCCAAAGACTTGTGTGGTGTGAATGTTACTTGTGTGAATTCCAACTATATCCAGGTCTTGCTGCATGCTCCCCCCTCCATCACCTGAAAATCATCCCCACTGAGCTCTGTAAATCAACTTGCACTCTCAGTTGACTGGGATCCACCTGTGTACTTGGTCTAAAACTAGAGAAGTTGGGAATGTTGTAATTCGAGTAAATTAAAAGAATAAAGAGATTTAATAGGCATTTTGCAAAATATGAAGGGTTATGATTGAGTAGATTGGGATAAACTGTTTGCACTGATTAATAACCAACCAGGTTAATAACAAGAGGATACAAGTTTAAGCTCATTGGCAAAAGGTGCTGAGGGCAAATTTGTACATGCGTTGATCTGAATGCATTGTTTGAAAGGGTGTGGAAACAGATTCAATACATAATAACATACAAAAGAAATTTGTAAATATATTTGAAGGGAGAATATTTTCAGGGCTTTAGGGAAAGAACCGCGGAATTAATTAAATATGTTTAAAAAGAGAGTACAGGCATGATAGACTGAATGACCTCCATCTGTGGTGTATAATTCAATTAACTTTACCATCACTTGTCAAGAGGCAAAGTGAACAAAGGAAAAGTGTCATTGAAGGGAACATCCAACAACAAAGGTGAGGGTTGCTTAGCTCAGTTGGCCAGACGGATGGTTATTCATGCAGAGCAACACCAACGCCATGGGTGGGATTCTCCTTTCCAGGGACTATGTCCCCATGCCGGCGGGAGAACCAGCGCAAACCACTCCAGCGTCAACAGCCCCTGAAAGTGCGGAATTCTCTGCACTTCCGGGGCTAGGTGGACGGCGGAGGGGTTGGCGCCGCTCCAACCGGTGCCGAAGGGACTACACGAGTTTGCGCATGCGCAGAAGGGCTGACGTGATCTCGGGCTTGCGCGGAACCTCCGGTGTGGTTCCTTACATGCGCAGAGCGGCCGGCGTACTCTGGCACATGTGCAGGGGTTGGCTTCTCCACACTGGCCATGGCGGAGCCCTACAGAGGCCGGCGCAGAAGGAAGGAATGCCCCACAGCACAGGCTCGCCCGCAGATCAGTGGGCCCCAATCGCGGGCCAGGCCACCGTGAGGGGGCCCCCCCGGAGTCGGATTCCCCCCCCCCGAGGACAGCCCCAACCAACTTACCTGCCAGGTCCCGCCGTGTGGGACCATGCCTAATCCACGCCAGTGGGACTGGCCAAAAACGGACATCTGCTCAGCCCATCGGGGCCCGGAGAATTTTCAGGGGGGCCACTGCCAACAGCCCCCGACCGGCGTGGCGTGAACCCCGCCCAAAAACCGGTGCCGGAGATTATGGCAGCCAGCGTCGGGGCGGGGTTCGCGCCGCCCCGAGGGAGGGTCGGAGAATCCTGTATGTGTTCAATTCCCGTGCTGGCTGGGATTATTCATGAAGGGTCCCACCTTCTCAACCTTGCCACTCCCCTGAGGTCTGGTAATCAGTGGCGTGCAGAGGTCTGGTGATGCCCGGGGCAAATCTTGATTGTATGCCCCAAAGACTCAAGTATAAGGCCTAATATACTGAGAAATATTATAAGAAAGGAAAACATTTTGAATATACCTTCCCGTACCAGCCTCCTGAACAGGCGCCGGAATGTGGCGACTAGGGGCTTTTCACAGTAACTTCAGTGAAGCCTACTTGTGACAATAAGTGATTTTCATTTCAGTGTAGATAATGTTCTAAACCGCTGTGTGCAGAGAGCAGTGAATGGTCTCTCCCCAGTGTGAACTCGCTGGTGTCTCAGCAGTTGGGGTGAATGACTGAATCCCTTACCACACAGAGGGCAGGTCAATGGCTTCTCATCTGTATGAACTCACTGATGTCTCAGCAGGATGGATGGCTGAGTGAATCCCCTCCCACACACACTGCAGGTGAACGGCCTCTTCCCGGAGTGAACTCTCTGGTGTGTCAACAGGTTGGTTAATTGAGAGAATCTCTTCCCACACACAGAGCAGGTGAACAGCCTCTCCCCAGAGTGAACTCGCTGGTGTGTCAGCAGTTGGGGTGAATGACTGAATCCCTAATCACACTCAGAACTGAGGGAGTGTTGCACTGTCAGAACAGCCTTCTTTCAAATAAGTTGTTAAACTGAGGCTCTGTCTGTCCCTATTAGGTGGATGTTGAAGATCCCACAGCCACTATTTTGAAGAAGAGCAGGGGAGTTACCCCCGTGTCCTGGTCAATACTAGAGGCTTTTCACAGTAACTTCATTTGAAGCCTACTTATGAAATGAAAATCGCTTATTGTCACATTCCGCATTCGCCACATTCCAGCGCCTGTTTGGGGAGGCTGTTACAGGAATCGAATCGTGCTGCTGGCTTGCCTTGGTCTGCTTTCAAAGCCAGCAATGTAGCCCTGTGCTAAACAGCCCCTGACAATAAGCGATTTTCATTTCATTTCATGTGTCAAACTGAGGGAGCAAAGGATGTCAATATTTTTAAGAGAGAGACCTGGGCCAAGCTTTCCAGAGTCTGAACCCTCCCTGGATTCACTTCCTTTCCCTTCAGTTGCTGCAAGTGATCAATTGATGGTCAGAATAAAAAAAGAAATGGAAAGGGGAGAAAAGAAAGTGTTTTACTCACAGATGTTGGAGACAGGAGGAAGATTCCGTCGGTGTGAAAGCTCAATTATCACTCACACAAAGCCCGTGCTCTGATTGGCTGGAGAACCACAGTCCCTCCGGTCCGCAATCTTTTTTCATTGGTCAACATCTCAGCACGCAGATCAGGGGGCGAGGCCTTTCCCTGCATGTGAGGAGCTCCCCCTCCCTTGGACATGCGCAGTCCCGGGCCGCCCGCCCACGCGGCGGATAGAGCGGTTTCCCCACCGCGGGGGAGTCTGGGAGCGCAGTCACCTCACCCTGACACAAGGTACATGTCGGTAGTCACTGGATTTGATTGTGACCACGGGATGGCAGTGCAAGTTGCCTGGAGGATGATCAAGGAAGGTGAGGGGGGGATGAAGTGGTGGGCAAAGGTGAAAGGGATAGTGCAGCATGTTCAGGTGTCTTTTAAATATGATGCCTGGACTGTCAACCCCATGAGGTAATGGCAGGAAAGGTGACTTTAGCAACCTTAGCAAAACAATTTGTTAAATTCAGGTGGAAAAATTTAGGCATCTGGGTAACATTGGGGAGAGCAATAGCCTCTGATTGATGCCCCCATCCAATGGATGCCCGGGGCCAACGCACCGTCGCCCCCCCCCCCCCCCCCCCCCCCCCCCTCTGCACGCCACTGCTGGTAATCCTATGATTAAATCACCACCAGTCGAGGGCAGCATGCTAGCGCAGTGGCCTCACGGTGCTGAGGACTCAGGTCTGATCTCGGCTCTGGGGTACTGTCCGTGTGGAGTTTGCACATTCTCCCCGTGTTTGCGTGGGTTTCGCCCCCACAACCAAAAGATGTGCAGGGTAGGTGGATTGGGCACTCTAAGTTTTTTTTAAAATCACCATCAGCTGTCAAAGGGGAAAGCAGCCTCTGGGACTGTGGCAACATTTACATTATTTTAACATTACATCAGCAAAAGTGATTCACTGCTGGATGTGGCAACACTACAGAGCTTAGATCTGATGCATTTGTTGTGGAATCACTTCACTCTGTCTATTCATTGCTGCTTATGCTGATTGGCACACAAGTAGTCCTGTGTTGTAGCTTCACCAGGTCCACACCTCATTTTTCAGTATTCCTGACGTTGCTCCTGGCATGCTGTCCTGCACATTCCATTGAACCAGGGTCGATCCCCTGGCCTGGTTTGTTGTGCCTTCAGCAGTGTAGCTGACCAGGAGACTCTCCCATTCTTACCACCTGCCATTATGTGTCTTGGAATGATTTATAAGTTGATAATGCACCTGTTTGGCCAAATTACAAACATCCGTACCATAGCAACACGTTCTAAAATTGGACTTGAACCTGGAACCCAGAATTTCCATTCTGGGGTTCAGGTTTGGTGGCAGGCAGGTAAGTGGGAGTGATTTCCACTGGGGTTGGGTGTGACGGATGGCTGACCATGTGTGATCTTGCACTGTTCAGCTCATTATTTATGCATTCATGTATAGTATCCTATGGTGGCATCAGCAGGAAGTCACCTTTCCTGCCATTACCTCATGGGGTTGACAGTCCAGGCATCATATTTAAAAGACACCTGAACATGCTGCACTATCCCTTTCACCTTTGCCCACCACTTCATCCCCCCCTCACCTTCCTTGATCATCCTCCAGGCAACTTGCACTGCCATCCCGTGGTCTCAATAATAGCCTGGCATTTATGGGTGCTCCCCAAAGAGAACAATGCAGCGGCAACTAACCATTAATCATGGACAACGTCTATCCTGCCAGGTGCACGTCACTTGTGCGCAGTTTTAAAAGTGAACATTCTAATTTTGCACTGGTGAGGAACGTAATTGAACGGGGAAGTAAGTTCCAGTGAGGTGGCCTTTTAATGAGCATGCATGACCTACTAATACATATCAAAGGGATGCCCGCGATTGTTCGTCGGGATGCTCGACCCAATTTTAACCTACTTTTAAAGTCCCTGAAGCTGTTATAAACAACGAAAAGAATATGGTGTTTAATTCATCAATCGCTGCGATATTCGGCCTCGGTACCTGATCAGGATAGCCATTGTCCCCAGGGTAGCTTAAGCTGTTGTTCAATTTTTTTGAGGTGCTTTGCCTATCCAGAGTAATTTGAGGTAGCCAGATACTTTTCAGGCCCCAAAGTGGTGAACTTTAGCACATTTACAAGTTTGTGCCATATTTTCATCATTTTTGCCATACACAGAAAGGAAACAACTGCAACAATGCCAAACCTAAAGCATCAACTCTGAAATCAAAAGCAAACAACAAACAAGCCACCCCTCCTTCCCTCCCCACCCTTAGCATTCAATGGCAACCAGCTCCTGAGAATGCCCCCCTCAGCTCAAACTTCACCTTTTCCAGGAGGAAAAGTGACCAATTTGTCCACTCTCAACCCCACTGGGACACCATAAAATACTCGCTCTTGCCTAGGTTCAATTTATACCTCGACAATGACCGAAATCTTTGCAGCAGCCCCACTATATTCCCCACTGACCACGTTCGGCTCTGAGATGTACAGTAGCAGTTCATCAGCATATAAGGTACCCTATGCTCCACCCCCACCTCACTATCCCTTTTCACAACCCCTTAGTGCGATGGTCAAAGGCTCTATAGCCATTGCAAACAACAGGGAGGACACTTCTGCCTAGTACCCCGTGGCAGAGTACCCCAAATTCATATTATTTGTGCAAACACTCGCCATTGGCTCCTTGTACAGCAGCCGTACCCATGCCGCAAACCTCAGCCTGATCCCAATCTTTCTAAGCCCTCCATCAAAAACCCCACTCTACCCGATCAAACACCTTTCCTGCACCCAGTGCCACCGCCAACTCCATCTCCTTTCCCTCTGCCGGTGACATGATCGCATTTGATAATCTTCTCACATTCAAAAACAGCTGACATCCCTTCACGCCTAATCCTTTCCTATCAACTTCGGGAGAGACCCTTCCAACGTTGCCGCCAGCACCTTTACCGGTATCTTGGCATCTGTACTCAGTAGGGAAATGGGCTGATACAACCCACACTCCACTGGGCCCTTATTCTTCTTTTTTTTTATAAATTTAGATTACCCAATTATTTTTTCTATTAAGGGGCAATTTAGCATGGCCAATCCACCTACTCTGCACATTTTTGGGTTGTGGGGGCGAAACCCACGCAGACACGGGGAGAATGTGCAAACTCCACACGGACCGTGACCCAGAGCCGGGATCGAACCTGGGACCTCAGCGCCGTGAGGCGGTTGTGCTAACCACTAGGCCACCGTGCTGCCCACGGCCCTTATTCTTCTTAAGCAGCAGGGAACTTGAAGCCTGTCCCAACGTGATACCCCCCTACCTATCGCCTCCTCAAACATTCCCACCATCAGCGGTGCCAACTTGTCCTTAAACTTCTTATAATATTCCACTGGGAATCCATCCATCCCTACCGCCTTCCCTGACTGCATCCTCCCAATTGCCTCCTTTCCCTCCTGCTCCCCCACCGGCCCCTTCAGCTCTGCCCTGCCCTCCTCCCTAGGTTGTAGGGTGCTCCAACCTGTCCAAGAACTCCCTCATCTCTCGCTCCTCTCCCAATGGCTCCGACCTGTACAACTTCTCATAGAACTCCTCAAAAACATTATTTGTCTGCTCTGGAGCCACCACTAGCTTCCCCATCTTATCCCGTACCTGGACTATCTCCCTCTCCGTTGCCACCCTCCGGAGTTGGACGGCCAACATATGCCCCGCCTTCTCCCCATGATTATAGACTTCCCACCTCGCCCTTCTCCACTGACGCACTGCTTTCCCTGTGGACAACCAGTCAAACTTTGTCAAAAGCTCCTTCCTCCTGACCAAAAGGGCCAGACCCGGGTCCCCCGTGTACCTCCTATCCACCTCCAGCATCTCCTCTATCAATTTTTGGCATGCCTCTCTCTCTTCCTTGTCCACCTTCACCTTAAATGAGTTCATCTCCCCCTTTACTACTGTCTTCAGAGCCTCCCAAACCATCAACTTCAAAACCTCCCCTGTGCAGATAAATCCCACGTATTCCTCGATCACCTTCCCAATCTTATTGCAAAAACTCCGGTCCCCTGACAACCCCACATTCATTCTCCACCCCGGCCTGTGAGCCACCCCCTTCTCCAGAACCACATCCACCCAATGTGGCGCATGGTCCGAAATCAATATCACTAAATACTGTGACCCCTTGACCCTGACCAATGATGTCTCCCCACCATAAAAAAGTCTATTCTCGAGTACACTTTATGTACCGGGGAGAAAAACAAATGCTCCCGCTCCCTTGGGTGCAGGAACCTCCATGGTCCACTCCTCCCATCTCTCTCATAAGCCCAACCAGTGCCTTCGCCCCCACCCTCCCTCCCTGGGCCAGCAGGTGTGGCTGAGACCTGTCCATCTTCAGCTCTTGCACCATAAACTAATCCCCCTCCTACTATTTGGACACCTGCTATGTGGGTGTCCAAATCTGGAATGGCACCCAGCACCCTCTTCGCAAGCCCTGGATCATCCCAGTTGAGGCCATATACGCTCGCCAGCGCCACCAACCTCCTCTCTAATGCCCCCGTCATGATCACGTACCTACCCCTATGGTCCGCCACCACCTTCTCCATCTTTGGTGGGAATGGAAGGATACAGGCTCCATAAGTATGGACGGTTTTAGTTTAGGCAGGTAGCATGGTCAGCGCAGGCTTGGACAGCCAAAGGCCTGTTCCTGTGCTGTTTTGTTCTATGTTCTTTGAAACCTCACCCTCTTCCCCACCAATACCGCCCGAACCCTTCTATCAAACCGGAATGGAAAATGTGATTCAACCAGCTTTTCCTGAGCCTCACTTGATCCTTCACCCTCTAATGGGTCTCCTGCAGCATCACCACAGTCTCCATGCTCTTTCTTTTTAATCAAAAATTGAGATTACCCAATTCATTTTTCCAATTAAGGGGCAATTTAGAGTGGCCAATCCACCTACCCTGCACATTTTTGGGTTGTGGGGGTGAAACCCACGCAAACACGGGGAGAATGTGCAAACTCCACACAGACAGTGACGCAGAGCCGGGATCGAAACTGGGACCTCGGCGCCGTGAGGCAGCAGTGCTAACCCACTGCACCACCGTGCTGCCCTGTCTTCAGGCTCTTTAAATGTGCAAACACATTCAACCTCTTCACCAGTCCCCCTAACCCCCTTATGTTCCATGTTACTAATCTGACCCGGGGTCTCTCATCCCCCCCCGCCCCTCCTATCTACCATCATTGTAACCCCGGACCCTGCTCACTGGGCCTGACTCGCCCTGTCCCTTTGTTGCTGCTGAACCCGTCCAGAATCCTCCCATCCATTCCTTTTGAAAACACCTCTCCCAGTTTCGATCCCATCCCCCCACCTTTCAGATCTCCCAGGCCCATCGAATTTTTGAAATATATCTGTTAGCTCCTCTTACATTGTTTAAAAGGATAGTGTTTAGTATTGAAGGGACATTCATATCAAATTCAAAGATATTTAAGTATTCAGCTACTTGCTGAAGATAATAGAGATGATGAGAAAAGTAAATTAAGATGAACAACAGCATTCAATGGAGCAAATGGAAGATTGTTCATTTTTGCCAATTTAAGATACAGTATGCATTAGCCCAGGGGTGGGAAAACTATGGCCCGCGGGCCGCATGCGGCCCGCCAAAGGTCTTTATGCAGCCCACCAAGTCATAAAAAAAAAAGGGGGACGTGGCTGTTGGGTTACTTACTGGTAAAGGTGGATATGTTGACTTGAGTAGGGTGATCATTGCTCGGCACAACATCGAGGGCCGAAGGGCCTGTTCTGTGCTGTACTGTTCTATGTTCTATGTTCTATATGAGGCACCCAGAATCATAACCGGGTGAAGTAATTATTTTACTTAATATACTATGCGGCCCTTTAAAATTGTGAATTTCTGAATGTGGCCCTTGCACGGAAAAGTTTGCCCACCCCTGCATTAGCCTATTTCCTATTTTCTATTTACGTTATGCTAAATATTACTTGTTAAGAAAAATGTATCCTTTCAGGGCCAATGTTCTAATGAATGAGAAAGTAAAGCAGCAAATTATAGACAGTTATGATGTCACCAAAAATGATTATGCACAAAATATTGGAAGAACAAAGGCAGCATGGTAGCATAGTGGTTAGCACAGTTGCTCCACAGCTCCAGGGTCCCAGTTTCGATTCCCGGCTTGGGTCACCGTCTGTGCGGAGCCTGCATGTTCTCCCCGTGTCTGTGTGGGCTTCCTCCGGGTGCTCCGGTTTCCTCCCACAGTCCAAAGATGTGCGAGTTAGGTGGGCTGGCCATGCTAAATTGTGCTTAGTGTCCACAAAATGTTAAGTGACGGTTACTGGGTTAAGGTACATAGAACAGTACAGCACAGAACAGGCCCTTCGGCCCTCAATGTTGTGCCGAGCCATGATCAACCTACTCAAACCCACGTATCCACCCGTAACCCAACAACCCCCCCCTTAACCTTACTTTTTTTTTATTAGGACACTACGGGCAATTTATCATGGCCAATCCACCTAACCCGCACATCTTTGGACTGTGGGAGGAAACCGGAGCACCCGGAGGAAACCCACGCACACAGGGGGAGGACGTGCAGACTCCACACAGACAGTGACCCAGCCGGGAATCGAACTTGGGACCCTGGAGCTGTGAAGCATTTATGCTAACCACCATGCTACCCTGCTGCCCCAGCATATGTGGGCTTCAGTAGGGTGCTCTCTGTGAGGGCTGGTGCAGACTTGATGTGCTGAATGGCCTCCTTCTGCACTGTAAATTCTATGATCTATTCTATGATCTATGATGTTGAGCAGCTATAATTCTCTAAACTGGATTTCTCTGTAGTATGTAGTTTGGCTGTGACTAGACTATGGAAATGTGGCAGTTTTTCTTTAAAACAAAGCCTATCTAGAATTTAGGAATACAGAGTTAGCAATGTTAAGTTGCGTGCAAAATTATTTCAACCATAAACTTGTTTAAGCTTGTTAGTTTAAAAATATATTCACCTCTTTTGATGCAAGATCTATCAAATAAGCTGCCGAAGTATGCCTGTTCTTAGCGTGCGTTCACACCACAACTGAAGTATCACTGTGCGGTAGTTTTGTTTTCTGTCTTTTGTAGCTAAAATGATGCCTAAATCTGGCATGAGGACCTAATCTGACATTCAAGTGAAGTGAATTGAGACCCCTGGGATGTTGCATACTCAGTCTACTTCACTGCACAGAAAGATTGAGTCCAAGGTGCCCAATTTATCCTTCACATGTTCAGCGTTCAGTGCAAAGCCTGGAGTATTGTGCAATTTCACTTAAATGTGTTTTGCGAGTGTACTGTAAAAGTCCTGCATTTTGATTTTTTTCTTGATACTAACATGGCGACATTGCCCCAAAATTTCTATAGCTGTTGCATGATCTGGGGATTAAGAATGAAATTAAACTTTCAAAACCAATAGCCCTTTTTTAATTGATGAAGAATAGAGAATATATTGTGTGCATTCACAATATCCATTATTGGCGTTGGTTTCTAATGCTCATTTCCTTCTGAAAAATAAGTGTGCATGGCAAAAACATTCCAAATAATTGTGAATGAATGCAATGTGTAAACAGTTCCCATGATGCAAATTATCAAAGCTGATCGCAAATGCATTTCTGAATCAAACTTCAACTACTGGATGTTGAGGCAGCATGATCAGAATTTCCATTTTTATGACTGGATGAACTTGCATGTGTGCAGGCTCAATAATCAAATTCTATGAATATATGAGACCTGGGTCTGCTCTCAAATTACGTGTGCACAGGTGATGCTTGACAAGGCATGATAAAACCAATCTGTCAACTCCTGCCTCCATTAGGTTAGAATGCAGCAAAACAATTAAGCTTTGCATTTCTTTGCAGTTTGAAGAATATTCGGTGAAGAATATGTTTGCTTAATACATTTCAAACTTTGCATTTACTCAGGACATGATTTTCAATATGGGATTGGGAACCGGACATCCAGAGATTCCCATTCCTGACCCTCTGCAGCAGCAGTACCAGTGACACAATGTGATTTTCAAATTCAAATGCTCTAATTGGCCCGGAGGCAATCTTTGAGAGTGGCTTTGAGGCAACATCCAGTAACAGAGGGGGGTCTTTAAAAGGCAAACAGCAGCCATGGCCAGGCCTGGTGGTTTGGAGCAGCATGGAGATCAGAAGGCAAGAGCTGGTTCCATGTCCTTTTGAGACTTTAACGGGTGCTGCCTCCGAGAGGAGAGATGTTTCATAGAATTTACAGTGCAGAAGGAGGCCATTCGGCCCATCGAGTCTGCACCGGTTCTTGGAAAGAGCACCCTACCCAAGGTCAACACCTCCACCCTATCCCCACAACCCAGTAACCCCACCCAACACTAAGGGCAATTTTGGACACAAAGGGCAATTTATCATGGCCAATTCACCTAACCTGCACATCTTTGGACTGTGGGAGGAAACCGGAGCACCCGGAGGAAACCCACGCACACACGGGGAGGATGTGCAGACTCCGCACAGACAGTGACCCAAGCCGGAATCGAACCTGGGACCCTGGAGCTGTGAAGCCATTGTGCTATCCACAATGCTACCGTGCTGCCCTTAAGATGTGATCTGCTCTTCATCTGGAAGAAGAAATCCTCCAAAAGAGGGCATGGCTAAAGGTGACCACAGAGGTCAACAGGCCAGGAGTCATTAGGAGTATGGGGGTCCAGTGCAGAAAGTGCTTCAATGATATGCTGAGGTCTGGGATGACACTCAAGCCTCTAATACTGTATGCACCTCCATATACGTGAGCATATACAGACTGAGTGCCTGTATAGTCTGCGCCTGTAACATTGTCAGATCAAGTGGTCAGGTGCATCACTGATACCTTGGCTGGACTCAGAAATGCAATTGCACAGGGGATATCATTGAGATATGAAACATATCAGGCAGGATTGTCCATCGGCCGAGGCGGAATCCCGAAACGCAATTGGGCGGAGAATCAGTTTCGACGCCAAAATCATGGCTGGTGCCGATTTCATGCCAAATCACAATTCTCCGTCACATCGACAGCGACGTCAATGCGTTCCAGAACGCATGTACAGTAAACGCCATTTGTATACCATTAGTGGGTCCGACTTGTGGTGATATGCATCACTGTAAATACACAAGTGGTTCATGTAAATACACTACGACTAAGTAAACACTAGAGGGAGCACCAGAGCTGTCATGACATGCAGACATACAGCTAATGAACACATAGAATAGGACACGACCAATGAGCAGTCAAGACACCCAGAGGTGACACTACCACAAGGGGGCATTACACAACCCATATAAAAAGAACAGGGCACACATGCTCGGTCTCTTTCCACCGGCAACACTTAGAGAGTAGGACAGGGGCAGATCAGAAGCATCACACCCACCATGTGGCTTAGAGCAGACTGGTTAGTTAGACTGAGTTACTATAGCAAGATTAGCAGGAGAGTCAAATTCATAGAGAACTGTGCTAACAGTTCAATAAATCACATTGAACTTACTTCAAAGTCTGGAGTATCTTTTGGTCAAAGCTGCATCGAGTTGCAGCCTGTGTTATCCCAGAGTACATAACACATCACGACCCAGTATTCTCTGGGGCCTCAGCGATTCTCCTCCTCCGATGGGCCGAATTCCTGACGGTGAGGTTCACTTGTGCTTTTAAAAATCATGAAACCAGCATCGTGGCTGCTGAGGGAGAGAGAGAGGGTACGGAAAGTATCCCACATCACCATAGTTTACTGACAGTTGTGTCTCTGGCCGGCGAGTTGGGGGGAGTAGCAGAAAATGAAATGAAAAAAATGAAAATCGCTTATTGTCACGAGTAGGCTTCAATGAAGTTACTGTGAAAAGCCCCTAGTCGCCACATTCCAGCGCCTGTTCCGGGAAGCTGGTACGGGAACTGAACCGTGCTGCTGGCCTGCCTTGGTCTGCTTTAAAAGCCAGCGATTTAGCCCAGTGTGCTAAACCAGCCCCTAGTGTGCTAACCCAACCCCTAATGGTTGGACATAAGACACTACCCTGGGGAACTCGCTTGCTGCAGCATGAACTTTAGAAAACTATCATATCAACTCTTAGCTTGTATTTTAAGAATAATGATAACTTGGTAGCACAAGATGATATCAGTGACATCACTAATCGTATTGTTTGCCATTACACCATTCTCTATAAGCATGCATGGTAAAATGGTTTGTAAAACATGTTACCATGGCAACAAGCCTCCTCAAACAGCAGTAGGTTTGAACAAATATTATCTTTACGCATTAGAGGACGCAGGCTGAACCTGAAGAAATTTGAAATCATTAACAAACTAAGGTGAGAGCTTTTAATGGAATGTAAACTTCCAATGAGGAGTGATTGGAATGTTTTCAGAGAGCGACGTGTCACAAGTGAGTAATGGTGAGCCGCAAGCTTTGCTTATTTGTCTTATTTCACCACTGGTCATGACATATAGCATTTATACTCACGTCCACGTTATTATTTTAAACTAATTTATATTCTTAGGCTGTCATTGGAACAGCGGAACAACAAGTTGCTGTTGCTCACTGATAATAGTGAAATTGAATTTCTCTGCAATGGGCAGTCAACAATTCATACTGTGTTTTAGTCTGATAAAGTGAAGCAAATGTACAAAATTGCAAAGAAAAAATGCTAATGGATATTAATACGAGAGAAGAGAGAGTGTGAGCAAGCAAATTTGATGAGATTGGAAAAGCGGAAAGGATGCAAATTAATAGATTTTATGTTCTTTTAGCAATATTCATTCCATTTTCCCAACAGTAAAACTATCAATAATCCTTGAGGAGGTCTGCACACCTCCCTGTTAACATTTTCATTATAACTTACATGTGCATCTGTTTAAGGAAATTGCCAATGACAATTCGACACTGTAAAACGACACCCTGCCTCCAGTCATAGCTCTCTAGTTTATCAATTTTATTTCACCTAGCCATTCACTCGCGTCAGACAAACCCCTATCGTCTGACTTATCTATTTTCCTGTTTCCCAGGTTGCTATTCACTTGCTACTTAATTGCAACATAAAATCAAAATATAAAATAATGAAAACATACAGCAGAATTCTCCGTCGGCGGAATCTCCGGTCCGCTGGCAGCGCACCCACGCCCACAGGTTTCCCGATGGGAATAGAGAATTCCGCTGTCGGCGGGGGCACGCTGCGTAGGAAACCGCGACTGGCGGACAGTAGATTCCCGCCCATTATATTTAACGTTAAAGTGGTGACTGAATCACGTTTGAACATCCCAAATGCATTCTCCCCAATCCCCCAGCCCTGCTTACTCCTAAGAACACATTTGATCTTTGGCTGAATTGGGAAATATATAACAGGATTGGGTTGAATATTGAAGGCATGAGGATATCTCAGTGCACTTTGGCACGGCTATGGAAGCACATATAAATGTACATGGGGGGGGGGGGGGGAATTCCCCAGCCTTTGCAACTTGCGACTCACTTTTCCCGCCAGCAGTGCCCCTCCGGCCTGCAGGTTTTCCGAACGTGTGGTGTGGCTTTAATGGGAGATCCATTGACATGCAGCGGGAAGATAAAGATGGATTGGTTTTTGAAGCATAAAGGAATAAAGGTGATAGTGCTCGGGCGAGGAAGTGAAGCTGAGTCCACAAAAGATCAGCCATGATCTCTTTGAATGGCGGAGCAGACTTGAAGGGCCAGATGGCCTACTCCTGCTCCGAGTTCTTATGTTCTTATGAAGGCAGAATCCCGCTGCCAGTATAGGGCCCCCTGGCGAGAAACACACGGCTGGGGAACCAGAGAATCCAGCCCATGATCTACAACAGGAGTAAAGTAATTTGAGTGGTGACCCTCCATTAATGTACACTTTTGTATATCGCTATAGCTGTTGTGTGGGAACATGAACATGTATGTCCCTTGGAAATATTTAAAAGTTTGATTTCTTCCAAATTGCTCTTTGTCTTAGCTTAAAATTAATCCCATTTATCCTCCAGTGATTGATTGCTTCAATCCAAAATGGTAACTTCAGATCAAGAAGTAGATATTTTTCATGAATTACGTAGTATAGGTTATTAAGTAGTTCATTATGTCGATGAACATTTAAGTACCCATAATAATCTTTTATTATTGTCACAAGTAGGCTTACATTAACACTGCAATGAAGTTACTGTGAAAAGCCCCCAGTTGCCACACTCCAGCGCCTGTACACTGAAGGAGAATTCAGGATGTCAAATTCACCTAACAAGCACGTCTTTCGGGACTTGTGGGAGGCACCCGGACAAAACCCACGTAGACACAGGGAGAACGTGCAGACTCCGTACAGACAGTGAGCCAAGTCGGGAATCGAACCCGGGTCCCTGGCACTACAAAGCAACGTACTAACCACTGTGCTAACATGCCCCTGAGGCCTAACATTGGAGAGAGTGAGTAGATATTTCAAAGATGTTGGGGCTGGTTTAGCACACTGGGCTAAATCACTGGCTTTTAAAGCAGACCAAGGCAGCCAGCAGCATGGTTCAATTCCCATACCAGCCTCCCCGAACAGGTGCCGGAATGTGGAGACTAGGGGCTTTTCACAGTAACTTCATTGAAGCCTACTCGTGACAACAAGCGATTTTCATTTTCTTCAGCGGCTTTCAGCTGTATTCCCTAAATGTGCAATTCGCCAATTATATTTAGCAAAGACATGAAACCAAAATGAGAGGCCATTTGCTTCACTCGGTTATTTGGAATCATAGAATCCCTACAGTGAAGAAGAAGGACATTCGGCCCATCAAGTCAGCACCAACCCTCCAAAAGAGCACCTTAGCCTTCCCCTGCCCTATCCCCATAACCCCACCTAACCTCCACACCTTTGTGACAAGAATGGGCAATTTAGCATGGCCAATACCTGGAGGAAACCCATGCAGACACTGGAAAAATGTGCAAATTCCGCAGTCACCCAACGTCGGAACTGAACGTTGCTGTGAGGCAGCAGTGCTAACCCCTGTGCCACGGTGCTGTCCCTTTATGTCCATGTACACGAAGCATTGTTACTAATTCTTGGTTAGAATCGTAGAATTTACAATGCAGAAGGAGGCCATTCGGCCCATTGAGTCTGCACTGGCCCTTGGAAAGAGAACCCTACCCAAGCCCACCCCTCCACCCTATCCCAGTAACCCCACTTAACGTTTTTGGACACTAAGGGCAATTTAGCATGGCCAATCCACCTAACCTGCACATCTTTGGACTGTGGGAGAAAACCGGAGCACCCGGAGGAAACCCACGCACACATGGGGAGAGCGTGCAGACTCCGCACAAACAGTGACCCAAGCCGGGAATCGAACCTGGGACCCTGGAGCTGTGAAGAAACTGTGCTAACCACTGTGCTACTGCGCTGCCTTTTAGATATCCGTGCGTGTCTCAGTAGGATTTTAAAAAATGATTACCTATTCTTCAGATGTTAAAATTGCTGATATCCCTAATTACCCTCAGGAAGCTGGCGGTTGGGCAGCACGGTGGCCTAGTGGTTAGCACAACCACCTCACGGCGCTGAGGTCCCAGGTTCGATCCCGGCTCTGGGTCACTGTCCGTGTGGAGTTTGCACATTCTCCCCGTGTTTGTGTGGGTCTCACCCCCACAACCCAAAAATGTGCAGAGTGGATTGGCCATGCTAATTGGGTAATCTAAATTTTAAAAAAAAAGAAGCTGGCGGTGAGATACCTGTCTGAAACATTGTAATGATGTGGGTACACACACAGTGCTTTTTAAATCCTTTATAAGGCCCACTTAACCACAATGCTGTAGATCAGGAGTCACATGGAGACCAGGTCAGGTATGGATGGCAGATTTGTACATCAAAGTGAATAACTTCACATTTAGACATGTTGTACTGCATCTACTATGTGTTTTCCCACTCACTCAACTTGTCTAAATCATCTTGAAGCCTCCTTGCATCCACCTTACAACTCACAATTTTGCCCAGTTATGTGTCGTCCACAAACCTGGAAATGTTACATTTTGTAATGAACTCCAATTGGCTTTACTGGTTGGCCAATTGGAGTATGAGCTCCCTCAATGATAGCTCATTGAGTGGGCCCATATAATCAACTGTGTAGGCTTTGTGAGCCAGTCTTAAGTTGACTGGACAGCTAGCAGCACTGTTTGTAGCTGCTCCTGTAATATCGTTATAGTAAATAAATATTGGTGTGATGACGGAACACCTGCCTCCCGTGGATTACTACAGTGGCGACGAGGTAAACTACGAATTTTGCGGAGACCAGCTGCCGCACTCGGAGGGTAAGCCTTGCCATTTTAAAAATGCCGTTTTTTGGGAGGTTAGAGGTATTCGACCCGGCTATCGAGGACTGGTCCCAGATTGTGGAGAGAATGTGTTACTTCTTCCGGGCAAATGATATACTGACGGACGAAAGGAGACGGCTTATCCTGCTGTCGGCGTGCGGACCTTCCGCTTTCGCCATTATACGTAGTCTGATTTATCCCGATGTGCCGACACGAAAACTTTCCAAGAAGTAACGGAATTGGTGAAAGAGCACTATGACCCAAAACCACTCAGGCGCAAAAACACTTGGTTATCCGATTTCAGATAATCAGTAAAGCTCGTAAAATGGTTCATTTAGGCTTGATAGAAGCGACATACATTCATACACAGCAACCCATTCTCTGCAAAGATCAAATTTTTCGCCTATTTTGAATTGTACAGATGCCAGGAGGTGCCGTAGTTCCCCATTGCTTTTTCCATGGCAACATCCTGGCCATCCCATCCAATATCTCATCCAACACACAACTGTAATTCAATGGCATTGATGCGCTAACAATTGCACACAAAGACACGAATCGGTACAAGAGAGGCTTTATTACCGTGAGATGTTATTCCCTCGACTGCAGCTGTAGAATGGCAGCTCAGGAGAGCTCATGAATATTTATACTGCTCCCTGTGGGCTGAGCTAGCCGGCAGGGGCTTACCGGCAAACCTGTAATAGCAGGTACTGCTGTACATCCCCTAAAACAAGCACACACATATATTTACAGTGGTGGATCACCACATTCACCCCCGGTTAAGAATGAGTCCGGCGGGCTGGAAGTGAAACTATTATACATAAGCAGTGATTTATTTACAGAGGGAGAGGGGAAAAAAATTAAGTGTCCATCTTGCAACCCGGTACCCGTCATAGGTTGAGTCTGAGAGCGACGCAGCAGTGGTGGCAACGTCTGCACAGGCGGTGTCGGCGTCGACGGCATCGGTGGTGGCAGTGTTGGTGCTGGCCAGTGGCTGGACGACTCTGAGAGTGTGCCGAAATCTTCCATGTCCTCTAGTGTGGGCAGAGGAACGAAGGCTGGACCTGGTGGGGCTGATGTTGGGGGCGCCGGGGAAAGGGATGGTGGCGCGTGGGTGGGGAGGTGTGTAGGCGTGGGATCGGCATCCGAGGGAGCCAGGTCCCTGAGCGAGACTGTATCCTGGCAGCCGTCGGGGAACTCCACGTAGGCATACTGGGGATTCGCGTAGAGCAGGCGTACCCTATCCACCAAGGGGTCAGCCTTGTGGAGTCGGACGTGCCTACGAAATAGGACCGGCCCTGGAGCTGCGAGCCACGTCACGAGCGACACCCCGGACGTAGACTTCCTAGGGAAGGTAAAAACACGTTCATGGGGTGTTTTGTTAGTCGCGGTGCACAGCAGTGACCGAATGGAGTGGAGCGCATCAGGGAGGACCTGCTGCCAGCGAGTGGCTGGGAGGTTCCTGGACCATAGGGCCAGCTGGACGACCCTCCAAACCATCCCGTTCTCCCTCTCTACCTGCCCGTTTCCCCGGGGGTTGTAGCTGGGCGTCCTGCTGGAGGCGATACCCCTGCTGAGCAGGAACTGATGCAGCTCATCGCTCATGAATGAGGATCCCCTGTCACTGTGGATGTAGCCGGGGAAACTGAACAGAGCGAATATGGAATCGAGGGCCTTGATGACGGTGGCAGACACCATATCCGGGCATGGGATGGCGAAGGGGAACCTAGAAAATTCATCGACCACACTAAGGATGTAGGTGTTGCGGTCGGTGGAGGGGAGGGGCCCTTTGAAATCCACGCTGAGGCGTTCAAAGGGGCGGGACGCTTTCACCAGGCGCGCACGGTCTGGCCGGTAGAAGTGCGGCTTGCACTCAGCACAGACCTGGCAGTCTCTGGTGACTGTCCGTACTTCCTCGACGGAGTAGGGCAGGTTGTGGGCTTTGATTGGTGGTACAACCGAGTGACCCCCAGATGGCAAAGGCTCTCGTGCGAGGCACGGAGCTGGTTCACTTGTGCTCTGGCACATGTACCTCGGGAGAGGGCGTCTGGGGGCTCGTTGAGCTTGCCGGGGCGATACAAGATCTCGTAATTATAGGTGGAGAGTTTGATTCTCCACCGCAAGATTTTGTCGTTTTTGATCTTGCCCCGCTGCGTGTTGTTGAACATGAAGGCTACCGACCATTGGTCAGTGAGGATGGTGAACCTCCTGCCGGCCAGGTAATGCCTCCAGTGCTGCAAGGTTGGCGTCATGGTCCTGCTGGTCGTGGCCGCAGATGGTGACATTATCTAAGTACGGAAACGTGGCCCGCAGTCCGTACCGGTCAACCATTCAGTCCATTTCTCGTTGAAATACCGAGACCCCGTTAGTGACACCAAAGGGAACCCTAAGGAATTGATAGAGGCGACCGTCCGCCTCGAAGGCAGTGTATTGACGGTCCGATTTACGGATGGGGAGCTGGTGGTAGGCGGATTTAAGGTCAATTGTTCAGAAGAACCGGTACTGTGCAATCTGATTGACCATATCAGATATGCAAGGGAGGGGGTACGCGTCAAGCTGCGTGTACTGGCTGATGGTCTGGCTGTAGTCCACGACCATCCTGTTATTATAGATTATAGAACAGTACAGCACAGAACAGGCCCTTTGGCCCTCAATGTTGTGCCGAGCCATGATCACCCAACTCAAACCCCACATATCCACCCTATACCCGTAACCCAACAACCCCCCCCCCTTAACCTTACTTTTTTATTAGGACACTACGGGCAATTTAGCATGGCCAATCCACCTAACCCGCACATCTTTGGACTGTGGAGGAAACCGGAGCACCCGGAGGAAACCCACGCACACAGGGGGAGGACGTGCAGACTCCACACAGACAGTGACCCAGCCGGGAATCGAACCTGGGACCCTGGAGCTGTGAAGCATTTATGCTAACCGCCATGCTACCCTGCTGTGTTTCTCCTCAGTTTTAAGCACCACCACTTGGGCTCTCCAGGGGCTGTTGCTGGCCTCGATGATACCCTCCCGAAGCAGCCTCTGGACTTCGGACCTGATGAAGGTCTTGTCCTGGGTGCTGTACCGTCTACTCCTGGTGGCAACAGGCTTGCAATCTGCAGTCAGATTGGCAAAGAGGGAGGGAGGGTCAACCTTAAGTGTCATGAGGCCGCAAATGGTGAGTGGGGATAGGGGTCCGCCGAATTTGAGGGTGAGGCTCTGGAGGTTACATTGGAAGTCCAGGCCCAGTAAAAGTGTCGCACAGAGGTTGGGGAGAACTTTCAGGCGGAAACGGCTGAATTCCACGCCTTGTACGGTGAGTTTGACCAGACAGAAACCCCGGATCGGTACAGAGTGGGATCCGGAGGCCAGGGAGATCCGCTGGTTGGTGGGATGGACCGCGAGGGAGCAGCGCCTTACCGTCTCCAGATGGATGAATCTATCGGTGCTCCCGGAGTCAAGTAGGCAGTAGGTCGCGTGGCCGTTGATGAGCACCGTCGTTGAAGCGGTAGCGAGGACGGGATTGGTTGAGCGTCATGGAGGCGAGTAGCGGGCGATCGTCCGAAGAGTCCGATGAGTAGCGGCAGCGACCCGGGTCCCGTGGTCCAGTCCCGAGGGGAGGACAAAGTGGCGGCGTCCGAAGTACCTGCAGGGAAGAAGGTTGCGGCGCCCATGCAGCGCACATTGCGGGGGCGGGGCAAGATGGCGGTGACTATGGAGCGCACGTTGTGGGGGTGGGGCAAGATGGCGGGCCCACTGATCACACGTGGAGTCGGGGGAGGAAGATGGCGGCGCTCATGGTATGCACATTGCGGGGGCGGCGAAAGATGGCGGCACCCACCGATCGCACGTGGCCCCGGGAGCAGCGGACGGCAGGGCCCATTGCGCGATCGGCTTGGGAGAAGGTGAGAGGTCAGGCGCGATAGCGGCAACTGCGCGGGCCTGACACACCATTGCAAAGTGGCCTTTCTTGCCACAGGATTTGCAGGTCGCGGCGCGGGCTGGGCAGCGCTGGCGGGGGTGCTTCTGCTGGCCGCAGAAGTAGCAGCGGGGACCCCCAGAGTGCGCGGTGTGGCGAGCAGCGCAGGCATACTGCGCGGGAGCGGTCCCAGTCGGGGGGGTCTGTTGCGGGGTCCATGAGGGGTAGGATGGGTGGGCTGCGTGGTAGGATGAGTAGGCAGGGTAGGATTGCACGTTACGGGAAGTGACTGTCATAGAGAGCACTAAAGTCTTTGTCGCCGCTAAATCGAGCGCGGCCCCTTCCAGTAGTCGTTGCCAGATGGGGTCCGATGCAATACCCGTCACAAAAGCATCTCGCATGAGGAGGTTGGAATGTTCCATGGCCGTGATGGCCTGGCACTCGCAGTCCCGTACTAGAGGGATAAGGGCCCGCCAGAAGTCCTCAATCGACTCACCCGGTTGCTGGACGTGAGTGGAGAGTACGTGCCTCGCAAACAGAGTGTTCGTCGACTGGACGTAATTTTCTTTGAGCAGTTCCATAGCACGGGCGTAGGTCGGCGCGTCCTGTATCAGCGGGAACACGCTGGAGCTCAACCTTGAGTAAAGTAGTTGAACTTTCTGAGCTTCCGATGGTGTAGGGTTCGCTGAGGTGATGTAGGCCTCGAAGACAGCCAGCCAGTGGTTAAAGTCTTTCCTGGCATTCGGCGATTGCGGATCCAGCTGCAAGCGGTCGGGTTTAATTCTGATGTCCATGATGTGGGAAATCTCACGGTAATAAATTGATGCGCTAACAATTGCACACAAAGACACAAATCGGTACAAGAGAGGCTTTATTACCGTGAGATGTTATTCCCTCGACTGCAGCTGTAGAATGGCAGCTCAGGAGAGCTCATGAATATTTATACTGCTCCCTGTGGGTGGAGCTAGCCGGCAGGGGCTTACCGGCAAACCTGTAATAGCAGGTACTGCTGTACATCCCCTAATACAGGCACACACATGTGGTGGATCGCCACAGGCATCAAAACCAAATTTAATTGGTTATTCATTTCATTGCTGTTTGTGGGAGCTTGTGTGGCTGTCCTGAATCTGTGTGCGTCCACAATACAACAGTAACTATACTCCAAAGAGTAAAGAATTGATTGTGAAGCAATTTATTCTGTAGCTCTGAAATATACCATATATGTACACGTTTCCCCTTGCTTCAGGTTGCTATTTTTAAATAAAATAATTTGCTTCTTTGGTGTGTGACCTTTTTTGTATTGGGTGGTGTATGAGAGACTAGTCGAAATTAGTAAGTAGGGTTACTGTGCGCGGATAGTTTTAGCCCTCACACATTTCTGCAAGACTAGAGTACAACTTTTGGATTGGAGGGAACAAATGTCCATTTATGGGCAATAACAATTTACTTGAATAGAAGTTATGTTGTATACATAAGAACTGAGTTTATACTGGTAAGATTAAAAATATCAAAACTGTAGCAGGATATGAGGAAAATAAGTTGCATGCATGTTATATAATGACAGTAAGATTAAAACATATCTACAAAAGCAAACTACTGCAAATTTAGTTGAAGGAGGAATGATGGCCGCAAACACTCTTTACGGTGCACCTGATGGCACCTTTTGAAATGAAATAAAAGTAAATGAAAATCGCTTATTGTCACAAGTAGGCTTCAAATGAAGTTACTGTGAAAAGCCCATAGTCACCACATTCCGGCGCCTGTTTGGGGAGGCTGGTATGGGAACTGAATCCTGAGCCTTGGACTGCTTTACAAGCCAGCCATTTAGCCCACTGTGCTAAACCAGCCCCTGCATTATTGGAGGCGCTGTCCTTCAAATGGGATATTTGTGTCCCATTTGAAGGACAGCACCTCCAATAATGCAGCACACCCCCAATCTATCTCTTCTTCAGTTTTCTTCCCAAAGACAAGTCCTTGACAATTATTCATCGAACCACAGCAAATTGTCATGGGCTCTTATACAATGGATAGGGCATGGACGTAGGCCGTAATTCTGCCTCATCGAGAAAAGGGTTTAAACACCATGCTGTTGGCACTAATCTGATCCACACACTACCCATCCAGCCAACAAAGCTCATTGACTGGAAATCTGAATGAAAAATAGAAATGCTGGAAAATTCAGCAAGGCAGGCATATGTAGAGAAAGAAACATCTGAAAATAGTTTTAGCTTTCGAATTTAGTTCCAGCGAAAGCACAATGGATTAGAAAATTCAAAAGTAATTATTCTAGTTTAATATAAAAATACATGTGGATGACAGTGTGGGTGCTATTTGGGAGAAGTGACTTGATATCATAGATCGATATTATTTGACAAACTTTCAGCAGTGTTTATTGTACCTAAAACACATTTATATAATAATAATTTTCCCACTTTTCTACTTTTAAATGACTTTTCTGAAGAAATCATATTGGACTTGAAACGGTAACTCTCTCCACAGATGCTGCCAGACCTGCTGAGGTTTTGCATGGCTTGCCATTTTTATTTCAAATCCACGTTAAGATTGGGAATAGGGTTTTAAGTGAAGATGTCCCATCAAAGTCCGAGGCAAATTAGTAAAAATAAAACTTGGTTTATTGCAAAGCAATTACATTTGCAATATACATCAGATCCCAGCCGGGTTTGTTCTGTCAGTTCCATACCTGGCCAACTTTATGCAGATCTTAATCATGAATGATCTAGGTCTCCTTGCTCCCTTAAAAGGGGAGTTCGTATTCGGCAAGACTCATGGGAGACTGATTGCTGGAACCCCGAAGGTTTTGTGCGGGTTATAACATTCCTCCCCACTCCCAGGTCTGAAGATCCTTCTGACGTTTATAGAACATAGAACATAGAACAGTACAGCACAGAACAGGCCCTTCAGCCCTCGATGTTGTGCCGAGCTATGATCACTCTACTCAAACCCACGTATCCACCCTATACCCGTAACCCAACAACCCCCCCCTTAACCTTAACCTTAACGTTTATGGAATAGGAGGGCACCAAACTCTCTTTGCACTTGGCTGTACTTCTCACACCTGCGCTGCTGCTTCTGGCAGTGCATGTCTGCACGGCGAACGTCACTTCCGATCGGAATGTGGTGGTGGATGCACTGTGTGTGGTGGATGCACTGCTTGCTCCCTGTCGGAGACCTCCAACGCCATGTCAGAATCCATATGAATGACCTCTCTCATTTTGGTGTTTTGACCCCTTGGGCTCTTCAGGCATTGGATTTGGTTTGACCGTAACTTTTCTCTCCCAAGGAACGTTGCATAGAACTGGTCATCTGGACCTTATGTGATCAAGGTACATTCTCATTACGCAACTTTGTGCCTGAACTTGATAAGATACCGGCCTTGTCTGGTAGACGATTGCCCTAGAGATCTACAGGGCGCCATCTGCAAAGTTTCAAACATAGACTATGTCACATGGTACAAATAGTCTGGGCCGTTTTCGTCAAACAGGGCAACGCCCTTGCAACTCCTGGATGTGGCGTACTTTCATGCCTAAACTAGGGAAAACCAGACTAAGGTGGGTTTGATGCCTCCTGCTCATTAGCAATTCAGCTGGCGTCACTCTGGTTTCAGCAAGCAGAACAAGATCCTGGCCAGTTTTGTGTCCATCGAGCTCTCAGTCTGGTTTTTTAGTCTTGTTTTGACGTTTGTGCCGCCCTTTCTGCTAGCTCATCTGAAGCAAGGTGATACGGGCCGTAAGGTTGTGTCGCATCCCGGATTGCTTCAAGAATCTTGAGAACACTCCACTTGTGAAAGGCGTTCCATTGTGGGTTGGCAACACTTCTGTGATACTGTGTTCACTGAAGGGTGGCACGGTAGCACAGTGGTTAGCATGGTTGCTTCACAGCAGCAGAGTCCCAGGTTTGCATGTTCTCCCCGTGTTGCGTGGGTTACCTCTGGGTGCTCCAGTTTCCTCCCACAAGTCCCGAAAAACATGCTTGTTCGGTGAATTGGACATTCTGAATTCTCCCTCTGTGTGCCCGAACAGGCACCGGAATGTGGCGACTAGGGGCTTTTCACAGTAACTTCATTGCAGTGTTAATGTAAGCCTACTTGTGACAATAATAAAGATTATTTTTAAGATTCTTATTAAAATTGCAATTTTTCAATGGCTGCTCGAGAGGTGGTTGCCAACATCCTATGGACTTCCAACCGCTTAGAGTGGGCATCTATCAAGAGTAGAACATCAAGCCTGGAAACGGGCTGCCTAAGTCGCCATCTACCTGCACCCACAGTCGTCCTGGCCATTCCTGTGGGTGAAGGGGCACGGCTGGTGGGATCGCAACTGGTGGAGATTTCTGGTGCTCCTGACATACATCGCATTGCTAGTCTACTCTCTCATTCTCAGTGTCCAGGCCCGGCCACCAAACATAGCTATACGTTAGCATTTTCATTTTTGGCACCGCTGGGTGCCCATTGTGCAGATCCCTGAGGTTCTAGTCCCATCCCATGGTCAATGAGTAAATTATAGGAGGAATTAGGTAGATTTTTAATTAATAATGGGTTGAAGGGTTACAGAGAATGGGTAAGATGGTGGAGATGAGATCAGCAATGATCGCATTAAATGGTGGAGCAGATTCGAGAGGCTAAATTGCCTACTCCTGCTCCTAGTTCTTTTGTTTGAAGAAATAACTTTTTCAGCTCTTGGTCTATAGCCCTGTAGGTAACAGCACCTGAAGCACAAATCTAATGTTCTTGATTAATAAGGGGATTTCTTGATTATTAAGGGGATCAGGGGTTATGGGGAGAAGACAGGAGAATGTGGATGAGGAATATATCAGCCATGATCAAACGGTAGAGCAGACCCAATGGGCCAAATGGCCTAATTCTGCTACTATATTTTATGGTCCTGGGACAATGACACCATGCCCCAAAACAGGATACCAACTTCCACACTAAACTGGGACACCTTCGTCGAGAATGCCCACAACTCGCCGGTTTGCCTATGCTGACTCCCATATCGGAACATGTCAAACTTTCGAAAGGACTGGATCGTTCTGTGTCCACTCACGGATTTGGGACGCTGTGAAAGGCAACAAATCCATAAACTTGAGCATGGCACTACCTTGTCATTCCTGAGTGGAGAAGGAGGGCGCGTCAGCAAAGGATGCCTAATGTATCCACATTTGCGATCTGGGTGCTGGGACAGTAGGCAGCCAGCAAGAGGGCCCAATGCTGGATTCTGGAAGAGGCAATGGGGGGAATTGTCTTGTCTTCTTTAAAAAGACCAAGCAATGGCTTGTGGTCCGTGATAATCATGAAACGTTGACCGTACACATACTGATGGAATTTCTTCATAGCGAAGACAACTACCAACCCTTCTTTCTTGATTTGTGCATAATTACGCTCGGCCATGATCCATGTCTGGAAGGTGAAAGCAATCGGTCTCTCGCTGCTAGCTTCCATGTGATGTGATTAAACAGTGCCAATGCCGGACAGTGATGCATCACACGTGACTATTAGCTGTGAGGCGGATCATAATCTGTTAACAAGCCTGAGGAAGTCAATTGATTTTTTTACTTGCATGAATGCTGCTTCCTGTTGCTTTCCCCATGCCCATTCCTGATTCTTTTTTGAGAGGAGGTATAGGGGGCTAACATTCATCTAGGCTGGGATGAATTTACTGTAATAATCCCAATCCCAAAAAAGACCATGGATGGGATTCTCCGCAGACCAGCGCCGAAATCGAGAACGGCGATCGGGTGGAGAATAGCTCCCGATGCTGAAATCGGGGAAGGCGGCGGTTTTAAGCCGATTGGCAATTCTCAGCCCTCTCCAATTCAGCGCTGCTGGCATGTCATCAGCCGCTCACTCACATTGATCCGCCTCCGATGGTCCGAGTTCTAGACGGTGCGGGCAAAGTGTGGTCCCAACGGTCGGTAGCCTGGAGAGCCGGCTGTGGACAGTGTCCAGCGCCGCCACACTCGGCTGAGATCTGTGCCACTGGCTGGGAGGCTTATCTAGGGCTGGGGAAAGTGGTGGGGCGTGGCCTGGGATCAGGTGATCCTCCGGCCGTTTTCCATGCGTTCAGCGGGTGTTCCACGCGGCGCCGATGCTAGCCCCTCACCAGTACCGGAATCGGTGAGGGTTTCTTGCCAATTTTCCCGTCGTGGAACACGACGGAATCTCTGTTGACGCCGGCACTTAGCCTCAGAAACGGCGAATCTAGCCCCATAGTTCTGTGGTGTTTTCAGGGGTAGGAGCCTGCAGAATAACCAATACCTTCTCTGCTACCCTGTTGTAACCCCTCACAGTCCTCTTGGTAGTCCAAGAACACCACTTACCCCACGTGGAAAACGCACTTTTCTCTCTGCAGATGAACGCTTGACTCAAATTACTTCAATGTTCCTGTTCGGTTGCCCCTGTGTCAGACATGTCATTCAGATATACTGCCACTCGCGGCAACCCTCATAGTATGTTTCCCATCACCCACTGGAGTATGAGACAGGCCGACGGCACTCCAAAGGGTAATCTGCTGTACTCATACAGGTCTCTCTGGGTGTTTATATTGATCTTTTTATTGGGGTCAGAGCCAAATTTTAGCTGCAAAGACACATTTGTTTATAAGATGATCAGGGGAATAGACAGTCAGATACTTTTTCCCCGGGTGGAACAAACCATTACAAGGGGACATAAATTTAAGGTGACTGGTGGAAGATATTGGGGGGATATCAGAGGTAGATTCTTTGCCCAGAGAGTAGTGGGGGCATGGAATGCACTGCCTGTGGAAGTAGTTGAGTCGGAAACATTAGGGACCTTCAAGCGGCTATTGGATCGGTGCATGGATTACGGTAGAATGATGGAGTGTAGATTAATTTGTTCTTAAGGGCAGCACGGTAGCATTGTGGATAGCACAATTGCTTCACAGCTCCAGGGTCCCAGATTCGATTCCGACTTGGGTCACTGGCTGTGCGGAGTCTGCACATCCTCCCCGTGTGTGCGTGGGTTTCCTCCGGGTGCTCCGGTTTCCTCCCACAGTCCAAAGATGTGCAGGTTAGGTGGATTAGCCATGATAAATTGCCCTTAGTGTCCATAATTGCCCTTAGTGTTGGGTGGGGTTACTGGGTTATGGGATAGGGTGGAGGTGTTGACCTTGGGTAGGGTGCTCTTTCCTAGAGCCGGTGCAGACTCGATGGGCCGAATGGCCTCCTTCTGCACTGTAAATTCTATGATAATCTATGATTAATCTCGGACAAAGGTTCGGCACGACATCGTGGACCAAAGGGCCTGTTCTGTGCTGTATTTTTGTATGTTCTATGTTCTATGGCTTGTGTTGAGCTTGGCAAATGAGTGTCCACCGGCCAATTTTGTGTATAGATCCATGACGCGGGGCATTGGGTAACAATCCAAGCAGGAGACCCTGTTGACAATTTAAATTATAGTCCCCACACAATCTGACCATATTATCAGGTTTGAGCATCTGGACCACCTGTGCCACCCACTCAGCAAAATGCACCGGTCTGATGATTCCAAGTCCTTGGAGCTGGTGAAGTTCGGCCTCAACTTTTGCTAACAAGGGACAAGGGACCGGGCGAGCGCTGAAATAGCTTGGTTATGTTTCCCAATGGGCCTGAACTTTTGCCATGGCCCCTTTTATTTTTCAAAGTCCAGGTTGGAAAACCTCAGTGTATTTTCCGAGTACTTCGTACAGGCCCCTAAGATCGCATTTGGAAAATTTGCTACCTTTCCAGATGTAGGCGCTTGAGCCAACCTCAGCCTAGCAGGCTGGGGCCATATCCTTTGATTATTATCAATGGGAGACACACTGACTGTTGTCCATAAACCACCGGGGTCATAGTGGTTTCTGCAGTGGCTAACTGTGCGCCGGTATATGTCACTAATATTGCCTCGGTGTCCCGCAGATCCAACTACTGCATCCCCGATTTTATTCTGGCAAAAGTCTGCTTTCCAATAACAGAAAGTGCACCACCTGTGCTAGCTCCATGTCTAATAGGTTCCCATTAACCTGCACAGTTGTCTTGATAAGGGCCACTTGGGGTGCAGTAACACGATTCAGCTGCAGACACTCCTCCTCTACTTGGTCCAGATGGAAAGTGAAGACCCTTGACTGGCACCTCCTTTGATCGGGGTGCCTATATTTCTGGCTGACTTGTGCCTTGTGCTACATTCAGTCTCTATGTCCAGAAGCCTCACAACATCCTGGCTCTCCCTCTGTAGACTCCGCAGAGGCATCCCATCAGGACAACTCTGGCTTTGACCAATGCCCCTGATGGTACTCGGCTCAGGGTGGGGTAGCTGTCCTGGAGGGGTTGGGGGGGGCACACATCAGGAGGAGGCGTGTCCAAGTGTGTTTACCTCCATCCCCTGGATCTCCTGCACTCCTCTCTCAGTGCATTTGAGCGAAAGTAAAATTTGTACGGGCTGCTGAAGGCTTAAGGACGGCTCAGCTAGCAACTTCCTTTGAGTAGCCATGTTGATTACGCCGCAGATCAGACGGTCATGCAGTATTTTGGAAAGGGAAGTTCAGTATTCACAAAATTCAGCTAGTTTTCATAGCCTTGTCAAACACCCGCTGGCGAATTTTCCAGGGGTCTGCTCTGCTGTATTGCAATTGTATCTCTGTCCTATTACAGATGGTTTAGGGTTGAAGTGCTGCGTCACTGGGGTTGCCAATTGTTCAAAAGTTAGTGTCCAGAGCTGCACAATATGTAATGCTTTTTATTACTCCGTAAGCATGTGCTCCACAGGCATTCAGCTATATTACTGTCTGAGGATCATCATCTGTGATAGTGTTCACTCGGAAAAAGTAATGCATAGGTCCTGTGTACTGTGTCTAATCCTCTAAACTTGAGTTGAACACATCCACTTTTCCAAACAAAGGTATATTCATTAAAACAAATTCCAACCTTGGTCCAGCAGAGTAAAGGAGGTGGTTAACCCGACAGTATAACAGCATTGACAGTAATCCAGTTGTATCCACGTCGCCAATTTTGTAGACCACAAATGAGTCCGAACCGAGATAGTAAAAAGAAAACTATATTTATTGTAAAGCCATTATATTTACAATATACATCAGATCCCAGCCGGGTCTGCTCTGTGGGTTACATACCTGGTCGACTTTAGACACATCTTAACCATGAATGATTCAGGGCTCCTCGCCCCCTTAGCGGGGGTGCATGTATTCGGCGAGACTCATGGTGGGGACTGATTGCTCCCAACCCGCAGGTCTCATGTGGGTTATAACACAGAGTAAGATAGCACCTTATCGTGTCCCATGGGCATCCATCGAATTAGCTATTTTTATAGTGTAGACACATATTATTCAGACAAACACAACTACTTTACATGCAGCTTGAACTCACAAACAGCAAATGACCAAACAGCTAATCTGCTTTGGGCGATGTCGGCTGAGGGGAAAAACATAACAAGAACCAGCATGCTCTGGCTTTTTATTTAAAGATTCTTTTGGATCTTTTATGTTCCCTGAGCTTGGCCCTTGATTTAATGAGTTATCTGAATGAAAGCACCCACCAACAATGAAACACTCTCAGTACTGTATTTAAACCTTTGTACTCAGGTTTCCAGTGAGGCTTGAATCCACTGCCTGATTCAGAAGGTAAGAGTGCTAGCTTCTGAAGCAAGGTGATGCTCTATTACCAACTGAGCAAAATTGGTGCTCAGCGATTGCTTTTACCATAATTTGAAGCTTTTCGTTTTGCAGACTCTTACTGCCGCCTCCATTAGCTGTCAGCAGGCAACTTAACTGAACAGAAGTTATACTATAGCCTTGTATTCCATTGTTCGCTCAGTGGGAGACAGAGCAAGGCAGCCAGAGTCAGCTACCTCTAATTGGGCATCCTTGGGGAGAAGGAAACACATGAGCACTGTACAGTATTCTTTACCAGCAGTTTGGGTGAAGCTTAATAAGCCAGATTGCTTTATTGGCTTCCATTTATATTGAACTGTGTAATCACATAAATGTGGAGAAAGCACTTAGTGCTTTATTATCGGTTCATGTTACTTATGTATGCTTTAAAATGCGTCAAATCATTGCTTTTTATTTTTCTTTCACTTTACTGTACTTTAGTTTACAGATGTAATTATGTATGGAGCTTGTAAAAATTCACCTCTCAAGACAAAAAAAATGAGAATTTTTAACAGATTTTTGTTTGAAGCATATGCCTGAGTTTGTCTTAGGACTTTATACTAAAAGAATGGAAAATTCAATCATTTTCTTCCTTTTGCTGCTACTAAGGGGATTCAGAGTTTTCTCCCTTGAACAAGCATGTACACACATATGGAATTAAGGAGAGAATCACAAATATAATCAAATCAATAATTATCTTAGCTCACTTGTTTTTAATGACTATGCCAACCAGATGAAATTTAACATTAACATACGGTAAGTTTGTGAATCTTCTGTGAATTAGCACAATATGTGGCAGTGACCCAGAGGCAACCTGGAGTCACACTTCTACACCATTCCTTCATTCCTATTTTAGGAAAAGCTATTATAACAAGATAGCAGCAAATTAAACCAATGAACAAATTGGAGAAATTATTTTGTATTGAGTTAATATATACGGGTTTGTGGTAAAATCATTTGCTAATTGACATACTATTCTATTTTACTGACAGACAAAAATGATAATGAGCAGACTTTTGCTGGCATGCTACTGGTTTTAATTAATAAATGTGAATGATCCACTGGGATGTCAGTAAGTCGGATTTCCCGTTCACTACAGTGAATTAGAATCAGTCACATCCCATCATGGAATGACAATCAAGATCTATTAGTGCAACTGTGCCATTCCTTTTAACTTTTTTTTCTGGTAGTCCTTTTGTATCTCGGAATTGGATTAATTAAGCAGTTTTAAATATTTTTTGCCACAAGCTTTACAAAGTACAAAGTACAATGAACAAAGAACAAAGAAATGTATAGCATAGGAACAGGCCCTTTGGCCCTCCAAGCCTGTGCCGACCATGCTGCCCGTCTAAACTAAAATCTTCTACACTTCCTGGTTCCGTATATCTCTATTCCCATCCTATTCATGTATTTGTCAAGATGCCCCTTAAATGTTACTAATGTCCCTGCTTCCACCGCCTCCTCCGGCAGCGAGTTCCAGGCACCTACTACCCTCTGTGTAAAAAATGTACCTTGTACATCTCCTCTAAACCTTGCCCCTCGCACCTTAAACCTATGCCCCCGAGTAATTGACTGCGTAAATGTGGCTGCAGTTCAGCTACGATGCAGCGGAAGTGCTGAAGTCAGCTTCAGAGCATGTTGCGCAGTATGATAACTGCCTCCGGCAGATATTGTTCATCAGCATTGGAGATAATCCTACCAACCCTGAGGAATGGCAGTAATAATGCAGGAATGCCCACTTAATAAATAGGAACTATTTCACAAAAGGAGGAAAGTTACTTCACAGGTGAGGTGATAATTTACAAACAGAATATGGCCAGCTTTGTGAAAGAAATTGGAAATGCTATCACGAAAACCTTCATGAAATGTTTTGCTTGCGATGTGTTGTATATTTTGTTAAGTACAATCATTACAAGGAATTTGGATGGTCCAGTGGGCTGCACACTTTCCTTTGACCTCTGATATCTGGATTTGAATCCAAATTAATTTCTGGGATGGATGTCTTCTTGCTTTGGCAGCTACAAGGACTCAAAGTGAGCAGTATGCTACTGCAGTTAATGACACTGTGTTCGCCATCTAGCTTATTATCCCTAACCTAGAATGTTTCACTCCCTGACATCCTCAGCAAAACAAAACTAAGTTTGAAATGGAAACCAACCGTGACAAAATGTCACTGCTCCTTTCTTAAGATGCATGTAGAGATGCATAATTTGCCTGTGCAGACAGCTTGCCAATTCATTGCAAGTGACGCCTGCTCACTAAATGTTTTGGATCTCCCATGGAGGGCATCAGGTGGGTGTTGAGGTTGTCCATTTACTGCCTGTCAAATGTACACTGAAAATTGGGACCACGTCACGTAAATGAAAATATTTATGCACCTAATGAACAAAAAACATTATCGAGTAAGGGACAAAATAATAGCTTACTGTCTATCTTGAACCCACTATTGTTAGCACCCCATTCTTTTGGATTCATTTGTTGCCAGAATGGCAAGTTGTGAACATGACTGAAAGTGTTATGCCCCCGACCAGCAAAACATTTTGATAATATGAAAATTGTGTTTCACATTAGAGTTCACGTAGGAGTTTGATCTAGCTGATAATTATTCACCCACTCTCTTAATAAGTTACGTTTGTTCTTTAAGTACAAAATACATGGAAACAGGAGTGAAATATATAATCAGCTTGTATCTGCACTGTAAATATTTTCCATGCATTCTCCTTTGCACTGTGTCAAACCTGACACACAACTTATGCAACTACACTTGTAACTTTAAGAAAGTAGGTCAGTGCTTAAATTGCTTATTTAAAAGTATGCTATATGAACAGAGATGCTACTGTAAGATTTTTACAGAAATTATTCCTTTTTCTTTCTTTCCTTCTACAGTGCTGATTGTGGTTAGCTTGGCTGTGTGTTGGACCCCAATTCAAATTCGACGTATCATGGCGGCATCCAAAGCAAAGTCAGAATGGACAATGCCATATTTCAGGACCTTTTTAAATTTATTGCCTGTCTCAGATACTTTATTTTATCTCAGCTCAGTATTAAATCCACTGCTGTATAGTCTTTCCTCTAAACAGTTCAGGGCAGTTTTCATGCAGGTATTACGCTGTAAGTCCATAGAACATGTTAACATGCGGACACTAAGGAGGACCTATATCAACCCCAAGAGCAGCACCACTCACTCCACAAGTTCATTGTTCCGTGCCACACTCAAGTTCACCCACTCGTGCCAGAAAGCTGACAAGAATCCTTCGAGTACTGCGATGAAGGACCCTGATGTTGATGATGTTGAGCTTGAGCCATTGTCACATCACAACTGTGATGCCAGAATGACAAAGCCAGACCCTGGATTTAATACTATCAACTCAGTTTCAGGGCCGAGCTTGTTGAAAACTAACTCAGAGCTTCCTTTCCCAGAGAGAACCTCTGAGCTACACCTAATACAGCAACCAAATGGAGTAAACGAAACAGAGATATGAGGCTTTTATAAAACAAATATATCAAACAAAAATTACAGAGAAGATTTTCAAAGTGCTGTTAGTGATTCTTCCAAAAGTCATCTTTACTATATAATGTAAACTTTCCACAAAGCAACAGAATTGGCAATTGTCTCTGCGTTAAAATGGTCTGTTAATGTTCTTAGATAATGATTGCCAGTTATTAGCAATGTAAGCTGTTACACAACAGCATGTAAAATGTTGACAGCAAAGCAAGGTAGGAAATTTCAGAATGCCTACACCTGTAATGATTCTTGCATGAATTTCCTTCACTTTATGAGTTTATGTTGGAAGGAGTGCTGATGTGAGTATTCCAACCGCGACTAAAAGTTTTAGGCTTGCTCTTGATGACATCGCTGAGCTGCCTCTCCTTCTGGGGCGGGGTCCATTACAGAGTGGCGTGTTACAGCAGCTGATGCACACAGATCCCACTTTTCCTGGAGAGCAAAATGACTGATAGCCGGCAGACGTAATGAGGCAGGATGTGGACGCAGCGCAAGATTTTCGATACATAACTCCTGCAAATAGAAAAACAGTAAATGGTCAGGCGAGTTTCAATTTTATGTAGCTGCACTGTGCATTCTATCATTTACTCGCTCAGATTCAAAGACAAAATTAGACCAAAAAAACGTCAGCCCTTCTGCCGTATTCCTGCTATAACTCAGCGAGTGTGGAAAATGGGTGGGGGAAATAGGTTCGAATTTGGTCTGCATTGGGAGTTCCTGGAGGCCCAGTAAGTGTTTGCGCCTCCTTGCAACAATTACCAGGCTGTTGGCATAGAGAACTAGGGCTTGGGGGAAAACATCCTTCCCTTCCAGAGGCCTGACGCATCTTTGTAAACTGTTCTGCCAAGTATGAACAGGCATACCAGCTTCTTCCTTGAAATGGGGGAGAGAGCTAGTTTGTTCCCTGCACCTGGAAGAGGTGGTATATTCGAAGGGTAATCTTCAGCCCAATTTTAATGGGGCCAATTGTCAGGAAGATGGAATAAAATGAAGATTAATGCATTGGATAAAAAGAAACTGATAATGAGTCAGCTGCATTTAGGACTTTTGATACACAGATTATTCCAGCAGCAGGGAGAACAGATATTTATCATTAACTTCCCATACCGGCTGAGGTTATTCATGAAGGCTCTGCCTTCTCAACCTTGCTCTTTGCTTGCGGTGTGATAGCTGTCAAGTTAAACCACCATCAAGGGGAAAGCAGCCTATGGTCATCTGGGATTGTGGCGACTTTACTTAAGTAAGTTGGAGAACAATAGGGTAGAGAGTGGGAGTTCAAAATGAGAAGTAAGAATGAATGTCTCACTTACATGCTAAAAGCAAGGCTCATAAGGCTCGTTCGTCAGATAAGACAAGGAAAGGGACAAACCATATATCAGTGTCAGGATTAATCCTTTACAGGAGAAGAAGAACTGATGAGCGTCTGAGGTCACAGCCACGCCCAGATGGAAACAAAGCTCTCCCAAGAACAAATGCTTGACTTGAAGACTGCTGTTTTAAAGCCCAGAGGTTATACTCTGAACTAGAGGAAAATGTTTCTCAAAAGAAAGAGACAAGATTTCTTTCTTTTGGGTAATTATTACTGGATCATAATGTCAAACCCTACGGGATGTTATTTTTGGGGAAGGTATAATCTCGGTCTTTTGGAAATTGATAAATTTGGAATGGAGTTAATTCAAGTATACTCTGTGTAGCCAGTTAATTGTAATTTTTGTTCTGTATGGTTGCCTTTTTTGTTGCATGTTTTACAGTTTAATAAACATTTTTTATTTGAAAGATTACAACAAGACTGGATCTTCTCTCACTGGTTTCCACCTCTTCCCACACATTATACCAAATTGCAAAGTAAATGTTTAAGAACCAACATTGCAAGTTTCACTTCTGGGATTTGGGATCCCCTCGCATTTAGCATGAACTAGGTTTGTAACACAGTGAAGTAAAGACGGGCATCTTTCTGGAACGGAGGCATTCCCTCTGACACCTGGGCACCTTCATACTCACATTGAGTTATCCATTAAGCAATAGCAGGGCTACGGGAAAACATGCTCCAAATGAACCAGGTAACCTGGTGATTTTTGTCATTTAATTTACTAGCCTTTGGAACTGGGTTCCATTAAAACTCACAGAAAGATTTTCTATTTTATTGCTGCAAAACTGCAGTGATCCTGCAGGCTGCTTCCTACAGAGTGCAATACTCAGCGACCGAGACCTAACTGTTCTTAAAGCCTCCCTTCTGCACATTAACCTTTAAAGATCTCTGCTCTTCTGAGCAAGTTATAGTGATGAAGTGGGAGCAGCTCCGAGGTAATTCCAAACCATAAGGTGTAGAAAAATGCAGCACTGGCTTTGGGAATTATTAAAGTAGATTCGGAGCGGTGAATAGATATGATTTATTGTCTTGAGGGACCTGCAGCATGATTCCCTGAAGAATCATTTTTAATTTAATGCTTTACTTGATAAATAGGGTGGCACAGTTGTTAGCACTGCTGCCTCACAGCACCAGGGACCCGGGTTTGATTCTGACCTTGGGTGACTCTGTGGGCAGTAAGTTTCCAGCAATAAACAAAGGGATTGTTAATGAAAGGAAAAGGCAGTTAGATAACAGGTACAGAACAGGATACAACAGGGGCAGGATTCTCCATCTCGCCAGACCCATTTTCTAGCATGGCACGTCCCCACCAGCAGCAGGATCCTCCTTCCCGCCAGCTGGCCAGTGGGGTTTCCCATTGTGGCCACCCCCACGCCGTCGGGAAATCCTCGGGCGTGAGTGCGCTGCTGGCGAAGAAAGGATCCAGCCAATGGAGAATCCCGCAGCAGGTCTTTACACCTCAGCTGGCATCCGGGCACCTTCACACTGCCAGCCTGTCACGCTGGCACTGCCAACCTGGAAGGGGCACTGCCATGTGCCAGAGTGGCACTGCCAAGGATCGGATTTGAGCAGGGCCATGCCCACAAAAGGGGGGATGGGAGGGGTTTGAAGGGTGGGGGCGTGAAGGGCGGGTATGAAAGGGTCTCATAAATTTTGCTGGGATGAAGGGTGGAGGTCCTGAGATGGGGGCAGCAGGGAAGTCTGAAAATGGGGGGGGGGACCCTCAGCGGCCCCATAGTGAGGTGTTCTCACATCGGTGGGTGTGGGGTAATGGCCATGTGTGTGGGGGTGACATTGTCCCTGGGTGAAGGGTGTGGGGTGTCCTCATGCTTACTTACAGATTGGGGCACCTTTCAAAATGGCGGCTCGACATCTGAGGAGCTGGTCTGGCCAGTGAATTCAGCTCCCCATTGCTGAAAACATTTCTAAGGATGGGTTAGATGGGGGAGGAACTCACCAAGGCCCAGAAAAATGACTAAGGGCACGATTTAATCACCGTGTTGCGCTTGGCATGGCTTTGGGTGCACCGCTAAATAGTGGAAAAGGCCAAAATCGAGATTTGTGCCAGGCATGATTCAGTTTGCCATTTAGCTGGCCTGTTCCCCATGGTGAGTTCCAGATCTCGCCCAAATATGGCAAGCATATTATTTTTTTTTTTAAATAATTTTTATTCAAGTGTTTTAATAACAACAACAAATTTTCTCCCCGCAATTTAAAACACACAAGGCGTGTTACCACGCCAAAACAAAACAAGAAAAGAACTCTCCCCCCCAAAATAAATAATAACAAATAGCAATACAAGAAAGAAGAAAATAACATAACACACCCCCCAACCATCACCAAACCCACCCACCCTGCCCACCCCCACACCCTGGGTTGCTGCAGAGACAGACCACTCTCTACCCCTTCGCCAGGAAATCGAGAAAGGGCTGCCACCGCCGAAAGAACCCCTGTACCGACCCCCTCAGGGCAAATGTCATCCTCTCCAACTTGATGAACCCAGCCATGTCGTTGACCCAGGTCTCCGGACTCGGGGGCCGCGTATCCCTCCACTGTAATAGAATCCTGCGCCGGGCTACTAGAGACGCAAAGGCCAGAATGCCGTCATGTGAGCCCTGTGCAGCACCTTCAGCTGAATTAGGCTGAGCCGTGCGCAAGAGGAGGAAGAATTCATCCTTTCCAGGGCGTCCGGCCACGTCCCATCCTCAATCTCTTCCCCGAGCTCTTCCTCCCATTTCGCTTTGAGCTCATCTACGGAGGCCTCCTCCTCCTGCATCAGTTGGTAGATAGCCGAGATCTTCCCTTCCCCGACCCACGTCCCTGAAAGCCCCCTGTCCTGCACCCCCCTTGGCGGCAGCCGCAGAAACTCCTCCACCTGCCTCTTAACAAAGTCCCTGACCTGCATGTACCTAAAAGCGTTCCCGGGGGGAGGTTCCACTTCCCCACCAGCTCCTCCAGAGTCGCGAACTTCCCATCCAAGAAAAGGTCCCCAAACTGTCTGATGCCTGCCCTGTGCCAAATCCCCCACCCGTTCTCCCTGGCGCAAAATGGTGATTGCCCCGTATCGGGGCCCAAACTGAGGCCTTCACTTCCCCCCTCTGCCGCCTCCACTGTCCCCAGATTTTGAGGGACGCAACCACCACCGGACTCGTGGAGTACTTTACCGGGGGGAGTGGAAGTGGGGCCGTCACCAAGGCCTCCAGGCTCGTACCCGCACAGGATGCCACCTCCAGCCTCTTCCATGCGTCACCCTCCCCTTCCGTCACCCACCTGCGAATCATCGCCACGTTCACCGCCCAATAATATTCACACAGGTTGGGCAGTGCCAGGCCCCCTACCTCCCTTCTTCACTCCAAAGATACCCTCCTTACTCTCGGGACCTTCCGCGCCCACACAAACCCCAGAATCGACTTATTCAACCATCTAAAAAAAGCCTTCGGGATCAACATGGGGAGGCACTGGAAAAGAAACAAAAACCTCGGGAGCACCGTCATTTTAACCAACTGGACCCTGCCCACCAACGAGAGCGGAAGCGCATCCCACCTCCTGAACTCCTCCTCCATCTGCCCCACCAGCCTCGAAAAGTTAAGCCTATGCATAGCCCCCCAGGTCCTAGCCACGTGGACCCCAAGATACCTAAAGCTCCCCGCAGCCCTCCTCAACTGGAGTTCCCCTATCTCCCTCTCCTGACCCTCCGGATGCAGGACTAACAGCTCGCTTTTCCCCACATTTAGCTTATATCCCGAAAAGTCCCCAAACGCCTCAAGAATCCTCAGCACCTCTGGCATCCTGTCCGCCGGGTCCGCGACATACAGCAGCAGATCAGCTGCATACAGCGACAACCGGTGCTCCTACCCCCCCCCCCCCCCCCCCCACACACACAATCCCCCTCCAACTCTTCGAGTCCCTCAGCGCCATGGCCAGGGGCTCAATTGCTAACGCTCATCCCTCTGGAAAGCCAAAAGTCCTCTGACCTCCTCCTATTCATCACCACACTCACCACCGGGGAGCTATACAGCAATCTCACCCAGCTAATGAACCCCTCACCAAACCCAAACCTCCGCAACACCTCCCACAGGTAACTCCACTCCACCCTATCAAAAGCTTTCTCCGCATCCATGGACGCCACTATTTCTGACTCCCCAACCACCGGCGCCATCATCAGAACATTCAGGAGCCTCCGCATGTTGGCATTCAATTGTCTCCCCTTTACAAACACCTTTTGGTCCTCATGAATCACCGTCGGGACCACATCCTCTACCCTCCTGGACAGCACCTTTGCCAACAACTTGACATCTACGTTAAGGAACGAGATCGGCCTATAAGACCCACACTGAAGGGGGTCCTTGTCCCGCTTCAGGAGCAAAGAGATAATTGCCCTGGACATCGTCGGGGGCAAAGCCCCCCCCTCCCTGGCCTCATTCAGGGTCCTCACCAGCAGCGGACCCAGCAAATCTGAAAATTTCTTATAAAATTCCACCGGGAACCCGTCAGGCCCCGGCGCTTTCCCTGTCTGCATGCTTCCCAGCGCCTCCACCAACTCCTCCAGCTCAATTGGGGCCCCCAAACCCTCCACCCGCTCGTCCCCTACTCTTGGGAACTCCAGCTTATCCAAAAAGCGATCCATCCCGCCTGCTTCCCCGGGGGGTACCGCCCGATATAGCCCCTCATAAAAGGATCTGAACACCCCATTGATGTCCTTTCCACCCCGCACTAAGTTCCCACCCGCATCCGTGGCTCCCCCAATTTCTCTAGCTGCCTCCCGCTTCCGGAGCTGGTGAGTCAACATCCGGCTTGCCTTCTCCCCGTACTCATATACCGCCCCCTGTGCCCTCCTCCACTGCGCCTCCGCCTTACGGGTGGTTAAAATGTCAAACTTTGCTTGGAGGCGGCGCCGCTCCCTCAGAAGCCCCTCCTCCGGGGTGTCTGCATATCTCCTATCCACCCTGACCATCTCCTCCACCAGCCTCTCCCTCTCGACCCTCTCCCCCTCTCCCTGTGTGCCCGAATAGACATCAGCTCCCCTCTAACTACTGCCTTTAGCGCTTCCCAAATCATCCCAACCTGCACCTCCCCGTTGTCATTGGTTTCCAGATACCCCTACAGATCCGACCGCACACTTCCTCCTCTGCCAAAAGCCCCACATCCAACCTCCACACCGGGCGTTGATCCTTCCCCTCCCCCAGCTCCAGGTCCACCAAATGTGGAGCATGATCAGAAATGGCTATCGCCGAATACTCCGCCCCCACCACTCTCGGGATCAGCGCCCTGCTAAGCACGAAAAAGTCAATCCGGGAGTACGCCTTATGAACATGGGAGAAAAAGGAGAACTCTCTACCCCCCGGCTTCAAAAACCTCCAAGGGTCCACCCCTCCCATCTGATCCATGAACCCCCTCAGCACCGAGGCCGCTGCCGGCCTCCTGCCCGTCCTAGACTTCGAGCGGTCCAGAGCCGGATCCAGCACCGTGTTAAAGTCCCCACCCAGAATCAATCCCCCTGTCTCCAGGTCCGGGATCAGGCCCAGCATACGCCGCATGAAGCCCGCATCATCCCAGTTGGGAGCATAAACATTAACCAACACCACCCGCTCCCCCTGAAGTCTCCCACTCACCATCACATATCTACCTGCGCTATCCGCCACCACTTTGGACGCGACGAACGACAGGCTCTTACCCACCAAAATTGCCACCCCACGGTTCTTTGCATCAAGCCCCGAGTGAAATACTTGTCCCACCCAACTCTTTCTTAGCCTCACCTGATCCGTAACCCTGAGGTGCGTCTCCTGGAGCATAGCCACATCCGCTCCCAACCCCCTCAAGTGAGCCAAGACCCGGGATAGCTTCACCGGACCACTCAGCCCCCTAACGTTCCATGTGACCAACCAAACCCGAGGGGCCATCCCCTTCCCTACACGCCGATCAGCCATAGCCCTTCCTCAACCCACCACGTGCCCGGGGAACCCCCCAAGCTCGCTCCCCACGGTGGCAAACCCCCCTCCCAACCCCCCCATCACCATCCATTCCCTCACAGTCCCTGCAGCAACAACCCGGCACCCCCCTCTCCCCCACCCCCCCCAATCCCCCCCCACCCCCCAAGCTAGGGCACCCCCTAGCTGCGTTACGCCCAACATTATACTTCCGTGAGTCAGCTGACTTCTGCTGACCCCAGCTACTCCCGCCATAACCACGACCCCCCCCACCCGGATGCAATACAGCCGCCAATCCCTCCCTCCCAGCGCCGGCCCCGCCCCCAATTCCTCCGGCGCGGGAAGAAAGCCCTCGCTTCCAACCCGAGGCCCGCCCCTCGACCCAACACGCGGGAAAAAGACAGACACATGACCCATCGGGACCACAAACTACTCCCCAACCCACCAGTGGAAAAAACAAAAAAAAACCACCACAATAAATAACCACCAGCCCCAAAGAAACCCCGAAAGAACCCAAATAACCATAACTCAAATAGCAAAAATGGCGAAAACAAACAGGAAACAACCATCAGCAAACACAGCCACTATGGGCGAAAGGATACCCAAGAGTACAAAGCCTCCAAGCAAAGTACATTTCACCCCAGCCCCCCAGTCCTCAGTCCGAATCCAAGTTCTCAGCCTGGACAAAAGCCCAGGCCTCCCCGGAGAGTCAAAGTAGAGCTGGCGGTCCTTGTACGTGACCCAGAGGCGAGCCGGCTGTAGAAGGCCAAACTTCACCCCCTTCCTGCGGAGCACTCCCTTCGCTCGATTGAAGCCAGCCCTTCTCCTCGCCACCTCCGCGCTCCAGTCCTGAAAAATCCGAACGTCCGTATTCTCCCACCTGCTGCTCCTCTCCTTCTTCGCCCACCTCAACACGCACACCCGGTTAACCAGGCGTGAAAACGGACCAGCACCACCCATCGGCCTGGGCTTCCGCTGCAGCACTCGATGGGCGCCTTCCAGCTCCAGGGGACAACGAAACGACCCTGCACCCATCAGCGAGTTTAACATTAGGACCACATAGGCCGCCAAATCCGAACCTTCCAGCTCCTCCGAGAGGCCCAAAATCCATAGATTCTTCCGGCGGGAGCGGTTCTCCATCTCCTCCATCCTCGCCTGCCATTTCTTGTGCAGTGCCTCGTGCGACTCCACTTTCACTACTAGGCCCAAAAGCTCATCCTCATTCTCCGAGGCCTTGTGCCGCAGCTCCCGAATCTCCCCGGCCCGAGCCGTCTGCGTCGCCACCAGTTTGTCCAGTGAGGCCTTAAACGGCTCCAGAATCTCAGCTTTGAGCTCCATGATGTTAAGATTCAAAACAGAGGTAAAAAAAATAACATAAGTGTACTTTACCTGAATGCTCGTAGTATTCGGAATAAAGTAAATGAGTTGATGGCACAAATCATCGTAAATGACTATGATTTAGTGGCCATTACTGCAACATGGTTAAAGGATGGTCACGACTGGGAGTTAAATATCCGAGGGTATCAAACTATTCGGAAGGACAGAGTGGATGGTAAGGGAGGTGGTGTTGCTCTGTTATTTAAGGATGACATCCGGGCAATAGTAAGGGATGACATCGGTGCTATGGAGGATAAGGTTGAATCCATTTGGGTGGAATTCAGGAATAGTAAGGCGAAAAAGTCACTGATAGGAGTAGTCTATCGGCCACCAAATAGTAACGATATGGTGGGGCAGGCAATAAACAAAGAAATAACTGATGCATGTAGAAATGGTACAGCAGTTATCATGGGGGATTTTAATCTACATGTCGATTGGTTTAACCAGGTCGGTCAAGGCAACCTTGAGGAGGAGTTTATAGAATGTATCCGCGATAGTTTCCTAGAACAGTATGTAATGGAACCTACGAGGGAACAAGCGGTCCTAGATCTTGTCCTGTGTAATGAGACAGGATTGATTCATGATCACATAGTTAGGGATCCTCTCGGCAGGAGCGATCACAATATGGTGGAATTTAAAATACAGATGGAGGGTGAGAAAGTAAAATCAAATACTAGTGTTTTGTGTTTAAACAAAGGAGATTACAAGGGGATGAGAGAAGAACTAGCTAAGGTAGACTGGGAGCTAAGACTTTATGGTGGAACAGTTGAGGAACAGTGGAGAACCTTCCAAGCGATTTTTCACAGTGCTCAGCAAAGATTTATACCAACAAAAAGGAAGGACGGAAGAAGGAGGGAAAATCGACCGTGGATATCTAAGGAAATAAGGGAGAGTATCAAATTGAAGGAAAAAGCATATAAAGTGGCAAAGATTGCTGGGAGATTAGAGGACTGGGAAACCTTTAGGGGGCAACAGAAAGCTACTAAAAAAGTTATAAAGAAGAGTAAGATAGAGTATGAGAGTAAACTTGCTCAGAATATAAAAACAGACTGTAAAAGTTTTTACAAATATATAAGACAAAAAAGAGTGGCTAAGGTAAATATTGGTCCTTTAGAGGATGAGAAGGGAGTTTTAATAATGGGAAATGAGGAAATGGCTGAGGAACTGAACAGGTTTTTTGGGTCGGTCTTCACAGTGGAAGACACAAATAACATGCCAGCGACTGATAGAAATGAGGCTATGACAGGTGAGGACCTTGAGAGGATTGTTATCACTAAGGAGGGAGTGATGGGCAAGCTAATGGGGCTAAAGGTAGACAAGTCTCCTGGCCCTGATGGAATGCATCCACAAGTGCTAAAAGAGATGGCTATGGAAATTGCAGATGCACTAGTGATAATTTACCGAAATTCACTAGACTCTGGGGTGGTCCCGGTGGATTGGAAATTAGCAAACGTGACGCCACTGTTTAAACAAGGAGGTAGGCTGAAAGCAGGAAATTATAGGCCAGTGAGCTTAACTTCGGTAGTAGGGAAGATTCTGGAATCTATCATCAAGGAAGAAATTACAAGGCATCTGGATAGAAATTGTCCCATTGGGCAGACGCAGCATGGGTTTGTAAAGGGCAGGTCATGCCTAACTAATTTAGTGGAATTTTTTGAGGACATTACCAGTGCAGTAGATAACGGGGAGCCGATGGATGTGGTATATCTGGATTTCCAGAAAGCCATAAGTGAATCGTGGCAGTCTAAATCAAGCTTTGCACCAGGTGCTCTATTCTGTCCCTACAGATGCTGTCAGACCTGCTGGGGTTTTCCAGCATTTTCTCTTCCCTCACATAAATTTGCACAGCAAAGGACACGGAATTGCATCCCAATTTGCGCTCCCATGGGGATCCTAAATCAGTTGCAATTCTTCTCCATCTGCCAAACAGAGAATTCACTCCTTTGTCTCTCAAATGGAGAGTCCCGCCCTATGTCTGCAGACCTCAGTGTCCTCCACGGCTCAATTTAAGCCACATTCACTGTCGCTGGGTCACAATAGCCAAATAGCGAGGCATTTGGATAGAAATTGTCCCATTGGGCAGACGCAGCATAGGTTCATAAAGGGCAGGTCGTGCCTAACTAATTTAGTGGAATTCTTTGAGGACATTACCAGTGCGGTAGATAACGGGGAGCCAATGGATGTGGTATATCTGGATTTCCAGAAAGCCTTTGACAAGGTGCCACACAATAGGTTGCTGCGTAAGATAAAGATGCATGGCATTAAGGATAAAGTAGTAGCATGGATAGAGGATTGGTTAATTAATAGAAAGCAAAGAGTGGGGATTAATGGGTTTTTCTCTGGTTGGCAATCAGTAGCTAGTGGTGTCCCTCAGGGATCCGTGTTGGGCCCACAATTGTTCACAATTTACATAGATGATTTGGAGTTGGGGACCAAGGGCAATGTGTCCAAGTTTGCAGATGACACTAAGGTGAGTGGTAAAGCGAATCGTGCAGAGGATACTGGAAGTCTGCAGAGGGATTTGGATAAGTTAAGTGAATGGGCTAGGGTCTGGCAGATGGAATACAATGTTGACAAATGTGAGGTTATCCATTTTGGTAGCAATAACAGCAAACGGGATTATTATTTAAACAATAAAATATTAAAGCATGTCGCTGTGCAGAGAGACCTGGATGTGCTAGTGCATGAGTCATAGAAAGTTGGTTTACAGGTGCAACAGGTGATTAAGAAGGCAAATGGAATTTTGTCCTTCATTGCTAGAGGGATGGAGTTTAAGACTAGGGAGGTTATGTTGTAATTGTATAAGGTGTTAGTGAGGCCACACCTGGAGTATTGTGTTCAGTTTTGGTCTCCTTACTTGAGAAAGGACATACTGGCACTGGAGGGTGTGCAGAGGAGATTCACTAGGTTAATCCCAGACCTGAAGGGGTTGGATTATGAGGAGAGATTGAGTAGACTGGGACTGTACTCATTGGAATTTAGAAGGATGAGGGGGGATCTTATAGAAACATTTAAAATTATGAAGGGAATAGATAGGATAGATGCGGGCAGGTTGTTTCCACTGGCGGGTGAAAGCAGAACTAGGGGACATAGCCTCAAAATAAGGGAAAGTAGATTTAGGACTGAGTTTAGGAGGAACTTCTTCACCCAAAGGGTTGTGAATCTATGGAATTCCTTGCCCAGTGAAGCAGTTGAGGCTCCTTCATTACATGTTTTTAAGGTAAAGATAGATAGTTTTTTGAAGAATAAAGGGATTAAGGGTTATGGTGTTCGGGCGGAAAGTGGAGCTTAGTCCACAAAAGATCAGCCATGATCTCATTGAATGGCGGAGCAGGCTCGAGGGGCCAGATGGCCTACTCCTGCTCCTAGTTCTTATGTTCTTATGAAGGAGCGCTGAAGCAGCTCCTGCTGCTCCCGCGCCCACAGCTGCAACGCTGCTTCCCCACCCGCCGCCATCTTGCCTTTTCTGCCACTCGCCGTTCTCTGAGGTAAAACCTATTTTTTGACCGCTCCGCTGCGAGTCCAGTCCATCCACCGGCTGCTCGGCACACTGGCTGTGTTTCCCCCCGGGGGAAAAGTCTAAACAGCGCCGTTGTAGGCTCTTAAAAGAGCCCGAAAATCCCAAAAAAACGGGAGCTGCCGAACGTGCGGCTTAGCGCCGCATTGCCACCACCGGACCGGCAAGCATATTATTAACCCCAATTTGCATTAATTTCAATCTCAGTAGCGAGATTGTCATCAAATGTAATAGCCTCCCAGGCTCCCCAGCAAGAAATCATGTGGGGGACCCCTCAGGACGTCAGGGGGTGGGCTAATGCTTTCCAGATCGGGGGTCACCCCTGGGCTGTGGGACGGTGAGGAGGGGTTTTTCGTCTGTGAGGTCTTCAAGCAATCTTTAAATAACGTGAATACCTATATCAAGGGCAACTACAGTTGCTGCTTGTCTGCCCTACCAAACACTTCCAAGACAGAACCCTCATCTTAGTTCTATGCTGAAGGTCACTTTAACTCCCTTGCATTGTGAGCAGCCTCTAGTTTCACAGCTGAAGGCTATTGCTAATAAGGAATTGGCCTTGTTAGTTGTAAGAGCACTCCACAGCTGCAGGTTGTGTTTGCTGCTTGTTCCTGCTAGTGTTGCAAATTCCTGGAGGCTGCTGTTGCTGTTGCCTTCCTTCTCTGTAGCCGGGAAGGACAATTTTTCCCCAGATACCTGGGACCTGGAACATCAGGCTCCGGGGGGCGTATGAGTCAGAAGTCAATCTGGTTTGACGTAAGAAGACGTTCCAGGACCTGGTGTGCGAAATTGATCCAAATGGGCCACCTGATGATAGTGTTGAAGAAACGCTTTTGCAGATTGCTGATGCTTTTGTTTCTGGTGTGATGAGTGCTGCATGTAACTGGCACATCACCTTGGGTTAAACAAACTTGAAGTCAAAGATGCTCAACTGCATGCCAGGATTTGGCTCCAGTGAGATTGGATCATGTGGGAGGGCCTGCACAGCTGCGGTACCTGGACAGAGAATGGTACTGGTACGTGGAACAAGTAACATATTGATGGGACTACGACAAAGTTCCGGACATAATAACTAACACATTCTCAGGCTTATCCTCCATTTCTGCTGAGGAACCCGTGAGTGGTAATTGTTTTTTTTGTAAAAATGAGCTGATATCGCTCTGTATTGGTAACAATATGGTGCTGTGCTGTTTCCCTGTTGTTTAATGGGTTAGTGTGATATGTGGAATATTACGTAGTTAATTTTCAAATCTTTGTTATTGTTGACTGTTTACTAAACAAATGTTCTCAAGTAGTGCTGCATGTTATGTTTGGTACTTGCTGCTGCTTATAACTGCAAATGCCTGGAGGCTGCTGCTGTCACCTTCTTTTTTGTAACCTGGAGTAAGGAAAGGGAGGATGGGAGGATGACCTGCTGCCTGGGCTGGAGAAGGGAAGCTCTTTCTCTCTTCTGCTGTGCTCTGGGTCAGTGTGATTTTCCACTGCTCGGAAGTCTACTGCTGGGAGCTGCAGGAGGAAGAGAGAGGCGGATTGATCTGAATGAGCAACTTGATGATGTTGTTGAAGAAATACTTTTGCAGATTACTGGTTACTTTATTATGAGTATGATGAGTGCTGCATGTCGACTATCACATCGCTGCGAGTTAAACGCGCTGGACGTTGAGGCTGGTTTACTGCACCTTGAACTTCAGTGGACTATGTGGATACTGAGCTTTGGTTACAATGACGTGAGGCCGCATAAGGTCGCTTATATAACTGAGGCACATGGACATAGACTGATACGTGATCTGACCGCACAGCATGGATCGTCTACTCTGTTGAAGACCTACGTGCGATGATACAGTGTGTTTTGTTTTCTTTGTACAAATGAACTGTTGTAGCTTTGAGTTTGTGCTGATATTCTGTAGCGGTAAGGTACTTGTGTGTGTTAGGCATGGTGCCTTTTCCTTGTTGATTAATGGTGAGTATGATTATTAACTGTTAAATAGTTGTTTTTTTTTCTTTTTGTTTAAAGGTACTGTTGACCATTAATTTTTTTTAAATTCTCACGTGGTCATGTCTCAGACGATGATTATTGGATCACAGTTCAATCAAACTTTGAAGCCTGAACACTTTGCCTGACCTCTAGAAGGGTCAGCACCATAGAGGCAACATGCACCAATCAAACACTTCAGCACTGGGGATAGTCTCGCAACTAAAGGTTGAGTGTGTGGATCAAGACAGAGCACCTGCCTTGATCCAGTAGGGGTCTGGGTCTAGCGGCTCCTGCTGTAGCCGGTGTTAAGTGCACAGGGCATGGTTTTCAGGCACAACTTTCTCACTGGAAGGCACTCTGAGAGAAGGTGGGACACGCAAGGGTGGGGGAGGCTTGAGGGATTTGTTGGTCCCGAGCTGGAAGCCGTAACTGATAGCCGGGTCTACCTCTTTCACCAATTCCTTACAGAGACTAAAATGGATGGTGGTGTCAGTCCCACAGCGGATGCCCTCGAGCTGCTAGTGGCAGCCCAGCTGGCCAGATACAGGAGAAGCCAGCAGCATTGATGCTGGTTGGAGGCGGCACTCCATGTTCAGGGGACCGCCACACGTCTTGAAGGCCCGGCTGCCCATCAGGTCGAGGAGGTACCAGAGAAGGATGCTAGCGACAGTCCTTTCCTGCTTTTTATAGGCTATGGTCTCCTGCGGGGACGCTTTGTGAGCCATGCGCTTGATGGATCAGGGGGTCTGTAGCAGGTGGCACATGTGGGCACCGCAACGGGACATGAAGAGGTTGTGCTGGTGAGTGCCAGGGAGTGCTGAGGAACAAGCATGAAGATTGGATGTGGGGAGGGTGTGAGGTGTCAGCCGGTGATTTGTGGGGGGGGGGGGAGGGGGGGTGTTGCCAACTTGAGGGGTCGCAGGAGAACTGATGCCAGCAGAGCTGGTAACTTACCCTTGAAGCTCACTTGAGATCATTGGTCTTCTTCTGGCATTGTATGCTGGTCCTTCTTCTCATGTTGCCCTCACTGACAGCTGCTGCAGCTGCCTGCCAGGTGGTATTGCTGACCCTGCTGCTGGCCCGCGAACCCCCATCGGGGGAACAGGTTGACCCATCTCTCATCAGTGGCATTGAGAAGCCTGCCCAGGTCAGCTTTGCCAAAGTGAGGAGCAGGGCTGTGCACTGCCATGCTTGTGTGTTGGCTGGGAGTCAGCCAATTTATCATGGCCAATTCACCTATCCTGCACATCTTTGGACTGTGGGAGGAGACCGGAGCACCCTGAGGAAATCCACGCAGACTCGGGGAGAACGTGCAGACTCCACACAGACTGTGACCCAAGCCGAGAATCAAACCTTGGGCCCTGGAGCTGTGAAGCAACAGGCCTAACCACTGTGATACCCTGCTGCACATGTGTCAATTGTGACACTAAAATTACACTTAAAAATGCTTCCATTAAATCCCGCCCTAAGTGTGGGTGAATACTGGTGACGATCTCAGCCAAAAAGCCAGTGGGAAACACTCTGCCAAACTGGCCCAAAATGACACAAGGTTGGATATTTTTGGCCGTGCCCGCTGCAAGATCGCCATGGATGGATGGGGACTTTATAAAGGTCCATTGACCTCCGTCGGGAATTTCCAGTCACTGAGGCTGAAAAATCCCACCCAAATAAATGTTTTGAAAAAATGTATCTTGGTTTTAATTTCAAGTGATCTATTCCTAATTTTACAATGATGTCATCCCATTCTGAATTCCTCAACCAGAAATAATACTTTCTCTGTGTCAACCCTACTGCATCCCTTTTTCGTTCTTAACCCTCAATTAGATCAATCCTCAGTGGAATCCAAATCTGATCTATACAACGTGTCCTCATAATTGAACCATCAGTGAACCTATCCCTTTTCCAGTATGGGCAGCACGGTAGCACAAGTGGATAACACTGTGGCTTCACAGCGCCAGGGTCCTAGGTGCGATTCCCTGCTGGTTCACTGTCTGTGCGGAGTCTGCACGTTCTCCCCCTGTCATTAATGACTTGGATGAGGGAGATGAAGGGTGGGTCAGTAAATTTGCAGTTGATACGAAGATTGGTGGAGTTGTGGATAATGAGGAGGGCTGTTGTCGGCTACAAAGAGACATAGGTAGGATGCAGAGATGGGCTGAGAAGTGGCAGATGGAGTTAAACCCTGACAAGTGTGAGGTTGTCCATTTTGGAAGGACAAATCTGAATGCGGAATACAGGGTTAACGGTAGGATTCTTGGCAATGTGGAGGAGCAGAGAGGTCTTGGGGTCTATGTTCATACATCTTTGAAAGTTGCCACTCAAGTGGATAGAGCTGTGAAGAAGGCCTATGGTGTGCTAGCGTTCATTAGCAGAGGGATTGAATTTAAGAGCTGTGAGGTGATGATGCAGCTGTACAAAACCTTGGTAAGGCCACATTTGGAGTACTGTGTGCAGTTCTGGTCACCTCATTTTAGGAAGGATGTGGAAGCTTTGGAAAAGGTGCAAAGGTGATTTACCAGGATGTTGCCTGGAAAGGAGAGTAGGTCTTACGAGGAAAGGTTGAGGGTGCTATGCCTTTTCTCATTAGAATGGGAGAAGGATGAGGGGCGACTTGATAGAGGTTTATAAGATGATCAGGGGAATAGATAGAGTAGACAGTCAGAGACTTTTTCCCCGGGTGGAACAAACCATTACAAGGGGACATAAATTTAAGGTGAATGGTGGAAAATATAGGGGGGATATCAGAGGTAGGTTCTTTACCCAGAGAGTAGTGGGGGCATGGTGTGCACTACCTGTAGAAGTAGTTGAGTCGGAAACATTAGGGACCTTCAAGCAGCTATTGGATAGGTACATGGATTATGGTAGAATAATGGAGTGTAGATTAATTTGTTCTTAAGGGCAGCACGGTAGCATTGTGGATGCTCCGGGTGCTCCGGTTTTCTCCCACAGTCCAAAGATGTGCAGGTTAGGTTGATTGGCCATGATAAATTGCCCTTAGTGTCCAAAATTGCCCTTAGTGTTGGGTGGGGTTACTGGGTTATGGGGATAGGGTGGAGGTGTTGACCTCGGGTAGGATGTTCTTTCCAAGAGCCGGTGCAGACTTGATGGGCCAAGTGGCCTCCTTCTGCACTGTAAATTCTATGATAATCTATGATTAATCGAGGACAAAGGTTCGGCACAACATCGTGAGCCGAAGGGCCTGTTCTGTGCTGTATTTTTCTATGTTCTATGTTTGCGTGGATTTCCTCCGGGTGCTCCGGTTTTGTCCCACAGTCCAAAGACCTGCAGGTTAGGTGGATTGGCCATGATAAATTGCCCTTAGTGACCAAAAAGGTTAGGAGGGGTTAATGGATTACGGGCATAGGGGGGAAGTGAGGGCTTAAGTGGGTCGGTGCAGACTCGATGGGCTGAATGGCCTCCTTCTGCACTGTATGTTCTGTCCCTACTCACTGTCTCCCACCACCCGATTATGGCCACATTTTTCTTTTCTTTTTACATCCACAATGCTGTCCGAAAGGGACGACCAGGATTTTTATTCAGTGCCTGTGAAGGAATGGCGATAGAGTTCAAAGTCAGTATAGTGTGTTATTTGGAGGGAAACTTGCAGATAGTGATGTTGCCATGTGTCTGCTGCACCTGTCCTTCCAGGTTTTGGGTTGTGTGTTCATTAGATGCTACTGAAGGAGGCTTGACGAGTTGCTGCAGTGCATCTTTTGGATGATACAAATAGCAGTCATGGTGCACTGGTATGTGTAGGGACAGAGTGTTTAAGATCACATGATTACCTCAAACTGAAAGCACTCAAATATTTGCTAATAATCTCTTGCGTGGAACTGGAAAGCACATAGATACTTAATTAAACATTATATTAATTATCTCCTCATACTCACATAGGAACTACCCTTTACAGATCCATTATGATGCCCTTTGATTTTATAAGACTTATCCAACTGCTCAGTCATTTGTCTATGATGATCCAGGGACTTCTCCACAATGTAGTTATTCGGTTTCTCCTTCCCTCTTTTCTCAAAATAATTTGAAATTTGCAATGTGTGCAATCCAAATGCACTTTTCGTGAAACTAGAGGGCCAGGATTCTCCACCATTATGCCACCGCCTCCCCTCCCTCTGACGTAAATGTGATCTTGCACAGTTCAGCTCATTACATATGTATCCACGAGCAGCTCGCTGATTCTTGCAGTGGCGGCAGGCACAAAGCTACCATCACCGCTGTTACCTCATGGGGTCAAAGGTCCTGCCACCATATTTGAAAGCCTGCATTATCCCTTACACCGTTGCTCCGCATTAGTTTATAGACTAGATTGCAGCTTTAAGAAATTACATCATTAACGTTAATAAATGACTCACGCACTGGCTCAATAATTAATTTACTGTTTCCACTTTGATTGTTTTGCTCTGTCATTGGTATCCTTTCCTTCAATCTGCAAGTATGAGCCTCTTTGGAAGGAGAAGATATGAACCACACGGCAGGCAAATATTCATTGTGAAACTCTGGGTAACATGTCAGTCAAGAGTAATCTGTCCCTCCCATCTCCATTTCTTTGAGAGTGGTGGAAATGTTGCTCTATGATTCCCAATGGTTCTGTGTGTAATGTGAGCTACATTAGCATTCAGGAGCTCTCCTCATGTCCATGCAGTTCACAGTCTGGTGTCCTGAGCTGTAACTGCAGAGGATAGATATAGCTCCCCAGGATCGATCCACCCTTCCTTAATAAGGCTGAAGCAGATAACTGCCTTAAAGTGAAGGGAGCAGGGGACCTATAACTTGTTACGTTGTTTAATTTCTAATAATGTTCTTGGGGAGCTGGAATCTACAAAAACTTTTTTGAATACCTGTCTTTTTGATCCATTTGGCTTTGCAGATTACAGGAGAAGCATGCACCCAGTCAACACTCCTGCAAGAAAGTGTTTAATAAAAGTTTTGTTTGTGAGATTGTAAGACTTAACAAGTGTACATACAAAAAACTACTAGTTATAAGAGTGTATGATCCCTGAAATAGGTTTTATTAAGATACTGGAGTAAAAGGAACATTCAAGAATGGAGTAGAATCAAAATTTAAAAAGAAATTGGGATAAAATAAAGAAATTGGATAAGGGGAACTGATGAGGGGGTGTTTTTGATGTGTGAATTAGCATAGCAGTAGGAAAACAAGTGTTTACCTAATTGACTAGGGGAAAACAATGGTGTATAGAAATGGGTGTTAGAGCTATGGAAGAGATGAATTCAAAGTGGACAGAGAAGAATATAGTTTCCACCTGTATGCTAACAGGTGTTATTAAGAGGGAAAGTACTGTGTAACCATAGGAGGTCAGCAGTTGGGAAACAGCTTCTATTTTGACACACCCAGCTGTAGAAAGCAGGCTCTCCCAAAAATAATTTGTTGCTAAAAGCTGCTGTTAAAAAGAAATCTCTAACAGAAAGGAACTGCTATGCTGAACTGAAGATGGTCTTTCCAAACCTGGAAAATAACCTATGGGTGGTAACTATATGCAGGATTTAGCTCAGAGTTATATAATATATAATATTGGATGTTGTTTGGGAAAGCAGGCATTTTTTAGAGTTCACGAAATGTAGTTAGTTGGGAATAGGGGTTGACTTCATGAGGTACGGCGTGTGTAGCCATTATTGTAGTTAAGTACAATAGAGTTGTACTGTTGTAGAGTATTATTGTCTTTCTGTTGATAATAAATATTCTTTTCTAATTAATTACAAAAAGGTTAGACTTTTTCTCACTGGTTTTCATAGCTTTTCTCACAGTATACCAAATTTAAAATTACAGCACGAAAACCTGGTTATCCAAGTTACCCTTTTGGGTTATGGGATATCCTCACATTTAACACCAGTGGTTTTTTTTAAACAGTTAGCAATTTCTTAAAATGTCATGGGTAGGTTTTTTGCCTCGACAGGTGTGCAGGAAAGGAGGCTGGCGTGTACATAAATTTGCCTCGCCAGCTGGTATGCCGGTAGTATTCTACCCATGGGATATTTTTCTCAGGGGGACGATCGGAAGGAAGAGGGAGAGGGAGAGGGGTAGTGCTGGAAGGGCATCTGGACCAGTGCCCCCCCACTGCAGCATCAGGAGCAAGCCAGCTGCCTTTGAGGCAGCCTCCTGATTTTCAGGCCCTAGCTCCTGCCTGCCTGGTTACTGCCACGTGATGGTGTCTTTGCAGCCGTGACAAATTTTTAACTGAATAATTTTTAAAATACTGAGAGGGTACATCAAGATGGAGGGGCACCTCTTACCTGAAGTGGAAGGTTCCAGTTCCTCCCAAGCTAGAGGGACTCCGATAGGTCCTTGTTATAACCCTTACGAGGACAATGGAAAAAAATCATTGATTCCCCTGTGGAAATCGTGGAATATAATCTTCCTAGGTAGCGGGGTGGGTGGGAGGCCAATTAGCTGGGGCTCGCGAAGGCAAGGGATAAAAGCAGGACCAATTCAGGGTCTGGTTAGACCTATCCTGCCAGTAAGGTCTGCACTGGGAGTGAGACGCTGAGCTCAGCATGTAACTGTAAATATGTAAATAAATTTACCTTCTTAAATGACAACTTCCTTATGAGTTATTATGGTCCTCCAGTTCTGGGACACTGTCTGCCATGTTTAATTGGATGGTGGGCTGGCTCTCAGGCCATTAACTGGCCAATTCAGGGAAAATCTCCAAAAATGGGGCTATGTCCCCATGTTGGCGTAAAAACGCTGGTGTTTCACTCCCCAGTTTCCTGCAAAAAATAAAGAGCTATTCACTTACCTGCAGAGGGCTAGCAGGGACCCGGGGAGCTTCACGCAGCTTTGGGCCCCCAGACTTACGGTTCCGAGTCCGCACATATGCGCGGCGACCTCCAGTGGCCACGCCGAGCGCCATGGTGAACTCGGACCATGGACCATCACAAAGAAACAAGGTCCCCGCCGATTGGCCCCGCGCCGCTGCATCGGACTGGCCTGAATGCTGCTCCGGCCGCCCATAAGGCATCCCCTGGTGCTGGACCCCCCTCCCCCAGCCCCCATCAGGGCGGCCGCGGACTCAGTCCGCGGCTGCTGCACGAGAGTCCCGACCGGCCATACGTGGTTAGAACCACACTGTCGGGAAATCAGCCGGTCGAGAACGGAGTATCGCTGGGAGGTTCTCTGGCAATGGCCCCCCAGCCGCGCGGCGTGATTCATGGATGAGCGATTCTCCGGGGCCTGGAGAATCGCCAGAGTGATGCCAGGCACGATTCGGTCGTGAACATTGATTCTCCGCCCCCGCATCAAACGTGATTTCGGTGTGGGGCTGCGGAGAATCCAGCCCAATGTATTTCAATTGTGTACCTGAGATTTCCGGGTGGTTTAGAAGCTCAGGCCTTGTTCCAAGTTAGATTTGGCCCCTTGGCCTCTGATAATTGGCCTTAATTGGGCATTAACTACCTGTTTAAGAAAGGTAGCAGGGATAATCCTGGAAACTATCGGTGAACCTCACGTCGGTAGTAGGTAAATTATTGGAGAGAATTCTCAGGGACAGGATTTATACCTATTTGGAAACAAATGAGCTCATTAGCGATAGACAGCATGGTTTTGTGAAGGGGAGGTCATGCCTCACTAACTTGATCGAGTTTTTGAGGAGGTGACAAATATGATTGATGACGGAAGGGTGGATGTTGTTTGCATGGACTTCAGTAAAGTCTTTGACAAGGTGCTTCATGGCAGACTGATACAAAAGGTGAAGTCACAAGGGATCAGAGGTGTGGTGGTAAGATGGATACAGAACTGGCTCGGTCACAGAAGACAGAGGGTAGCAGTAGACGGGCGATTTTCTGAATGGAAGGTTGTGACTAGTGGTACTCCACAGGGATCTGTTCTGGGGCCTCTGTTGTTTGTAGTATACACAAATGATTTAGAGGAACATGTAGCTGGTCTGATTAGTAAGTTTGCGGATAACACCAAGGTTGGTGGAGTGGCAGATATGTTGAAGTTTGGCAGAGGATACAGCAGGACATACAAGTTGGAATGGCAAATGAAGTTTACTCTGGACAAATGTGGGATAATGCATTTTGTTATGTCTAACATAGAGGGCAAATATATCTTAAATGGCAAAACTCTTAGGAATATAGAACGTCAGAGAGATCTGGGCGTGCAGGTCCACAGATCTTTGAAGATGGTAACACAAGTGGAGAAGGTGGTCAAGAAAGCATACTGAATACTTGCCTTCATTGAGTGGGGCACTGAGTATAAAAACTGGCAAGTGATGCTACAGTTGTATAGAACCTTGGCAAGGCCGCACTTTGGATATTGCGCACAATTCTGGTCACCATACTACCAGAAGGATATGGAGGCTTTAGAGAGGGTACAGAGGTGGTTTACCAGGGTGTTGCCTGGTCTGGAAAGTGTTAGCTATGTGGAGAGGCTGAATAAACTTGGACTGTTTTCAATAGAAAGATGGAGGTTGAGGGGTGGCCTGATAGAGGTATACAAGATTATGAGGGGCATGGATAGAGTGGATTGTCAGGCACTCTTTCCCATGGTGGAGGGGTCATTCACCAGGGGGCATAGGTTTAAGGTCCGTGGGGCAAAGTTTAGAGGAGATGTGCCAGGCAGGTGTTTTATGCAGAGGGTGGTGAGTGCCTGGAATGCATTGCCAGGGGAGGTTGTGAAAGCAGCTACATTAACGGCGTTCAAAAGGCATCTTGACAAACACATGGATAGGATGGGTATAGAGGGATACAGCACAAGGAAGTGCTGAGGGTTTTGGCAAAGGTTGGTATCATGACCGGTACAGGCCTTGGAGGACCGAAGGGCCTGTTCCTGTGCTGTATTGTTCTTTGTTCTTTAATTGTCCAACCACCACTGGGTGGGTGGGTAGCCTTTCCACACCCCGCCACCTCTCCTGATCTCAAACATTCCTTCATGAACGTGGCCTGACGATCAGTTCATATGTGATCTGCAAACTATGACTTTCATTTTGTCTTGAAAATTAATGGAGCTGACGTTTACCAAACTCCCCCGATGGCATGATACTTCTGTAATTTGTGTGCATTTCTCATTACACGTTAAATCCTTCTGTCTCTCAAAAGATAGAAACTACCAGAATAAATAAGTTTCACAGATATGAAAACAAATAACTCAATCTCACAATTAAATTGTTTGCAAAAAAAAATATTCGGCACCCACAGCACAGCACAATAAGTTTACACCAATGACAAGAAAAGTTATTTTCATTTTTAAAAATACTTGTAATAGCAATGCCAATAAAACAATGTTCTTTCCCCATCAGACACAGCGATCGGCACCATTTGCAGCTCCTCAGATACTGAAGGTGTCCATGTTCATATTTAGACTTGGAAAGGTAAGTGGCAAGTAACATTCACATCATACAAGAGCTGTGCAATGACCATCTCCAACAAGAAAGAATAGAACAATCTCCTCATGATATTCATCCTTTATCAGCATCCTGAGTGTTATCATTGACCAGAAACTGCAATGGACCAGCCATGTAAATACTATGGATAAGCAGCCCTCTTGATTAGCATCCCATCCACCATCTTAACATTCACTCCCTCCACCACTGACGCACAGTAGCAACAGAGTGCACAATCTACAAGGTGCACTGTAACAATTTACCAAAGCTCCTTTGGCAGCATCTTCTAACCCCTTGGCCTCTACCACCTAGAAGGACATGGGCAGCATGGGAACACCACCAGCTGTAAGTTCCCCAAATCACCCACCTTAGAACTATATCGTTGTTGCTTCACTGTTGCTGGGTCACAATCCTTACTCCTTCCCTGACAGCACAGTGGGTGTCCCTACAACACATGGGCTGCAGCTGTTCAAGAAGGCACCTGCTCAAGGGCAATTAGGAATGGGCAACAAATGCTGGCCTAGCCAGCGATGTCGGCATTCCAGGAACAAATTCTTTAAAATTCAGCACTCCAAGTGTAAACCACATAGTGTAGGACTAGAGTCATTTAAAGGTCAGATCAATTCGGGCTAACATGTTCCCTTCTATTTACTGAAGTACATTAATAAATCGATTGACTTTTTAATAACAATCCAGCAGCTTTCATTTTTTTTCAGTAGCAGCTCACAAATAAGCAGTTTTATTGAATTTACTTTAATAATGTATCATGGTAGGATTTTTATTAATGTCCACTAGTTTAATATCATAACTGTTTGATGATCATGCCCATGCAGCAATCATGCAGGGGCACTGACCCTAATGGGGCCTTGTAAAATTAGAATGACACCCTGCTCCCATATAGTTGGCTTTTCGGATTTAGAGGCTCTGAATGAGCTGAAATGTATTCAGTCCTCACAGGGAATAAACCGGAGTGCACCTGGCCCGGAACCGGGCGCCATAAGTGAATCGTGGCAGTCTAAATCGAGCTTTGCACCAGGTGCTCTATTCTGTCCCTACAGACGCTGTCAGACCTGCTGGGGTTTTCCAGCATTTTCTCTTCCCCTCACATAAATTTGCACAGTAAGAAGTCTTACAACACCAGGTTAAAGTCCAACAGGTTTGTTTCAAACACGAGCTTTCGGAGCACGGCTCCTTCTTCAGGTGAAGGAGCCGTGCTCCGAAAGCTCGTGTTTGAAACAAACCTGTTGGACTTTAACCTGGTGTTGTAAGACTTCTTACTGTGCTCACCCCAGTCCAACGCCGGCATCTCCACATCATAAATTTGCACGGCAAAGGACACGGAATTGCATCCCAATTTGCGATCCCAGGGGGATCCTAAATCAGTTGCAATTCTTCTCCATCTGCCAAACAGAGAATTCACTCCTTTGTCTCTCAAACGGAGAGTCCCGCCCTATGTCTGCAGACCTCAGTGTCCTCCACGGCTCAATTTAAGCCACATTCACTGTCGCTGGGTCACAATAGCCAAATAGTGAGGCATCTGGATAGAAATTGTCCCATTGGGCAGACGCAGCATAGGTTCATAAAGGGCAGGTCGTGCCTACCTAATTTAGTGGAATTTTTTGAGGACATTACCAGTGCAGTAGATAACGGGGAGTCAATGGATGTGGTATATCTGGATTTCCAGAAAGCCTTTGACAAGGTGCCACACAAAAGGTTGCTGCATAAGATAAGGATGCATGGCATTAAGGGTAAAGTAGTAGCATGGATAGAGGATTGGTTAATTAATAGAAAGCAAAGAGTGGGGATTAATGGGTGCTTCTCTGGTTGGCAATCAGTAGCTAGTGGTGTCCCTCAGGGATCCGTGTTGGGCCCACAATTGTTCACAATTTACATAGATGATTTGGAGTTGGGGACCAAGGGCAATGTGTCCAAGTTTGCAGATGACACTAAGGTGAGTGGTAAAGCGAAACGTGCAGAGGATACTGGAAGTCTGCAGAGGGATTTGGATAAGTTAAGTGAATGGGCTAGGGTCTGGCAGATGGAATACAATGTTGACAAATGTGAGGTTATCTATTTTGGTAGCAATAACAGCAAACGGGGTTATTATTTAAACAATAAAATATTAAAGCATGCCGCTGTGCAGAGAGACCTGGGTGTGCTAGTGCATGAGTCACAGAAAGTTGGTTTACAGGTGCAACAGGTGATTAAGAAGGCAAATGGAATTTTGTCCTTCATTGCTAGAGGGATGGAGTTTAAGACTAGGGAGGTTATGTTGCAATTGTATAAGGTGTTAGTGAGGCCACACCTGGAGTATTGTGTTCAGTTTTGGTCTCCTTACTTGAGAAAGGACATACTGGCACTGGGGGGGTGTGCAGAGGAGATTCACTAGGTTAATCCCAGAGCTGAAGGGGTTGGATTATGAGGAGAGATTGAGTAGACTGGGACTGTACTCGTTGGAATTTAGAAGGATGAGGGGGGATCTTATAGAAACATTTAAAATTATGAAGGGAATAGATAGGATAGATGCGGGCAGGTTGTTTCCACTGGCGGGTGAAAGCAGAACTAGGGGACATAGCCTCAAAATAAGGGAAATTAGATTTAGGACTGAGTTTAGGAGGAACTTCTTCACCCAAAGGGTTGTGAATCTATGGAATTCCTTGCCCAGTGAAGCAGTTGAGGCTCCTTCATTACATGTTTTTAAGGTAAAGATAGATAGTTTTTTGAAGAATAAAGGGATTAAGGGTTATGGTGTTCGGGCCGGAAAGTGGAGCTGAGTCCACAAAAGATCAGCCATGATCTCATTGAATGGTGGAGCAGGCTCGAGGGGCCAGATGGCCTACTCCTGCTCCTAGTTCTTATGTTCTTATGTTCTTATTCTCGGCCACTTTTACACAGTCCTATTTTGCTGCTTCCCCAGCGTTCCCCACATGTATATGTTTTTTAAAATTTCTGTGCACAAGTTTTTGCACTTTTCTCATTAATTATCCGATATCATTGTTGGCTGTCGGATTTGTGAAACAGCATTGCAAATGTGGATAGAATTGCAGAAATAAATGATTTCATCCTTTTTACATTTAAAACTTAGCACGTTATGTGTCCAATTTACCTACCTATGGCAGTGATCTATATTTAACTGTTTTCTTTTCCTTTTATTATTTTGAATATACCATTAAACCCCGCATCAATCTTCTTGCTAAAGAACATGCAGTCCTAATTGCTCCATCCATTCCTTGTAACTCAAATAACCCTTTCCAATATTATGCTGTTAAATCAGATTGATAAACCCAAATGACAGATAATTCCAAATGTGGCCTAGCTGGTTCTCCTAACTCCACAAGTAAAGAAAGGTTGCCCGTTTGGACCTCATCTACCATTAGGTTATTTACCACTACCTTCCCAACTCAAATGAAATTGTAGTTGGACTCCAATAGTATTTTGGTTCCTGACCTGCTTATTTAAAGAGGGACCCTGCTGGCTTCAGATCATTCTCCTTGTTGCCTGTTCAGAGAGCAGGATCAAATTGATGAAGGCAAGATTAGCACAGAACATCTGCAGGCAAGTCAACAAGTTGATTTAAGGTCCATCCACTAGACAGGTAGCGGTAAAGTCACCTCTTTAATCTTGATTCCTCATCCACAGGAGAAAGACTAGTAATATATTTTTAAAACACTTAACATCTCTGCACATCCATTTCCATTACCAGTATGTATTTTTTGAAGTTTGTACTAGAAATTACTTATGTGAACATCATATAATAATTACATAATCCCTCCAGTGGAGGCACTGTATTATCACCACAGGATGTAATTGCAATTGCCATGACACTTGGACTAGTGTGCTGCCAATTCCAGCCCCACTTAACCCAGAGTCGCAACACAGATAAAATTAGATTTTATTTTAAATGCCCAAAATCCTTGGCTGAGCCCAATAACCTGCAGGCACCAGGTTTGTAATTTTAATAGCAGTAACATTTATTATGTACAGTGTTATAATTAAACAGACAGAAAATGTAACTATTGAATATACCTTTACCAATCCCCCTCCCAACTACCCCCATTCTCTATGTACACACACACACACTCACACACAACAAATAACACAGAAGGGCAATGGTGATTGAGAGGTAATAAAAAATAAAAGAAAAGGGTAAAGGCTCTTTAATGCACTGGGATGACTTCCTGTTAATGTCTTTCTGAAGTTCACGTTTGGAATGTTCTGGACCTGGCATGTTTGTCAGTCCACATTTTCATTCTTGCTCACAAAACCTTAAAATGCACTTGCGCTCCCTGACGTGTTCCTGTGAGTCTTTCCAGAAACATGGACATGTCATCTGACACTGAGAATTCATCATTTTGTTTTAGCAGCATCTCTTGCATCAATTTTAATGGACCCCGTACTTCATGGCCTGGCGATCGATCAATTCAAATGTGCTAAACCCAGTAGATTTGTTTCGAGAATCCCTGGTGGCAAATAGTAAAAAATCCAATCCCTTGGATATTCATGGCAATAGGCCCGAATCAAGGTTTTGAGAGTCTGATGATATCTGTCCAAAACTCCTTGTATTTGTGGGTGATCAGCGGTTGACTTTAGTTGCTTGATACTTTAACTAAGGGCGCGATCCTCCGCAGATTTGGGCCGCCATGAGAGGGTGGGGGGGGGAAGTCACTGGAGGGGGCAATCACTCACGACACAACTGTGCCAACCCTTGGATCCCAACCCCATTCTGGGGGCAACCCATGTCCCTACCCACCAAGCACCCATAACCCCCACCGACTGCTGAGGCCTCTGGCTGTGCAGCTGAAGGCAATCACTAAAATGGAATTGGCAATCGTGGTTAAGTGAGCACTTGACACATGCCAAGTGGGTTCCCATGGGTAGGCGGGCCATGTAGCATGTGGGAGTCATTACCTAGCAATCCAATCAAACCTTGATACTTGGACACTATGTGGGAGTCAACACCACATATGCAGCAGCCAACATCCGAACACCCAGGGGATGGGACACAGCTCCTGGGAAACGACCATGGCTGAAGGGTGGGTGGGTGCAACGGGGAGGGTAGGTTGCCTGGATAGAGGGGCAAATGGTTTGGTGGTCAACCCGCATTGCGGACGAAAGTGACAGAGGCATCATAATGGTTGCACGTAAAGTTGTTTGATGTGCTCCACAATATCCCATTTCCGAGAGTGCCACCCACCCAACCCCACCCCCGATTCCCAAACCTACCCCCTCCCCCGTACTCCATTGTCCTCAGTGATGCTCAACGTGCCTGGCCCTCCTAGCTCTACCATTATGTCTTGGTATTTCCGCAAGATGCAAATCTGAGGTGGAGGCAGCCAACTGCATATCTCGATCCGTGGCCTTCGATGCCCCTGGTTCGCGTCCTCTGGGGTCTCTGGGGCCGGAGGGCACCGGCTCACTTGTCGATGGCACATGCACAGCCGTGCCACCCTGTACCATGTGCTGACCCCGAGACGTGGCCTCATCAGAAGGGTGGAACTTGGGTGTGCTGGTGGCCACCATTGCCGCCCCATGGGACGGGCCCAAGTTGGCACTCAGTGCCCCTCCTCCCGGTTGGTACCCAGAGGGGTTCACCTTGGGATGGAGGGAAAGCCGGTTCGAGTCCCGGATGCCCGTGCATCATCTGGCTCTGCCAGCCCTGGTGGTTCCCCATGGTCTGCACCATCGCGTTGACGCCCTTGGCGATGTTCCTCAGTGACTGGGACACATCCCCCAGTGACTGGGCCATGCTCTGCAGCACCTCAGCCATGCCCACCTGTGACAAGCTACGCAGCGCCTCAGCCATTCCCATCTGAGAGCGGGACATGTCCTGCAGAACCCCATCAAGTCGGCCTGGTACTGGCTTTCGGAGCGCAGCTCATTCATCAGGGAAGGAGCTGCGCTCCGAAAGCTAGTGATTCAAAACAAACCTGCTGGACTTTAACCTGGTGTTGCAAGACTTCTTATTGTGCCCATCCCAGTCCAATTCCGGCATCTCCACATCATCCCCCAGTGAGGCAGACATACTGCCGAGAGCCTCAGACATGGCCGTCACCCACTGCACGATGCTTTGGACACGTTCACTCATGGTGCAGACATCATGCACGAGGCTCTCCACTGCAGTCACTGCCCGAGCAGTGTTGGCCTCGGTGTCACTCATTGCCTATGCCATCACCTGTGCCCGTAGCCTCTGGGACTGTTCAGATTGGCAATGGATCTGTTGGAGTGATGCCGACCTCTCCCTCCGAACATCCCGACCGCTCCTCATCGTCTCCACCAGCTCCGGGTAACTCTGTTCCAGAGGCTCAGCATCAGGCTGGGACCCAGCTGGGTCCTGGGATCCCTGACCTCCAACTGTTGTCTTGTCAGGGGGTTCCTGCCTCCACCAGATGTACATCAGCAGCTGTGTAGTGCCACCAGATTGTGCCTCAGAAGCCACTAACATTTCCCACCGAGATGTGTGTATCTGCGTTGGTGGAAGGTGGGGGTGACAGCTGTGCCGCGGCTATAACCGTTGCATCCTTGGAGCTCTCCTCCGAGGTTTTCTCCATGGTATCAGGGGATGGGGCGCTCAAGGTGGGCCTGCGGGAGAATGGACAGTGGGAGGGATGGGTCAGTCAATAACCCAGGTCCTCCGGGTGGAGCCTAGTAGTCCCCTCACCTCTGCTTCATCCCCCAGCCTCAGCGTTGGTGACTGCCCTGTCCTCGGCCACACCAGTCACCTCCAGGGCCTGCTCCTCGAAGGAGGCGAGGATTCTCAAATCCGGCACCCCACCGCCAGTCTGGGCCCTCTCCCGCCGGTTATGGGAGAGCTTTTCCTGAGGGGGCACAGAGAGGGCATCGCATGGTTCAGTTGTTAGGGGGGGGGGGGTGGGGGCAGTGAAGGAAGGGTTGGGGTGGAAGGAGGGTTAAAAGGGTGGTGAAGGGAGTGTTGAAGGGGGAGGAAGATGGAGGGAGGGTTGGGGGTCACCTGGGGGGATGCTCCCTTGGGGGGTTGGTGGCAACTCACGCTGGCTGCCCGACACTGGAAGCCAGGCCACCTGGTCACACTCCCGGCGCTCCCAGCTACTGCCACCTCATCCCAGGCAGCACTGGGACTCTCGGGAGAACAGGACATCCCTTCTGGCCTCCAGGAGCCTACCCAGGTCAGCATCCCCGAATCTTGGGGCCAGTCTCCTCGGTGCCATTAATGCGAGTTAGCTGGAGTTGGCTGAGGAAGTGCAGCTTAAATGCTGCCCGTCGTTGTTAGCGGGAGGCTGTCGAGGTCATCCCCGATGAATCAGCTGGCGAGCTGGCATTCGGGGTCGGCAGCCTGTGAGGCCTCGTTAATTGAACCATTAACGTTGAATAGCGTTGCCGGCCTCGCTGGGCTGAGCCCCGGGGAACTCGCGGCAATTCCCTTTCGCTACAGCATTTGGAAATTTGTCCGGAGAATCGCACCCGATGATTTTTCTGCCCTGGAAAATTTTAAACATAAATTTAAAACCCTGATCAGATGATAATGATAATCTTTGTTGTCACAAGTGGGCTTACATTACGCTGCAATGAAGTTACCGTGAAAAGCCCATAGTCACCGCACTCCAGCGCCTGTTCGGGTACACAGAGGGAGAATTCAGAATGTCCAAGTCACCTTTCGGGACTTGTGGAAGGAAACCGGAGCACTCGGAGGAAACCCACGCAGACATCGGGAGAACCTGCAGACTCTGCACAGACCGTGACCCAAGCGGGAATCGAACCTGGGATCCTGGCACTGTGAGGCAACAGTGCTAACCACTGTGCTCCCATGCCGATTGTACTTCTGAGGGTAGGCCAGAGTGTTTGAAGAACTGTGTCAATTTTTCCACCACTACCTTAGCTGTAATTGTTGTTCAAGGTATGCACTGATGTCCTGCTTTCATTTTAGGTGATGGTCCAACACAATCTGCCAACACCTGACTAAATGGTTCTTCAAACACTGATATGGGTATCAAAGGTTCTGGTGTAATCACATGTTGTGGTTTACCTGTTACCTGACAGATATGACTGGTTCTACAGAATTGCACTACATCCTTATGCCGCCCTGCCAGGAGAAATTCCTGTTGATCAATGCCTGAGTTTTCCGAATTCCCACATGTCCTGCCATTGGTATCTCATGTGCCACTCTCAGTATTTCCCTACGATATTTGGGCGGTATCATGGTCTGATGAACAACCGTCCATTCCTCATCCACAGGTCTGCGAGGATCTCTCCTCTTGCTCATCAGAACTCCGTCCTTAACGTAATAGCACTCTGGAAAACGCTCAACTTCAGGTTTTGTGAGAGCTGACGGTGCTCATCTATGTGACTCAGGGCCTGCTTCCTGGGCCTCACTTAATGAGGTCCAATCAAACACTTCCTCAGAATTATCCTCATTCTCAATGATAGTTTGGGTTATTCTACCATCCAAGGTGGTGTGACTTCAATCTTTGGTGGTGGACTTTGTTTCGCCATTGCTCTGGTCGCCACACGTGACGGAAAAATATCTGGAAACTGTTCCTGGAACTGTTCTGTCTCCTTCTTCCCTTGGACTCTCTAATCATGGGTGAAGCTATATCCTTCACTCCTGCCCAATTATTCCCCAAAACGATATCAACTCCGTCCATTGGTAATTTCTTAACCACTCAAACAATTACTGGACTTGAAAATAAAGTCACCATCGTCCCAGATGAACAGAAACTGTTTTCCCCTTTGAGGAGAAGAGCTGACTGGAAGTGACTTACACTGAGGATGACCACACCTCAGGCGAATAGCAAGTTTGAGAAGGCAGGCCTTCATGAATAACCTCAGCCAGTATGGGAATTGAACCGGTGCTGTTGGCATCATATTGCATCATGAGCCAGCTGTCCAGCCAACTAAGCTAAAACTGAACATGATAATAAATTGTACTCCAATTGCACTTTACGCAATGGATCAGGGACATAACCTCCATTTATCTCATTCAAAAACACCTTGGGCTGGATTCTCCGGTTGTTGACCCCGAAATCGCGTTCACCGATTGTGGTGATATGATCTGCATACTTGTCTGCCATTGGGCCAGAACGTCGGCTTACCATTGGCCCTGGTCGGTCATGTGCCTCTCGACCGATTGGCCGAGAGGCTGAGTTAACCACGCCTCTATTAACGAGGTATAAATAGTCAGACGCCTGACGATCGTCCCTTTCCATTGTAGATGATCGCAGAGCTGTGTTCTAGTCAATTAAAGCCAGACTTTGGTAAATCACTCGCCTCGCGTACAATTGATGGTACATCACCGATCGGCCAGAGAATCAAAATTCCCGACCAAATCAGGGCCGGTGCTGCTTTCGCGATGCTCCACCCCATCGTACTCTCTACTGCGCCATGTATCGATGCCTCAGGACGTTCCCTGGGGCCCGCCCCCCGATGCTCTGCCCGCGACTGGCCGAGTTCCGACTATGTGGGTCACTCCTGGTCTCACCCGTCGGGAACTCGGCGTGATGGCTGCAGACTCAATCCTGGGAATCAGGGGAGGGCTGATCCGCGGGCAGAGCGGACTTTATCAGGGGCTGGGAGCACCTTTGCGGGGTGGCCCGGGGTGTGAAAGCCGGCCAAAGGGGGGCACTATTTCGCAAGCCGGGTCCGTGCGCGGCCGGCACCATGTTTCACGGCATGGCCGCTGTAGGTCGCCACATTTCACATGGGTGAGGACATAGCCTCATAATCGAAGAATCCAGCCCCTTAGCTTGCATTGAACTCTCTTGAAGGAAAACCAAATCTCTCTCCAGTAAGAGAGTTTGTGTAGCACCTATGACCCTTAAAATAGTCACGGGTTTGGCTATATCATTGGATTAAAATGGGATGATATTGCCCTCAGACAAAAACCTTGAATTTCTCTCATCTACCTCATTCCGCACACCAGGTCCCACAGTAGTGTTTACCTCAGATCTCTTAGTTCTAGCTAGATCTAGTCTGCCCTGTAGTTTTTTCACTTTTGTTCCCTTTTCAGAATCCTCCTTAGGAGCCCCAACAAGTCCCATGAGCTTTCCTCGCAATTTCCAACATGCTGAACGAACGTGTCCCACTTTATTACAATGGTGACACTTAGGCCTTCGATTCTCACCTCCATCTGGATTGAGGATGGGATCTCGGAGCATTCCCAGTTATCCATTGCTTACCTTGGCTACCTACCTTCCTATCACTCTCTCACTTGCTATCCTTTTCAAAATTATGGGAGTTACGGAACAAAGGTTCAAATTTATTGATCAGCTCATAATCATCAGCCATTATTGCTGCTTGTCTAGTGGTAATAACCCTTTGGTCTTCAACATGGATTCTTATCACAGAAGGTAGTGAATTCTTAAATTCTTCCAAGAGAATGATTTCTCTCAGAGCTTCATAGGTAATTTCAATTCCCAATGCTCGTATCCATCTATTAAATTTGCTCTGCTTAACACTTTCAAAGTCAACATAAGTTTGTCCCAGCTACTTTCTTAAATTCTGAAACTTCTGCCTATATGCCTCTGGAACTAATTCATATGCACACAGAATAGTTTATTTTACCTTGTCGTAATCCTTAGACACCCCTTTGGACAGGGAAGCATAAACATCCTGCGCCCACCTCGTCAGTTTACTTTGCATGGATAATGTCCATTTTTCCTTCGGCCACTCCATTTCAGTTGCTATTTTCTCAAATGCCATGAAGAATGTCTCTACATCCTTTTCCTCAAATTTTCATAGGCCTGCACATATTTAAACATATCCCCATTGGGTTCTATTCTATGGCTAGGCTCCCCTCTAGCTCGCCTTTAATTTGTCGCACTTTAGGCTGGAACTCCCGCTCTTTTGATTTTTCCTCTCATTCCAACTTTCCCATTTCAATTCCACATCTTTTCCATGTATCTTCAGCTCTCTTTCTAGCCTGTCATTTAAAAAAATTCCAAATCATGTTAGAAGTGCAACCAAATTCTCTGCAGATTGGTTGCTCCACCAGAACGTGCTTCTGAGGCTACACTACCTGATGTGATGTATATAGGAAATCTTTACATCGATTGTATTATATACATCTATTGCAGTAAGGTTATTAAGAACCTAGATTAAGGTATCTGGACTGAAATTAAGAAGTCATAAAAGGTGAAGTCATGATGAATTTTAACCATTTATTTGTTTACAGAAAAACACCTTGAGCAACATTGTTCTGATTGTTAGAGATTCTCTGTCGTGTAGATAATTTATGTGAGAGTGGTGTTTAGTCCTAGCTAAGCAAGTCAAGGAACATAGTGGGATACAGATGATGTAATTAATAGAAGGAACCAGGTCTGTATAAGCAATTTAGAGTATTTTTAGTCTGCCAAAGACAGAAGCATCTGCAGGCTGTTCCTGAAAAGGTTTTTCTCTCTTTCCAAGCAGTCTTTCCAAGAAAGCTCTACACAAGAATATAGCAAGTATCTCTAAGTTTACTAACGTTATTTAGAAGTGGCTTTTGACCTGTAATGGGCTTTGCTTAATTGGAGATAGGGGAGGTATATGTTCATTATTTAAGTGTTTCCTTTTATTTTAAGAATTATTAAACTGTTAATTGAAAAGCTATTTTCTGTGATGTTAATGTGGTTACTCCTGTACTACTAATAACGTTTGTTTTGCTATAATAGATTTGTATTCATCAATGGAATCACTCCTGTAGCAAAGTATTCTTTCCTCACAGTTTTACAAATTGAAAGATTGTTGGGGTTTTGTCCGTTTTTCAAACATGAATTGGGGTCTGGTCCAGGAGCGTAACACTGGACTACCTGCTCGAGGGCTCTCCTGTGTTGCTAACAGGCACAAGCACTCAACTAATACATTGTATATCAATGCCTTCTTAGCTTTAACCTGTACCTCTACTTTTAATTCACTTGCAAATTCAATTACTTGTTTTTGCTAAGCCCTTGTAAATAAACCAAAGACATGTCCTCTACCTGAAGAAAGGCTAGCAGCTTCCAGTGCCACCTGTTATGCTATTACAAACCTGATGCCTCTTCAATATAATCGTACCCCAAATCATCACTGTCTACAGTTCCAGAGATCCCAGGACCGAGCCCACAAATTATGATAGGGCTCGTGCACAGTCAGTTTTCGCCCCACTTAACCTAGAGTCACAGTGCAGGTAAAATTAGGTATAATTTTAAATACCTGAGGTCCAATACTTAGCCCAATTAACTGCAGTCACCAAGTTTATAACTTTAACACAAGCAACCGTTTATAATATATAGTTATAATTAAACTGACAGAAAATGTAACCGACTAACTAATGTCCCTTTTCCACCATCCCTCCTTCTAACTACCCCTACTCTACACACAAACACAGAAAAACAACAGAGAGGAAACAGTGGTTGAAAGGTTATGAAAATATTAATTAAATAAAATGATAAAGAATCTTTGATGCACTCGGGATAACTTCTTCTTCATGTCTTTCTGATGTTCAGGTTTTCATTTTGGTACTTCTTCCTTCTAGGTTTATGATGGTTTTCTCCAGCAAGGTTGTCTACTTTGTGCCAGGCACTCACTGGTTTTTGAACAATAAAGCAGTTCTTTACTTCAGCACTGAATTAGAGAGACTATTCCTTTCACCTCCAAGATCCAGATAATATGCCCAGTTCTCTCAGAAAGCATCATGCAGAAACCGATTACTGACTGTCGTCCGGCAGAACACTCTCCCTGGCCAATCCAGATAGCCAATCGAACCGACTTCCTCCAAAACCAGCTCCTAAGATTAACCCGATGCCAAGGAGTCTGACAAGACCTGGGAACACAATGCGCTGGCAGGCACTCTTCTGCTTAATGGCACATTTCGATTATGGGTCCACGGACCAAAAACAATAAAAGAAAATAAATGGGAACAAAGGAAATAAACAGGAAGGACTCTTACTCAGTGCAACAAACTTACAAAACAATTTATGATTATAAATCTGAAATTTGTAACAGAAATTTGAAATTCAGGACAGAATCAATTACTTTAGAAAGGGATTAAATAACATTTGTGTACTTTATCCAATTATCACTTTTCTCTTACACTATTGCACCTGAAACTTCCATGTGAAATGCAAAAGTGGTCACAACCGAGGTCCCTGAAGATGCCCAATAGCTAGAGCTATCATTCCATCAGCGAGACCTATTTATCACCACAGCTATGGTCTGCGTTTATAACCACAGATGCTGATTTTCTCAACAAATTTCGGATGAAGCACTTTGTCAAATGCGTTTTGGAAGTCATTACATCTATTTATACAATACATTTGTCCTTATTGTCAAAATATTCTACTTTAAAAAGTCAGACATGGCATACCCTTCACAATGTTTACTGTCATGGATCAGTTAATGACCTGCTAAGAGTTCATTTGTTTTATCTCTAAGTACAGTGCCTAATTATTCTGCTAATGATTTAGTGTTGAATAGTTGATAGTTATTTAAACATATCGCTTTCGCTCTTTCAGAATAGAATAGAGATGAAATAATTTCTATTGTCATCAGTGCTTTGATTTTAGCTTAAATTAATTTTGGAAAGTCAAGATTTGTCCATCTGCTAGCTTCTGTCATTGTTCTGGAGTGCAAATACCATCTGGCCCAATTTTGACCACACATATCAGAACTTACTTAAGCATGTCAACATTTAGCATTTCAACTTTGTAACTGGTCAGAATTGTCCAACAGTGTAGTGTCACTCTCAATTTTTATCATGCTACTTGGTGATCTGTAATGTACCCTTACTATAACAGATTTTTAAAAATTACTTCTTAACTCTGGCCAAACAGAATTTACGTGAGCCTCACCATGCATAAAAGATTTCCTCTTTACGGCTGATTTTACTATGTAGCTTTGCTGTGCAGATGAGGGAGGTAAATTGTGTACTTCTCCAAATCTAACACAATTCTCTACCAAAAGTGGCACTGGCATATAATGCACCTGCCGACAAATGGCAGGTGTATTAAAATAGGATGCAAAACATGGAATGACATATATTTCCTGTTATTTGCATGCCAGCAACACTGACCAGAAGGGAGACTGGCATATGGCAAAGGACAGCAAATATCAAACTCACCATTAATTAGTAAGGCCATCTCTCCTTCGGTTTGTCCTGTTGCTAAATCACCTGGAAATCTCAGAGTCAAATATATTTATTATAATAATAATCATCATTATTATCGTCACAAGTAGGCTTACATTAATATTGCAATGAAGTTCTGTGAAAAGAGCCTAGTCGCCACATTCTGGCACCTCATTGGGTACACTGAGGGAGAGTTCAGAATGCCCAATTCACCTAACAGCATTTCTTTTGGGACTTGTGGGAGGAAACAGGAGCACCCGGAGGAAACCCACGCAGACACAGAGAGAACGTGCAGACTCCGCACAGACAGTGACCCAAGCCGGGAATCGAACCTGGGACCCTGGAGTTGTGAAACAACAGTGCTACCCACTGTCTTATCGTGTCACCCAGTGTTATGGGCCAGGATTTAGAGAACCCCAAAGTGTATCATGGAGTTCACCTGACCCACGACTTTTACTAGATTGTGGTATGGAGAGCACACAGCCCACTCTACAGGAGTGGTACAGCAGAAATCGAAAAGTATTTTTTGAAGCAAAACAATGTTTATTCTATGAACTCAAGTTAACCTTTTTAAAAACATACAGTGAACATCTTAGCAACCATTAATTCAAATATAACCCCCAAAGAATACAACGCTAAGTAATCCTTAATAACTTCCCAAACAACATCCAGAAGACAGAAGAAACACCTTTTATCAGAAGCACATCAGGTTTACATTCACGACTGAAAACATTTATAATTTTGAATTCACCAAATGATTAAGAGATAGCCTTTTCATGGCAGAGAGATCAACAGTACACCTGCTCTGTCTGGCTTCAGCTCCAACACTGAAAACAAAACTAAAACACATCCTGCAGCAAACAGTCTAAAACAAAAGTAAAAAGCTGACAGATGGCCCAGCTCCACCCACACTGTGACATCACTGATAAACACCCATTTCTTAAACAGCCATTTCTTAAAGGTACTCTCACATGACACCCAGTCCACTTGATATTTAGTTCCAGTCCTGTAAGTTTTGCATAACTGGTTTTACTACCGGATCATAATAACTAAATTCAGAGGACTTAGAAATGTAGTAAATTAAATTAAGTTCAAATGAACTATATTAAAGTGTCAAACTCAAATTCAAACCAAGATCCTTCTAATCTGCCAACTTCCTTCTTTGCGGACCACTTCAGGGGGATCAAGCTTTAGGAAACAAAATAAATGTCACGGTTGACCGTGGGACCAGGATGGGGGAGATGTGGGTGAGAATGGGGGGGGGGGCTCTTCCTTAATATTAATCAACTCAACAATAGAAAGTAGCAGAATGCTCACCTGCAATCTTCCATTTCAGTTCTGCCGGCATTCCTTCTCCACATTGTGCCTGACAGCTGGAGCGCAATGCTGCGGCACACAACCTTGCAGCAAGAGAGACCCCTAGCAGTCTCCCTGAATGCTCCACAAGAAATGCAGTAGAAATAGCAGACAAATAGCTTTTTGGGTAGATTGGACAGGGAGCAAACGGCTACATTAAAGGATGATACCGTACATGCACCCTGGACTATTTGCGAATCAATGGCTTCAGGTTCTGAAGTCCATTGGGATTCACTAAAAACAAGACAATCTGTTCCAAAAAACTCCTGTTGTTAACTTCCAGTTGGTCACAAAAGGAGTGAGTATGAGGTTAAAATCAGCTGAGGGTGGCTCGATGGTGCAGTGGTTAGCACTGCTGCCTCACGGCGCCGAGGACCCGGGTTCGATCTTCGCCCCGGGTAACTGTGCATGTGGTGTTTGCACATTCTGTCCGGTCTGCGTTGGTCTCATCCCACAATCCAAAAGGATGTGCCGGGTCGGTGGATTGGCCACGCTAAATTGCCCCTTAAATGGAAATAAAATGAATCGGGTACTCTAAATTTAAAAAAAAACTGAACTGAGTGGCCCAAATTCACTCGGTACCAGCCTGCCAGCACTTCTGTGGTAGAACATTTCTGCATGGGTGATCCTCATACTGCAGACAAGCGGATATTATGAATACAGCTTCAGCACTGGCATCTACACAACAGTGGGAAATTGACCAGGTGTATTCTCTCCACAAAGAGCAGGAACGAGCCAACCCGACCAATTACAACTCCATCAGTCTACTTCTAATCATAAGCAAAGTCGACAGTACAATCAAATGGCACTTACTCAGCAATAACTTAATCGCTGACACTCAGTTTGGTTTCTGCCAAGTCTACTCAGCTCCTGATCTCATTACAGCCTTCGCCCAAACATGCAAATATGCAAAGATGCTGGGGTATTCAGCAATGGTAAAGCCGTTAAATGTCAAAGGGGGATGTTTAGATTATCTCATGTTGGAGATAGTCATTGCTTGGCAAATGTCACACTGGGTTAAATGCTACCTTGACATCACTCTTACCTCATGTCAGGAAATCAGCTCTTTTGTCCATGTTTGGATTGAAGATCTAATGAGGTTTGGCGCCAAATGGCCATAGTGGAACCCAAACAGAGCATTTGTGAGCAGTGAACTGGGCCAAGAGGTTCCAAATTGCGATTGAGTACAATTCTTTTGCTGCTGATGGCCCACAATTCCTCATGGTTGCCCATGGTTGAATTGCTAGAGCAGTTTGAAATCTATTCCAATTAGCATGGGGGTATTGCCACACAACACAATTAAGAGTATGCTCCATGTGAAGACAACACTTTTCAGCTCCACACAACTGTGCGATGGTCACTTCTACCGATGCTGACATGGACAGATGCATCTGCAGCAAGCGGGTTAGTGAGGATAAGGTCCCTCTGTTTTTGCCCTCTTGTTGGTTGCTTCACCACTTGCTGCAGACCCAGCCTAGCAGTAAGTCCATTCGGACTCAGCCAGATCTGGTGCTACCGAGCCACTCTTGGTGATGGGCATTGAAGTCGCCCATCCAGAGTACATTCTGTGCCTTTGCCACCTCATGAGACTTTCTGGGGTCCACTGGTATACCACTGTGCTGCCACCTCTGCTGAAACTGTCCTGCATGGGACAGGACACCTCCAGGGATGGGAATGGTGCTGTTTGGGAAAGTATCTGTAAGATATGATTCCAAGAGTATGGCTATGTCAGTGTGTGAGTCAGCTCTCCCAAGTCCTCAGAGGACTTTGCAGGTTGGACAGCGCTGAATTTGCCTTTGTTGTTACCAGCACTTAGGTTAATGCCGGGTGGTCCATCAAGTTTCATTCCTTCTCTAGTTTTCTGTGGCAGTTTGATACAACTGAGGGCAGCACGGTAGCATAGTGGTTAGCACAATTGCTTCACAGCTCCAGGGTTGAGCTCCCTACAGATGCTGTACAGACCTGCTGAGATTTTCCAGCATTTTCTCTTTTGTTCCAGGACTCCAGGTTTAATTCCCGGCTTGTGTCACTGTCTGTGCGGAGTCTGCAAGTTCTCCCCGTGTGTGCGTGGGTTTCCTCCGGGTGCTCCGGTTTCCTCCCACAGTCCAAAGATGTGCAGGTTATGTGGATTGGCCATGATAAATTGCTCTTAGTGCCCAAAATTGCCCTTAGTGTTGGATCGGGTTACTGGGTTTTGGGGATAGGGTGGAGGTGTGGGTTTGGGTAGCATGCTCTTTCCAAGAGCCGGTGCAGACTCGATGGGCCGAATGGCCTCCTTCTGCACTGTAAATGCTATGAATTCTATGAACTGAACAGCTTGCTCAGCCATTTCAGAGTCAACCACATTGCTGTGGATCTGAAGTGACATGACCTTCCTCATTCCAGGTGGATTTGTACGGCAATGGTCTCACAGTGATCATTAGATTTTTAATTCCAAATTTTTTATTAAACTTAAACCTGCTGTGTTGGGACTTGATCCAGGTGCCCAGAGCATTAATAATAATAATAATAATCGCTTATTGTCAAAAGTAGGCTTCAATTAAGTTACTGTGAAAAGCCCCTAGTTGCCACATTCCGCTGCCTGTTCGGGGTGGCCGGTACGGGAATTGAAGCCGCGCTGCTGGCCTTGTTCTGTATTACAAGCCAGCTGTTTAGCCCACTGCGCTCTGTGTCTCTGGATTGCTTAACCAGAAACAATACTACTATGTCTCCGCCTTCCCTCTTACCTCTTCTAAGCAATAGCACATCCGTCTTTGCCCTCAAGGCTTCCAGGGACGTGTCATAGAACTTGAAGGCCACCTTCTCACTCTTGACTGCCATTCGAAAGCTTCCCTGCAACAACCTCCATGGTATTTTCTTTTAATGAATGCAGTCTCTCTTTAAGAGATTTGGTCAGGTTTCAAACACTGTCCAAGACTCCCAGTGGAAATCGCAATGATGCAATGGGTCAATGAGCTCACAACTTTTATGGAAATGAGACCCAACAGCCTGGCCTGAATGTTACAGAATCACAGAATTGATACGGCGCAGTAGGAAACCATTTGACCCTTCGGCTCTGCACTAGCTCTCCAAACGAGCATCGTGACATAGTGCCGTTCCCCTACCTTTTCCCCATACCCTTGCACTTTGTTTCTATTCAAGTAATCATTCTGAATGATGAACTCAATTGAACCTGCCTCCAACCACACTTCCAAACCTAAACCACTCATTGTGTGAAAACGTTTTTTCTCACAAAATATTTCCTTCTTTTGCAAATCACTTTAAATCTGCGCCTTCTCGTTCTTAATTCTTTTACGAGAAGAACAGTGTCTCCTATCTCTGCTGTCCAGCCCCCTCATAATTTCCAACATCCGTATCAAATCTCCTCGAAGCCTTCTCCTCTCCAAGGAGAACAATCTAAACCTCTCCAATCTGTCCTCATAACTGAAATTTCTTATCTCTGGAACCATTCTTGTAAATCTCTTCTGTGCTCTCTCCAATGCATTCACATCCTTCCTTTGTGGGTTTCTCAGAATGGTACGCAATTCCCCAGCTGAGGTATAATTTGTGTATTTTATAAGTTCAGCATTATCTCCTTGTTCTTCTACTCTACGCTTCTATTAATAGGGTCCAGGATACTATATGCTTTACTAACTGCTCCCTCCACCTGTCCTGCCACCTTCAATGATCTATGTACATATGCACCCACTCCTTTTAGAATTTTACTCCTTATTTTATATTGTCTCTCCATGTTCTTCCTAACATAAGAACATAAGAACATAAGAACTAGGAGCAGGAGTAGGCCATCTGGCCCCTCGAGCCTGCTCCGCCATTCAATTAGATCATGGCTGATCTTTTGTGGACTCAGCTCCACTTTCCGGCCCGAACACCATAACCCTTAATCCCTTTATTCTTCAAAAAACGGCGAGTGGCAGAAAATGCAAGATGGCGGCGGGTGGGGAAGCAGCGTTGCAGCTGTGGGCGCGGGAGCAGCAGGAGCTGCTTCAGCGCTCCTTCATAAGAACATAAGAACATAAGAACTAGGAGCAGGAGTAGGCCATCTGGCCCGCAAGCCTGCTCCGCCATTCAATGAGATCATGGCTGATCTTTTGTGGACTCAGCTCCACTTTCCGGCCCGAACACCATAACCCTTAATCCCTTTATTCTTCAAAAAACTATCTATCTTTACCTTAAAAACATGTAATGAAGGAGCCTCAACTGCTTCACTGGGCAAGGAATTCCATAGATTCACAACCCTTTGGGTGAAGAAGTTCCTCCTAAACTCAGTCCTAAATCTACTTCCCCTTATTTTGAGGCTATGCCCCCTAGTTCTGCTGTCACCCGCCAGTGGAAACAACCTGCCTGCATCTATCCTATCTATTCCCTTCATAATTTTAAATGTTTCTATAAGATCCCCCCTCATCCTTCTAAATTCCAACGAGTACAGTCCCAGTCTACTCAACCTCTCCTCATAATCCAACCCCTTCAGCTCTGGGATTAACCTAGTGAATCTCCTCTGCACACCCTCCAGCGCCAGTACGTCCTTTCTCAAGTAAGGAGACCAAAACTGAACACAATACTCCAGGTGTGGCCGCACTAACACCTTATACAATTGCAACATAACCTCCCTAGTCTTAAACTCCATCCCTCTAGCAATGAAGGACAAAATTCCATTTGCCTTCTTAATCACCTGTTGCACTTGTAAACCAACCTTCTGTGACTCATGCACTAGCACACCCAAGTCTCTCTGAACAGCGGCATGCTTTAATATTTTATCGTTTAAATAATAATCCCGTTTGCTGTTATTCCTACCAAAATGGATAACCTCACATTTGTCAACATTGTATTCCATCTGCCAGACCCGAGCCCATTCACTTAACCTATCCAAATCCCTCTGCAGACTTCCAGTATCCTCTGCACTTTTCGCTTTACCACTCATCTTAGTGTCATCTGCAAACTTGGACACATTGCCCTTGGTCCCCAACTCCAAATCATCAATGTAAATTGTGAACAATTGTGGGCCCAACACGGATCCCTGAGGGACACCACTAGCTACTGATTGCCAACCAGAGAAACACCCATTTATCCCAACTCTTTGCTTTCTATTAATTAACCAATTCTCTATCCATGCTACTACTTTACCCTTAATGCCATGCATCTTTATCTTATGCAGCAACCTTTTGTGTGGCACCTTGTCAAAGGCTTTCTGGCTAACAAAGTGCACCACTTCACATTTCTCCCCATTAAACTTCATCTGCTACCTATCTGCCCACTCCATCTACTTGTCTTTGTCCTTTTGAGGTTCTGCATTGTCTTCTTCACAGGTTGCAATACTTCCAAGTTTTGTGTCATCTGCAAACTTTCAATTGTCCCCTGCACACCAAAATCTAGATCATTAATATATATCAATAAAAGAAAGGGTCCCAATACCACTGAGGAACACCACTACAAACCTTCCTTTGGCCTAAAAAATATCCATTGACCATTACTCTCTGCTTCCTATTATTCAGCCAATTTTGTATCCACATCACGACTGTCTCATTTATTATATGATCTATAGATTTTCTCACAGTCTGTTGTGTGACACTATATCAAAAGCCTTCTGAGAATCCACGTACACCACATCAACAGCATTACCCTCATTGACCCTTTGTTTCCACATCAAAAAACTCCATCAAGGACTTCTAGTGGTGGCCATGTGGAGAATGGTCGCTTGGGCTGGTTACTTTGTTTTGGACCTTCTTGCCCGGTTTATGGGTGATTCTTTGGAGAAAACAGGTTTAGTTTTATTGATTAAGACCCCCTCTTTTGAGTAATGCCCAGTAAAAGTAGCATAAAGCAGAAGTCGCGTCAGTCTCAAAAGTTTCTCGAGGTTCAGCAGGGGGGGAACATGGCGGCAGCTTCTGCTGAGACGGTGGCTCCTAAGTGGATGGCTGGGACATTGGTTAGCTTCTTGGCCGACAAATTTAAGAAGCAGAAACAGGCTGAGGAATTTGGGTGCCATGGACAAGATGGGCCAGTGGATTGTGGTAGAGGGCGATGACACAGAATGTGGAGGCAGCGCTCTCTGACCATAGTAATCGGATTGTCTCTCTGGATGCTGAGATGGCAGTGCTGGTTGATGAGCAGAGAGTGCAAAAGACCAAGTATTGCAATCTGGAGAACCGTTCTTGACAACAGAATTTAAGGATTGACAGGCTGCTGGAGGGTTTGGAGGGCTCAATCTCCACAAACTGTATGTCCAGGATGTTCGGAAAGGGGATGAGGGGGAGGGGGTCTTTTCGACTCCTCCTGAGTTGGACCGGACCCATAGATTGCTTAGGCAGAAGCCCAGATTGGGGCAGCCACCTCAGGTTTCATTGGGAAGTGGGTGAAGGGCCATGGACACTGTAGTTTGGAGGGCCATGCTATCAGAATATACCAAGATGTTTGGACAGAGCTGGCGAGCAGGCATGCAGCATTTAATAAGGCCGCGCTGTAAAAGAGCAATGTTAGGTTTGATGTGGTGTACCCAGCTCGTCTTTGGGTAACTTGCAAGTACAAGGACTAATATTTTGATGCGCTGGGGGATGCACGGACTGGGAGTGAACCAAAGTGCTTGAGGACTATGGAGTTTGTTGTTGCTCATTGTTAAGTCCATCTGTATGTGTATCTTTTGGAGGACCTTTTTTTAATATGGCGGAGGGCTTGGGGATGTGCCTGTTCTTGTTGGTGGGTGTTCAAAGATGGGGTTTGTATATTGCACTGTTGCGTTTTCTTTTTGGGGGGGAGGGGCTGATTGTTAATTTTCCTGTAATGTTCTGTATTAAAGTTTGGTTGGGGGGGGGGGTTTAAATTTTTTCTGTTCCAAAAATGTTAATGACGTGTTTGAGGTCTTCTACCATGGGGTGTACGAGTCAGAACCTCTGGAGGAGGGTGCATCAATGAGGCAAATTTTGGATGGGTTGACCTCCCGGGAGTGGAGCAGGAGAGGAGGCAGAAATGGAGGTGCCAATAGGGCTGGAGGACATCATGAGTTGTATTCGGTTAATGCAGGCGGGCAAAGCACTGGGTCCAGATGGTTTCCCATTGAATTTTACAAACAGTTTGTTGGTCAGTTGGTCCCACTTCTGCTGGATATGTTCGATGATTCCATTTCCGGGTGTTGCCGGCCAAGCTGATGCAGGCATCGAATTCCTTGATCCTGAAGAAGGACAAGGATCTCACTGAATGTGGGTTCTTTCGGCCTATTTCATTGTTAAACGCTGACGCAAAGTTGGTTGAGGTGTTGGCAATGGGTTTGGAGCCCTGTCTACCACCGGGTGTGATTTTGGAAGAGCAGACTGGATTTGTTAAGGGCTGGTAGTCGTTGGCCAATATTAGGAAGCTGTTAAAGGTGGTGTTGTTGCCCACCTTAGGGACCGAACTAGAGGTGATTATTTTCATGGACGCAGAGAAGGCGTTCGATAGGGTTGAGTGGGGGTACCTCAGATCCTGGACAGTTTGGCTTATGGCAAAAATGTATTTAATTGATTAGGCTTTTGTACAAGGCCCCCACTGTGAGTGTACGTACTAATGCTCAGTTTATTTTTAACTGAACGGAAGTACAAGGCAGGAGTGTCCATTGTCTCTGCTTTTGTTTGCCTTAGTAATCGAGCCATTGGTCATTGCATTGAGGACACCTACCATTGGAGGGAGACAGAGCATGGGAGAAGGAAGCATACAGTATCCTTATATGCGGATGATCTGTTGCTAAATATTATGGACCCTCTCTCTCTCCAATGTTGGGGGGATAATGGAGCTGCTCAGGAAGTTTGGCTCATTTTTAGGGTACAAGTTAAATCTGGGCAAGAGTGATTTTTTTCCGGTGAACCAATGGGGAAGGGGAACTGATCTGGGGAGGCTGCCATTCCGTTCAGCCAGGAATAGCCTCTGGTATCTGGGTGGCCCATGACTGGGTCACACTCCATAAGCTTAAATTTTCTAGCCTGCTGGGTAGGGTGAAGGCGATTTGAAAAGGTGGGATACCCTTCCTCTGACCTTAGCAGGAAGAGTACTTTCCCGAGGATTTTGTTTTTGTTCCAGTGTCTCCCAGTCTTTCTTCCCAAGGTTTTCTTTTGCAGGGTTAACAAATTGATATCTATTTTTGTTTGGGCTGGTAAGACTCATCGGGTTCATAGGACATTTTTGCAAAGGGATAGGCAGTCTGGGGGGTTGATATTACCTAATCTGTTACGCTATTACTGGGTGGCAAATATTGGTGCGGGGGGTGGTTCGAGGAGATCAGGACTCTATATGGGGCTGAATGGAGGAGGTTTCATGCACAGGATCAAGTCTGAGTGCGCTCGCAACAGCACCATTCCCTTTTTTCCCCGGCCAGGTTCTCTTCAAGCCCAATGGCGATAGTAGCCACTTTGAGGATTTGGAATCGGTTTAGAATCATTTTAAACTGGGCCCCGTTTCACTGTTGGCTCCGATCTGCAGGAACCATGGGCGCGATTCTCCGACCCCCATGCCGGGTGGGAGAATCGCGGGAGTGCCGGGCGATTCACACCACGCCGTCCTGGCACCCGCACGCGATTCTCCCAGCCCCCCAAAACGGCGTGTCGCGTTTTGCGACAGGCCGCTCGGAGAATCGCCGCTCTGGTCGAGCGGTGATTCTCCGGCCCGGATGGGCCGAGCGGCCTGCCTAATACGACCGGTACACGCCGGCGCCAACCACACCTGGTCGCTGCCGGCGTGAACATCGCGTGACCGCTGCATGTGGGGCTGTGGGGGGCGGAAGAAGGATCGAGCACCAGGAGAGGGTCTGGCCCGCGATCGGTGCCCACCGATCGTCGGGCCGGCGTCTCTGAAAGACGCACTCTTTTCCCTCCGCCGCCCCGCAAGATCAATCCTCATGTCTTGCGGGGCAGCAGAGGGGAAGACGGCAACCGCGCATGCGCGGGTTGGCACCGGCCAACCTGTGCATGCACGGGTGACGTCATTTAGGCGCTGCCGGCTGCATCATTCAGGCGGTGCCGCTTTGACGCAAGCGTCAAGGCCCGGCGCGCGAGATTGACGCGCCGCCACTCCTAGCCCCCTGGGGGTGGGAGAATAGGGAGTGAGGAGTGGCTTCCGATGCCGGAGTGAAACACTCCGGGTTTCACTCCGGCGTCGCCATTTTGTCTCCCATTGGGAGAATCGTGGCCCATAGGTTTGTGCCATCTGGCTTAGATTTATCTTTTAGGGTACGGCAGAGGGAGGGGTTGGAGTGATGTAGAGGCAGGTTTCTAGAGGGTAGGTTCGCCAGTCTAAATGAATTGTTAGAGATGTTTCAGCTCTCGAGCGGGAATGTATTCAGGTACTTTCAGGTGCAAAATATTTTACACAAGGAGCTTCCTTGATTTCCTCTAGTACTGTTGCCTTCGCTTATGGATAAGGTCCAGATCTTGACCAAGTTGGGGGAGGTTAAGATGTCAGTTGTCTATGGGTAGATGTTTGTGATGGAGTTGGCATCATTGGAGGAAGTAAAGAGGAAGTGGGAGGGTATGCTGAGTTTGGTTGTTGGGGTGGGGGGGGGCGGGAGTGTGTGTTCAGCTGGATCTGTGCCATTTGGTGGCACTCTCAGACCCACCGGTGCTGCAGACAGGGACAAGGTCAGACGGCCTAGCATTCGCCTTACAGATTCTGCTTGGGTGGAGGTCCCCTGCCGAAGGCCTTGGCTTGGTTGGGGGACCTGATGGAACGTTTGCACCTGGAAAAGATTAAGTATACCGTGAATGGGTTAACAGAAGGGTTCTACTCGAGGTGGCAGCCCTTCATCTCCTATTTCAACGAACTGGTTAATGTCAGCTGTTAGGGGGCGGGGGAGGCTGTCTTATTTTTTAGTCTGATTAAGGTTTTGTTTTCTTTGTTGGGGTTTGAGAGGGGAGACTAGGTGGGTGTACTTCGGGAATAAGATGGGCGGCATGGTAGCACAGTGGTTAGCACTGTTCCTTCACAGCGCCAGGGTACCAGGTTCGATTCCTGGCTTGGGTCACTGTCTGTTCGGAGTCTGTATGTTCTCCCCGTGTCTGTGTGGGTTTCCTCTGGGTGTAAATGTAAGCCTACTTGTGACAATAAAGATTATTAAAACTGCCTCTCTGTAACTGCTGGGTTATCTTTACAACCTTTTTTGAACAAGGCTATCTCATTTACAATTCTCCAATTCTCTGTCACGTCTTGAATCCTGAGAAGACTGACGATTAAGGCCAGTGTCCGCGCAATTTCCATTCTCATTTCCTTCAATATCCTTGGATGCATCTCATCCGGTCCCGGCACCTTGTCAAATTTCCGTACCATGACTTCCTACTTATCAATTCTGAACTCTGCTAGTGAATTTCTTCATCTGTCACCATGTCCTCGGATGCATCTACTTCCTTGGCAAAGATGGATGCAAAACATTCATTTAATTTCTCAGCCATGCCCCCTGCCTCCACCTGTAAATTCCCATTCAGGTCCTTAAGTGGCCCCACATCTCCCTTTACCACCTTTTTACTATTTACATGCCTGTAGACAACATTGAGATCCCCCTTTATGTTGGCTGCCAGTCTTTTCTTACAACCCCTCTTTAACCCTCTAATTGAACTTCTTCACCTCCCCTCTGAACTTTCTCGATTCCACTTGGTTCTCAATTGTATTTTCTACCTGACATCTTTCATAAACACGCGTTTTCTTCCTTATATTAATTTCTATTTCCCTTTTCATCCCAGGGAGCTCTGGATTTGTTTGACCTACCTTTCCTTTTTAAGGGAATATACCATGATTGTGCCTAAACTATTACCATTTTGAAGGTAGCCCATTGTTTATCTGCAGTTTTTCCCACCAACCTTTCATTCCAGTCTAACCGACCCAGCTCCGTTCTTGTCCTGTTGAAGTTAGCTCCCACCCAGATATTTACTCTGGATTGTCTATTAGACCATAAGACATAGGAAAAGAATTAAGCTACTTGGCCTATCGGGTCTGCTCCGCCATTCAATCATGGCTGATATTTTTCTCATCCCCATTCTCCTGCCTTCTCCCCATAACCCCTGATCCCCTTATTAATCAAGAACCTGTCTACCTCTGTCTTAAAGACAGTCAGTGATTTGGCCTCCACAGCCTTCTGCGGCAAAGAGTTGCACAGATTCACCACCCTCTGGCTGAAGAAATTCCTCCTCATCTCTGTTTTAAAGGATCATCCCTTTAGTCTGAGATTGTGTCCTCCGGTTCTAGTTTTTCCTACAAGTGGAAACATCCTCTCCACGTCCACTATATCCAGGCCTTGCAGTATCCTGTCAGTTTCAATAAGATCCCCCCCTCGTCCTACTAAACACCAACGAGTACAGACCCAGAGTCCTCAACCGTTGCTCATATACCATGAAATTAATCCTTTTCCTGTCATTCTTTTGTATCATCATCCTAAACATTGCGGTACAATGATCACTATCTCCTAAATGTTCCCACGTTATTTAAGCTTCTGGGTACACCACTACACCATTCCGGCTCTTCTATTAAAATCAGGAGCCATTGTTTCTTATTGTCACAATGACAAAACACGGGATAGAGTTTTCAAGGGATAGAGTAAACTTCATGGTGCAAAAGGAATAATAGTTTTCCTTTGCCTTATTTTTCTTGTTGCTTTGTGGTAACATGCAATTATTCTGCAACAAGGTGAAGCAGGGAAGATGAATGGATTGTAACCTTTACAGCATAAATTGCAAAACACTATTCTTGCTGGTCTTTTACTGCCCCATGTCTTGTTATCACTACATAGCTACCATGTGAAGAATAGCACGATGACAAGAATGTACTCATTTAAGAACGGAAACATAATGGGTCTGATTTTCCTCCAATTTATGCCTGGGGAATAATCAGTTCCCAGGTGCAAAGGAGTGGAATGAATGGCGGAGATGTATGATGTCCATTGTATTGAAAAATAATCAGTGGTGGATTTAAAGCGAATGCGACGCAAGATGCTTATTAATCCTACACCTGCTGGCAGGCTCTATCATTCACTCATGTAAAGTTGTTCATTATTTCTCTGATTATAAGAGAATACAGCCAGGAGAATGGGACATAGAGCAGCTGTCCTCTGGTCCCTTTCAACCTGCACTGACTCGTACCTCTGCAGCTGGTACATCATCATAGCTGACTTCTTAGCTGCAATAAAATTAGAATCCTTTCTTGCTAGTCTTGGGTGAGGTTGCTCTGCCTCTCCTATTTAGGTTATGCATGGATAAGCATCAGTGAATGCAAATGCAATCAAGTACATGACTAATTGCCAAATATTTGGAGAAAGTAGTGCTTACACAGATAAAGGTCATGATGTCTAAACTGTTAGTTTATTTTTATTAGTAACAGGTTGCCAGCCGATAGTCACTGGTTACTGCATGTTCAGATCGCTAGCAAACTTATACATAGCAATATTTATTGAAAATATAAGCAGGAGTAGGTCATTCAGCCCTTTGAGCTTCTTCCGCCATTCATTATGATCATGGTTGATCATCAAATTAAATACCCTGATCCTGCCTTGTGCCCATATCACTTGATCCCTTTAGCCCCAAGGGCTATATCGAATTCCTTCTTGAAATCACAACGCTTTGACCTCGACTACTTTCTGTGGTCATCAATTCCACAGATTCACCACTCTCTGGGTGAAGAAAATTCTCCTCACCTCAGTCCTAAAATGTTTACCCCTTATCCTCAAACTATGAATCCTAATTCTGGCCTCCCCCACCATCAGGAACATTCTTTCTGAATCTACCCTGTCTAATAGGGGCCTCACGGTAGCATGGTGGTTAGCATCAATGCTTCACAGCTCCAGGGTCCCAGGTTCGATTCCCGGCTGGGTCACTGTCTGTGTGGAGTCTGCACGTCCTCCCCGTGTGTGCGTGGGTTTCCTCCGGGTGCTCCGGTTTCCTCCCACAGTCCAAAGATGTGCAGGTTAGGTGGATTGGCCATGCTAAATTGCCCGTAGTGTAAGGTTAATGGGGGGATTGTTGGGTTACGGGTATACGGGTTACGTGGGTTTAAAGTAGGGTGATCATTGTTCGGCACAACATCGAGGGCCGAAGGGCCTGTTCTGTGCTGTACTGTTCTATGTTCTATAATCCTGTTAGAATTTTGAAAATTTCGATGAGATCTCCTCTCACTCTTCTAAACTCCGATGAATATAATCCTAACCGATTTAGTCTCACCTCATATGACAGTCCCGCCATTCCACAATTCAGTCTGGTAAACCTTCACTGCACTCCCTGCAAGAACATCCTTCCTCAGATAAGGGCACCAAAACTGCACACAATACTCCAGGTGTGGCCTCACCAATGCCCTATACAATTGCAATAAAACATCTCTATTCCTTTACTTAAATCCTCTCGCTATGAAGGCCAACATACCATTTGCCTTCTTTACTGCCTGCTGTACCTGTGCGCTTACTTTCAGCGACTGATGCACAAGGGTATCAAGGTCTTGCTGGGTATCCATGTCTCTCAATTCACACCCATTCAAACAATAACCTGTTTTCCTATTTTTGCTACCAAAGTGCACAAACTCACGTTTATCAACATTATACTGCATCTGTCATGCATATGCCCACTCACTCAGCTTGTCAAAGCCTGCTGAAGCATTTCTGCTCCTCCTCACAGTTCACCCTCCCACCCAACTTTGTATCATCTGCAAATTTGGAGATAATACATTTAGTTCCCTCGTCCAAATCATTAATATACAATGTGAACAGTTGGGGTCCTAGCACAGATCCTGCGGTACCCCACCTTATCACTGTCTGCTAATCGGAAAAAGACCCATTTATTTCAACTCTTTGCTTCCTGTCTGCTAGCCAGCTTTCTACCTATGACAAGACTCTACCCGCAATCCCATACACTTTAATTTTACATAGTAATCTGCTACGTGAGACCTTGTCGAAAGTCTTCTGAAAGTCTAAATAAACCACATCCACTGTTCTCCCTGGTCAACTCTACTAGTTACATCTTCAAAGAATTCCAGTAGGTTTCTCGAGCATGATTTCCCTTTTGTAAATCCATGCTGACTATGTCTGATTACACCACTGCTTTCGAAATGTGGTGCTATGACATCCTTGATCATGGACTCTAGCAACTTCCCTACTACTGAAGTTAGGCTCACTGGTCTATAGTTCCCTGTTTGCTCTCTACCTCACTTTTTAAATAGTGGGGTTACACTCGCTACCCTCCAATCTGTAGGAGCCATTCCCGAGTCCAAAGAATTTTGGAAAATGACCACCAATTAATCTTCTATTTCTAGGACCACTTCCGTAAGTACTCTGGAATGCAGATTATCAGGCCCTGGAGATTTATCCAACTTCAATCTCATGAATTCCTCCAAAACTATTTCCCTACTAATACTATTTTTTTTCAGGTCCTCACTCATTTCTCAGAACTTCCAGTACATTATTCATGTCTTCCTTTGTGAAGACAGAAGCAAAGTTTCTGACTGTAAGGGTCCTTTTTTGTCAATCTTTTTCTCTTTACATACCTGTAGGAACTTTTACAGTCAGTTTTTATGTTCTTATTTTTATATCGTATTTTTCCCTTCTTAACCAATCTCTTAGTCTGCTTTTACTGAATTTTAAACTGTTCCCAATCCTCTTGCATCATCTCTTTCCTTCAGTTTGGCCACATCTATTTTTTAAATTAATATTTGCACCAACTTTTTGTCGCTATTAATATCTAAAACAAAAGTGAAACCATCATTTTGAAGATAAGGTGATAAATACTTTAAAAACTATTCTGAACTTAATAGTGTAGATTCACCTTTGTTTCAAAAGGTCTTAGAATATCTATGTCGTGAGAGGCTAACTTATAATATGTCCAAATGTATTTTGATGGCATGCATTTGTGGCAGCCCAAAGGATACTATTTTTTAAAAAATCATAAAATTAGCACTTGTAGCATGAAACACTTTTCTGTTAGTAAAACACTAAAATGCCTTTTCAATCCAGTTTCTATGCTGGAATTATTTTCTACTGTTATCTGCTGTCACTAAATATCACTTATTCCATGACAAATCTAAGCATATTTACAACATTCCAGTTAATTAATAGGAAAGACATGAACTGCCCGATGATTTCATCGGATCAACAGAATCAGGTGAAATTATGATTAAAGTGATTTTATGCTATAAATCCAAATCAAACTGGTGGCCAGAAAACAGTACAAAAAAAAACTAACATTTACCCGCATAACCTCCTCAAGGGCAGCATGGCAGCACAGTGGTTAGCACTCTTGTTTCACAGCGCCAGGGTCCCAGGTTCGATTCCTGGCTTGGGTCACTGTCTGTGTGGAATACGCACGTTCTCCCTGTGACTGCGTGGGTTTCCTCCGGGTGCTCCAATTTCCTCCCACAAATCCCGAAAGACGTGTTGTTCAGTGAATTGGACATTCTGAATTCTCCCTCTGTTTACCCGATCAGGCGCCGGAATGTGGCACTAGGGGCTTTTCACAGTAACTTCACTGTAGTGTTAATGTAAGCCTACTTGTGACAATAAAGATTATTAAAAAAAACTTTTTTTAAACGTCATGCTCCAAAAGTAAGCTCATTGTAATCTCAAGCTTAATTCAGCATTCCACCCTAAAAATGAAAATATCAACAAATAGAGGAATCTGAAGTGCAAAGGAAAATTGAAATCCTACAAGGTTAAAAGAAATTTGTAGGAGATCAATTCCACCATGACTTGATCAATGTGAATCGTTAGTTGTCTTGCATATTGCAATTTTTAATTTTATTTATCAAATTTGGTCTTCTGTAACATTAAAAACTCTTCCTTTCACTCCAGTAACATGATAGGTGATATTCTTCCCATTAAAGATGCTCTGCAGAGACTGTCAGCATTTGTTTCCATCTTCCATTGCAATGCCAAGGATTCCTTTATCAGTTCCAAGCACTTTGAGATATGACGTGTGTGAAGGATAACTCTAACCTCTGTTCTCCATTATCAATTTTTCAGTTCCTTCTCTCATAATGCTGACTCATACAGAGGTACTGTTTCACAGGCATTGACAGCCTTCCAGTATTTTGTCTAAAGACCAGTATTTTTATATGCAAGGCCAGCACTTAATGATGGGTATTCATTTATATGGGGCATCATAAGCAAGATTTTTGGTTCTTTAAAAAATAAATGAAATTAATTTTAAAAATGTTTTTTTAAAGTTTGTAATTAAGTCTGCCTTTTGTTTTATGATCTTAATAAAATGTTGAATAGTTAATTGTGTTTAATGTTCTGTATTTTAAAAGTTCCTTGAGAGCATTGTTGAATTTAAAAGATCGTAACTATATTCCTTCCTTCAAATTTGTTTTCCTTTGAGCAGGTGCACGAAGAGTATTTTCCATTTGTAAGTTGCCTGGATGAGTGAAACTCCAGAAACACACAAGAAACTTGTGTCGCCCAGGAAAAAGCAGCCGACTTGATTGACGCCATTTCCACAAACATTCACTCCCTCCACCACCAATGAACACTGTGTACCATCTGCAAGACGCATTGCAGGAACTCACCCGTGCTTCTTCGGCAGCGCCTTCCAAACTCACAACCGCTACCATCAAAAAGGACAAGGGCATCAGATGTCTGGGATCACCACCACCTGGAAGTTCCCCTCCAAGTCACTCATCATCTTGTCTTGGAAATATATTACCATTCATTCTCTGTAGCTGGGTCAAAGTCCTGGAACTCCCTCCCAAACATCACTCTGGGTGTGCCAGACCACAGCAACTGCAATGGTTCAAGAAGGCAGCTCACTGCCACCTTCTCAATAAAAATCTAGGGATGGGCAATAAATGTTGGCATAGCCAGCAATGCTCACAATGCCCGTAAATGAACAAAAAACATAGAAACTTCCTTCACAAGACACTTAAAATACATTATTATATGTACAAGCTTTAATACTAAGGTCAGGGGCTGGTTCACATCCTCGGAGTTGAGAATATTCCTCTTCATCTATGATTCACCACTTTAACTCAACAAGTAAAGCCACTGAATGCATTGACTAATACATTTCAGTCAGCAAGTGGATTTTACTCTCCCTTTGCATTCAAAGACACCAATCTCCATTATTCATTTGAGGCTGAGGTCTCCTCCAAACCACCACACCAGACTCAGCAAAGCATTTCCATTTTTAGGAACTTTTGAGGTGGGTCCTTTAAGCGTTTGAAGAGATTTATAGCATTTTGTTTTCCCTGATAGTAACACTGATGTGCAAATAATGCTGCAGAGATCAGAGAGAATCCAATCAACAGTGAACATCAACTGGTCTAAACTGCTATTGTAAACATTGGGCTGTGTTGAAAAATTAACTTAGCTTAGTACATAGGCCAAAGGGCCAAGAGCTCGACATGGGAAATAAAACAGTCATGGTCATCAAATGGGGTAAGAGATAACATAAAACTAAATGAAAAAGTATGCAAAACTGCAAAGAATTGTGTAGATCCAGGATGATAAATTACAGATTCTTTAACCATAATTTTACAAAATTCTCTC